>NC_090939.1:237824370-239075320 GCF_040938575.1 Ambystoma mexicanum | reverse complement strand
CAGGCCCCCACCCATGTCTCCACCACCCCCACCCCCCCCAGCCATCAGGGGCACCCTCCACCAGGCCCCCACCCATGTCTCCCACCACCCCCACCCCCCAGCAGTGCAGGGGCATCCTCCACCAGGCCCCCACTCATGTCTCCCACCACCCCCAACCCCCCAGCCACCAGGGGCAGCCTCCACCAGGCCCCACTCATGTCTCCCACCACCCCCACCCCCCAGCCACCAGGGGCACCCTCCACCAGGCCCCCACTCATGTCTCCCACCACCCCCACCCCCCAGCCACCAGGTGCACCCTCCACCAGGCCCCCACCCATGTCTCCCACCACCCCCACCCCCCACCCACCAGGGGCACCCTCCACCAGGCCCCCACCCATGTCTCCCACACCCCACCCCCCAGCAGTGCAGGGGCATCCTCCACCAGGCCCCCACTCATGTCTCCCACCACCCCCAACCCCCCAGCCACCAGGGGCAGCCTCCACCAGGCCCCCACTCATGTCTCCCACCACCCCCACCCCCCAGCCACCAGGGGCACCCTCCACCAGGCCCCCACTCATGTCTCCCACCACCCCCACCCCCCAGCCACCAGGTGCACCCTCCACCAGGCCCCCACCCATGTCTCCCACCACCCCCACCCCCCCACCCACCAGGGGCACCCTCCACCAGGCCCCCACCCATGTCTCCCACCACCCCCACCCCCCCAGCCACCAGGGGCACCCTCCACCAGGCCCCCACCCATGTCTCCCACCACCCCCACCCCCCAGCCACCAGGGGCACCCTCCACCAGGCCCCCACCCATGTCTCCCACCACCCCCACCCCCCAGCAGTGCAGGGGCATCCTCCACCAGGCCCCCACTCATGTCTCCCACCACCCCCACCCCCCCAGCCACCAGGGGCAGCCTCCACCAGGCCCCCACTCATGTCTCCCACCACCCCCACCCCCCAGCCACCAGGGGCACCCTCCACCAGGCCCCCACTCATGTCTCCCACCACCCCTACCCCCCAGCCACCAGGGGCACCCTCCACCAGGCCCCCACCCATGTCTCCCACCACCCCCACCCCCCCAGCCACCAGGGGCACCCTCCACCAGGCCCCCACCCATGTCTCCCACCACCCCCACCCCCCCAGCCACCAGGGGCAGCCTCCACCAGGCCCCCACCCATGTCCAACCCATGTCTCCCACCACCCCCACCCCCCAGCCACCAGGGGCACCCTCCACCAGGCCCCCACCCATGTCTCCCACCACCCCCACCCCCCAGCAGTGCAGGGGCAGCCTCCACCAGGCCCCCACCCATGTCTCCCACCACCCCCACCCCCAGCCACCAGGGGCACCCTCCACCAGGCCCCACCCATGTCTCCCACCACCCCCACCCCCCCAGCCACCAGGGGCACCCTCCACCAGGCCCCCACCCATGTCTCCCACCACCCCCAGCCACCAGGGGCACCCTCCACCAGGCCCCCACCCATGTCTCCCACCACCCCCACCCCCCAGCAGTGCAGGGGCATCCTCCACCAGGCCCCCACTCATGTCTCCCACCACCCCCACCCCCCAGCCACCAGGGGCATCCTCCACCAGGCCCCCACCCATGTCTCCCACCACCCCACCCCCCAGCAGTGCAGGGGCAGCCTCCACCAGGCCCCCACTCATGTCTCCCACCACCCCCACCCCCCAGCCACCAGGGGCACCCTCCACCAGGCCCCCACTCATGTCTCCCACCACCCCCACCCCCCAGCAGTGCAGGGGCACCCTCCACCAGGCCCCCACTCATGTCTACCACCACCCCCACCCCCCCAGCCACCAGGGGCACCCTCCACCAGGCCCCCACCCATGTCTCCCACCACCCCCACCCCCCAGCCACCAGGGGCACCCTCTACCAGGCCCCCACCCATGTCTCCCACCACCCCCACCCCCCAGCAGTGCAGGGGCATCCTCCACCAGGCCCCCACTCATGTCTACCACCACCCCCACCCCCCAGCAGTGCAGGGGCATCCTCCACCAGGCCCCCACTCATGTCTCCCACCACCCCCACCCCCCAGCAGTGCAGGGGCATCCTCCACCAGGCCCCCACTCATGTCTACCACCACCCCCACCCCCCAGCAGTGCAGGGCATCCTCCACCAGGCCCCCACTCATGTCTCCCACCACCCCCCACCCCCCAGCAGTGCAGGGGCACCCTCCACCAGGCCCCCACTCATGTCTACCACCACCCCCACCCCCCCAGCCACCAGGGGCACCCTCCACCAGGCCCCCACCCATGTCTCCCACCACCCCCACCCCCCAGCCACCAGGGGCACCCTCCACCAGGCCCCCACCCATGTCTCCCACCACCCCCACCCCCCAGCAGTGCAGGGGCATCCTCCACCAGGCCCCCACCCATGTCCCCTATCACCCCCACCCCCCAGCCACCAGGGGCACCCTACACCAGGCCCCCACTCATGTCCCCTATCACCCCCACCCCCCAGCCACCAGGGGCACCCTCCACCAGGCCCCAACCCATGTCTCCCACCACCCCCACCCCCCAGCCACCAGGGGCATCCTCCACCAGGCCCCCACCCATGTCTCCCACCACCCCCACCCCCCAGCAGTGCAGGGGCAGCCTCCACCAGGCCCCACTCATGTCTCCCACCACCCCCACCCCCCAGCCACCAGGGGCATCCTCCACCAGGCCCCCACCCATGTCTCCCACCACCCCCACCCCCCAGCAGTGCAGGGGCATCCTCCACCAGGCCCCCACTCATGTCTCCCACCACCCCCACCCCCCAGCAGTGCAGGGGCACCCTCCACCAAGCCCCCACTCATGTCTACCACCACCCCCACCCCCCAGCCACCAGGGCACCCTCCACCAGGCCCCCACCCATGTCTCCCACCACCCCCACCCCCCCAGCCACCAGGGGCACCCTCCACCAGGCCCCCACCCATGTCTCCCACCACCCCCACCCCCAGCAGTGCAGGGGCATCCTCCACCAGGCCCCCACCCATGTCCCCTATCACCCCCACCCCCCAGCCACCAGGGGCACCCTCCACCAGGCCCCCACTCATGTCCCCTATCACCCCCACCCCCCAGCCACCAGGGGCACCCTCCACCAGGCCCCCACCCATGTCTCCCACCACCCCCACCCCCCAGCCACCAGGGGCATCCTCCACCAGGCCCCCACCCATGTCTCCCACCACCCCCACCCCCCAGCAGTGCAGGGGCAGCCTCCACCAGGCACCCACACATGTCCCCCTGCCCCCAGGTCCTGACGATACTCAATCATGGCAGTAATGGGCAGCATACCCAGCACAAACACCCAGGCAAGGATTGCATCCACCCACATAGTGAATGCAATTACATGATACAACCCCAATGGCAAGTCTTTAAATGAACACATGTCCGTCACACACACATACACAATGGGTGCAAGTGAATGTCAAAACCCATATCATGACATGTATGAAACCAATGAGAAAATACCACAAGTGAAAGTTAAAAAAACATGTATTAAAGATGAAAAATAAGTAAACAAATCAAACATACAACAATGGGGATAACAAAATAAATGGTCCATGTCCGAGAACAAATGTAAAAATAAAAAAAACAAAGTAATCCAAAAACAAATGTTGTCCAAAGCAAAATCATGTGGAAGGAAAATAATGAAAAACCATTTCCTCATGGTGAACACAATAATTAATAAAAAAAATGTTTCTTCAAAAAAGCAAACTATATACACGAAAATTCCAGGGTCCATGAGCCCAACACCATAAATGAAACCTACTACTACCTAATGAAAATAATATATACAAAAAAGTGGCCATTGTCCGAGCGGTCCAAAAAAATAAAAATTAATAAAGGAAACCTAACACTAACTAACTGAATAACTATATACAAAGGCAGCGGGCAAGTCCTGCGGCTCACTCGGTGATGTTGCTGGCCAGGGCATCATCGAACTCCATGTCGATGTCCTGGAGGCGGGACTCTGTCCTGGCCCCGAGGTCTCGCAGGGATAACCCCATGTCCAGCTCAAACTCCCTGCGAGCTTCCTCGAGGCACTCAGCCCGCCTCAACGCCCGACGCATGGAGAACTCCGCCCTGACCATGGTGAGCCGCTCCTCTTCCGCCCGCTGCCGCTCCGCACCTATCCGCTGGACCAACTGCTCCCACACGGAAGACACCACCATCCCAGGGTTGCCCTGCCCTCCGGCCGATGCCTGCCCCTCTGATCTTGAAGGCCCCGAGCCATGATGCCTCCCACATCGAGCCTGCTGCTGCCTCCGACGCCACTGCCTCTGCCAGCACGACGGCATCCAGGCTGATGGAAACCACCGACGCCGTCGTGCACGTGCCCTGCCTGATGATGCTGTCACATCTTCCATCTGCTGGGGTCCAGTTGCTGTGTTGTCCACCCTTCCAGAAAATCCAAGAAGGCCTTCCTCGACTGCCTGAAACACTGTGCCACAGCCTCCTGCCTGGAGACTGGGTGTTCCCGAAAGTATATCAGCGAAACTCATCCCTGCACCCTCGCTGGAAAGGTCCTTTCCAGGACCTGCTGACAACCGACACTGCAATTCATTGTAAAGGCCATGACTCCTGGGTCCACGTCAGCCAGTTTGTGAAACCAGCACCTCCAATTGATGACAAAGAACAGCAAGGGGTCCAGGACAAATTCACGCTGCCATCTGCAAGGACCAAAGACACAGCAGAGCTGCAATCCCGCCGGGGTACAGGACAAAGACACCACTCATCAGCTGCCCACCAGGGTCGCAGCAGCTAAAACCCTGGTGACTTCATATCCAGCACTTCTTGGCGACGGAGCTCCACTACCTGTCACGAGGTAAAACTTGTGGAGTGCAGCCACCATCTCATCTGATATCAGCATCATACCTACCAGAATCACACCACTGCTACACCTGTCTCCTACGGGTGGCCCATCGCTCTCAAACATTTTGTCACAAAGCAGTTACAGTAACACTGTGCATCTGGAGTGTAGGTGCATAAGTCCTCCAGCCCACAAGGTTTGGGGGCCATCTGAATGTGCTCAATGCCTCAGCTGAAGGATTTGGTCTGAAGTTATTGATCTATTCACATGCCGTCCACACCAGACCCACATGAAGCATCTGGGTCTCCTTCTCGCTGATGGCTGTGCCTGCTTTACAGGATTTGCCTTATTCTGCTGTCAGGTACAGTTTGACATGCCCACCTCTGTCTTCTACTTGCAGCTCGCCAGGCTAGAATACTAGAACAAGGCCTGATTTCCTCCAGCTCTATGTGTCTGTCATTGTTATTCTGGCGGGGATCTTGATCATTTGCATCATCCTCTCTCCTGTCTTCCGGGTCCTGTAATGACTGACCCTCTTTGGAACTTTTTGGCACAATACCCCAATCTCTGTAGGGTTGGACTGCTAAAACTAGGAATAACACTGCTATTGCTTTATTGATGCTTGCACCATTTACTGTCTGAAGTGTTTCCAACATGTTGCTGTTCCTTACCATGGCATTGGCTCTGCCTCCCCATAAATCCGCAATCCTATACCCAGATACCAATAACTTCCACAACTTCTCTTGGGCCTGCACTCACCTAATACATGCCTCTGATTGCCATGCATGCTCCCACACTCCTATGTACACCAGTGGGGGTATTCCCTTCATCCTCTTTGCGTTCAACCTTGCTGAATGGTGTTATGACCTCCAGATCAATGGCTCTTCTTGTCCCAATTTGACCCATCCCTCCCCCCAGGGAATCTTCTACCCCAGCAATTCCAATACTTTACCTCCAAAAATACAGACCACATTTGTTCCACACACTCTTATTTCTTTCACCGCGATAAGCACTCTGCCTTCGATGGGTATCACACCAGCCACATATGTCTGTAACCAAAGTGCTACCACCACCACCTATACCCACTCAGCTGTTAGTAGGATAGGACAATTTCATAGTAATGGAAGCCCCCCAATAGCCCTCTACACCCAAAGAGGGTTGTTGTTCCATTGTGGGGCTGGTGCCTACCAATGACTACCAGCTAACTGGACTGGTCAGTGCACCATTGGGTTCATCCGCCCAACGATCCGCCATGTGTCCCTTTCTCCAAAAAGCTCACTACACACCCTGATGTTCCAAACGCGATGCCTGGACATGGTTCAAAGGCATCCTAGGGTTCCTGGTCCCGAACATTGGCACTGCAATCAACAGGGCCGATCTGCATTCCCTATCACTCCTCCTGAAACAGGTAGCCAACAACACTGCAAAAGGAATACAGATACTGAAAAGTGAACAAGTTGCACTCAGAACTATGGTCCTTCAGAATTGAATGGCACTCGTTTATTTACAAGCTGCCCAAACAGCCTGTAAAATTATAGGACAAGAATGCTGCACCTGGGTACCTGATAACTCCTCCAAGGTTGAGGATGTCATAAAACACCCTCAAGGGTTTGGTATCACCTTACACAAAATAAATGAAGGTTATGCCAGCTAACTATTAACTTGGATTCAAAATACTTTTGGTTCAATGTGCTCTTCCATTCTATACAGTATTTTAATCATTGTTGTTATAATTTTTCATTTTGCAATGATAGTTGTTCTGATTCCCTGCCTTCTGGCATGCTGTGCTAAACAGATGTCTCACTTGCCCTCCAAGCCCAAGCTGCTGCCACTTGAAATAGAGGCACCTCTAATTAGGGAGGATGCCTCCAGTGAACAGGAAATGGTTGATGTGTTAGGATGAATGTCTGACACCAAATTGTATGCATTTTTGAATTAGGACCTTATAGGGCCACTATCCCCGTCTCTAAAACAACATCCTTTCTGTAACTATCATTTTGCCTATTCACCTTATCTCTATGTCACCCATGTACATGTGTATCTTTGATTGAGGCTATGCACCATTCTTGTTCCCTGTGGTCTACACCCTGTCTCAGGCATGACCAAATGGGGTGTTGATGTGGCAGGATTGTTATTGTATGGTAAACTACATTTAGGCCTCAGATTCTCCATTTTGCCTTTTCCTGAGGCCTCCTTCTGCACTCAGCTCCGATGCTACTTATCCATATTACAACACAATGTGCCCGCACAGCTTTGTCACAAAGTCACAAGTAAGATGTTGACAGCTATTGCCAAATGTCTGTAATATCTGCAATGTTACGTCAAGTAGCACCCACCATTCTGAACAGCTATAATATATTAGTCATTCCTTCTGATATGCTATATATATGCTTATGATATGCTATATAACCTGCGCTCTAAGGGCAGTCCCTACAGAGCTCCGTGTGACAACTGTCCAGACACTTGTCCTTCTGTATTTTCCTGCTTCTTAGCTGATAATTTTCTCTGTATACTGTTTATTTTCTATCTAATACCAGAAGCTTAGTTTATTCATCAGTCTGGTGGCAAGCTGAGGCTGAGCTGACCCTTGGGAAGGGCCCCACCTTGGCTACCACAATATGCACAAGTGGTATACACAGAACTTGGCAGGGGAGAAAACCCAGGCTGATGCTTTAAGAGGAATTAAAGAAAGAGAAATGTAAGAATGAACAAGTGAAGGGGGTGTGGGAACCATACTGGGGCCGCGCACCGCTAAACATTACAAGGAGAAATACGGACGTTGCTTTTACCTGCAACTCCCATAAACCTTGGCAGGAGAGTAAACGAAGGCTGTGGGAAAGTTAACGAGAAAGATCAATGTGAAGGATCAAGTGGAGGGAGTCTGGGACCCATGTTGGGGAAGTGCTCCCCGAGTTATAATCAAGAGGAATACGACTGACACTCAGAGACTTTGACACGACAGTAAACCAAGGCTGTGGGTGCAAGTGAAAACACAGAGACAGAACTGAGAATACAAATGCGTTGTACTCTAATTGGCAGGCGAGCGATTGAAGAGGAGGGGTGCTGAAGATCACGGCAGAGCTTGGGAGAAGAGAATCAGGCGCATTTTCCATTGTCTCAGTGCTTACGGGAATGGTTGGCCCACAGAAGATAAACCTAGGGAAAGACTCTGGGAAAAGGGAATCACGCCCTTGAGTCAAGTGGAAACTGTTTGCTTTGTTGCACCTTTTTGGAACTTTTCTTTTGTGAACTGCAAAGCTGAAGCTGGGCTGCAGCCCAACAGCCAATAGACATTGGGACTCATTACGAGTTGGGCGCAAAGGGATACCGGGCACCGGTAAGGACACCGGTGCCAGTAATCCCTTTGTGCCCTATTCCGAGTTCCCTTAGTGGGTCCCTTCCTTAACGCCTGGTTTTGCCAGGCGTTATGGATGGGACCCATTAAAGGACTTTAGAGCTAATACCGGTACCGCAATTTGTGGTACCGTTATTAGCACCTTACCTCTTCCCATTGAGCCCTATAGGTGCTCAAATGGGAATGGGGAATGGCTTTTTCAATGGGGATTTACCGATCCTGCAAAGGTCGGAATAGACCGGTAAGTCCCCATTGAACCAGGGCGGATTCGGTACCGGTATTGGAGGTAGTCAAGGCGCAAATAGCACCATGATTACCTCCAAACTCGTAATGAGGCCCATTTTCTTTTTTACCTTTTGTTAGTTTGGAGTGTGAAGGACAGATTAGGATTTGGACAAAAGATGGCTTACTTTGGACATTCTGGCATCGACAGTTTCATTAGTTTGTTTTGTTGAGGCAGGGAAACCCCTTTTAGCGATAGGGCTAGTTAGGATTTCCTCCAACCCCTTCATAATTGTTATTAATAAAAGTCTTTGCCAATCAACATGCCAACCTTTGTATCTGTCTCTTACTCCACCTTTGTATCCGTCTCTTACTTCTAGACCCTCACATTAGTCAAAAACACACCATATTATATAATGGAAGAAACAATACAAGTAATACATGCATTGATAAGAGACTTTATGTGGGCAGGCCACCAAACCCATGGTCATGTGGGAAATAATGCACCAAAGATTTAATCCGAGGGGCCTGACAGTACCCAGCATTCAAAAATATGAATGGGCAGCAAAATGAAAACATATGGTGGTTTCGCAGATAGGTGTACCTAGAGTCTGGAGTTCCCGTCAAACAAATAAAGAGATCAACGTGTCCTACGAGAGGACTATGGCAGTTGTTCATCCCATTTTGTTCCCTCCTAAAACAGTGTTGTTGGTCTGGAATGCAATGAAAAGGTACACTGGAATACCACATTCCACATTCGAAAACAAAAGATATGGGCATGATAGATTTTATACATTAGGTGCCTCACTTGTTCAGACAAGTATTGAGGTGCTTTACTGCAGTGGAGTTAGTGAACTCCCCCTACAGTGATCCATGAAATGTTGTGGGCCACACATCCAAATGTTTGGTGATCCCAAATATTTCCGGTGAAACCTTTGTTGGTGCAAACCAGCGCCCTGTCCCCAACACTCAACCCCATGGTCTCCTTCCACACCCCAAGAATAAGTTTCATCTTTCTATTTCCATACCAAGAGGTTTATCATGTGTTGTGGCAAGATATTGGGCCCTAGCTTGATTGGAAGATGGGGTGCAAGGAAATCTATCCTAAATGGATGGCGTCATCATTTGGGAAAGGAAGCTTATATAGAAGTGTTGCTGGTCTGATCAGAAAGGTGCAGATAAACTGTAGCTCCCTTGAGAAGCTCCTGAAACAAAAAGGTTCTAAGGAACCTAAGATGTGCAGAGAGCTTTCAAAGTTAATTAAACCAAACAAGTGCAGAGAACCCTGAAAAGCACTTGAACCGATGAAGTGATGAGAACTCGGAGAAGTATTTTAACCTAAAGGGTGCTGAGAATCATGAGAAGTTCTTGAACATAGGAGCTGCGTCAAACCCTGAGAAAAACTTGAATGAATGAGACACGGAGAGCCCTGCGAAGCACTTCAATCTAACAGATGCTGAGAACACTGACAAACACTTGAATCTAAAGGGACTGGAATAGTGAGAAACACTTGTATGTATTAGTTGCTAGGAACCATGTGAAGCACTTGAACATAGAATGTATGGAGCACCATGCTAATCACTTAAATCTAAAAGTGCAGAGGGCCATGAGAAGCATTAGAGTTTAAGAGGTGCTGAGAATCCTCATAAGCACTTGAATCAAAAGTGCTGACAGCCTTAAGAGGCATTTGAACTTAAGATGTGTTCAAACCGGGTCAAACAACTGAACCTAAGAGATGTTGAGAGCCTTGAAGGTTTTTCCACTCACTGTGTTGTAATGAAGTGATGGCAGACTTCAGAATGGAAAGGATAGTGGTAAAACAAAAATCTAAAATCTGCAGCAAGGCCTTCACTGTGCCTGCAAATTAATGTGGGGTCTCTCGCCCTGCAGGCGCAGAGAGGCAGTGGACCAGAAGTGCTTGTGACTTCACATGCCACAGAAATGTATTACCTGATGTGAAACAGTGGATTCCTGGAAAGTGCCAAAGAAGTGGATAATTGGCCAAAAAAAGCAGCCAAACAAAGGAGCTGGCAGTGGTTAGACTATGTCAATACACAGGGCCAGGCATCACTCAATGAGAAGGGAAAGCCTAATGTGGGGAAATAGTCAATTACTGCTCTGGATGGAAAATGAACAGGTGGATAAACGATACCAAAGAAGAGAATGGATGAAAGAGAGACCAGACCATTATTGTAGAAGATCCAGTGATTTGCACAGGATGTTCTTGTTGTGGCAGGGAAACAAACATTTGAGCCGAAACTTTGGCGGGCTGAGTAGAGACATGCAGAGACGCCAGACAGCACTTTAAACTAAGAGGAGCTAATGCACATTTAAGGTGCTGAGAATCTATCTTGAGAATGAAGTTAACATAAGAGGCACATAGAACCCTGAAAAGCACTTAAATATAAAAGGTGTTGATCTACCCGGGGAGCATTTCAACCTATGAGGTGCTAACATCCCTGACAAGCAATTCAATCTAAAAGAGCCGTGAACCCTGAGGTGCACTTGAATCTAAAACGGTTGAATACCCTCAGAAGCACTTGAGTGCTGTGAGTGCTGCAGATATAAGTTGCTGGGTACACTTAGAATCAATTGAACCTCTGATGCGATTAGAACCATGAGAAGCACTTGAGCCTAAGAGAAGCCAAGAACATTGATCATCACTTGATCCTAGGATATGCTGGGTTGGAACCACATGAGCTGAGATGGGTGGTAAGAAACAAAAAGGGTATATGTCAAATTCGAAACAAAAAATGTTTTGGGAGATAGGTAATCTGATAGCCATATATAAGAAACCCCGCTTATTCAGAGAGGAGGATTGTACTGACATGTGTAATCAAAGCTCCCAATTATAGAAAGAGTTACTCATATTGAAGAAAGTGGCAAGAAGCAAAGCCCAGAATCCCAGTGCTGTCATCCCTGGGGTAAGGAACAAGTTAATGAAATGAAATGAATGAGAAATGTTAAACAAATCAAATGTCCCTGACATAGGATCTGTAGCAAATGGTGCACGAGCATAGTGAAAAGATGAATGTTGGCACTGACATTCCCCTCAAGCAAATTCTAGAGAGAGGACATACTATGAGATAGACCCGAAGAAGAGAATATTGCTCAATACAAAGACTAACAGGCCGATTCATGGAATAATTAGCGCGGCGCAAGTGGGCAAAAACGTGCGATTCGCAGTGGAATAGCGAAAATCGCAGTGCAAGTGCGAAAATCGCACGAAAAGCAGCGCACACCGATTCATGGAAGTCCGTGCGCGAGAAAACCAGCGGATGTGCGATAAAAAAGTGCGCGGCGCACGTTGGCGCACAGGCCATCAAACAGCGTGCGCCAGGTCACAGCGAAAATCGCACAGGCCAGAGCGAAAATCGCACATAGCGCGGCGCACGCAACAAAAGTAGGCGGAACACGGGGCGTACCACTCGGAATGGGGAACAACTTGCCAAAATGTGGGCGTCACGGGGGAAGCACAGGGTACAAGTGCGCGGAACGCCCACACGCTCGCCTACAACACGTATTCATGGAATAGAATAGGGCAAAAAAGCGCACGCTCAAACCAGCGCACAGGCACAAACACGACCGCCACAAGAAAGCAGGAGGTAGCGTCTCTGCGCCTGGAAGAAATGTGCGCCAAATGGTGCGTCAACAAATAGCACCTATATACAGCCATGATGAATGCCCAATACTGTGGCCCTCCAGGACAAATGACGTGCAAAGGGGTACCCACAAACACAGACACGCGCTGACAGAAAAAAAACGTGTGCGTGTATACCGGGGTGCGCGGGAAGTCTCACACGCGAATTGGCCGGGTACGTGGATTACAGGGGTGCGCGGGAAGTTCCACACGCGATTTGTCAGGGTACGTGGATTTCAGGGGTGCGCGGGAAGTTCCACACGCGATTTGGCCGTGTATGTGGATTTCAGGGGTGCACGGGAAGTTCCACACGCGATTTGGCCGGGTACGTGGATTTCAGGGGTGCGCGGGAAGTTCCACACGCGATTAGGCAGGGTACGTGGATTGCAGGGGTGCGCGGGAAGTTCCACACGCGATTAGGCAGGGTACGTGGATTTCAGGGGTGCGCGGGAAGTTCCACACGCGATTTGGCCGGGTACGTGGATTTCAGGGGTGCGCGGGAAGTTCCACACACGAATTGGCTGTGTACGTGGATTTCAGGGGTGCGCGGGAAGTACCACACGCGATTTGTCAGGGTACGTGGATTTCAGGGGTGCGCGGGAGTTCCACACGCGATTTGGCCGGGTACGTGGATTTCAGGGGTGCGCTGGAAGTTCCACACGCGAATTGGCCATGTACGTGGATTTCAGGGGTGCGCGGGAAGTACCACACGCGATTTGGCCGGGTACGTGGATTTCAGGGGTGCGCGGGAAGTTCCACACGCGAATTGGCCGTGTACGTGGATTTCAGGGGTGCGCGGGAAGTACCACACGCGATTTGTCAGGGTACGTGGATTTCAGGGGTGCGCGGGAAGTTCCACACGCGATTTGGCCGGGTACGTGGATTTCAGGGGTGCGCGGGAAGTTCCACACGCGAATTGGCCGTGTACGTGGATTTCAGGGGTGCGCGGGAAGTACCACACGCGATTTGTCAGGGTACGTGGATTTCAGGGGTGCGCGGGAAGTTCCACACGCGATTTGGCCGGGTACGTGGATTTCAGGGGTGCGCGGGAAGTTCCACACGCGATTAGGCAGGGTACGTGGATTACAGGGGTGCGCGGGAAGTTCCACACGCGATTTGGCCGGGTATGTGGATTTCAGGGGTGCGCGGGAAGTTCCACACGCGATTAGGCAGGGTACGTGGATTGCAGGGGTGCGCGGGAAGTACCACACGCGATTTGTCAGGGTACGTGGATTTCAGGGGTGCGCTGGAAGTACCACACGCGATTTGTCAGGGTACGTGGATTTCGGGGGTGCGCGGGAAGTTCCACATGCGATTTGGCCGGGTACGTGGATTTCAGGGGTGCGCGGGAAGTTCCACACGCGATTAGGCAGGGTACGTGGATTACAGGGGTGCGCGGGAAGTTCCACACGCGATTTGGCCGGGTACGTGGATTTCAGGGGTGTGCGGGAAGTTCCACACGCGATTAGGCAGGGTACGTGGATTGCAGGGGTGCGCGGGAAGTACCACACGCGATTTGTCAGGGTACGTGGATTTCAGGGGTGCGCGGGAAGTTCCACACGCGATTTGGCGGTGTACGTGGATTCCAGGGGTGCGCGGGAAGTACCACACGCGATTTGTCAGGGTACGTGGATTTCAGGGGTGCGCGGGAAGTTCCACACGCGATTAGGCAGGGTACGTGAATTGCAGGGGTGCGCGGGAAGTTCCACACGCGATTTGGCTGTGTGCTCCCAGGTATTACCTGTACACCCTCCACGGCCCCTGCAGGCAGCACACACCACAGGGGACTACCCTGCACACCTGCTCATGTCACCCACCACCCCCACCCCCCAGCAGTGCAGGGGCAGCCTCCACCAGGCCCCCACCCATGTCACCCACCACCCCCACCCCCCAGCCACCAGGGGCAGCCTCAACCAGGCCCCCACCCATGTCTCCCACCACCCCCACCCCCCAGCCACCAGGGGCACCCTCCACCAGGCCCCCACCCATGTCTCCCACCACCCCCACCCCCCCAGCCACCAGGGGCACCCTCCACCAGGCCCCCACCCATGTCTCCCACCACCCCCACCCCCCCAGCCACCAGGGGCAGCCTCCACCAGGCCCCCACCCATGTCCAACCCATGTCTCCCACCACACCCACCCCCCAGCCACCAGGAGCACCCTCCACCAGGCCCCCACCCATGTCTCCCACCACCCCCACCCCCCAGCAGTGCAGGGGCAGCCTCCACCAGGCCCCCACCCATGTCTCCCACCACCCCCACCCCCCCAGCCACCAGGGGCACCCTCCACCAGGCCCCCACCCATGTCTCCCACCACCCCCACCCCCCCAGCCACCAGGGGCACCCTCCACCAGGCCCCCACCCATGTCTCCCACCACCCCCACCCCCCCAGCCATCAGGGGCACCCTCCACCAGGCCCCCACCCATGTCTCCCACCACCCCCACCCCCCAGCAGTGCAGGGGCATCCTCCACCAGGCCCCCACTCATGTCTCCCACCACCCCCAACCCCCCAGCCACCAGGGGCAGCCTCCACCAGGCCCCCACTCATGTCTCCCACCACCCCCACCCCCCAGCCACCAGGGGCACCCTCCACCAGGCCCCCACTCATGTCTCCCACCACCCCCACCCCCCAGCCACCAGGTGCACCCTCCACCAGGCCCCCACCCATGTCTCCCACCACCCCCACCCCCCACCCACCAGGGGCACCCTCCACCAGGCCCCCACCCATGTCTCCCACCACCCCCACCCCCCAGCAGTGCAGGGGCATCCTCCACCAGGCCCCCACTCATGTCTCCCACCACCCCCAACCCCCCAGCCACCAGGGGCAGCCTCCACCAGGCCCCCACTCATGTCTCCCACCACCCCCACCCCCCAGCCACCAGGGGCACCCTCCACCAGGCCCCCACTCATGTCTCCCACCACCCCCACCCCCCAGCCACCAGGTGCACCCTCCACCAGGCCCCCACCCATGTCTCCCACCACCCCCACCCCCCCACCCACCAGGGGCACCCTCCACCAGGCCCCCACCCATGTCTCCCACCACCCCCACCCCCCCAGCCACCAGGGGCACCCTCCACCAGGCCCCCACCCATGTCTCCCACCACCCCCACCCCCCCAGCCACCAGGGGCACCCTCCACCAGGCCCCCACCCATGTCTCCCACCACCCCCACCCCCCAGCAGTGCAGGGGCATCCTCCACCAGGCCCCCACTCATGTCTCCCACCACCCCCACCCCCCCAGCCACCAGGGGCAGCCTCCACCAGGCCCCCACTCATGTCTCCCACCACCCCCACCCCCCAGCCACCAGGGGCACCCTCCACCAGGCCCCCACTCATGTCTCCCACCACCCCTACCCCCCAGCCACCAGGGGCACCCTCCACCAGGCCCCCACCCATGTCTCCCACCACCCCCACCCCCCCAGCCACCAGGGGCACCCTCCACCAGGCCCCCACCCATGTCTCCCACCACCCCCACCCCCCCAGCCACCAGGGGCAGCCTCCACCAGGCCCCCACCCATGTCCAACCCATGTCTCCCACCACCCCCACCCCCCAGCCACCAGGGGCACCCTCCACCAGGCCCCCACCCATGTCTCCCACCACCCCCACCCCCCAGCAGTGCAGGGGCAGCCTCCACCAGGCCCCCACCCATGTCTCCCACCACCCCCACCCCCCAGCCACCAGGGGCACCCTCCACCAGGCCCCCACCCATGTCTCCCACCACCCCCACCCCCCCAGCCACCAGGGGCACCCTCCACCAGGCCCCCACCCATGTCTCCCACCACCCCCAGCCACCAGGGGCACCCTCCACCAGGCCCCCACCCATGTCTCCCACCACCCCCACCCCCCAGCAGTGCAGGGGCATCCTCCACCAGGCCCCCACTCATGTCTCCCACCACCCCCACCCCCCAGCCACCAGGGGCATCCTCCACCAGGCCCCCACCCATGTCTCCCACCACCCCCACCCCCCAGCAGTGCAGGGGCAGCCTCCACCAGGCCCCCACTCATGTCTCCCACCACCCCCACCTCCCAGCCACCAGGGGCACCCTCCACCAGGCCCCCACTCATGTCTCCCACCACCCCCACCCCCCAGCAGTGCAGGGGCACCCTCCACCAGGCCCCCACTCATGTCTACCACCACCCCCACCCCCCCAGCCACCAGGGGCACCCTCCACCAGGCCCCCACCCATGTCTCCCACCACCCCCACCCCCCAGCCACCAGGGGCACCCTCTACCAGGCCCCCACCCATGTCTCCCACCACCCCCACCCCCCAGCAGTGCAGGGGCATCCTCCACCAGGCCCCCACTCATGTCTACCACCACCCCCACCCCCCAGCAGTGCAGGGGCATCCTCCACCAGGCCCCCACTCATGTCTCCCACCACCCCCACCCCCCAGCAGTGCAGGGGCATCCTCCACCAGGCCCCCACTCATGTCTACCACCACCCCCACCCCCCAGCAGTGCAGGGGCATCCTCCACCAGGCCCCCACTCATGTCTCCCACCACCCCCACCCCCCAGCAGTGCAGGGGCACCCTCCACCAGGCCCCCACTCATGTCTACCACCACCCCCACCCCCCCAGCCACCAGGGGCACCCTCCACCAGGCCCCCACCCATGTCTCCCACCACCCCCACCCCCCAGCCACCAGGGGCACCCTCCACCAGGCCCCCACCCATGTCTCCCACCACCCCCACCCCCCAGCAGTGCAGGGGCATCCTCCACCAGGCCCCCACCCATGTCCCCTATCACCCCCACCCCCCAGCCACCAGGGGCACCCTACACCAGGCCCCCACTCATGTCCCCTATCACCCCCACCCCCCAGCCACCAGGGGCACCCTCCACCAGGCCCCCACCCATGTCTCCCACCACCCCCACCCCCCAGCCACCAGGGGCATCCTCCACCAGGCCCCCACCCATGTCTCCCACCACCCCCACCCCCCAGCAGTGCAGGGGCAGCCTCCACCAGGCCCCCACTCATGTCTCCCACCACCCCCACCCCCCAGCCACCAGGGGCATCCTCCACCAGGCCCCCACCCATGTCTCCCACCACCCCCACCCCCCAGCAGTGCAGGGGCATCCTCCACCAGGCCCCCACTCATGTCTCCCACCACCCCCACCCCCCAGCAGTGCAGGGGCACCCTCCACCAAGCCCCCACTCATGTCTACCACCACCCCCACCCCCCCAGCCACCAGGGGCACCCTCCACCAGGCCCCCACCCATGTCTCCCACCACCCCCACCCCCCAGCCACCAGGGGCACCCTCCACCAGGCCCCCACCCATGTCTCCCACCACCCCCACCCCCCAGCAGTGCAGGGGCATCCTCCACCAGGCCCCCACCCATGTCCCCTATCACCCCCACCCCCCAGCCACCAGGGGCACCCTCCACCAGGCCCCCACTCATGTCCCCTATCACCCCCACCCCCCAGCCACCAGGGGCACCCTCCACCAGGCCCCCACCCATGTCTCCCACCACCCCCACCCCCCAGCCACCAGGGGCATCCTCCACCAGGCCCCCACCCATGTCTCCCACCACCCCCAACCCCCAGCAGTGCAGGGGCAGCCTCCACCAGGCACCCACACATGTCCCCCTGCCCCCAGGTCCTGACGATACTCAATCATGGCAGTAATGGGCAGCATACCCAGCACAAACACCCAGGCAAGGATTGCATCCACCCACATAGTGAATGCAATTACATGATACAACCCCAATGGCAAGTCTTTAAATGAACACATGTCCGTCACACACACATACACAATGGGTGCAAGTGAATGTCAAAACCCATATCATGACATGTATGAAACCAATGAGAAAATACCACAAGTGAAAGTTAAAAAAACATGTATTAAAGATGAAAAATAAGTAAACAAATCAAACATACAACAATGGGGATAACAAAATAAATGGTCCATGTCCGAGAACAAATGTAAAAATAAAAAAAACAAAGTAATCCAAAAACAAATGTTGTCCAAAGCAAAATCATGTGGAAGGAAAATAATGAAAAACCATTTCCTCATGGTGAACACAATAATTAATAAAAAAAATGTTTCTTCAAAAAGCAAACTATATACACGAAAATTCCAGGGTCCATGAGCCCAACACCATAAATGAAACCTACTACTACCTAATGAAAATAATATATACAAAAAAGTGGCCATTGTCCGAGCGGTCCAAAAAAATAAAAATTAATAAAGGAAACCTAACACTAACTAACTAAATAACTATATACAAAGGCAGCGGGCAAGTCCTGCGGCTCACTCGGTGATGTTGCTGGCCAGGGCATCATCGAACTCCATGTCGATGTCCTGGAGGCGGGACTCTGTCCTGGCCCCGAGGTCTCGCAGGGATAACCCCATGTCCAGCTCAAACTCCCTGCGAGCTTCCTCGAGGCACTCAGCCCGCCTCAACGCCCGACGCATGGAGAACTCCGCCCTGACCATGGTGAGCCGCTCCTCTTCCGCCCGCTGCCGCTCCGCACCTATCCGCTGGACCAACTGCTCCCACACGGAAGACACCACCATCCCAGGGTTGCCCTGCCCTCCGGCCGATGCCTGCCCCTCTGATCTTGAAGGCCCCGAGCCATGATGCCTCCCACATCGAGCCTGCTGCTGCCTCCGACGCCACTGCCTCTGCCAGCACGACGGCATCCAGGCTGATGGAAACCACCGACGCCGTCGTGCACGTGCCCTGCCTGATGATGCTGTCACATCTTCCATCTGCTGGGGTCCAGTTGCTGTGTTGTCCACCCTTCCAGAAAATCCAAGAAGGCCTTCCTCGACTGCCTGAAACACTGTGCCACAGCCTCCTGCCTGGAGACTGGGTGTTCCCGAAAGTATATCAGCGAAACTCATCCCTGCACCCTCGCTGGAAAGGTCCTTTCCAGGACCTGCTGACAACCGACACTGCAATTCATTGTAAAGGCCATGACTCCTGGGTCCACGTCAGCCAGTTTGTGAAACCAGCACCTCCAATTGATGACAAAGAACAGCAAGGGGTCCAGGACAAATTCACGCTGCCATCTGCAAGGACCAAAGACACAGCAGAGCTGCAATCCCGCCGGGGTACAGGACAAAGACACCACTCATCAGCTGCCCACCAGGGTCGCAGCAGCTAAAACCCTGGTGACTTCATATCCAGCACTTCTTGGCGACGGAGCTCCACTACCTGTCACGAGGTAAAACTTGTGGAGTGCAGCCACCATCTCATCTGATATCAGCATCATACCTACCAGAATCACACCACTGCTACACCTGTCTCCTACGGGTGGCCCATCGCTCTCAAACATTTTGTCACAAAGCAGTTACAGTAACACTGTGCATCTGGAGTGTAGGTGCATAAGTCCTCCAGCCCACAAGGTTTGGGGGCCATCTGAATGTGCTCAATGCCTCAGCTGAAGGATTTGGTCTGAAGTTATTGATCTATTCACATGCCGTCCACACCAGACCCACATGAAGCATCTGGGTCTCCTTCTCGCTGATGGCTGTGCCTGCTTTACACGATTTGCCTTATTCTGCTGTCAGGTACAGTTTGACATGCCCACCTCTGTCTTCTACTTGCAGCTCGCCAGGCTAGAATACTAGAACAAGGCCTGATTTCCTCCAGCTCTATGTGTCTGTCATTGTTATTCTGGCGGGGATCTTGATCATTTGCATCATCCTCTCTCCTGTCTTCCGGGTCCTGTAATGACTGACCCTCTTTGGAACTTTTTGGCACAATACCCCAATCTCTGTAGGGTTGGACTGCTAAAACTAGGAATAACACTGCTATTGCTTTATTGATGCTTGCACCATTTACTGTCTGAAGTGTTTCCAACATGTTGCTGTTCCTTACCATGGCATTGGCTCTGCCTCCCCATAAATCCGCAATCCTATACCCAGATACCAATAACTTCCACAACTTCTCTTGGGCCTGCACTCACCTAATACATGCCTCTGATTGCCATGCATGCTCCCACACTCCTATGTACACCAGTGGGGGTATTCCCTTCATCCTCTTTGCGTTCAACCTTGCTGAATGGTGTTATGACCTCCAGATCAATGGCTCTTCTTGTCCCAATTTGACCCATCCCTCCCCCCAGGGAATCTTCTACCCCAGCAATTCCAATACTTTACCTCCAAAAATACAGACCACATTTGTTCCACACACTCTTATTTCTTTCACCGCGATAAGCACTCTGCCTTCGATGGGTATCACACCAGCCACATATGTCTGTAACCAAAGTGCTACCACCACCACCTATACCCACTCAGCTGTTAGTAGGATAGGACAATTTCATAGTAATGGAAGCCCCCCAATAGCCCTCTACACCCAAAGAGGGTTGTTGTTCCATTGTGGGGCTGGTGCCTACCAATGACTACCAGCTAACTGGACTGGTCAGTGCACCATTGGGTTCATCCGCCCAACGATCCGCCATGTGTCCCTTTCTCCAAAAAGCTCACTACACACCCTGATGTTCCAAACGCGATGCCTGGACATGGTTCAAAGGCATCCTAGGGTTCCTGGTCCCGAACATTGGCACTGCAATCAACAGGGCCGATCTGCATTCCCTATCACTCCTCCTGAAACAGGTAGCCAACAACACTGCAAAAGGAATACAGATACTGAAAAGTGAACAAGTTGCACTCAGAACTATGGTCCTTCAGAATTGAATGGCACTCGTTTATTTACAAGCTGCCCAAACAGCCTGTAAAATTATAGGACAAGAATGCTGCACCTGGGTACCTGATAACTCCTCCAAGGTTGAGGATGTCATAAAACACCCTCAAGGGTTTGGTATCACCTTACACAAAATAAATGAAGGTTATGCCAGCTAACTATTAACTTGGATTCAAAATACTTTTGGTTCAATGTGCTCTTCCATTCTATACAGTATTTTAATCATTGTTGTTATAATTTTTCATTTTGCAATGATAGTTGTTCTGATTCCCTGCCTTCTGGCATGCTGTGCTAAACAGATGTCTCACTTGCCCTCCAAGCCCAAGCTGCTGCCACTTGAAATAGAGGCACCTCTAATTAGGGAGGATGCCTCCAGTGAACAGGAAATGGTTGATGTGTTAGGATGAATGTCTGACACCAAATTGTATGCATTTTTGAATTAGGACCTTATAGGGCCACTATCCCCGTCTCTAAAACAACATCCTTTCTGTAACTATCATTTTGCCTATTCACCTTATCTCTATGTCACCCATGTACATGTGTATCTTTGATTGAGGCTATGCACCATTCTTGTTCCCTGTGGTCTACACCCTGTCTCAGGCATGACCAAATGGGGTGTTGATGTGGCAGGATTGTTATTGTATGGTAAACTACATTTAGGCCTCAGATTCTCCATTTTGCCTTTTCCTGAGGCCTCCTTCTGCACTCAGCTCCGATGCTACTTATCCATATTACAACACAATGTGCCCGCACAGCTTTGTCACAAAGTCACAAGTAAGATGTTGACAGCTATTGCCAAATGTCTGTAATATCTGCAATGTTACGTCAAGTAGCACCCACCATTCTGAACAGCTATAATATATTAGTCATTCCTTCTGATATGCTATATATATGCTTATGATATGCTATATAACCTGCGCTCTAAGGGCAGTCCCTACAGAGCTCCGTGTGACAACTGTCCAGACACTTGTCCTTCTGTATTTTCCTGCTTCTTAGCTGATAATTTTCTCTGTATACTGTTTATTTTCTATCTAATACCAGAAGCTTAGTTTATTCATCAGTCTGGTGGCAAGCTGAGGCTGAGCTGACCCTTGGGAAGGGCCCCACCTTGGCTACCACAATATGCACAAGTGGTATACACAGAACTTGGCAGGGGAGAAAACCCAGGCTGATGCTTTAAGAGGAATTAAAGAAAGAGAAATGTAAGAATGAACAAGTGAAGGGGGTGTGGGAACCATACTGGGGCCGCGCACCGCTAAACATTACAAGGAGAAATACGGACGTTGCTTTTACCTGCAACTCCCATAAACCTTGGCAGGAGAGTAAACGAAGGCTGTGGGAAAGTTAACGAGAAAGATCAATGTGAAGGATCAAGTGGAGGGAGTCTGGGACCCATGTTGGGGAAGTGCTCCCCGAGTTATAATCAAGAGGAATACGACTGACACTCAGAGACTTTGACACGACAGTAAACCAAGGCTGTGGGTGCAAGTGAAAACACAGAGACAGAACTGAGAATACAAATGCGTTGTACTCTAATTGGCAGGCGAGCGATTGAAGAGGAGGGGTGCTGAAGATCACGGCAGAGCTTGGGAGAAGAGAATCAGGCGCATTTTCCATTGTCTCAGTGCTTACGGGAATGGTTGGCCCACAGAAGATAAACCTAGGGAAAGACTCTGGGAAAAGGGAATCACGCCCTTGAGTCAAGTGGAAACTGTTTGCTTTGTTGCACCTTTTTGGAACTTTTCTTTTGTGAACTGCAAAGCTGAAGCTGGGCTGCAGCCCAACAGCCAATAGACATTGGGACTCATTACGAGTTGGGCGCAAAGGGATACCGGGCACCGGTAAGGACACCGGTGCCAGTAATCCCTTTGTGCCCTATTCCGAGTTCCCTTAGTGGGTCCCTTCCTTAACGCCTGGTTTTGCCAGGCGTTATGGATGGGACCCATTAAAGGACTTTAGAGCTAATACCGGTACCGCAATTTGTGGTACCGTTATTAGCACCTTACCTCTTCCCATTGAGCCCTATAGGTGCTCAAATGGGAATGGGGAATGGCTTTTTCAATGGGGATTTACCGATCCTGCAAAGGTCGGAATAGACCGGTAAGTCCCCATTGAACCAGGGCGGATTCGGTACCGGTATTGGAGGTAGTCAAGGCGCAAATAGCACCATGATTACCTCCAAACTCGTAATGAGGCCCATTTTCTTTTTTACCTTTTGTTAGTTTGGAGTGTGAAGGACAGATTAGGATTTGGACAAAAGATGGCTTACTTTGGACATTCTGGCATCGACAGTTTCATTAGTTTGTTTTGTTGAGGCAGGGAAACCCCTTTTAGCGATAGGGCTAGTTAGGATTTCCTCCAACCCCTTCATAATTGTTATTAATAAAAGTCTTTGCCAATCAACATGCCAACCTTTGTATCTGTCTCTTACTCCACCTTTGTATCCGTCTCTTACTTCTAGACCCTCACATTAGTCAAAAACACACCATATTATATAATGGAAGAAACAATACAAGTAATACATGCATTGATAAGAGACTTTATGTGGGCAGGCCACCAAACCCATGGTCATGTGGGAAATAATGCACCAAAGACTTAATCCGAGGGGCCTGACAGTACCCAGCATTCAAAAATATGAATGGGCAGCAAAATGAAAACATATGGTGGTTTCGCAGATAGGTGTACCTAGAGTCTGGAGTTCCCGTCAAACAAATAAAGAGATCAACGTGTCCTACGAGAGGACTATGGCAGTTGTTCATCCCATTTTGTTCCCTCCTAAAACAGTGTTGTTGGTCTGGAATGCAATGAAAAGGTACACTGGAATACCACATTCCACATTCGAAAACAAAAGATATGGGCATGATAGATTTTATACATTAGGTGCCTCACTTGTTCAGACAAGTATTGAGGTGCTTTACTGCAGTGGAGTTAGTGAACTCCCCCTACAGTGATCCATGAAATGTTGTGGGCCACACATCCAAATGTTTGGTGATCCCAAATATTTCCGGTGAAACCTTTGTTGGTGCAAACCAGCGCCCTGTCCCCAACACTCAACCCCATGGTCTCCTTCCACACCCCAAGAATAAGTTTCATCTTTCTATTTCCATACCAAGAGGTTTATCATGTGTTGTGGCAAGATATTGGGCCCTAGCTTGATTGGAAGATGGGGTGCAAGGAAATCTATCCTAAATGGATGGCGTCATCATTTGGGAAAGGAAGCTTATATAGAAGTGTTGCTGGTCTGATCAGAAAGGTGCAGATAAACTGTAGCTCCCTTGAGAAGCTCCTGAAACAAAAAGGTTCTAAGGAACCTAAGATGTGCAGAGAGCTTTCAAAGTTAATTAAACCAAACAAGTGCAGAGAACCCTGAAAAGCACTTGAACCGATGAAGTGATGAGAACTCGGAGAAGTATTTTAACCTAAAGGGTGCTGAGAATCATGAGAAGTTCTTGAACATAGGAGCTGCGTCAAACCCTGAGAAAAACTTGAATGAATGAGACACGGAGAGCCCTGCGAAGCACTTCAATCTAACAGATGCTGAGAACACTGACAAACACTTGAATCTAAAGGGACTGGAATAGTGAGAAACACTTGTATGTATTAGTTGCTAGGAACCATGTGAAGCACTTGAACATAGAATGTATGGAGCACCATGCTAATCACTTAAATCTAAAAGTGCAGAGGGCCATGAGAAGCATTAGAGTTTAAGAGGTGCTGAGAATCCTCATAAGCACTTGAATCAAAAGTGCTGACAGCCTTAAGAGGCATTTGAACTTAAGATGTGTTCAAACCGGGACAAACAACTGAACCTAAGAGATGTTGAGAGCCTTGAAGGTTTTTCCACTCACTGTGTTGTAATGAAGTGATGGCAGACTTCAGAATGGAAAGGATAGTGGTAAAACAAAAATCTAAAATCTGCAGCAAGGCCTTCACTGTGCCCGCAAATTAATGTGGGGTCTCTCGCCCTGCAGGCGCAGAGAGGCAGTGGACCAGAAGTGCTTGTGACTTCACATGCCACAGAAATGTATTACCTGATGTGAAACAGTGGATTCCTGGAAAGTGCCAAAGAAGTGGATAATTGGCCAAAAAAAGCAGCCAAACAAAGGAGCTGGCAGTGGTTAGACTATGTCAATACACAGGGCCAGGCATCACTCAATGAGAAGGGAAAGCCTAATGTGGGGAAATAGTCAATTACTGCTCTGGATGGAAAATGAACAGGTGGATAAACGATACCAAAGAAGAGAATGGATGAAAGAGAGACCAGACCATTATTGTAGAAGATCCAGTGATTTGCACAGGATGTTCTTGTTGTGGCAGGGAAACAAACATTTGAGCCGAAACTTTGGCGGGCTGAGTAGAGACATGCAGAGACGCCAGACAGCACTTTAAACTAAGAGGAGCTAATGCACATTTAAGGTGCTGAGAATCTATCTTGAGAATGAAGTTAACATAAGAGGCACATAGAACCCTGAAAAGCACTTAAATATAAAAGGTGTTGATCTACCCGGGGAGCATTTCAACCTATGAGGTGCTAACATCCCTGACAAGCAATTCAATCTAAAAGAGCCGTGAACCCTGAGGTGCACTTGAATCTAAAACGGTTGAATACCCTCAGAAGCACTTGAGTGCTGTGAGTGCTGCAGATATAAGTTGCTGGGTACACTTAGAATCAATTGAACCTCTGATGCGATTAGAACCATGAGAAGCACTTGAGCCTAAGAGAAGCCAAGAACATTGATCATCACTTGATCCTAGGATATGCTGGGTTGGAACCACATGAGCTGAGATGGGTGGTAAGAAACAAAAAGGGTATATGTCAAATTCGAAACAAAAAATGTTTTGGGAGATAGGTAATCTGATAGCCATATATAAGAAACCCCGCTTATTCAGAGAGGAGGATTGTACTGACATGTGTAATCAAAGCTCCCAATTATAGAAAGAGTTACTCATATTGAAGAAAGTGGCAAGAAGCAAAGCCCAGAATCCCAGTGCTGTCATCCCTGGGGTAAGGAACAAGTTAATGAAATGAAATGAATGAGAAATGTTAAACAAATCAAATGTCCCTGACATAGGATCTGTAGCAAATGGTGCACGAGCATAGTGAAAAGATGAATGTTGGCACTGACATTCCCCTCAAGCAAATTCTAGAGAGAGGACATACTATGAGATAGACCCGAAGAAGAGAATATTGCTCAATACAAAGACTAACAGGCCGATTCATGGAATAATTAGCGCGGCGCAAGTGGGCAAAAACGTGCGATTCGCAGTGGAATAGCGAAAATCGCAGTGCAAGTGCGAAAATCGCACGAAAAGCAGCGCACACCGATTCATGGAAGTCCGTGCGCGAGAAAACCAGCGGATGTGCGATAAAAAAGTGCGCGGCGCACGTTGGCGCACAGGCCATCAAACAGCGTGCGCCAGGTCACAGCGAAAATCGCACAGGCCAGAGCGAAAATCGCACATAGCGCGGCGCACGCAACAAAAGTAGGCGGAACACGGGGCGTACCACTCGGAATGGGGAACAACTTGCCAAAATGTGGGCGTCACGGGGGAAGCACAGGGTACAAGTGCGCGGAACGCCCACACGCTCGCCTACAACACGTATTCATGGAATAGAATAGGGCAAAAAAGCGCACGCTCAAACCAGCGCACAGGCACAAACACGACCGCCACAAGAAAGCAGGAGGTAGCGTCTCTGCGCCTGGAAGAAATGTGCGCCAAATGGTGCGTCAACAAATAGCACCTATATACAGCCATGATGAATGCCCAATACTGTGGCCCTCCAGGACAAATGACGTGCAAAGGGGTACCCACAAACACAGACACGCGCTGACAGAAAAAAAACGTGTGCGTGTATACCGGGGTGCGCGGGAAGTCTCACACGCGAATTGGCCGGGTACGTGGATTACAGGGGTGCGCGGGAAGTTCCACACGCGATTTGTCAGGGTACGTGGATTTCAGGGGTGCGCGGGAAGTTCCACACGCGATTTGGCCGTGTATGTGGATTTCAGGGGTGCACGGGAAGTTCCACACGCGATTTGGCCGGGTACGTGGATTTCAGGGGTGCGCGGGAAGTTCCACACGCGATTAGGCAGGGTACGTGGATTGCAGGGGTGCGCGGGAAGTTCCACACGCGATTAGGCAGGGTACGTGGATTTCAGGGGTGCGCGGGAAGTTCCACACGCGATTTGGCCGGGTACGTGGATTTCAGGGGTGCGCGGGAAGTTCCACACGCGAATTGGCTGTGTACGTGGATTTCAGGGGTGTGCGGGAAGTACCACACGCGATTTGTCAGGGTACGTGGATTTCAGGGGTGCGCGGGAGTTCCACACGCGATTTGGCCGGGTACGTGGATTTCAGGGGTGCGCTGGAAGTTCCACACGCGAATTGGCCATGTACGTGGATTTCAGGGGTGCGCGGGAAGTTCCACACGCGAATTGGCCGTGTACGTGGATTTCAGGGGTGCGCGGGAAGTACCACACGCGATTTGTCAGGGTACGTGGATTTCAGGGGTGCGCGGGAAGTTCCACACGCGATTTGGCCGGGTACGTGGATTTCAGGGGTGCGCGGGAAGTTCCACACGCGAATTGGCCGTGTACGTGGATTTCAGGGGTGCGCGGGAAGTACCACACGCGATTTGTCAGGGTACGTGGATTTCAGGGGTGCGCGGGAAGTTCCACACGCGATTTGGCCGGGTACGTGGATTTCAGGGGTGCGCGGGAAGTTCCACACGCGATTAGGCAGGGTACGTGGATTACAGGGGTGCGCGGGAAGTTCCACACGCGATTTGGCCGGGTACGTGGATTTCAGGGGTGCGCGGGAAGTTCCACACGCGATTAGGCAGGGTACGTGGATTGCAGGGGTGCGCGGGAAGTACCACACGCGATTTGTCAGGGTACGTGGATTTCAGGGGTGCGCTGGAAGTACCACACGCGATTTGTCAGGGTACGTGGATTTCAGGGGTGCGCGGGAAGTTCCACATGCGATTTGGCCGGGTACGTGGATTTCAGGGGTGCGCGGGAAGTTCCACACGCGATTAGGCAGGGTACGTGGATTACAGGGGTGCGCGGGAAGTTCCACACGCGATTTGGCCGGGTACGTGGATTTCAGGGGTGTGCGGGAAGTTCCACACGCGATTAGGCAGGGTACGTGGATTGCAGGGGTGCGCGGGAAGTACCACACGCGATTTGTCAGGGTACGTGGATTTCAGGGGTGCGCGGGAAGTTCCACACGCGATTTGGCGGTGTACGTGGATTCCAGGGGTGCGCGGGAAGTACCACACGCGATTTGTCAGGGTACGTGGATTTCAGGGGTGCGCGGGAAGTTCCACACGCGATTAGGCAGGGTACGTGAATTGCAGGGGTGCGCGGGAAGTTCCACACGCGATTTGGCTGTGTGCTCCCAGGTATTACCTGTACACCCTCCACGGCCCCTGCAGGCAGCACACACCACAGGGGACTACCCTGCACACCTGCTCATGTCACCCACCACCCCCACCCCCCAGCAGTGCAGGGGCAGCCTCCACCAGGCCCCCACCCATGTCACCCACCACCCCCACCCCCCAGCCACCAGGGGCAGCCTCAACCAGGCCCCCACCCATGTCTCCCACCACCCCCACCCCCCAGCCACCAGGGGCACCCTCCACCAGGCCCCCACCCATGTCTCCCACCACCCCCACCCCCCCAGCCACCAGGGGCACCCTCCACCAGGCCCCCACCCATGTCTCCCACCACCCCCACCCCCCCAGCCACCAGGGGCAGCCTCCACCAGGCCCCCACCCATGTCCAACCCATGTCTCCCACCACACCCACCCCCCAGCCACCAGGGGCACCCTCCACCAGGCCCCCACCCATGTCTCCCACCACCCCCACCCCCCAGCAGTGCAGGGGCAGCCTCCACCAGGCCCCCACCCATGTCTCCCACCACCCCCACCCCCCCAGCCACCAGGGGCACCCTCCACCAGGCCCCCACCCATGTCTCCCACCACCCCCACCCCCCCAGCCACCAGGGGCACCCTCCACCAGGCCCCCACCCATGTCTCCCACCACCCCCACCCCCCCAGCCATCAGGGGCACCCTCCACCAGGCCCCCACCCATGTCTCCCACCACCCCCACCCCCCAGCAGTGCAGGGGCATCCTCCACCAGGCCCCCACTCATGTCTCCCACCACCCCCAACCCCCAAGCCACCAGGGGCAGCCTCCACCAGGCCCCCACTCATGTCTCCCACCACCCCCACCCCCCAGCCACCAGGGGCACCCTCCACCAGGCCCCCACTCATGTCTCCCACCACCCCCACCCCCCAGCCACCAGGTGCACCCTCCACCAGGCCCCCACCCATGTCTCCCACCACCCCCACCCCCCACCCACCAGGGGCACCCTCCACCAGGCCCCCACCCATGTCTCCCACCACCCCCACCCCCCAGCAGTGCAGGGGCATCCTCCACCAGGCCCCCACTCATGTCTCCCACCACCCCCAACCCCCCAGCCACCAGGGGCAGCCTCCACCAGGCCCCCACTCATGTCTCACACCACCCCCACCCCCCAGCCACCAGGGGCACCCTCCACCAGGCCCCCACTCATGTCTCCCACCACCCCCACCCCCCAGCCACCAGGTGCACCCTCCACCAGGCCCCCACCCATGTCTCCCACCACCCCCACCCCCCCACCCACCAGGGGCACC
This sequence comes from Ambystoma mexicanum, assembly GCF_040938575.1. Lineage (NCBI taxonomy): Eukaryota > Metazoa > Chordata > Amphibia > Caudata > Ambystomatidae > Ambystoma > Ambystoma mexicanum. Next base: position 239,045,975 of record NC_090939.1, on the reverse strand, counting down.
CTCCACCAGGCCCCCACCCATGTCTCCCACCACCCCCACCCCCCCAGCCACCAGGGGCACCCTCCACCAGGCCCCCACCCATGTCTCCCACCACCCCCACCCCCCCAGCCACCAGGGGCACCCTCCACCAGGCCCCCACCCATGTCTCCCACCACCCCCACCCCCCAGCAGTGCAGGGGCATCCTCCACCAGGCCCCCACTCATGTCTCCCACCACCCCCACCCCCCCAGCCACCAGGGGCAGCCTCCACCAGGCCCCCACTCATGTCTCCCACCACCCCCACCCCCCAGCCACCAGGGGCACCCTCCACCAGGCCCCCACTCATGTCTCCCACCACCCCTACCCCCCAGCCACCAGGGGCACCCTCCACCAGGCCCCCACCCATGTCTCCCACCACCCCCACCCCCCCAGCCACCAGGGGCACCCTCCACCAGGCCCCCACCCATGTCTCCCACCACCCCCACCCCCCCAGCCACCAGGGGCAGCCTCCACCAGGCCCCCACCCATGTCCAACCCATGTCTCCCACCACCCCCACCCCCCAGCCACCAGGGGCACCCTCCACCAGGCCCCCACCCATGTCTCCCACCACCCCCACCCCCCAGCAGTGCAGGGGCAGCCTCCACCAGGCCCCCACCCATGTCTCCCACCACCCCCACCCCCCAGCCACCAGGGGCACCCTCCACCAGGCCCCCACCCATGTCTCCCACCACCCCCACCCCCCCAGCCACCAGGGGCACCCTCCACCAGGCCCCCACCCATGTCTCCCACCACCCCCAGCCACCAGGGGCACCCTCCACCAGGCCCCCACCCATGTCTCCCACCACCCCCACCCCCCAGCAGTGCAGGGGCATCCTCCACCAGGCCCCCACTCATGTCTCCCACCACCCCCACCACCCAGCCACCAGGGGCATCCTCCACCAGGCCCCCACCCATGTCTCCCACCACCCCCACCCCCCAGCAGTGCAGGGGCAGCCTCCACCAGGCCCCCACTCATGTCTCCCACCACCCCCACCCCCCAGCCACCAGGGGCACCCTCCACCAGGCCCCCACTCATGTCTCCCACCACCCCCACCCCCCAGCAGTGCAGGGGCACCCTCCACCAGGCCCCCACTCATGTCTACCACCACCCCCACCCCCCCAGCCACCAGGGGCACCCTCCACCAGGCCCCCACCCATGTCTCCCACCACCCCCACCCCCCAGCCACCAGGGGCACCCTCTACCAGGCCCCCACCCATGTCTCCCACCACCCCCACCCCCCAGCAGTGCAGGGGCATCCTCCACCAGGCCCCCACTCATGTCTACCACCACCCCCACCCCCCAGCAGTGCAGGGGCATCCTCCACCAGGCCCCCACTCATGTCTCCCACCACCCCCACCCCCCAGCAGTGCAGGGGCATCCTCCACCAGGCCCCCACTCATGTCTACCACCACCCCCACCCCCCAGCAGTGCAGGGGCATCCTCCACCAGGCCCCCACTCATGTCTCCCACCACCCCCACCCCCCAGCAGTGCAGGGGCACCCTCCACCAGGCCCCCACTCATGTCTACCACCACCCCCACCCCCCCAGCCACCAGGGGCACCCTCCACCAGGCCCCCACCCATGTCTCCCACCACCCCCACCCCCCAGCCACCAGGGGCACCCTCCACCAGGCCCCCACCCATGTCTCCCACCACCCCCACCCCCCAGCAGTGCAGGGGCATCCTCCACCAGGCCCCCACCCATGTCCCCTATCACCCCCACCCCCCAGCCACCAGGGGCACCCTACACCAGGCCCCCACTCATGTCCCCTATCACCCCCACCCCCCAGCCACCAGGGGCACCCTCCACCAGGCCCCCACCCATGTCTCCCACCACCCCCACCCCCCAGCCACCAGGGGCATCCTCCACCAGGCCCCCACCCATGTCTCCCACCACCCCCACCCCCCAGCAGTGCAGGGGCAGCCTCCACCAGGCCCCCACTCATGTCTCCCACCACCCCCACCCCCCAGCCACCAGGGGCATCCTCCACCAGGCCCCCACCCATGTCTCCCACCACCCCCACCCCCCAGCAGTGCAGGGGCATCCTCCACCAGGCCCCCACTCATGTCTCCCACCACCCCCACCCCCCAGCAGTGCAGGGGCACCCTCCACCAAGCCCCCACTCATGTCTACCACCACCCCCACCCCCCCAGCCACCAGGGGCACCCTCCACCAGGCCCCCACCCATGTCTCCCACCACCCCCACCCCCCAGCCACCAGGGGCACCCTCCACCAGGCCCCCACCCATGTCTCCCACCACCCCCACCCCCCAGCAGTGCAGGGGCATCCTCCACCAGGCCCCCACCCATGTCCCCTATCACCCCCACCCCCCAGCCACCAGGGGCACCCTCCACCAGGCCCCCACTCATGTCCCCTATCACCCCCACCCCCCAGCCACCAGGGGCACCCTCCACCAGGCCCCCACCCATGTCTCCCACCACCCCCACCCCCCAGCCACCAGGGGCATCCTCCACCAGGCCCCCACCCATGTCTCCCACCACCCCCACCCCCCAGCAGTGCAGGGGCATCCTCCACCAGGCACCCACACATGTCCCCCTGCCCCCAGGTCCTGACGATACTCAATCATGGCAGTAATGGGCAGCATACCCAGCACAAACACCCAGGCAAGGATTGCATCCACCCACATAGTGAATGCAATTACATGATACAACCCCAATGGCAAGTCTTTAAATGAACACATGTCCGTCACACACACATACACAATGGGTGCAAGTGAATGTCAAAACCCATATCATGACATGTATGAAACCAATGAGAAAATACCACAAGTGAAAGTTAAAAAAACATGTATTAAAGATGAAAAATAAGTAAACAAATCAAACATACAACAATGGGGATAACAAAATAAATGGTCCATGTCCGAGAACAAATGTAAAAATAAAAAAAACAAAGTAATCCAAAAACAAATGTTGTCCAAAGCAAAATCATGTGGAAGGAAAATAATGAAAAACCATTTCCTCATGGTGAACACAATAATTAATAAAAAAAATGTTTCTTCAAAAAGCAAACTATATACACGAAAATTCCAGGGTCCATGAGCCCAACACCATAAATGAAACCTACTACTACCTAATGAAAATAATATATACAAAAAAGTGGCCATTGTCCGAGCGGTCCAAAAAAATAAAAATTAATAAAGGAAACCTAACACTAACTAACTAAATAACTATATACAAAGGCAGCGGGCAAGTCCTGCGGCTCACTCGGTGATGTTGCTGGCCAGGGCATCATCGAACTCCATGTCGATGTCCTGGAGGCGGGACTCTGTCCTGGCCCCGAGGTCTCGCAGGGATAACCCCATGTCCAGCTCAAACTCCCTGCGAGCTTCCTCGAGGCACTCAGCCCGCCTCAACGCCCGACGCATGGAGAACTCCGCCCTGACCATGGTGAGCCGCTCCTCTTCCGCCCGCTGCCGCTCCGCACCTATCCGCTGGACCAACTGCTCCCACACGGAAGACACCACCATCCCAGGGTTGCCCTGCCCTCCGGCCGATGCCTGCCCCTCTGATCTTGAAGGCCCCGAGCCATGATGCCTCCCACATCGAGCCTGCTGCTGCCTCCGACGCCACTGCCTCTGCCAGCACGACGGCATCCAGGCTGATGGAAACCACCGACGCCGTCGTGCACGTGCCCTGCCTGATGATGCTGTCACATCTTCCATCTGCTGGGGTCCAGTTGCTGTGTTGTCCACCCCTGCTGGACCTCCGACTCCCAACTGTGGCAGGGATGGGATCCCCACCGAGCTGGCTGCATTGGTCAGGGCAGGTCCACAGGGGGCCCTGGTGGCATCTGGGCCGGAAGACGGCAAGGAGAACGACTGGTGTATAGCCTGCACAGAGGAGGAGAGGGCCGCCAGATTGGACAACACATGCAGGAAACCCCCGAACATGGCCGATCCCAATTGGGCCACGTCGGCACGGTGCACTTCGTGATGACGTGCGTGCTCCTCCCGGGAAGCACGCACGGCATCACGAATCACAGCCGTGCGCATCGTGACCCCAATCAGGACCTTCTCCACACGGCCAGGGGTTCCCACGTTCGCAGGTGGAGGGGAGTCAGGTGACATGGACATCCCCTCTACCTGCGGACGGGCCTGGGACGGGGCATCCCTGCTGGTGCATGGTGGTGCACTCACAGGGTCAGGGACAGCGACATGCACAGGCCCCTCCACGGTGACCTGTGCTGCCTCCTGCCCCTGGCCCTGGACTGCACCACTTGCACCAGCAGGGATGCCCCCACCAGGCCCCATGTGTGCCCCAGTGGCGGCCTCCTCCTCCTCTGTGCAAACCACCAACCTGGATGGCTCCTCACCGTCTCCCACCGTAGCAGGCCCCTGTGGGGGCTCACCCACCCCTTCCACTGCAGCCGTGGGGGCATCCCCGCCACCTTGCTCCACAGCGCCGTCTCCGCCCTCTTCTTCACTAGCCGCTGCGTAGAGGGAGACAAAGAACACAAGCATCAGGGCACTGTACAATGGTCCCCTAGACAGGAAGCAATAGCAGATGAGCACCACTGTCAAAGTACACTTCCATCATGTCCCTCCACAACACATGGGTCAGTCCAGGCAAAACACACACAGTAACAGGCATGGTGCATGCCATGGACATTTCCATGCATGTCCAATGGACTCTTGAAACATTCAATGATATGTAACTCACATGCATCATGGCTCATGCCTATCACATGCACACACTTCACCTCAGTCACATCCATCTGGCCCCAAACACACCAAACACAGCGGATACAAGGGTAATTTGGCTGCTTCACTGAATCTGTGCATTGTCACACACATGTGTCATGCATCCATGGCATGCACAAGTCACAGACACGCAGGTCAGGCACACAGACATGGCTACCATATATGTACCTGGCATCAGCACCCATCCCTCACCCCCACCCATGTCCAGGTACAGAGACTGGCATGCTCTCATGTTCAAAATCTGCATAGGGCTCCCCATGCGGCATTTGAACACATGCAACAACCATGTGGGTCACACATCACTGGTCGCACATGCATTACCATGATGTCCCTGCACACATACATGCATACATGGCCTATGGCACACATACAGGCAAGTATCATAGAACCAGCACACCGCAACATGCCCTGTCTCACACAGTAATGCTTGGACACTTACCGCTCAACTCCAGACGGGCCTCCCTCTCAAGGATCTGGGCGTGGAGTGCTGGGCGTACGCGTTCCAGGACCCTCATCTGGATGGAACTCATGCGGCCCCGGCCCCCCTCCACGAGGCGCCGGGCCTTCACAAGGGTCCTGGACCTCAAGTCCTCCCAGCGCTTCTTGATCTTCAGGACGTTGCGGGTTGCCACCCCCTCCGCGTTGATGGCAACCACACAGTCGGCCCAGATCCTCTCCCGTCCTTCCTTGCTGGCGCGGGACGATCCAAAGAGGGCATCATACTGCCCCAGGACATGCTCCACCAGGACACCAACTTCGGTGGCAGTGAAGCTGGTGCCCCTCTGCCCCTCTGGCCTGGGGTTGCCACTGGTGCCAGATGTGGAAGTGCCCGACATGGCAACCCCAGAGGCAGGTGTGGGTGGGCAACTGGGTCCTGGGGCTGGGCTGTGGAGCGATGTAATCCCAGTCGGGAGTCTTCAGTTCCAGCAGGGGTGGACACAGCAACTGGACCCCTGCAGATGGCTGATGTGCAGGCACCAAATGGCAGGGCACGGTGGCAGCAGGCAGGCAGGCAGGCAGGCAGCAGCAGATGGCACGTGGGAGGCTGCTCGGGGCACTGGGGGGCAGTAACTCGGCCTTCTGGGCAGGAGCGTGGTCTTCCATGTGTTTTAGCGTGGCCAGCTTGATACGGAGTGATTTGGCACGTGAAAATCCTGCACGTCAGCGTGAAATCCGAGGACAGGCCCTTAGCGCGTAAGCGCGTCAGCACGCATACGCGATTCTATTGGACCAGAGTCCCTCAGCGCGTAAGCGCGTCTGTGACGTGACCCGCACGGGTGTTCCCCACTCAGCACGTGATGACGGAGCACACGTGGAAATACTACACGTCAGAGTGTCATCGCGTGTAATTGGACAAAAGTGCGCGTACACGCGATTGGCCTATGTACGTGTATTTCATGGGTGCGCGGGCACTTACACACGCAAGTACCTCAGCGAACCTGTATCCCGTGGTGCGTGTGAATTTCCACACGCTATTGGACTGGGAACTGGATTCCAGGGGTGCGCGGGTCACACGCTCGCTTAGAACACGCGCAAAGCATAAATTTGCGCACTTTAACAATAACAAGCTCAGACGCCAGGATGAACATACCGTTCCTAGCAGCAGTGGCAGTGGGCTACCAAAGGAGGAGGAGGAGGATAGTCAGGGCCAGAATATTCACACCCAGAACCAGCCTTTTCGGGATGCCTGATGACCAGGTGTATGGGAGGTGCAGGTTTCCACCACACATTATACTGGACCTGGTGAGTGAGTGGGAGGATGACCTCACATCACCCACCCTGTGCTCCCAAGCACTCAGCCCCCTGGAGAAGGTCCTCAATGTACTGCACTTCTTAGCCACTGGATCATTTCAGCGGACAAGTGCCATAGTGGGTGGGGTGTCACAGGCCACCCAGTCACGCTGCCTACACCAGGTCTTGAACATCATCACTGCACGCCCATCAGTCCGCAGGCACATATACCTGCCCAGAACACCTGCAGAAAGGCATGCTGCCGGCCTGGATTTTTACAGTGTGGTGCTAGGTGCCATCGACTGCACCCATGTGGCTCTACGTCCCCCCAGGGCATCTGAGCACATCTATAGGAACCGCAAGCACTGGCATTCCATCAACGTGCAGGTAGCATGTAATGCCAAGGGAATCATCACCTCAGTATATGCCAACTATCCCGGGTCCACCCACGACAGCTTCATTTACCGAATGTCCACCCTAGAAGCTGGGAGGCATGGCGATACATGGCTGCTTGGTGAGTATGTATGCCACTGCACATGCATGCATGTTGGATACTGAGCAAGGTCACAACCCCACCAATGATACCAATCACCACCTCCACAGGGGACAGTGCCTACCCTCTCAGCCCCCACATGATGACGCCAATTCGGAACCCCACCATGCCACCCGAGGTAAGATATAACACAGCCCACATTACGACCCGGGGCATAGTGGAGCGCACATTCGGAGTGCTAAAGTCACGCTTTCGCTCCCTTGACCGTTCTGGCGGGCAGCTGTTATACGCTCCCCCAGTAGTGTGCAGGATCATAGTGGCAGCATGTGTCCTGCACAACATTGCAACACGCCGGGGCCTGGCCGTGGACATGGTGGTGGCCCCACATCCCCAACCACATGCACAGCCGCTGCGCATGGGATGGGAAAGGGCACGGGGGAGGCAGCCCGTACACAGCTAGTGGCTAATTACTTCACATAGAAATCACACCCCTGTGGAGTGCACACTGCCCTGGCACATTCCATCTGACAATCAATGATGACTCAACCTGACACTGATCCTGAATGTCTGGAGAATGAACCGTGAATACCATATCAGCCTGAGATTGTTCACCTGGAAGTGTCACAATGTGTGCATCCCTACCCACACAGACACCACCAATGCAGTTTTGTGAAGTTACACATTCAAGCAGCTAAAATGAATACCCACTTGCAAAATGCAACAAGAGGACAGTGCCATGTCAGCCAACCCAACCCCAGCACCGCCACACGACACACCGTGCCATGTCATGCTAATTGCAGGTAAACAAAGTAATCTCCACAACATGACACTAGTGTCACTATGTACAGTGTCCCTATTAGAAACCTGCAACACCTGAAATGCTCACAGCAATGCCGGACCAACAACATACTTGAGCACGTACTACCATTAACATGACATCACAAATGTTACATATTAGTAGTCTCACCACCTGGAAATGCCTGCACTCCCACCACTACCAACTGTGCAGTGTTGGCGCCATGTAGAGTTGTAGGTGCACTGCTGCCAACATGGACCCCATCTCCAGACTAGAGGTCCTTGTGTAGACATGAGGAAGGGACCTGCAAATTGGGAGGTAGACACAGAAGATGAGTTACACATCAATGCAACATGCAGTGTACAACACAACAGCAATATGCACTAGGAATGTATACACAGTATTGACTACAGACTGCCCACACAGCTCATGGGAGTCCAACGTCACTGTGTAATTCACTGTCACTTGGGCACACCCTTTGCAAGCCCATGGAAACGGGAAGCAGGAGGGGTGTGTGTGACTCAAACCCAAGCATCTGAACCAAATACATTACAAGCCTGCATGTGCCCAGCCACAATGCAGCGTATGCCCACAGGAACCACGGAAGCCACCAAATCGTCCCAAAAAAATAGGGAATAAAATAAATAAAAATAAAAATAAAAATAAGAAACAATCAAAAATGGCCATTGATGGGTCCGGGGGGGTTGGGGAGGCCACCCAGGAGGTCCGAGGACAGGATGCACACCAGAACCCACCTGCGTGGATCCTGGGAAAATAAAACACCTCCATGGGCTCATGGCCCACACGGCTACCCTGTTGTGGGAGTATCACTGCTGTCGCTATTATCACCCTGTGCAGCTGCATCCGGAGGTGGTTGCACTATGGGAGGCAGCCCACGCAAGGCCCTAGTCTGCTCCTCCATGGCTGCAAGCATGCGGGTGTGGCAGGTCTGGTTCTGGAGGATGAGTGTGCGGAGGTCCCCATGCAACAACTCACGGGATGCCCGGACCTCCGCCCTCGTTGCCTGCATCTCAGCTGAGAGCGTACGGGTGAGACGCTCCAGCTGCTGTTCTGTCCTTTGGTGTGTTGAAGCCTCAAGCTCAACAAGAGTCGTCCTGAGGTGAAGGAGCTCCTGCCTCAGGGCTTCCCTGTGGCCCTGGGACTCAATGGAGATGGCCTCCTGCAGAGTCGCCAGTGCCGCCCGCCTGTCCCTGTTGGACCCCAACATGTCCTCCCTGTGTGACTGGCAGATGGAGTCGGTTGCCTGCTCTAGTCGCTCCATCAGCCTTTCTGGGGGGACAATGGAAGTGGCCACCCTATCCATGGCCTGAGCCATCATCTCGGATGATGCCGCCTGTTGGGTTGCCATACCGTAAATGGATTGCTCCCATGCGGTATTGCCAGGTGGCGTACGGCCACCACGTCGGCGGGCACCACACCTGTCTGGGGCAAGGCGAACTGCGCCTTGCTGTGCCGGCACTGCCTGAGGCTGCAGGACTGCATTCCCCCTCTGATCTGCTGGCCCAGGAACAGGATCAGATGTCGCGGAGTGTGACCCTGCATCCGTAACCACCAAAGGCGTAGCTGCCAACACTGACATCCCCATGGAGGGTTCTGACCCTGGTGCAGGTGGGTGAGACAGAACAGAATCCCTCCCTGGAACACTCACCTGCGACGGCACGTAGGTCTCATCCGAATCAACACCTGAGTACAGCTCGGGGGAGGTGCAGCCAGAGACACCCCTTGAGAGCACGACCTGCAGCACTTGTGGGTTCTCCCCCACCACCACACCATGTCCCTCACTGGTGGTTGGTCGGCCCTCGGACCCCTCCTGGGTCTGCACCATCTCCACAACCCCAGCAGTATCAGGTGCGTCTTCCCCTGCAAAGACATGAAAACAAAGAAATGGAAACAGGCATTAGCACCATGGCACACAATGAGGGCTGAGAAGCAAGAGAACCAGTACTTGATTGACACATGTCCCACATGACTAAAACCCTCCCATGCATGCACCCTCACTGCGTATGAAGTGCAGGCAAATGGCACACACTGATGACACCAAGATGGAAGATGAACACATTTTCTGCATGCTGCCTGGCAGTGGCATCACACATTGGCCTGTGATTGCCAGGTGAAACACACATGCCATCACACAGATGGCATGTACCATTGCTATTGAGTGAAGATGGAGAGGAGGGCAGCACCTATTCATTCAGTCCAGTTCCCGCATGTAATCGCTTTTCTAATTCTAACAGGTCAGATTTTTCACCTGGAGCTGCCAGTCTGAAATGGTCCAATTGCACAGGGACATGTGTGTACAAATGATATCCAGGTAACAAAGTCACTCCACTTTACCATAGCCATGTCAGACATGTGACTAGTGGACAGCGACATGCCTAGTAAAAGTGGTGGATTGCAAACAATCTGACTGAATGAACAGTGAAAAATAAGCAACTATGTTGTGGCAAGGTGACACTTCAAGGGCAACTGGCGTGCAGTTGGGCTAGATGTCTACTGTTGGCAGAAGGGATACTGCTATGGCCAAATGCAGCTGCTCAGGAAGTATTGCATGAAGCACATGGCTGACCCATACGACTCAGGCGCACACACTCTCACCTGGCACACAAACAGAAGCCCTCACACACACACCATGCACATGGATGACACACACATGCATGTGCACTCACCGGACAATGCCTCGTAATCAGCCAGATCTCCCACGCCTTGGATCTGTTCCTCCATGACGTAGGTCCCAGCGACTGACTCATGTGGAGTGAGTTCCATGTCTACTACTGGAGACCCACCTCCAGTCACTAGAGTTGCGGCATGACTTGAGGCCAGCTTACTCTTTGCCCTGCGCTTTAGGTCATTCCAGCGCTTATAGCAATCATTGGCTGTGCGCCTCACGATTCCAAGGGCACTTACGATGTCCGCAACGGTCTGCCAGTGTGCCTGGCGTTGTGCAGGTGTGGTCTTGGATCCTGCAACAATGACCATCTCGTTGTCATGTCCGGACACATACTCGACAAGTGCATTCAGTTCGTCATCCGTGAAGCTGGGCTTCCTGGACGGGCCGGACTGTGTAGCCGTGTCTGGGGCATCAGCCTGTGCCGGACGAGCACTCTTCCTCTTCCGCTTGGAAGGTGGTGGTGATCCTGAGTGTCCTGCGCCGCTCTGGACACTAGGGGCAGGAGCCCTGGTGGACTCTGTATCAGGAGTGTGGGATTGCACACTCAGCATGGGAGTTGGTGCAGGCATTGGCTCTAGTGTGATGGTGTCAGGGGGAATGTCAGCAGCGTGGACTAGGACCGACACTGTCCTGGCTGTGTGTGTGAGGGCTGGGGTGGATGGAGCCGCAGCTGCCCCTGCAACCTCTCCGCCCTGCCTCCTTGGTGCAGCAGATGACCTTGCTGGCCCAGATGCACGTGGCATGGTGACATCAACGTGCACCAGCGCACGTGTCATAGGCCTGCTGACCTGGAAGTCAGCCATGGAGTCAGCCAGATCTGGTGCCACAATGGGCTGGTCCAACAAGGGCTGAGCATGGATGGTGTCAGCCACATCAGCCTCAACAGGAGGGGGGGGGGGATTATGGGTGCCCTTGACTGGTCCTCCACACATGGGGGGACAGGCTCACCCTGCAAGTAACGACCACGTCCCCTACCGGATCCACCACGGCCACCACTTGTGGCTCTTCCACCTTTGCCACCCTTACGGAATCCTCGCCTCCCAGCCATGGCACTGATGTAAATGTGCGTATGGGAGTGGCTGTAAACTATTGTCCTGGGCAATTGGGGGTCAAAGGGGTTGGGTACCAGATGGTAATTGTACCCTAGTGCTCTTGCAAGGCTGATTGTAACCCCTGGGGAAAGATGACGGGTCACGCTACGCACAGGAGCCCCAAAAAAGGGAGATGACATGCACGCAACCCCTCCTAGACCACGTGTGCAGAAAGAAAAACCTGCACTACGCTGTGGCACCCAGTAACACAAGAATGAACGTATGCGTGTCACACGCAGCCTAGAATGACCTCTGAAGGGGTAGGCTACACACGGGGCAAGCACAGATGTTAGATACGTGCGTGACTCACCGTCTGCCTGGTAAACGAGCGTGTAAAAGGAGCACGTTTGGTTGGCAACACCCCCGCCAAAAGAAGATTTGTACGCTGTCTGAGGAGACAGGACAACAGTAGAAGGGAACACTGTTTGAGGGAACAGGCCCAGGTAAACCAGTAAAAGCGAATAAAGAGAAAAAGCTGTCAGAGGTAACAGGGAATACGAACTTGAAACGCCGTGAAGTAAATCGCGTGTGAAACGACAAGAAGTACAGAATTCACCCACTCGCTCTCCACGAAAAGCACGTACAAGGAAAACATGTTCTACACGTACCTTTTATACAGGGCCACACGTCCAGCATCACTTACGCGGCGTGTACGCGCTAGGGCCATTTCCACCAATTACATGCTTTGTCACTTCTGCGTGTAGGGCCATTTCCACCAATTACACGCTTTGTCACTTCTGCGTGTAGGGCCATTTCCACCAATCACACGCGATTACACTCTGACGGGCAGTCTTTCCACGTGTGCTCTGTCATCACGTGCTGTGTGGGAAACACCCGTGCGGGTCACGTCACAGACGCGCTTACGCGCTGAGGGCCTTTCCTCGGTTTTCACGCTGACGTGCAGGATTTTCACGTGCCAAATCACTCCGTACCAAGATGGCCACGCGTACACACGGAATACCACGCTCCTGCCCGGAAGGCCGAACTACTGCCCCCCAGAGCCCCGAGCACGCTCCCACCTGCTGCTGCCTGACTGCCTGCTGCCCCTGCACTGCTGGGGGGTGGGGGTGGTGGGAGACATGGATGGGGGCCTTGTGAAGGGTGCCCCTGCACTGCTGGGGGGTGGGGGTGGTGGGAGACATGGATGGGGGCCTGGTGGAGGGTGCCCCTGGTGGCGGGGGGGTGGGGGTGGTGGGAGACATGGGTGGGAGCCTGGTGGAGGGTGCCCCTGGTGGCGGGGGGGTGGGGGTGATAGGGGACATGTGTGGGGGCCTGGTGGAGGGTGCCCCTGGTGGCTGGGGGGTGGGGGTGGTGGGAGACATGAGTGGGGGCCTGGTGGAGGGTGCCCCTGGTGGCTGGGGGGTAGGGGTGATAGGGGACATGAGTGGGGGCCTGGTGGAAGCTGCCCCTGCACTGCTGGGGGGTGGGGGTGGTGGGAGACATGAGTGGGGGCCTGGTGGAGGGTGCCCCTGGTGGCTGGGGGGTGGGGGTGATAGGGGACATGAGTGGGGGCCTGGTGGAGGGTGCCCCTGCACTGCTGGGGGGTGGGGGTGATAGGGGACATGGGTGGGGGCCTGGTGGAGGGTGCCCCTGCACTGCTGGGGGGTGGGGGTGGTGGGAGACATGGATGGGGGCCTGGTGGAGGGTGCCCCTGGTGGCGGGGGGGTGGGGGTGATAGGGGACATGAGTGGGGGCCTGGTGGAGGCTGCCCCTGCACTGCTGGGGGGTGGGGGTGGTGGGAGACATGGATGGGGGCCTGGTGGAGGGTGCCCCTGGTGGCTGGGGGGTGGGGGTGATAGGGGACATGAGTGGGGGCCTGGTGGAGGCTGCCCCTGCACTGCTGGGGGGTGGGGGTGGTGGGAGACATGGATGGGGGCCTTGTGAAGGGTGCCCCTGCACTGCTGGGGGGTGGGGGTGGTGGGAGACATGGATGGGGGCCTGGTGGAGGGTGCCCCTGGTGGCGGGGGGGTGGGGGTGATAGGGGACATGAGTGGGGGCCTGGTGGAGGCTGCCCATGCACTGCTGGGGGGTGGGGGTGGTGGGAGACATGAGTGGGGGCCTGGTGGAGGGTGCCCCTGGTGGCTGGGGGGTGGGGGTGGTGGGAGACAGGGGTGGGAGCCTGGTGGAGGGTGCCCCTGGTGGCGGGGGGGTGGGGGTGATAGGGGACATGAGTGGGGGCCTGGTGGAGGGTGCCCCTGGTGGCTGGGGGGTGGGGGTGGTGGGAGACATGAGTGGGGGCCTGGTGGAGGGTGCCCCTGGTGGCTGGGGGGTGGGGGTGATAGGGGACATGAGTGGGGGCCTGGTGGAGGGTGCCCCTGCACTGCTGGGGGGTGGGGGTGATAGGGGACATGGGTGGGGGCCTGGTGGAGGGTGCCCCTGGTGGCTGGGGGGTGGTGGTGGTGGGAGACATGGGTGGGTGCCTGGTGGAGGGTGCCCCTGGTGGCTGGGGGGTGGGGGTGATAGGGGACATGAGTGGGGGCCTGGTGGAGGCTGCCCCTGCACTGCTGGGGGGTGGGGGTGGTGGGAGACATGAGTGGGGGCCTGGTGGAGGGTGCCCCTGGTGGCTGGGGGGTGGGGGTGGTGGGAGACATGGGTGGGGGCCTGGTGGAGGGTGCCCCTGGATGCTGGGGGGTGGGGGTGGTGGGAGACATGAGTGGGGGCCTGGTGGAGGGTGCCCCTGGTGGCGGGGGGGTGGGGGTGATAGGGGACATGAGTGGGGGCGTGGTGGAGGCTGCCCCTGCACTGCTGGGGGGTGGGGGTGGTGGGAGACATGAGTGGGGGCCTGGTGGAGGGTGCCCCTGGTGGCTGGGGGGTGGGGGTGATAGGGGACATGAGTGGGGGCCTGGTGGAGGGTGCCCCTGCACTGCTGGGGGGTGGGGGTGATAGGGGACATGGGTGGGGGCCTGGTGGAGGGTGCCCCTGCACTGCTGGGGGGTGGGGGTGGTGGGAGACATGGATGGGGGCCTAGTGGAGGGTGCCCCTGGTGGCGGGGGGGTGGGGGTGATAGGGGACATGAGTGGGGGCCTGGTGGAGGCTGCCCCTGCACTGCTGGGGGGTGGGGGTGGTGGGAGACATGGATGGGGGCCTGGTGGAGGGTGCCCCTGGTGGCTGGGGGGTGGGGGTGATAGGGGACATGAGTGGGGGCCTGGTGGAGGCTGCCCCTGCACTGCTGGGGGGTGGGGGTGGTGGGAGACATGAGTGGGGGCCTGGTGAAGGCTGCCCCTGGTGGCTGGGGGGTGGGGGTGGTGGGAGACATGGGTGGGAGCCTGGTGGAGGGTGCCCCTGGTGGCGGGGGGGTGGGGGTGATAGGGGACATGAGTGGGGGCCTGGTGGAGGGTGCCCCTGGTGGCTGGGGGGTGGGGGTGGTGGGAGACATGAGTGGGGGCCTGGTGGAGGGTGCCCCTGGATGCTGGGGGGTGGGGGTGGTGGGAGACATGAGTGGGGGGCTGGTGGAGGCTGCCCCTGCACTGCTGGGGGGTGGGGGTGGTGGGAGACATGAGTGGGGGCCTGGTGGAGGGTGCCCCTGGTGGCTGGGGGGTGGGGGTGATAGGGGACATGAGTGGGGGCCTGGTGGAGGGTGCCCCTGCACTGCTGGGGGGTGGGGGTGATAGGGGACATGGGTGGGGGCCTGGTGGAGGGTGCCCCTGGTGGCTGGGGGGTGGTGGTGGTGGGAGACATGGGTGGGGGCCTGGTGGAAGGTGCCCCTGGTGGCTGGGGGGTGGGGGTGATAGGGGACATGAGTGGGGGCCTGGTGGAGGCTGCCCCTGCACTGCTGGGGGGTGGGGGTGGTGGGAGACATGAGTGGGGGCCTGTTGGAGGGTGCCCCTGGTGGCGGGGGGGTGGGGGTGATAGGGGACATGAGTGGGGGCCTGATGGAGGCTGCCCCTGGATGCTGGGGGGTGGGGGTGATAGGGGACATGAGTGGGGGCCTGGTGGAGGGTGCCCCTGCACTGCTGGGGGGTGGGGGTGATAGGGGACATGAGTGGGGGCCTGGTGGAGGCTGCCCCTGCACTGCTGGGGGGTGGGGGTGGTGGGAGACATGGATGGGGGCCTGGTGGAGGGTGCCCCTGGTGGCTGGGGGGTGGGGGTGGTGGGAGACATGGATGGGGGCCTTGTGAAGGGTGCCCCTGCACTGCTGGGGGGTGGGGGTGGTGGGAGACATGGATGGGGGCCTGATGGAGGGTGCCCCTGGTGGCTGGGGGGTGGGGGTGATAGGGGACATGAGTGGGGGCCTGGTGGAGGCTGCCCCTGCACTGCTGGGGGGTGGGGGTGGTGGGAGACATGAGTGGGGGCCTGGTGGAGGGTGCCCCTGGTGGCTGGGGGGTGGGGGTGGTGGGAGACATGGGTGGGGGCCTGGTGGAGGGTGCCCCTGGATGCTGGGGGGTGGTGGGAGACATGAATGGGGGCCTGGTGGAGGGTGCCCCTGGTGGCGGGGGGGTGGGGGTGATAGGGGACATGAGTCGGGGCCTGGTGGAGGCTGCCCCTGCACTGCTGGGGGGTAGGGGTGGTGGGAGACATGAGTGGGGGCCTGGTGGAGGGTGCCCCTGGTGGCTGGGGGGTGGGGGTGATAGGGGACATGAGTGGGGGCCTGGTGGAGGGTGCCCCTGCACTGCTGGGGGGTGGGGGTGATAGGGGACATGGGTGGGGGCCTGGTGGAGGGTGCCCCTGCACTGCTGGGGGGTGGGGGTGGTGGGAGACATGGATGGGGGCCTGGTGGAGGGTGCCCCTGGTGGCGGGCGGGTGGGGGTGATAGGGGACATGAGTGGGGGCCTGGTGGAGGCTGCCCCTGCACTGCTGGGGGGTGGGGGTGGTGGGAGACATGAGTGGGGGCCTGGTGGAGGGTGCCCCTGGCGGCTGGGGGGTGGGGGTGGTGGGAGACATGGGTGGGAGCCTGGTGGAGGGTGCCCCTGGTGGCGGGGGGGTGGGGGTGATAGGGGACATGAGTGGGGGCCTGGTGGAGGGTGCCCCTGGTGGCTGGGGGGTGGGGGTGGTGGGAGACATGAGTGGGGGCCTGGTGGAGGGTGCCCCTGGTGGCTGGGGGGTGGGGGTAATAGGGGACATGAGTGGGGGCCTGGTGGAGGCTGCCCCTGCACTGCTGGGGGGTGGGGGTGGTGGGAGACATGAGTGGGGGCCTGGTGGAGGGTGCCCCTGGTGGCTGGGGGGTGGGGGTGGTGGGAGACATGGGTGGGAGCCTTGTGGAGGGTGCGCCTGGTGGCGGGGGGGTGGGGGTGATAGGGGACATGAGTGGGGGCCTGGTGGAGGGTGCCCCTGGTGGCTGGGGGGTGGGGGTGGTGGGAGACATGAGTGGGGGCCTGGTGGAGGGTGCCCCTGGTGGCTGGGGGGTGGGGGTGATAGGGGACATGAGTGGGGGCCTGGTGGAGGCTGCCCCTGCACTGCTGGGGGGTGGGGGTGGTGGGAGACATGAGTGGGGGCCTGGTGGAGGGTGCCCCTGGTGGCTGGGGGGTGGGGGTGGTGGGAGACATGGGTGGGGGCCTGGTGGAGGGTGCCCCTGGATGCTGGGGGGTGGGGGTGGTGGGAGACATGAGTGGGGGCCTGGTGGAGGCTGCCCCTGCACTGCTGGGGGGTGGGGGTGGTGGGAGACATGAGTGGGGGCCTGGTGGAGGCTGCCCCTGCACTGCTGGGGGGTGGGGGTGGTGGGAGACATGAGTGGGGGTCTGGTGGAGGCTGCCCCTGCACTGCTGGGGGGTGGGGGTGTTGGGAGACATGGGTGGGGGCCTGGTGGAGGCTGCCCCTGCACTGCTGGGGGGTGGGGGTGCAGGGGGACATGAGCAGGTGTGCAGGGTAGTCCCCTGTTTTGTGGGCTGCCTGCAGGGGCCGTGGAGGGTGTACAGGGAACACCTGTGAGGACCCACCCAGCCTAATTGCGTGTGATAATTCCCGCACACCCCTGTAATACACGTACCTGGCCAAATCGCATGTGAGAATTCCCACGCACCCCTGTAATACACGTACCCAGCCGAATCGCGTGTAGAACTTCCCGTGTACCCCTGTAATACACGTACCCAGCCAAATCGCGTGTAGAACTTCCCACGCACCCCTGTAATACAGGTACCAAGCCAAATCGCGTGTGATAATTCCCACGTACCCCTGTAATACACGTACCCTGGCCAATCGCGTGTAGAACTTCCCACGCACCCCTGTAATACACGTACCAAGCCAAATCGCGTGTGATAATTCCCGCGCACCCCTGTAATACACGTACCTGGCCAAATCGCATGTGAGAATTCCCGTGTACCCCTGTAATACACGTACCGAGCCAAATCGCGTGTGATAATTCCTGCGTACCCCTGTGATACACGTGCCCTGGCTAATCGCATGTAAAACTTCATGCGTACCCCTGTAATACACGTACCCTGGCTAATCGCGTGTATAACTTCACGCGTACCCCTGATATGCACGTTACCCGCTTTGCGTTCCTTGTTTGGCAGCCCTGTAGACTGGTCCAGGGTTAGCGCAGCCCTTTGCGATGATTTAGCGATTTTGATGGCTTTTCCTTGCGCGAGGGCGTTCTTGGGGGCGTTACTGGCGCTGCTGCAGGGTCGCTGCGATACTCTGCGCCACGGCTGGTTTGGGAGCCTAAAATCCATGAATACGCTGTGCGCGGAAATCGGTTTTAGCGCACGTGCCTGGCGCAGACAATCGCACGCGGACACTCTGCGCCAGCCGCTTGCGACACTTTTCTGCGAAATTCTATGAATTACCCTGTAAGTAGTTTGAAAGAATGTGGAAAATATATTCATGTGTCCAAAACGAATATGTTCTAATTTGATACCATTTTGTAATGTGTGTTCCGTGTTCACCACTCTGCGACATAGCCATCTTCATGTTACCTGTCATGGGCCCCAAGTATATCCGAAAAGATTTTTAATCAGGGTAATGTTGTTCTGTATCAACTTATTTTATGTGTTACTGTGATTTAAGATTGTAAAGTGTAGCTATGTGTGCCTGCAGACATATCCTTGATTGCTAACACAAGTTACAACTGAACGACAGGTGGATATTTGGAATAATCTCGTGCACATGTACATAATTTATGCAGATGTTAATTAATAACAGACATGAAAAATGAAGCTGTGTCTTCATGGGGGGTGTTATGCAATTGTTTGTGTACACTTAACAAGTCGCAACTTATTGGCTATTTACAAACAATTACAAATGCATTTCCTTCACGTATTTGCATAAATAACGTACATCTCTGTGTCCTGAATGCTAGTGAAGGATTAAGTGCCAGGAAAAGTCACCAATTTCTGCTAAATGGGTAGTGTGTGGGTGTGCAAAGTGACAATAGTCATGGAGACATTATTTTAAAATATGAGAGAAAATAATAATAGAACAACGGACTGTAAAATCTAGTTTTTATACATACTCCTTTCGTTCATTACTTACATTTAAGCTTATATTTTCAGGCATATGTGAGAATACAATAATGTGCACTGCTTGTTCCAACCAGTTAATGCCAGTTTGTTTGCAAACACCATGGGCCTCATTATAATTTTGGCAATAGTTGTAAAACTCCTGTATTTTTGGAATATTGGATGTTTTAACATTGCCCCCAATTCCGAATCCCATAATTGAAAGTCTTCCAAACTGTCTGCATTTGACTGGAGAAAATCCCACATGTGGCAATATGGTATTTTCCCATGGAGTTCTATGTACCTCCAAAAAGTGAAATAACGGAAAGGTCCAGATGGATCAGAATCATGCAGAACCTGCCCATTGCTGAATTCTTAATGCATGCTACAATGCATTGAGACTCCATGTGCACTGCAAGACATGGAAATATCTTTGGTTTACCCACTGGCATCCTTAGCCCTGATTCCCTGATGGCTAATGTGACCCTTGCCCAACAGAATGTTTGCGTCATCTTCCAATTAAAAATAAAAAAAATGTGTTCCTAACTACTCTTGAGCAGCACTTTTTACATACAGAGGGCTTGTACATTGCCTTGCTCACTTATGGAATGCCATTATAATGCTGCTTTTGATTTCAAAGCAGAAGCATCCATTTCAGTGTTTCGGTATCAAAATAAAATGCAAGCTTTGAAACCTTATATTGGACTAGCTGAAAGAAATTATTCTGAGAAGGGACTATACATAAGATTTCGAATTCTCATATAATTCTTCATCAGATGATGGTCACAGAGTGAATGAATAACATGAACCCCACATTGGACATTCATTTCTCATAGAAAAATGAAAGAGAATTGTCAGTGTAAACTTAATTTGGTGAAGACAGGGTATGCATGGAATGCAGGTGTGAGATGCCACCTTATCTACAGAGACCTAGATTGGAAAACAAAGAAGACATATAACAGTACACATTGATACAGATTAACAAGTCTACCAGTGCTGGGGATTACATTTGAAGAAGGTACATATCACTAATAAAACACGATTGCACATAATATGTTAACAGAAGTAGGCAAAAACTAACATAAAGCGGGGCGTACTTAGTTTGAAAAATGTTTCATGCTATTGTAGAAACATATTGAAATGAAAGATCGAAAGAAAAAATTAAATTTAAAAGCAGGGAGTGTTGTTTTGCGTTTAACTCACATAGATTCTAAAGATGTTAGTTGGTAGGTTTACAGTGTCATGTCACCAACCAATCTTCCTTTTTTCTAAATAAAACAACTGGCTGCAACTCTCTGGTAGCCCTACCCATATAATAACCTGCACTGATTTCAATCTTCAATTTGACACTTATGAATGACACTTTCCACAACTGTGTATGTGCAAGCATTAAGTCAGAGGTAAGTATATTTT
Organism: Ambystoma mexicanum; assembly: GCF_040938575.1. Taxonomy (NCBI): domain Eukaryota; kingdom Metazoa; phylum Chordata; class Amphibia; order Caudata; family Ambystomatidae; genus Ambystoma; species Ambystoma mexicanum. The sequence continues at coordinate 239,025,649 of NC_090939.1, read as the reverse complement.
TGCAGCTTCTTTGCAGACAAGGTGGTGTGTATTAATTTTAATACAGTCACTTAAGCTTACCGGCTTGTGTGCGATGTAATCACTACAAAATACATTATCAAATAGCTTACTGCCTTTCATACAATGTGGTAAATGCAAAATAGTTTAGCCATATTTGAATGGTGAAAAGTCCACTTGTATTTTAGTGTGGTTGATGCTTAATAATGGGCACCAACCGTTTGATCTTAGGCACCTAAGGTACCCATTGTGGATGTCTTGTGCTTTCACCCATTCGGGGGTCTGCACAGGGGGTCTTCAAAGCTGTTGGTGAGAGGTTTCACTGGCAGGTTGTCTTCTTATACTTTTGTCGAGACTGCATTTATAAACCAGGGCTCAAAGTTGGTAGTACTTGTGATAAAAACTATATCTAATTTCTGAGCTATCTTTAGAAGGTTCAGCATCTTCAAGGACCCCCACGATCTTTTTTGTGTGGTATTTGAAAGGCAATCTGTCAATACCATCACCTACAGATTGTGCAGTGTGTGCCCATTCTGTGTGAAGCAGTGACCCAATGGTGTTTTAGTTGTGTGCGTTGGGATGGCGTATCTATGTAGAATCATTCTTTCACGCAGCTCCTGCTATTTCTCACCACCATACGTTCCTTGTGGGCATGTCTTGCATTGGATGAGGTATAGAACATTGGATGATTTGTAGTTGCATGTCCCTTGCACCTGTATTGTGCCCTTATGTGACTGTGTTATGTCAACACGGATGTGCTAGCAAGTTTTCTGTCTCTGACCATTTCATTGGTATGTTCCAGGTTGCATTTGTTCTTCAACTAGTGGAAAGGGACTTCCGGTCATGGGCTTTGGTAGATTTCTCAGTTGCATGTATGCAATTAGGAGAGTTTTGTTGACATTGGGCCTCATTACAAGTCCGGCGGTAACCGAGCCGGAAAAACCGGCAGGTTACAGCCGGACTCGTTTTACCATTCCGACATTTTCAACTATGAAATCTGCAATCTCCACTGCGTGATCGACCACTGTACGTGTACTTAATAAAGAGATGTTCAAAAGGTGTGTTCTGATCGCCGTCAATGAAGTTATAAAAGGGACTTCATTGATGTCTCATGAATCAGCGGGGATATTAAAATCATATGGCACTTTAGATGACGTAATAGGAGGGGCAACTGAAGGAGCAGTGGCAATGCTGCCGATATTTGAGTCAGCTGTTAGGTATACCTCTTTTTCCTGAATAGTTGATGAATACAATAAAATGGGCCCCGTTCCTAGCTGCACATTCTTTGAGGTATAGTTGACCACGGGAAAAACCATCTGAGGGGGCACCCTAGTTATACCAGGACCCACTGCGACTTTATGATATGATTCGATCTCGATCAACCTCTTTTGCAATCTAGCCCCACAGCCAAAATCCATGTAAATATATTTGCCTAGTTTTGACTCTGCCTGTGACGTACCAGTCACGATTGACACATGCCCAAGCCTCGTTCTGGCTACGTGCATGCACGTTTCAATAAATCACGCCCGTGCGGGCAGTTCCCGCCGGGACGCGGAACGGAGCACATCGCGTCCCGTGTCTTCTTGTGTGCATGAATGCGTGCAAGTGTGAGTGTGGTACGGCCTGAGGCACGGGCGTACACATAACATCTGGCGACGAAGCGGGATGCAAGCGGAGCGTTTGTTGACACGCCGCCGTGTGTCAATCATCATAACGCTACACCGCTGAGCGTTACGAACCCGGCGCAAACACAGCGGAGGTGTTTTCACGCATGGTAGGAGGCAGTAGCGGCCTGAAAAGGTGCTCGTGGGCTGCTTATACCTGAAAATACATCGGAACAATTTTTGGAAACTTGGCAGTCCTCACCATCCAGGAGGACTGCACCTGGACTAGTTGTCACTACACAAGGGGCAACTGAAGAGGAACACAGGCACAGGGGAAGGGCCCCCTGGTACGTCTGCACATTGACGACACCATCAGGCCTACGGCTCTCAAGCATCGCAGGATCCCGTTTCACCTTCGAGAGAAGGTAGAGGTGGAGCTCCGCTCGCTCATGCAGATGGACATTATCGAGAGGGTGGAAGGCCCAACGCCATCGTGGTGGCCCCCAAGCCAAAACAGCCCGGAGCGGTGCGCATATGTGTAGATATGCGTCTCCCCAATGCCGCCATCAAGAGGGAGAGATACATTAAGCCCACTCTTGATGATATTATTGGAGAACTGCAGAGCGCAAGAGTTTTCTCGAAGTTAGATCTACGAGCGGGCTATCATCAGCTTGAGCTCCACCCAGACTCCAGATTTATCACAACCTTCATGACGCATGAAGGTCTCTATCAGTTTAAGCGCCTGAGCTTCGGCATTTCATCTGCCGCCGAAGTCTTTCAGAATACCATCAGGGGGGCGCTGGCTGGCCTCAAAGGTGTTTTGAATATGAGTGATGACATTTTAGTGTTTGCGGAATCGGAGACAGAGCACTTGAAAAGGCTGGAATGCACACTGAGGAGGTTGGATGATTTGGGTCTTACTCTCCACCGTGAAAAATGTGAGTTTTTCAAAGACAGGATTGGGCTTTTTGGTTTCATTTTTCACGCCAGTGGTGTATCACCTGATCCGGCTAAGATCAAGGACATTCGAGAGGCCGCAGCACCCCAGCCCCCACCGAGGTGAGGAGCTTCTTGGGGATGATAAATTACTGCGGGCATTTCATCAAAGGTTTGGCCTCTTTGTCGGAGCCCCTCAGGGCGTTGACCAGGAATGACGCCGTATGGATGTGGGAAAGGAAGGAGCAGGAGGTTTTTCAGCTCCTCAAGAATGCCTTGTCTGACGGGGACACCATGGCATACTTTAACCCGTCGGTGGAATCCGAGATTGTTGTTGATGCCAGTCCCATGGGTTTTGGAGTGGTGCTGCTGCAGCCAGACAAAAGAGGGGACATGCGACCCATCGCTTATGCGAGCAAAGCGCTTTCGGACACAGAGAAGCGTTACTCGCAGATTGAAAGAGAAGCTTTGGCCATCCTATGGGGCTGTCGCCATTTTCGTCTCTACATTCTGGGAAAGCCTGTCGTGGTGGTGACAGACCACAAGCCGTTGCTGCCCATCCTGGTAGGCGTGTCATCCAAGCCGCCGCCCAGAATTGAGCGTTGGATGTTGGCCCTGATGGAGTACGGGGTTAGACTCGTGTACAGGCCAGGGACCAATAATCCGGCGGACTACCTGTCGCATCACCCCAGCACTGGGAGTGTGGAGAAGAACGACGAGGTGGCTGACTGTCAAGGGCTACTCTGTCACGTGGTGGAAGGTGCGTTACCGGTGGCGCTATCGAGACTTGCCATAGCGACAGAGTCGTCCAAGGATGAGGTGTTCCACATCATCAAGGCTGCTGTGAGAAGTGGAGACTGGAGAGAGGTACTAAGAAATAACTCCAGGCGACAGGCAAACGCCCAAAAAGACCTTCAGGCACTTTGGAAGGTAAAGTATGAGCTGTCCATTTCGGATGACGGATTGCTGCTGAGGGGGAGACAAATCGTGATCCCACAGGCTCTAAGGAATCGCATCCTGGAGTTAGCACACATTGGCCAACAAGGGGTCGTTAAGACCAAAGCGAGGCTACGACCCAAGGTGTGGTTCCCTGATCTTGAAGGGATGGTCAAGCGTTTTGTGAAAAGGTGTTTGCCATGTCAAGCAGCGGCTCCAGGGGACAAGACCCCACCGATCAGCTCCATGGAACGGAGTGAAAAGCCCTGGGGAACTGTCCACATTGATTTTGGGTCGACAGGTCGGGGCATGTATTACTTAGTGGCCGTAGACCAATGGTCAAGGTATCCTGAGGTGGAGGTAGTGGAATCCACTGCAACGGAGTACACCACCAGGGCCTTAGATAAAATGTTTGCGACCCATGGGTTCCCAGAAATAATATGCTCTGACAATGGGCCCCCCTTTACCGGGAGTCTGTTCGCTCAATACCTCAAGGATAGAGGCATCCATCACCGCAGGGTATCGCCTCTGTGGCTCGTGCCAATGGAGAAGCCGAGAGGCTAATGCGTACTTTGAACAAAGTGCTAAGGATATCCGCTCATGGGGGTGATGACCTTCCGAAGAAGCTCGTGGAATTCCTAAGAGAGTACCGGCCCACCCCTCACCAGTCAACCGGGGTCGCTCCCGCGGAAGCACTGTTTGGACACTGCCCCCGTGGCATGATACCGGAAATGGATGGCCGAGGGCCAGGTGTCATCGACAACGGGAAAGTAAGAGAGGAGCGCGAGGCAGGCAATCAGAGGGAAAGTGAAAGAAGGGGTCTACAAGACAAAGACGTGCGTGTAGGTGATTCAGTGCTAGTCCGGAACCGTCACCCAGAGGGCAAACTGTCTTTGCCATATGAGCCTCACCCGTGGAAGGACACGCACGTGAAAGGGACCATGGTGACTGCAGCCTGTGAACGGGGCACGGTCACCCACAACAGGTCCTTCTTCAAGAAGGTGGACACTTCGTCGGAAACCTTTGATCCCGGAGAGAGCCCTGACTCCGAAGCGATCCCAGAGGGTCCAGCTGAAGATGGCCCGAGGGCTGCAGTCCCATGTGGAGACAGTCCCAGCGAAACCATGCCAAGTACCTCGAGGTATCCAGTGTGGAGAGACCGCAGACCGCCTGCTCACCTCAAGGACTACGTCCTGAACTCGGGAGACTGAGCTGAGGTCACGGGAGACTTCCAATAAGCGAGTTTATGTGTTAGAAGTTTGCACTGTTGTTGGAATATAATATTATATTGTGTTTTTTGTTAAAGAAAAAAAGGGGTGTGACGTGCCAGTCACGATTGACGCATGCGCGAGCCTCGTTCCGGCTACGCGCATGCGTGTTTCAATAAATCACGCCCATGCGGGCAGCTGCCGACGGGACGTGGAATGGAGCACATCGCGTCCCGTGTCTTCTTGTGTGCATGACTGCGTGCAAGTGTGAGTGCGGTACGGCCCGAGGCACGGGCGTACACATTACACTGCCTTTGATTGATGCTGAGAATCACAAGAGGAAGGGACAATCATATTGGTTACGAGCGATCAAGAAGGCAATGCATGGACAGAGTGAGAGTGCTCACAATACCATTTTAGACTTAATTAAGTATGCAGGCAACCAGTGACACCAGCATGCACACTTGCTAAAAAATTGCATATGTGCGGTAGGGAGAAATTAATCTTGAAGAGTCTGGCACACAGGAATGGACACCAAAGTAAAAGGCTAAGAACACATTGTAAAATAATGATCACAATTTTAAAATCAAATCTTGCCACTATAAAGTCTTCAATACAATAAAACAGATTAAACTCATACAATCCTAGTATTCTATGAACTGCCGCGACACCAATGTTTGGGTAATTAATAAGGGTCCCACGGGTAAAGAGAAGTTTGAATTGCAAGTGCCATATTGGTGGCTGGGGTGACAGCAATGTTGACATGATGTTGCAATTTAGCATGAATCCAGTGTAGCTAATTGGAATGAGACTTGTGTCATTTTTAGTGTTGTTTCGAATTGCATGTGTATAGAAAGATAAATGTTCAAATTGCTTATACAATATAAACGCAATATAGGTGTGTTGTGCCACATAGTGCCAAACAATCGGGCAGCAAAGAGCTCTACATGTGCATGCGAGGTAGGAGATTTACAATAGGAAAATTAGTGTGAGAGGATGTGATAGTCCTGAACATACATGTATAGGTACACATACATAGGTGTCCCTAGGGAAATAGGTTTTGGGCAGTATGAATATGCAGATCTGTTTTGCCACACAGTTCTCTGATAAATTAGGAATGGTGCTGGTTGAAAACCTAGGTTATGCAATGGAACTCTGTGTGACTGAGAAGCTGTTTTACAAAGTTGGGGGAAAACAGCAGCATTTGTGATGAATATCAGGTGGTCAGTTTTAGGCAGGCTCTTTATGGCCTGCTGCATTGTGAAGGGGAGATGCAATCTCTGCAGGTATATGGGAGTCTGTTATTGAATCACGGATGGATTCCGGCCACCTGGTAGGGCTGGATTTTAGGGCTCGACAATTAAACCTGAACTGGGCTGCTTGCGGGGAAAGGAGCACCGATAGATCATGGATTTTCAATTGAGTTGTCAAGGTGTGGGTTGGGACCATTGAGGCTGGAATAGTAAGATGCATAGTTTAGAATTAAATGTGGGCACCAACACATGTGGGTGATAAAACCAGCAACAATAGATCAAAAGGAAATGTGTTTGTTCCACTCCTATTCACGTCAATGGAATTTCCATAGACTAGCTGTGTGCGTCACAAGTAGTGGTAATGGTTTCCAACCAGATGGAAACTGTGATTATTGAAATTGTTCGTAAGTTGTGTAAACTGTGTAACTTGGAGATGGGGCCATGACCAAATATGGAAAGGCCCCAGAAAGGGGTATAGTTTAAATATGAAACATGCAATTACAAGTTAAAGTGGTTGGTGCTTAGATAAATGTATCCAATAAGAATTGTGGGAACTGATAGGAATATGGTTACATTTTATAGGTTTATCTAATCATGTGTGGGAGGTTGACTTTGTAACAAAACCTCTGGGAGTGTTTTAACTGTTGCAAATTGTATAAAATGTGAGTTCTTTGTATGGTTCAGGGAGACAGGTTAGTTTAACTCTTTGATATCATCTAACCCCTCTCAGCCATTTGTACAATAAACTTGCTTCACGGACAAAGCGTGCACTTACTCTTTAAGGGTGGGCCTGCTTTAGGTTATGGTGATCAAAGACCCACTCTTACAATTGGCATCCATGGGTGGGCCTCAGGTTCTGTGAGACATTGGGGGTCTCTGGTTGGCCCCGCTTGGCTGCAGAGCTTCTTGTGGGGACCAGTCTTTGTGCTCAACAAGGAGGAGGTCTACAGATACCATAATGGTTAGAGGCCTGTCTGCCCCCCCCGCAGGTGTGGTACCGCTGCATGGCTGTGCAGGCCAGATTAAAGGAGCACCACGTCAGAGTGCTTTGGGGTTCACTTTCATGTGAGTGCATCTTTGCCAGGTAAAGCAAGAGGGTAACAAGGGAGAAGAAACAAGGGATCCTTTTGTTCTTGCATAGGGCAAGATAGGTGTGTTTATGGTTAGATGAGGTCAAGTTGGTTGGGAGAGTGAGTTTTTTGGAGGAGTGAATGCTTGGTTCTATGCCATATGTTTTACCTAGTTTGTTATTTTAGAGGTAATGTTTCCCACACCTGCACATCCATTGTAAGGCTAGTCTTTGTAGCCTTCAGGTTGCTTGTCTGGTTGGCAGGAGCTCTCATTTTAGGGTGAGGTGGCATCTTATTGTAAGTCCACCTGTAGATACCTTTCTGGAGTGTACCTTTGGTAACCCCTTTCCTTGGTTAGTAAAAGTAGTGAAGAGTATCTTCCTGTAGTCAGGAAAAGACAGCACTGTAGTCAAGAGTGTTGTACTAGTAAAGAAGAGAGAGATATACAGCAGTGTGGTAGTGGAAAACTTTGTACTTCTTTTATGCTCGAGTAAATGAGAAATATCAGAGAAGTAAAGAGGATTTTTGCCAGAGTGTGTTTTGATAATATACTGTCTTTAGTGTATGCCTGAAGAATGTATTATTACTGAGAGGGTTGTGGTGAAGGCACGTAAGGGGAGTGAGTGCAGGAAATTCATTTTATTTTAGAAAAAGAAAAGGAAAAGGGGATCTTTTGGGGTTAGTGATTTTTTGTGCTGAGTGTTTGCTTCTTTAGGTTTATATCGTGATTTTTTGAAAATCTGTTTGAGTTACATTGGTTTTGAGTAGAGAGACTCCATTGAATTGTTTATGTCAGGTGCTCCCCGGATATAAGGTAAAGACAAGAAAGGAGGGTACAGGAATTTCTTCTCCACTGCTCCCATATGTGTGCTATCCTTTGTTGCCCACAGAAGGATATACCAACCCTCAGAACATCCATACTCTCGGGTAACCAGTACGGCTGTTACAAGACGGACATGGCTGACACCTCTGTCAGCTCCAATCTTCGAAAGAGGGATCATGATGGGAGCAGGAGGATAACACCTTCTTTAGTAAAAGTTATTGATGTATCTCAAATGGAAGGTGGAATGAGAAAAGTCTATTCGACGTTTAGACCATCACCGAAATTGGAGCTGAAGGAACAAGAGCAGGAGAGTACTGTAAGAGCAAGAAGCAATGAAGAGTTCAGAAGTTCCCCTGTCTTTAGAATAGAAAATATATTGGGGATGGTAGCAGAGAGGCCGGAACAACAGAATCAGGAAGAAGCAGTAAGGGTAGCGGAGAATGGAGTAATGGGGTTACAACAGAGCAGGAGTGAAGGACAAGAAGAAGGTAATAGGCAAGTGAAGGAGGTCGAGGAAGGGAGATGGAGGCATGGTCAGATCCTCGTCGGGTTAGATAAATCAGTTATAAAAGGAGTAAATGTGGATTTGGAGGAAGGGTGTGCCATCACAGGTACGGAATCAGAACAAGGAGAAAGAGAAGCGGCATGCTACGGCAGTGCCAAATACGCTTACACCCCCATAGAAATATTAGGGGATGTGGTAATAGGGACAGAGGAGGAGGAGGGTGAATGGGAAACAGGTGACAAGCAGGGAGGACAGGAGGTAGTAGTTGTGCCTCATGCTCCAGGAGTAATCAGGGAAAGCACACCATGGGGCCTTCGTACGCAACGTGGGGCTCTTCATAGCTGTAGGGAGAGGCTGAGGTCAAATGGGGAAAGCTCCAGTAAAGGTAGGGACAACTCAATTCCCACTACTTCAGGAGGGTCAGGGGAAGGTGTATTATGCCCCATGGTCACACAGGGATAATAATTATCTAATTAAGATGCTTCCTTTGCTCAATGCAGGTGTGGGAAAGTGGATTTATGCTTTGGAAAAACAAACCGCCGGTATCCTGTTAGTGATTGGGAACATGAAAAGCCTTTTTATGGCCTTGATGGGTGAAGGGGCAGATGAGCTCTGGAAAAAAGGGGGGTATCCTGGGGTTCAATTGAACACAAACATCCATGATGGAGCGGCCTTTAAGGCACAAGTTTGGGGCCACTGAGAATGATGTATCCCGATATGCCCAATATAAACTCTATATTGCTGAAAGTGATGAAACTAGATGAGGATCCTACGGCCCATATTCAATAATTAAAAAAATTTGGAGGGCACAGGCGGGAGAAGCATGGGACAAGAATGTGGCTATCTTCCACCACATGTTAAAAAAAGGACTCCCCAAAGAAATTCAGCATAACCTGGATAAAGTGGTAGCAATAGATGCCAAGAGTTGGCAGGAGATTCAAGCACACATTGTGCATGTTTGTTAAAGGTGGCTGGAGAAGGAGAAGGAAAGAATGCAGCAGGCACAAAAGGCTGATGCCAAGCTGGTTCAGAAAAAGCTGGCAAAAGATCTGCTTAAAAGAAGCAATGATAACTAGCTCCACAGAGGGACAGCAGAGACAATCAGGACAGCATGGACAAATGGAAACCGGAATGGGACAAGGATGGATGGACTGGTACGCACTGGACCGAGACGATGAGAGGGTTTCCACAGGGTATGGGAGGATTTTCATGGGGTGGTGGGTTATTTGGCGGGTCTGGAGGGATTGAGCCCTGGTTTAATGGGCTGATGGGAGGAAGTTATAGAAGGTATGGAGCACAATGTTGGGCATGTGGGAGAATGGGACACATCGCACAAGACTGTTGGAGCCGGCCACAATATTTCAATGCGGGTCCCCCACAAATGAATCCCCCAACTTTTCCATATGCCCCAAACTCTGTGCCATTGCAGCAAGTCCAGGTTGATCAGAAACCAGGAGCTGGAATGGCACAGGTCTACGCACCATCACTGACCTTGTCAGCCCAGGCACCAGTACAGGCTTGCGAGAAACTCCCTCTACCCCACGAGACAATCACCCACTACACTGCAGCAAGTGTGTTCGGAGGAAATGCTTTACCACTCATAGGCACCAGGAATAGGACAGCCCACAGGGATCTCTAATGTCTCAAGTTCTATCAGTTACTACTGATCCAGAACAAGAAACTCATATAGGTGAGCAGACGTTTATTTATGATCGATACAGGGGCTACGAAATCATGCATCAAAGAAGGTGAGTTTCCCCTTTCAGTCAAAATGATGGACACAAAGGCGATTTTCTGAGGCTGTCCTGTTGGTTTCTTATACCAAGGATCTGGATATCAAGGTAGGTAAGCACATTTTAACAGCTCCCTTGTTATACTGTAAGAATACCCCGGCAAATCATTTGGGAAGGGACCTCCTTAGCAAGCGTAATATGTCGATTACTTTTTTGAAAAGACGGCATAGTATGCTTGACTCCTAGATTGTACACGTTGAAAGAGACAGAACTTTTCCCCATGTATCACAGTGATAGTGCAACCAAGGGGGGTGCCAGTGCAATCAGCATTGCTTCTGTATGGGGTGATGATAGTGTTGAGTTGAGTCCCGGGAATAAAGGAAGAAAAGATCCTACATGGCGTATACCTCTTGAATTTTTGTTTGAGCCTGCTGAGTAACAGGAGATAGCAGCAGGGACTATTGTTACCATTCTGTTAGAAGCAGTGGTTGGCATAAAGGACAGGAAGGAGGCTAATCACACACAGTGTTGTGTATCGATCCAACCTCATTGTTAAGAGACGTGTCTGATTAACAATTGTTTGAGGATGGGGCAGACACAGGAGAGATGGTCTTTGAAATTGGAGTGCCTTGCCAGGTAATGATAGAGCAAAGGGAAGTATCACAGACCATGATCGTTGCTAGGAAAACATTGCTATGTTGGAAGGAGGATTTGGAGAAAGTGCCGGACCACTTGTGGACCAGCAATCCTCATGGTGTGGGGTTGTTGAAAAGTGTAGGAGCAATACAGATTAAATTAAAAACAGGAACAATATTGCCACTATTTAGGCAATTTCCCATGTCTAGGGAGGCAGATATAGGGATTTTCAAGACCATTATGGCATTGTTAAAGCAAGGCATTATACAACCATCTGTATCCCCATGTAATAGGGACATCTACCCTGTAATGAAAGCAAAGGGGTCCAGTTGGAGGACTGTCCAGGATTTGCAAAATCTAACCAACATTGTTCAAGTAGAGTACCAAATCCTGCCACCATTCTCTGTAACATCCTTACTGGGTCAACACATTTTTCAGTAATTGATTTACAAAATGCCCCATTCTCTGTCCCCTTACACTGTGATTCCCAGTACCTCACAGCGTTTACATATAATAGGCTGAGATTTGAGCACACAAGCTTACCCCAGGGGTACTCTGAATCCCAGAGTGTTTTAACAGGGACATTCAAATGGATTTGGGTAACATACAAGTGTACAGTACCGTAATTCAGCATGTGGACGACTTATTGGTCTGTAGTGCTTCAGAGGAGCAGTTTCAAGCAGACGCTATCAAGATCCTCACCCTGCTCACTGAGAAGGGGTACAAAGTGGACAAAGATAAATTGCAGTATTGCCAGACAGAGGTAGTATATTTGGGACAGGTAATATCATCTGCAGGGAGAAAGGTGATGCCTGAGAGAGCCACCGCAGTTCAGAATACACCTCAGCCAGTTACAGTAAAACAGATGCAGCTGTTTCTGGGGCTCTCTAACAATTGCAGGTCCTGGATTTGTGACTACTCTAGTTACACAAGGCCCCCACTTCAAGTACTTAAGGAAGCACAAAAGGAGAAGGGTCTGATAAAATGGTCAGAGGAAATGAGAACAACTCAAGACTGCGATCAGTAATGTTCCAGTTTGGGCGACCTTAAAGTACCAGAAACCATATTTTTCTATTTTCACATACAGATGGAAACGTAATGACAGCAGTACTGGCTCAAAAAAGATCATTAGGTTACAAGCCCTTGGCTTACTACATCAGGCTTTTGGATTCAGGTATGCAAGGCCAGTTTCTGTGTGAACAAGCTCTTGTGGCAGCAGCTTTTGCAATACAAAAGTCTTCAACCATTTCTATGGGCTGCCTAGTGACCTTGTATGTGGAACATGTAGTTTTTGCTATCTTGGAAAAGTCTAAGTCAAATTTGACAGCCATAAGAGTATCAGGGTATAAAGTTATTTTGTAAAATGCTTCCATACATCTGGTAAGGTGTCACCTAGTCACTCTAGCGACATTTTTAACCGAACCAGTGAAACCTAACGATATTGTCCACACTGTGCAATTTATGAGGGAGAAGAAGAAGGGAGTTTGAATGTTAAGGAGACTGCCTTGGAAGAAGGTGATGTACTCTTTGTTGACGGGTTATCAACAATTGATCATGACACTAGTGAGAGGCACACATGGGCAGCTGTTGTAGGTCTTGTGGATCAGGAACACTTGAAGCAGAGAGAGTGATGCATCCACATTACTCAGCGCAAAGAGCAGAACTAGTGGCACTCATCGACACGCTAGAGATGAGTAAGGGAAATCACTCACTATCTACTCTGACTCTGTGCATGTCACCTCCACAGTACATTCTGGGTTATCTAGATGGAAGAGAAGAGGGTTTAAAAGATCTGACAGGACTCCATCCAGCATGCCGTGCTGCAGTCCTGACTAATCGAAGTGGTAACATTGCCCATAGAGGTAGGAATAGTGAAGTGCGTAGCGCATACCAACAGAACTGATTTAATTGCACTTGGTAATGATGACACAGACAGAGTGGCAAAGAAAGCTGAATATTTGCCATTTTAAGAACCTCCGAAAATGGAAATGGTGTCCCAACAAGTACAAAATCCAGTCCCATATACTGCATTTGTTTTGCTTCAAATAGTAGAAATGCAGGGAAAGGCCCCTCAAGAGGAGAAGGATCTCTAGACAAAGAGGGGATGTATGCTCTGGCCCGCAGACTTATTGTGGAGACAGGAGTTGACAGGGAAGGTAGTAATGCCTGTAAAGCTGCTTCCTGTGCCTCTAGGACAACTACATTACCAGTCACACATGTCCTGACAACAAATAGCAACAGAACTACAGGAGCAGTGGTTTATACCAAACATTCACAAACAAGTAAGTAGGTTTGTAGGGAATTATATAGTGTGTAAGAATTAAATCCTGGTAACACCATGAAAGCAGTGAGGGGGTAATTCCCCTGACTTTGGGTCCTTTCAGAGAGCTCCATATTTACTTTGTTGATATGATACAGAAGAGTAACAAATTCAGGTATTTGATGTAATTGTATGTCTATTTTACCGATGCCTAGAGGTTGGTCCCTGCACGCACCCTGATGCAAAATCATCTGCAAACTTTTGGGTGAGGGAGGTATTTCATGGTGAGGAATATGTGAGGTCCCGAGATCAGATAATGGGACACATTTTTGTATGCATTATTTGCTGAGATTACATTACTTCTGTGGATCAAGAACAGGTTGTGCTCGGTGTATCAACACCAAGTCAACGGGTAAGTGGAAAGACTTAAGGGTTTGCTTAAAATGCAGTTGTCTAAACTATGTAGTGAATTGCGAAAAAGTTGGTTGTACTGTCTTCCATTGGCCCTGTTTTACTAATGAAATAAGCCAGGGAAAGATCACCATCTCAATCCTCATGAGGTAGTGACAGGGCGTAGTTTGTATACACCACTCTCACCTGCATGCACAGGTTCAGATGCACATACGTCAGTAGAGACTCTTGGAGAAGAGTTTGGGAAATATCTATGGGCCTTAACAGGTTACAGCATCACACCAGCAATGTAACGGTATTATAACACGGCACACTCCAGCCAGGGACTTCTTCCACTGACAATGAATGTGTCGCAAAATAAAAACACTTTTTATCTTGAATCAAATCCAGGTTCATTCTTTGAGAGGTCCCCAGCCCATCTCACACCCAGCTTAACAAACACCCTGTGTCGCAATGGACTATGAACCAGGCCAGTGTATAACAATATGATATTTATTAATTTTAGGATTCAATGAAAAATCAAGCAAATCAAACAATTTGGGCAGCAGCCACCACTGTTTGGTCATAAAAATGCAAAAATCCACAATACAGTGAATTCAAACTACTAACATATACACAGAATCCTTTAATAGCAAAACAGAAGAGAAAGTGTTTTTAAAATCAACAGATGGCATTCAAGTTCAGCACTCACCCCCACACATCTGCTAATTAAATTCTGTTAGGATGGAAAGCAGTGGCCAGGAGTCAGAATGAAGAGGGAAAAATATGATTTAGAATTCAGCCACCACCCCTAGATGGGAGACCAGAAACAAAAATGAAAACCTCATTTATGAGCAAAATGGCATAATCGGATTTTACTTGTTATTTGTGCAGCAGTTTACAATTGCGCTGGGATAACTAGGACAGAATTTCATGTGGCTGCACTTAAGAGATAATGAAGCATACAGACTACTGGGCAGGGCACCAAAGCAACCTGAACACAGGTAAGAAACCAATTTGGAGAAAAAAAACAGAAATGCAAAAGAAAACACATGTGGCAGAATGGCAATTAGTTTCTACATGGAACTTGGGATGACAGCAGCCATGGAAAGGGCTTGGCTGTCAAAATCAAAAATCGTTTTTTAGGATAAGAAACAAAGGCAAATTACAGATAGGATTCTGATGGAAAGGGATTACTCTTAAAGGGATTACTGTTTGGGTTTTTCTATGGGACAAATACAAATTGGAATTTATAGGAAAGCACAATACACGGGCAAATTCGGTTTTTGTTGCACAATGACTAGTTCTACTAAGGCTTTATTTTAATGGCTATAATTATTAAAGAAAGGCAATACACGCAAGGGGTTAATTTAGAATTTTAACCAGCTCGCACTGTGAATCTTCTTATAGGGGAATTAATTAATTTACTTCAAAATGGTACTAAGGAATTCCATAGATAACTGAAAGAATCCCAAAAAGGAAGACACTAACAGACATAGGCTAACACAGATTCTTCTATGGAAAGGTGAACAGATGATACTGGCAATTTGGGATTTTGAATGGGATTTAATGGGGTGCAAGGGTTAAAAGAGCGGGATATTCAATATGGGAACTGGGGTTATGTGATATTTACAATGTAAGCATGAGTTTGGGGTTCTGGAAAGCCAGCAAGGTCTCTGGACAACTAGGCCAAGGAGTCACTGGACTCTCCTAGATGTGATGCTGGACAGCTAGTCAAGGTCTGGTCACTGGGCTCTCTTGAATGGGATCAGCTGGGTAAGGTATCTGGTCACTGGGCTCTCCTGAATGGGATCAGCTGCCTCCCCTCCTTTCTCCCTGTATTCTTGTGTGTGCCTGGATCTGGATGGATGGATCTGCTTTCCTGGATTTTGAAGGTGAGTTTCAATGGCTTGTCCCTTGTGTTTCTCTGTCTCCCGCTTATATAGCCAAAGTGACATCATAGAATTTTACAATCCTGGGGAAGTACTCTGGAATTACTCCTATCCTAGGATAGGCCAGCCTATCAGCCCTCCCACCTCCCACTGGGCTGATTGGTTCAGCAGAAATGACATAATTTATGTGTGTGCATTTATGACCTTTCTTTGTCTCACAATGCAACATTTTACCTAAAATGAGTTATGGGACAAATCTTCACATTTATACTACTCACCAAAATAATAATTAGATATGCAGATTCCATATGTCACAGGGCATTGGACAGTCCGATCGCCAACTCTGGGCGATGTTGCATCGCCCTTTGGCACAATTTTATCATTTTCATGAAAAGCATAATATTTCAAATTCTGCCAATGGCTACACATATTCCCAATAACATCTCACATCTTCCCACTTAGTTTCAGATTTGTGCCATATATAATGCACCCCGAAAAGCATCTTTCATGACCATTTCAGTTCACCAAGTGCTAGAAACATGTACATGGTGTCTTTTTCTTCTCTTAAAAAGCCCATGAATAACTTGCATACATATAAAATAACTACTTGTTCACGCTCCTGGGAAAAATGTCTTAAATACAAATGTTCTTTAAAGTCAATGGGGTGGATTTGTCACTGTGTGGGCGGTCCTGCAAACCCCCACAGCCAACTGTCTCTGCCAGGCTTGGCTTGCAACAAAGGATTTTTATGATGCCGTTTGAAGTTCTTATAGTTCCCCCTTCAGGGTGGATGCTGGAGAAAATAGCACCTCTTGGTCATGCACCAGCCCTACTGGGTTCTTTGTTCACTTCTGCAGGCATACCGGCCAGTCTAGCGAGGCAGTGGATTTTCACACTATATGGCCTTTCAGGTGTCCTTGTGGGCGAGTTTACTTATGGATGCAACTTTTTCCGTGGGAGGCAGGACATCCTTGAAGTCAGTGCCTGGGCTAAAAACCAGTTCCAGGTCTTGCGGAGATAAATATACTGTACATTATATAGCAAATCCCCCACCTATTCAATCACATGTCTGTGCGAGCACAAGCTGTCATTTGACATCTCACTTTTAAAAAGCATTTTCCTGATTTTCAGAAAAGCAAATTCGCACATGTGTTCATTTCCTTGCATTTCAAGTTGACAAATGTTGTTTCTGCAGACCATAGATTCATTACACATAATCTTCTAGGGGTTTTGCATATATGGTTGATGTGTGGACTCAAAAGGATGCTGCACAGGCTTTCTTTGATATTGACATGAGAAAAACAAACACCACGTTATTTCTTTCGATTACTGCATTTCTGAGCGCGATGGTTCACAGTAAAATAAAACAAAAGCTGTGTTAAGTGGAAAACAGAATTCCTTGCTCCTCAAGTACTTTATCAGTAGAGCAGCTGTTCTTGACATGGATTGCTTCACGTCTTGGTAATCAGAAGAAATAAAGCATGCAAGGGTGTGTTTCCATGAAGAGCACAACTTTGTGATGTTTCTATGAAATAAAGTACAATTTGCAAAGCCCTTTTGGATGTCAGGTGCAGCTTTAGTCTTCAAATGGCAGGACAGCAAATGTGGTGTCGTTCTGACTGCAGGTCATTTTCTGATGATTTAAATGAAGGTAAACCAAATGCAAAGCCATTATTTGGGTAGAAGTGTTCAATGCTCAGCACACTTGCGCTAGGGAAAGAAACACATAGCCATTTTTGTGGCATTATTTCAATGTGGTTTTTGGTTTGAAGAGGAGTTCTGAAATGGGACTTAAATGTACCCTACAGCAAGCAATTGGAAAAGACAACAAGGAACAAGAAGATTGACAGCAACCATTGCTACTCCCCAGGGACTCAGTCTATGTGCGTTCCTTTGTCTGCTGCTGGAATGTACAGCACTTCCATGGGCCTCACAAAGTGATCTACGCTACACAGACTGCATTCAAAGTGGAGGACAACAAAACCTAGATCCATTTTCATGACGTGCAAAGGGACAACAGAGTACCTCCACTGACACCTGGGGAATAGCAGTTCTAAAAAGATAAGTGTGCCTTAAGGAGATGCAGTTCATGTCAGTGAAGAGGGAGGGAGCGCACAGAGATCGAGAATTGTTATTCAGAGTGTAAAACAAAAGAATCCATTTAAAAATGTGTATGGGAATGTATAGATCTACTTCTCTCTTGATTGCTGTGGTATATGTTCTCAATAGTAGCAATGTAAATTGATCTGAGTTATCAAGTACTAAGAGTATGGCAGAAAGACCTTGAAATAGATTTTGTTAATAATGATGATGATGATGTAAATGACGCACATGACTTCGCATCAGATAATTTGTGGTATCATTATATGAATAGGGTGGGGAGAGAGAGAGTGACTGAGTCATGTTATATTTGCTCTCTTATCCCCCATGCTTTTGGTGTCCTTAGATTATTTATTCCCAACAGGGTAGAGGAGGGAGAGGCACAGTCTATAGTGCATCTAGCATTGTGCAGGGTCGGATAGCAGTTTCATGCGCAATCAGTAGCAGTTTCTATCCTTCCAGTCGAAGAAGAATGTTTACCATTAGATGGGGAAGAACAGAAGGATGTCCCTTGCATGCAAAGAGTACAGTTCAATATTGAAGGACTAATCATTGTGAACAATAAATGGGAGCAAGGGGTGAAGAGTTGCAGAGCGGGAGGATTGCTGGGACTTCCTGAAGAAGGGGTGGCACAAATGAGCTGAGTATGTGGAAGTGTATGGAAAAGGTAGGTGAACTTTTTAACATGGCAGAAGGACCAGAGAAACCTGATAGGATCCAGTTAGTCACAGACTTTTCTCTGTATTGTAAGGGCTATGGCACAGTGCCTGTAAGCACAAATTGAAACTGCAGCTTCACGCTTCGCATTGCTGATCTAGCTGGAGGTACCTCAACAATTCTTGACTTGTACTGGTCCTATGGACTCTTTTCATACAAACAGTTACCTGTTGCATGGTGAGGCATTTAGCGTCTCACCACCCTGCATGTGCCTGTCCTTGGGTTTCCCCAGAGCCACCTGACATTTGCTAATTCAAATCTGAATCTACATTTGTGCCCCTTTTGTCCCTAATGCCCGTTGAATCCCTTGTGCCATCAGATATGGACAATTCAGGGACTTTACAGACTTTCGGAGAAACTGACTCCTTGACACGATCAAGAAGATCAAACTACATCTCATCAGCATCCACTGAGGCTCTTATGAAAATTCCTGAAAAATTTTGACTTTTCAGCCAGACAAAAGGTTTTTTACTTCCCTTTTGGCCCCTAGCGTACAAACTTGGGTGAATTCAAAATGGTTAAAATTTGTTTGCTATGAATTATTATTATTTATGAAGGCATCTTAATAAGCATTTAGTTCAATTAAAGAAGTACTCAGGGCCTTGAGGCCTGTAGCATTGCAGGATTGATATATCCTCAACCTCCTAACGACTATGGAGGGTGGGGTTTGCCAGAAGATCAGGAGTATGTGCTGCACATATGAACCTCCTAATTATTTGGACAATGGAACTTTGGCCTGAATAATTGCTGCATTGCACAATCTGAGGGGGACATGGGGACGCAGGAATTGCTGTTGACTCTTTTTAGACTCTTTCTTTGGGTGTCTTCATGGATGAGCATAGCTGTGAATATTCTCATACCTATTTGTGTCTTTTTTAAATGATCTCTTGTTCCTGTCAGCTATGTTTATGGTGCTTCTCTGCCCAAATGCCTAGAGCCCCTGCTATGGTGATCATGCCCCTGTCTATGGCTAGGGCAACTGCCATTTCATCTCACATGGGTACTACAACTGATTCTGAAACAAATACAGGAGTGGTCTTATGTCCTCCACCAAGTTGGGGTGAATATGTAAAACAATGGGTAGATTGTGGAATTGGGGGAAGGGCAAATTGGGATTGCCCAGTGGAGGAGCATGGGTGTGAGGGGATGGCTGTAAGGTTTCATTCCCCGAGAAGGTGACATTGATCAGCTGGAAATTGGTTTGTTAGTTAATGTATTAAGTAAAGGAGGAATGCTGTGGTAGTTGATAAGGGTCCCACGGGTAAAGAGAAGTTTGAATTGTGCATGCCATATTGGTGGCTGGGGTGACAGTAATGTTGACATGATGTTGCAATTTAGCACAAATCCAGTGTAGCTAATGGGATTGAGACATGTGTCATTTTTAGTGTTGTTTGTGTTTTAGTTGATGCATTTTCTAATTGCATGTGCGCAGCAAGATAAATGTCAAAACTGCTCATACAATATAAACTCAATATAGGTGTGTCGTGCCACATAGCACCTAACAATTGGGCAGGGAGGAGCTCAACATGTGCATGCGAGGTAAGAAATTTGCAATGGGAAAATCAGTGTGAGAGGATGTGGTAGTCCTGGACATACATATAGGTACACGTACATGGGGGTCCCTAGGGAAATAGGTTTTGAGCAGTATGAATATACAGATCTGTTCTGCCGCAGAGTTCTTTGATAAGTTAGGAATTGTGCTGCCTGAAAACTTGGGTTGGGCAATTGATGTCTGTGTGACCGAGAAACTAGTTTTACAAGGTTGGGGAAAAACAGCAGCAGTTGCAATAATTATTAGATGGTCAGTTTCTGACAGGTCTCTTCATGGCCTGGTGCACTATGAAAGGGAAATGCAATCTCGGTAAGTATATGGAAGTCTGTTATTGAATTACGGAGGGATTCTGGCCACCTGGTAATGCTGGATTTTAGGGCCAGACAATTAAACCTGATGCGGGTTGCGTGCAGGGAAAGAAGCGCCGATAGAGCATGGATTTCAATTGAGTTGTCAAGGTGTGGGTTGGGACCATGTGGGCTGGAATGACACTGATCAGCTGATTTTATCTGACATGCTACATTCCATATAACTGAATTGTTAATGCCAACATCTTTGTATAGCCATCCTTTATCATACAACTCATTGCCAATTCACCATCTTTGTCAAATTCCATCAACACTATACTGCTTTTTTCAGGTTTAGAATGTGAAGCCTTGATGTGTTAAGGAACAAACGTTAAACAATCCAGACATTCTGGCATACATTGCCATGGGCTGATCCTATCAGTGTCCTTCAATATTGTTTTTTACTACTCTTACTCTTACATCAATCTCTGAAATGCCCACCTTTATTCCTCAAGGTGATCTCTAGGATGGAGTACATCACTACAGGCTGTGGATTATGTTCCGTCAAGCATCTCGGTGTCCAGATTCAGTAGTACTTAGGTAGACAGGGAATTCCAAGGGTTTGTTGATCAAGGCATATTATTGACACTATCATAGTTATCCATATGTTTGACTGTTCAGGTACTTCCCCTCTTCTTCATGCATACTCTGTATCCTGGATACATTCATCCTCATCAAACTACTGAGCTCACCATCTTGGTAGCTAATCATCAAGATTTCTACATTTGAACCTTCAGGCCACACAAACATTGAAGATAACTCCGTCCACTCGATTGTGTGATGCGCCATAGCACAGAGACACTCATGATCAGGGCTACTGACCACAAATGATGAAGTAAGTTTCTATCATGGACACGAATCACATATGTGATTCGACTCCTCAAGAAAGGTGTCTCCTTCTGTCTGTACACTAAAATGTTGGTATCCAGTTGCTCTGCCAGGAAGTGGTTCAGCACCTAGATTGTAAAGTATGGTACAGAGCGATAGCTTTGTATTCACATTACTCAACACATCTTTCCTGATTCTGGGGAACATATATAGAGAATTTATTTAAGTAGGCAAAATAGAGAAATTTGAGTAAGTGCACTGTCCGCTAGGCCTCACCTCATGGTGTGTGGGGGGTGGAGGGTTGTGTAACAAGTTGAATATAGGCTAATTTCCACAATAGGGCATGATGGGAATCAGTCCTGAGTAGTGCAGTGGGACTAAACCCCCACTTGCTGCAAGCCTATAGATATGCAGAGAGCATACATGAACACTGCAGCCAAGCAGAGGAACGATACAGCGGCGGTTAGAGTTCTGTTGCAGTTACAAAAAGAATGCAAGGTTCAAAGAGGAAAGCTGAGACAGTAGTTACAAAACATCAGGAACACAAAACGGCGTCAAGGCAGATATGCAGAGATACTGTGACTAGTCTCTCTTTGAGGGAAAGGATGTGACATATCCTGCAGGCTGGAATCAAGACACACATGCTGATAGAAGGCTGCAGTTACTTGTTTGAAGTCAGAAGCATGCTGCATTGCCGTAGTAGGCAATAAGGATAGCATATGGTACAGGTGATGAGGCAATTCGATAATGGAGTGTGCGGGTGGGTCTTTAGATGTGTTCCACTTGCTAGGTTCTCAGCAGTGTTGAGGTAACAGATTGAGATGTCTGGTGCGCAAGGGGGAGCAGGGGTGCAGATGATCAAGGTATTTTTGGTCATTCTTCAAGTTTGAGAGGCATACTTAGGCAATGAGGAGTACAGACATGTACAGTTGCGAGGTACAAACATGATACCAGCTGCAATTAGGTAATCACAAACGGCATAATACAAAGTATGGATAATAAAGCAAAGAGCGTGTGTATGGACAGAATCATCGCAAACATAGGTGTGACGATAGTAAAGTCAGTCGTTGTCATGGTCCGGGAAAGCCGCAGACTGGGGGCTACTTCGGACAATGGCGATGGGGTTGAACACGGAGGCGCGGCATATGCACATTACAAGTCCACAATGTACAAAAATACATTCCATAAAACCTTTGCTAATGTTACGACTTTTGATTTCTGCTATCGTTGGTCATGCTTGAAAGTGTTCTGCTCAACGGTCTCTGCTAACTGGGCCAATCCACAGGTCTATGGTCTCATGATTCATTGACAGAAAATATGATGGAAGCCAAGTCAATGTTTCTCTTACTGTAAAGGTCCTGGACCAAGTGAGTCGGTGCAACCTGGGCTTTATAAGAGCAAACGCAAGTCCATTAATGCCAAGGTCTACTATTCCTTATCCTTGGGTTCAGAGACAATATACATCACTGTATACACAAATGATAAGTCTCGGGAGAGTAACTCACGCTCAAAGCCAGTCTCTTATAAAATTAGTACACAATCCATCCAAAATTGTTGCAGAAATCCAGAAAATCCAACTTTGAGTTGTGTTATGTTTTATTCTTCAGTGATAGAAAAACAGCCTGGCTTTGAGCACAAGATACTCTCCTGAGACTTATCATTTGTGTATATGTATTTACAAACACAGTGGGAAGTTTGAGGGAGTTGGAATTTCTCGCTGCCAAGTAACTTTTCTGATGTTTTGATATTGCATGTTTACTCCCAGAGTGGTGACGAGCGCACCTACAGAGATCGATCCCACAATTTCAATTCATACATCACTGTATAGCCTGAACCGTGGTTACTCTCTTGGGGTACCTCCTGGAGTGTTGGACTTCTACTGCCACTAGCCTTAGCCAGTATAATCAGTGGTCACGTTAAACGGGCGCTGTAGTCTAAAACAGCAGGAGGCCACAGAACGAGTGACTATGGAAGAAATGGACATCCAGGGGTGGACTGGCCTACAGGGAACTCTGTAGATTTCCCACTAGGCCTCTGCACCCTGGGGCTCTTGTGTGTGATAAACTATTTTGTTTCCAAATTTTCTCATAGTAAAAGGGTTGGGCTTGCTGAAAACGTATAATATGGTTGGCAGTCCACCCCTGTGCACATCCCTGTGTATTACTGAGCATTACATGTCCCCATCTGACAGTGAGCACATGAGCGCCTCCGCTCGGGGCACGGAAGTGCGACTCCTGTCTGTAATGACTGAATTCCTCAAGTAAAACTCTCACTGGTCTACAGTATTGTTGCTCGGATTGCACATCCAAGATTACACAGCACGTGTAGCTGCCTCAACCTGACTTGATTTCCATAACTGTCAAGGGAAACATGCACAACAGATCAACTGACGATCCCGGGATTAAAGGATTGCTGCAGGCTAAGCTGCAAAACACATTTTGAGATAGACTTAAAAATAAAGGCTCAGAGGAATTTCAACTCAATGAACAATGGGTGAATTACTGAGGGGTCGTGGAAGGGGT
The DNA here is from genome assembly GCF_040938575.1 of Ambystoma mexicanum. Taxonomy (NCBI): domain Eukaryota; kingdom Metazoa; phylum Chordata; class Amphibia; order Caudata; family Ambystomatidae; genus Ambystoma; species Ambystoma mexicanum. Next base: position 239,002,340 of record NC_090939.1, on the reverse strand, counting down.
TTGATATGAGACAGAGCATCAGCTCTTGATTGGCCTAGCTTTGACCAGATTTAAAAGTAAAAACCCGGGACAGGGCAACTAACATAAAAGTAGGACTAACTCTTAAAAGTGGCTGTCAGGGCACTACACATCAGTAGCGTTCGGAGGAGAAGGGGGTTTACGTGTTACTGTTCAAATAAACACACATTATAATTAATATATCACAAACTAACAGTGTGTTAAGTTGTAAAATGCAGCATTTCTTCTGTGCGAGATTGTGCATTCCTGCCTACCAAAAACCAGGACCACTGCAGTTTTCAACGGCAACATAATCTTGAGAAATGGGTACAGACCACTGAATTCCAGGACAGTCCCGGCAAAACTGGGATGCCAGGTCACCCTGCTGACAGGGCATGGTAAGAAGGTGAGCGCTGCCTGCGCACTGAGGATTTGAATGGGGACCTTACATCTCTTGGAGTGCAGATAGAGAAATCTGGCATACAATTGTGGTGTGCCTGTTGTCAGGCACAGCCCAGCATTATTCCACTGAAGCTCATGCTGGGGTAAATCTGCAGCAGGATCCTTTCAACGAGCATTGGCAAAGCCATCATTTGTGGCGTTTGAGTAATCATGGGATCAGCATTTTCCAGGCACTGCCATAATGGGATAACCTGTTTATGAGATGGAAACCACTGGAATATTGTAGTGGAACCTCTGTATGTTATAGGGAGGCCTGCCAAATGCCTATACAAGAGGCACACTGTTGGCTTTGCCAATGCTTGTTTTTAACAGGAATTCAATTCAATGAATGGATACAGGGATACACTCCTTATGAAAAAAAAGCTAAAGGTTCACTTTAAGACGTTTTTATTACACTGAACTGGTTTATAGCTGCAGTTAAGCTTTGCGTTTCAGTGGACAGCTCAGAAAGCACACAGCTCTCTCAAAGAGCTCGAATGTGGCCTCTTTTGGGTAAGAGGGGGCAATACGTGGGTGGGATGAGTCATTAGGACTAGCATGCCCATGAGTTTTTAATAGGTGGGAAAAAAGCCAAATAGGTCCCGCAGGCTGTGTCCCTTTTTAAATCCCATTGTTCTTCAAGCTTCACTTCTCATGACAATAGTTTCGGCTTAAAGGCAGTGCTCAAAGGGCCACCTAATAGCCCAAACTACAAAATTATACGAATTGTATATGTATCGTTGTGTTATATGGTACATATTTGTCATATTTAATATATATATATATATATATATATATATATATATATATATATATATATATATATATATATATATATATATATATGTAAAATATAGCACAAGCACAACTGTTCCAGGTGACCCAAATCTGCTACCATAATATATATTTCATCCTTGATCCTCAAATTGCTGCTCAAAATGGAAATAGTAAACCTAGCGGCAGGCAGTTTCTAGCCAACCTGGTGCCCAGGGGCGAAACACCAGAATGCGTCCCCTCCCCACCCGCTCCCTGTCTGGCACATGTCACTCACAAACTACACCTCTGTGTTGTGCAAGAATATCCCTACTCAGTATCAATAAATAATTGCTATATATGAAGCTGGTTTAATTACATTGTAATTCAAGTGTTTTACAGAAGAAATCTCATGTGTAAACACAGCTGTTTTTCTATCACTTGTTCTTAGGGATGGCCTTGCCTGAATGCAATTTCAAACTGTCCATACTGGAACACTGCACTGTGGCCAGCCTGTCGGGGTCTGTGGGCCCACTGACCACTGGCCCTCTGTTGCAGGCGTTCTGTTCGTACGACCCCACTTGTATTTTGCAAGGGGCAATACTAAACTAATCATATGAATTATTTTCTGTTAGAAGGTTATCATTTCAAGAAGGACAGGCTGGTACACTCCTATTGTACTGTACAAATAACTCTCTGAGAGTAGCAAAGGGTATAGTTAGCACCAATGAGTGTTCCTGTCTGTGTTGCATTAAATCACAAACCATTTCAGAAATATAAAAGTGATCAGAGATCTCTATATTTTATGAACAAGTCTGTGATAAAAGGATTGTATGTGTGAATCTCTAAAATATTAAAAGACGCATTGGCTTGGTGCTCACATCATGGCTCACAACACTGTCGTGATATATTGTGAGACCACGCCTAACATGGAGAGTTCCTTCCCCCACATTAAGATGGCCCACAATAAATCATTTGTTTTGGTTCAGCTAGCCCTACCTATGACTCATATATTGGCACATATATTCCTCCTCCTATGCCAACAATAAGCCAAGAACCAGGCCGGGGTAGAGAGAGAATACATATTTATTTAACGTATATGTTCAATTAATATTTGCTTTTAATGGTTACACACACCACCTTCTCTGTGGCACAAAACAAAGCTTCAATACAAAACACACTTGTTCCTTTTTTGTAATAAACAGGTAAATATTACTTGATAAGGTTTTGATTTAAAACATCTGCACAGTTTAGGTTTAAACAAATACACATTACACATGCAGCCTTTGTATATGTCAATTCCCTGCACATTTGAACATGTTAGCAGTTTTGAAATCACACAGACTTTTGAAAATACTTTTGATTGATAAAGCCTTTCTTCCCCCCAAACGCAATACAAAATTGTTCTGCTATCAGGGTCACTTACGCGCTCTCAGAAAAGAGTGTATATTTTTCAATGGCGATTTTCCCTTGGTTTCACTTTGCAAAGCACTTCTCCCACCAGCACCAAAACACACGCATCAGTTATAGGCAGCACATCTCTGTATAAGGCCAGGTCTAAGAAGTGGGAACAGTTTGGGAATTTCGTTTTGGGCCAAGGAAACTCCTTGGTTTAAAGACAAGGTCCAAGGAGTAGGGACAGTTGGGAATTTCATTTTGTGTCAAGCAGACTCCTGTTTTTTAGAGAAGTCTGGGGTTGACAGGAAAAATAAATGTTCCCAATTATTAATGACTATAACTTAACTTCCCGCTAGGAAAGAGGGTGGAGGTTTCAAACACCTCCAAGCTCCCCCCCCGCGTCAATCTATTTGGGAGTTAATTAAATTAATATTCAGTCAATTATGCTAGAGGGCTACAACATTTTCCCCCACCCACTGTTAAGGGAAATTAAGGCAGGCAGACCACCCACACATTTGGTGTCATTTGGATAAATCTACTTACATTAGAAACCTGTTTTTTTGAACTCAGGAATAACAGGCTCCCGTTTGGCACAGCACAGGGTATGGTCAAACACTTCAGTCAGATACAGTCACCAGTATCCATCCTTCATTTGACTCTCCTTCCTCATGGGGCCTCGTCAGCTTTTCGGCTTTCCCAGTTTCTTTCTCCCAGGCAGGGTTAAGTCTCCATCAATTTTAAGGCCTCTCCACCCTGGTAAGATTAGGCAGCTGTCTCAGGATTCACCCAGATGGATCTCCCTCCAACATGTTTCTTTTTAGGCAAGATCTCTACTACATGGTTTTTAGACAGGTTTTGTTCTCTGTCTGCCCCCTTTCACCCTAGAACCAGGGCTTTTTACTCTCTAAGCCACACCTTCACTTATTTGAATTAGAAGGTGTCTGTTTATTGGTTCTGATTTTCTATTCGAGGATTATACTTCCTCCTCCCAAGATCCATCCCCTCTCAGTCGATAGGCCCTTGGAGTTCTGTGAATGATGTGATGTGAAGAAGTACACACCTTCTGTTATTTACAGTTTTGACATGTCAGCTTTTTCACTCAAAAAGTCCCTAGCATTTTGATGTGTGGCAATTTCAATGAAAATGAAAAATTCTGCTTTTTGTCTCTAAAACAACAATGTGCCTTTTCCATTTCCACATATTCCTTGTTTCAACTGGAGAAATACCTGTATTTGGATTTGCTAGGCACATTTAGCAGTAATAACATTTTAAGGCAGGTTTTTCATTCGCCAGTGTGCTTTACCAGAAGAACAACGTATTTCAACTTAGAGACCTACCTCAGCCTTTCAGTTGTGACAGTATGGGGCTGTCATTAAACCCCACAACACTCACCATAACATTAAAATGTTTGTAACCATGAACCACATATACTCATTCAGACAGCTTACGTTTTTAGATGTGAGTATAAAATGGTCATTATATGATATGATATGGTGTGGCATTTATAATACACCTGTACACAAGGGTGTATAGGCGCGACAAGACAAGGATGGAGAACATAGGGAGGACAAAATAATGATCTTACTAGGCTTTGCATCATTCAGATTGCGTAAGTGCATGGAAGAGGGAAGGGGAGAGGTGGCAAGGGGGAGGGGAATGGGGAGTGCAGTTAACTCACAAGTGCAGCCAGCGCATGGCTCTTTAGTGCAGAGAGAAGGCACTGTAGGGTTGCAGATACACACAATTAAGTGCTGGGGAGCCCGGAGAGAGTGGACAGGCAACGGACATGTAGAAGCCTGGGCCGAGTTCAGAGGGTGACCAAGTGACCAGTGCACGTAGCAGTCAGGTGCATCAGCAGGGGAGAGGAATAGAGAAAGAGGAAGCAAAAAGGAAAGTCTTTTGTTGCTTACCGAACTTCCAGAACTTCCAGAACTGGAGGTGGTTCTGCTCAAGTTTGAGAGAAGCAGGGAGGCTGTTCCAGAGGGAGGCCCCAGCCGAGAAGGTAGATCTGCCCCCAACTCCCCAGCTTAGAGAAGCGTCTGACCCTTAGAAAGCTTGAGGTGGATGAGTGGAGAACTTGAGAAGGAAGATGTTTTGGAAGAGAACGTTGGCAGTAGAGTGGTCGCAGGCCCCAGAAATCCTTGTGGATGATGCACAGGGTCTTGAAGTTGATCCTTGCAGCCACAGGGAGCCAGTGAAGAGATTTCAGAGCTGGAGGGATACGATCACAGGGCATGATGGCCAATGACAAATCTTGCAGTCCTGTTCTGGATAAGTTGTAAAGGTCGAAGAGTAGAGGCAGGAAGATTTAGAAAGAGGCTGTTGCAATAGTCCAGCCTAGAGAGGATTAGAGCTCTGGAGACAGTGAGCTTCTGGGGGAAAGTGAGAAAAGGAAGAATTCCTCTGAGGAGGTGCAGCTGATAGTTTGACTTCTTAAGGACGTCAGAGATGTGAGGAGAGAAGGAGAGGGTAGAGTTGAAGATGACACCAAGGTTCTTAGCCTCACATGAAGGAGCAGGAAGAGGGCCTAGAGTGGGACGGCCAGACAGAGAGAGAGGAAAGGATGGAGCGGGTGTCCCAATGAGGTGTATCTCAGTTTTACTGACATTAAGGCAGAGATCATTGGCAGCACACCATTCCTGAATTGTGGCCCGAAAGTCTGGTATGAGAGAAGAAGCAGAGGTGGCTGAATGTAGCTGAAAGAGAGCTGAGTGTCATCCGCATAACATTGAAAATTGGAGCACAAAGTATGGATGCAGTGGGCAAGAGGTACCAGGTAGTGGTTGAAGAGCAAGGGAGAGAGGCTGAACCCCTGGGAAACACCACAAGTAGAGAGAGGGATAAAAGAGAGGAAAGACAGACCTAAGCGGGTCAGTCGGTGAGAAAGGAGGTCAACCAGGCCATGACCTGATCAGTAATAACAAGGTGGTCACAGAGACGATTGAGCAGGATGTCATGGTTGACCATATCAAAAGCAGAGGATATATCGAGGAGAACAAGGACAGAAGGGAGATTCGAGTTAAGATTGGAGAGCAAGTCTTCATGGGTGTTCAGGAGAGCAGTTTCGGGCTTCTGGCTGCTCTGAAGCCAGACTGGAGGTCATGAGGCAACCAACAGATTCAGTATGTAGATTAAGCTGGGAGATGGCCAGCTTTTCCAAGAGTTTGCCCAGGAAAGGAGTGATGTAGATCGGGTGATAGCCGGAGAGGGAGGTTCTGCTGAGGACATATTTAGAAGGGGGTGCACAAGAGCCCCCCTTGCAACATCAGCTCCTGAAGTGGGGTACAAGGGCTCTTTTGCTTCTTGTTTCTGGAGAATTGTACGTGAGGAGGGGATGGGTCTCAGTGTGAGCATGCCCAACCCCAATACAGAAACATATTTAGGGAATAATATCTATAGACAATAAAGAATACCCTACAAGAGACATCCAATAAACATTGTACAGAAAGGATACACAGAAAGGAGTGAATATCAAAGCGTGGCAGTGTAGAAAGGGTATTTGGACTAGTGAATGTACAGTTTGCGGTAACTTCTTTGTTTGCTTAATGTGTTTAAGTGTGGGCACAGTATGGCATACTCGTCAGAGCCACATACATAAAACATTCCAGTGTGATATAGTAGGTATTTGGGACATATCAGATGAAAACAGCCATATGTGCTGTTACATAGAGGAGCACCACATAGACGTCATTAACCAACAGGGTGATGACTACTGCAGAGCACAAATCATTGCTGCACACATATCACTGCATTGGTTTCCCATGGTCTTCTCTCTGCCTGGTAACACAAAATGAACACTACTTTGCTAATCAAGTTGCCAAGTCACATTGAGGTGCCATCCGGTGTGCACACTAGGCAGTGGTTGGCTTGTTTAGAAAATGAAAAGACCTTTGATGCTGAGCTGATGCATTTAGTCCATGTGCCAAAGCAGCCACTAGAATACTTAAGCAAGACCGTTAACCTTTCCAGGGATGCATCATATGTAACAAAAAGTAATGCACAAAATAAAACCTTTTAGCGTGTCAAAAACACATGAAAATAAAGAACACAGTTTACAACTTTTTCTGTGTGGCATGTTAATTCTCCTGTTGAATGCGTATATTTCATTAGCTAACTGATGCTTTGTGCTTACCTTCTGAATTAAAATGCCCCTTATTTAGTTCTTAACACTGAAATGTTAAGCACATTCTGTGTAAACACAATGGGCCTCATTACAAGTGTGCCGGTTCGGTAACAACGGTGCTGGTAAGCCTACCAGCACCGTTGTTACCGGACCGGCATACTTCCGGTCCCCGCGACAGAGGTGCTGGGCACAGCGGCCATGGTAAGCAGACATACACGGATGTGCCAGCACCGTTAGTAACGGTGCCATTGTTTCCGTGTTCCCCATTCCCATAGAGTTCTATCTATGGGAATGGGGAAAACCATTTTTACGGTGCTTGACTTTCCAGACCGGTGCAGGATCCCCCGCTGCTACCGGCAAGCCAGGCGTGGGAAAAATTCACAAGTCTGGTGGCAGCCTGTCGGTTTCATCGGCACGGCTACTGCCAGACTTGTAATGAGCCCTAATGGCTTGTGAACTGAGCCATCAGTTATAAATTGCCCCATTTGAAAGGCTGTCAACACAAAGAGTGAGGGGCACAGGATGTGTCACTCCAGAGCATTTCAGAGGATCTGTTCGGAATATACATTCCTTTGTTTGCATATTCTGAACGATTCACAGTCATTAACAACTCAGTCACAGAGGAGCACCCCACCTGCAGAGCAGGCTGCTTAATCTTTTCTCTGGCAAGCTCAAAAGCAGCTTTCTGGGTGGGCCCCTTCCAGCGCCAGCCTCGGCCCAGGGACGCCATTTAGGGATCGCCAGAGGTCGCAACTGCGACCTCTGAGGTCTTCCTTGCGACCTCTGTCTTTAAAAAAAACGAAAAAAAACATTTTTTTTTTTTTGGTAATGCAAGCTCCTGGGCTGTGGCCAGCACCATGTGGCTCTTTACTTCTGGAGTGGCTGGCTTTCTTGTGTCGATAAATGAGTACCAACGCAGGTTGGGTGATATTGGATGTACATTTTTTCTATATAAAGCGCAGAAAGGTTGCGTTCCATCGCTTCCCGTGATATCACTTCGGGGCGGGGTCAAATTACATCACTTCCTGTGATGTCATCAGGGGGTCAAGGGTCGTATGATGTCACTTCCGCTTCCCCTGGCATTTTGGTGAAATGACGTCCCTGCCTCGGCCGTAAGCTATTTAGGTCTGCTTCCCGGGCAGTCGCCCGCTTTGCTCTCCACAGGAAACGAGCCTGCCTAACGGAGTCAATACTTGTGTGTCGTCTTTACAACGCGTTTTCAGTTGGAGGCGGAGTGAAAATATGGTGCAGACGGAGCTGTAGTGTTCATGCTTAGCTTCAGTTGCTTTCAGTGCCAAAAGATGTGAAAAAGACAGGTTTGAGGCATAAAATACATAAAAATAAATAGCTCTGAAATGGCAGCATGTACATTACTGTAATGCTTTCTCAGAATACCGTTTGTTAACAGAGGCGACTTCAAGCTCATTTCGTAAATTGCCCAGAGGGGACCTCTTACATTTGCCCTTACGTGCAAACAGGTCCCCTCTGGCAATTTTCATCATTTACACTGCGGAGTGCAAATGATATGTGTAAAGAGACGGTGGTAGCCTTATTACGCTTCTGTTTTGCACTCCTCATTGCGAACATAGTAAACCCTGACTGACATATGTGCATAGCAGGCAATGTTTACAATGATTTCCTATGGAGAACAGCATGATTTTTGCTGGTGCGAACAGCAGGCGGTTTCCACAGGAAACGATTGGTTTTATGGCAGCATGACAATCTCATGCTACTGTAAAACCAAGCTGTTTTTGAAGGGCAGAGTGCAAACATGAGGCGTAAACTAAACTCCTGTTCCGCCTCCGCCCACCGCCTTCAAAAACAAAGAGAATCCCCTGGAGCATGAATGCAAGCACAATGACAGGCGTAGCGCCTATCATTAATGCCTCCATTTACGCCCCAGGGTACTCCAAAGTGAGCCCCCTTGTGTACAAAGATAATAGTGCATAGGCCACATCAAAATCAGGCTCAATCTGTTTTAGCTTGAACCCATTTTAATATCAAATGAATACTAAAACCGTTCAAATAACCCCTGGTGCCATGCAGTGTCCAGTTTAGCGCTTCGTTAGCGGAGGTAACAGGATTAATTCCAGTGTGAACAGTACATTTGGCTCATTAGAGCGAATCGTAAAATCTGGCTACTTTAGCACATTTCAGCACCAGGAACCTGAGTTAATGAAGAGGTTATTTCCTCGCCAACCTAAATAATCTTTGCCTGGTGTAGCCCACTGGGACTTCTGAATAACTCGCTTTTACACAGACATCTGCGTAGAGCGTGTTTAGTTTTGCGTTGTTTGCAGAACGCAAGACAGGTGCTTCCATGGAAGAATTGGACAGCTGTTTGAATGCATTGTATCAATTAGAGGGCCTGCATTTTCTTTTTTGCAAACTTTAGTTGTCATTTTCATTAAAAAAAAGCTTCAAGAACAAAACAGCAATATTTAGGACATGATAATTACTGCAACAACCCACAAGCACATGTTTGCTCTGCAATTAGATTACTCGTTCCTTATTGGCTATTATTGTTAACCAAGCTAGTCTCAACTTCCGATGGGGTTTCGGTAACAGATTGCAAATAGCGCCGAAAAGTCCCCCCAACAGTGTAATGGCCGACTATGGCAATCATGCGAGATGGCACTCTCTCTATACACCTCTTCTTGAGTGTCTAAAAGTCATGTATGTGTTGTGGGGGATGGCGCGGAACCCCAGTTAAGCACCACTTGGCCAATATTAGTGTGATTCCCACCATTCTACGATGTCGTTAAGGGATATGCCTCACCCATCCTAGTAGGCACATTTTAACATCAGGGTCTATGCCCATGCCAACAATTGCAGAATGTGTAGTCAGCAGATGAGTCTAGAACTTAGATACTCTGACACATGCCCAAGTCATGTGATAACAATCAGCCCGCCCATTTCGCCTTTTAGACAGGCTCCGGGAGCCGACAGGTCAAATTTCTAATCCTGCTAAGGGTATATTATACTGTGTGTATGAATTTAAAATGAAGTAACCTGTGCTTCTAATTCATAGATACTTTTTTGTGTGTTCCTGGTCATATATAAACAATCGGGATCTTCTAGGTCTGTACCAATATTTCCCTCCCATTAGTGTCTGGGGCTCTGTGACATGTCAGGTCTCCAACCCCCCACCAGTTTATACAGTCGTGGCACTAAATTACATTGTTGGACACCTGTTGTAAGTAGTGTCAGAACCGGGTTATTCTGAGGGGCAATAGGGAACGATGGAACTTTAATCTCCTTGCATACTTCAATATGTAGCCTCTGGTGTGTAAGAGACTGTCCCCCCAACTCCATAAACTCTTCCCGCGTCAGGAAAGTGTTGTTCTGAAACCAGTCTACAATCCTAATTATTCCGAATTTAACAAGCGCTTTATGATTATATGTTTCGAATGAGCTCGGAATACCCGCAATCTTATCAAAATCTATGTTAGTGGGGAGTGGCAGTGGTCTCTGGAATTTACTGTTCAGGTGGGTCCATGCTGATAGCGCCAGATGCACTGTATCTAATGGCTTAGCAAAGATTTTCCTAGTGTTCCATAGCTTCATTGTAAATCTCCCACGGGCAATGATAGCCCTTTCCAAAGCCACGTGCTGCGCATAAAGAGCGTGGCCATAACATAACTTAAGGTGACGTATCTGTGCCACTTAGTAATATAGCCTAAGGTCAGGCACCGTCAGTCCGCCTCCTTCGTTTGGGTGTAGAAGGTTCTCCCACCTAATTCTCCCCTGTTTTGCTGCCCATATCGGTCTAAGCATCAAGGATTTAAGCTTCTCCATGTACCTACCTAGTATCCTCAGTCCTTTGGATAAAACTGCCATCTTGATAAGTGATATTCTGGCGAACATGGAAAGAGGAAGCAGAACCCATTTATTGACGCTGTGCCCTAGACCTCTCAACAAGGGTGTATAATTGGTACCAAATGTCTATTGACCATCGCCAGACACCATCACTCCTAGGTATCTCACAAAGTCAGGGCACCATCTGCACCCATAGGTCACAACAGGTCAGAGCATAGCTGGTATCAAATGTAATGGCTCTGATTTGGTCCAATTGATTTCTAGCACGGAGTATCTGCCAAAATACTGGACTGTATCAATAATAGGGCCTATGTTGCTGACTGAGTCCCACACGTAGATGAGAAGATCATCAGTATAAAGGGATACAAGTATGTTTCGGGTGTAGAATTTTAGACCCCTGTGGATATGCTCCGACCCTAGGGTGCATGTCAGTGGCAAGGCAAAGAGCCAGCCCAGTGTAAAGCAGCGCAGGAAATACTCTCGTACGGGCTTCATTGTTTTTACGGAAACATGATTTCCCTTGATTTAGAGTGCCCCAGCCAGCACTTGCCTAATAAGCCATGAAGCATGGGGGCATTTTGCTATGCTTGCAGGGCTTATTGGACATGCAGTTCAGGATACTGCAGTCCCAAAGGTGTGTAGTTGTTATTTCCGAACCTCGCCAGTTGGTTAGCGCGCCTGGGGCTACTTAGTGAAGAAGCTCTGGCTCCTCTGTGCATGTCAGGAACCAAGATGGATGACATGTTTGATTGACATCTCCCCTTGCTTTGTGGTTCCTCTTTGTGGTGATGTGAGAGAGCCCAAAAGTCATGAAAAGAGGCATGTTAGCAAGAAGGAGTTCCAAGCTGGAGATGAGGCATTACGCAGGTAACAAAAATCCTTTGTATCTGCATATGTAGTGTGAGGGGTCAGTAATGTGAGGTGGACAACTACTTATAGTTTCCTCAGAATTTGACATTTTATTAAAGTATAAGTTTGCAAATAAAACCTTGCTTGCCCTACTCTATCAGGGAATTCCCTACATATTCTAAAGGCTAAGGAAACAACCTTTAAAATGGATAAACTGGCCTCACTCTAAACAACCAACATTCAAGATAAAGAAATAAAGCAACATAATATAATAAACAAAAAATGAACAATATTTGGATGACCTTCACCTGTTCTCGGCAGATCCCATCTCCAGGTTCTAAAATCAGCTTCACAATGTTCAAAGAAAAGAAAAGTCTTGAACCAGTTCTTATTAGTTTCAAGTCAAATCTAAAGGTCCATCTAACAAAAATCCACTGGTAGCAATTCTGTGGTTTCGGTCTAAAATATCCCCTTCCAATTCCAGCCAAGAAAAAAGCACCAATGGTAATACTGGATCTCTTCTTTCCAAGATTATTTGTCACAGTTGAAAGAATAGGTAATCTCCTCCCCACCAACTGGTACAGCTCTACCCCTCCTCTGTCCCCCTTTGTATCCGACCCCCGCTGTATATCTGTTCTGTTGTTACCACTGAAAGGATCTCCGTTATGTATCTGTATTGGTGTATACCTCTGTAAAGCAATCTGCTGCTTCTCGAAGCTAAGTCTGTGCTCAATAAATATAATAATAATAATAATAATAATAATAATAATAATAATAATAATAATAATAATAATAGTAAGTGTAGAACCTCTTCAACTACAACTTTACAATTGATAAGGACATTTGGTATATTTCTCAAAATGCTTTTCCTTGCGTTGCTGCTTCCCTTCCAATGACTCTTCTACTATAGTTACTATGAGGACAGTCACTCTCGCTCCCACAGTATGCCACTTCTTGGTACCATTCATGGTGAGATCCAATGACAACGTAATACACCACAGTTCAAGTAGTCCCACTTCTACTTTGTACATCAGAATTAATTAGGCAGGTAAGAACAGGACAATTCATCCTCTACAGGTAGGCAAGGCACTCGTCCTTTCTATACGTTGCAAGAGCAAGGGCAGCCTCTTTGCCTCTTCCGTTTGCCTCACTGCCACTAATATAACCTGCCTAGGCCCCACAACTGTCTTCCTCTCAGTTTCAACAGTCTTAAGCAGTACAGGCTCGTTCCATCCTATTCTTAACAAGCACCCAGCTCCCTTCCCTAGCTTTACAGACACCTTCTCTGTTCAAGTCCCTACCCAGAAGCTGTAGTGCACCTCTTTCAGCTTTCGGTAAAAATGACACACTTTTATCAGAGGCCACTGGACCGTTAGCAACTTCCCAGATTAGGTGGATGCATTTAAACAGGCTTTCTTTCACTATGGGAAGGGTTTGCCTCTTGGCTTGTGTAATGAGTGTTCTCCTTGTCAGTATACAAACTTCTTGAAATAAAAAAGGACAATTCAGGATACTACAAGGTTCAGTCTGCAAAGGAAAAAACATAATTAGACACACACGACCACTTTTTGAGATAGATCTTTTAACTTGAAGGGTTGCAAGTAATTGTATTCCCATATATTATCACAGATACATGGTCACTGCCACGGCTCTGCATTCACAGCCACTCCATGCACATGGGGAAATCATTACTCTCAGCACATCTTCCTCAGTGCAACCACGGCAATACAGGTTTTGAGTTAATAGGACCCTGTCAGAACTTGCAGGTGAAATCTGCTGTCTCCATGTTCCGGCATACCGTCTGTGCTCCCACTTCCTCTCCTCTTGAATTGCCAGCCTTGGGCTTTTCCTCTACTACTACTACTTCCAGCCTTCCAACTCTTGCTTCAGCTCCTTCTCCCTCTTCTCCTGTTCTCCTGCCTTTTAGGTTTGGTAATTGGCTTCAGGTGTCAGCCATTAATCTCTATTGCCTGACTCATGCAATGTCTGTTAGTCCTAATTGCCTGACTACTACTACATGCTTCTTCATTCCTCTTTCTCATCTCAGTCCCTCTAGGATTCTAGGACATTTGTTTCTTTAAACTTAAGTTTTTCTACTTCTTGAGTATTTCTAAGGGTAGTTTTATTCCCCTTAGTAATTTTAACAGAGGGATTGTAGGTTTTAATTTTTATAGAGGAAGATGGTTTAGGGAAGACAACATTTACGCCATCCTTTGAAGTGTAGTGTTGGAATTGAGGAGGGTATTTAATTTTAGAAACCAAAAAGAGTCTTTATTTTGGTATCATATGCTTTGTTGTTACAACTTTAGGGTTCACCTCCTTAGGTTTAATAGGAGCTTGAGAGACATTGATATGACAATAAGCCATAACCACTATTGCTACAGTGTCAATAGTCTCCATACCATAGGAACAATACAATGTCTCATCCCCTGGAATCTCCTTACTACCCTGGGCCCTGTCACCACCCAGGTGATCCTTCTGCAGTACACCACCGCCAGGGTCAGGACCAGAAAGCATTTACCTTCCCCATGCCACCTGGGAGGAATCTTTAGGCAGGGTTTCAGTGAGTGATCACCAGGATTCTTCGCAGTATGTATGCTTGTCTGTATACATTCATGCAAAGGGTTGTGTCTGTGTAAGTGTGCATGTAAATGTGTGCACAGGTGAAAGAGTGCAATGGTTAATTTATAGGCTACGAGTGTGTGTGTGAATGAGAATTCCATGCATTCTGTTAGGGTACATGTATGAATGAGAAGATGACAGTGCAGTATGTGTTGTAGCATATGGGTGTGCATGAGAAAGAGAGTGCAGTGTGTATGTTGTAGTGTCTGGGTACACGTCTGAATGTGTATGAATGTGGGTGCATGTGGGTCAGGCTGTTGATCCTTTGATTGGGGAGTGGAAAGTCCTAGATTGTGACCCTAAATCTTAATATTTTTGCTGACATTATAGGTAGGTTTTCTGGTTCTCAGTTAAATCTGATGAATCCCAGAAAACACCATTGGGGAAGAAGTGCCTCCTCAGTTTAAATAGAAAAAAACGGGTCTTCCCCCTCAGTGGTGCCTTAGTGTGAGCAAGCATGAGAGGAATGCAAGGGGTCAGAAAGGTGAGGTGGACAATATAGTGAAGGGGTTTTAACTTCTGCTCTTTTATTAAACAAAACAGGTTGAATAAACGCCTCACTAGCCCTACCCTATCATGTATTTCCCTGCCTATAGTACACTAAAAGGGAACAATCTAACCAAGGGATCTCTAAACCCTCACACTCATACAATTATCAGAATGAAAAGGTATGCTATGGCAACTCAATGCAACAAATGTGTATAACATATAACCAGATTCACAGTATAGTCAAAAAGTATCTTGTTATGTACTGGGCATAGTCCCCTTCCCCAGATTCAAACAAGGTTCTTTCCACAGTTCAAAAGAAAACCAAGGAAATCTGGTTTTAACACAAAGGTCCATGGTTTCAAGGAAGTCAAAGTCCAAAGCTCTCACGCCTTCTGGAATAAGACCTCCCCAAAAGTATAGCGAAAAGGAAAAGTCAGAAGCTCTCACACCTCCCGGAATGAGACATCTTTCGCATCTTTGGCAACACCAAATGCATTGGTCAGAATGGACTACTTCAAGAAAGTTTGCAGGAAGAATTGTAACTTTTCTTCAATCACCTTTCACAATTCTTTCCCCAATTGCCACAACTTAATGCATTGCTTTCCAATAGCACCACTCTCCAGCACTTGCTGCTTCTACAACCTGGCGTAACCTTTCACTAGATTTCTTCTGGGCAATCATCTGTTGCCCTACAGGTCTACTCACATGCCAGTCTACCCCATCAGAGGCGAAACATAGGAGTGCTTCAATGGTAACTTTCACAGTAGAACAACAACCACTTCAATGGCCTTCTTAGGCATATACCTGTCAACAGCTTTCAGAGAATAGAACATTTACCCTGATCCTTATCAGGACCTCTCCACAACAATGCTAATCCGCCTCTGGATATCCACCTCCCGAAGGGCAGCCTGTCTGCCACCTTTCTTTTCCCTTCTGAATCAATACTGAAAATAAAGTTCAGGAACAAGTTTCTTCCTGCTTCTATTTTGGCTGTAGCAATGTGAATCTACATCAACCACAAACACAGGTATCCCCGAACCTGAGTGGCAACCATTACAACCTTGGAGATTCTCACCAATCCCCTCTTGTATTTTGCAACCTTTATTGGACTGATATTGCTAGTTTCTTAAGGTCTCTTGGCTTGGGTATTAATGGTATGCCTGGGTTTCTAGTACGACCTCCCCACCAGGTTGTTGGTATTGTTTGGCCAAGTTCACACTTTCCTTCGTGCACCTCGTTGGGCTAAATATCAACCACTTTTGCAAGTCTGCCACAGCTCTGTATTCATAAGACTGGTTAGCTTGGCTTTGGAAATGTGCAATGGTCCGGTATTTGTAAGAGTTATTAGCTTGCCTTTGCAAATTTGCCAAAGTTCGGTATTCGTGATGATTCGTGTCCCGGGAGGATAGCTCAGCGGTAACGTGCTTGTCTTGGAAGCAAGACGACACGAAGCAACACAGGTTCGATCCCCCCGGTCTGCGCTTAGAAACCTCTGTGTATTTAATCGCGTTATAAATATGCAACTAAGACAAAAAAAACATTTACGCAACTAAAAAAAAACATTCTTGTAACAGCACCTCGCGGCCTGTGTGAGTGCTTTAAAAATGCAAAAAAAATAGCCTGCACCAGAGTGCCCCGGAGTCACTGGAGTCGCGTGGCTTAGAGTCACCGGGTAAGTCACTTCCAGGTGCTCCGCGTTCACAGGACTGCCGATACCGTGGCTTCTATCGACCATGTGCATCTTCTTTCTTCAGTCGCCGCCACCTCTGCCATGTTGATTTGGAGTCGCTTTCAACCCTGCCACCTGAGACCTATCGACTGCCAGCGCTGGGAAAGCTCTGCAGGACGTAGTCTTTCCGGGTAAGCTTTTCTTCCACACGCTTCCTGATGCGTCATCTCTGCAGTTTAGGATAATAGAGATAGAGACCCTCTCAGGACTCACAGCAGTCCTGGTGACTTCCAGCTACCCTACTCCTGTCTCCTGCAGCATACACAGCCCACACTACTTCTGATGCTTTTGCTTCTTCTCCTCCACCTGCACCTGATGGGGCCTTTTATGCTTCCCAGTCTCCCTCAGGTTTACGTCATTTGTGTTGATTAGCTGACCACTTCCACATCTTGGTTATCCTGTATCCCTCTTCCTTGTCACAGTACTAAGTGAATTATGGGACTTGGAGTCCCAAATGAAAGAGTTTGTTATCTTTACTCTTTCCACTTCATAATAAGCCATCATTATGCTATGAACACAGAGAAAATTTAACAGGAATGTTTCTCCTTCCTCTTGACCTGTTTCCCTCCCCATGTGATCCTCCCACAGAACACCTCCACCAGGGTCTGGTTCAGGAAGCGTCTGCCTTTCCCTGGCCACATGAGCAAGGTCCCAGGTCAAGGTTTTGGGGGGAATCACTGCAGATTAATCACAGGAAGACTTGGGGAGTGAAGAGGCGGCTGGAGTGGAGGCTTGCTTTTTCCCAATGCTATCTCTCCTTTTTCCTGACCTTATTAAAAAGCACTGCACAATCTATGTTTCCATATTTTCTTTGTAAAAAAAAAAGATGTCACTGGTCAGGGGTTATTGGAGGAATGGTAGACAAATGTGAGCCTTTTTTGTGGTGGCCGATTCAAGTCTCAAAATTGACAAAAATTCCTCAAAATAGCCGTTGACCACTGACAAATATTTGTATTTACAAAAAAAATGGTTTATTCACTCTTTTATTTCCCTCTCACTGAATAAGACATGCTCAAACACAAAAAAGTGCATGATACATAGTTTTTGTTAAAGAACGTATTTGTCAATGGGCAGGTGCTACTTTTAGCAATTGTAGGTAATGTTGATTCTTTTTATGTGAGCTTGAATTTGCGTACACCCAAATCTAAACAGTTCTCAAAATGGTCCACAATTCCTCGAAATAGCCCCTGACTAGTGACAAATACTTTTATTCCTCAACTAAACAAGAATGTAACATAGCTTGTACAATACGGTCTCATCCCAGTTTGTCACTTTATTGGTGCCAATATATTTACAATAAATGGCAGTTTTTTAAACTAAACGCATTGATTCAGATTGTCATTTTCCTGCCGTAGAACACAATTCTCAACTATTGGAATGAAAGATGAGAGCCTGTCAGTGTGGGGGCGAAAGAGGAGGAATTGCTTCCTCTATTTCGGACACAGATTATGCAATGTACGCATTTGTGCCCCCATGCTTTCTAAGGAGATTCCGACAAATGTAGTGTTAGGTTAGGATGAGTACAGGCAATGCACAATCTCTGATACATCTTTTTTTGTTGTAAAATCAAATATTTGTCAGTGGACAGGGGCTGTTTTGATAAATTGTAGCTCACTTTTAGGCAAATATGTGTGCAAAGTGGCCCTGGAATTTGCTACACTTCCTCTAAACAGCCTCGGAGCACTGCCAAATACGTTTGATCATTTACAATAAAAAATATTGTAACATTGTATTTGCAGTATCTGCATTCATGCTCCCAGACTCTTTGCTTCTCTACCTGCACACATGTTAAGATAAGGCATGCAACAGGTCAGAAGGTGTTGGGTGTCTAAGGTGTTGGTGTCTAAGTACATTGTTGCACAGTATTGTTACACTGCAGCGCATTGAGGCCCTGCCAAACCTCAGTAATCTCCACTTGCAGGTCTGTGTAAAACTATGACTAGGCTATCACTAATCTTGTGGTTTGGTTTACTCATGACAATTTCTTGCAATGTTGCTTTCCATGAAACCACCAATCATCAAAGGCTTGTGTCACTTCCTGTAACATACTTTTCTGTGATTTCACACTGATGTGCCCCCTGCATGCCCTTTGTCACACAGGCCCTCACACATCATAGAGCCTTCCCTGGATGGTGATAAAGGGAATCGTTCTGTACACAAAATTGCATTCATCCTTTCCAGGGTCAGTGTCTCACTGACATCTGTTGCTGGATTTCTCAGCAGGAGAGTGCTAAATACATCATTTGAGAGACTCTCGTCAATAGCCTGTCCATTGAGAACCTTGTATATCCCATGATATTTCTACTCCAAAAACTATGTATGTTAGTAAACCCATGTTTTTCCTATACGCTAGAAAAACACGCTTGCACTCCATTATTTTCCGAAAAACATTTATAAACACTGATATACAAAGATTTTTACATTTTGTGAAAACACTGGAAAAACACCACATATTTTGAAAACCATAAATTCTGAAAACCAGAAAGCCTAGTTATGCGAACAACCAAATAGTTGAGTGTTCATACGTGGGGACACTGGCTTAAACTGGTACAGCCAATAGTATGGACAGATTTTCTTACAGTGGGCACAGCCTTTTTCCTGGCTTTATGTGCAAAGTTAGCCTAATGAGTGTTCTTACATAGGTTTACTGGCCTACATTCATGCTGTCAGTATTCTGGACATGTCTCTTTAAGGTGGGGATAGTATTTATTTTGGTATTATTGTTAAATTCAACAAAATGAATGTTTTTATGTGAGGATAGTGGCCTACATTGGTTCATTGCGGGAAGGTTTTCTTACAATGGCATAGTATTTTTACTGGCATCATGGGAAAATACCTACATGATGAGTGTTATTACATACGCATGTTGGCCTACATTGTTGCATCCAATAGGAACATGTTTTCATAAAATGGCCTGCCATTTTTACTGGCATTATAGGCAAAGTCAACATGATGAATAGTCTTACATGGGTTATTGCCCTACATTTGTGCAGACAGTTGTCTATGTTTTCATTCTGTGGCATGACATTGTTACTGGAATTATAGGCAAAGCCAACATGATGAGTGTTCATATTTTGGGATCCTGGCCTACATTGGTGAAGCCAGTTTGGACATGTTTTCTTATATTTGCATGACAGTTTTAGATGGCAACGATTGACATTGTGCAAAATTCAAAACATGGATTAAGACCAATTAGAAGAATGGAATCGCCACTCTTATCCATCTATGACACCATAAAGAACAGTGCAGACACTTAAAGCATACTCATCTTTTTGGCTATCTCTGTGGCTTTCAACACCATTAGCCACAAAATCATCCTAAAAGATGGCCAGATATCTCAATGGAGGGGTCTGTCCTATGATGTATTATGTATTTCCATTCCCATAGAACCAGGAATTCATGAATGCAACCTGTCATGTAATGCAATATCACATGAGGAGTAAAAACAGCTTCCAGCCTATTCCATGTACTCTTTAACTCCTTCATGACCTTATTTTTTGAAATTATCAACAAATCAGGTCACACCTACTACAGTTACATGGATGGTAGGCTTTGATTCAGTAAACTGACTCAATGAAAAATTCAACTCTTTAACAGGAAATTAATTATTTAATTAAGCTTTTATAATTTAGCAAATCACCACTGCAGTGGTCTCTGAGCTTTAGGGTGTATTGTGTCCCACCTTGGGAATCATTAGACCTTAGTCTGCTGGAAGAAAGTGAAAATAAGGGAAGGGAAATGGCAGAGAAAACATAAGAAGAGGATGGGGGGGGAAGAAATGAAAGGAAGCCTGAAATGTGTTAAGATATGAATTAAACAAAATATAAATGATGACATGGAGTGCGTGGAATGGATTTGAGTGTGTGGAACGGATTGGAGTGCGTGGAGCGGATTGGAGTGCGTGGAGCGGATTGGAAAGCGTGGGGCGGACGGAAGTGCGTGGGGCAGACGGGAGTGCATGGGGCGGACGGAAGCACGTGGGGCGGACGGGAGCGCGTGGGTTGGACAGGAGCGTGTGGAGCGGACTGGAGCGCATAGAATTGCGTGACTTACATGGAATGGTTTGGAGTGCATGGAACATTTGAAACAGCATGTAACCCAGCATATCACATCACCACACTTACTCTCTTCTTTACACCACCATTCAACTAGAACACAGAGATACTATGACACCATTCGGTATAACTGTTCTCATACCAACATCTGCCGCATACTCTCCATCACTCTAAGTAAACACTGCTGGTTACACACCCCCCAGCCAGGCGTTCTCCTCAGGCCTAACGTGGCCACATTTGGTCTGGATAAATTCTGCCAGAATGAACACATACTCCTGATCTCTCAACCACCACACCTAATGCTAGAAGCAGAAGAAGCAGCTATTACACGAATGCCACACCAGCTGCACACATATCCGGTGCTCACACACACCTTTGATTCTCTCTACTCTCTCTACTGACTTGAACTCCGGTTCCCAAGGGCGTTCAACCTACAGCGCCTTCAGACCATATCAATGGTACATAAGGCGCTATATAAATGCAAAGTAATATTACATAACCTAACATGTGGATGTTGCATGGATGCATGACTATCTTGGGCTATTTGTATAATGAGAGGCATTACTGACCAGGTCACCACTATGTCCTTTAATCTTCTAGAGAAGTGGGCTGCCAAGGACAGCAAAGTCCTATATATATGTGCTGCTTATGTGTACAGGCTTTGGTGAAAGGATAAAAAAAGATTAGAGGAGGAACGGGACTCCAGGAATTAAACGTGCTTTGTAATACATAATTACAGGGTATAACCAAAGAAATCAGTCATGTGTGAGCATTAGTGACAAATATCTGATACTAAAATGTAGTTTAAGAGACTTAAGTTAGAGGCGAGGCTGTAAAATAGTGCATAGCTCTGTCAAAGGAGATATTACTCTTTAAGGACAGAATTCTAGGAGGGAAACTGTCAATTATAAGGACTGTATACAGAGGCTTTTTGGCACCTTACACATATGCTTTGAGGCATTCCTGCACTGCACAGGTAGATTTAAATGATGCCCAAAGGAGAAGGAGATCACACACTCCTGCCAAGGAGGATTATCCTATTCAGTCCTGGCACATAGCCTATACTTCATAACTAAGTGACATAATGCCATGGATGACCACATGATATTCCGGATATTCCTAAACGTGGATTTTCACTAAGACTGAGTAACAGAAAAGATGGAAGGTCTCACACATCCAACACACACAGTAGAGATGAGATTCTAAGACTCTCCCTGAGCACAACAGTAATGAGTTGCCCACAGGAAAGTCCAGGACCTAATGGTCATTCTCACCCAGATGCCCAAAACAGAGATTACAGGACACAAACTCATCATCACAAGCACAGGCTCTGACTGAGCCAAAGCAAACAGAATACTAAAATGTGTGGAGACATACCCATTTGGTGCAGTCTCACCCACCAGCCCTCCACAATGGCCACAGGCCTCAAAGTGATCTCCAAGAGAACAAGAGAATTGTTATGCTCACCATGAAGGCTTGGCTGAAATGGGTCAATCTAGACATCACATTGCCAACTAAGTACAATGAGTACCATAACTTTCCACAATCATTGCTCTAGGCTACATCAGGGACAACTGAATCATGTCCAAACTATCAGCCTGTTTAGCCCCAAGCAATAAATCATGCCCAGATGACCGGATCCCTTACACTGATAAATATTCCTAGAGAAGTACACGCCTTACCACTAGCCTACTCATCTTTTTGTACACACACACACACACACACGCACACGCACACACACACACATACCCCACACACCCTCACCCCCCAACAACCCCACCCCACACCCCAAGTTGACTATCTGCCACTCCACACTAACACCAACAGAGATGTGCAGAGTCTACCCTATTGATTTCCACACTTGTTCCATTTTCGACTACACATATAACCCAGAACACCTGTTTTCCTAGTAGACCCAAGATGACACTGAGTCAAGAGGGTAACCAAACTCTGGGGCTCCTCTCTGGGTGTACCCTCATTACAAGTGTTCTAGTAAGAAACTACTTAGAACTCAGGCCACTTCTCAGAAAACAGGTGTTTCCGTCCTGCATTTATCTTTTTCAGGAATTGGACCTGTCTCTCTTATCCCACTAAACACCATCCTCCACCCGATAGTTCACTCTGACTCACTTACCACAGTCGAGAGTTCCCTCCCCTTATTCTTGTGCAATTTAGCTTCCCAACTAATTTTGTATATATGAAAACCCAATCACAAGGTATTACTCTCACAAATCTCCAAAATTAAAGAAAACATACCCAATACACACACCCCTATGCGCCCACTCAACACTGCCCTCTCCTCACACTTTCTATTCACTTCAATCACACAAATGCAACATTCAATGGCCTTCTCCACAAGTCCGCCCAATTATTCTTCATCAAACTTCATGGCCCTTTCCACAGACCCACATAATTCGAACTACCTGCTACTCTATTGTTAATCTTCAAATACCTGGCCCCTCCTCCTCAGGTCACTAAGCTACTTCAACAAGCCACTAAGCACTACTACTTACAGGAACAGTCTTGCACCAGACCTTCCACCTCAGCCGACACAATATACCAAACTATTTCTAATCTACTCCAAGCATTCCACACCAATAAATCAGCACTTACCTTCTCACAATTCCCATAAAGAATGACGCAATTATACAATCGTCTGTAATAAGCAGCACTCCCATCTAATGTAATTCTGCCACCTTCTGCACGCTCATCTGTTCTACTACAGATGTGAAATGAGATGAAATGATAAATGAAATGATATTTTATTCATATTGTGCTCGTACACAAGTGTTTCAGAGCGCGGCCAGGCAAAGGGAGGGGAACAGGGGAGAACAAAAACAACAATCTTACTAGGCCCTGTGACATTGATAACGCACAACCCGCCACACACCCTCTCCCTATCGGAGGGGTGGAACTAATATCTATCACTACTATGGCTGATCGTCCTCCCTCCTGTAGGATGACTCCTATATACTATAGAACCCCCCACAACGTGCGCACTGCACAGCGATGGACGTTCATGCAAGGCTACACTCACATGCTCTAGAGATCCTCGAGTCCTCTCGGTGCTGAGTCTTCCCCCACGGCCTACAACTCCACCTGAGCGTGGGCGGCACGTGGGACCAGCCAGACCATTGTGAACTCGGCACCTTCTGGCCCTCTTCATTAGACCACTTAGAACTGATGTCAGCCCACCTGCCCGACAGTCCCAGCAGTGTGGCAACAATACCCTTAGCTCACCGAGGGAACTGAGGATCTTGCTGGGGCCTTCACAATGTACCTGGGAACCTCCACCAAAAAGTAACTCCAGGGAATAAAAGTAATCCAAAAGGAATGGAGCGCACACCAAGTAAGAAGTAACGCAAATGTATTGGACCCAAACAGCTGGGAAGCACAGTTCAGACAGCCCAGTGGAACTGAACTGAATGAAGTGAGTTATCGACAGCACCCACTGTGGCTGAACATTTTATACATAATTTGCCAAATTACCATACAACATTTTAATTACATTTTTAAATCAGGTCACAGGAGCTGATTGGTGGGACTATGTTAGTCCCCTATGTCCAAATATATGTTGAGTGAATCTAATTTTACAATACCCCTTTTGGCCACAATTACATTAACAACCCTTGTGGTGTCACAAACCTTCCCACACCGCCCCTCAATTACGTGATTGTGCTGATCAGTCAAAAACACTTGTTTGCCATTGATTGGCAATGACCAATATACAAAATGGCTTCAGATGGCAAGGTGTGAGACATTGACACCGAGTTGGGCCAATGGTGTGCCCCGCAGACATCAGCGAGGACACTGTAGTATGTTGCACCCTAGGGACACCAAAACCTCTCCCCGCTGATTGGCTCCTCCTCGCCTCCTATACCCTTAACCCAATGCTCTGACCCGTAGCTCCCTTCTCACATCTTGCTGCCAAGTGTAGTCTGAAAAAACGATACCACATCATGGCTGGAGTTTAATTGGCAGTATTGAATTTTTATTTCTCTGGCAATTCTCCTCCTGCACCATGGTGCCTAGCTCATTAGCCTCGAAAGTATTTTTTACAGTGACTTCGCTTTAGCTTCATTCTCCTGGGAAACTTCAGCCGTGTAACATTTCAACACACTGTTTCTGCTAAGTGCTCAAGAAATACATACTGCTTGTCACACAAAGGCCTGCTGCTCTTTTCTTATGAGCTTTCTGTTAGAAATACTTTCCTAACATGGGCCTACAAACAAAATGGCTTCTCTATTGTTCACATATTGCTCAAAAGCCCCCTATCATATACCCCCTACAGAATCTTACACCCAAACCCGGTGACTGCTCTATGCAACTACCCCTACTATACCCAAAGCAACCACACTTAATTGAGCTCCACAATGAGACTTCTCACAATGTGCCTACTTTGGTATCACTTCATGCAAGCAGTGCCATTGCTGATGTCACCCACCACGTAGCTCTTGACATCACCACGGTACTTGCAAAACTGGCACTTGCACCCCCTTGTCAGCATTGGATCTGAACTTTTACAACAAAGTCATCAACATTTGTTAAATATCATAGAAACACACGAAGAAGGCCTGCCCGACTCACTCTCAGGGCACACCTGGATGTTCTGATCTCATCAGACCTCTCCCTCTGCAAACCTCTCATGCCTCCTCTCTCTTGGACTGACCACTTTCTTCTATCCTCTCACCTGTCACTCTCTGCCCCTCAGGTTAAGCCGACCCCAGCACTGCCACCCACCTTCTCGGTCATCTGGCCCATGAAGCGTGGGTTAGTGGATGCTTTCGCTGCTACTTTCTCTCCCCCTAAACTTTTGGCTGACTCACACTCTGACACAGCCCTTTCCAACCATCATCTCTCAATCTCTAACACCCTGGAGGCCCTTGCTCCTGTCATGAGGATTCGTTTGGACTCCGGATCTAAGTGCAACTCTAGGTACTATTCAGACCTCGCCACCTTTGCGCACAAGTATAGGGTAGTTGAGAGGAAGTGGAGGGCATCAGGCTCATCCTCTGACAAACTGGCCTGTGGCCTGCTCCAAATGCAATAAGAAGACAGCCTACATTCAAGCATGGGTCTCAGTGGCCTCTAACAACTCAGCTGAACTTTTCAAAATCTGCAAGGAGCTGGACAATCCTGCTGCAGTCTCCACCTCTCCTGTTCCCTCCCAGGCCCTTTGAACAGCACTGGCATCTCATTTCAGCACTCAAACTCAGGACATCACGTCCACTCTCTCCTCTTCCTCTACCTCGTCTTCATCTCCCTCTACCATTCCAGGCCCCTCTCTAGCTGTTTCTCCTCTTCCTTTCTCCTCCCTGTCCCTCTTCACTCCCGACAATGTTTCTAGACAAGTCTGATCTATGAAAGTCTCGTCAAAGCAGGCGCTCCCCTGCTCCTCCAGAACCATTAAGGACCACATGAACACCCATGCTCCAGCCTTGGCTGATTTCTGCAATCACTCGTTTTGCCACTGGAACCTTCCCCTCCCCTTTAAGCACTCCCTTGTGCACCCCCTCCTTAAGAAGCCCTCTGCCGATCCTTCCTCTCTGGCAAACTATCGCCCAATCTCTGTCACTACTTTCCTGGGCAAACTTCTGCAAATGCTGGCCATCTCCCAGCTTAATCTACACACTGACTCTTTTGGTTGTCTCCATGACCACCAGTCTGGCTTCAGAGCAGCCAGATGCAGAGAAACTGCTCTCCTGAGCACCTGTGAAAAGTTGCTCTCTAATCTAGACTCTAGCCTTCCTTTTGCCCTTTTTCTCCTTGATCTATCTTCTGCTTTTGACATGGTCAACCACACCATTCTGCTCAATCATCTCTGTGACAACCTGGGTATCTCTGCTAAGGCCCTAGACTGGTTGAACTCCTTTCTCTCTGATCGACACTCCCACGTCCAACTTGAGTCTTTCCTCTCATCTATCTCTCTCTCGCTACATGTGGTGTTCCCCAGGGGTCTAACCTCTCTCACTGGCTCTTTAACCACTACTTGACACCTTCGGCCCTCTGCATCTCCACCTTCTGTTCTAACTTTCAGTGTTATACGGATGACACCCAGGCCTCCTTCAGGCTCCCCTCAGACTGGTCTGTTCCTTCTCTTATACCTGACTGTCTATCCGCAATTCGGGAATGGTGTGACTCCAAGGATATCTGCCTTAATGCCAGTATGACTGAGATCCTCTTCATTGGGTCACCTGCACCCGCCTTCCCCTGCTCACTCTGGCTGCTGCCCACCATTGGCCCTCTAACTGCACATTCCAGCGAGGCTAAGAACCTCGGTGTCATCTTCAACTCCACCCTCTCCTTCTCTCCTCACATCTCTGACATCTCTAAGAAGTCACACTATCTGCTGCACCTCCACAGAGGTATTCTTCCCTTTCTCCAGAATCTCACTGTCTCCAGAGCCCTGGTCCCCTCTAGGGTAGACGACTGCAACAACCTCTTTCTAAATCTGCCTGACTCTACTCATTGCCCTTTACAACTAATCTAGAACAGGTCTGCGAGACTTGTCCTTGGCCTGAAGCCCAGGCATCATATCTCACCAGCCCTGAAATCTCTCCTATGGTTCCCTGTGGCTGCAAGGATCAAGTTCAAGACCCTCTGCATTGTCCACAAGGCTTTCTGGGTCCAGGAACCACACTAAATCCAATGTTCTGTTCCTATTCCTGTTCTTCATTCTCAAGCTCTCCACTCATCCACCTCCAACTCTTTGAGAGTGGGGTGAAGATCTCTATCCTCGGCTGGGGCCTTCCTCTGGAACAGCCTCCCTGCCTCTCTCAACCTCGAGCAGGACCACCTACGGTTCCGGAAGCAACTCAAGACCTTCCTTTTCGCTTCTGCTTTTTCTCTCTCTCTCTCCCTTGCTGATGTCCCTGTCTGCTGCACATACTGGCTACCTGGCCAACCACTGAACCTACAGGACCTGGCTCCTGCACACCATTTTCCCTTGCACTACATCCAGGCCTCCCAACCACTTAGGGACTGTATCTGCAACCATACAGTCCCCTGACCTTCTGCACTTATGAGCCACCTCCCTCGCAGCACTTACGCACTCCTATGCACTCTCCCTTCTCCCCTGGCACTTCTCCCTCTGCCTCCACTCCCCGCACCTGCGCGATCTGAATGACACAAGGCCTAGTAAGATTGTTGTTTTGTCCTCCTTCTGTCTTCTCTTCCTTGTCTTGTCGTGCCTAGAAACACTTGTGTACAGGTGCGGTATAAATGACTTATCATATTATATCATATCATACTAATTAATCAGCTAGAATGTTATGTTTATTGCACTATTATTTAATGTGTGTAGTAGACTCATTGAGGTTTCCTTTTTTAATCTCTAATTGTTTTCTTTTTACATTTTGTTAAAAGCAAATCCCCCTTAATATCATAAGTCTTGAATTGAGCACTATGTGTTTTCAGTGGACACACATGAAACATGTTGAGGGGAATATTAAGGGTAGTTTCTACCTGAAGTCTACCCCAGTATTTCACACAAGCCTTGGACTCCTCTCAGGCAATGCACACAGCCACTGGAAGAAAAATTAAAACGCCAGACATCCTTTACCAAGTGTTGAGGCAGCTCCAAAACTTCTGTTTCAAAATGATGCTGAAACGCTGTAGGGAATTATTCATGATGAGATAAGGAGCATGGAAGATAAAAGGTGGGATGTGGATTACTCAATGAGACCCATGAAGCTAGCTGCAACATCACTTCACCTAGTGAGGGTAACACGGCTGCATGAAGGTGACGACAAGCATGTTGACGGTGACAGAAAGGGATTTTACATGGAAGGGTTCTGATCGTGAGTCCAATAACACTGCAACCTCGAATGTACTATATGTGTTGCCCCTTACTACACACACACTGTACTCGGCTAAAGCTCTTTGAAAAACGCTGTGCAAGATTCCTACAATGAACCATGGCAAAAACAGGTAGGAATTATTTATCTAATTTTAGGGGCTGTCCTTCGAGAAATAGGAAGGGGCTGTCAGGGCCTATCATATTGACAGGGTGTGAACTTCCCTGCAGGGGGTATCCTGGAGCCAGAAGGAACTGCCTCACGCATCAACGGTTATTTTCACTATAGGACAAGGAGGAAGGGGATAATGGTTTACTTTCAGGAGTAATGTGGGGACAGATGGGTAATCTTATATTTGGAGTTTTTTGCCATTTGGTAGGATTTCTAGGATGAGTGTTAAAATAGTTTTGAAGCTACTTCCAAAAGTTATGAAAAGGCATGTGTTTTATGTGGGGTCCTCTTGATTGATTGCCCTTTTGTGCCTTCTTGTGACACGTGTGCCCTTCATAGTCCCCAGCTTTGTCCTAGACTGTCATTTGCTGGCCTATTCGGTCTGCAGGCCTCCTGCCTTCGCTTGACACACCGGCCCTTGGAGTAGCGAGACAGAAATGGTCTGTAGTACATCACGCTGATCTTTTGAGTATCTGCTTCTGAATGACCATTCCCAGTCTATACTCTTTAAATAGAATTATTTTTTTCTGATCTGATCATGAGTTTTGATGGTGGTTGTCACACTCATTCCTACAGGCCAGGCATCGCCCTGAAGGGGGCCAGGTGTGGTCCGAAACGCATTGATTATTGTTGTCTGCCTGATTGTGGATTACATTTTCCCAGCTTAAATATTTTAATTGTATTTCATCTTGTTGGAATAAGTTTGAAATTGCATTAAAAACCTTGGATCAAGTAGTCTTATGAAATATTGGTAGGATTGTCTACTTATAGTGTGAAGCCATCACTGTGGCAGTCTCCTCTTCTGCTCAACATCGTTCTCCATTCATAGACATGGATAGATTGCTAGGCTTGCACCTTAAACATGCATTTTTTTTTTACTGTTTAGAACACCTGTTTATCTTTGTAAACCAAAGAGTGGTGCCCACGCTTTATCAGTGTATGATGATTTAAGTCCCCATTCATGGAATCTTGAGGGAATTGGAGGTATCCCAAGGGTCCAAATTCAGCCACATGATATTGCTCCAGTTCTTGGCCTTAAAGTGAAGAATTTACCTCCAAAACCTGTCTGTATGCAAATTCCAGACTTTAACCTTCGACTCCTAGTTGGGCAGTGCAGTAAAATTGTTGGATATTTCAGTTACTGCCAAAATTACTGGCGGCAATAGAATTACAGCATGTTTTTACTGCTCTGCCTAAATCGGAATAAGAGTCATTCAGTTTCTTGTAGACCCAAGTACTCTCTAATTGGATCACATCAGATTCAATGGCCAATGAGGTCACGCTGTCGTAGGGTCAGAACATCAGGTACTAATTCATCTCCAGCCACTCACCACCAGTGGTAATTTAAGATCGCTGGCCCTTCTGCCAGCAATTTCTGCGCAAAATATTTATGGCAGTTGCCATCTTGTTTGTTTTTTTGAAGTTAGATCAGGATCATGCAAAGTGTGCACAGCCCATCTCCCAGGAAAAAAAAAAAAACATTACACATATGTGCAACCTTGATGGAGCCATGGTGTGGAAATAGCTATCACCACCTGGTCGTGGATGTACAGGACCAGTAATGGCCCCGAGTCCTCGCTGAGGCCCTTGCTTCACTCTGGCCTATCCACCCTGTACACTCTTCATTCAATTGCTAAAAAGAATGTAACTGTCGAAGAAAAGAACTATACAATTTCTACATGATTTAGAAGTCGCATATTTGAAATTAAAGATTTTAATTTGAACAAAACAGCGTGTTTGGAGACAAAGAAGTTGAAAACACAATAAGGACCGCTTTGCGAGCTTGGCGGTATTACCTCCTGTAATATTTACTGCCTGTGGTAGCAGTCATTTTCTACAGTCCCAGTTATTACCTATTTTAGAGTCCGATTGAACATCATTGAGGAAATACAGTAAAACACGTGTCAATACCACCATTGTAAGTGGAGATGCGTCTTCCTCCTGCAATGGCATTTTGTGTGTTGTGGGTCATAACACTGATAATAGTGTGGTGCGGTAAAACAGCCAGTATTCCAAAATGCTGCCTGTTTGACCATTCCCACAGAACTCATATTGTGTCCCTGGGCCACTGAATGCTTATACGAAATCCCATTTTTACAGGATGCATTTGTGTATTTTTGCCTGTAGTACTAAATAGTCCGGGGAGAGGCAATCGAGCACGGTTGTACACCGTATTCACTTGAGTTCATGTGCTATTTTCATTTGTATTATCTACCAGCAAGCAACGGTGGAATAAATCAGACCACTGCTGGAGTGTGGGCAGGACCCTTAAAATCAGTGCCTCCAGGTCATGTGGGCTGGCTTCGGATGCGATTTCTACTAGAAAAGCTCTACTTAGTTTTTGTTTTAGTTTTTGTTGGTTGTTCGTCTGTAGTCTCATTGGATAGTGTCTTGTGTATGCGTTCTACAATGCTATGATCTCATTGGTTGTTACACGCTATTTCACCGATTTGTGCTCTGCCCATATTTTCCTCAGAAACTCTCTACTTCACAGTTTCCTTTTCTATATGTATTGGTTGTTGTGGTCATCAAATACCTGTTCATTCATTTTCCACTTCCAAACACATTATGAGCAAGTATTGTATGTGTGGCTCATTATCACGACTGTGAATATTATGTGTCTGTGCAAAGATTAGGTCCATTTGCCTCAGCAAAATGTGAACATTATGGCCGTCCCCACGGAAGAGGCAATAGGGCAAATTTGCACGATTTTAGCATCTATGCAAATACATATTATTTCAGTGCAGTTTTGCACACGAACTATATTTTCCCTAGGTCTAATACTCTGCAAAACATTATTGCCCCAGTGCAAATGTTCTATAATGAGACTCAAGGAGGGACTTTTCTTCAGTGGGTTTCGACATAACTTCCTGCATGCATTTGTTCTTCACCACTGGGGCATCGCCCAAGCCTCCCAAAAGCAATTCCTCACCTCATTGCCAGTCCAATTCCCTCTCCCATTACCCTTCAGCAAAAAGCTAAAAGTAACACAAACCACAAAGGAAAAAAAAACAGTATCTGCAGAAGATGTAAGTAATGGCTCAGGAATGACTTTCCTTTGATGAAAACCACTGAATGTGAAATTAAAACCATGTCAGCAGGTTGGTACAAATGACCCCTTTGTAAGTGTTGTGGTTGAACGTGTTCATGTTATCTAGACGTTTGCCAATTAGATACATGTTCCCTCTCTGTTTTATGTCCCACGTTCAAGTTAAGGCCTACGGATTTGTAGAGGCTCCACCTATTGAGTCAACGACCTCACTGTGCATGTGGGCAAATGGGTGTTTAAAGTGCTTGAGAATTCAATCCCAGTTTATATATTTGATAGACATTCTGTGTAGTGGCGTGTGCAGACTGGGGCACCTCGTGCTTGAAATGTTCATTAGACTTTCATAGCAGCAAAGTTGAACACATGTGTAAGTAACATGTGGAGGAGGAAACTAAACAATCAAGAGTCCACCGGCTTGGGACCAACCAGTATTTCTGTGTGCATTTCTGTTACAAAAAAACTTTATTTAACATACTTTGGGAAATGACGTGTGCATGAACATAGCAATCATAATTCAAAGAGACGTGATGGCAGAGTGTTAAAAAATGTCATGCATTCTGTGCAACAAAAAGGAAAAGGCCCAACAGCCCAACAGCCTATCGCCCCATCCCTATGTTCGACACCTTCAACCCTATCACCGCCGCACCAACCATACATTATTCCAGCAATGAGAAGTGCCGTAAAAGCGGGGGGTTAGCCGATGTCACAGGGTAGTTCTCTGCAAACGCGATGAAAGGCTTCCAGACCGTAACACATTTGCCATACTGCCCTTCGCACAATCCAGTGATTTTCTCTGCGCCCATGATGTCCGATATTTTTACCCACCACATCTGAACCACGGGGCCATCCACAGATTTCCAATTACAGGCAATAGTTGAATTCGCTGCCAGGAGAATGTGGCCAATCAGAGCAGCCATTGGGCCCGTGAAGAGGAATAACCCATCACCTCTGTCACCCAACAACACCACCCGGGGAACCATGGGAAGAGAAAACCCTCTGATTTAGATAGCACCTCCTGCCAGAATAGACCCACCTTCCCACACGTCCACACCATATGAAAGAGAGAGCCCACAGTGACACAACCACGCCAGCAATTCACTGAATTATCAGCTGATTATTCTCTCCAGCGTGAGGTGCCATTGGTCGCAGAATTTGTAGGAGCATTCCCTATGTGTAACACACGTGGAGGACGTAAGCATCTGCCCCCATATCCTCAGCTAAGCATCATCCTCTATTGGTTCACCTAGGTCTTCCTCCCACTTTCCCAGATATGGCAGGCGCATGGCTGTGCCCCCTGTGCCCAGCAGTTCATAGAATCACGAGACCCAAGCCCAAGAGAACACCGCCTGAGCAGCCAACTCAAGAGCATTGAGTGGCCTGATGGCTCTGTGTTTCGTGAGTGTGTGGGAGGGAAAAGGAGTGGTGCAGCTGAGCATAGTGAAACTGCTGAGTTCCAGGAAGAGCAAAACGTGTCCTTACACTCATTGAAGGTCATTGGACAGCCATCTTTGTATAACTGATGCAGGTTTGCCAAACCCCTAGCTACCCACGCTCCAAACCTCCAAATGTCACACCCTGTTTGGAAGCCGGGGTTGTTCTAGATAGGTGCAAGTGGTCCCAGCCCCAGTGGCATGCCCGATCTACAGAGCGCCCGCCGAATGTAGTAAAGAGTGCATATCGTTGTAGCTAACAGGGAAAACCCAAAATCCTTCAACAGGCACCTCTTTTCCATGTATGGGAGCTGACTTAAACTCACCGCCGAGTGGGCCCATTCAATTACTTTCCATTTCAGCGGTAGATTAACGTCAGCCCCGGGGATCACATGGGAAATCTGTGCAGCCAGATTATAGCGGAATACATCACAACTCCCAGGCCTACCCACCCCAAAAGGCCTCAGTAATACCGTCCTAGAAATCCTAGCCCACTTGTTTTCCCATATAAATTTGAGAATCCTTCCCTGAATTGTGTGAAGCTCTGAGTCAGGGGCCCTTACAAGCAGTGCCACGCAGAGGTAAAGTAACCGAGGAATGAGGTTCATCTTAAATGCAGCAATCCTGCCAACCCAGGAAATTTTCGGTCACCCCCACATAATTATGTCCTCAGTCAATTCTTGGAACAGCGGTGGGAAGTTACAACGAAAAACATCTGAAATTCTACTGGGAATACACAGACCTAAGCAGGGGATAGTACCCCGTTCTGTGTGCATTTTACAACTTCATATAATATCTTAAAGTCCTGCTTGATTGCTGATTGCAAGTCAAAGAATCTCAGGATATGAGTATGTTTTTTTTTTTTTATGTTTGCTTGCTTGAATATGCTTGTATATGTTTATGTTTTTTTCTGTTCTGTTTGATATTTTGTTAATTTAGTGTTATGTTTTCATAAATTAATATGAATATATGTTCCCTTAACCGTGTTTAGTCCTATCCATATCTTTTAGTTAAGTTACATTTTATTGAGTGTCTCCTTGGGTTCTCAGAAAGCGTCAGCAAACCCCCAAAATAGTGGCATGCAAAGGTTTGATGACCTGTAGAATGCTGCCAGTCTCTCTAATGGAATCAAACCATGCCCATCCCCCAAAACACCTCCCTGCCTCTCTCCCTTCACTACTTTCCATGGTCCTCCCCCAACAACACTCCAAGGGGTAAAATTGTTTTCTGTTTTCAGTCCAGGAGAACTGGATATAGAAAACACATCCAACATGTCCCATTAACCTGTGGGGTCCTACAAGGCTCCAGCAGTGCAGTGGGGCATGTTATAGAGCACCGTGGAGATGAGAGCAGTAAACCAGGGTAATCCAGACGTAGACCCCTTGATGACTCTGCTTAGAGAGGCACAGCTTCAACTCATTGACGAGGCAAAAACACGTGACTGGGGATGCTGTTGGTACTCTTGTTCAGACGAGAATTGCCTGGCATTTCAATGCTGGACTGCTTTTGTGGGTGGAACAAATACTGACAAAGACTGATATGCAACTGGATATTTCTCCTCTGTGAAAGGTACAGTGAGCTAAAATGTGGTTATAGACCCTCCTGAGTGGGCACCGTCCCATAGAACAGGTTATTGGGACGTGCTCATTCTTTGTAGATGGGCTCCCAGACCTTTTTGTGCCATGCATAATTGGCACTGCATGGATCAAAAGACCAAATTGACCTTTTTCTCTCAGAAGCCAGGCCTTCCAGAGCAAAACAAATGCTACTCATTAACCACCCCATTTGTCATTGAAGCTACTAAAAATGCCCTAGAAAAATAACAAATAGATTTTGATCAGTGGACTCCTCTCACATAATCAAATCTTCCCATCTGCCAGGAGAAAAGTTCACACATTTGGAAACCTGCTGTCTGACACCAGGGACAGGTAGATGTTGGAATCACTCAAGAGGACAGGGCTGGGTCAATAAATGGCCCTGACATCTTTGTGCTGCAAGGCGCTTTTTGGCATTTGTCCCTGGCAACCACATTCTCAGGAGTCATAAATGGTGCAGCTCTGGGTTTGTTGTCTGGATGGTTTATTTTGTTTTTCCCATCTCAGCTTTGAGATGAATCCAGCATCCTGCCTTGTTCAGAAGGGTACTCAATGAGATGCTTGAGATGGCTGCTTGATATGGGGTCTTTGGCGGATTGAATTCTCCTCATTCGCTTCTTATTTGCCTTTTAATCTGTGTCTTTTTCAGTAGAGTGACAGTAGAAGAAGGCATGCAAAGGCCTTTACCAACTTCATATCAGATGGAGACTCCTACTTGTGATGGGATAGAGGTCACATGGTGTTAGGAATTCTGCAAAATGAAGTTTTGTGTTTGACTTCATTTTCTTGCTGCATTATTTGAAGAAAAGCGTTTTGTAATCAATAGCCACCAGTGTGCCATTAATACAATCACAACTTTCTGTGGTTATAGCTAAGAATAACCAGCATGTCCCTTTGTGTTTTATTTGTCACAAACCAAATGTGCAAAATTAACAAAGAATCTGGCAGAGTAAAAACATGTCAATTCAAAGAAATGAGAGCAAGGAGCAATACTAGTATATAATGGTTCTTGATATTATGAGGGCAATGCCAATGCAAATGATTTATTCACTGAGGTTTGCTCAGGGGCATCAAGATGTGCTGTTAATTTAGACACATTCCCAAAGTTCAGAGATGATTTTAAAAGATGATGTTAACTCTTCATCTGTTGCATTGGGTCTGAAATCAAAGATCAAAACTAGTATCAAGCTAACAATCTGATCCTTCAATGAATTCACACTCCAAGACATCATTGTCCATGGTACCTAATGTCACCAGCATTCCTTGTAGAATCATAGGAACCTGTATATGTAATGCCCCCATGCGAGGTGCAGAGTACTTACCTCATTCCCTGCCAGGGGAAGATGGCGACATCCAGCCGTGAGGCAGCTCGGAGAGGGGGGATTACTGCTGGTAATTCCCCTGTTTCAAGGCTTCTCATTAGCTGAGAAGCTGCCACACACCCCTGCCGGGTAATATTTAAGCAACAATCACCCATTCCAAGGGCTGTAAAAGGTGATAATGGCCCTGAGCCAAGCGTAGCGAGGGCCTTTAACGAGGATCCCCGGTGCCATTATCACCTGTTCCATTCCAGCCCTTGAAACTGGTAATTATTGCTATTAGCACCCCAGATTTCAAATCCAGAAACCTGGGGTGCTAAGAACAAAGTATTTTCTTTCAAAGAACAGAATGCCTCAGCGGTGACCCATTCATCAAAAGGAAATACTTACACAAGATGGCCGCCACTGAGCTAGAAGACGGGTCTCCATCCAGAGTCCCGCATCCATTTCCATTGCTGCCAGCAGCAGGGAGACGGAGGTGGCGGGCACTGCTGACTCAGTAAGCACGTAAGTGGGGCTGGGGAGGGGGATTGGGGCTAAATTATTATTAAAGGGAAGGGATGGTGGGGGAAGATGACGGGCGGGGTAATCAGCCATCAGGTTTCTTGGAACGCGGGCTTGGATTGTGGGAATCAGCCCATGATTCAAGCAACCTGATTGGTTGCTTCCCCACCCCAGCTGCTAATGTAACAATAATAAAAGGCCAGATGTATGTATGTTTGATGCCGTAGTGCGCAGTAGAGGCTGGCCGAACACACAGAATGTTCCGCTTGTGGGAGCTGGTGCCTAAGGATATACAGTGGTCCAATTTGCATAGCTTTGCCTGTTGTCACCATTAAAAGGAGCTGTAGGCTTAGGATATATAGTGGTCCTGCTCTGTGAATGAAAACCCGCACTTTGGCCCGTGTTCACGAGCCTGTACACTAGTTGATAATAATTGATGTTTGTGGGGGTGGGCCCACATGACCGTCCTGTTATGATGAAAGCCTCACTGACAAGCATCCAGTGGGTTAACTTCCAGGAGGTTCATTTGGAGCACTCTTCTGGATGGCCTCATCTATTAAGAGATTCTTTCTATTTTTGCAGATGGTCAGACTGAGCATCTCGGTTTCTTAAGTAGTAGGACATGACTTGCCTGAAAGGCACAATTAGACAAGCAGAGGATAATGAAACTTTAGCATTGTTGCTGATCTTGGTGACAAAGGCCTGGCACAACATAATATGAACAGGCATCCACTGGTATGGCGGGGGCTTTCAGATCAGTAGCAATATTTGGAACTCCTTTAGCGCGCCCAAAATGAGCAATTAGTTGTGCACAGTGGACAAGGTAGTGCTTGTTGGGACCTTTAAACAACTCTTCAGTAGATGTAATGCCAGAGTGAACTTTGACTTTATTAGCTTGAAAAGGGGTCTTTACTTTATGTTATTTTATATCATGTTATGTGGCATAGATAAAGCTCAACGTTCGCCGTTTGCATTTCTTCTTAACTCTGCTGGCTGTTAATAGGCAAGCAGTTTTTTCACCAGGCATGGACTACATGAAGATTTCCCCGGGAGTAAAACAACCGTGTTGCACGTCGACACCCTATTGTATGATGCAAGTATGTCTTAGGCCCTAGCATGGTCAGGCTTTAAGGGCTTCCAAAATACCTGGAATACCTGGGTATCGTATGTGAGAGTGTTGAAACAATGCACACAAGATAGTCTATGTTTCAATCGTCCAAACAGAGTTCTTTGGTCCAAGATGACGGATAATGCTTGAAGGTAGTGGGATATCGCTTCCATTTTGTAACGTTTTGGTTTCTAGGGAGCTCTGTTAATTCAATAACAATGGGCCTTATTACGAATCTGGTGGTAACGCCGGTGGTGCTTCCGGCGGGTTGCCGCCAGACACGTAAAAGTTTACTGGCACCTGACTTCCCCATGTAACCGGGACAGTACAAGCCCGGCGGCCCGGGAAGTCAGGCACCGGTAAAATTTTAGTACCCGTTACCATAGAGTGCCATAGGACTCTATGGGAGTGGGGACTAGGAAGCGCCGGCACTGTTGTTAACAGTGCCAGTGCTTCCGTGGCGGCTTTGCCTACCGTGACCACTGTGCCCTGCAGGTTCAGACCTGTCGGGCGCAGTGGCCCCGGCAGGCAAACTCGTAGTTTGGCGGGCCAGACACAAGGGTGCCAGTGAGATTACCATCACCCTTGTTTCTGCACCGGCAAACCTGTAATGAGTCCCAATGCAATGCTTTTCTCTTTACTCTGCCTCCATCTTGTGCACACCCACACATTCATTCTGCATTGCAACTTAGTTTGGTCCTAATTGCCTCCTTTTCCACCAATGGGCCCACCTTGTTAATGCATACCCAGTAGATGTCTGGTAAATCATCTATCGTGCATTATCTAGATGCAGTTGGCATGCATTTCCAAAAGTTGGACCTCAGCACCAGGATAGATGGTTTACTGGCAGGGACAGCTCTGTGTATTACCTAATGTCATCCACCGAAAAGAAAATGTGCGTTTTCTCAGTCATAGTGTGGACCTTGAGGAGGGCAAACAGTGTTTCATCTTTCACAGTAGATCTGTGTGCATAGCTAAACTTGTGATGGCTGGGGATAGTTTTGCTGTGTATTAAGGTCACTGTTCATATTTTTTTTTTAAATGTGATAGATCATGTAAGGTAGATGAGATGCATCGTTGCCAGTCAGCATGACCTCCCTGTTGATTGTGAATGCTTAGCTTAAAACCTCAGGATGGACGGTCACTCAGCCTTCTAGGGATTGTATTTGTCTCGGGGTCAACATTCTTGCTTTGTGGCCCTGTACGTCTGTGAGAAGGTCCACATCTGCCCCCTCACTGTTGCCTTGTGTGTCCATTTCAACAGTTGTTCAGTGTAGGTCCAGCGTGCAGCATTGCGTCTTTTTTTGTGAGGTATCACTGCCGTCTCTGTGGAGTACAGCATAATCACAACCTTCTCTTTCATGTGGTAGCAACTGCACCAAGACTCAGGAGCTGCTTTCTCTCCCGGCTGCTCCCTACTCTTCCGAGGTCAGTGATACAGTCTCGGTAGCCCCTTGAGCTTTCAAAGGGGCCAAACCTCCTATGTTGGCTGTGTTGACTTAGCATGTGCACACACACACACAGTCATGTTCTATGAGTAAAAAGAAAGTTTAAAATGCATGCATAACATTTGTATGCATGCTCTTTACTCCATATTTTCATGCATGCATATGGTGGAGAGGGGGCCGGAAGGTAATTACCATGTCTGCCCTCTTAACCTGTCCGCCATAGAAATGTGCAAACATTGCATTGCATTTTCATGCTGCCACAAATACTGAAATCCGCCTGATCTAAAAGCAGATGGATTCCATTGGCATCTCTTGTAGACACTGCTTGCCACGCCTAAATGGCAGGCGTCACTTAATTAATTAGCACTGAAAAGTGCAAAAACAAATGTACACTTCTTCACTTCCTAGTGCAGATGACTAAAATGGCGGCGAGGAGGCCTGTTTGCACACCTAAGTGCAAATAGTTCCCCTTGGAACATAAGCTTCAACATGCGCGCCAGTCCCAAGGCACCTGGGCGCCTGGGCCATACATTTATCCGCACTCTGCATGTTATTGTAGTCTGTGGAAAAAGATCGGGGCAGGAAAACCCTACGCTCCTCCGGCAAAATGTTCTTTCTGCGAGGCCCGTCAGCTTGTTATGTTATAATTAGGAGCGCCAAGCCCTCCTCGGGGAGGATGTGCGTCTTTGGACGCTTATGGATGGGTTTTCTCACTGACACGCTCTCCGTCCATTCATTCCTCCCGGAACCTTGTGATGTTCGTTTGAAGTCCCGTCCAGATTCTAATCTAACGCATTGCTGAAGCCGTTTCCCCCAAAGGTCCAGCGCCATTTCATCTGCAGCCAGTAATGATTTAAAAAAAGCACTGGCTTCAAACTTGCCAGATATCTATGCAGTCAGGAAAATATGTACATTTGCAAATATGCATCCCACAACTAATGTCAAGAGAGCTCAACTAACGGGCTCACTCTCTTTTATATATGCTAAACTCAAAGGCCTCTAAACAGCATTCTGCCTCTGTCCTTTACATGACCTGGTATTAATGATGCTTTTCACCCCAGAGATGGCGGTGGGCGGTGAGGGGTGTTAATATGGACCCACATTCATGTTATCAGCCAAGGTGAAGCCGAGGGCACATAAAGAGGGTATGGGCCCTTATCTGAGGTACGACTCTCCTCTAGGACACAGTACCATGGTAAAACGGCCATAAGGACCACTGTTTTGATTGCATGAGGTAGAAATGGCGAATGCTGTCTGGGATTACAGGCATCAGAAAGCCAGCTGCGGCAGTAGCTCTGTGCCTAGCATTGCTCAAATGCAGAGGTAGCTCATAGCATTGGATTGTTCAGCTGGAGCAATAGCTCAGAGCCTTGGATTGCTCAACTGGAGAGGTAGCTCATAGCCTTCGATTACTCAGCTGAAGAGGTAGCTCAGAGCCTAGCATTGCTTATCTGCAGGGATAGCTCATAGCCTTGGATTGTTCAGCTGGAGAGGTAGCTCATAGCATTGGATTGCTCAGCTGGAGAGGTAGCTCAGAGCCTAGGATTGCTTATCTGCAGGGGTAGCTCAGAGCCTTGGATTGCTCAGCTGAAGAGGTAGTTCATAGCCTTGTATTGTTCAGCTGGAGAGGTAGCTCAGCGCCTAGGATTGCTCTGCTGCTAAGGTAGCTCAGAGCATTGGATTGCTCGGATACAGAGGTAGTGGGGCCTTGGC
Source organism: Ambystoma mexicanum (assembly GCF_040938575.1). NCBI lineage: Eukaryota > Metazoa > Chordata > Amphibia > Caudata > Ambystomatidae > Ambystoma > Ambystoma mexicanum. Next base: position 238,961,932 of record NC_090939.1, on the reverse strand, counting down.
TTGCTCAGCAGCAGAGGTAGCTCAGAGCCTTGGATTGCTCAGCAGCAGAGGTAGCTCAGAGCCTTGGATTGCTCAGCAGCAGAGGTAGCTCAGAACCTTGGATTGCTCGGATGCTGAGGTAGTGGGGCCTTGGATTGCTCAGCTGCAGAGGTAGTTCATAACCTTGTATTGTTCAGCTGGAGAGGTAGCTCAGCGCCTAGGATTGCTCTGCTGCTAAGGTAGCTCAGAGCCTTGGATTGCTCGGATACAGAGGTAGTGGGGCCTTGGCTTGCTCAGCAGCAGAGGTAGCTCAGAGCCTTGGATTGCTCAGCAGCAGAGGTAGCTCAGAGCCTTGGATTGCTCAGCAGCAGAGGTAGCTCAGAGCCTTGGATTGCTCAGCAGCAGAGGTAGCTCAGAACCTTGGATTGCTCAGATGCAAGGGTAGTGGGGCCTTGGCTTGCTTAGCAGCAGAGGTAGCTCAGAGCCTTGGATTGATCAGCAGCAGAGGTAGCTCAGAGCCTTGGATTGCTCAGCAGCAGAGGTAGCTCAGAACCTTGGATTGCTCGGATGCAGAGGTAGTGGGGCCTTGGCTTGCTCAGCAGCAGAGGTAGCTCAGAGCCTTGGATTGCTCAGCAGCAGAGGTAGCTCAGAGCCTTGGATTGCTCACCTGCAGAGGAAGTTCAGAGCCTTGAATTGCTCAGCTGCAAAGGTAACTCAAAACCTTGGATTGTTCATTTGTAAACTAGAGTGTTGGGTAAAGAAGACACTGAGACTTTGGTAGAATAATAGGCTATAACAAGCATTGGGCTTTGAAAATAAACAAAAATCTCTGGGTTGGTGGGTGTAGCAGCTTGTAATAATCTGTCAGTCCATGAGGCCCTTTAAAGAGGCTGCATGCCGAGCTGGAGTGGTCTTCTGTCCTGGTTATGATCACTATTAGTTCTCTTAACACCCACAGTGAGCGGTTGCTAAGCTTCTTTTAGCGCCATCTGGGTTCCATACTGAGAAATGCAGGTGTAGCCAGAGGGGTTATTGGCTGAACAGTGTGATGGGACAGGGGCTTGAAGTGGTAGGGGGAAAGGCAATATCTTAGTTGAGTGGGATAGTCGAAATGCTGAGAGCAGGTGGACATACAGAATGGAAGAGGAAGGGAAGGCTTCACCCATGGACATACTGCCCTTCTGCTGAAAGTCTGGCAGTGTGGAAGATTAGAGCCCACGCTGACCCAGTAGATAAAGCTAGCAATCTAAACTTGCTGATTGAATGCTGCTTGGCAGCAGGTAGATAATGATTGTTAAGGTCATTAAGATCCATTTCTGACCTACTGTTTTCAAAGGCACTGGCAGGAATTCTCATCCATCACATCTAGAGATGCTCATCACCCAACCCCTCCTTTATTATTTATTCAGTCCTCTCCTCTTTTCCGCACTTTCCACTTCTCCCCCTTCCACGCTCTTTCCCCCTTTTCCCTTTTCCATGCACTTTTGTGTTCTTTATTTATTTTGAACTCTTTTTATTGACATTTCGCAAAGTTACATTCAGAGCATATCACATTATCGGCTTGTTATGCCACATGTTATATTCAGTAACAACAAAGAATTAATAACAAAAAAAATTAACAATAACTCCATATACATCACGCAGTTCTGGTATTTTTCACGTGAGGAGCTTGAGGTGTGGTCAAGTATGGGTGCAAAGGGACTGGGGTGCCTCGTGGACTAGACCGGTAACATATCCTGTTGCTTTCTGTCAGTGCCAATCTCTTTACTACCAGCTGGTTCACTCATTCAGGTGGGTTTATCGTCGGAAGGGAGAAACATGCTCCATGTCAGGGTCTTCCATGCCTCAAGCACGACACTAGTCCCATCTTCCGATCTGGAGTCACCCTCCCCCGAAGTTCTGGTCTCCGCCTAGCGTTCAAATTTCCGGTGCCATATGGCGTATTGTGGGTCTTTCGCCTGTTTCCATGCCATTGCTATAGTTAGTATGTACGCCAAATCCATAAATTTCACTATGTGTTTCCACTTAGCTAATCTGGAATAGGCTCCTAAGAGGCATTCCTTGGGGGTCCAGTTATAACGTGATATCCCAGCTTTTCTACAAGACTTTTCAGCTTCGGTCCAAAGACAATGTACTTTAGGACATTCCCAAAACACATGCATCATTCCAGCCTCTTCCATGTTGCACCATGTGCATTTGGGTCGGTTGTGTTTGTTAAACGTGTCCATCCGATTTGGAGTCTTGTATGTGTGGTATAAAGCGTTCAATTATATCAAGGGGAATATAACATTCCTAGACACCTCCCTAGGGAACGCCAGAGCCCTCTCCCATTCTTTTTCCGCAATGTCTAATCCCAGATCCCCTTCCCATCTAACCTTAAGCACGCAGTGCGTGGGTTAGGCTTATCCGACAATTGATTGTATATTCTGGAAACCAGTTTCCAGCCATCACCTAAGTTGTAGAGCAACGTCAGTAGGGGGTTTACTGCTGGTTATTCAGGCCATTCCTCCCACTTTTTCTCTCGCTACCCTTCTGGCTGTATGGTACCATAGGAATTGTCCTCCAGTTATTCCCTCTGTGGTCTGGAGTCAAATTCTCTAAAAGTTCCATCCTCATAAAGATCACCCCATGTGTACACCCCCCATCCACTACCAGAGTCTTATGTTCGCCAGGTCCAAACTGATTTTGCTGGATATCAGGTGAGTATGTGTGTTCTAGGTGCAATAGTAATCTGGTTCTGTGCCACATCCGCCTCCCCAAGATCATTATCATGGGTATGTTACCTACCCATCTCCGGGAGACCCAGATAAGTTCCTTCAGGTGCAGCAGGTCAACCAAGTGTTACCGCAAGCCACTTTCTGTCGTGCCATCTTCTGATAGCCAGCGGGCCACAAAGCTAAGTTGCGCTGCTGAGTAATATTTTTCCAGATCTGGAAGTTGTGTGCTCCCTGTTCTTTATGGTAAGGTTAGTGTGGTTAGTGCTAATTTGTGTCTGCCTTTGCCCCACAAGAACTCTCGGAGTGATGTTTGAAGCAAGTGAAAGAAAGGGGCCTTTATGTAATAATATACATTCTGGAAATGGGAGAGAAATCTCAGGAGTACAATTATTTTAACTATTGATACTCTGCCCATCATTGACAGAGGCAATTTAGACAAAAATTTGGTAGATTTACGCAATCCCTTAAGTGCAACTTCAGTGTTGTGTACATGCATCAGTTCCGGAGTATGCCTTATATTAACACCCAGGTACGTGAATGTGTCTAGTTGCCATTAGATTCCCACCTCAGGAAGGTCTTCTATGTTTCTGCCTCTCAAGCCCGACAGTTGGAACAGGCAGGATTTCGGTTTACTAAAGTGAATGCCTGAGACCCTTACAAAATTATCTAGGACCTCTAGCATAGTTAGTACATTGAGGTGCGGGTCTCTCACATATAAGAGAACGTAATCCGCGTATAATTAAATAATGTGATCCGCACCACCCACACGTATTCCAGTATCAAAAAATTGCTTCCTAAAGTAGATGGCAATTGGCTCTATGCCCAATATATACAGCATGGGGGACAATGGGCATCCCTATCTGGTGCCCCCGTTTATGTTCCAGGCCGAGGACACAATCTTCCCTGACTTCATTCTAGCCCTTCAGGGATGTCAAGAGCCAATCCCAATATATGGAATCAAATGCTTTAATTGCATCTAGGGATAGCAACGCATAGGGTCCCTCGTCTAATTCTTTTTGGGCCATAATGTGCTGGAGTCGGCGGAGATTCATCGTTGTGTTGCGGCATGGCACAAATCCGCTCTGATCTCTGTGCACCAACCCACCTATCAATCTGGAGAGCCGCTTGGCTAGTATTGTGGTTAAGATCTTAATGTCATAGTTAAGCATTGTGAGTGGACGGTAAGAGTCACATTCGTCTGCTGTTTTCCTAGGCTTAAGTATCGGGACCACCAGTTTCTCCCTCATGCTTTCTGGCAATATCCCTAGGTCATATGCTTCTTTAAACACTTCATGTAACAGCGGTGTGAGGGATTGCTCATACGTTTTGTAGAATTCCGGGGGGAGCCCATTGCTTCCAGGGGTTTTGCTAGTGGCTAGGGACTTTATTGCCTCCCCAATATCTTCAGTGGTGATTTCAGCATCCAGGGCCTCCCTTTGTCTGAAGGTCAGTCTTGGGAGTCCAATCTCGCCAAGTGTGTTTTGAATGTCGTCTTGGGGCACTGGGGTATCATGTGCGTATAGGTGGGTATAGAATTACTTAAAAGTGTTGTTAATCGCCTGTTGTCCTAGCATGCCTCCTTCGTCTTTCAGTGCTGTCATTGGGTGTCTGGGATGTTTCCTTTTACAGAGCCATGCCAGTAGTCGGCCAGGTTTATCCCCTTCATTATGGGCCCTATGTCAAATTTGGGTAGTCTGCCCCATGTCTCCTTACATTTACTCCTGAGTAGGCTTAATTTGTCTTCCTCCTCCTTCGTCCCCAGGTTGGTGGCCTCTGTCTTTTTAATTTCTTCCTCTTGTTGTTCCAGTTCAACCCTCAGTGTCTTACTGACGGTACCCGCCTTAGCTATGATCTCCCGTCATATTACCACCTTCAAGGCCTCCCATATCATGCTACATTTACCCACACTGCCCACATTCTCCTCTATGTATTTCTCTAGGGAGTTCCTAAGGTCTTCCCTAAATTCCAGATCCATCAGTGCTTCAGTGGGCATCCTCCATAGTGGGATAGGAGGTCGGGACCAGCTATTCTCCATTCCATCAGTAGGGGGGGTGGTCAGAAATGGATCGACCCAGGTATTGTGTGGTTTCTATTTGCGGGAGTTGATCTCTACCAATAAATATATGATCGATCCTGGTATATAGATTGTGTGGGGATGAGTAGTAGGAATATCCCCGCTCCCCCGGGTGTTGCTGTCGCCACACATCTGCTAGATCTAATCAGTCTAAGGCTACGTTCAGTGCAGCGTAGGCTGTTGTTTTATGATTTAATGGGGGAGCAGATCTGTCCAGGTCTGGGTCTCTTATACAATTAAAGTCTCCACCCCAAATGAAGAAGCTATTTCTATACTGAGTTATCTTGGTGCACATACCATCCAGATGGGATGGGATATTGCAGTTGGGGACGTAAGAGTTAACTATGCATGTTTCAATCTGCTAAATATAGCCCCACATTATCACATACCTGCCACCCTCGTCAGCTTCCGATGTCATCAATTTAAAAGGAATTTGAGGGCTCATCCAAGTAAATAAACCCCTCTCATACTTGGAATACGCTGAACCTAACCCCTGTCCACCCCAACATTCCTGTAGTTTAGCCATGGATTCTTTCATCAGGTGGGTTTCCTGCAATAGGGCTATGCCTACTTTTTTTCTGTTCAAGTAGGATTTGATGCGATTTCTGCGGAGATAAGAGCCCAACCCCCGTACATTTCACGTTAATACTCTAATTTGTGCTGCCATGTGTTACACTCACCTGATTCCACGGGGGCGCCACCCAGCAGTTGGGGTTCAGATGTCCCTCCTTGCGATGCCCAGATGCGACCAGCGGAAGAGTTCTGCCTGCAATACAGGTAAACTATGTTCAGGACTGGGCAGCTGGGGTAAACAGCCTCCCACCTCCCTGTAGGTCTGCGATCCTTCTGGACTTCTCCTCACCTTGTGTTAGATGTTGGCGGGTTCCCCGTCCTGCTGTCTTGGCAGGGGCGCATTGTGCTTGGTGGCCAATGGCGATCGAGTTGCTTCACTGATGCCATCTTGAGTCTTTCAGGTAGGTCGTATTGCTGTGAATATTGCTGTTCTTGCATGTCTTTTAACAATGTCTTTTTCTTCCTAGGTACACGGAAGTCCAATATGTGGCAAGGCGGAATCTGTGTTTCTCCGGTAAGTATGGGCGTTTTTGGAGCACCTTGATGCGGTGAGTAGGCGCTATGCACTGCCTTTGCTAACCTGTTATCTTTTTCTCTTCACAGGTCGCGGTACTCGGCCGGAGTATGGAATTTCCGTAGTGATGCTGATTGAGGAGCGGCTGGCGAGGTAAGCTTTTCGGCACTGTTTGTTAATTGTACAATGTCTAATGCCTTGTTTCTTCTCTTTTACAGGTCCGTCGATCCGAAGGAGCGCTGGTTCCAGGATGATGTTCGGGAGAGCTGCGGCGATGAAGTTCAGGTAAGCTGCTGCCTTTTCTCACAATGTCTTCTCCTTTCCTTTGCAGGTGCTGTTCTTCCGAGGTTTTTGCAGGTGCTGTTCTTCCGAGGTTAGTGGCTGAAGCTGAAAACAGTGAGCATTACGTTGCAGAAATGCAAACTAACGCAAAGTGTTTCAGTCTATTCAGGTATGGTTTAAATAGCTTCAAGAAAGAAGTCCAGGTAAAATAGTCCCCATGGTACCACACCCAAAAACACTACACTGCAAGCCTGGTTTCAAGGAGCCTGGTTATGAGGATGCCTCAACATGACTGGCATTAATGAAAAGTAGTTCCCAAGCACAAGTCTATATTCAAACATGAGCCTGGCGCCAAAGGCGCCAGGACTGGCTCCAAGAAGGCCTAGGCTGCAATTTCTTGGGTTTAGTGGGGACTGGAACCAAGACTCTCCCTGGCCCATAGGTTGGCCAGGGGGTCTTCAGTGTGGGGGTTGTGACACCATGTTTGTTCAATGTCAACCTCTAGGATTGTTCCTATCAGTTCCCTGGTTGAGTTGCTGGCAGTCCCATCTCAGGGACCCACTCCCCCCTGGGTGCCCGGCCCCATGCAACCTGATACCTCACCCCATAGCCTCTGTTGACACGACATTTCTTCATCTGGAGACTTCACAACCAACTTCACACCAACTGTTTTAAACAAGGTAAAAAGTATTAACAAGTAACTACACCTAGCTGCAGCCACGATCCAGCGGTGCTCAGGTGCACCCATGCCGTTTAGGCCCATCCAGGTCAACTGGCGTGAGTATTGTGCTAGCAACAGGCCTGCACTAGTCTTTTCATGGGGTGGGTACTGATGCGCAGTCCATGTCTCGGTAGTCTCTCCGTCCGGATCAACAATAACATTGCAGCGGTTATGCAAGTCAAAGCAGACATCTTACCACAGTTCCGTGTGTGGATCTTCTGGTCAAGGACTCACCACACCCCCTCCCCGTTCAGCACAGCTCATGTGATTGGTTCTTAGTCGCTGGCCAGATTATTGTGTTCAAGCCACATGTTGGCCGCAGCTGGTGTTTCCAGGAATATGGCTTTTCTTTTGTAGAGTTTTTTGAGGGGAGACGGATATAACAACATGTATTTGAGGTTAAACTGATGGAGCCTCGCCTTTATCGGTACACAAGAATTCCTTGCTTGTTGAACGTTGAGTGTGTAATACGGGTAAATAACTATTTTAGAGTTAACTCTTTTAATTTCCCCACCTTCTCTCGAGTGCTTAAGTATTATTTCCCTGACTTGGAAGTTTTAAATTTTCACGATCATCGGGCGAGGGTGTGAGCCTGGTGTTGGCCTCTTTTGCAGGGACCTGTGGGCTCTTTCCACTGTGAATCCTTGGGATAATCGGCCAGCCCTGATTTCTTGTTGTATCATGGTTTCCACAAACCCAGTTGGGTTCAGACCTTCCATGCCCTCCGGGATCTCTAATATGTGGATGTTGTTGCATCAAGCACATCCCTCTGCATCCTCTGATCTCACCTCCAATCGGGCTACCTTTTTCTCCAGTTCCTGTACTCTAGCCCTCAGGTCAGTCGTAGTCTCAGCGGTTTCCTGAAGCCCCATTTCCGCTGTGGTTACTCTCTCTGTCAAATTGCATGCGTCTTGGTGCATTAGTTGCATATCTGACTTGACCTTGTGGATTTTTGTGTCTTTGAATATTCTGAGTGCAGCAATGGCCTGTAGCACTTGGGCGTTTTTGAAATTGTCATCTAAAGGCCTTGTTTCATCTTGTGCGTTCCTGTCTGAGTGTGACTGGATCTTTGGTTTGGCCGTCGCAAAATAATCCATTATTGTTTATTTAGGTTTTCCTTTGGCAGGGGACATTGCCTGTAGGCAACAGTCGGGATTAGTTAGGGATACTTTGTCTGATTTTCAATTCATGTCGCCTAAGCTCATACAATCGGGATCCAGTACAGCGTCCCAGGCTGTAGTGCAATCAAAGATGTGAGCAGTGTGGGGGGATCTCACCTCAGGAGAGTGTTATGGTCCTGGTAGGTTGATTGTCAGTTGCGCCCCTAGGTATGCGTTGTTGCACACGTGGCACTAACCTTTGTTTGGCGTCGGGGCCTAGTCCAGTGTCCAAACAGCCTCCGTTTCAGCCGTGCTATACTTTTGGGAGTCCATTCACTGATTCTGTTGATTTGCTCCTTAAATGTACACCCCCCAGCTTTGCCTGTGGTGTATGGCATCTCCCAGGAATACTTTAGCTGTGACTCGTAGATTTGTGCCGTTAACAGTGGGATCCTGCGGTATGTGTCCCCCGTTGCTTAGATGTTTGTGGTTAGCAGGTTAGGCGTGGGATAGTTCAACAGTGTGCTTCCAGCATTAGATTTGGTGCTCAAGTAGTGTACCGGCCTGACAAGTGGGTTTAGTCCATTGAAATTAAAGCCGGCCATCATGATGGGGGTGCACATGCCCAGGTGAGTATTTGTAGTGTCTTTCAGCAGTATTCAGGACAACTAGGTGAAACGGCTGTAGTAATAGCAGGACTCTAACGTAGCTTCCAAAGACCACCAGTCTCGTGGCAGTACGTGATCAGCTGGTCAGGCACAAATCGGGTTTGTAGCGCCCCTTCAATGTCCTGTACTATGTGTCAGTGTGCCTAGCAGGGGTTGGTGGTCATCAGTGCCAGTAGACTGGCTTGAGACTCGATGGCCTCAGATACTCAAGTCCTGCTATTTCTTATATGTTGGTTCAGGCGTCTTGGTGGAGTTACAGCCGTAATAGTAGGTCCCACCCTCAACTGTGGGATTGTACCAGCGTTTTGGAGCTCCCTCAGCTGGCCTCGGACAGAGCGCAGCTGCAGACATTCATCAGCAGGGCATGTGCCCCTACACAGTAGCCCTGCCAGAGAGAACTGTAGAGAAGGTTCCTACTGCAAATGCTCACACTGTCATGCAGATCTAGTTATGTGGTGCCATTCCCAATTCTGTTCCTTTTAATTTACAGCGTTCAGCCTTCCCAGGGGTGGAATTCTCTGATCTAAGATGCCCCTAAGGTGATTCGCAGGACAGTAGTGCAGGGGGTTATTCCTCCCAGGCAAAAACGTTCTGGTCATGCACTGATTTCGGGGTATTGTCTATGGGGGCTATCAGTGCTTGTGCGCAGCACTCATCTGCTTCCACGGGCTCCCCATAATGGCATATTTCCGTTAATAGCAGAGCTTTCCGTTCCTTAAATCAGAGGTCACGCGCACACTGACCTGAATGGTGCTGGTGTCCCCAGCAGGCTGGTATTTCAGACTTCTGTAGCTTGCAGTCAGATTATGCGATGTGCATCCTTTGTGCTCGTAGTCTGGCGTTGGATCTTGTGGTCCCGGCGGGAGCTTCAAGTGGCACCGTCTGGATACCTCCCCAGCCGTGTCATACCCCAGCAGGTCCAGGGGTGGTAGGACTTGTTGTGATCCCTCAGAGCATGCTAATATGTTGCAGGCAGCGGGGACGGGAGCTCTGTGTACCGCTTTATCCCAGCTCAATCTCCGTCAACCTAATTTGCGGCGCCCTGGCCCGCCACCAGTGGCCTGGTTGGGTCCATGTGCGCAACGTCGGAGCCCCGAAACCCAGCAGTCCCAGCAGTTTGCTGTCTCCATTCATGACCGTGGCTCGGCAGGCGCAGTCCTGGCAGGTGACGAGGGCTCCTTCTCTCTCACCCTGCGGAAGAGGATCAGCGCATCTCGGGTGGTACGCCATGCCTTTCAGCGTTTCCCTCTCTAGTAGTATAAGTGGAGGAGGGCAGTCCAGTAACTCGAGTTCCAATGTGGAATTGATCGTTCATTCCGTGGTTTAATCCACAAGCTCAGTTCTCCCTCGAGCATGCGTTGTAAGCCGCTGGTGCCATTTTGTGGGGTGCAGAGACGTCTCAGAAAAACAAGCGTTTCAGAAACTCAGCGTGTCCCATTTTTGTCACAAAACACACCGGGTGGCAGGTGAAGGGTTCATACACCAATAACTGTGTTCTGTTGTTGGAAGTTCTGTTCTTATCCACTGCAAGAGGATCATATGTAGGATCTCGGACGGGAGTTCAGCCGAGCTGCTTTCTCACGCCAAGCGCTAGCCATACCCCACACTTCCATGTTCTTAATGTCACTGGGCCTAGTAAGATCATTGTTTTTGTTCTCCCTTGTTCCCCTCCCTTTGCTTGGTTGCACTCTGAATCACTTGTGTATGAGCGCAATTTAAATAAAATATCATATCATATCCATGTAGAGCATGGTAGCATGAGAAATAGGTGATGGCGCTGGCTGCTTGCCAATCTTTGCCCCCTTATTCTCCAAAAAGCTGGCTATGCCTGCATATGTGAGGCAACCAGCTTTGTCTCCTGTTCTTCTGGTATGGAGGCACACATTTCCTGCATTGTGGGATAGTAATGAGCCATTAAGTAGGAGTACAGTGCAGTCAAATATTCTGCATAGGCTCATCTCCCCAAAGCTACCAATACATTGAGCAAGAAATGCTTGGATACATGTTGGCAGGAAGCATTAATTAAGGCTAAGAAGAACTATTATTGGTTGCAACCATGGCATAGCAGTGACACACAAATACATATTATCAGCTGTTGGTATCATGTAGAGGGAAGCACAGAGAACTATTTCACAGCTTTTGTGGTGCAGGGAGACCCAGAGAAATATGTGCAGTTGCATCTATTGTGATGGCAGGAATTATTTTATTTTGTAGCACTGGCCAAACTACAGTAGCGCAGAGAAATATTTATTGTGGTTTCGGCTATTGTGTGATAAGAACTGTTCTAAGAGATATAGTGTAAAGGCCTATATTTCCAGTGTCAATGTAAAAGTGCATTTTGGAGCGCATCACCCGAGACCTATAGAAATATCTAATGTTTGCCTTTTCTTGCAGCAAGGAGAAACCATAACACTCATTTTTGTGGCAAAACTACAGTAGAAACGACTCAATAAATTCTATGTTTGTGACTTTCAACCAGCAGGAACAACCTGCAAGGCACTCATACTTGCAGTTTGGTCTCATACAGCACTGCAAATCCAAAACATTCCTGTCTGCTATTCATCTGCATCTCCCATCTTTAATGCCTTGCACTGGTTGCCCGTGGTCATACTGGTTAAGTTTAAGGCCCTATGTGTCATTTGTTTGTTTGTTTGTTTGTTTATTATATTTATATTGGCACCTGACCCGGATGTATTTGGGCGCGAAGGCATAAAGAAGGTTGTTAAGCTTAAGTTACATAGAGCAAAGGAATGCATACAGCTAAGGTTACAATGCTGTATGCATGAACAGGCAAGTCAAATAATAAAAGGTATATACAGTAAGAACCAAGAATAAGTATGAGGCACATACATATAACAACAAACAGTGAAATCCCATGTGTACAATAAATACTAGGAGGATTGCAGGTGAGGTAGGGTCAAACGTCATGTTCCTTTAGCCAGTTAATGAGACTAGATCTGAATTGTAAGTAAGGTAGATCTTCCCTTAAGGCAGGGGGGAGGGAATTCCAATATTGTGCTGCTTTGACAGGGAAGCTACTCCCACCAGATTTAGTAAGTTTAAATCTAGGTACTAAGAGTAGGTTAGAGTTGGTTTTTCTTAGGGGATGGGAAGCTGTTTGTCTAGTGAATCTGGCTGTAACGTATTGTGGGGCTGCTTGGTTAAGAAATTTGTGTGTCAAAGAGGCAGTTTTGAGGAGGAGTTGGTCTTTTGTAGAGAGCCAATTAACGGATCACCTGAGATCAGAAATATGGGCATTTTAGGAGAGACTTAGGGAAGCTCTTAGAGCATTATTTTTGAGAGTCTGAATTTTGGACGTGATGTATTTGTTGCTGCCTATATATTGGGCATTACAATAATCCAATTTGGATAAGATTAGGGCTCTCGCTAAAGTAATGCAGTTGTTGGGTGAGAGGAAGGGCTTGGCTGCCCTGATCAGCTTGCAGGTGTAGAAGGTAGCTGAGGCCATAGCGTTTACTTGTTTATCAAAGGTAAGCATAGAGTCTATGTGCAAGCCAAGAGTTTTAACTACCTTAGCCACAGTAATGTTATTGTTGTCAATTATGAGGGGTGCGTAGTTGGGACCTAGTTTTTTGATGTTGGATGGGGTACCTAGAATGAGGAGTTCTGTTCTGTTTTGTCTTCATTCAGGCACAGACCGTGGGAGGCCATCCATGCCTGGATGATGAGGTAAACTCTGTTCACAAAGTCCAAATCCTTGTCATAATCTCCCGTCAACGGGATGAGATTCTGTGTATCATCGGCATAATTTGTGTAGGTGATACCTAGACCATCTAGATCCTCGAAAAGGGGCTTTGTGAAGATGTTGTACAGGGTAGGAGATATGCAGGAGCCTTGGGGTACACCGCATGATATGGGTGCGGGGTCCGCAGCTGCTAGAGGAGAGAGGACTCGCATTGTCCTATTATCATGGAAGTGAACAATGTATTGCTATGAGGGATAAAGTGTTACTCAAATGCGTCAACTGCAAGTTAGATTTGTTGCGGTGAGTCTTCAAAAATTAATCCAGTTAACAATGAAAGTCTTCAATATAGATTTCCATGATATGATTTATTATAAGTTCTCACATGTTACCATCACATGTTTATGTTCTTCAATACAAGTGTTTTCTGCACACTCAAAAATAAAGAAGAATTTTTGCTGTCAACAAACAGTTTTTTGTCAAGTTATTTTAGTTCCTACACGACACGTGTTTCCCCATTGTTAGTTTACAATGGTTCATCAGGAGAGCAAGTTCCTATTATGTTCCTTCATGCACCCCTTGTGTTTGGTGCGTGCACTTTTACCAAGTATTTTTTGATTAAATGCAATTTTATTGCCGATACTCTGTTTCTTTTTATGGTGATTTAATGCTGTCAGTTTTCAGACGGTCATTGGTTCTCAGTTTCTAATTGGCTTATGGTTTCTGCACAGGACCAGGACCAGGACCAGAAAGGACATTAATTTAAGGACCATAAGCCAATTAGAAATTACAAATCTAACTTGCAGTTGGCGCATTTGAGTAACACTTTATCCCTCATATCAATATATTGTTCAGTTGTTTCTGTGTAGCAGCCACACAAGGATTTGAGGATCACTCGTGCAGACAACTATTACTCATTAAATAAGACACCACTTTACAATAAGCTGTCGCCCGGGACACAGCTTTTTTTGGTTGCAAACTCCTTTTTTTCTATTATCAAGGAAGGACTGGATCCAAATGACTGCCCCCTGAGAGAAGCGGGCCGCAGAGACTAGGTGGTTGCAGAGTATAGAGTGGTCTACCAAATCAAACGCGGCTGAGAGGTCGAGGAGTAGCAAGGGTGCCGTCTTACCTTTGTCTCTCAGTGTGTCTATTTATGCCTTGAGGTCTATGAGTGCAGTCTCAGTGCCATGCTGAGGTCTGAAGCCAAACTGACACACTCCTAGGAGGTGGTTTTCTTCTAGATGATGCTGGATTTGTAGATATGCTACTTTATCCAAGATTTTCAGTAGGAATGGCACTGTGGTTATGGGGCGATAGTCAGTGGGGATGGAAGGGTTGAGGGTTTGTTTTTTAAGGAGAGGAAGGACCCAGGAATGTTTTAGGTTGCTAGGTATCGTGCCTGATGTGAATGAGGCGTTTATAAGTTTAGTGATGAATGGGGAGAGTTCACAGGCAGCGTCTTTAATGATTTGGGCTGGACATGAGTCACCATGACAATTAGACGGTTTGAGGGTGAGGATAACTTTTTTGACTTCTTTGATAGAAACTTTATGAAAGTGGAAACTGGGGGTCAGAGGTGTGGGTAGGGTCCGAGTGATCTGGAGTAGTGGTATGATGTTCGTGACAGTCTTGGGAGTAGTAGCATTGATACCAGTCTTAGAGGCAATAAGGTTATCTTTTTTATTGTTAATCTTCACCTGGAGAGTTGTTATCTTGTTGGCCAGGGCATTTTGTATACTCGTGCACCAATTTTTGTCCTTAAGACAGGAGTCGTGAGCTTGAATGGGAGATTATACCTCTTTAAGGATGGCAAACAATTCTTTGGTATTTGATTTGGCTTGGGAGATTCGGGAGTTGTAGGAAGTTTGTTTGGCTAGAATAATTTCTTTTTTGTAGAGGGTGGCTAGTTTATTCAGGTTATTTTTGTTGAGGTCTGAGGGGTATGATCTCCAGATTTTTTCGCTTAGACGTTTCTCTTGTCTGATTGCTTTCAGATGAGGCATAAACGAAGTGTTTAGGTGTTGGCGAGGTTTGCTCTTTCTAACCTTCAATGGTGCAATGGCATCTATGGATGTGAGCATCACTTTGTTGTACATTTCTACCATAGTGGATGGGTCAGTCTGGTCTGAGATAGAATTCAGTGTAGGAAGAGTGAGAGGGATAAGATTTTCAGGAGTAATATTTATTTTGTTTCTAGTAGGAACAGCTGGTGCTATACTACTAGTATTCGTAGGAGGTGTGGCTTCTAGCGTGAAGGATATCAGGTAGTGGTCGGACCAAGGCTGAGGCATTATAGAAGTGATAGTGGTTGGGCAATTGTGTTCGGCAACCCAATCGAGGGTCCTTCCTTTAATATGAGTGGGTTCTGTAATCTTTTGGGTGAATCCTAGCTCCTCAAGGGAGTTATTAATCTGTATAGCGTTAGGGTCTAGTGGATCACCAAATCCGAGGTTGAAGTCTCCTAAGATAAGGCATTGTGATGAGTTTTCTAAGTTGTCAGATAGTAAGTTCTTGAGGTATTCCTCAAAGGAACCTAGGGGGCCTTGTGGTCGGTATATAAAGTAAATGCTGATAGTTTGATTGTTGGAGATGGTAAGTTTGGCAGTGAGAGATTCACAGGAGTTTGTAGTATGGGATGTGGAGAGTCTTGGCGTTAGGTTGTTCTTAACAATTATAGCAAGACCCCCACCTCGGGAGGTGGTACGATCCAATCTTATAAGAGTATAGTTGTCCGGAGTGGCTAGCATGATTGCAGGCCTGCTGCAGGGTGAAGCCAGGATTCGGTAATGGCCAGGAGGTCAATGTTTTCATTATGGATTAAGTCTGCTATATCTGTGATCTGTGGCATGGGCTGCCATCATGCATTTTATAAAACAGGGCCTGAATATCTTCAAGAAAAATGTGGTCCGTATTTCCCAACCCATCATTTGCGTTCCTCCATTGCTCTGCGTTTTAAGTACTCTTGCGTGGGAGGTCATTCTTTTTCAGTGGCCTGCCACTCAGTTATGAAATTCTTTTCCACCGTCCATTCGTGAGATTTCTGACCATCTGTTCTTTCAGCTTGCCTGAAAACCTTCTTGTTCCCAGTTTGAGCCCAGCTTGTTTTTCCCTGCCAGTTTCCTTTACAGTTCTTCCTCCTTCGTTCCATGATGCCTTAGCCAGTGTAGGATGCGCCCTAGAAGTGTATCTAACATAACATCTTTGCAGCTGCCTTGCAGCAGGCAGAACATGAACACAAATCATGTTTGTATTTCCTTTAAGGCAGGGGAAAATAATCTTATGTTTGTAGCTCTTGTCCAGCAAGAAGTGTCCAATACCTTTTCAACCCCGGTTGCAAGAATGGAATCATCCGCTAACAGATGGTTACGTGTATCAAGTTTAAATTGACAAAATAAAGAGTTCTACTTACCTGGAGATATCCTTCCGCAAACAAGGATTGATAGGAATTCAGCAATAATGGATTTCTTCAACCATTAGTGGGCAGTCTATTATTACCACTGTCCACTGTGGTGTTTATAAAATAACTTTTCTGTGTATCTTTAAATTTGCTCTCCATGAGTTTATCCATATTACCCAGTAGAGGAGGTCCCGAGTATAGCCCGCACTCCAACCGTCCATTTTGAAGTACCAGGAATGTTCACACCGATGTATGATGAGCAAATAAACCAGCAGAGAGCCGCAGTGGGGCTCTGTCCAGTACCTATCAGAAGAAAAGCACCTATTGAAGTACCAGTACCAAGGAAACCATGGACAGTAAAGTATCCATTGAGGAAACCCTATCAACCAATGAAACTAAATGAAGATCGTCTAAATACAGTCGCTGAAGAGACCAAAAAAGTCTTAATGGTAGATGAATGGTGACGTCACGAGAACCCGGACTGACTCACGTATATAAGAAATGACGACCAGAGAATGGCGTAAAGAGGCGAAACACAATGAAAAAGGATATTGTATACCTAAAGTGAAAGGACAATGTCAAATGTAAGAAGCTTAAGCCATGAGCATGGAGAAGATATTCGGCCAGTTTACACATGTACATATGCTTGGAACTGCAAGACAGCTAAGAGAATTGTGTGGCTTGCTATGCTTAGCAGAAAGATAGTGAGGCAAGCACCACTATACATAATCTACCTCAAAGAAGAATGTTATATAAGTATATTTCCACTTTGCACAAGAAGCAGAATCAACCAAAAGGTTACTAAAAGGCCACACAAGAAGACTTTCATATTTGGCGAAATCAAGATTACAGCGGCAGAAACGAAACTCAGCAGAGGCAAATCGTGCCTGGAGAACCAAGGTCGTATCTGGCAAGATGGACAAACAAGTGGCTACAATTAATTGAAGCAAAGAACAGAATAGACTGCTCTGAAGGGTCAAGAGAAGAAGCCGAAGGCAGGTAGCGGGTGAAACGAAAGTCAAATACACAAATTATACGAAGAGGAGGCAAAGTCACGGTGTCTAAACCACGTGACCAGCCGAGAGAGCAGAAGTAAGCCTTTCATACCTACGCCTTATCGTACCCATCCTCCTTAACTTTCTCAGACCAAGAGCCAGACTCAAGGCCAAACTACAAGGCAGTAATTGACAGACACCCACTAAGGTGATTAATGGCTGTAACATAAATTGAAGGAAAGCTGGGGTACAGACTTACTCCCTGCACCTGTCCTCATTATTCTGCGTGCTGCTAAGCGAAGTGGAAACGTATGTGTGGGGTTGGTGCCAACCCAATCACAGGGGACCAAGTAATCTAGGGTCCAATAGTTAGTTGAACCAATGAGACATCGTACTCTTAGTTACATCTACAGTAGCTAGTTTGAATGTAGGGCTTAGATGCCCCACCTTACAGTGTTTACCCAATCCCCTTCCACCATTACCATATACAGATATAGTACCTATAGTAAAGTTACCTTTCCTGAACCAATAGAATTGTATGCCAACTTTTAAGCGTTACACGTCAATGATGATGAGTTTTCAGTATAAATGTTCTGATTTTTATGAAGTTTGTTGGAGTTGAAGCAAGAAGGAAGATTGCGCCACTGCTGATATTCATAACTCCTCATTTTTTGTACTTGTCATTAAACGGACTCCCTTTGCCAAACCGTTGAGTTGTCATTATTGATTTGGTGTTGGAGTATTTAATCTGCATCCCCATCCACCTCACAGTTGCTGCTATCTGGTCTTAAAGTACTTCTGGGCAAACCCCGACTCTATGGGCCGGTTGGGGGTCCCAGTGCACACTTGGTAGCAGCGGATGGTTATCGATTAGAATAAGACACCCATTGACCATCGACATAAAGTAACTCTAGGTCCTCGGTAATATCACAACTCCTTTGCCATCCGGCTGAGTAGACCGTGAAGCTCCCCATAGACAGTGGTAGAATACAAATAAAATCTGCAGAACGAGGTCTGAAGGGACCCGTGTTACCCACATAACCCCTTCCCACTTCTACGGGCAGCTGAGCGGGTGAACGGCCGGAGAAGGCGGTGACGCTGGCGGTGATCCCGAGCATCCAGAGAGGAAACATGCGAACAGTGAGTGAAAAAGACTAAATGCTTTGGCAAAAAGTGCATGCCTTAGAACAAGTAAGGGAAAGGTAACGGAGGGAGGCAAGAAAACAAAATAAAGTAAGAAGTAGAGTAGGATATATATATATAAGCGGAAGGAAATACTGACTCAAAGGGGCACTAAAAGTAGTAAAAGAGGCTACTGGGGAGGACACCCGAGAAGAGAGAGGATACCGGGGGGACACCCGAGAAGAGAGAGGATTCGCTTAATTCCTATGCTTTAATATAGCGGCTAGAAGAAGCTTGCATCCAGAGTCCCAAATGAAGGGGAACAAATAGGCCACCACAGCGTTTAAAGATGCTTTTGTGAAAGGGATGGGTTTAAACTCCATGTCGGGGTGATATTAGAGGCAGAGGTATAATTGCCAAGCTGAAGTTTGTCTAATCTGTTAACGTCTGTCTTATGTGTTATTTGTTGTGACATCATAGGTCAAAATTTTTCCTTCAAGGAACTAGCATAAAATGTACGTGATTAAGTAACTGAGATATTGTAGTGTACGAATTGATGTTTATTGATTAAAAAACCAGATCTAAAATTTTTGTGGAAAATACAGGATTGAAGCTTGCGACGATTGGTGCTCGCTCATATTGTTGGAATTGGTTAAGTGACGGAAGACATTTACAAGTGTTGTATAAAGTGAAAGTGAACAAAGTTAAATATGGAAGACATGACACAATTAGTACACCTGTGCAAACAGTTGCCAAAACACACACCTAAGCTGAAAAAGTACAGAGCGGAATGGGTTAAAGGAAGCGCCCACAAAATGTTTATGCTTTGGCCCCAGGGTGGATCCTTATCTAAAACAGTCTTGCAACACATGACGACATACTTGCACGCCACATACACGGGCAAAAAGTTAGCCTAGCTAGTCTAGAGTTGTGGAAAATGTACCAACAGGATAAAGAGGAGGAGACGCCAGTAGATTGGATACTTAACGTATGTACAGAGGGGGGTGCAACGCCCTCAGTGCCACCCGCCCCGTCTGAAACAAAAACTGAAGACAGTAAGGATGAAGGGTTATACCCATTAAGAGAACTTAAAGCAGCCACAGGGTATAGCAACAGGGCATATTTGTCACCTACGCAAAGCGGTGATGAAAATCTAGACAAAAATAGAGATAGAGATATCACCTCCAAAGTCCTGAGTGACAAGGAGAGATGCGAGAAAGAGAGAAAAGACCAGACACAAGCAAGTACATCTCTCGAAACGGAGAGGGAAGGCAACAAATGGAAAGGGAATGAGGATAGAACTGATGAGATAGCACTCACCCAGAACAAATGGATAGGAGATCAGATTTTATTGAAACTCAATGGTAAAGGCATTGATGACGCAAAACAAAAGGAGAAGCTAGATGATGTACAGAGAAGGGAGAAAGAGAAAGAAAAAGGATTGAGAGACGAAAGAGTAAGGAAGAAAGATAGACAGCGACGAGAACAGTTATATGATGAAGAGCAAGAAAGGCAACACGATCGTAAACAGAGAGTAGCCAATGATCAAGACATACAGGAGCAGCGAAGGATAGAGGAAAAACAGAGGATACGAGAGAAAAGAATAAAGAGACGAAGGGATGAGGAAATCCGAAGGGCAAACGAATGTAGAGACGCAAAGAAAGAGGAAGAAGATAGGACCAGAGACGAAGCAAGTAAGCGCAGAGAGTTCGATGATGATGTAGAACGCAAGCGAAGACAGAGAGCATGCGATTTCGAATATCTGGAAACAGAGGCCAAAAAACCTGAGCCAGTAGTAGACTGGGAATATTCAGAAGAATTCTTTCCTGAGTACGTTTCAGTTCACCAGAAGCATCGGAGAGACGATCAATAGACTATATGATGAAATGGGGCTAGAAAAAGTACCCCAAGGGGAGGGGACGATGAGCGCCTGAGAGCACTCACCTTTACAATACTGAGGACATCTTCCGAAGTAGTGGGAATAGAGAACTGTCCCTAGATAGGTTGTAAATAAGTAGGAATGAATATTATGCAATAAGTTGCATGAGTTAGGGGCAGGCAATGTCTAACACCAAAAGAGAGGAGCATGAGGAAAAGGAGAAAGGGAGGAGATGTGAAAAACGATTCTCAAGGGGGAAAGGAATAAGATGGTCAGACACTAGTGAGTCTGCACCGAGGGCATCAGGATCAGCCATGCAGTCAGACTGACACAAAGAAGTATCTCACGATCAGAGGGGGGTGTCCCCACCATCCTATGTGAGCTGGCTAAGGACATTGCCAGGTAGGCGACGATGCAGGAATATTACTCCTGCAATAGACAGAAGAACAATGAGAGAAGAGAGAGAGGGCTATACGTCCCAATTTCCATTGCTCGATAAAGGTGGAGCAAGACAAACAGTATGTTCCCTGGCCACACATGGATCAGGAGAACCTGAAAAATAAGCTTCCAATGCTGACATCGGGAGCCGGAAAATGGATACACGGGTTAGAAAAAATGATGGGAGGGAACACGTTAGCTATAGGGGATATCAAATGTCTCTTAATCGACATACTTGGTGATAGATTTTTAAAAAAAAAAGGTAGCAGGCGTTCCTCTCCAGAAAGAACAAGGCATGATAACCTGTTCTGAGGTGAGAGTTTGCAGCACACGCTTTTTGCTCACTGTACCTTTCACAGATGGGAAATAACCATTTGCATATCAGTCTTTGTCCCGCCCACATGGGCAGTCCAGCACCAAAATGCTATGGCAATTCCTCTCTGAACAAGA
Source organism: Ambystoma mexicanum (assembly GCF_040938575.1). Lineage (NCBI taxonomy): Eukaryota > Metazoa > Chordata > Amphibia > Caudata > Ambystomatidae > Ambystoma > Ambystoma mexicanum. The sequence continues at coordinate 238,941,317 of NC_090939.1, read as the reverse complement.
GTACCACCAGCAACCCCATACACGTGTTTCAGCCTTGTTGGGCATCATCAGTGAGGTGAAGCTGTGCCTCTCCGAGAGGGCATGTGGTGAGGCAGCCCGTCCCCAGCTTGTGGCCACATTTTTCACCTAAACATCAACCCCTGCGGAGTGCACACAGGCCTGGCACGTACCAGGTCACAATTCATGATGAGAAAGGGGCAGTGAACTGTCACAACCTTACCACCCTGAGAATGTGTCCACGGAAGTGCCACATTGTGTGCATCCCTAGCTACTTAAACAGAACCAATCCCATGTGACCAAAGGGAACACATGCAAGGTGCATATCCCCTCCCCGCAAAACAGGGCATGAAAGTACTGGTATGTCACCCAAACCCTCCGAACCCCCATGATCCCCGTCTGCCACTCCATAACATGGTATGGAATGGCAAAACATCCAACCATATGCACAACACACGACACAATAGTCATGAAGTGCCACGTGAGAAATGTGAATAGGCACCAGACAATCACACCTGATGTGGAATCAATGACCAAAACCTCACACCCTGAAAACGGTGGCACAAATGCATGCAACCAGTGGTGCAAGCAACACAAGTCAGAATACCTGTTGGCATGCACATTGGACATTGAAAATTGACATATCAAACACTACTCACTGTACAGCACAGTGAGTGTGCATTGCGTTGGGGAAACCCCTTGAGCACCATTTTAAAAAAGTGCAATCAACAAAATAGTACCCTCTCATACATGTACATGATCATTGGCTCAAAACTGAACATGAATTGTTGGGACATAGCATGCCTGAGAAGGCAATCTGGGTGCACGTGTGTGCATGGTGTCAACGTAGTTGGTGGGTGGGGCGTTGCCTAAGTGTTTGCGTCAGTAGGGACATGCATCGAATACATGCATGTGAAAAGAAGTGAGCCTCATTGTCCTGTACACAGAACATGTGAACATTGCACTCAAGGACCCCCCTGTGTGTTAAACCACACCCATCCCCTGACACTTCAAAATAAAGCACAACATAGGATCATCCACTGACAGCAGAACATATCATGTACAGAGTACCCCCCATCGACAATGGCAGACAGTGACCCATCACTGATTCATTGAAAATCCTTCTACGACCTACATACAAAGTTCAGTAAAGCGCCTCCATGAGGGAGGAAACAATGGGGAAGAACAGTACCTTCCTAGAAGTCCTTCAAACAGTCCACAATGTGACAATGAACTACCAAATCAAAGTACATATTACAAGTGTCTGGAACAATAAGGGCGAGTCCAGGGAGGGAATGTGGGAAAACAAAACTAGCATCAACATTGCTATGCCTGACAGCAATAGTTGCAGTGCAGGGGTCACATAAGGAGGGGAGTGAGGGAAGAGGAGGGAAGAGGTGAGGAGAGTAACAAAACAAGTGACGAACTGTGGAAGGTCGACAAATATTCAAGATAGTACTGGGCAGGGGGAGAAGAAAGACAGAAGTGAATGGGGGAAGAGACAACCTTCAATCAGTGGTGGAACGACCAATGATAAAAGTAAGTGCCAAAACAATACTAAAAAAGGTGAAGGTGGGGGGCGGATGGACGGAGGCAGAAGTGGCTACGTATCACCATGCCTGATGGCATTTGGGGTAGTGGTTGAAAATGACAGACAGAGGACAAGGTGGAGGGGAAAGGGTGGTGGAGAGGGAGAGGGAGGAGAGAAGGGAGGAGGGGGCCAAGGTCAAAATGCATGAAGGGGGAGATGGGGAAAGAAAGCACACAAAGGGGACAGAGGGAAAGAAGACGGTGCAGGAGGGGATGTGATGGTGAAGGGGCGAGAGAGAGGGAGACAGGCAGGGGCAGGGTAGACAGGGGTACAATCAAGGGACCCAGAAGGCTGGTGGACAGGGCTAGGCAGGGCCTCCATTGTGGGCTTTTTGTAGTGGTGGCAGGCTCCAGCTTCCTGGTTGGCTGGATTGTCACAAGGGCCAAGTGCAACCAATAGGAGGGGGAGCAGGTCCAGGACACAAACATGACAGTCAAGTCAAAAGCAATGCGGCCATACTTCAAAAGGCACATCAAAGCACCAGCCAGGGCTGCAAGATGGCCAAAGTGGTGCAAGCAAGGAATGGGTGGTTGTTGAAATGTGCGGTGACATGGATAACTCAGCGTGCAACCTTCATGTGCCATATCCAAATCACTGTGGGGAAAGTGTCCCAATTCAACATTGTCAGCACGCGGACCTCTCCCACCATCAGTGTGTGTTACACAGCCAAAGGGTGCATGGTACCATCTACAGCAGGAAGTGCATGAACATAGACAGTCAATACACAACAAATATCATAAGCAACATGATGACATGCACAGTCAACAGAATACTCACCAAAGTGAAGTGCAGACATGCATTAGAGAATCCATCCGGAATACCCACTAGGGGTGTACACACAAGTAGGACTGCAGGCTGGCCACAGATTTGACGGAAGCCCAATGCCCCTGTGTCAGATGCTGTTACACCGAGCCCATGGAAAGGGGAAGCAGGAGTAGCATATGTGTCAGGACCCCAAGCAAAACACATACACAAGACAAACCTAAATGGGCCCAGCTGGAACACACAGTGGATGCCTTCCAATGCCACAAAGCACCACACTGTCACATGTATGCACAATAGACAAAAGAAAATGCAATAAAGAAAAAAATCTGCAGAAAATAAAAATCAATTAAATAATTATTTGAATTAAAAAAATAAAAAGAATAATTTAAAAAATAAATTAAAAAAGTATGATTTCTTGTAAAAAAAAGTAATAAAGTAATAACAAAATAATAATTGAAACAATGTTTTTTTTAAAAAACATACTTACCAGAAACTACAAAATTTGGAGGAAAAAAATATTTTTGCAGGAAAAAAAAACAGCTGGAAAAAATTGCAGGAAAAAACAAATTAAAATCAAAAATGGCCATATATGACCAGGGGTTGAGGGGGCACCCAGGAGGGGGGATGTACAGGGTGCACCTCAAAACCCACATGTGTAGATGTTGAGATAAAAAAATAAAACTCACTGGGCTCAGCGCCTGCACGGCCCGACCTATGTGGCAGATAGGTTGTCATCGTCACCCTCTGGATGGAAATCAGAAGGTGGACTGTGCTCAGTTGACTCACCACACCTAGCCGTGCCTTGCCCCTCAATGGCAGCAAGCATGCAGGTCTGGTAAGCCAGGTCCTGGCGGGCAATGAGACTGAGGTCAGCATACATTACCTCACGTGTCACGCGTGCTTCCTCCTGCAAGGACTGATGTGTGAGACAGAGTTCTGCCTGCATGGCCTCAAATGACGACAAACGGAGCGACTCCCGGCTTGCATGGAGTTCAGCTGAGATGGTTCTTTCAAGCTGCACCATCCTGTCTTCTGTCTGCCTACTCTCTTCCATCCAGAGCGCATCCAGAGAAGATCGGAGGGATTGGTGTTCCACCCTCAGGGCCTCACGGTGTGCCTCTGCTTGAGCATTAAGTGCTTGATGCAGAGCCACCATTTCAGCCCGGCACGCCCTGTCAGACGCCGCCATGCCCAAGCTGAGTGAGCAGCACGTGGACTGCGCAGCCCGCTGCTGGAGCACCATTTGCCTTACAGAGGGGAGGATTGAATGGGCTACACTTTCCATACCTTGAGCAATCATCTCAACTGCTCCCCCCTGTTGCTGTGCTATGGCAATCATGGAACGCTCCCACTCAGTTGACCCCGGTGGCACACGGCCACCGCGTTGCCAGACACCACACCTGCTGGGCCCAAGGAGCCGTTGTCCTTGATGGGCTGGTGCTGCCCGCGGCTGCAGGACTGCATCCCTCCGTCGACCTGATGCCCCAGGAACATGGCCAACTGGTGTTGAGTGTGACCGTACACCCATAACCACCACAGGCGGACATTCCAACCCTGCCTGACCCCCTACTGCAGGTGTCACGGACAGAAGATCATCCAACACAGGATCACTTATCGGCGACAACACGTCATGATGCAGATCCAGCTCAACATAGTGGTCAGAGGATACATCAGAGCCTGAATCAGAGTCAGCTCTGGACACTATGGCCTGGAGCACCAGTGGGTTCTCGTGGGCTGCCACCCTACGACCACCACTGGTGCCTGGTTGGTCATGTGAACTGACCACCATGTCTAGGATGACATCTTCATCCTCTGCCGCCAGTGCGTCATCACCTGCAACATAAAAAAAAGAAACAAGGACATGCATGTCGGTGGCACATAGCACACACATACAGTTCACAACATTGACAGTGAAATAATGAAACAACCATGTCACAGACAACTCAAACCCCAACATGCATCCAGTGGCATTGCCATGCAAGGGTATCCCAAACGCAGAAAAGGATGTGTGCAAAATGTGAAGGCGACACGTGTATTGCATGTTGCACATCACCTGCATCCCACACAACCTCTAGCAGGCACATATCCAATGCAGAAATGAGAGATGGCAACAAAGAGATGGCACCAAGCATAAGCATGTGGGAACACACAAATAGCCACAGCTAGAAATCAAACCAAACACACCATGATACATGTAACATGCAGCGCTCACCTACCATCAACTATGCAGAGTACATGTGTCACAGGAGGCACCTACGCTAGTGCCTTTCTATACATTGAAAGGAGGGACAATGGTACATACATGTCAGGTCACCATCACACAGCAGCATTGTGTTTGAATGTTTAAGGGCTGAACTTGGCACAGGAGTGGGTGTGTGAAGTGCAGTGCATGTGTAGCCCCTCAACTTCCAACATCAACACATACGTAGTGATGACAATCTCCAAACGGGATGGCAGAGTAAGTGCAATTGCAGCCATCATGTGCAAATGGCATACACCATGTAGCATGGATTCTGTGAAACACCCATCCTCTGGGCAATAGCAGGGAGGCACTGCATGGCAATGAAATGTTCCCCACAGAACTGTGCATTGGCAGACAGTGTTGGCATGTTTCTATTGCATTTCATAATTCAAATGTCACTACAGCCGATTAGAAATGGACATGATGGAGGACAGATGAGGAACCATCAATAGTATACCCATGCATGTAGGAGACAACACCAGTTGAAAAGAGGCAGTGGGCATGTAACAGGGGGAGCCAAGTGCATGATACAGATGTGGACAGCCTGAAGTCGTGCGTGATGACACACAGACCTACAGTGAGCATGACATGGCTGTCCAAATGAGATGACACTTGGATCATCCTGGACACATACTACAATGAGCAGGTGGCCGAGGACACCTAGGGGCATACATGGAATGCACGTGGAACATGATTGTGCACACATGGGCATGGGGAGCCATTGCCATCAGTACAGTCAGAGTGAGACACGCTGCACCAAGGACAAAGGATGTATATGACATGACATCTCAACAAGATTGCACTCGTACACAAGTGGCTCAGAGCGCAAACAAGCTAAGGGAGTGGAACAAGGGAGAAAAGGAATTCAAAACAACTATCATACTGGGCACAGTCCCATTGAGAACACGCAAACGCATGGAGAAAGGATAAAGGGTTGAAGACCCCAAAAGGGGAAGAAGGGGAACGTGCCAAACAGAGGAGACCAAAGTAGGAATATGTAGTACAATGATAGAATAGGCATTCAAAAGGTGGCAGTGCAGTCAGCAATTGGCAAGTTCAAGGTAATTTGGATAGGGCAAATCTGATGAGTGCAGAAGAAGAGTGGGGGACTGTGTGGGTACATGCACAGGACCCATTGCAATGGGAGTCCTGGAGGCAGTGCAGCAGGGAGGCATGGTGAGCAGGTACTTGGGCCTGAAGGACAGAGTGTGTGCAGGGGCACAGTGCCAACAGAGGAAACTGTCCAGCTGGGGAGAAGAGGGGCTAATGCAGGAGCAAATAGGAAGGTCTTGAGGTGCTTCCGGAAGCACAGATGTTTCTCCTCAAGTTTCAACATGGCCAGTTGGCTGTTCCAAAGGGAGTACCCAGCCATACGCACAGATCTGCCCCCAGCTTATCTATTCAGATAACGATTAACCCAGAGGGAGTGCGAGTAGAGGACTAGTTTTCAGGGAGGGGATACACAAACAACAACTGGCCTTCCTCTCCCTACGGACATTGCAATCTGTGACCGTGTTGAGCCTGTCCTAGCTGGGATGGTGTTGCGCCAACGGGGTATTCGGGATGACGTGCAGGGTTCTCGTGAGGACAATGCACATCATTTTGAATACCTCATTGACTGTGTCACCCTTCTAGGAAAGGTCACTGGCGCTGGGATCCTCCGTGTGCTGGACCTTCTTCCGACCACCTCTTCAACTGAGCCCCCTATTGTGAAAACAAAGAAATAATATGAGGCTGGGTAGCCCAAAAGGAAATACACCAAACACAGGTTACAAAGGAACATAAAAAGATCTTTTAATTTACACTGAATAGTTACAAAAAGTCAAAGACAAATCAGATAGCTATCGGCCCTCAGAACAACACAGCAAACGCCAGTGTGGTTCAGTGTGCTCAGTGAGTGCGATTGTACATTAGATTTGGTCATGCTTTTATACTGTTTGAACACAATGTCCAACCCTACTCTGGGTTAATATTCCTCTAATACATTACTGATCTAGGGTTCATGCCGAGGTCGTACAATTTGTGTCCTTAGGATTTGCCATGAATGCATTTGCCAATAAGTCATGGATTAGCTTCATTAACATAGGTAATCCTGTACACACAGGTCAGCGAAGGACAAGGTCTCAATTCATGACCCTAACAAGTGGCCTGCAGGCAAGTTACTTATTAGCTGTACACAGAGGTCATGACGGCCATGTTCTATTCTAAATGACATCGTCCACCATTTTAACTCACAGGGTGACTTTACAGGGAGAGAGAACCTAAAATGGCGGTTTACATTGATTCTAGGGTCAGGACCTTGCAACACGAATTTCTTCGCAAGTAGCTTACAAGCAGCTTGGCGTAGGCCAATATACATATATTCATTCAAATAGGAGGCACGATATAATTTCCCATTTGACACTATGCGCCAGTCGTCCTCCATGCCATCTTCCTGTCCAAGTATCACCTAGGCACCCTGTGGAGCTGCCCCTGAGCCAGCGGCCAGGCTGGTGGAGGACACATCCCTGCCACAGTTGGGAGCCGGAGGTCCAGCAGGGGTGGCGACCCCACCAACTGGACCCCAGCAAGAGGAGGACTTGCAGGCATCAACAGGCAGGGCACATGCACAGCAGCAGCAGGCTCAGGGTGGGAGCGATAATGGCTCGGGACCATCAACATCACAGGGGCACAATAGGCCAGAGGGCAGGAGGACCCAGGATTGGGAGTGTCTTCCGTGTGGCAGCGGTTGGGCCAGCAGATAGATGCGGAGCGGCGGCGGGCAGAGGAGGCACGGCTCACAATGGTCAGGACTGAGAACTCCATGCGTCGGGCATTGAGACGGGCTGAGTGCCTCGCGGCAACTCGTCGCAGGGAGTTGGAGGAGGCCATGGCTGCATCCCTACGAGACCTTGAGGCCAGGGAAGAGGCCCGCCTCCGGAACATCAACGTGGAGTTCGATGATGCCCTGGCCCTTAACATCAAAGAGTGAGCCCTTGGACTAGCCTGCCGCCTTTGTACATAGTTATTTAGGCTTAGGTTTCCTTTTTTTATATTTTTTTTGGGAGTTCATGGTCTTTGCTCCACTTTATGTATATAGTTTTTTATTGATAGGTTTTTTGATAGGTTTCCTTTTCTTTTGGGATCATGGACCCTTTGGACTTGCATTGTAAATAGTTCAAGACTTGTACATACTTTCGTTATTTCAACTTCCCATGGATCAATGGGTTTTATTTTATTTTTATTTTTTCATTTATATGGCCAGTGGGGATTGACCACTTTTCTGTTTGTGTCGTGGATTTTTTATTTTAATTGGATTTTCCTTTTTTTTGGTATTGCTTTCATTATTTCTTAATTTGCAAGTTTGATTTTCATTATGTTATTTCATTATGTTTTTTAATACATTTCATATATCTTCATTATTGGTGTTGTGTACTCTCATTGGTTTTGTGCATGTCTCTGTGAGCATTGCCTCAGTCATGTGTTGCCACTGTGTGGCTCTGTTGTACATTTATGTATGGCCATGCTGGTTCTTTTGAGACTCTCATGACATGGGTAATTTGGGAGTGGGTGCAGTGGATGGTTGCGTGCTTGTACTGGGGGGCAGGGAGGATTTGGGTTGGCATTAGGACCATGGGTCTGTTTTGTTATGACATGGTCTTTGGTGGGCCATGTGTCGGGACCTGCTGGCAGGTGCTCGTCAATGGGGCGGGGGGGTGGGGAGGGCATGACTCAGGGCCTGCTGGCAGGTGCCTGTCAGTGGGGGATGGGTGGGTGGACAGGAGTCGGGCCTGCTGGCAGGTCGCCGTTACTGGGGGTGGGATGGCGGAGATGTGTCGGGGCCTGCTGGCAGGTGCCCGTCAATGGGGGGTGGGTGGGGGACATGTGTTGGGGCTTGCTGGCAGGTGCCCATCAATGTTGGGATGGGTGGGGTGGGGGACATGTGTCAGGGCCTGCTGGCAGGTGCCCATCAATGGGGGTGGGGGACATGTGTCTGGGCCTGCTGGCAGGTGCCCGTCAATGGGGGATGGGTGGGGGGACACGAGTCGGGGCTCCCAAGTGCATGGTGCCATTTGGGCTGCCTAGGGGTCATAGTCTGGGGGTCATGGGCTGCCTGTGGGGCATGCCCGGGGGTGATGGCCTGCCTGCGGGGCATGCTCAGGGGTATAGGGTGGTCCCCTGTGGTGTGGGCTGCTTGCAGGGCATGGAGAGGGGGGAGGGGCACACCCGGGAGGGCACACAACACAAAATCGTGTGTATTACTCCCTGCATACCCCCGAAATACGCGTACCCTGCTTGCGCCAGGCCAATCGCATTTTAAAGTCCATGCGCACCCCCGAAATACACATACCCTGCTCGCGCCAGGCCAATCGCGTGTAAAAGTCCAGGTGCACACCAGAAATACTCGTACCCCGCTCGCGCCAGTCCAATCACAGGTAAAAGTTCCCGCACACCCCCGAAATACACGTACCCCGCTCACGTTAGGCCAATCGCGTGTAAAACTCCACACGCACCCCCGGAATACACGTACCCCGCTCGCGCCAGGCCAATCACGTGTAAAAGTCCCTGCGCACTCCCGGAATACATGTACCCCGCTCGCGCCAGGCCAATCGCGTGTTAAATTCCAAGCGCACCCCCAGAATACACGTACCCCACTCACACCAGGCCAATCACATGTAAAAGTCCCCGCGCACCACCAGAATACACATGCCTGGGGCAAGCGCTAGGCCAATCGCATGTAAACGTCCCTGCGCACACCCGGAATACACATACCCTGCTCGCGCCAGGCCAATCGCATGTAAAACTCCACGTGCATCCCTGGAATACACGTACCCAGCTCGCACCAGGCCAATCATTTGTAAAAGTCCCTGCGCACACCCGGAATACACGTACCCACTTGCGCCAGGCCAATCGTGTGTAAAAGTCCACGCGCACCCCTGGTATACATATACCCCGCTCGCGCCAGGCCACTCGTGTGTAAAAGTCCCTGCGCACCCCTGGAATACACGTGCCTGGCGCGAGCGGGGTATGCTTATTTCGAGGTGCGCATGCGCTTTTACACGCGATTGGCCTTGCGTGAGAGGGGTACCCGTATTCCGTGGGGTGCGCAGTGAGTTTTCCATGCGATTTCACAGGCGCAAGCAGGGTACAAGGGCTGGCTCGTGAGGGCTGTGTGGTGTTTTGAGCGCATTTTCGTGGTTGGGAGGCTTTATACTGGTCCACTGGCCTTTGTGCCATGTAGAGGATTTGTGCGATGTTTTTGGTGCACAGGGCGGGTTTGGGAGTGTAACTGGCACTGCTGCAGGGTCACTGCGCCACTTTGCGCCACGGCTGGTTATGGATTTAAGTATCCATGAATATGCTTTGTGCTAAAATGGGTTTTGGCGCACGCGGCTGGCGCAGACTGCCACACGTGCACTCTCTGCACCAGCCGCGTGTGCCACTTCTGCGCTAAGTTCTATGAATTACCCCCCAAATCCACACACCCCAGGCCTAGTGTCAATAACTGCAGAACCACAATCCAAATCATGGAAGAAGAAGAGACTGTCCACTATGAGGAGTTCCACTACAAGTGAAGTGAAAAGACAAGTGGAAAAAATGGAACTCCTGAAGAACAAGAGGAGCGGAGAATAAACCCACAGAGACCACAGCAACAAGCACATTTGTTCCAGTGAAGGGGACAAACACAAGCTCTACAATACAGCCATATACTAGCCCAATGACAAAGTGGATATGGACACTTTAGACCAAAAGAGAAGGAATGCAAGAGAAGTTGGAGAAGAAACCAACTGAAATAACATTAATGAACACCCCTAATGCGACACCGATAGAGGAGAAAACGAGCTCAAGGGAAATTATGCGAGCGCAGCTGATAGCAGAATCGATTTGGGCGTCATTAGCCAGAACTAGGAAGAGACAAGAGGAAACAGAAAGCATTGTCAGACTTCCCTCCACTCGATTAGCACAGATAAGATACCTGCATCATGGACCGGGATACCTGAGAATCCTCCAGCAATGAAAAGCCATACAGATGCATTCAGGGATGTAGGTAAAGCAAACTACATGAAAACCTTAAGGATTAAGAGAAGCATACAAAGAGATGACAGTGAACTAAACGATTACTTGGACAGCACAGCACATTTGGGAAACAACATTTGGTAGCAGCACATGAAAGAAGTTGAAAGACGAAGTTCAGAGGAGGAATGTTTTGTTTGTGCACTCCTACCGTATAGCATGGGGAAGTCCAAGATCTTCATAGCTGTAGAGGTTGATGTCCAGACAGCAAACTGTCTCTCTCACACGTAGCAATGTGTAAGACCAGAGGTCAGTTGATGGGAAGTGATGCGTCATTGAAATGGGCAACTGAAGCAACTGATCCTGATGAAGATGATTATGTCCAGGATATAAAGACAAGGAACAGAGCTCATACTAATAACCATGATCAGGTACGAGAAACCTGGAGTGAAAGGAGCTGAAATCAGATTGGAAGTGAACAAGAAGCTATATGTCCAAGGGAAAACTCAAGAAGAGGCTCGTGGATGGAATAACAGAGGCCAAATGCAAGTCTGGGGAACAGTACTTTCACCAGATGGATGAGAAAAAGGGGTAGTGATTTGCAGGGCATGGATGGTCCTCAGAGCCTGCAAGGAAGCAATTGAAAATTCACAATGGATATGCAAGCCATTATGGCCAACACTTGCAAAACTATTGACATGGGTCGAAGACAGAGGGGGACCCTTACAGATAGTGCCATTGGAGAATTCATAACTGTGCTTCAGGACTAATGGCACAAGGAAGGTGGGAGAGAATCAGAACTGTGTACGAATTTGTGATGCTCCAGGGATGGTGCATGGAACTACAGTAATAATGTATCATTATTGGGCATGTGGATCAAATGCATACATCAGAATGCTGAAAAACTGGGGAGGTATATGCACATTAGTGAATGTCCACATTCCAGCGTTGGTGATCCCGAAGAGTGACCTGAGCATTCAAAGTTTCCCAAAAGCAGATGCTCACCTGAGGAAGAAGAGATCTGTGGAACTGCTGAATAGAATGAAAAGATAAAATTACTGTTCTGCCAAATCAGAAGAAGCTTTTCATGCAATCCCATATGAATACAGGCTGTTCAGCCCCACCTCATCAGTGTTCACAACAATCTTCATGCCAAGATTCCAAGTTGGTGCAAACACTAAATGGTTGCAGATAACCAGTTGGGAGTTACTGCAGACCATCAACACGACCATAAAAGGATTCAACGCCATAAAGGAAAAGTTAAGGGCAGTTCAACTGATGACTCTCCAGAACAGATATGTGTTTGACATGATCACAGCTATGGCTGGAGGTGTTTGTGCAACATGACGAAGAAAACTGAACCTTAACAGAAGCCATAGATATGCAGACGAAGCTACAGAACGAGATGATTGATGAAACTGACAAAATAGATGATGACAGCTGGTTAGGATCACTATTCTCATGGGTTCCACAATGAATGGCAGATGCATTCAAGTTCTTAGGAACCCTGCTAGTGATGATATTGCTAGGAGTCTGTGTCATCAAGATAATCTCTCAGTGCCAGAAAACTGTGAAAAAAGCCATTGGGATGAAGATCATGATTAATGTCAATCTAGGTTGGAAGCCCAAAGACTTGACTGACGAAGAAATAAGAGACTTTGTGAAGGCCAGCATTCACGCACCAGAAGGAACAAAGAAGCATAGAAATGATGTGGGAAGATGGGTTTACTGTAGCCCAAAAAGGACAGTGTCAACTAATGGTGTGGAACAAAGAGGAACACGTGAGAACAGCAGGAAGTCTAAAAGGAGTCATATAGATATGGACCCCAAAGAGACATTTCTTTAGACCATCATGTGTAGACCCAGAAGATGAAGAGAGAATGGACGCAAACAATGAAGCAAAAGAGAAACTAATAGAACTGAAGAAAGAAGGGAAAGTGGTTGATGAATCATCCAGGGGGTTGAGTGTAGAAGAGGTCCCAAGTATAGCCCGCACTCCAACCATCCACTTTGAAGTACCAGGAATGTTCACACCGAGATATGTGACGTATGATGAGCAAACACACCAGCAGAGAGCAGCACTGGGGCTCTGCCCAGTACCTATCATAAGAACAGCACTTATTGAAGTACCAGTACCAATGAAACCATGGACAGTAAGGTATACATTGAGGAAACCCTATCAACAAATAAAACGAAATGAAGATTGTCTAAATACAGTCCCTGAAGAACCCAAAAAGGTCTTAATGGAAGACGAATGGTGACGTCACGAGAACCCGGACTGACTCACGTATATAAGAAATGACGACCAGAGAATGACGTAAAGAGGCAAAATGCCATGTACAAGGATATTGTGAACCTAAAGTGAAAGGATGATGTCAAATGTAAGAAGTTTAAGCCATGAGCATGGTGAAGATATTCGACCAGTTTACACATGTACATATGCTTGGAACCGCAAGACAGCTAAGAAAATCGTGGGCTTGCTATGCTTAGTAGAATGAGCGGCACTATACATAATCTACCTCAAAGAAGTACGTTATATTAGTATATTTCCACTTTGCACAAGAAGCAGAATCAACCAAAAGGTTACTAAAAGGCCACACGAGAAGAGTTTCATATTTGGCAAAATCAATAGTACAGCAGCAGAAACGAAACTCAGCAGAAGCAAATCGTGCCTGAAGAACCAAGGTCGTATCTGTCAAGATGGACGAACAAGTGGCTACAATTTTTTGAAGAAAAGAATAGAATATACTGGTCTGAAGGGTCAAGATAAGAAGCTGAAGGCAGGTGTAGGGTGAAACGAAAGTCAAATACACAAATTATACGAAGAAGAGGCACATTCACAGTGTCTGAACCACGTGACCAGCCGAGCGAGCAGAAGTAAGCTTTTCACACCTACGCATGGCACCTTATCGTACCCATCCTCCTTAACTTTCTCAGAATAAAGAAGCAGACTCAAGGCCAAACTACAAGGCATTAATTGACACACGACCACTAAGCTGATGAATGGCTGTAACATAAATTGAAGGAATGCTGGGGTACAGACTTACTCCCTGCACCTGGCCTCATTATTCTTTGTGCTGCTAAGCGAAGTGGAAAAGTACGGGTGGGGTTGGTGCCAACTCAATCTCAAGGGACCAAGTAATCTAGGGTCCTATAGTTAGGTTAGTAGAACCAATGGGACATTGTACTCTTAGTGATGTCTAAAGTAGCTAGTTTCAAGGTAGGGCTTAGATCCCCCACCTTACAGTGTTTACCCAATCCCCTTCCACCATTACCATATACAGATATAGTGCCTATAGTAAAGTTACCTTTCCAGAACCAATAGAATTGTATGCCAACTTTTAAGCGTTACACGTCAATGATGACGAGTTTTCAGTATAAATGTTATGATTTTTATGAAGTTCGTTGGAGTTGAAGCGAGGAGGAAGATCGTGCCACTGCTGATATTCATAACTCCCCGTTTTTTGTACTTGTCATTAAACGGACTCCCTTGCTAACCGGTCGAGTTGTCATTATTGATTTGGTGTTGGAGTATTTAATCTGCACCCCCATCCATCTCACAGGTGCTGCTATCTTGTCTTAAAGTGTTTCTGGGCAAACCCCTACTCTATGGGCCGGTTGGGCGTCCCGGAGCACACCTCCATGCTTCCAATATTTTTGTTTTGCAAAAATACCCGCTTTTCAATCAAAAGAGCAGCTAATATTTCCTTCTTTTTCTTACTCCAATACCTCAACAGGTACAAAAATACAAGCATGGGTTTACCCCTGATTACAGGACATTTTTCCTGTGGCTTGTGATTGATGTGCAGATTTACTTGCAAATATATGTAATTTGACATTAAATTACCCGTTCCATGGACACAAAAACAACCCACCTATTGCAACAGTACTCATGCCATTTATGCATTTTGATATTCTTGCCATTTGCTGTATATCGGGAAGAGAAAAAGAAATATTAAAATCAGAATCTGCTAGAAAAACATTTTTATAAGGAATAAAGTGATGCAAGCCTCTTTAGTCCAACACTTTATTGAAAAGGCACATACGGTTGATCTTTATTGGACAATTTTGAAAACAGATCAAAACACAGATAACAATCAATTGGAATTTATTTTAGAGAGAATTGCACAATGTGTGATTTTATTTTCATTAAAAGCCACATGACCAATCTAAATGGAGGTCTTGAGTGGAACAAGTACATCAGAAATTGGTGGTAAATGATACACTTGATAATCCATTTTTCTTGGCGTGTGGTATAACCAGATGAGAACATATTTTCAGTGAATTGATTTCTTCTTCCACTCAAGAAGAGGTATAACAGCCTAAAAATATTGTGCTTTTAATTTTTTTTTTCATTTTTCTCTTCTCCCCCTTGCTCCTTTTTGTATGACTTGAGTTGAGGACATGGGCAAACAGAGTTCCCTACTTACAATCCACACCCTGATGATGTAAGCTTTGACGTATGCCTCTAGATGCAGATTACACATGCTTGCAGCATACGATTAACAGATGTGGTAAATCTGAAAGAACAATTTACAGAGGTGTTAAAGGTATTGCTTAGTAGGATATTAGAATTCACTATAGTGAACATGGAGATTTAAAATATTAGGAGTAATGGTATTTCTCTGTGAGCTATATTGTGTGCCCTCATAGATAACCGCAGACTTTGATTTATCTACGGCTTGACTGAGAATCTTTTCTCCGCCGGCGAAACTAATGTAGATTTCTGACCCTTATTGATAGTAGTGAGTGCAAAGACACACAGGTTAGTGGACAAATTGTGTGTGTTTTTTGTAATGTCCACATAGCATGCATTAAGACGGTAAATTCAAATTGTCATAGCAACATTTCTCAGTCTGATTGGTTTCTCAGATTTCTCCACTTTTACAGATATGATCACATATGTATTTCATGTTCTGTTATGTATCATTGTACCATATGTGTTGCTGGTTGCAGGGATTAAGAACTACTAAGAATTAGTTTCTATATATGCAAAACTCATGTAGGAAATACTTACCTCCTGCTACCCCCTTTTTCAGGTGAAGATTGAAACATCCCTGAAAGATGGATAATTATTCTACACAAACAACATTTCTTCACTTGGTGTTGCTAATTGCAGACTGTCTCCAGATGATGGTTCTGCTGACATATCTATATAAGAATGTCTTGTAGTGCCTCATAGGAATTAAACATATTAAGCTGTGTGTAATGGGAGGAGACACTGCCAACTGAGGATACACAGGAGACATTTATTTTATGACAAATTGTCATTGGGGTGGATTCATTGCTATTTTTACCTCACAAACACGCCTTAACCTAGTGCAGAAAGTTTGTGAATGGGTTGCACAATGGAAATAGGCAGGACCATATGATAGTTTACATGAAGAGAATACGTAATGATATTAATTTGATTAAATATGCACACATATTCCAAAAGGTGTTTTTGATAGAAGAGGTGCTGTTTGTTCGCATTAAAAAACGCCTATGGTGTTGAGAATTGAGTGGCTCTGTGTGGGCTTATATGCACTGTATTTCAGTTCCATTCCCCTCCCCATGTAGTGAAGTGGTACACAACTCTTTGAGCCTTTGCAGGATATAAATACGGGCTCAGTATTAATGAATGAGCATGCTGTATATGTTAGAAATCTTAACCGCTGAGTCGGGCATGGCATGGGTAGTTGAGAGTAACTGGCTAGCATATAGAACCTTGTTCATTTGGACATTATACAGTCATGCGAAGCTTATTCTCACTCTCTAGCTTATTTTCACACAATAGAATTGTGACTAAATGTTCCTGCTGGGCTTTAATAAGCTCAGCATTTAACTGTATGTACAATTTCCTCATGTTTCTACTTTTTTGGATACTGTAGGAAGTGACCAGTCTCTAAGAAAAAGCTTTTTAGGGAATTGCAGCCCCTGTCCCATAGCTAATCGAACCTAGAAGCTTCCATAATATGAATACAATGTTACATTTTGTCATATAGTTGAAGTTAATTGATATTTCTATCAATTTAATGGAATGAGTCCTGTGTGTAGTATTAGTAGAAGGGAATGATACCTTTTGTCCCCATGTAAAGTTTGACAGGTGGGAAAGCCCCTTCAACCCAGAAGACCCACCCTACTGAAAGTCCCACCCCAGAAGTGCATCATGGGAGTCACCTGGAAGTCCCACCCTGCCGGATGTATTATCATGGATGCAACATCATGTGGGTCACCTGGAAGTCGTACCCTGTAGGTTGTGGGTAAGTGCCATTAACATTTTGACCTGGTAGTCATCTCAGTGAAGCCCTGTTTGTGTGCCCCTTGTAATGGTTTATGGGGTGATAATATAATGCAGAAATGATGTACATGTTGTTATTGACCCCCACAAGTATGCCCCCCAAGATCTGTATGCATGTCATAGGGTTTATAGTGCACCAGGGAGATGATGTAGGCATTAACTTGTGAGCTATATAAATGCAAACTAAATTTTAGTGCACTGTTGACCCCGAAAATGTGTCTTGGTGTGCCAGGGGCGTCTTGGAGAAGATGTAGGGATAGGATATATATATATATGTATATATATATATATATATAGCGAGAGAGAGAGAGAGAAAGAGAGAGAGAGAGAGAGAAAGAGAGAGAGAGAGAGAGAGAGAGAGAGAGAGAGAGAGAGAGAGAGAGAGAGAGAAGGAATTCCGGCAAGAGAGGTATACAGTGCTCTTGAAGCCTTGACTATCCTAATGTATGAGACATTATGGCCGAGCTGAAGTCCAAATTATACCATGGTTAAATATTCGCCAAAAACCTGGTACAGTTGGTGATTTTGAGGTGTAAAAGAGGCTGGCCAGTATCAAGCTGTACTAAAGTTTGTATTTCCTTGTAATAAGAAATGTAATATCCATACCAATATCTATACCCTGTGTTTTAAATGTTTTTTATAGCAGCCATATTTAAACAAATATTAATTAAAAAAGAAAAATGATAAAACAACCCGCTGTAATGTGGACAAGATTTGCTAGGCCCTGATTCAGCTCTATGAATCCCACACATGTTCTTTCATAAGGCCTTACCCGCAGCATTGTTGCAAGGTATGAACCTGCTGCAGTTCTATGAGTTACTTACAGCTCCTATTTATACCAGCCCAAGCTGTGTCAGGAGACCAGCTGTTACATATGGGGCTAACATAATGCTTTACAAGGTCCAGCTCAGAGGCTGGTAGGGATCAACTATTTCAAAGCTACACATAGGAATACATGATATCCCCATGCCATGTTCTGTCAAACTTGTGTAATTCCTTGTGATACATTTTAAACAGGTGCTGAGGCATCGCTGCAGATATGTGTGGTCTGTACCCCTGTCAAAATCCTTATGATAAAATGGAACAGATGCTCTCCCACTGGATATGCATATTCTGTCAGTCTGGGGATGGGGGATCCCCTATGATGAACTATACAGGTGGAGTGCTCCGGTGCAGGGGATGCACATGCTCAGGGCATATATTGACTAGACAGTTGGGAAAGGTTCATGAAGAAGCCCGCTAAAATAGTCTATTTATATCTGCCCTGTGACACCACCTGTTAACTCCACTCACCTTTGGACTAAGAAAAGATACCTGATCACATGGAACGAGAAGTAAGTTTTATGGACACTCTGAAAAGTGTAAAAAGTTGAGTTCTGCTTAATATACTGATTATTTATATGTTTATGTACTCTCTCTCAGATTTATGCAGCACCCTCTTTCTATGACTGTATAGACATTTGAGTAAGATCTGGTGAGCTAACCTTCTTTTTTTTATTTATGTATTTTTAAAGGTGTAAGATGGTTTATACCAAAATGTGTAAACAAATGTTTTTTTATAGAATATAATTATTTACATTTAATTCATCACTCTGTATTTTTAAGTGTGTGCTGTCTGGGGCCTGATGCTTAGTAAGCCTAAAAAACAGGCTGGATTGTGTATCTTTAAAAAGAATCTTGTAAACAAGTCCCACCCTGGTGAGCTAACCTTCTTTTATTTATTTATGTATTTTTAAAGGTGTAAGATGGTTTATACCAAAATGTGTAAACAAATGTTTTTTTTATAGAATATAATTATTTACATTTAATTCAACACTTTGTATTTTTAAGTGTGTGCTGTCTGGGGTCTGATGCTTAGTAAGCCTAAAAAACAGGCTGGATTGTGTATCTTTAAAAAAAAATCCTGTAAACAAGGTTCACGCCAGCAAGGGCTTTTCTTTTTCTTGTTACCTGTCGTCAGTTTAGGGAATGTATGTGTCTGCATGTGCATGCGTCTGTGTGTGTATACAAATATTGCAAGGAGAATTATGTTTTTAAAATATTGTTTATTCTCACACTGTAAACATTTGGAGCGCCTAATTTCTTTTGATCCCGTAAATTGTTTAGTGACGGAAAAAGCTGTGGCAACATGCTGTCTCATAGTTTTCTCATTCTCAGCAAAGCGTGCTTGTAAAGTGCTGTGTGCCTCTCCCGATAGCTCAGTGGGTTTGTGTAACTATGGCAAATTTTGGCTTAACTGTTTTTTTTTAGAATATGATTATTCACATTTTTTATTTTGTTAGTTTAGCAATTTTTTTTGTAGCAAAGTCTGCTGATGACGTTCAAGACAGCATATATATATAGATGTTCCCATCCCTTACGTGCTGCTTAATATTTTTGCTTAATATGGTGTTTAGCTTTATGGTAAAAAAAGATTCCTTTTTATTTTTTCTTTCTCTGTAGTATAAGAATTCTGAAGAAAATAAATGGAGTGAAATGTCTCATGTTTTGAGCCTGCCGTGATTTTATATTTTCAATGTTTTAGTAGTCCTTCCCAGAATATTAACAATAACATAGACAGCTCATCTTTATCACTCTGAGGCTTTTGGCTTTATACCTAAAAGCCCTGGTTGTCCTGTTTGAGTGTAGAATTATTTCTTTTCAGCATAGCTTGCAAATACCCGATTGTAGAGGTGTCCATCTGATTTTACATTTTATTATTGTTTTAAAAAAATAAAACAGGGATTTGGATAGGGCTCTGGTGGCAGCAGAGCCAAAGCACCCATTAATACAATTATGCTGTCTTAACCGACCAAACCCTAACATGCCTCATGTGTATGCACTCTTTACAACAACAAAATAGATTGTAAGCATTTATTGCATCTCATGTCCTTGGAACTCTGAAACCCTATGATCTGTAAAACAGATGTCAGGCCTAGTGTTTGTGAGAGGCTGTTTATCTGTCTGCAGCACATGCTTGCAAAGGGCTTTGCACCTCTGAAGGCAGCTCTGTGGGCCTATGTAACTATGGCTCAGTTTTGGCTTTTAGAATATAACTATTCACAATTTTATTTTTTATTTGAGCAAAGTCTGATGATGAACTTCAAGACAGCACAGATGTAATTGCTTCAGATTCTCAACCAATCATAGATATTCTTCTTGAAAAAGGTATTAATCCTTATGGTAAAAATAATTCAAATGTGTTCCCCATGTTTTAAACCTGCTATGACTGTATATGTTCAATGTTTTAGCAGTCCATCACAGAATATTAGCATAAAAATGTTAAATATTAGCTCCTCTTTCCCATTCAGTGTTTCTAGATTTAGACATGTAAGAACAGGCTGGTTTGTTTGAGTGTAGAATTTTTGTTTTTCTCAGCATAGCTTGCACGTCCATCTGATTTTTTATATTTTTTTTAAACATATATCTGGTCAGGTTCCTGAATGTAACAGAGCCCATGCATAAAATAAATAATACTAATGTATTTGATTGTAGATGCTGTTGCAGCGGATCACCCTTATGAAGTCAACCCCTTTAAATGTATCAATATTGGCTGCTCAAAGACCGCAAGAGACACACCTAATATCTTGAGAGGTAATAATGCCATCATCAAGAAATGCTAGTTAAAAATAAAAATAAAATGGTCTAAATCCATTTGTATTTAGCAGTATTTTACTTTCAGCTGTAATTTTTATTTTTTTAAAAATATGCTTATTTAGTAAAAGAAAAAATTGTAAGTGATTTCAATCCGGCACACACCCAAGTCAAAGCTCAGCATGTAGTGCACAACTGAAATCCTTATTTATTTTTGTCTAAAGTTCATTATTCTGAACCATATACCACTCATATCACACCCTTCTCCTGGAAACCCAGTTGGTCACACTGAACCAGGAATCAGGCTGGTTTACAAAGGTAAATATTTATTTATGTATTTAAAATGTTATCACAATATGTTTTAATAGGCACACAACAATCACCAATGGGGTGATGTAACACTGAATAAGCTCTTTAATACACGAGGAGTAATTAGTGAGCGAAACAATTTAGCACAGAAATAATACTTTTGTATTGGTTCAGATCAGATAGCACTGTGGTTAGAGGATCCCCCTGCACACCCCTCAACCCCCAATACGCAATGTAAAGAGATAGGAGGAGAGAGCAGGTATTCGGGAATGGCAGAAATCAAATAGAATATCAATCCCACTTTCTCCCTTTCAAACACAAGGGAAAACGGAATTGACTGTCAAGCTGTCAAAATGGCTTTTAAAGTTATTTTTAGAATGTACATGGCAAAAACACCAAATATGGTCAAAATTGCTGAAATTGTTATAAACTCTTATGGGAGAAGCTTTGAACAGTTGCACACAAACACACACAATGATTTAATCCAAAGAAAACATTTGGAATCATAAAATTCAAGTCAGAAGCAATTAAAAGCTGTTTAACACGTGTGAAAATTTCCCAAAACAAACATTTGCAGCAAACTTTTTACTGTGCGATAATTGCTATGGATAGATGTGAATGTTAGCTACATGTTAGCTACAAGCAGGAGTTGAAGTTTTGTTTCTATCACGAAAACTGAGGGAGTTACAGACATTTTAGTGAAGGTTGTTTTTCGAGATAGGCGCAAGAATGGAAAACAGGGATGCACTTTTAAAAATTACGAATGGGTTTCTTAGACTAGAGGATGCCTATGAAAAAAATGAATACCACACAGGAACACAGTCACTTGATAAGGGTGACTGCCTGCTAAGGAAACTTTCCTTCTTCAGATGAGAAAAAGAACAGCGCATAGATAGTTTTAACAATACTAGTTCTGAATATAAGATAGGATGGGTCTAAGATAGGGATAAGACTATGCAAAGTACATAGATAGTGACACAATTATTCATATTTATACTCACTGGATATGTTTTTAAATGGGATTGTCAGTTCTGGTCAGGGAATTGGATCTGCTTTGGTAAAGACAGCTGGGCACATCGAACTGGACCGGGTCAGCAAGGCGTTCTGGTCACAGCACGGCACAGGACTGGACAGGGTCAGCAAGGTGCTCTGGTCACAGCACAGCACAGGACTGTACTGGATCTGTCCTTCTTGGTTCTGAGGATATTCCACTTCAGCGGGCAAGCAGTAACAGCACAGCCCGGCTGTATTATGATGCTTCCCCTTAGGCTTGTGGGGTTCTGTTCTATAATTTGAGGCCTAGCTGAGATTGGTTCAGCTATGCAATAGGCTTTTGCTTTGCCAGGTTTCTGGAGTCTGGAGCAAGGAAGATGTAGATTTCAGCAGCAGGGTGCTCCGCCCGCATCAGTGTGAGTGAATCTGTTTGTCCTTATGAGTGGTGAACTGTCAATATTTATGCTATGAAATGACATCATAAAAGGGGTGTGTGGGCCGGTTTAGCCTAAGCTTGCCCCTTTGAAAGGTGATTGGGTCAGAGTCTACTCTCTACCTCGATAGAAGGAGAGAAACAGAGTGTCATCTTTATGGTGCAATTTTATGAGGCTGAGAATCCACACCTAGCCCCAGGAACACAAAGTCTACTTTTGGCACAATACATATTTACACATGTGCAACCTCTATAAAAAGCACATATACAGATTGCATATTTTACATAGCAGCTATTCCACAAAATCCCATAGCTGTGGCATCTTGCCTCTGCTTTCCACAGAATGTTGCCCTTTTCACTATGAATACAATGTCCAATTTTTAAGCAACTTTCTACAAGTGTGCTTTGTTTAATATGGGAATGAATGTATACATTTTCACAGCTCTAGTGGAAACACATTTGACGTAAAATCACATTTCTTGCCATTGCTGTCCAGAACATGTCATACGGTTTCGCAGCCTCTTAAAACATGCAGCCAGGAATTAAATTAACAACTCTGTTATTTTTATATTTTTCACTATTTTAAATAGTAAGTTATCAGTCTTTTTAAAATGCTTTCTTTGTCCATGTTAAGCAACAAATGGTTGCTTGGCTCATCCCCTTGGTCTCTCCCTGGAAGCCCAGGAGCCATCCCCCATGTTTGTTCCTTGCAGAGGCCATTTACGACTGTCTTCACACTTCGAATTTCCTGAGCTGCAGCTTTTCATTGTTCATTTTCCCACTGTAGACCGGGTTCTTTCCTGTAATTAACGCCTCTCAGTGATTTACTGCTGGTGGACAGACCTTCCTTCTGTGAGAAAAACCTGTTATTCAAGTTCTGCAGCTTCAGCCCAGTTTAAATTAATAGTTAACTCTGTTGACTTTTCCTTAGCACAAAACAAACTTGTTGTATCAAATAACAGCTACAATTCTCATTTAAAATTTTAAACCCATGGATCAAAATAATTACAATAGGGGTTACTATCAGTAACAGGCCTCTTATATTGCAAATATATGACTTTTAGTTTATACATGTTAAAGTTTAATCAGGCAGGCCCCTGACAGCTGTCATCACAGCAGCCCTCTGCTGCACAGAGATTCTTTTGACAGATCCACAGACAGGCCGCTTTTGCTGTGGAAATCTCTTTATGCTCTCAGCTTTTCAGGACCTTTTAAGATCACAATGATTTCTTGAACTAAGTGAATTGTAGCACCCAGAAAGAATTTTTAATATTTGAAATTGTTCTGTGACAGGCATTCTGAAGTTTCAGCAGCAAAGAAAAGGTGATTTAAAGCAAGATTTGGAGTTTCATTTAGCAAAGCACTGCTTTATCCTTCTGCACTCCACTTTCAATTGTTGTGGAGCCCAGTGACACATTTCAGTAGTGAGAGCTCTGTTACACCACTGATAACATGCGTGACCGATTGGACAGCCATCTTTGTGTGGGTTAAAAGCATAATTTTCAGGGGTTTTGGCGCACACAAGGGTTTTGCTGCCATTTTGACGTTTCTGGCCCCATCATAACAGAGTGATGCAGCATAGCAGAGCAAAAGTGGGTCAATACATCCCACAAAATTATATGGAGCGCCTTGTTAAAATTGCATTTTTCATAGAATATCCAATAGTAAAGTCCTAAAACCTTTTTTTTTTAATTTCAGGTTCACATACTCCTGCAGCCATATTATCTAATGGCCCTGTGCTGAAAAGGAAATATTCCAGGGTGGGACGCACAGCATGCTTATATGACTACTGAGCTGTTAACAAAGCAGTTTGTTCCTACCTACACAGGTTAACAGCTACACATATATATGCAGCTCTACACAAATATGTTTTTGTTTATTTTTTTTAGGGACTGGGGCCTCTGTGCATTCCCACGTGTCCTCTTTTGGGAAATGCATGGGGTTCCCTGTTTTCCTTGCTGGCTTCGACACCCTAGCCCCAAATCTGTAGGTTGTCCACATGAACCAAATGTGCTGTGCCGAAAGGCTTGAGTTTACCAGTGGGTTACCCTTTTCCTTCTGTGCCCCGGTAGGTGCTTTCTGCATATATCTCTGTAACTTCTTACACATATCCTTGTTTTTTAATTTTTATTTTTATTTTAGGGTCAGAACAGACATTCTGAAGACTGCACATCAGACAGATAGACAACACCTGCACACAGCAACCATCACATGTTATCAGAAATGCATGTGGCTCCAAATAATTTTGAATAAAAAAAAATCTGTTTGGTAACAAGCTCAGGCAGTCCACAGTCTTGCATAATTCTACAAACACGCCAAGTGCACAAACTGTCAAAGCCTGTGACATACAAATACCCCAGCCGTATCGTCCCGCTACACCTTTGTATAGGTCTGGTTCACCGGCTGTGGTAAAATCAAACAACCCCTTATTTATTCATCCGAATGTTCCAGAACCCCTTAAGCCCCAGCGGTTGCCATCCCTCAACAGTGGTGCCCTGGCTGTGTTGAAATTACAAAGCCCCATGTGTGTTCACCAATGATCCCCAGCCGTGAGCTGCATGTTAATATTCCCAAAGTTTTATAACAGCCCTCGGGGGGCATCGCTGCACCTGCAACCCCATATTCTGAGGCTGTGATAGTTATTACGGACTCCCCCTTAAAAATAGAGTTCAAAGAATGTGTATATGCCTCACGGATTAAAAGACAACCCAAGACCCCTCGATCTTTCTTGCAAAGGAACAAATGGTGTAAACAAATGTCAACGTACAACTGTAATTTCCTACTTATACTATAAGCAGGCGATTAAGCCACGGACATCTAAGCAGTTTCATTGGCCCAACGCTGGGGTAATTACACCAGTTTATAAATGGAGTGTGACAGATAAACGTTTATTTGTGGGACAAAAGCCAAAAAGTGAAAAATGTAAATGTTTATTAGACATACATAAGAGCGCAAACTTATGATACCAGAGGTATAGATGAAGACATAACACTGTTGAGAATTCTTTAGTTGATATGCGTCAGCATGTTTCTGAAGCCAAACACATCCTGTACACCATCAAATCTAAAAGCAGATTACAAGCCATAGCAAAAAAAACAAATAATGGCACTTTACTCTGAAAAGGACATGCAGAAAAAGAAATGTCGGTTAAAAAGCATTGCTACGCGTGGTTCTGCAGGGCCGCTAACTACTTCATGACATGGGCCATTGCTTGTGCAGAGCACACAATCTACAAAACTAGACACTGGCCCTAAGCCCTCTGTGTTTGGGTTGTGGGATTCAAATACACCACCTCGTCATGTTGAAAGACTGCGTTTACTCATAAAAGTTTTAGCCGACTGGGGTTTAAAGTAGCTTTGCACCCGAAGGCAAAGGAAATTGTTCTTTAAACGTTTGAAAAAAGCAAAAACTATCATTAGTCAAAACGCAAGGAAGGATTTAGTACACTGGCCCCCAAATACACACCAGCTGCCCAAGGCAGGCAAGTTTTTTTTAAAGAGCATGGGAACATACCAGAGAGAACTGCCAAAATATAAAAGTGTTGAATACTATGACGTTTTTCACTTTGTACTTCTAGATCTGTTAGCATCCACAGGCCACAGCCAAACAGAAGCGGTCGAAAGACTTGTTTTACGCATCCTTGAAATGGTAGGCCCAAATCAATCTGTGCAGATTTGTTTAGACAGTTCTACTTTAAATAGGTCTCTTTTCACCAGGCATTCATTTTGACAAAACTTTGATGTTTTGGAGTTCTTAGAACATATCAGAAGACTGTTACAAACTAAGGCAAAGCTCACTGCAGTGAAGCCTTTGAGGATTGTTTTTGTGGTTGTAAGATCTAGAGAAGGTGGAGTGTACAGGCCGCTAAAGAAAACACTGTACAGCATGGTTGTGGCAAAGAAGAGGTTTTGGCTCTTGCACTTTAACTATGGGACATTAAACATCTGTATGGTTGTAAGCATTATAGGTCTGTTGGAGGCTAGAACTGTTACAAACGGTTATTTACAGACACAGGCTTCGGAATCCCATAAGGTTGTGGGTATACCCACGGATTTCATGGTTGGTTTCAATGAGTTAGTTTATTTGATGATTACTTCGGAGTACTGATAAAAATTCTATATAACGAAGACGGGTTTAGAAATATTTTCCGCTGGGTTGGACCTCTAATAAAAACATGGTGCACATTCTACATCATGATCAGCACTATTATGGTAGCTTAAAACTCCATGGTTTCCTACAGGCTAGGAATATATGCCCTTATTGCTGCCACAAATACAGCAACCGTATGGCTCACAGGGGTAAATTCCACTGTCAAATGTGCCAGAGAGATGGTTGCAAGGTGATTGCTGAATCAGGGTTTAAATATCACAAGTGCAAGACATTTGCCAGATTTAAAAAAAATTCTCAAAAAACAGATCGATAAAGCATCTCAGGGTTTAGCAGACTTCCATCTTAAAATGGATTGTGTCTCATGCAGGTGCTTTATAAGGGTTGATCACAAATGTAAAGGACACATCTACCTCAGGTGTGAAATTGAAGTTGTCTCTATGGGTGACCACATGTGTTAGAATGTCACAAGAAAACTGTTTTGCGGTTACATGAGCCTGTCCCTGTGGGATAAACAGGAGTCTTCAGGAAAGGTTGTTTGTACCATGATACCGACTGTCATTTTTTTCATTGCCCCCAGTCAGGAGAACCACTCTTTTGGTGATTATTTTGGTGATTGAAGAATTTGTATCTGCAGGTCATAAACCTATTCATATCGCACATCCTCAGGGGCGGTCTGCATGAAGGTGAACAGCATCACTCTGAATGTTAGTAACAGTATGAAAATCAACTTTGATAGCTTGAAAGAGTTGTTGCAGGAGCACTCTTTAAAAAAGATGACTAAGACTATGGTGGTCCAGCAGCTCTCCATATTGTGTGAGAAAGAACAAGAGGAGATTAGCACCCAAATGCAAAAAAAAACATTGAGGGTAGTATTTGATAAGCATGTGCTCACAGATGATTACAAGGCATTACCCTACGGCTATTAAAAAGGAAGCATCACATACGATGGACACCAGGTTACAACATCATTTTACATGCATGTTAGCAGGCCCTTGCAGTTGCAGTAAAAGCTATTTTATTAAACAGCTTTTAGAAAAATACCCCCACGGTTGTTTTGAGTAAACCCAATAACATTGTGTAGTTCTACGCATGCTGGCAACCCCTGTATGAGTTGTCCACTAAACTACCTCATATAACATTTGTGGAATGTTTACCAGATTCCCTAAATGATGATTGTTTGCTACTTACAGACCTTGTAAATAAGATCATCATAAGATCATCATTGATGAATGGAGGATGGAGGGCGAGCATAGCTCTAAACTGGAAAAAACATTCATACATTATTCGCACATCGTAACCTTGGTACATGTTACCTTGTTCAGAATGTATTCTACAGGAGAAAGGGCAAACCAATCCATAACATTAAATGCCAGATATATAGGGCTCTTTAAGAACCCTTGCGATAAACAACAGCTTGCTGTCCTAACAACACAGACATACCTCGCTAAGAGCAGATTTTTCATGGAGGCTTTTGAAGACGCTACCGAGAAACCTTGAATTTTGCTCTTACTGATACACGTCTGTTGGTGGATTTAAAAATAAACACTTTGGAGGACTACAGACTGCATGCCGGTCTTTTCCCACTTGATCTACCTGTGGTTTATATACAAACGACTTCTAGAAAACCCTGATAAAAATAATCTTTGCATTAGTACCACCAACCAGTCGGCATGATGGCGCGTATACGTAGGAACTTCGCTCTCCTCTCCTTAAAATGCTAATAACAGCACCACAACAAAGAAAGGACATTCTTTGCTCATCTGCTGCTGAAAGAGGCTTCTGAAAATACTCTCTAAACCTGCACGATACATTACGGGTGCAACTTTTAAGTAGGGTTGATCACCATACCGGCCTGCCTGCGGTAATAATCACTATAGACATACAGCTACCCATAGTTCTTCATCAATACCATGTTTTAGTAGTCTTTCTCTCTCCTCGGGCGCACATGTAGTTTCACTAGGACCATCCCATATTTAAATGAGACACTTTCCTCCTGAAAAATTCGGGGGTGTATTATTGATGGTGTCAAAATGACACTTAGAAATGGGGATATAATTAGGCTTAATGTATTGTATATTAAAAGTACCGTTATTTTTACCTCTGACTTGGAGGGTTCTCATTAGGGGGCATATGAGTCACCAACCCTTTGATATTATACTACATCACAGTAGATCAGGAGGCTGTACAAACCACCATTAATATCACTGCATGTTCTGTTCAAAGCTTTATTACTTTTCACATGTTGAACGGTTCCCAACAACCTAGAGAGTTCCCCAGTGCATATAAACTGTGTGGTAAGATCGGTCGATCTAAGAAATACTTTCCTCTGAGTATTATCCAGAAACAGCTTTACATCTGGAGAGCTCTCGATGTTTGTGAGTGACTTGTTGATAGCATCTAGCAGCGCTTGTATTCTGCAGTAAAACTATGAGGAAAACCCACATGTAACAGTTCAACAGGTCCTTCACGCTTGATGCTAAACCTTTCCTGAATTCTCTCTATGATGTCCCAGGTATGCGGGTATTGAATCTCCATCAGCCCTGCTTCCCACAAGCCTTGTAAATCAACTGGTTGAACCAGTTTAACACAATAGTTTGATATTTCGTTGTTGGGGGAATGTATCTAAAGAAGCGTCACTGAGTAAGGTGATGTACAATGCCGTGTTTCCAACTTCTCTGGGAGCCCCTAGACTTTTTAGATCCTTTAGAGATGCAGTGCTGACCCAACTGTTACATTTCTCAGGCCAACCCACCCATTGCATGAGGTGTTGTTTTGTAGACCCTTACCTTTACTCTGAATAATTTGCTTGACCCTATAAAGATGTTGTAGATCATGTATAACCTTCTGTAACCCCTTGGTATAAATATTACTGCTTACAACTTACCCAGCATTTTCAACAAGTTGGTAGATGTATATCCCCCTTTCACAGAGACTTCAATCACTATAAAAAATGGAATTGGTATATGAATGGTGATACCCCTTTGCAAAGACACCTTTTAACTTGGAAACTCTGACATGGTCCCCTACTTGCAAGGGTGTTTTCTTGACCTTCTCCGATAACCTTTTTGCATACTATTTTCTTCACACCGTAAATGAATTTTCAGGCATTACAGACTTTGATGTCATTTCAATAGACCTTGTGTCATTATACATATCTGTAAAAGGCTGTAATATGTTTACATAATTATGTGCATTGTTAGCTGTGAAAAACCACCAGAGATTAGATTTCAAGATTCTATTAAAGTGATCATCAATAACCGCATTAGCCTCATTGTGTGTTATAAAATGATGCACGCTGTGTTGCTTTAGAATTTTTTGAAGGCGCTTATACAAGACCTCCTTGCCAGCATCAGTTTGCAATTTTGCAGGGACCCGTCCCTTACATTCTTGAAAGCAGCTATCACTCTTCAACCAGTCTTATCCCTCAAGACATTGGCAAAAGCATATTTGGATACAATATCTATCACTGTCAGTATGTAATGGGCACCCTAGCTCGCTTTTCAAAATAGACTCCTATCCACTTAATCCACTTGCCACTGCCAGTCACGGTCAAATACCACGGTCATTTTTCTTTTAAAATATTTTCTAGTATTTTTATGTATTTGATGTAGGTTATATGCCTCCTGACCAGATAGCATTTCCTTGACAGCGCCACGTGTGACATCCTGTTTGTCAAGTTGTAGTTTTCTATAAAGTGCATCACCACCATAACTACCAAATCCACTTTTATCATAATAGCTTTTATGCATTCTTAAATGAGAGTTATTATCCATTGAAGCACTCAAAAAAATAAACAGATGTGTGCCCGATGAAAGACATTTTATTTTTAGTACGGATATTGTACATGTAAGTCTGTTAACAATTTTGATATTTTTTCTGCAGCATTATAAATGGTGTTATACAGACCCACCCGACCCCCCTGCATATAACGCTGCACACATAAGAGACTTGAAGCATTTAAACAATTCATGGTCCTGTAAGAAGTATCCTTTAATGCTGAAATAGTTTTCATACAGCTCATCCAGGAACTGCTGCAATACCGCTCTAGGGTGTAGGTATATAGAGTCTGCATCACATTTGTACAAATGCCAGTATTCATCCAATACCGGCAGCCAGGTGTTGGTACATCAACATGAGGCCGTGGGACAAGAACCACGCACAATGGGATTTAACCCGGTTAATACTAGTGCAACAGACCGCATGCAATTAGACAAGGCCAACATATAATACAGCCCTGGTTTGAGAAAGGCACTGTTCAAATGCCGAAACACGTGTTACCAAATAAGGTAATTTGTTGAGAATTGATCTGGAATTGTGTGTGCCAAATAAAAACCGCAATTCTGGAATTAACAAACTTTAAGTGTGGCGCACTTTGTATGCAGGAGGGTCTATTAATCGACTATTCTTATAGAGGCGGGGTCTTGGACCTCTATCTCTCCAGCAAGTGCGACAGAGGCACAAGCACAATCTATCTTCATGTAGCAAGGTTGCGTAGTGTTATAAATTGGCTTAAAAAAACCTTATCCTTTCAGTTACATATGTTACCTATACACATTACACTTTTAGAAGGACGATTGTGCTGGGGTGAAGGTGTCTGTAGATATTTCAAGGTATTTGAGGCAATTTCAGATAGTCCCTCTTTCAGCATAATGTATAACAGTTTTTTCACACATACACATCCAGGCTTCACTTTACATTCCACACTCATTGCTTGATCTTCAGAAGTTCTATCCTAGAAACAAATTTACACATATAAGGTGCAAGTTCACCCTATTTTTTTTCTTTAAAACATCTTCTGGCATATCAGGCATTACTTATGGTTCTTCGTAAAAATGTAAAGGTCACAACAATTTTTTTTCATTACTTGAGCTATCTGATTTCTAAAAACCACGGGCCAGCCACCTGTAAAGATTTCATTTTTTCCTTGGGTTTGCGGCAAACGTGTATTTCTAGGAATGCCCATGCCTTTGTAGACTGCTTTAAGCATCTGCTAAACTTTATATGAATTCAACATAAAACAAATTCGCCATTTTGCTCTAGCATGATAATGCGATTGTAGGCATTCATGAGCATCCTGTTGTGAGTCATGGCATATATGCCCATAACACCAATAGTAATAATCGCGCTTCAACCATGTTTTCACTACACAGGCCGCAAAAGCCTGAACAGTTATGGTCTCCAACAGGGTCATAGTTTCCTCTTCATCTTCATTAGAACTTTCAAAGCATTTCAGGCAGATGCATTTCTTACACTTATTACTGCTTTGGGCTGCTGAACATTCAATCATTTTTTAACAGCACACGCAGTACAAATTTACTGTATTTAATGAAGAACACTGACTCTTAGCGCTGTAAACTTTATATGCTGTTTTCTGCAATTCAAAAAAAGAAAGAAGTTTAACTATGAATATATATTTTAACAAGTGTTCACACAGACATGCACACATGCCTGCACTTTTGTTAGATACCAGATTGCACAGGTCAGGACCATCCACTTCCATTTCCGTAGTATTAACCGTGTCCATAAACAGCTTTTCTTCATCGGTACATGCTGCTAGTTCTGGGGACATGGCACCCTCTGGAAACAGCTTGTCCGGAACGACCGGGTCCTCATACAAGGGCACTTTCAAAGTCTTCATAGACTCATCCATATCAATGTAGTGTGCATTGGTTATAACAGCGTCTACACCATCACACCATTCGGCATCAGCTTTGATGGGGAAACATGCGGCATCATATCACCAAGCTTCATCATAACAAGGCGCGGACACAGATCATTCCCACACTCCATAGCACTAGCATCAGGGTGTTGTGATTCCTCATCAGCTACAGGGGTTATTGCTGTTGGACTTTTCGGGCTGTAGTAGTTTTCAATTGTGTTCAAGTCATCGTTCCCTATGGTATTCTTAGAGTAATATCTGTAGCGCTTCATGATTCAGGATATTGATGGCGTTATACAAGCAGGCTTCGTAAATCTTCAGGAGTGATGTATACCTCTCCCTGGCACTCCTTCTGTATGTATGTATATATATATATACACCCTTTACTCCACCCTAGCGTCGGCACCATGCTTACATCATCTCCACAGGGGCCCTGGCACACCGTGACACATTTTCAGGGTCAAATGTGCACAAACTTCATCACATCTACCCCAAAACATCACAGGTTAATGCCTGCATCATCTCACCAACGCCCTGTCACACTATTAACCATATGACACACTTCCGAATATTGGGGGCATACCTGCAGGGGTCAATAATAACATGTACATCATTTCTGCACTATATTATCGCCCCATAAACTGGTGCAAGGGGTACACACACAGGGCTTCACACAGATTACTACCGAGTCAAAATGGTAATGGCACTTACCCACAACCTAGAGGGTGTGACTTCCAAGTGACCCGCATGATGTCACATTTGGGATAGTACACCCAGCAGGGTGGGACTTCCAGGTGACCCACACAATGTTACATCTGGGATAGGACGTCCAGTGGGGCGGGACTTTCGGGTGACCCCTATGATGCCACTTCTGGAGTCGGACTTACAGTAGGGCGGGAACTTCAGGTTACAGGGGCGTTCCCACCTCTCAAATTTAACATGGGGACATTTATTTATATAACAGTATTTGGTTTGCTCTACTCTTTTCATTTGAAGTATGTGCCTGGTTCTGTTTTTGCCTTTATTACTCAATATACCCCGTAATGTTTTAAACTTTCTTGATGCTTTTTAGTCATGGCAGTCACAATCTGTTGGCTTTGCCACGGTTTGCTTGCATTAGGTTGTACGATTTGTTTCCATTTACAGATGTAAGGGCAGTGGTGCATCTATGGAGTGGCCTGGGGTGGCATGTGTTACCCGTGGAATCTGATTGGCCAGCCCAGGGTCCCCCCATTGTCCTAAACTAGGATCATTATGTCTGTGTTTTTCCATACTTAATGCAACCTCTGCATAAGTCAATGCCCCACTTGGGCCACCATAGTCAAAAGTGTCTGGACACGCCAATGTGTAAGGGCTGCCAGATAGCCTCTTCAAAGTGGTGTCACAGAATGCATTAGTGCATCATACCTGTCACACACACCCACACAACATATACAACATGGGCAGTGACAATACACACACACACACACACACACACTAGCATGACCAACCAAGTGTTTCAAGGCACGACAAGGCAAGGGAGGGGAACAAGGGAAGACAAGAGAACAAACGTACTAGGCCCAGTGACAATAAGTTCGCACAAGTGCAGGGGAGGGGTGAAGGGGAAAGTGTGTGGGGCAGGTGAGGAGTGGAAAGTGTTGAACACAGGATCAAAACAACAACAAGTAGTGCGGCCTGCAGATGGCAAGTGCAAGAGTTAAGCACAGACATCAGCTGTCTAATATGTGCAGGTATGTGGACAGTAGGGTTGCAGCTAAAGACCCAAGTGCAAGGGTTGCCAGGAGGCTGTGCGGGTATTCAGCTGGGTGGGCAGGGACCTGGGCCCAAATTCAGAGGGTAGCCAGGTGCCCAACGCAGTAACAGACAGAGATCAGCAGGGGAGAGGAAGAGAGAAGGCAGGTGCAAAGAGGAAGCTCTTGAGGTGCTTCTGGAACCGAAGATGTTTCTCCTCAAGTTTCAGAGAGGCAGGGAGGCTGTTTCAGAGGGAGGCCCCCAGCCGAAGCAAGAGATCTACCTGTAATGCTCACCTAAAATCCACAGGGATGCCACTCAGCCTGCTTGGCCCAATCACAATCTCGAACCCTTCCCTGGAATCTGTTCGACTGGGTACTGGGTCTGAAATACAGGAGTTCTAGATTTAACTTTATAGTCTCAAGTTGTTTGATCCCCTTCTTCCCTTGAGGACCAATACTTCCCCTATGTCTTCTCCTCATCTTGTTTTCTTGTGTCATGGGCTCTTCATCCTGCTCATTGTGCAGGGGTGCGTCGGTTGATGTGAGCACTGCACAACCTAGTTGCTTCACTGGTGCGGGCCCAATGAACCTGGGCTTGCTGCAGCTTCAGCCCGATAAGGTAGGTTTGTTGGTTCTTGGAGAGCTGTCCTTTTCTTGTCTCTTGCCCCCTTAATGATGTCTCCTCTTTCTCCCTTAGGTGTTGGAAAGGGTCGGAATGGTGTCGTGCTGCTTAAGGGAGCCGAGCGCTGAACGGTGAGTGAAAGCAAAATGGCTGCACTGCTCGCTTCTTCTTATGTTGACCTATGTCTCGCATTGTCCTTTGCAGACCGCTGCAATGTTCCAGTATGGCTGCCGGTTGAGAGAATAAGATGCAGTGAGTAAGCGCGATGTGCGGTGCCTTATTGTCCTTTATGTGCTAACCTGTGTTGTCTTTATCCCCCTGTAGGTCGATGGCATGCTCTGGAGCTGAAGTTACCAAGAGCGACTCGAGTTCAGGTAAGCTTTTGACTCTTCTTGCTGTTTCCAGGGATATGAGAATGCTTACTAAAGGCTTTCTCTTGTTCCTTTTCCTTTCAGGATGCGGCGTTCCGGGATGAAAATGATGCTGCAAAAGAGCTGTCTGCAGGACAGGAGGATCGTTGGATTGAAGCAGGATTCTCCTAGGTAAGTATGCTATTAATGCTGTTCTTGTTCTTTCAGGTGCGCGGGATGTGGAGGAAAGGCGAAGGCCTCCAGGAGACCGATCCGAACACATTGAGTGCCACGCTGCAGGCGCAGAGTAACGCAAAGCGTGTTTCTCTGCCCGGGCGTGGTTTAAATAGCCTCCAGGTATCCCAGGCATCCCTAGGTTGGGCCACACCCAAAAGGCTAGACCACATAACTCAGTTCCGGAACTGAGTTATGTGGGGGCATCCATAATGCCTCAAGTGCAATGCCAAGTCCAGTTCTAAGTCAGTCTTCTGCATCAAGTATGAGCCTGGCGTGACAGGCGCCAGCTCTGACTCCAAGTGGGTCTCAGAGGAGATGGAGAGGCCCTCAAGGCCCATGTGGGAGATCATGGCCTGGCTCCAGTGTTTTGCCTATGGGAGCTAGTGTCAGGGATCATGACAGCAACTGACTCGAAGGGAGTTGGAGGTGGAGGAGCGAAGAGCTTGAGTAGGAAGGTATTTCCGAAAGCAGAGTTGAAGTTATTGTGGACCCTGGCCCCAGAAGGCTTTGTGGACAATGCAGAGGGTCTTGAACTTAATTATTGCAGCCACTGGGAGCCAATGAAGAGATTTCAGGGCTGCAGAGATACAATCCCTGGGCTTGAGGCTAAGGACAAGTCTCACAGTCCTGTTCTGGATGAGTTGCAGAGGGGGAAGAGTAGAAGCAGGCAGATTTAGAAAGAGGCTGTTGCAGTAGTCCAGCCTAGAGAGAACCAGAGCTCTAGAGATAGTGAGCTTCTGGGGGAAGGTGAGGAAAGGAAGAATACCTCTGAGGAGGATAGGTGAAGTGCAACTCAAGCATCAGCAGAGCAGCCTAAGACGTGATATGATATGAAATTGCACAAGAACCAACATAGGACAGATAAAAAGGGGATGCAACAAAAGTTTTGGAGACCAAATTCGCATTGATCTTAAGGCCGCTGATAAATCTGCAATCTCATCATTTATGTCACTTAAAAATATTGCACCTGAACAGTCTGTCGTAGATCACCCACTCCCTATAAAAAAATTTCCAGGCTCTCCTTTTTTTCTATTAAAGGGTGAGGTGCCATCAGTTTGCAAAACATTTGCAGGGATGTAACAAATGGAAGCAATATAGAATTTTCCAGCACTAGAGGTCTCCACAGCAACACCCATGAACCACCATGGACTAGCACAACCAATCCTAAATCGCTCAACTCCCCAAATCTGTCTCGGTTTAGCATAATTTCCCTTGCTTTAAAATCCTCTTTGCATATTTCCCCTCCATGAGTTTTCCAGGAAGGCAAAGTTGAGATATAAACCTACTGGACTGAGGGGCTACCCTAGAAAACCATTGGTAAGTTCCTATAACAACACATGTCAAGATGGTAGGTAAAGAAATTAAGTGAAACCCTAGTCTAAAGGACCAAATGTCCTGAGTGGCAAAGTTTAACTCCCTAATCTAAATCAAATGTCCCAAGTGCATCTTCACCCATAGGAATGCCTTTCAAATCACTCCCAACCTTAGGGTGGTTTATAGTGCCAAAGCACACGTCTTTGTCCATGCTGTTGTCTTGATCCGTTCCACTGTTCAGTCAAGGGCTTCATTACGAGTTGGGCAGTGGGGGCTAAATGGGGTGGTATTACTGTATACAGCTGCATTACTGCTCAGCACAGCTATAAGTCTGGCAGAAAGGTGGAGGACTCACCTCCAGCTATGAGCTGGAGGTAAATCTGCCAACTTTCTGTCCAATTTCGCTGGAATTACTGCAGCAGAATTACTGCCACCGTTGAGTACGGCAGACTAAAAATAAATGGGGACTAAAATTGCCACCACCCCTTGTAATCCGATGGTAATACAACTGGACTAAGTGGCAGTAACAGTGATTCCGTTTGGTGGTATCTGGGTGGATTTGGCACCCAGATACCACCAAACGCATTAATGTTTGACTTGCTCTGTGTTTCTATCTCAGCTATGCATCTCTCCCTGGATGATGAGATGGCCTTGAATCTGCTGCCTGGCAAGACATGTGATGTACCCCTTTTGCCGGAGGGGCTCTTTCCAGTGGGTAACTTGACCAATTTGCTTATGGGGTTCTTTCAGCTTAGTTACTTGGGCAAAAACCTGTAACCATCATGCCCTATGCATTCTCTCAATTTAGCTAACTGGACAAAACCTACAATTTACTCCTATTGCCGTAGGGGTTCTTTTTTGCTTTGCAGTCAGGTATTTATCCAATCAGGGTAATTACAGGTAGTATTTTTTCCCTACGTACCTGGATCCTCAACAATCTTCAAGCTACTTTAATGTGGTTATGATAACTTTGCAGTTGCCACCATAACCTGTGCTAGAGCCCTTGTGAGACTTCTTCTGTTATTCATCTCTTAAGGCCTGACCCCATCAGTCGCTGGCTCCAGGCCTGCCACGTCTCCATGACCATTCTTATGCTGTTTGCAACCTGAAAAACCACCTTCTTCTGGCACTCGTTATGTCTATTTGGCCTTCAAGTCTCTGTCAACACAGGTTCTGACTTGTTAATAGTTCTCCATTTGACCCATTGTCTCACTACTCTGCCTCTGATATATGACATCATCTTAAAACACAACTAGGAGGTGTATGCCTCCTTTTACATATGCGGTGTTGGATTGCAGGTCCAATGCCCTAAACGTGTAGGGAATTACAAGCTGCAGAGGTTTTATTAGTATTAAATCTGGTCATTTTTGGTGCTAGTGTTTCTGTCATTAACCACAACATTTCAGGTCATTTTCAAAGGGCATTTAGTTTTGCTTAGTTTGACCACATTTTGTAATGGCAGCATAAATATTGTTACTGCTGTTATTGTTAGTTTCCATTAGCATAAGGGCCTCCTGCCACATTAGCCAGAGTTCTCACATTTGGCACGAGGCCCCATTGGAGTAGATTTCTGTCATTTAGGGCCCTAGGCTGCAGTTCTGCATGTTTGTCTTTCCATTCAACCTTATTCCTTCTTCCCTTGGTGAGTATGCAGCATGCCATGGTCCTTGGCGGAAGGGTGAGGCGCAGCACACATATTAGTTATTGTTGCAGGGCTTAGCTGTTCTCAGGATCTTTAGTGGAATGTAGAATAACGGTTTGTGTTCTTAACGATAGATAAAATACAATAGTTGTGAAGGCCATATTTTGATGTGAACAGGTGAAGGCATTGCTAAAGCATCAAAACTAGATTGTGGTTGTACTGCTCCCCAGGAAGTGTTGTGACAACAGAGTCTGCATTAGAATGCCTTGGCACTACGAATAAATATGAGAAATACATTTTCAAGGTGTGGAGTTTCAGTTACATTTTTTATGAAGCACCTGGTCCCAAGAGATAGCCAGAAGAATATGTACTAGGGACAGAAACTTCCAGAAAGTCTGAGAACTGCCTGAGATTGCCAAGATGATTGAGCTCATGGGAGAAGACATGAGCGTAATTATAGGGGGCACAGGGGGTTTTGCCCCCACAACTTCTGTGTCATGCCTTTTTGTCCCCCCATCTTTTGGAGGGAGGGCAGGGGGGGCGCAATCATCAATTATGTAATTGGACAGCCCGGGCCCGGCTGTGGTGCTCAGCAAGGCTTAAGCTGTCTCATTATATAATGCAGAGATGACTGGCAGCCGCTTTGCAACACATTCAGGCCTGGGATGCCCTGCATGGTGCCTGTTGTTGTTGCAATGCAGGCATGTCCTCCAGGCATGTCCTCCAGCCCCAAGATTGCAATTGCAAGTGGAATCGTTTGTGCTGGGACAAACTCAATTGCCTCCACCTGTGGTGATTGTGTGCACCTGTGGCAGTTGGGAACACAGCAGATTGCTATTTACGGGTGATCCGCGATGCCTGTAATACCGGCATCGTGGAGACCCTATTTACCGCCTTCGGGATGCCGGTAGGTGCATGCCCGCGTGACTTGTGATGTCCTCCTGAGTTCAGGCAGTGGCAGTAATGCCGGGTGGTCAACTCGTAAAGGCCCAGACCGGTAGTCGATGCCGGTATTACCATTCCGCCTTAATTTTTGGCTTACCGCAAAATCTTGTAATGAGGCCAAATGTGAATTAGTAGTATACCTACTTAAAGCAAAACGTTAAGTTATGCACACTTTCGTACCTGAAATGTTTTATGTATGTAAAACATTAATTAGTTAAAACTATGTCCAAAATTGGACCGACTGTTCTATTATTATATTGTTATGTTCATGAATGTGCCATTAGTTATCAAAACAAGTCAACTAGGAAATCCATCATTTTGTCTACTTAATATTGTAATATGTATTTCTCATGCATATGTTTGTTTGATTTTGTTAGTTAGATAGATACAGTGTTTGAATTAATATAGTTGTAAATGACTTTGTTCAAATAGTAAAGAAGGGAGATGTGTAGCATCTTATATGCAAGCATTGCAGAGGGTGAGGTATGGAATACAGAATGGGTAGGATGAATGTTGAATCTGGAAGTTTGAGATTGAGTGTTATGTTATGAGCTGTTGGAAGGAGGAAGTGTAGGAGACTGGTGGGGCATGAATTGACCTGGAGATATCTGTTATAAAATATATTATAACTACAATCAACGTGTTGGAGAATCTTTCAATTTTCCAGGGACAGCCAACAGAATCAATTCAACAGAATCAATTCTGCTAATGTGCACCCAGAGGTCTTTCTGTTTATCTTTTCAAGGAAAAAGGGCAATTCAATGACTGTACATTCAACTAAACCTAGTTTTCTATTTGGGATCTATTATTTATTTTAATATGCATGGATAAGAATTACATCTTTGTCTACATGATCACTTATTTGGCCCTGCCCCATTCAACTGAACCACCACTGGTAGGACCTTGTTAACATGGCCTATTGTCCTGCAGCAAATTGTTTGTGCAAGAGCCTCTGACCAAAATGATATGATGTCATCAAGCAGGAGAATCCTCCCAAGGATTCACTCCCATTTGTGGTAGTTAAACGCTTCTCATTGGAGCTCAGAATTAAAAGGTGTATGGCGTCAATCTCAGCGGTAACAATAGTCTTCACGCATCCATCATCAGTGCACCGAGAATCACCTTGCCTCCCATCATCCTTCATTTTTCCCTGGGCAGCCTGGATGTCTACTGCTGGAGCTTGGCCTGCCATGAGTAAAGGGGTGAACCTAACCTCACCTTTAAGTGAGATGGAGAAAGGTGCCCTGTGTTCAGCTGCCATTGCTGTGGTGCTTTACCCATGCCTGGCGCAGCATCCTGATTTAACCCCAGCAAATTTGATTGAAACTGTCGGAGCAGAGAGGGACTTATCTCCTCCACTACTTCTGACAAGGGGCGCAGGACCTTGTAACAATTGTAACAAGAGGGTTGTGAGAAATGATTTCTAGACATTTTTAAGGGTGTGTCATGTTTGTAGGAAAATGTGGACGGCCACTACAGTGGCGAGCTAGTCGCCCTCTGCAGGACAAGCCTGTAAGCAGACTTTAATACATTCCCATGTGTGTGCTTGCAAACTTTTAACATTGCAAAGGTCAGGTGCCACAGGGGTGCCAAGATTGCACTCTGTATTCCGAGTAAGTTCAGTTACATAGGACACGGTGCAGACTACAGCTGTGCAGTGCAAGCATATCCATGTAAAAGTGGTGGTCAAACTACCATTCATGTAGTTTCTCCTCCCACACCTAAGATACATGAGCCCCATGTAAAGCAAATGGGCATCTGTCAAATTGTGCACCTTTTAAAATGCACCCACCTTTCTGAATTGGAGCAAAGGCCCACTAGAGCGAGTACAGATTAACAAGGAAGAAAAGATTCATATTAGTGTTCTACCCCAATGGGTGGGTGCGCGTTATTGCTTCCTTCGATCAATAGCTGGCGTTTGAAGCATTAACATGTATGTTCTTTTCCTCTCCGAACTTCTTTTAAATCTGGTGTGCACTGTAAACAGATTTAATCATATCAAAATACCACACATATCATTTCCCACATTATTATCACATTTCTTTTGGGGGCCCCATTAAATGAACATACCCAAGTATCGCTTACGCCCGCTTTGAAGTCGTTCTTGAAAACGCCACGTGACGGCCAAGGCCTCTGTGTGTGAACTGCGATCCCTGCTTCAAGGTGTGACTGCAGGTAAGCGGGCAACGCGCATAAGGCTTTTATCTTCTCCTTAATGAGTGTTGATGTGTGGTTATCCGATCCCCCCTTTTGTTGGCGGCACAGGTTTGGTGGGGTTAAATCTAATTTGGTGCTTTGATCTCCAGCTTCACTTCGTGGCACCTGCGGAGAATACATTTAATCTTCTGTTTGCTGATAAAACAAGGGATTTGGCGCGCGCGACGAGTCCTCACAGGTACATAAAAAAACAGACTTTCTGATACTCTTATTATGCAGCGCGGCTGAACCCCCACCAACCCGTGCAACCACATCAAAGCTCACACCTGACAACAACTTAATACGCTTATTGTGACGTCTCTCAATCCATTAAATGACATTGTTTCTGCTGCAGAAATCACTGTGTGTCTGTTATCCAAAGGAATAGCTGATTGTCGTGGCAACCAGGTGTTTACAGTGCATTTAATAAAGGCAAATATGGTGTGCAAACAAAAAAAAGCCAACGTTGGCTTAAAGTGAAATAGCTCATTGTTGTTTTGTATTTGTTCTCGTTTTCCAGTGAAGAATGCCTTATTAGCTTGTGCACTGGTTACCATCCAATTTCCCAATGCACACAACTATGTATCATACAACTTAGAGGATATGCAAGAACTTCCACTTCACTTACCTTAAAATAAGTTGCCTGATTGGTCAGAACGGGGGGGGGGGGTGAGGCGGTGAGCATCTTCCCAACCGCCTTGTGTGGAAGGATGTGCAGTTATCCGAAGGAGCAGGTGCTGAGGGCTGCACAATGTAGAGAAGGATCATGTCTGACTGCTTTGGGAATAGTTTTCTCACAGGACAGAAGCCTTGTGAGCTACTAGTGTCCTGCATACTGGCCACCCCTTTGATGAAAGGAAATCAAGTTTTCTTTGTGTTTAAATTTCACCATGACAGACACTTTAGGCTGGCAGCTCATAATACATTAATATAGATGGCACATGCCCAACAATAATGAATCCAAGTGAGCTTGCCAGCACAAATAAAATGCAACAAAGTCCACGCTACTTAGTGTTTTTGTCACTTTGCACCCCACTAAACGTTCCATGAATTGGGCCCTTAATGAACTTCCGAGCTCATCTATGGAGTAGTATTCGATCAGAGACTGGTCATCTTAAAAGTGTTCTTCCTTTCCCATACGATTAAGCACTGCTTCCAAGATGGCGGTAGATGGAAATTCAACGCACTTGTCTTCACTTTCATTGTCATAGTTATGGCAGCGCACACATTTCGTGAACACGGATGAATT
The DNA here is from genome assembly GCF_040938575.1 of Ambystoma mexicanum. Lineage (NCBI taxonomy): Eukaryota > Metazoa > Chordata > Amphibia > Caudata > Ambystomatidae > Ambystoma > Ambystoma mexicanum. The sequence goes on along the minus strand of NC_090939.1, from coordinate 238,899,083 downwards.
GCTCCTGTGACCCTTTGATTGCCCACCTCTCCCCCAACCCTGGAGCGGGACAGGGGGAGAGGAAACCATGTATTTTTCCCAGGGAGTGAGAGTGTATTTCCCCCAGGCCATATTTCGGATATATTGGTATGCCCTAAGGGCAAAGTGTGAGCATATCGAGCACAAATATATGTCCTAAGGGAACACAAAGGGTAATGGCACCTTTCTGAAATCTACTTGCCACTGTAGAGTTCTGGTATAAGGATGGAGGGAAGCTCTGGGAGAAGTTAGCTGGTAGAAGTGGGGAAAATATATGTTTGGGGAATTTGAAACAAGTAAAAGCAGCCATAGCAATGCAATGTAGACAGAGGGCATTGGCAGCGGATGCAGAAAGAATTAAAGCCTTGCCTTCACTGACCTTGAATGTTGAGTCTAAGAAGAACCTGACATGTCCAGGGCCTATTAGTGGTACGAACTTGCCCACAGGTGGGAGGATTTTAACTATGGCTCGATTACTTGCAAGTTGGTGTAGAGTCTCACAACATGTCTGTGTGGTATGGGGCTGGATGCAGATTTAGCCCACTTCTTCCAGATCTGCCCACTCTACCGCTGCAAGAGGATTGGGTGGTTAAAGTCACATTTCTTGGAGCATCGTATTAGATCCTGTAAGGGAGCCATGGCATTGATGATACACTGTGTTTCTGTACAGCCTGGTGAGGTATATAGACAGGGCGCTTAATATAATGAGGTTCAAAATGCACACTTGGGCTATAGATTAAAGCCATCAGGGTAGTGTTTGACAATTCAAGTAACTACGGTTTATAATAGACACCGACTAAAAACTGTTTTTATTTGTTCTTAAATGTTGATTTTAATTATATTTTATTAATTATTGTTTGATGTGGGCAATTGACTGTCTCACAAAGGACATGATGGTGTGCTACAATTTTGTTGCATGCATTTTAATGTTAATGGAGTAATCCGAAATACACATTTCAGCACAATTTCCTTGCCACTGGCCCCACAGTGCATACCTACATGCACTGTATGTGTGTGCCACTTCTCTCTCTGAACCTCACTACACCCCCTGGATAAATGTCGTCATGCCTCAAGTGCAGTACCTTGTCTATAGCCAAAACAACTGTCATGAGTGTATTATCCAAGTATCTTTGTCCATAACTTGGTGCATGTCCGTTTCAGAACATGCAGTACTGCTTTAATCTCTATTACTCACGATCACCACCTATAGCAGAAAAATGCAACTATTGTAATGATGGTTATCAGGGCTTTTGGATTCAGAGATAGGGTAAGGACGGGTGAACCTGCTACAAAAATAATTTAAGGGTTACTATACCAAGGGGCTTCGACTCAGCTCGAAAAATCCAAACTATTTAAAGCAAAGCTAAGGCTCTAAATGGTTAAAAACGTTTTAACAGGAATTTGACCCATATATATATATATATATATATATATATATATATATATATATATATATATATATATATATATATATTGAAAGGCGCATTATGGTTCAGTTGCCCTAAGAAAAACCTAGCACATTCAGTGCAAAAACTTTGTTAAAAGGGACGTTATACTTACTTTGCACTAACAAAATGTAATATCTTATTGTGTAACCGGAACAAGGTAAAAATAACAAGGTAACTATGAGCAGCTGTAGAAATGGAATGTGGAGGAAACGATGCTTAGGAAGAATGTTTAAGAATCATTCCAGTAGTTGTGTTGCTGAGAGAACCGGTGGGCTGAACCTCATGCTTAAAGTATCAATCCTTTACTAAATGGTGTAAGGGTACATCATTTCAATGGTGATGAGGATGGGATTGAGGATGGCAGCCCACTGAGTAGCCATCCAAAATTGAACACAAATATCTGTTTGGAGCAGTTTGTCCTTGGTCTGTTAAGAAACTGTCTTTGAGGATAGCTAAAGTGGATGAGACAGACGGATCCAAGAAGGAAGGAGCATCCGGTAACTTTTGAAATTATATGGGATTCAACCAACAATCTTGCTCTGAAGTTGTCGCTACAGAGGAAGTCTTTGAACAGAGACACTGACACTGCGAGATCCAGAAGTAACAGGAAATGCGCTGCTTGCCCCTGATGCGATGTGCTTCAAAAAGACTGACTCCATTGCTGTGAATAAGGGACTGAAGTGCCCTTCTACTGAGTTGACTCTGCAAGCGACATAGAAACAGTTGTGCGTGATACCTAACAAACTGGAATTAGCTGCTTGTTAATTATGAAAGCAACATCAAAATATCACCAGCACTGCAAACTACTTATAATTATTGTCACCAGCAATAATGCGAACCGTCTCAGTTGTATTGCCAACAATAAAGCAGCACGGCTTGATTGATAACTTAGTTGCATAATATTATATAAAACAAAGCGTGTTATGCGTACATGTCATTACACAAGTTCAGCATTATTCAAAAACTGAGTGTCACGTACCAGAGCGAGACAGCCAGTCCTTCAAGTTGAGCCGTGGTCACTCAGCGTGCACAAGTTAGAGAAAAGGACCCTTGTCCGTCCCAAAAATGTGCCGCCATTTTGGGTTTCCAAGGAAACTCAATGATATTTTCATTTAAAGATGCACACAATTAAGTGATCCCCAACAAATATACCGGTAAATATGCAGGGAATTCCACCTCCACACTACCTTTTAGACACAAAAGGGGATCCTGTTCTACCTTGGAAACGATGGAAGAAGCGATTTGAGCACTGTGTTCTTGCTGCCCATGGTTTGAATTTCGCAAACGAGAGAAAGAAATGCTTACTCATACATTGTTTCGGCAAATATGGCCATGAACAATTTGAGAATCTTCCACTTCTATCAGAAGAACAGGCAGCAGGACTCACAGAATATGAAATATGCATTAAGATGTTAGATCTGCATAATGAAAAGTCAGTGAGTATTGTGCTTGAAAGGTATCATTTCAGTAAACGGAAGCAAGAACATGGAGAAACGGTGGAACAATGTATTACTGCCTTGCAAGGTTTAGCAACCTCATGCGAATTCGGAACAAATTTAGATGAAAGATTACGCAATCAATTTATGCTGGAATGTAGTGATGGCAAAGTAAGGGAGGCTTTATGGTCCAAAGGTAACCCATCATTCAAAGAAGGTCTTAGAATTTCAAAGGAGGTAGAACATACAAGTACATTTGTAAGAGAGCTTGAAAGAAGAACAGGAAGTGACAACAAGGTACAAGAGACATTACAAGCACAAGCACCAGAAGTTTTAGTGGTTCAAAATAAGACTGCAACAAAAAAACACAGTTTGGAAAAAATCCAGCATATTTAAAAAAGAAGGCAACACAGTTCAAATAAAAGAAAGAGTTACAAGAACATAGAATATTTTACTGATGTGATAGCATTCATCATTTAGCGAGCAGTAAAGATTGTCCAGCAATCAAAGAAGTGTGCAAGAGATGAAACAGAAAGGGACAACAAGAGAACATAGAATATATTGATTAACTGTGTGAGGGAATGGAGGAATGTACCTTTTCCATTGAAGACTCAAATATAAATGAAATTGAAGATGATGATGAAGATTTGGAAAACCAATGGTGACAATAAAAATGAAGGATATAGACCTAAGTATGGTTATTGATTCTGGAGCAAAATATACCTTACTATCAAAGGTTCTTTTTGAGACAAAATTCAAGTCAAATATCACGCTGAAAGAAGTGGATATCAGACCTGTTGCATATGGTGGCAGGCGTATTCAGTTAGAAGAGTAACTACAGAAAATGGAAGCAAACGGTGTCATAAAAAGGGTGGAATCATCAGAATGGGTTTCCCGTTTGGTCATCGTGCACAAACCTAATGGGAAATTGAGATTGTTGATTTATCTTATATGTGTAATTAAGTGGGTAATTCCAGACAGACATCCGTTGCCCAATATAACGGAAATGTCAGGCACTATTAAGGGTGCCAAAATAATGAGTACTCTTGATTTCAGATCTGGTATCACCAGATCAAATTACATCCCACTTCTAGAAACATTACATCCTTTATCACCACAGAAGGGTTATGCCAATGTAAGAGGATGCCTTTTGGTGTAATTTCTGCTGCAGCAGTTTTTCAGAGGATAATGCATCAGCTATTTCATCAGATAGAACGTGTTTTATGTTTCCATGATGATGTACTTGTTAATGGGGGAAACCAGGTAGAACATGACAATAGGATTCATAGGATTGTAGACATCTTTAAGGAAGCTGGTCTTACACTTAACAAAGAAAAGTGCAATTTCAATAGGTCATGCATACATTATTTGGGACATGAAATTTCCGACAAAGGTATCAGACCAAAAGTGGAATTAGTTAACACCTTTATAGATTTTCCCAGTCCAGTGCCAATAGCAAAGATAAAGTGATATCATTTTTGGGCATGACAGAGTATTACGCAAAAATAATTCCAGATTTAGCAAGCAAAATATTTAATATGAGGAAATTGGTTAAGAAGAATGTGAAGATTGAGTGGATTGAGCAATGTGAATGTGAATTCAGCTACATAAAAGGTAGATGTGAACAATGCTCTCACTTTGACATCATTCAATCCCAACAAGAAAAGCATTATTACCACAGAGGCCCGCAACCATGGTTTAGGGGCTGTGTTGTCTCAGGTTGAGGGACATTGCTTTTTCCTCAAGAGTATTGAGCGAGGCAGAATGCAATTATTCGACCATACAGAAGGAACTGTTGGCTGTCAAGTGGTCCATTGGCAAGTTTCGCACTTTTATTTGGGGTACAGAATCTGTAGTGAGATCAGATCACAAACCACTAAAAGAAATCCTTATGACCAAAGGGTTGTATAAAGTTTCTTCTAGAATTAGGAAATGGGTAGCAGGCCTACAAGAGTATAATTGGGAGATAGATTATGTTCCCGGTGTCAAGAACAAGTCTGCTGACTGCCTATCAATGTCAACACATGTTGTTGATGACATTGATGATGATGAGAGTGAAGAAGAACAAATATTAAATGTCATTCAGGAGGTAGTTTCAGAGGAATAATGGATGCAGGCAATGGCATCCGAAGTGAAGGAACATTTGATGAAGGGTGTAAAAAGCAATGAAATTAGAAAGGGAGATGTTCCAGAAGCTGTCAGACATATTATTGATGAGATGCACGTGAAAAATAATGTAGTTTTCGGAGGTGATAAAGTTCATCCCCCTGTAGGGGCAAGGAAAAGGATATTACAACTGGCATATGAGGGGCACAAGGGTATGACAAAAACCAAGCACCTTGCTAGACATGTTCTGGTTGCCTGGTGTGGATTTAGAAGTGGAGAGACTTATAAGAGAATGTTGTGCATGTAAAGATTCAGCCAAAGGGTACATCACGAGACAAGAACCAATGATGGTTATGTCTATAACCAGCATTCCATGGAAACGAGGTGTATTGCACATTGTAGGTCCAGTGAGAAGTGAGGGTACATTAAAGTATTGCATTGTATTCATTGATATTCTATCCAGATGGATAAAAATTGAATGGGTGAAAAATGTATGCTCTACGGATATCATCTCTTTTTTGGATGCGATTTTCAGGAGGGAGGGATATCCCACCAGAATCATCACTGATAATGGTGTACAACTAGTGTCAGAATAGATGAACATGTTTCTTAAGGATAATGGTGTTGAACATAAAATCAGTTCTATATATCATCCCTAAACAAATGGAGTTGTGGAGAGGTTTAACACGGCCATTAAGAACAGCATTAGAGGTCCTCTGGCAAGGAATGGTGCCTGGAAGAAAGCTGTGGAAGAGACTATTGATGCACATAGATTTACCCCACATTCTACCACAGGTATATCACCATTTGAAATGTTGAGAGGAAGAAAACCCAATACTAGGGTGTGTCTTTCATGGTGGGAAAGAGCTCAAAAGAGAGATATAGATTTTGCAGATGTAGAGGATAAAATACTCTGCACTCAGGTGAGGAACAAAACGTATTTTGATACCAGAAAGGCAGTGAAACAATCTGATGTAAAGGTTGGTGACTGGGTAAGAGTTAAGCTTCCTCAAATATCAGCAGGAAGTCATGCCAAGTGGTCAAGATCTGTACAGGCTATGGAGAGGTTTCATGGATCTGTGAAAGTTTGATGGATGGGTATGGCATGTCAATAGGATTTGCAAGAGTTGTAATCTATCATCATCCACAAGTGCTAATTTAGACAATAAGAATGCAAGTCATGGAGGGAACGTTGGACGTGAGAAAGGAAATGCAATGCAGGAGAGGATAATCAGGAGAGGATAATCAAACATGTTAAAACGTGTATGTGGGAAACCTTTATATTTAAAGGATTATGTGAGTTAGAACATTCACATTTTGTAACTGCATTGTGACAACAGAATACACTGTTTTATATAGGTTTCTATATCAGTACCTACAGTTTAGCTATTTCATTAGGTCTTGTAAGGATGTATATATGTGTTACTACTCTTATATTACAAGCTTGTAAATTTTGTATCAATAGTTCATTAAGTTATTCCATAGTTATTGTAAGATTGGATTTTAGTGATTTTTTGCATGTTGTAATATTATGCAATTAAGTTGGGTAAGAACCAATCTTTTTCCTGCCGGTTTATTCCTTGTAAAGAAGGGAGGGGTGTAATATCTTATTGTGTAACCATAACAAGATAACCATAACAAGGTAACTAGGAGCAGCTGTAGAACATAGAACATGAAATGTTGAGGAAAAGATGCCTAAGAATCATTACAGTTGTGTTGCTGACAGAGCTGGTGCGCTAAACCTCATACTTAATAAAGTATCAATCCTTTACTACATGGTCTAAGGGTACATCATTTCACAACAACTTATCCATATTATGGGTACATGTAAAACCAAAACCCCCCAGAAATTTGCCAGTTATGGTAAGCTAAGCAACCATAACTCACGCCACCATTGTGCTCTGCTAAGACTAACAGTCCCATTTCAGAACATTTGCGATGTCACTATGTGACCGCCTCCACACTGTACGTGGGCCCTTATTTGCCAGACATGATCCGGACCCTCACATCGGGAAAGTACTGTGTTCTGCAACGTAAGGCGTGTCATTGTGAAAGTACATGCTTACAAACGTCCCACACTGTGCCATTTTACATGCAACTGTTTGAGCAATTTAGGCCTGTTTTCCGGTTGAAAGGGCTCCACAGCAGCCCTACAAAAGGCCACATCCCAGAGCTGCTCGGAATTCTGTTTTCAGCTTTGCAGAGCAGAGTAGTGGGCCACAATGATTTGTGGTGGAATTGCTTTCTGATGAATTCTGCTGTGCTATATTACCTTTGCAACTAATGGCAACCATGGGTGCTGCCTCTATGCCAGCAGCACCTACACCCTCACAACCACCACCACCTCCTTCCGAAGGGCCTGGACAAGGGAAAGGCGTGCTGATATAGATGGGATCAGGAGGAGAGCGAAGATGAAGTAGAGCAAATCCCCAATGTCTGCAGCCAGCTTGACTGCTGGGTGTGGAAACCAGCATAGGAGACGTGTCGAAATGTCATGCTAACCAGGTGAGATACACTTTCTCAGGTGCAGAAAACCGGGCTTGTACAGCTACGGCTCCACCTCCATGCAACATCTCAAATCAAAACAAAAAGGTAGCAGAGTGGAGGGCAGTGCCCTTCGAACAATGCAGTAGAGTTCTTTCCTCTACAGCATGCACTGCATCTCCTCCTGCCAACACCAGGGACACTCCTGTAGGGCAGCGGATGCCTAAAGCATCCTTGCAGGCCATATGCTGTGCAGCCAACCCTTACCTGTAAAAGGCCATTGTATCGTGCATGTACTGCTTTGCAGGGGGGAACAACTTCAGAATGCTTTCGAGAGTTTGGCCCGGGAGCATGAGAATGACAGCCTACTGCATAAGTGAGGGCCACCCAACATCTTCCTCTCTCCGCACTTTGCCCATCTTATCCCTGTGATTGGTGCCCCTTCAGCACCCTCCCTTCCCTCCCCTTCCTTTCCTTCTGTGTCCTGTGTTACAATACCAAGAAAGATACAAAACAGCGGGAGAAGGAAAAAGGTAAAAAAAAGGCTCCTTTCAGCGCCACCCTTTATAGGTCAAAAATGGAATTGTCAATTAAAGGATGCAGGCCACCGCGCAGCCTATACACTCCACAAATTGCTAAGTAAATAATGAGAGGCGTACCTCTGTTCAAAACATTGCAGTCAGTTTGGGTAGATTGGGCTGCCTGTAAAAAGTGTTTTTTTTGTGGTGTTTGTTTGTATTTCGAAGGGTTGAAGTGCGCAACACCTACTAGAAAACTGCTTACTGTACTTGCAAAAAGGCCAGCAATGCCTTTTAGATAGGTTGCAGAAAAACCTGATTGCCAGGATCAGTAAGATGAAGGCCATTTGTGGTAAAAAATCTTTGTGTTTTTAAATGTAATATTTCCATTGTGGAAGTAGGACAGGGTCATATGTCGGAAAAAGACACAAATAGCCTTCTTGACAATGCGCCTCGCTTTCTCCATTTGCGGATGAAATGAAGATGAACACAGCCACATCTGTCTGTCCGTAATGTGACAAAAAATTATGAAGGAGTTTGCAAACATAAGCATGACCTGCCCAATTGCCTCCTCCATCACAAACTGCAGAGACATTCCGGTAACATGTCCTAAACATTTCCCTCCGTAATGAAGAATAATTATGTCTGGATGATCGAGCGTCACCAAAGTGACACAAATAGGCATTGCACGTACTCCATACAAGTGCACATCCACATGATAGAATCCAAAATTTGCAGCCACTGCACAGTGTTTTGCATTTACTGTCAACCACTGTATCTAGGACTCCCCCAAAATCCATACACTGTGCCACCTGAAATACACAGTCATAACCATAGGCTACTGCATTACTCTCTACAAATACACCTTGTGCTACAGTCTCTGTGTACACACCACACCCAGAAACCTTAATGAGCAATCCCTTAGCCTCCACATGCCCATTTCCATGCCCGCCATCCTCAAAAGCCCCAGATGTGGGACATATAATCCTGGAACTACCGCGGATCCCACTGACTTATCGTGCTGTGTGCGGGAGTGGAGGAATACATTTCAACCAGGGCAGGGCATTTCATTTTTAGTGGTGGCTCTGAAAAGAGCCTTTTTTCTTTTTTTAGGTGCTTGTAAATAAACACCTTTTTTTTGCTTTTTATAGGGGTTTTTGTTTTCTTCTCCTCCTTACATTCTTACAGTAACCTCTTCAGCACATCTTGTAGATTGTAAAACAAAATACAATTTCCAGTGGTGGTCAAAGAAATGCCATTTGCATGGAAAATGTACACATTTCGAGAATCAAGGATGTCATTGTCACAGAAGAACATCCCAGCAGCGGCTACACAATAACACATGCTTCTGTTTATAAGACACCTTCCGACCTCTGGCTGGCGACAAATTACATTGCGATAGTCCCATACTCTTCTTGGTGGCATGGATGAGAAAACCACCTTGGCAGTGGGAAAAATCTGCTTCACTGCTTTCATCAGCTTCTTTAGTTGACAGAACAAGCCATGTAACCCAAATGCAGGGCTCCATAATGCACGACGACAACATGAACAGTAGCAACAGTGGCCACACATTTGCAAAGTGCAAGCACAACGCTGAAACTGCACACATTGACAGTGCACCAAAAAGCCTCCACTCCTTCTAAATCGAAATTGCCAACAAAGTCTCTTCCCAGGGAATACCCATGGAGATCTTGCACAAAGGCATCACCCACGATCAACACTGTGCGTCTCTCCATCTCTGCCAGCCTCACTACATAGAGTAATGAAAAACAGGTATTACCGCCTCTTCCTGTGAAGCATACCTGCAGCACCCGATTGGATAATCCCCACAGTCCAATTACCATGTCTAGCATGCTGAGAAGGGCAGGATGAGGCACGATCGCTTCCCCAACTACCACGAGGGCCACGTCGCAGTAAAGCAGAAGCAGTCCTTGTTCCCTTTCCACTACATTTTTTCCAGCACTCCCTCATTGGGTACTGTTAAATAGTCACACACATCCACCAATCACATACAAGAACTCTGCATCTAAAAGTATCATTTCTGTACAACACTCCATATCTACCGTTAAACATTCAGAGTGAAAGTCTCCTGTGATTCAAAAGCACCTCCAGTACAAAGTTCAGTAAAACTATCCAAGATTTCTGCATACACATTCATCCATATCGGCACCCATCACCACAAAGTACAGGTATGAATATTTTTTCTACAGTAGGTTTACAACTCGGTTAAAAGTGCCTCTGAGCAGGGTATCTACCACTGAACCTCCATACGTACTCGAAAAGCAAACTGTCGTTAGTCCCATCACCTATCATAAAGTCCCAGTTTGATGGTATGTGCTTGGAATGTTTTCATTTACCCATATCAGTCATTGTAATATCCAAATACTTTCTCTCTTCTTCACTTCCGACAATGGTAAAAATAATTTGCAGCACTATCGCATCTCCTACAAAATTCGTAAAAAATGATTGCAAAAAAGGAGCAGCGAATGTATCCTACCTACCTAAACCAAGAACATACATTGCATGCATGAAAACAGGGTGCCTGCCACTTACAGTGCACACTTCACAGAATATAACATTACTTACAACGGCAAAAATTGTTTTGTGTGCATTGACAACAGTACCATTTGTAAATGTGGATAACTAAGTCCAAGAATTTAAATAATTGCTGTACTCATGTAGGAAGCATATATGTGCAGAAAAAGAAATGGAAATTCACATACAAACACATTTTCCTTTCCAAGCTGTACACATTTCCCAACCTTTTTCTCACCCTTCCACAACTAGGACTAATCAATTTGTAAAGTAAATACTCCTACACCAATGAACACACTTGCTAAATGACACGACATACGAAACTCTTACAAATGAACCACGTACCCCTTACCAACAATGCTGATGCTCCCAAATCCCCATTTATACACAAAGCCATCCAATTACAGTCACACACCAAGTCTTCCTGCCAACACATCCCCCTACCCTTTTCTGTAATGCATTCTCCAAATTCAGTCAGTATGCCATTAACAAACATAAATGGGCCTCATTATAAGTTTTCCGGTCCGGTAACAACGGTATCGGTAAGCTTGCCGGTACCGTTGTTACCGGACCGGCAAACTACGAGGTCTGCTTGTGGGTGCCTTCCCGCCTGCCAGGTCTGACCTGGCGGGTGTACCGGCACCCGCGAGCAGACCATGTTGGATGCACCGGCACCATTTGTGACCTCCGCATTCCCATTGAGCCCTATGGGTCTGAAATGGGAATGGGGAGCATTTTTTACCTGCGCTCCGGAATGAGCAATTACCGGGTCCTGCAGAGCCGGAATGCCCCGGTAATTGCCCATTGCCAGGCGCCAGTAAAATTTACAAGTGCAGTGGCAGAATGCTGGTTTTAAGGCCAAGGTTACCGCCGAACTTGTAATGAGGCCGATATTGTCTTATTGTCTTCTTTCACAGTTGCAGTTTCCACCTCTGTCCTAAAAGCCAGTGGCGTGTCAACTTGAAAATGTAACCCAGAGGAATCCTACTCTTGACAACCAAAAAAGTAAGTGCAATGATATCGTGGAGGCGCACCTCTTACTAAGATAGTACAGTGTTCTTGTATATTAAGATACACAATTGCATCAACCCACTGCTATTTGCTTCATGCTTACTAAGTGCACCTCAGCATTTGTTCACTTTGTGTTATGTCGCTGGCATTATAGCAACTCCCAAATAGCAATTTAGCGTTCCCACCATAAACTAACACACCATTACACAATCACATACCTCCATCTGTAATACTACCCTCATATTAATCCATTCATGCACAGATGCACACATATACATCACAAAATGTGCAGACCTACACTTTCCTTTTTTCTCCAACAGCTGCTACAGAATGCCTAGCAAATAGGAACTCAGTTGAAAACAACGCAGAAATAGCCCAGCTCTACCTAAAAGCATAAAAAGTACCCATGCACCCCTAGCAGATTTTGTACAGAAAGTTCAAAGAGAATACCTCATTCAAATTAGTATACAAATGTAGCAAGCAAATGTGTATTGCAAACGGCACCAATTGTTGAAAACATTTATTGACACTGCTCAAACTAGTTGTGTTTAGAAATAATAGGCCTGCACAGAAATGCGCAACACAATCCTAGAAGCAGTTACAGTGGCTCAGGCAAAAGGCAGGAATTAGACTACTCTGCTTGATCCACAGGAAGTGGTAATGTGCATACTGCAGGTATTGGAAAGCAAAAACATACCCATAAATCAAATCTTTCAGATTTCCTACATATGTAAACATACATGTACTCTCTGCACTCATGTCATTCAGGAACAAGTCCCTAACAAACACTTTCTCTATGTACGTATACCTAACTGTGATTCCATTTCATTTCAACAGGAGGTACAAAATGCAACCCATAGCATATTGTGTAGGCCTTGCAATTCCGATAATCGTTCCAACTTTCATATACAATCCCATAGGCAATACATAATATAAATGCTTTCAACGTACAATGAAGATGGGGAAAAAAGTAACTGCAAGCTTACTACCTTCACCGAAGGACAGGTATCATTTGGAAACAAAACGTTCAGACCAATACCCGTAATGTAGCACAGGCGACAAAACCAGGTCAGGTCAATATGCTGCATACATTAGAAAGCATGTACAATTTTGGGAGATGTTGTAAAGAATTGTGTTTCCTTTCATGAAGCAGAGGCCCAGAAATCTCCTTCCCCCCAAAGGCACTAAAGTATGTAAAATGGCCCTGCAACGGACGTATGTGCAGCCATTGCACACACAGTCTGCCAACAAACACTGTTGATTCGTAACACACTGCACATAAATAGTAAATAGGGGCCGCAAATGTACAAATATATATTGTGTCAGCTGTACATTCATTACACAGTCTATAAGGTACCAGCATGTCTCCATGTACGTAAAAGGAAGTTCTACGTAATTGGAGGACGTATCATCGGAAAGCATGATGAAATGGTAACACGTTGCAGCCTGATTTCATTTCTGTAGTCGCATTGGTGGCCAGAAATGGAAACCGGTCATACCTGTCGTGCATTAACAAAGGCTGCCTGCAGTCACCATACAAGTTAGTCGCCAGAGGAGGTATCCGCAAATTGGTACAGTGCGCATGGATGCACTCCCGCACCCTTTCCATCCCCTCTTCCCACCACCATATGCCGTAAAGCATGTTTTCCAGCCTTTTTCAGTGCAACACTATCCTCGGCGACAGCATGGCGCAGTTACCCAAAATTATGATGCACATCACCCTTCCCTCCAGCCAACCATCGGGCATGCCAAATCTCTGCTGACATCACGCCACACTCCAGGCCTGATTTTGACCGCGGAGCAAACAGTGAAATGGGACAGCAGAGCGAAGCCAGATATAAGTAATTATTTGAGATGTACATTTTAGGTGCTTTTAAATAAAATACAGGACTGATATTCACCAAATTTGCAAAGGCACGCTTTCGGGACCAAGCCGCCGTTCCTGCCGCAAATTTTATAAAAATCCGTCCAACGGTTTGTTTGTTTGTTTGTTTGTTTGTTTGGTCTGTACATGTGCGCAAAGTTTTTGTCCATTCAGTCTACGGGGAAAAAAAATTTGGGACACTCCCTATAACTTTGGCCCCCATGTATGAAACCTCACCAAACTTCCCAAATAAATTTAGAGCGGCCCATCTACTTTTTTTGCAAAGTGTGAAGCAAATTTGGCCAGGTGGAACGAAATTATAAGCCTCCCAAAAAGTGGTCTTCCTATGCTTAACCATAACTACAATGCTGCTATCCTGTACAGCACAGGTTTTCACAATTGTGCTAAATGCAAAGCATGTCGTTACGGAATGAACACCAAGGTTTTCTTACAGTCTCAAACCAAGAAGGAAATCAAGATTAAACAAGACCTGAGGTGTTTCACACAATTTGTTATTAATGTGATCACTTGTGCGTGTAATCTAAGGTAAATCGATAGCACAAAATTGGAGGCCAAGCTACGAATACTACAACATTTACGTGCAATCAAGAATCACAACATGTCCTATCCACTTGCCAAACATTTTGAAGAGGTTCACCAAAATGACATTAGATCATTCAAGTATTTTATCATTGATTCAGTGGGAATTCATCCAAGAGGTGGGGATAGATTACGAACATTGAGACAAATGGAATCAAGATACATAGTAGATTTTAACACCAAATATCCGGGAGGTCACAATCGTGATCAAGAATTATATGTATTCCTGGGATCCTAAATCCTATGACCACCGTGATGAACACACTGTGTTCCCACTATCAGATTTACAAAGACGGCAGGAATGCATATTTGTATAACTAGATGCATTCTTAAGCCTCATTTCCTATGTATATTTGCTTCACTTCCAAAAGGTTTTACCAAGTATGTATATTTTCGACAATTCTAGGTTTTTTGATTATGTAATTTTTTCACAAATCTCTCTTTTTCTGTAGGTGTTGTGCAATTAGAATAAGTCAAGGTTTGAAGTACATTATGTACGTTTTGGACGCCCACACATCTGGTTGCAGTTTTTGCATCTTTTTTATTGATTTTCCTAACATGTATATTTTAAATCACAGCTTTATATGCATATTTCTTTGGAAACAGGAGAGAACGATGTGCACTTATAGACGAAACGTGTTGCTTTTATAAGTATGCAAAATGTAACAATCCTAATTGTGAATTTTATGGAAATTTCAAGAATATATATGGGTTGTAGGGATCCTAAAAATATGAATAACTTGATCAAGATAAGGAAAAGGTGACAATTTTAATTTCGAAGATATTGTGGTTAAAATGTTTAACTTGTCGGTTTTAACATGTGATTGTCTTATCTAGCATTTTGCCTTTTAACCCTTATCCCCTTGTATTTACCATCAAGTGATCCTTTTGTGAAATTGTGAGCTATTTATTCAAGCACATTTGTTTTTTGGTTTTGAGATGTAATTCCAATATATAGCACTATGCATTTTAATACATTAGATATGTCACTAGACATATCTAATGTGCTCCACCAAGACGGTTAGACAAGAGCTAACCGTCTTGGTGGAGCACATTGTGGACAATGCGGAGATGCTGTTCAGCGCCGACCAACGGCGGGCCACACAGCAGCAGAGGAAGGAGGTGTGGGCCGAAGCTGCACGCAAGTGCACCGCTGTGGGCGTGACAGTGAGGAGCGTGAAGGACTGCCACAAGCGGTGGGACGACCTGAGGCTGAGTGTACGCAACCTCATTTCCACGTAACGCCAACGCAGCAGTGGGACAGGCGGAGGAACCCCTTCCCCCACTGAGGCTGCAAGCATGGGAGGAGCGTTGCAACAGCGTCCTCCACCTTGAGGGAATCCATGGGATCGGGGAGGCTGAGGCAGGAGTGAGCCCACCTGTAGATGCCGGTAAGTGCCCAAACATGAATGCCACATGAAAATATGCAGTTGTGAGTACTGGGCCAAAGGACCCATTAACAATCCCCCACCCCAGGCAGTGCATGTGTGGGCCAAAGGATCCATTAACAACCCCACCCCGCCCAGGCAGTGCATGTGTGGGCCAAAGGATCCATTAACAACCCCCCCCAGGCAGTGCATGTGTGGGCCAAAGGACCCATTAACAACCCCCCCCAGGCAAGGCATATGTGGGCCAAAGGACCCATTAACAACCCCCCCTCCAGGCAGTGCATGTGTGGGCCAAAGGACCCATCATGATCCGTATGGCAACCAATATCACAGAATGCATACACCAGCAATCAGATGCATGTGACTAACACCATTCAATGTACAATCTTAATGACGCATGTGATGCACCCATCTGCCACCACAACACTAATTGCATGCCCTTTGTGTCCCCACAGCCGTTTCAAGTGACAGTGATACTGCACAACAGGCCAGCCAATCTGCACCGGCAAGTACACAAGCCACCGCCACCACACAGGAGGATGCTGCCGGCAGTTCTGCACCTCGGGCCACATTACCAGCTACTACAGATGTGCCGCCCACCACCACCACCGACATCCCCACCGTCTCCACACTGCCTGAGTCTAGACAGGTGCCACGGGAACCTATCATGGCCACCCAACACAACACCGAAGGCAGCAGTGCTGCAGAGGGGGCGGCCTGCAGTGATTACAGTGCCCCGCAAGAGCACTCGGAAACGGGGCCACAGGGGGAGATGCCCACATTGGAAGACCTGGGCTCCTTCCATGAGCTGGAGTTCAGCCCCAGATCACTGAGGAGTCCCATGAGGTCGCCCACCCGATCCATGGCCGAACTGAATGCCCGCATGCAGTGGATGGAGGAGCAGCAGGCTACCCTCACCCAGCTGGTGGAGAGGCAGCTAGAGGAATCCAGGCTGCAGAGGGAGAGCTACAGCGCCTCAGTGCGTCGCCTGTCGAGGTCCATCGGGCGCTTTGCGAGCACTATAGTAACCCTTGCACGCCATGTGCGGGAGGGCAACAACCACACCTCCAGGCTTGTAGAGGCCATGTTGGTTGGCCAACAGGCAAATCTGGCACGGATGCCCTCAATCCCAGATTCTGTGCAATCAAACACAACCACCCCATCCAGCTCCACTACTGCCAGTCCAAGGAGGCGCTCGAGTAGGCTAACGGGTCCCTCGGGCTAGGTTGCACAGGCACAGAAGCGCACATGGAAGTGATGGCATGTGTGTGGGGCAGTGCAGGACACATGTGGACTACAAGGGTGTGAGAGGGGTGGTACAGCTTCCCTAACCAATGCACCTCCTTCCCTGTTGTTATTACATCAATACATCACCATTTCGAATCAAGACATACATGTGTGGACGTTGATCATTTATTTTGCAGTGCAACTATTAATTCATTGTCGTCACCATGTTTGTGCATTTCTGTGAATGTGCAGCGACTCAAAAGTAAATGCGAATCAGGGCATCCGTGCTCTCTGGCCATCATGTGGACCCCGAGGGGCAGGCGGTGCCATCCCATCCCCATCTCCATCCCATCCCCATCCCCATCTTCCTCATCTGCGTCTGGTGGCATTGGGATGTTCCTGCGCAGGCATATATTGTGCAGCATGGCACATACGAGCATGATTTTACCCGTCTTCACTGGGCTGTACAGCTGTGATCTGCCAGATCTGCCCAGACAGCGGAAACGGGCCTTCAGAAGTCCAAATGTCCTCTCAATCATTCCACGTGTGCGGATATGTGCCCTATTGTATGCCTCTTCATGCCTGTTCCTTGGTCTCCGTACAGGTGTCATCATCCATGGCGTGAGTGCATATCCCGCATCACCTACATGGGATGTAGATTGGGGAACATGTCAGTGTTTGTGGCATCATGTCCTCATCTGCTGCTGTGCATTCTTGTATCATCATTCATTCATGCATATGTACCATGCAGTGTATGGAGGTATGTTTTGGGCATCATGATGTATGTCGCTAACTGGATATGGGCCTAAACATTAACTTGCATGTTTACTGTGCCCTACAGGTGACATTTGATTGCGTGCATGTCATGGTGCAGTGCTGTCCACACATGGCAGAGTGACTCCACTGTACGGAAGTAGTAAATACACGTCGTCTCACTTAGACTCCTCTCGTGCCTTTTGAGGCAGTGTTTCAATTGAGGGTGGGTGCCTGCAGTGGCACAAGGTTCATGGGACAGTGACAGATTGGCTGTGCCCTGTTATGTCTTCCTTCATGATGTTTGGCATCCGCTGTGTATTTGGTAGATGGAAGGGGAGTGATGCATGTGCGGTCACAGCGGCACACTCACAATGCTCATTGGCCTGGACACACACACACCACTTTGACAGGGTTGTAGCATTGTCAGCTGTACTCACCCAATAGCCATGTGCTTTGTCCGGCATAGCGTTCCATGTACCGTGGCAACGTGGAATTCCGCAGTACCATTGAGTCATGTGATGAGCCTGGGAAACGTGCGCAGCAGTGTGTAATCAGTTGCATGGCATCACAAACCATCTGGACATTCAAAGAGTGATACTGTTTCCTATTGCGGAACACTGCCTCAATTGCACGTGGTACCGTCAGCTCAACGTGGGTGCAGTCAACTGCGCCTATGCAATTTGGCATGCCTGCTATGGCATGGAAGGCCAACTTGGTGGCAATGGCTTCGGGGAGGGTGCGGGGTAGGGCTATGTGTTCCGACACTTGGCGCAACAGGGCATCCAGTACCTGTACCAGGATTTTTGAGAAACAGGGTTGTGATATGCCATGCAGCTCACCAACCGTGTGTTGATAGGTGCCAGTGCCAAGGAAATGCAGTACTGAGACAACCTTCAAGAGGGGGGGTGGCGGTGGGGGTGTCAATTTGGCTGCTGATGTTGTCCTCAATCATGGCGGTGATGTGCAGGATTGTTGCACGGTCCAGCCGGTATAGTGTGTGGATCTGTCCTGGGGTGAGGTTCCAGGGTGAGGCCCTGATGCATGGTATTGCTGGCTGGCGGCGGGGTCGGGCTGGCTGGGCAATGGGGTTTGACATAGCTGCATGGTTGGCTGGTTGCCGCCTGCGCCTCCTCCGCCTACGCCTCCTCCTCTGCGCCATTACTGCCACCATGTGCAGTGTTGCCTGTTGGTTGAGTAGGCCCAGTCCCAGTGCTACTAGACCTGCTGCCTGCATGGTTCTGTGTTGTGTTGGGCTGGGTGTGGCCCTTTTGTAGGCTCCCAGTGGCATGCTAGGTCCAGCTGGGCTGATTTGGTGCACCTGTGCCCCGATTCAGTTCAGCAGGCCATGTTCGGGGTGGCGGCGGTTCCGCAACCGTGATCACGGTATTTACGCCATTTTTTTGCCAGTATTTCCGTGTCCGCGCTAGTTGTGATGCTCACGGTGTTTCATGTTGATGGTAACGGAGGGGTTTTCGTGCAGACGGACTTAACGGGACCCCTATTTCCGCTGTGGCTGTTGAGGGTGGTGCTATTACCGGGGCCTCAGGTCATGATTGGGCAGACATGGAAACGGTGCCGGTATGGTTTTACCGGCAGTGTTAATTCCGGACCGGAGTACTTGTAATGAGGCCCATAGTCTTTTACCTATAATTGCCATCCTTTTTTTAGATTATAATTGCAAATTTAATTTAAATGCATGATTCGAGCGAGACGCCCGCAAGCGTAACAAACTGTCTGTACTCTGATTCGGATATGCCATCATAAATTCCTTCTTGTTTTCATTTAGAAAGTTAAATTTTAGGTTGGTCAAGTTATACCATATAGGCACCAGCAAGGGCAACATACAGCCTCTATTGTTGTAAAAGATCAATTTTGGAATTCGGATACATACTTATTATCATGTATTTGTATACACATAATATATCTTCATCTCTATATATATAACATCCTTTTCATAAATGTTAAAACTTAGATGATGGAGACATCTCAAAGAGGCACCCGCAAGGGCAACACACAGCCTCACAGTTCAATATATGAATCATTTGTAGTTTTATAATATGTACTTTGAAAGCACATAGCACTTTAATCTTGAGTAGTTCATTCGTGTTTACATAGCACATAGCACTTTAGTATATTTGAATCATCTGTAGTTTTACAACATGTACTTTGAAAGCACATAGCACTTTAATATATAGTCGTAGATTCATATGTACATAGCACACAGCACTTTGCCATATAACACTAAGTACACTAGGATGGCACTGTGCACACCACAATTGTTGTACTAGTAAGCCATAATGTCATGTGTAGCACCAAGTACTCCATTTTACCCACTTGGGAAAATGAAACTTGGTCAACACTAAAGAATATGCCGAGTAACCATTTTTTGTATAATTTTTAAAATAGTGGACACTTGAACGGAATAAATGTATTTTTAATAATCCCATAGAAACCATCCCTCTTAAACCCACTTGGGATAATTACGTTTTGGGATAATTTCGGGATATATAACAACATTGAATCTTCATTAGCATTATTCAAACATGGGCATTGGAAGAGAACAGAAGCAATGTCCACAATGTTCCAATATGGGCGTCTGTCTGTTTGTCAATTGCTATGTACTGTGCCAACACACCAAAGTGCTAAACACTGAAGATGGACTCACACACTATGTCTATAATACTGCAGTCCTCTCTCCTTGTCACATACCAGACTAAGCCAGAGGATAGTGAAACGCGTTGTTCCTTTTTTGTGCTAAACTCCTTCTGCCTTCCTTGTCCATGTACTTTTAATTAATAAAGGACTCTTTGGCTGCACAGCAAACACTGATTGTGTGTGGATTTTTAAGAAAATTGAGTTTTTCATTACGAGCACAGCCGGAGTGCCGCTGCGCCCCAGACTGGATTCCAGTCTCCCTTTTGTCTAATATATATAAAGTACAGAATTGTCTCAGCAAATGGTCTGAAGAAGGTATGCTGGAAGATAATGATATCAGATTTCTCTACAAATCTTACTCCATAACACCCACAATATATTTCCTTCCTAAAATACATAAGAATACCTCAAAGCCTCCGGGGAGACTCATCGTGACATTGTCAGGGTCATTATTAGAGAACATGTCCAAGTACATCGACAAATCTTTGTTTCCTTTCGTTTTGACACTTCTTGTCTAAAATCAATTAATTACCCTGTGAATCAGATTTTTTACTGGCCACGATGGACGTGGTTTCCATATACACGTCCATCACGCATGAACACGGGATGAAGGCCTGTACTTACTATCCGAATACAAGGTCTTTGAATTATTCTAAACATTCAGAAATGATCTTGGCCATGATCCACCTATGCTTGACCAACAATGTTTTCTTATTCAATCAAAGGTACTACAAACAAAAACAAGGTACCGTGATGGGTACGAACTTTGCCCCCTTATATGCAAACCTTACAATGGGGTATTGGGAGAAATACGAGGCATGGAAAGAAAGTAACGAGAGGTTCACTAATAAGGAGATTATGTGGCAACGCTACATTGATGATTTTTCCATTATCTGGAAGGGTACACCAAAGGACTGGATGGATTTTGTGGAACATTTAAATATCAATGAATTCAATCTCAAATTTACTGAAACCCACAGTCCCAAGGAAGTTGTGTTCCTGGATGTCACGGTCCAAATAGATGATGGGAAGATTAAGAGGAAGATGTTCCGTAAACCAACAGGAGTAAATGCCCCATTACATGCAACAGTGCACACTGCCAAAATTTAATTTGGAGCATCCCATATGGTGAGTTTATCCGTCAGTTCCTATGATGAAGAAAGTAAAATCACAGCATGGGGCTTTAAAAAACAAAGTTACCCCAAACAAATCATCCAGAGAGCCCATCTTAAGGCACGACAATGTGAGAGGTCCACATTACTACTGGATCGCACCAATAGGTTACTGAGCACGGATAAAGAAGTCACCACTCGTCTGATTTTGACGTATGGACAATCGGCCAAACACATCAAGGGCATCATATGCAAACATTGGAAGACACTGGTAGTAGACACGGACCTGAGACAATCATTGGGCGAATACCCCAATTTCACCTTCCGGAGATGTCAATCAATCAAAGACAAATTAGTGAGTAGCTTTATGCCACCTGACACCATTTCCCATCAGCCTACCTGGTTGAGTTGTAGGAAAGAAGGCTTCTACAAATGCATAAAATGTAAGATATGCTATTATGCGGAGGAGTGCAGCACATATTTACATCCCATACTCAAGAGAACTATTTCCATCATGTATAAAATAACATGTGACTCAGAGTTCATTGTGTATGCACTCAAATGCACTTGCAACAAATGGTACATAGGGAGTACCAAGTGCACATACCCAATAGCTAAACACTTTTGGGATAAGCACGAAGGGAAACCATGTGATCTCACGTTTATCGGGTTACAGCAAGTCAAGACTGGACCCAGGGGAGGAGATAGAGAAAAGATGTTAAGACAACGAGAAACAAGATACATTATCGATTTCGAGAGCAAGTTTCCATTGGGACACAATATTGATGAGGAACTTTATACTTTCTTGGGTGAATAACATACAAGGCTATTCCACTGCCTCTATATTCAACTGTGTAAACCTGAACAATAATTATTCAGTGATGGTTTATTTTCTCATTCCCTTAGAATTCTCTAATTTGAGAGAGTTTTTCTCTCCCTGGATGGTCATCGATTGGGAGATGGTTTTAATTTTAGCACAGACACAGGTTAACAAACCCTAATATATAGTTATTTGTCTCATGGGTTTGCCTGCCCCAAAATGAAAGTAGTGGTAAGTATCGAATGATATTCCCGGTGGTGATCCATTGAATTTCTGAATAATCCCTGTAAATCATCATATACTATGTATACATGGAATGTAATGTTTACCTAACACAGAAGTGGGCTGTGGGTTTCTGCAACGAGGTATCGGTGAGACTAAAGACACTAAGTTTGACACTTGTCTTTGGTTTGCGGAGCAGTACAAAGCATTAGAAGACGTTTGGAACCATTACATGGTGAATGAATTTTAAGATTATAGGATCTTTTATAGAACTCACCAGCACTAGACACTTTAAAGACATGCCTATAATTGTTGTATGCTTAACAAACTTGAATGCAATGCCTTGAGAGAAATACATACTGAATGCATTATACATTTCGTCGCAATATCTTGGTAGGAATAGAAGAGAATATATATTGAATGCATTGCGCGTTCACACTGCAGATCCTACGTTATGTGTTTAAGTCTTGCATTTTTTCAAAGATATTGAAAATGGTAATTAGGGATACACGAAATGGGGATACTCAATTGGTCGGTACTTTGATCAAAAACATGTGTAAGAATTCATCATCAAGAGGACAAATGTTTACATCTCATTCAGGATATTAATCATGTATGCACATATTCAAATGGATGAGGACTGAGCAATACCTCTGTCTAGTTTTAATGTTATATTAAGTAACAAAACCACTCCAAAATGGCGGGCGACCGGGGTTGTCATTTGTACTAAATGTATGATTATAGTCCTTCGTCTATTTTGATTGTTATTCAGAGGGGAAGGATTTAAATACTTGGATGTTCAAACTGTATTCATGTGATCAAGCTACAAGCCGTAGCGAAATGCGTCATCGTCAGGGTTTTCCTCTGTGTTGCTGGGTGAGGACTGGCGGTTTCCACAGGGATTTTTTAACGTTTTGTAATGAATAAAGAAGGAATTTTTATATTGAAAAATGGTGCAGTCAGCTGTGTGAGAACGCAAGGACTAAATTCGACACTCTGGGAGTGCGGCTCGAGACTGCATCGTGTTTACGGTGCGGAGAATGGTGATATGTATGTATATATATATATACATATATATAGATACATATACATACATACACACACACACACACATTTGATGGTTCAATTCAACTCCAATACACCAGTTTGGGAATACTATATTCTAGGTTACTAAACCAGTATCCTAGACCTCAGAATTTCTGTTGACTATGGAAATGATACAATAGGGGCATGAACATGAACACAAATGAAAAAAGCAGAGAGGATGTAATTTCTCCATTTGCGTTCATTTTGCAAGTGTGCAGGTCACCTTACCCACATGAGTGTCCTATGCATTTCAGGGGGGCTTTGTGGCTGTGCGAATGGTGCACTGACCAGCCCCCTTGCCTACACTGGGGTGTATACTAAGCTATGAAAGGCTAAGAGCACTCATGTGGGTGTTGAGAGTGGATCTCACAATGATGGCCCTCAATTTCAAATGTTAATAAAAATAAAACACACATGTCTATCCCTGTTTGAGGGATAGAAATGCAAGTGGGACTGCAGCGGTGTATACCATTGCTGGTACATTTAAATGGAAATGCATGGCAGGGTCAGTAATAACTTTAAAATGCACAGAAATACCCCCTTTTTGGTGCCAATGCCCAAAGGTGGTGGAAACGGTAACTGAATGTGCTCCCTTTGAGAATAGAGTGCAGGTTATTTGGTACAAGTAATGAGATGCCATGGGGAAACTGATCACTTAATCCAAAAATCGTTTTGAGAATCTGGCCCATGCTTTTTTCAATCCAGCTAGTTTTGCAAGATTTATTTAGCCCCATTCGTGCCACAGTGGTCCATGGTTTGAATTTATTCGAAAATAGTTGTGCCGAATTAGACATTGACCAACTTGCAAACCACCATTTGAGTCAAACCCTCTATGGCTCGCTCGCACATCCCTAGTTACCATATATAAATGTAGAAAGGTAGTAAATCTGTCAATGGAACGTTCTTTGATTCATTTTAGTCCAATGTCATCATTAGTGTTCAACATCTGAGTACCATCCCCGCTTCCACACAATTTTCAAACAGTTTGCAACCATTCTACTCTGGCACCATAGCGCATTCTGTGGCTAAGGTTTGTTCTTAGCCCTGCTGAAGGAACTAATGTGTAGACTTACAGTTCTTGGGTCGGATTCTCTGTCTTATGTAAATGTGCCACCGTACAGTCCATTGATTCTTCAATGCTGTATACCTGTCATTCTGCGATAATATTTGTTTTCAATGTGCTGGCACACTTAAACTATGGGAAATTCCTCCAATCATATTTCTTTCTCAGCTTTTTAAATGTGTCCCCTATTTGTTCTGTATAAGACATATTTAGGGATGGCAGCTGGTGTCGCGGTCGATTCAATTATCTGCCCTTCTTCCAATTCTGAAGACTGTGGGCCCGCCACAAATGTCACCTCAGGTAAACCTACTGTTTTGGAAGTCTTGGTGGGGCAGGATATTGTCCACTTTATGTTGGATCAAACCTATTTCCTCAACCCAATCTTTCCCCAAACAGTTCCTGTCTTGTTGACTGGTGCACTTATATCCCTACTGTTCTCCAGCCAAAACAAAAGGAAGCAATGACTGCTGTATGCCCTATAGTAATTTCTGTATTCTGGACTTGTAGTTCTTGCTTGATTTATTAAGGGAGGTGCCATTTTCCAGAGGAAGAACATGTGCAGTAAAGGTAAAGTTGGGTAAGGTTTCATGGAGGGGGGGCAAAGATATAGAGGGGGGCCAAAACATTGTTTTTCTTCCATAGACTGAATGGACAAAAACGTTGCACACCGCAGACCAAACCGTAGGGTGGATTTTCACCAGATTTGCACCAGGAGCGGCGGCTTGGTCCAGAAAGTGTGCTTTTGTCAATTTGGTGAAAATCCGTCCAGTACTTTTTTTTTATAAACAGTTAAAATTTATGTCTCAAAAAATAGTGATATCTGTCTCTGCTCCATGGTCCCATTTCCCTGTTCACTCTGCGGACAAAAGTCTCATTGACCTGGAGTGTGGCGTGATTTCGGTGAACATTGGACGCACCAGGTGGTTGGCTGGAGGGTAGCGTGATGTGCGTCACAATTTTGGGTAACGCCGCCATGGTGTAGCAGAGGATAGTGTGGCGCCGAACGAGGCTGGAAACCATTGTTTGCGTCATCTGCTGGGTGCAAGAGGGGATGGAAAGGGTGGGGGAAGTTAAAAGCAGTTCATATAATATATTTATTTAGGTGGAAGACAGTGGTATGCAAGCGGTGTCCGTGAGTACTGCAGCAATTTGCGTTAGCTCCTCAGGTGACTAGCTTCTGTGGTGACTGCAGGGAGGCTCAATTGGGGATGGGGAGTGCATTGCAGTTGACATCAGGATATTACCATTGGGTGTAGTGTGCTGTTTTGACTGTGGTAAGCGCCTAGCACCTTGGTTGCATGGCCGGAGGATAGAAGAGGATGCCCACTGGTTGCAAGTATGTTTCACACTGTTGGCTTGTGTGTGTCATTTGTGCACAGTGTACACATTGTTGGTTGCATGGCTGCGGTGATTGTTAGCACATCCTACAGGTTCAGTCCATGCCTGGAGGTGATGGAATCAATAGTCCTGCAGTGTGTCCACTGTGTTGCAATACTGTTTGTATAGAAGTGAATAGGGTTCCAGTGGATGGTTTATGTGTTTGGGTTGTGCCCACTGGCCGGACGACTGAGAACTTTACTGTATTATGATGTATTGGTTGTCAGTACTTAATACAGTCTTGGGTGCATGGGCAATGCTGTGAAGATTTTGTGCTTTAGTTAGAAGTGGTATAATATACTATATGGATATGGATATATGGATTCCACAAATATGTTTATGGAGTGCATTTTTCTTTCCTTTACTCATTTGAGTAAGGTGTTATAACCATACATTGCTCCATCGCGCACCCTTTCAAATTTGCATCTCCCCTATGGATGGTTACCATTACAGAATGGTTGTGGAGGACATTTTAGACTTGGTAGAGAACCAGAGGTGACCTGAAAGGCATGGACTTGCATATGGTGTACATCATTAGACTTGTTGCCCTTTACGGAGTGACATGCCACCATTTGCGTTTGGTATGGTTTGCCCCTGATCACACCCTTTGCCTAGGGAGTGAAGTAAGATATTGCGACATGAAACGAGCTCCTTAGCATCACACATTTAAAATATGGATAATGTACACAGCTTCCCATATATAATTGAAGGTCTACTTCACATGCATGTGTGTAAAATGGTTGCCTTATAGAAATGCTGTACAAGGAAAGGAGCACTTCACAATGACATAACCTTGCACTATATAATTGGTCATAGAAATATGTTCAGTGAAATCAGTATGCAGTTATTCTTTTCTCCCCATCCAGCATGGAAGGTACATCAGTACTAGACACACTACTGTGGGAGAATAAATTACACTGTTACTTGCCAGACAACATGCTCCACTGCAGCTTCTATTCACTCCGAGTGCACATTTCTTAAGGAACAACAGCCCTTGCTAATATCCTCCTCTGGCCTTTATTGTTGGTTATCTGCTGTCATTGCAGTGCTCTGTTTACATAACAGCTTCAAATGCTGCATATCTTGGGAGAGCTCCCCTAACGCCTTTCTACTTTGGTGTTCAATTATCACACAGAAGTGTGAACTCAGGGCACAAAAGCTTTTACGCAGGCAGGGTGTGAAGGCAAATTCGGCATGTTTAGAGGTCCACAGAGAATGCCAGCAAATCTCCAGACAAAACCAAAATACAGGACAGTTGTCCATCTCACTATTAGGTTTCTTTTGTGTACCTTTTGAGATGCGCAATGAATGCGGTTGGCGTTGCCATTCCCTGCTATTGTTATGTGTGCATCACTTGCACTAACTTTACGTGTGAGCACTACACAACATTACAACACTCACCTCCATAGCGGACATTAGTTGTTGACAGTAGTTGCTCAAACCTTGCACTCCAGAAATGTTCATAATGTCCGTGCCCAGCGTAGCTCAACCTGTCATGTGAGGAGCTAGGTCCGGAAACCAGCAACATAAACAGAAGCCAAAGCAGACACGTGCACACAGAGCGTACGGTCACAGTATTGTTGTACACAGTAGTTGCTCAGAGAACATTTGAATAATTTACGAACAACACTGTGTACTGCTGTAAGTGGTTTTACTGTGCATACAATGTTCACAAGAAAAAGTGTAAGATGCATGCAAACCACTGCTTTTTCCATTTTGCGGATAAATTCGAGCGAAGAATGCCGCCTGTGCTTTTCTGTACTTTTGTCATCTGGCAAAGTAGCAAAAGGATTAATTTGTGGTCCTTGGTGGTGTGTGTGGGAGAACACACTTTCTTTGTAAATTACGAAAGGTACCGGCTGCTGTTTCTGTGATGCCTTACATTATAAAGGTTTGCAGGTTGCTTCTTATTGCCAGAAACGCAAATGGACATAGGGCCATAGCAGTTGTCCCAGATAACAATTAGCGAAAACACACCACTTATGGCAATCGTGCAATGATTGCTCCACCACCCATCTGTTTGTAAGTCGAAGGGGTGACACGGGCAGTAAGGTGCAAGGTATCTGCTAACAAACAGGAAAAAGAATACATTTAAGTAGCCGTTATCAATGACAGCGTAAAGGACAAGGGTCTGCAGGAAGGATGTTGTAAATGGGCCCTAGGTGGCTGGGTCATTGACCTTTGGGTGATCTACTGTGTGTTATGGAGTAGCATCATATGTTCACCCACTGCCTTGCTCTCGTTTTGTAGGTGCCACTATCGTTCTACGGCTACACACATGCAAATTGTCTTTCAAATGTTGCCAATACACCCTCTTTTCATGTGTTTGCTTTTCACAAAAGATGTCAGTGGCAGCAAGTGTCGTCAGACCCATGCCACATTCTCTGTGTCTGTGTCAAAAACATAACAAAAAGCAAATCCTCATGGGGGTCCCCTCCGATTGCAGGACATTGCAGTAACTGTCTTGCCAAAACATGCAACACTAGAATATTATTACCTGTTGACATTTGTGCGCCGGTCGAGTGCTATATGGACCTCTGGCCATTATTAATTTTAATACAATGAAGGCGCGTGCAACTCTTAAGTGTTTGAAAGGTCATTGTAAGGACAAAACAGGCAATCTAGCAGCACACGATTGAGCAAGTTGTGTTCACTTTCAGTGTTGTGCTTTATGTTTAGCTTTGCATGGGCTGGAGAAGCATGGCAACATAACCATGACCACTGCTGTTACAAACCTCTGTATAGTGCACACAAGTATGGTAACTTTATAATTATTCATATAGAACTGTATTCTACTAAATTCTAATCGCAATACACATGTAATATAAAGTTGTACTTATATAACTTCTGCAGATTCCATGGTTATACTGTGTGGACGGGACATTGCTCTGTACGGCTTATTGAACAGTTGCAGACTCCCTTTGCAGAACATGTGCACAGCGACTACACTGTAAGTTATGTTTTATTTATTTCAAACAATGTCTGCCCTTGGAGCAAATCATGTGTCCCCCTCAAGGCTGTTTTACAATGAGCATTTGTGCTGTTGAAAGAGAGGTGTGTTAGGTTTCGCTTTCCAGCGAACATGCAGCAACATAAAAAAAAGATTCAGGCGGCAACGTGTTTCGATTTCACCATGCATTTCCGAATGTCAGTAGTTTTGTTACGTTGAAGTTAATATGACATACATCGAGAGATGATGGTACGTTACACATGCTGCACTGAATGCACAGATGACAAAATACATAAATGTACATGTACATATGCAGTGTCTTACAAAGCAACGGTGTACGATGGCCGACTGTATGTGCGATGGCTCTGCATACGTGGGTGGCAGGGCCATCCTATGCAGTTTTGTGTTTTGCAGCATGAAGATATTTGGGGCTCTCGTTCATTAAACAAAAGGAATTACTTAATTACTTCTTCAAACATTGTAAGGGGGGTATGGTTTTCAAATTGTGTCTCCAGAATACATTAAAAAAGAAATTTTAAGGAGTACCGCAGACTTTCAAATATGGTTACATAGTTGTGCACCATGTGCTCCACTCTATTCTGTGTTCTATACCTTCCAGTAAAATGGTGGACATAACACGAAAGATGACCTAATTCCCTAAACAGTGCCAGTGCCAGTGGCATGCAAAATGGCAACCTTTAGTTACGTAAGACATATGGATGCATTTTTCTGTTTGGGTTGTGATTGTGCAGATTATTGGGTAGGTTACTGTACTATAGTGCATTGCATGTGTCCACTTATTACAGGCTTAGGTAAAGAGGATATTCAGCAAAGAGGTTGTCCATTGTATGTAAGTATTGAAATACAATGTGAACTGAAGTGGCTAAGGGGCAGGTGGCTGTGTTATGTGTCGTGTTTGTGGTAAGTGGATAGATGCTTCTATGCATGGTTGTACTGTGCTGTGGTAGTTGTGGCCAGGGTCTACAATATTGAGTGCATGGCTGGAGCCTGTACACTATACAGTGTGTAGTGAAGCGTATAGGCCATGGCCATAAGCAGACAGTGTAATATAGCTGTACATTGAACATTGTGGCATTGGTATGTGGATTGCAGAAATATGTGGACACATTACACTTTGCAGATTATAAAGAAGTGTTATACCAATAATATCATACTTACTGTTTCTATTGTGGAGGGCCTGTGCAGTTTTTTCTGTATGGGATGTGAAATGTTGTAGTAATTGTTGCTTCATTATCTGTGGAAAAAAGAGAATATAACATGTTAGAGCAGGTATTTCATTACTTTGCAGATCAGTACATTGCAGATATTTTTACACTTTGTGGACCCTTATAATTAGTACTTCATAGTACTATGCTTTAAACAAGTGTACTGCGCAATGTGTGCAGTTCCTGTGTTTCTTTGCATAATCATTGGGTCTGTGGGGAAAAAATGCATGCTGGATGAAAAATAAACTTCAAAATGTATTTGCTGTTACGTTGCACAGTCAATTACAGTAATGTTTACACCGATTATAGCAATGTTTAAGGTGCACTATTGCAGCAGGAGGAATTGCAATGGTGTGCGATTTCTGTTTTGTACGTGTTGGTAGTATGGTTGCAGTTATATAGCGGTTGGTGTATTTAACTGTTTACCGGCTTCCTTTTTTTAGCACTGTTTCTTTATGCATTTGGTTGCACTTTGCTACTGCAGAATTGTGAGAGCAGTTGCGTACCTGTTGGCATACTGTAACTGTTCATACTTTGGAAGTGTTTGAGGATATGTTTGTAGCACAGTTAAGTTTGAGTTGGGCTGTTTCAATGCTGCAAGTAATATTGCAGTATTCTGGTTGCAGTTAGATATAAGGTGGCATATTCTAACGGTTTACAGTGTCCCATTCCTATAGGGTAAGTTTAGAAGCTCGTGCATTCCTGTTGGTAGTTTCACATCTTTCCACATTCTGAAGTGGTGGTGCAGCATTATGGGTTTACGTATTGATATTTTCATAAGTATTGAATTTGTACGGGTATTGTTACACATGTGGTTACTCATTTTCGTAGTTGATTGTTTCAGAGGTTACTGAGGATACTTTTGAACCCTCATACTTAGTTTTTCTTTTACGTATCATGTAGGAAACAATATTAGTACCATTTTTGAATGAGTATTCTTGCTCTGAGTTTAATCATTGGTTTCATTGGGGAAAAAAATTGTACAACAGACACATTGATGTCGGTGTTGGATACTTACTGTATGTTAAGTTGTTGTAGTTCCACAGAGTAGAAGGTAATTCTTTTTTGTGCAATTACATAGGTTCTGGTGGGTGTTGGGGAGTAGGGTATTCTAATTTTGTACATCAATGAGTTAATTTTGGTTTCAAGAATATTAAGTAGGCATTTGAAAGATTTGCAGGCAATCTCTGCTTTGGAATAATGGAATTATCATTGCATTCCCACCATGCCCATGGCTTTCCAATGTATGTAGTATAGTGTCATACACTGGTTGTGTTGCCTCTGTGGTAGATTATGGCTACTGTTGTCCGTGTGTGAAGGTAGTAAGTTTGCAGTTATCTTTGGTTCCATCTGCATTGTATCTTAAAAGCATTAATATTACATATTAACTATGTGATTGTATATGTAACGTCAAACAATTATCAGAATTGCAAGTGTATAGGAGGTCGCAAGCATGGCCCGCACTCCAACCGTCCATTTAAGAACCAGAACGTTAACGCCGAAGTATGTGACGTATGATGAGCAAATAAACCAGCAGCAGGGCTCTGTCCAGTACCTATCAGAAGAACAGCACCTATTGAAGTACCGACACTAAAGAAAACATGGACAGTAAGGAATCCATTGAGAAGACCATATCCGAGTACCGTCCCTGAAGAAGCAAAAAAGGTCTTAATGGAAGACGAATGGTGATGCCACAAGAACCCGGACTGACTCACATATAGAAGATATGACAACCCGAGAATGATAAAAAGAGACGAAATGCCATGAATAAGGGACATCGTGAACCTAAAGTAAAAGGACAATGTCAAATGTAAGAAGCTTATGCCATGAGCATGACGAAGATATTCGACCAGTTTACACATATACATATGCTTGGAACCACAAGAAAGCTGAGAAAATCGTGCAGCTTGCTATGCGTAGTAGTAAGATAGATTGCGACAAGCACCACCTATACATATCTACCTCAAAATAAGCATATTATATAAGTATACTTCCACTATGCACAAAGATCAGAATCGACCAAAGGTTGCTAGAGGCCGCATGAGGAGAGCTTCATATTTAGCAAATCAAGAATAAAAGGCACAAGTGAAACTCAGCAGAGACAAATCGTGCCAAAAAGCCAAGGTCATACCAGCTAAAATAGACGAACAGTAGCTACAATTCATGAAGCAAAGAACAGAATATCCTGCTCAGAAAGGTCAAGATAAGAAGCAGAAGGCAGGTGGTGTGCAAAACAAAAATCAAATACCCGAATTACATGGAGAAGAAGGCAAATTTACTGTGTCTGAATCACGTGACCAGCTAAGCGAGAAAAAGTGAGACGTTCACACCTACACATGGCGGAGTGCCATGCAAAGATATCAGAACTTTTCCAGACAGAGATGCAGCCTTAAGGCCAACCACAGTGAAATAATTGACACATGACCACTGAAGGGATGATTGATTGTAACAATAATTGGAGGAAGGCCGGGGGAGCAGGTGGGCACCCTGCACCTGGCCGACTATTCTTCATGCTGCTAGGCAAAATGGAAAAGTATGAGGGGGGTTGGTGCCAACCCCCCTCATACTAAGTACATTAGAAATTCCTGTGGATCTTCTGGTCTGTTTAACGTGAATTTCACCATTACCTCACAGTAGTTCAATTCCTGCCTTATTCCTGAGACACTGTAAGTGTTGTCAGGATTATTTGCTGCATTTCTGTGAAGGATTAGCATTCATAAACACAACTGGTCTGAGCCATTTAAATGAATGTTTTCAACAATTGCTGGTGTTTGGAAAAGAACATTTATTGCTACATTTGCATAGCAATTTACACCAGCTGTATTGAAAAATTTGAATGGACCAGGTAGTTCTGTGTCTGAGTACTTTGAATGAAGTGCAAACGGTTTCTTTGAAGTGGTACTTTTCTTTGTCTGTGGAGTTGGCTATGTCTTGTCCTTTTCAGTCAATGTTTCTGTGATTTGGTAGTTGATGCAGTATGGGCTGATTTTAATTTCTTTGCAGGTACTGTTGAAAAATCATTTAGAACTTCTGATTGCATAGGTTTTCTTTTAAAACCTTTGTATTTTTGAGGAGCAGGGTAGATTTGAGATGGGGTGTGTAGACTGCACATAGTCTATTGCACTCTATGATGCAAGGAATGTCAGCGCTGACTGCATTTGCATCAAAATTGACTAGATATAGTCCTTCAAATGTACCTAGGTCTGACAGTGCTACGTAACTCATGCCTTCTTTAAAGACTGAGCTGCCAGTATCAATTAATGCTTGATCTAAGGTTAGACCTTGCGATTTATGAAGACACTGAATATGCTAGCGACAGAAAAAACTGTTCTCTGCGTACATACATGTCTTTGAAAAGAAGGAATCAAGCTGTTGTGTGTGATATCCTTTTAACTTCTGAAAGTTTGTCCAACTGGATGTTGACAAACCAAATGTTGTCCCATGGGTATGCCTGGAAACCAACAACTGTACCAAGTGCCCATTAACTAAACCTTGCTCTACGTCAAGGCTTTGTGTTAGCATTACTCTACAGTTAACATATAATGTTAAAATTTTCTCCAAACCATCTGTCTTGAAGATAGAGTTTTCTAAGGTATTTAGTCGTGCTATGGCTTGTTCACACATAGGTATCGACATACGGTGTACGTCCAGTTTGTCTGTGGAGTGAATTTCCACTAGTGGTTGAATTTCTTTTTTTCAGCATTGTTGCATTGAATTCAGACCTTTTGCGGCATGAAATGGCAAATTAAGCGGCACAAACCTTTATTTATTGCAGCATTTTTGTGGGACATTTTGTATTATCTGGAGGGTGTTAGATTGCCACATTGTAGGAAAAAGGCAGAATGCAAGGGTAAAAGAGAGTCAGCGTGTCATTATTATGTATCTTTTGTATTCATTTAATAGGAAGAATCCCAGATGTCTCTGGCTTGGCAGAACAGTTTTTCAATGTTGCTGCAAATACATTTGCACTTCAGCCAAACAACCCAAATTGTACCTTTCACCACCAACCCACTCCCTCTGCTAGTTAACTGCTTGGTCGCTGCTGCTTCCCCTCCAACCTTGTGGTGTCAGATCAGTCCCTCTAACGCAGGACGGATCTGACGCCACAGGGTCCCTTTTTAGTTTTTTTTTGTTTTTGTTTTCAGTCCCCCACCTCCAATTTTGAGAAAGCGGGGGACACCCCAGCAACCCCCAAGGCCGAAATACTGAACATAAGCAGTGGGGGACACCCCCGCAATCCCCGCTCCACATGTTCGGTATTCATAGAAATCAATCGAAGGGTACTGGCGAAATAGGTCAAGTTGTACCATTCGATTTTAGCGTAAAAATGGGTATTGTTTGTTTGTTTATTTATTTATAATGCTCACCAGACCCAAGGGGATTAGGGTGCAGAAAAAGGAAAAGAGGAATGTTCAGCTTAGGTTACATTGCTGTGTATTATAATACAAAATATTAATAAGCAATGCTGGCATAAATCATACAAGTGAGCAATTGGTAGCAGAGAAACATCATATACAATGGTAGTATACTGTGATATGGCGGTGTGGTGAGGGGTCAAATGTCATGCTCCTTAATCCATTGGATGAGGTTGGATCTGAAACGTGGGTAGGGCATGTCTTCTCTTAAAGAAGGTGGGAGTGAGTTCCAATTTTGGGCGGCTTTGACTGGGAAGCTACTGCCACCCGTCTTCATACGCTTGAATCTAGGCACTTGAAGTAGGTTAGCAGTGGCTGTTCTAGAAGGGTGGTTGGTAGATTGTCTCTGAAATATGGAAGTAAGGTATTGAGCGGTGGCCATGTGAAGACATTTATGAGTCAGAGAGGCTGATTTGAGGAGAATTTTATCTTTGGTGGAGAGCCAGTTGTTGGATCTTCTAAAGTCAGATATGTGGGCTTTCTTGGGGATGTTAAGGGCTGCTCTCAAAGCATTATTTTGTTAGATCTGGATCTTGTTGGTAATGTATTTATTGCAGCCTACATATAGGGCGTTGCAATAATCCAGTTTGGATAGTACCAGGGCTCTTGCTAGAGTGATGCAATTATTAGGTATAAGGAAAGGCTTAGCTGCTCTAATTAACTTGCACGTATGAGCGGTAGCTGAGGCCATGGAGTTTACTTGCTTTTTGAAGGTGAGAGTAGACTCTAGGTAGAAACCAAGAGTTTTCACTTCCTTAGCTACTGGGATGTTATTGTTATCTATGATGAAGTTAGAATGTATGTGGCCCAGTTTGTTGAGATTTGCCGTTGTGCCCAGTATGAGGAGTTCTGTTTTGTCATCATTCAGGCATATTCCATGAGAGGCCATCCATGCCTGGATGATGAGGTATACTCTGTTCACGAAGGCGAAATCCTCATCATAATCTCCCATCAACGGGATGAGGATCTGGGTAGTACCTTGAATAGAAGCGCTCTCCCAGCAGTGTTCTGCAAGCTCCCAGCACGTCCACTGTAAAATGCGACCCAAAAAACACATTTATATCCTGTTTGAGGAACAGAAATGCAAGCGACATAGCAGCGGTTCAAATACCTTAAAAAAATGCATGACCGGTCAAGAAAGACCCTGGGGGTCATTATGAGGTTGCCGGTCTGGAATCAACTGTACCTGTAAACTTGCCGCTACTGTTGTTTCCGGACCAGCAAACTACAAGTTTTGCGAGCGGGTGCCTTTCAGCCCACCAGGTCTGACCTGGGAAAACTGCAGACCTTGACAGATGCACCAGCACTGTTGCACACAGTGCTGGTTCATCCGTCCTCCCCATTCCCATCGAGTCCAATGGGACTCGATGGGAATGGGGATTTTCTTTTTTCCAGCATCTGGCCGGAGGGACTGCCAGAAAAAAAAATGACTCCGGCGCCAGCCATGCCATTTTTACCAGCACGGCTACCGCCGGACTTTAATGAGGCCCCCTGTCATGCAGTGGCACCCCCAGCTCCCGTGCGCATAGGGTTGCCTACAATTTCTGCACATTTAAAAGTGCATCTTGCATGGAAATTTTGGATGCGCTTTTAAACTGGCAGAAATGCCCCCTGATTTACTCAGAGGTGAA
Organism: Ambystoma mexicanum; assembly: GCF_040938575.1. Classification (NCBI taxonomy): domain Eukaryota; kingdom Metazoa; phylum Chordata; class Amphibia; order Caudata; family Ambystomatidae; genus Ambystoma; species Ambystoma mexicanum. The sequence continues at coordinate 238,863,135 of NC_090939.1, read as the reverse complement.
AAAGGCGATCTGAATGGGCGCGCAGATAAAATCCACAAGGGACACCTGAATGGGCAAATTTTAATAAAATGTACCCATTCAAGTGTCCCTTGTGGATTGAGCTGCTCTTTTTTTGGGCTCAAGTGATGAGATGTTTTTGCGCATTTCATTTCTTGCATTGATACGTTTTGAGAATCTGGGACCCTGAGGATTTTTTTTTTAATTGTAGTTTTTGCAGGTTCTTTTTGCAAAAATAGGCGTTTTTGCGCAAAAATGCAGTTTTTGCAGCATTTTGCGGGATCGCAAAATCGTTATAAGCTGGAGGGTCTGTGAATTGTGCACAGCTTGCTAGAGTTGGCATTAAGGACATACAGTTGACATTTTTGTGAGCTCATTGTTCCATGACATCAGTAGCACATGTGTTATGCCTGTACAACTCATGGATGTGTCTGGTATTTAAGGTAGACTGTTTCCTTTGATAGTACACCAATCCGTATGTTTTTTTAAATGTTGGTGTAGGTGAGGTCTGCAGACTAACGCATGCTTTCAGTTAGTTCTCTGTATTCGAAATGTTGCCAGAGATTTACATTCCCGATGCTGCCAAGTCATTTACGGCACAGTTTGTGTCCTAAGGTTTTAAAAATAGCTTCACCTTTCACTGGTGTTAACTGAAGGAGCTCTCCAAAAACAATGACATGTTTTCTTCCAAAGAGTTCTTTATAGTCTGTTTTGAGGTCCTCTTGCAATCTGAGGTGAATCAAAGCTAACATTAGGTTGGAAACCATGCTCCCCTCAACTATTAGGAGCATTTTCATTTGTTTCAATACTCTGCATAGCTCCATAGCAGCTTCTGCTGAAAGTTTGGAGTACTCTAATTTGTTTTGGTGTTCTACTGGAAGGAGTAGCAATCAGTGTAAAGTGAACCCACCTATGTTGTAGGAAGCTAAACCTGTGGGGGTGGTTACAACAACTGAAAGGTTGTTGTTTGTTAATTGTTGGAAGAATTTACTGTTAATTTTTAGAAAGAATGTTTTCCCTGAACCAGCTTCATCACTTAAATACAGCGGTACAGGTTTGCAGTTTTCCCAGTTACAAGTTTTAGTTTTGTGCTGTATACCCTGTTCAATTTCTTTACTTACTTCTAGAAAAATGTTATGCTGCTCATTGTTTAGTTGGGACTTTAGTATAGCAAACTCTTCTGCCGATTGCTCTTACTGACACAAGGTGGTCTTTACTTCTGTCATGGCTAATTCTGCCTTATTTGCTATGAGTGGCTGTTCAAGTGTTTCTTGGCTTCCTGTCACAGAAGGTTCACTGCTCTCAGGAGTGACTACATTTAGTTGTGCTTGAAGTTCTTCTTCTTGTTGGCGTTCATTGTCCCATATTGTTTTGTACCGTGTAAGTTTATATCGGTTATGGTACTTTCACTTGCATTGAAATCATCTTCATAGGAGGTGTGGGTGGCTAATAAATCTTGTTATTTTCTCCATGGTTTCAAAAGTTGCAGTAGAGACTTGTAGTACAGTTCTTTGTGTTGAGGAGTTTTTAATGACAATTTCATATGATTAATCAGGCTGCGTTTGGCAAGTTTCAGCAGGCTGCCTTCACAACTTTCGACTCCATCTACCTTTTTTCTCATCTGGTTTAATGTTATTTTTGAATGAGAAGTTTTGGGCTATCTGATACAGGCACATGGTTTCTAAAGTAATACTCCTTTTTGGGTAGTATGTGTTTAATAAGTTGTTTTTCAAAATATCCTGGCCGCTAAGATCGTTTTTGGCTATTGTTTCTATGTTTTCGCACAATTTCAGAGCTCTTTTCCTGGATGCAGCAGGACCAAGGCTTAGCCACACTATGTTTTCAGATTTACCATATAAGGCGGTGCCGGTTAAATGGTCTGTGGCTTTGTAGCAGCCACATTCTCTATGGGACAGCATTTTTATGCCAAAGCTGTACAATTTCTGTAACAGTGTTTTGTCAGATGATATGTCATCCCAGAGGTCTTTCAGCTCTATTTTCTCTGCTTTGGTTAAGTAGGCTGTGACATATCATGCAATTGCAGTGGAATTGTCTGCAATGTTCTGTACATCTACATTTGCATTCCATAGGAGGGCAATTATTGCATTGTAATCATTGATGTACTTTGATGCTTCAGTTCTTTTTATGCAGTATGTGTTCTTAGGAGATGTACCTTTTACACTGTGTCACACTGAAGACATGAGCTGTTTACTTGCCCTGTTGCTGAAATGGTCTAGGGAAAACAAAGCAGCATTTGGCGTAGTATTTGCCTTTGTTCTTATATTTGCGCCGACAATACTTGCCAAAGTTGTGTCTTTGAAACTGCAATATTTGTCCATGTAGGTCACACTATGTGTACTTTCTGAAGGGATTTCGCAAGTGACATATTTCTGAATGAACTGCAAAACTGTTGCATCACTGTCCTCACCAAATTTAGGAGCATTTTTAATCCACAAAAGTATGTGGATGTGTGGTGCTCCTCTGGCTTGATATTCCTTTCCCCAAAAGAAGTGTTCCACTTCTCCGAGGGGAGGAAGTGCTTTATTTCAAATGAAGTGCAGCTTGGCAATGAAGTAATGATGGAAGTACCTTGATACATTTACAGGATCAAGAGACCAAAGTTATCCTGGTATTTTCATATCTACACCTGTTTTGGTTTTATATGCTATGTATTGGAAAGTGTGCAAGTCTTCCCATGCATACTCTGCACAACTTAAAATGACAAACCATGTGGGTGGACCAAGGTTGCGTCGCATACACCGTACATCGGCGTGCCGTCGGAACCAGTACTCTATCGTACCATGCATGTTTACCAAGAGATTTGTAATACTTGACTGTAAAATTTCATCCTTGTCTTGCACCTTTCGAAGTAGCTGTGTAGTAGACATGTTCTGAGAATGGGAACCTGTTTTCAATGTGTGTGGAACTCCATAACATAGCGTTGCTAGTTCACTTTCAAAGAGGATATGAAACATGTATTCCACATTTTGTCTAAATCTAGGGTCTTCAGAATACATTTGTAAAGAGCAGTATTCTAAAGCTGTTATTTGTGTGCATCTTTCATCGTATCTTCTTAGAGGAAAGGCTTGTGCTTCTACACTTTTTTCCCCTTATACTAATTGGCGATCCTTTGGCTTGTCGCATTTGATATATTTCTAGTGCATCATCTATGGTGTCTTTGGAGGGCAGTGGGTGAATTCTATAGTGATCTAAAATAATGGAGGCTGCAGTAGGGTCTAGAAGTTCAAATTATCCAGTTGCTTACGAGTCCCGAATGAGTTCGGTGGTTTCTCTTAGGTTTTCTTCAATGTTTCTTTCTTTATAGTATTTATTGTTTTCTTTAAGGTATTGTAAGGCTTTCCTAACTTTGTTTAAGTCGACTAGTTGCTGCCAAATTTTTGTATCTTTTGTAGGTACTCCATTTACCAGGATAATCAAAGATTGTTCTATTGGCCTTTGCCTTTGGCCTTTGCACTCGTAGAGTGTCTACATTTTCTTTCAGATCGAATGGTAAATAAACTATTCTCCCACAAATGCCTCTAAGTAATTTGGTGGGAGGTAATTTTGCAGTTTTTGGTTGTTTAGTCAACTTACCTTGGTGCAGATGGGCAAAGTAGTGTGCCAATCTGCCCCCCAGGTGCCCAAAACCTACTGCCCCATCCATTGGGGGGCCTGTCTGGGTGGGTTAGTTTTTGGCTGGGCTGACACAGATAACTTATGTGTTTTTTCCCCTTGACAGGTCTTGTACAGTTCAAGCTTCTCCTTTGTGATGTAAGTATGGAATTTGGCTCATTTCAACATTGTATATTACGCGGGGGCAGTTTACTAGTGGGGTGGGTGGGAACTGTGTCTGGAGTGTTGGAGGTGTGAGAGGGAAAGGGTGCTCTGGAGATTGCTAATGGGATGTGCCATGTTTGGGGGGGTGGATTGCTAGTGCTGTGGGTGGGAACTGGGGCAGGGGTTTTGGTGGTGGGAGTGGGAGTAGGTGCTTGGGGGAGGTATTGTGGTGGCCAGGGACACACTTGCAGGGGCAGCCCATGAATTGCCCCCAGACCAGCTGAACAGAGCTTTTCCCCGGGGAGGGCAGTTTGTCAATATGCCATCTGCACAATGTTTACATAGTGCTGCGGGTTTCCATACGCCCATTGGTCTTATTCCCATTTCCTATCATTGTGCAGTTCAACCTTCCATGGTGGTAGATGACTGGGATGTGTCATGTATCTGGTGGAAGGAATCGAAAGGTTTGCATGTAGTATTGGTGGGCTGAGTACAGATTGTAATTCTTTTTTGTTTTTTTTTGCAGTAGTGGCGATTCAAAAGCTTGGGTTGCTTATGTAAGTAGTTAAAAATGTGCCTGTTCTCAGTATGCACTGTAATGCGGGGGAGGATGGTTACTGTGATGGGAGGGACTGTGGCTGTAGTGTCAGTGGTTTGGGTGGGAACGGGTAATGGGGAAGTCATGTTGGCAATGATGTGTGGGCCCTGAATAGAGGAAGTTGGCTGCTTTGTAGGAAAAACAAATTGGTAAACCCAAGCCTTTCAGCACAGCAGATTTTCAGGAATTTTGCTCATGCAGACAACATACAGATTTGGGCCTAGGGTGCCAAAGCCACCAAGGAAAACAGGGAACCCCATGCATTTCTGAAGAGGACACCGGTGGGAATCCACAGAGGTCTGACTTTCACGAATTGGCCCAAAATATATTACACAGAACCGCACGAGTCAGCCCTCTGTGGATTCCCACGGGTGTCCTCTTTTCAGAAATGCATGGGGTTCCCAGTTTTCCTTGGTGGCTTGGACACCTTATGCCCAAATCTGTATGGTGTGCACATGAGCCAAATTCCTGAAAATATGCTGTGTGAAAAGACTTGGGGTTACCCATGTTTTAGGCTTTCCCCTTTGCGCCCAGGTAGTTGCACCCACACAGGTGAGGTACTGTTTTTGTCAGGACACCTGCAGGAAAGCGGGAAGGTAGGCCATGTGGTGCTGGCGGTGTGTTTTGGTGTGTGTGCAGAGTGGAATGTGCGAAAATTGTGTCTTTTTCCACACATTTCGAAATTTGCTGGGGGTTCTGTGCAATACATTCTCGGCCGATTCGCGCAAGTCAGACCTCTGTGGACTCCCATGGGTGTCCTCTTTTTGGAAATGCATGGGGTTCCCTACTTTCCTTGGTGGCTTTGACACCCTAGGCCCAAATCTGTATGGTGTGCACATGAGCCAAATTCCTGATAATCTGCTGTGCGAAAAGACTTGGGGTTACCCGTGTTTTAGGCTTTCCCCTTTGCACCCAGGTAGGTGCACCCACACATGTTAGGTACCGTTTTCATTGGGACACCTGTGGAAACGCGGGAAGGTAGGCCATGTGTTGTTGGTGGTGTGTTTCGGTGGGTGAGCATAGTGAAATGTGCTGAAATTGTGCTTTTTCCCTCTGAATTTGGACTTTGCCAGGGGTCCTGGGTAATCAATTCTGGCCCAATTTGCGCAAGTCAGACCTCTTTTAAAACACTAGCAACCCATCGCTCAAAGACGTTCATCAATCACAAACTGACTTAGACATGTTTTTCTATGTATAAAAGATTGCAAGCATTGAGAAATCACATTGTTTTTAGGCAATACACAGTGAGATTAACTTATTTGCCATGGATCACACACTTTGGTTACGCAGCATGATACAAACCCCTTGTTTTATGGCCAGTCTCTTGGTGACTGTTGTGAAACATTGTGTGACCCCCAACTAACTGTATTTAAGCAGCACAGAAAAGAGAAAACGACCGGCTGCAAGAATAACATTTGACCAGGTACTTTTTGACCCCATAGTGAAAATCAAAAGCAGGCACCCTTAAATGTGCGCACAGTAGAGAACATATATCATAAAGTGAGAAATACAAATGTAGTTCAATTGACCTTCCCCTTAGAAGAAAGTGCACAACACAAAATAGCATTGGACTTTTAAAAAAAATTCTTAACACCAGAAAAATAACCTGGGAGGGCATTTTCCAATAAATGTCAAAGTATGGAAGTTGCGCACCTTTTAAACCCAGCAATCTGTTGTGAAATATTTCCTTGAAAACAAAGTCCCAATACAAAACAAGTGCTGTGGTCTTGTGGGTAAGCCTTTGCAAAGGGAGCATGTCAACCTGAGTAAGATCCCGATAGCCAGATACTATAGCAAGCTTGCCAACCTCAAATAAAAAACAGGTGTTGTGTCCGCCCTATGAAAAAAAGTTACGCTGCACACTCACATGTGCCCTTTCCTTGTGTCCTGAAGAGCAGCCATAATCAGGAGAGAAAAACTGCACCATTGGCCTTGATTTGCAAAAACTCTTGCCACATTTAGGGCAAATACTCATGACTTACTTGCCCTCTCATCATTTCCCCTCCTGACCCCATATCTGGCTTTCAGCAATACTGTGCTTTATAAATATAACTTGAAAAGTATACATACCATAGTGCCACTCATATATATAACTCCTTATACAACTATGTTAGGCAAAATGTATATTATTCATAATTATATGTATTGTTTGTACTAACACAATTATGTAGTAAGTCTTGAATTATTACTTTAACATTACCAAAAAGATTGCTAAAGTGGCATTCATTATTGTAGTTGCCAATATTGCCAAATTAAGCATTCTGTACTTTTATGGTGCATGCTGCAGCCATGTGCATGTATCATTAGGTGTATGTATTAACAACAACACTCCAATATAAAATGTTGTTTACATGAGTACATTATTTAATACATGAACTACTTAAATAGTAGGTTTCCTAATCATCCCTAACATGTTGCTACCAACATTGTAAACACACCCCTTGTAGAAACTTTGCTTAGCTTACCATAACTGGTAAATTTCTGGGAGTTTTCAGGTTTACTTGTACCCATAATGTCCCTTTAGCAACGTTCTTTCATTAAATTTCATAGGTTTTTATTAATGCAACCTAACCATAATGTACCTTTAACAAAGTTCGTTCATTGAATTTCATAGGTTTTTATTAGTGCAACTTAACCATAACGCCTCTTTAACAAAGTGTTTCCAGTTTCTACAAAGGCCATGACCCGGACAATCTGTCTAGTGGCCATGACCACAAAGGAGTGGCTATGGGATTAAAGTGGGCATGGCCACCAGGGACCGGCTATGTGGTAAAGTTTTTCGTAATCGTGATAAGATTGAATGGAAAAAGAAATTCTGCTTGTGGCTAAAGGCTGAAGTGGAGGATCCGAATATGCATTAGGAGCATCAGCAATAACTTCAAAGCATGGTTTAGCAAATTTGTCCTCTGTTTTTTTGAATGTGTCAAAATATAAGTACACAACCCAGTGATATAACTTTGGTGCCTGGGCAATGGGCCTGTCCCTCGGCAAGGAGAAATGTGTACTGTAATTTGCTTATTGGGGCATGCGCCATGGCCGAAGCCGTAGGTTTGACTGGCAAAAAATAGCTTGCTTGTGGTTCCCCTTGTAGGGACTTTTCATTAAAATTAATTTCATATGTGATGTTATCAGTGATGTCATCAGTGACATTTGCGATGTCATCTTTGATGTCCGGGGTCTTAGTCTTAGCAGTGCACAGTGCTGGCGCATATATATATATATATAAATAAAAAACGGAGAGTACAATATTTCAGACTTTTCGTTTTTTCACAAAAACACGGTCCTGCATGTAAATCTACTGCATAGGGATGACTAATGCAGACACTGGCAGGAGAAGCCCTGGCATATCAACTCACCAGATGCATAGCTCACCTTATAAGGGGCACTTCCATCAATATTTTATTATTTAAAAGATTGAAGTGTTCACCACTTCCACGTTGGAGAAAAGAAACAGAATTAGACCCATACATTTCCTCTGCAGTTGGCTGATGTAAGAACAATGTTTCACAGTTAATCTTTCACACAACTGTTTTGGTTTCAAGTAGCAATATTAGAGACGTTGAGACCCTGATGCAACGTGTCCACCACAGACCTGCCAGAAACACGTTCTTGAAATGTGAAATGGGTTGATGCCAAGGACTGCACTGTCTTCTGGTATTGCCTTGCTGAGAAAGGTGTGGCATATGCGAGTAGGGCACTATAACAGCTGAGCTCTCACCATCTGTCTGTACACTGGGCGACTCTTTCAAGACAGACGTTGAAAGAATGGCTAGTGCATTCCTTTGTGGCTTGCATTGGGAACCAGCACCCAACTTCGTTGGCGCTTTGAATTCTGGGAGTGTGGCGCATTCTCCTTGCGATGACCTAAAATGGCTTCAGTCAGGTTCCACAATGGAAACACGAGTCTCTGCAGGTGCAGCAATACCACATCCCCAGGATGTCATTTTTGCTGAAAAAAAGGGCCCGCTGGTACTGAATTACAGACGAATCTACTTTAAATCAACATCAAAAAACGCCTGCGAAATGGCAACAAACGGCACGACAACAGCAACAGCTGGCGCCGTTGGATGCCAACGAAAACAAGCGCGGCTAAAATACACTGGTATTTTTAAACTATAACCTCTCAGCTTTCCACAGAGATTCAGCAGAAAAAAAAAGCAAGGTTGCGTTGTGCCGGTTTCGAAATCATTTATTTTCCTTATGTCCCAGAAAGAAAGCCAAATACTTTCCAAAAATTCATACGGTCTTTGTTTCTTCTCTCAGCCATTCAAATTGAGAGTGATAGTCGAATAATAGCACTTTGTAGAAAAAAAAAAGCAGCGTAAATTATGTTTGCGCTATTTTTGGTGTCGGCAAGCAGATGTCGGTTCATTTTTTTAACTCCAGTCATGTGATGTGGCTGGAACTGGCTCAGTGCATGTTTAATGAACTTCTAAGCAGAAACAGTAGTCATTTTTTGCCCCCATGAAAATAAAACTCAACCTGTTATGCCTAATGGCACGTTAACTGTTCCTTCCACACGCATTGGTTTGTTCACTATGGTGACGTGTGGCACTGTTAATTTTGTAACTGAAACACGATTTTTAATGGAAAGGGGATATAAATGGACACAGTGGGCATAGGTTATAAATGGCACTGGCCCTTGCACACTAATAAATACAAAATATAAACATGTGCCATGCTGTGACATCAGAGGCGGTATTACATAAACTTTGCACCGGAACTAGTGCAATTAACACTAGGAAACGAAAAATACCCTGATCCATAACATAATGAATGTTTGCAATAGTCCTAGCACTTGTGGCGAGTGGGCCCTGGTGCTCAAATACATTGCAGGAATGTTTCTTGCGCTCGTGCTAATTGTAGTTACACCAGCGCAGATGGCACAGATGTTCTGTAAAACGGCCCTGGGATTCACAAACAGTCATCCTAATGGGCACATAGTCCATGGGTAGATTATATTGTTTGATCCAGTGCATAATTGAGATAAGTTTGCCGCGCAGAAATGACACGCTTTATTATTTCTAAGTACATGCCTTACCAGGGGAAGACTGACCTTTTTATATCACCTTTGACAATTAAATGCAATACTGAGTGTGTGGAAGAGGAAACGGTTAAGGAAGGAAACAAAGGTTAACACATTCTCTGAACAGGTTAGTACCCTACAATCTCCCAATGAAGTATAGGTTAACCCTTTCCCAGCAATACAAGTTACTTACGTACCACCTATGAGGGATAGTTAAACACAAAGTCAATGGGACAGAACAGTCTGCATGGAGCCAGGACAGCCAATGTCAATTGAACAAAGTCTCGGGAAGTTGGAGCACATTTTGTAGATAGCACAAGGGTTTTGCACAATGTTATAAAGATAGTTTGTAGAAAAGAATCACTGTTGGGCCACAAGCTGTAAGACTTGTGAAAGAAAAGGTGCAAGCAAGTCTGCAGATAAAGCAGCTACTGTAAGTCTCCAGTGAGACAGACAAGCTACAAACCAAAATTGTAAGTACCCCTCTAGTTAAGACAGTACCTTAGGTGGGAAGATTAGGTTCCAGTTGGCTTCTGTTCATGTTGCAGTCCTGCAGATCCTGTGTTCCTGGGCCTCAGTCAAGGGGACAAGAGGGAGGACGTCTGGCGACTCCTGCACTGCGGTTTGAAGGTATGCATCAGCAATGAACTCTTCACAAATCAGTTGCACTTTGTGGCTTCAGCTACCGGTCAATAGCACCATTGCAGTGCTTGGACTCTGTATGGGCTCCCCTTGCTTCTGGGGTCCATCACTCTGTTGAGGTGGCTCAGGCTTGGGTTGTCCAGCTTCGAGACGGTCCTGATGATCTTCCTGGAGCTCGGGTCCGCCTTGAAGATGATGCACTCGTTTCTGGAGTTTCTGACCTCCGGGACTCAGTTCCAGCAGCAGCAAGGAAGTACTTCCAGCAGGGAGAAGGGTTCCAGTTAAGTTCGTCTTGGGGTCAGCTGGTCCCACCAACCCAAGGGAAGACGTCGTCTGTTGTGGGCTTCTCTAGTCGATATGAAATTTGGAGCTTCAGCACTGCAGCAGGGCTTCACCTGGCAAACCAACGGTCCAGGAGGATGCAGCAAGCTTCTTTTCCAGTTCCTTTCTTCGGATTCTTCGTCCAGTGGTTGACTCTGCCTTCTGTCCAAGGGACCTCGCCTTTCATAAAGGTTTCTCCCATTCATTTCCAGCCTAGCTGTCACTCACACAGCAGGGTGGCTGTCCTTCAAGGACAGCCAGAGAGCCAATCATCTTTGGGTGCATTCCTATAACCAAGGAGACTAAGCACAGGGTGTTTTGGGCACCTCCCTCGCTTCCTGCCCTTCCAGACACACTGGAGCCAGAGGCAGGTTTCAGCACTAAAGCCCGCCAAAGACAAAATGAACAAGGGGACCAAACCTGGTTTGGCTAGCAGAGTAAAACTCAAGAAAGACCTCACAAGAAGAAATGGTGAAAAAAGAAGAACAGAGCAATTTTGACAAAATGGGCACCCATGGGTGCAATACTGCAGCTGAGGATTCAGTCTGCAGTAAAAACGCATGATGGTAAGAAAATAAACCACTGCCATTAATTATAATCAGGGCAACATAAAAATGTTACATAAGTAAGTAGACAAAGGGACTAAGTAACCCCCTCAGCACTCCACATAAGATGGTGTGTGCTGGGTCTACAAAGAGAAAAAGGTAAGTAAAGTCAATTTCACTTTACTACTCTTGGAAACAGTAGTTTATCCAAGAGAAGGTAGTTAAACCTTAAGAGAAATCCAAATGACCTCCCTGTGACACTGCACTGAGGGTGCTGTGTGTCACACTACACATGTTTATACCTATGGAGTTCGTCAGGCTCCAAAAACATAGAAACACAGAGTCCAAATCAGATCAAAACACATGTGTGAGTGAGAAAAAGATCTCACTCCCTCCAAGGTTAAAATTAAAAAAGTCCTAAAGTCCAGCAAAAGAGCTGGGGGTCTCTAAGGTGGGAGGAATGTAGCATTGTAATGAGAATTCTCCCCAACAACAAAACAAATCCAATAGATGCAAGTCACCAAAAGTGCACTGGAGCATTTCTCCAACACATTTTCATGATGCCTTTTCCCCACAATATGTGCTAATATAAACCATGTTCACACTGGCTATGCCCATTCATTTCCATACTGACTGCACCAGAATACCCTATTATTTCCATATAAGATCATACTCGCGTTTGCGTTGTGCATAAGGCCAGTAATGATACTATAAGAAAACTTCCAAGTTTGTTCTGCCACTATATGGCATTATCCTCACGTAAGAACATACTCCATTTGGCTTTACCATTACAAATGCACACCAAAGTATGAAAACATGTCCAAACTGGCTGTACTAAAATGTCAGTCGAGCTACATAATAGCACTTATCATACTTGCTTTTTCAAAGATGTCCATTGCAAAATGTCATACCACAATATGAAATGACTAGACTGGCTGCATTGAAATGCCAGTCCAGCTAAATAATAACACTTATGCATGTTTTACCAAAGATGTCTAATACAAAATGTCATGGCACAGTGAGAATAATACCCGTGATCCTGCTTGCTTCACCAAAGATGCCCAATACAAAATGTCATACCACAATAGGAAATGACTAGACTGGCCTTTTGAATGCCAGTCTAGCTACATATCAAAACTTATGCTTGTTTTACCAAGCATGCCTTACACAAATTTTCATGCCACAGTAAGAATAATACCACTGATCCTGCTTGCTTTATTAAAGATGCCCAATACAAAATGTCATACCACAATAAGAAATGTCTAGACTGGTTGCGTAAAAAATGCCAGTCTTGCTTCGTAATAACTTATTATGCTTGCTTTACCAAAGAGGCCCCATTATAAAATGTCATACCACAATAAGAAATGGCTAGACTGGCTGCATTCAAATGCACGTCTAGCTACATAATAACACTTATCATGCTTGCTTTATCAACCAGGCATAGTAAATTATGCCATCCCTGCTCCATGGTGTGCCAGAGCCTTGCAGTCAGACATAATGATGAATATGATTATGTGTGATTGCGAGGTGCGTGAGGTCGTAGGGGGCAGATGCATGTCAGGAGATAGCGCACCAGGTACAGTCATGGCATTTTCTATTGGTCATAGATTACAAGGAATAACTGCCATGTCCGCCCCGGTGCTGGGGGGGCCAGTCATGGTATTTTTTACTGGGCATCTATCAGATGCCCTTTAATAAATGCCATTCCTTCCATCATTGCTCTCTAGCGCCTCACATGCACAGATCATCAATTGTGTGCACATGCAAGGCAGTGGGGGTGTCGAGGTCAGGCTTGACTTTGCATGTGAGGTGCTAGGAATCCCAGCAGACTGGGCTGGCATTCCTAATTGGGCATACCCAGTAAGAAATGCCATGCCTGCCGCCTGGACCCCAGTGCCTCATGCGCACACAATGTGATTCTGTGTACGTGAGGCGCTAGGGTGCACTAGGGTAAGGCATGTTTATTTACTAAATATCTATCATAGATTCTGAGTAAGAAATTACACACCTGTCCCCTGGGTCCCAAGCTCCTCACACCCGCACACAATCAATGTGGCTATGTGTGCATGGCAGGCACTGGGAGTACAGGGGTTGGGGATGATATTCTTACTGGACATCTATCCTAGATTTCCAATAAAAACAAAATACCATGCCTGTCCCCTACACCGGCAGACACACAATCAAAGTGATTATGTCTGTATGCAAGCGCTGGAGGGCCAGGTAGGGTAATTTTTTTACTAGACATCCATCATACATGTCCAGCAAGGAAATACCATCCCTGTCCCCTGGGCCCCACAGCACCTCAGACGGAGAGCTGATTATGGCCATTGGGGACGGGTGTTGTGCAACAAAGGCATATTTATTGTACAAACCTCCTATCCCCACTCGCTAAAATCATCTCGTACCAGCAAAAACACACACACACACTTACACAACATCCACAAAGCAGGCTCTTTCTGTCTCATTCACAGTCACAAGCACCCATCATGCACTCACTCATAACACAAGTATACACGCATCCATACACATATTTAAATAATACATACAAAAACACACATTTACACAACATGCATTCAGCAAACACTGTTTCTTTCACATGAACATCCATAATTAACTCACTCATACCATACATGCCCCTGGCTCCCCAGCACCTTGCATAAACACATCATTACTGAGAGAGAGAGAGAGAGAGAGAGAGACTGGCGCTGTAGGGCCCAGGGGACAGGCATGGCATATGTACATGCATACACGCATCCATAAACATATTTAAATAAATAATGAACATACAAATGCACACATTTAGACAACATACACACTTCAAGCACTCGGTCTCATTCACACGAGCACCCATCATGCACTCACCCATAACACAATCATACACATATTTAAATAGTACATTAATGAGCATTCAAAAACACACATTTACACAATATGCACACAGTAATCATGCTCTCATGCACACCAGCATCCATCAACATACATTCATTCATGGAACACCACAAGCATCCATGCATCCATACACATAAATTAAACTAAAAAAACAACGAAAAAATGTACCTTCTGCTGTGGGCCTGTCCTCACCAGCGCTCAGGCCCTTGCAAGCATGCTCATGTGTAGAGGAGCCTGAGCGTTGGTGACGAGATGCCCCACTCCAGCCTGCTTTGTCTGTATGTGCAAGGAGGCGCAGGAGCAACACCTTTCACATACAGGGATGCAGTTCCCCAGCCAACATTTCCAATGGGACATGCGAGGCTGGTGAAGAAAACACCCCAGATTTGCATGGTTCATTGAGCTTGCACGCAGAGGCGTTGCTAGGGGGGGGGGGCTAAGGGGGCTATAGCCCCTGGTCTTTTGGTTGTAGCCCCTGATAGAATCTCAGGAGCTACAGCCAAAAGACTAGCTAGCCCCCAGTCCCGACATTGCCAACATTAGCATAGCCCCGGGTCCTTTCCAGAACTAGCAACACCCCTGCTTGCACGGCTAGGGAACGTTAACTGTTAAAGGGAGACAATGTTTCTCTTTGACAGTTCACTCCGTCAGCTGAAGAAGGATAAGCACGCTAACAGGCTTTGTCATCGCTCTGAGATTAAACCCAGGGCTCGGTTTTTTGGTGCCCGTAAGACGTTTCGGAGTCATGCTGTGTCCAGGGGTCATTTTCTGAAGCCTCCTGGTGGAAGTCTGTCTAAAAGGGCCGCAGAAGTCTGGCAAACCCTTTTTTCTGTAAACTTTGCAAAAGTCATGGTTCCAAATGTAACGGGGCCAGGCTCTGCTTGTTCTGGCCAGCTTGGAGGGCCGTATCTTCCGACCTGCGGGTGACCAGGATTGTTCAGTGGGCCTACCAGTTCGAATTTGTCTCACCTCTGCGTGTCTGTGAGCATTGGTGACTGCGCTTCCTAGGAGGGTGGTGGCGTGCATTCTGGCCATGACCAAGAGTGTCCTGGAACATTTGGAGAAGGGGGCAAGCCGGGAGGTTCCCAGGAAGGAGCGGGCCATGGGGTTCTCCTCTTTTATATTTGCGGTGCTAAAACCCAATGGCAAGTTCCGGCTGATCATGGACCTCAAGAGGATGAACAAATTTGTGCAGATGCTACATTTCAAGAGTCTGCATATCATCATCCCGTTTATTAGGAATTTTGCCTTTTTGGCATCACTGGATCTCCAGGACACATACTTTCACGTGGCCACTCGGAAGTTGCATCGGAAGCATCTGCAATGTATCTTTCTCAGCAGACATTTCAAGTTCCGTGCCCTTCCCTTTGGCTTGAAGACAGATCCCAGGGTATTTACGAAGGTGTTTGGTATGGTGGGGGTGCTCCTTCAAGCCAGGTGGATACAGGATTTTCCATAGCTGGACGACTGGTTACTCAAGGCATCCTCCAGGGAGCTGTTGATGGAGCATGTGGCCGTTGCCTGTGGAGTGTTGAAATCTCTGGGGTTCCTGATTGACTGAGACAAATCTTGTTTAGAAACTTCTCAGGATCTCCAACATATAGGGGCCTGTTTCTGGACTACACTGGGACTTCTGCTGATCAATGACTGAGTTACAGTCCAGGAGGTTCTCCAGGTGCAGGGTCACTTGGGGGCATGTGTCTTTTTGGTTCTGTGGGCATGGCTTCACATGCCTCTGCTGGTGTCACACTTGCAACGGTCTTGAAAGATGGATTCCCAGATGTACAAGGTGTGAATTGACATTGACCTGGATCTGAATGTTCAGCTCCAGTGGTAGATGCATTTACAGGGTTTTCTGTGGGGTCACCCTTTACCAAACATTGTCCCTACCAATGCTAGAGGCTTTGGGTGCGGGACAGTGTTTGGAGCCTAGAGTTGTGTGCAGTTCATGTCAGTGGGGTGGACAATGTCCAGACCGATGGCCTGAGCAGGATTTTCCCATCGCCTGATTGGATCTTGCTTAGGTCTGTGTTTGACCTGATCTTTCAGAGGTTCAGGTTGCCGATGATGGACCTGTTTCCATCACCAATGGATGCTCAACGGCCCCAGTTTTACTCCAGGTTCATGCCTACCGGGGTTTGGGGAGTGGATTCATTGACACTGGACTGGCCACATGGGCTTCTTTATGCATTTCCTCCAGTTCCGCTGCTTCCCAAGGTGTTGCTGAAGATTCAGGACTCAGGGTCAGAGGTGATTCTGGTGGCGTCAGTGTGGCCAAAGCGCTCTTGGTATCCTCTTCTTCTTGACATGGCTGTGGCTCTGGTATTATTCCTGCCCTTGTTCCCATGCCTACTCTGGATGGGACTGGTTCCTACTGTGTCTCAGATTCCAAATTGGTGGTTTGTAAATCGAGAGGGGGGTGGATTGCGCAGACAGGGCTTAACTCCACAATTGGCTATGGTGATTCATACGTCCAGGCATCCTTTGATGCTGAAAGTATATGAGGTGCATTGGAAGAACTTCACATAGTGGTGCACTAGGAAGTCTGTGTGGACTCTGGACTGTTCCGTGCCCTTGATTTTGCAGTTTCTGCAGGATGGCTGGGGCATGGGTCTGGTTGTGTCATCTTTTAGGACCCAGTGGGCAGTGATACAGGCTTTCAGGGAACCCTTGGTTCTCAGTTCTGTATGTGAGCTGTTGGTTTGCTGGCTGTTGAAAGGTTTTCTCTCGTCTAAACCCATGATGTGCACTGGTGTTCCTCCTTGGGACCTATCCTCAGTTTTGCGTGCTTTGCAGTTACTCGCTATTTGAGCCAGCGGAGTCAATTGATAACAAGTTTCTCACACAGAAGAGTGTTCTTGATGGCCATTACCTCAGTAAGGAGGCTAGGGGAAATTGGAGCATTGTTGTGCACGGCTCTGTTCCTGCGGATTCCCTCGGAATCCCCTGGTACTCAGTTGTGATCAGAGTTTCTGTCCTAAAGTAATTTCGAAGTTCCATCAGGCACAAGATATTGTGCTGCAGTCCTTCTTTCCCAGTCCCACCTCTCCTGAGAAGGAGCAGTGGCATAAATGGGACGTGAAAAGGTCTGTCTTGGCCTACCTGGACATCCTTTCAAGAGTCATACATTCTGTTTGTGACATTTAGGGGTTCAAAGCCTAGTCTGAAAGCATCAGTGTCTACACTTAGCCGTTGGATTCAGCAGGCTATTTCCTTGCCCTATTCTGGGGTCTAGGTCTCTGCCAGCTTCTATTCAGGGTCGCTCTACGTAAAGGAATGGCGGCATCTTGGGAAGAAGCAAGGGGCGTGCTGATTCAGGAGATCTGCATGGCAGCTACCTGCACCAACCGTAAAACAGTCACCAGCCACTATCGCCTCAATTTTCACATGCAAAGGTCTTTCTCCTTTTGGGAGGGGTTTTTTGAGAGATGGGACTTCAATTCAGGGGTAATATATTCTGATGTTTTGGGATAAAGGTGGTGATGGAGTGTTGCAACTGCAAACTGGTTGGTCTATGTTTTAAGTTCATGGATCAGTTTTTTACTGTTGTCTTTGGTATGGCTTCAAAGTAAGTACTGGGACAAGGAATAGGCATTTGAAGGTAATGACCTGGTTATTTACTGGTAATCTTCATTACTCCTATTGCTACTCTTCCTTGTCACAGTACTTACAACCCTCCTTACCCGCCATGGTGCAGATAAAGTTTCCATGATGTGTTAGGAGAATTTAAACTAACATATTGTGGGCGAGTGTTGTACTCTATAGGGAGGGGTGGGGCAGGTATGGGTGTTATTTAAAAGGAGGAATGGATTCCTTAGATGGAGGTCCAGGATCTCACAAGAACTGTGGCGAGGAAGAGTATGACTTAGAGTAATGAAGATTATCAGTAAGTAACCAGGTCCTGTATTGTATAGAAAATTAAACTGCTTGCAGCTCGAGCTTTTGCGGAAGGTTCAGAGGAGCCTGAGTACTTCTAATCATCTCATGGTGGGCAGCACTAATGGCAAGTTCAGTTTGCTGTGTTTGATTGGTGCGTCTTGGCCAATGGACATTGTTCCGCCTCCTGTACGGAGTCTGCTTGCCCTGTTGTCTGTGCCTGATTCACTCACTTCCAAGCACGGTTTAATGTATTGAATATTTCACACGGCTCAGTAATGCCTCTATGTCAGTGGTCAAGATGATGGAAATTCAATGTATTTTACATTTGTAGAGTGAGTGTGCCACAAGTGAGTTCGATCTGAATATGTTGCAACTCCAGTTTCCTTGTCTGGATGAACATTTAAGACAAGTCCCACAGGCATTTTTGTCTTCTCCCAGAGAATGCTCCATTATAGCCAGCCATGCAAATGGGTGAACTGAAATATGTTCATTTGAATAGTTGTGTTTTATAGAGATTAGTGGTGAGATTCAATGACTGCCTCTCTGAAAATACCTCGGTGGGCGACATGAAACTTTAATGTTGCTCCCCATTCATCCAATTGCTTTTCACGCAGGCACCAGCGAGGACCTGGCAACCACAGCTGCTTAACTCCCATAAAAAGAATAGAAAGGCTTGTTCTAATACGGTAGTGCCCATATTTCTACAGGCTTTGCTTTTTGCCCACCCCACCCATATCACACACTCTCATGTTAACTCAAAGGTGGGTTTACTGCACCCAACCTTCTTCTTTGAACCATGTGCCTCCTCTAATCCTTCCAGCTGCTATATAGGTCTACTTGTAAGCCACTGGGATTTCACTTTCATATTTACCATGCTCCTCACTTCATAGTTTGGGGGCAGGCCTCTGAACACCCTCTCTCTTTAAACCTTAAACACTGCTGGTACTAAGCCATGTCCGAGCAGCACAACTAGAGTTAGCATTTAAATACAGTGTAATGGATGCATTAAACCTGTGTGTAAGCCCTTCCATTTCACAAGAATAACAGAGACCCAGACCTATTAGCTAACTTGAAGAGAATAGCACAATGTGGTCATGTCACAAGACTGGGATGGAACTCTAGTCTGCAGCTCATGAAATGAACAACTTAACCACCAATTGGCTTATAAAGAGGACAATGGATGGGAAGAGAAGAGAAGACTGGACTATTAAAGAGGAATAGCGTGCTAACATGTTGTGAAACATTAAGTGCTTGGAACAAACAGGAGGAGCAAGGCGCTAGAGAGTAAAGAGGTCCAGATGAGATCAAAGGGGGGATTAGAGATGAACCTTGTTTTTAAGGTCTACTGTCTGGTCAGACCCTCTGAAATGGTCACCCAGAAAGACTGGGTGAACATTTTAGGAAATCGCAATTTCTCAACAACAGTTCAGTTAAAATAAGGGTTGTTCCCTTCAAATAGGGATTATGGTGGGCTATACTTGCCCCTGGCAACTTCCAACATATGTGTTGTCACTCCCAGACCTGTGCCTGCTGCTTAATTTGTGGGAAGGGGCGGACAACAGGACACCCAGTAAGATGATTTATATTGGTGAGTTTGGGCACGCAGGGGGCTAAAGTGTGGGTAAGGAGTTCAGGGCATATGCTGTTTTGGGTAGAGTAGGTGTGTGCATGTGTCTGTGTGTGTGTGTGTGTCTGTGTGTGTGAGAGACTAGCGGTTGATTGAGTGTAACATGTGAATATACCTAAGCCCCGAGAGCAATATGGGGGAAGAACTGGGCCCTGGGAACTATTTGGGTTAGAGCTGGGCCCCAACAGTGGAAATGGGTAGAACCTAAAGATTAGTGTGACATGGGGTATTAATGAACCCTGAAAGTTAAAGGGTAAATACTGGGCTCTGAAAATGACATGCAACACGGCTGGAGCAACACACTGCTTCACAATGTACTTCACAATGGCAAATCTGTCATATATTGTTGAAACAGGACTCCATAGTATCTTACAGTGCGTGCACCATGATAATGCATGTTATATTGACAACTAAACACATTTGTCACAAAAAGTGTATTGTAAAATGAACCATTTTTAACCATTATTTAAAAATGTTTATTGGGGAAAATCCCCTGAACCTCAGTTGTTAGGCTGGGGCTCCTGTGCTATGCTCAGTCATGCACACTCAATTGGGAGTAATATTTATGCTCTATTGAAAAGAAATCACCAGCCGCCATCGGGTCTGGCTTTGCTCTAAGAGCCAAACACGAGCTGCCACAGCAAGAGACTCAAGCCTGACTTCCATCCTCCCCACAACACAAAACCCATATCTGGCAGCCTGTCCATGCACCTCTACTCCATAACATTGCCTCCCCACAGTACGCATTAAATAAATGGTAAATATTATAATCATTTATGGAGCAACACTATAGAATAAATGAGTGGGACATTTCCTACACATAGTTAAGACAATATGGTACAGTGATGAAAAGTGATTTGCTCAGGGTCACAGAGTGTGGGAAGTGTGGAAGGTGGGAATTTGAGCCCTGGTTTCCTAGTTCCACTGTTTCCAAATTAGAGATCAGGAGATATTTCATCTTCTCCTATACCAACTTCAGTACTGGAACCAACATACTTTCTGCAAAGTAGTTATCCAAGAGCTAGACTAGTACACTGTTCAATAAATGTGGCAATAACAGCATTAAGTCACACTATAAAAAAACCTGACAAAATAATTAAGATTAATCAAAACAGATGTTCATAAAGCAAGTGTGCATAACTGCCGGAGAAAAAAGAAAGTGTCTGGCTTAGTCCCACAATCGGGTGCAGTGGCATGCTTGTCAGACAGATATTTCAGCAACAGTTAATCTGCAAACCTACCTTTTCAGATTTGCACCTCATTCCCATTGACCTTACCCATCACCTTCAGAAATGTCCTTCTCTTGCATCACATCCTTGATGCCCCTCAATCTCCCCTTTCTTACAATTAACTTTGAGACCTCCATTCCCCTTTAGCTCCATCCCTTAATCCTTAACACAAACCCCTTACCTTACCTCACAATGAAGCACATCAAATTGTGTTACAGGAACATTGCGCCAAGCCTAAACATGTGTCTATGTTGAGACTCAAACCTATAATAAAAGTCAAAATGTGTTTGTGACTTGGCAAAGCGTTGTTCCTCACTATTTCCCCAATCAGCACCAAAGTTTTGCATCGTTACTCGTTAGGACCCCCAGGACAGTACTGGCTACATGACATCTGGACACCCCTTCCACCAGATTCCAGGAAAAGTTCAAATGTGTTGGTGGCTTGGTGAGGTGTTGTGCCTTATACAATTGCACACTGTTTCACCAATCTGCACCACATTTTGCATAGTTACCTGTTAGGACCCGCCTATTTCTGTTTGCATGACATTTGGAAACCCCACCCCTTTCCCTGGATTTCAGCACCTTTACACATGGAACGGTTGCCTGAAATCGACATAACATCAATGTGGTCGTAGAAGGACCGGTCTCGACACAAGGAGCCAAACTTGAGGCCCAGAAAACCACTTTTAAAGGCCCTGGAATGCACAAGATATTTTCACCACAACTAACTGCATCACGCCAGGGCGAGGCAATAGGTGGGGAGAGAGCACAGAAGGTCCCAGTATGCAGAAGCACACCAACTCTCACCTCCCCCAACATCTGCTCTGGGGTATGGCAGCCAGACACATGCGCCCATTCTCAGTGCAGTTTACTTCAGGGTGCAAAGCACATCAAGCGATAAGCGAATCGGACCAGCAACCTACCGGATCATTGATATTCAACAGTTGACAAGAGTGTTGTCATATCTGCCTACAGAACCCGTTCAGAGAATGGGTACTTTGTGCTAGTAACTTGTATTTGATAATGCTGCACCTGACCAGAGTATTAGCTGCTAACACAAGACAGCCAAAAAACCATTAGAACATATTCAAAAATTGCCCTAGTACTGGTGCGCTGTGAAATATTAAAACAATATCACTTGTAATAAAACATGATTTTTTATTATGTTTAATAAAAATCCAAATTGTTACATATGGAGCCTTGCACCAAAATTGAAAAAAGTGCCTACTTAAAATCATGAGCCAACATTAACCAACTGGTGCATGTGCACATGTTTCACATATACAGGCTTTATCTAGGCGTGATCAAATTACTGATGGATTACTTATCCATTACAAATAAAGAAGAAAGTCAGAATTATACATTATTAATTTCTGAACAAAACAAAAGAAAAAAGAAATAAAAAAATATATTATACAACAATCATTCTAATTCTGCATGTTTGTCATTCATCGTACAAACTATCACAGTATGCAATTTTGTCTCTATTTCATATGTCAAAATTGGGTTATTATGAACATATAAGTTAAAAAAAACCTTTATAGACGATATCAGTGCTGTTATAAGTGGCTCAAATCCTCAACTGTATCTTGAGTGTTATAGGAGAAAAGAAGGTCAGAGCATAAGAGACATAACCAAACAATAAAATGCTTGTTCTGTGCAGAATATAGAGTCATGCTATTTAATTAATTCATACTCTTATATTACTTCTTACCTGTATTGTTAACTTAGTCCATGCATATTTGCTATTTGGAGGAGTTTTCACTCTGTGAAATCTATTTTTCTGCAACCAAAATAAAACTGGAAGTCACTACCAATCACCAATGTGTTAAAATACTATTTAATTGGTATGATTATTTAAATACCTGAAATTGAATTAACTGCTGTCTGACCACTGTTCAGATTGTCGAATCACTTCTACATTGTTATCCCCTTTATTCCTTAATGTCCTGTACATCGCATCTGAGTGGTTTAAGCTGTTCTGTTGTGATTCTCCGTTTAAGAGCCTGTTTCAATTGTGTCTATTGGAGATAAATATGGAAGTATCATTAAATATCATTACATCACCGGAGTGCCTGCCTGCCTCACCTTCCACAACAGTGATTGGCAACAATGTCACTCATCTATGCCCAATCAAGGGAGCAGGCAGGGAAACACCAGCCCCCACACTAAGGCCCTGTCTGGCCTGTTCGCCCATGGAAGCCGGGTCCCTCAGGGCTCGATTCTTCCAGTATTGGTAAGCTCATGTGATTCTCCTTGTGCCCAGCGTCCAGCTTTCTCTTTGCTCGAGCAGTGGCTCTTCCAAATGCCTCGCCGTCACTATCGAGCTGTCCTACTAAGGCCTTACTCCTGCCACCGTCTACCGCAGACCCATGTACCAGCCTGTTCCTGCATCCCTGTTGCAGCCTTCCCATCACCTTCCTCAACCTGTCTGCAAGCACACCAGGCACTGCCATATTTCCACACCTGATCCTGAGAACTTTTAAACTGCTACTTCATTCCTTATATGTGACTATTAATCTCCCGTGCTCTCCTTGCTCACCACGTCTGCATCCTGCTCTCCCGTTGCACTCTGTGCCCACTTGCTGACCTCCTTGGTATCGCTCGGATCCGAACTCTTAATGCCATATTTTGTAACCTGCAGTCTCGGTTATAAAAACTGCTCTCTACTACATGGTGCAACGTCAATTCCAGCCATTTTTCTAACACATTGGCCCTGTTTACACAGATCCTTTCTTAACTGTAAGTTTTAAGGTTACTTAACATCCGGTGGCGTGTTGAAGCGCTGTTCTTTGCCTGCACAATTGTTTTCTTTCACCTCTGTGATTTACAATTGCTGGCCTCTACCTAGTCACACTATCAAACTACTTGCAGAGCAGCTCTCTGACTGCTCCTTGCCCCCCTACATATCCAGCCTCAGTCTCATGACTGACCCAAGCTGCTGCTATATAGCCTTCCCATAGCACAGGATGCCACACTCCATATATCCTTTACCTCTGCTATTTCTTTGAGGGCACCTCAACTTCCCCCTTTTGTCCCTACTCCGGTGCACTTATCACCAAATTGTGTGTAATTTACACGTAGCGCTGATACACTAGAACACACCACACAGCCTGCAAACCTTGATACTTCCTCCATCCCTGCCGCTAGGCTTCCCGCTTGTAACATTACCATATGCAGCCCTATGGTCCACGAGGCTAAGCTTTGCCAATCTGTATACTTGCACCTAGTTTATCATTATGATGTATGCATGTAGGCCCCTGTAACATGAGGTGAGGCTCTGCCAGTCTGCATACCTGCACCAATTAGGTTCCTTGATGACTGCATGCCTGACTTAGCCCCCGTAATATGAGATGAGGTTCTGCCAGTCTGTGTCCTTACACCTATTATGTCCTTATGATGTATGCTTGTCTGATGTAGCCCCTGTTCAAGATGAGGTGAGGCTTAACCAGTCTGTATACTTGCAGTATTTTGTCCTTTGATGGCTTCATGCCTGACGTAGCCCCCTGTAACTTGAGGTGAGGCACTGTCAGTCTGCGTACTTGCACCTATTATGTCCTTATGATGACTGCACGCCTGACATAGCCTCCTGTAACGTGAGGTGAGGCTTTGGCAGTTTGTATACTTGCATCTATTGGTCCTTTGATGTTTGCATGCCTGACGTAACCCACTGTAACATTAGGTTGGGCATGTTCAAAGGACGTTTCCTCCTACGACCACTACGCTGAATCCCAATGTGTATTCTCAAATCTATGAACTGTAATAAGCACTTACTGTAACTAGTGCCTAGATGCCTCAGGGCTTTGTGCGCTGAAATAAATGCAAATTAAAAAATAAATCATGCAAGTTTTTGAAGTGTACCCAAAAGTGGAAAGACCTATAAGCTTGTGTCCAAAATAAATCTTTCAGGCACTTACCTTTAAATAGATTCTAAAGAAGTTGTATCTCATGGCAAGCAGCGTTCCACGTGATTAATGGCGGCTGCCATATGGGAGCGTTATTTATAGTAATTACATCATTGGAATAAAAGTGATGACATCATACGTAAATACCTGTATGTTGACCTATTCTTGCTATCAAATATCTGGGAATGTATTATCTTACATTCCCAGATATTTGATAGTGAGAATCGGTAAACATACTGCTATTTACGGTAAGCACATTAATGATTTCTTTTGAACACAAGCTAATAGGTCTTTCCACTCATGGGTGCTGTGATGAATCCTGTGGCGTCATCATTGAATCCCCAGCCTACGATCTCCTCCCATGTGGCCAGGAGACAGCAGCCGCTATCTGATCCTGACACCTGGGGTGATATTTTGAGGGAGGATCACATGGGAGGAAATTGCTGTCGGGGAGATGTGGTGACTCCTTCTGGAGGGACACAGTATTCATCTATTCATTCTGAAGATGACTATATAATACCTACATTTCTGATGGCATGCTGTCATTTCACCACTATGAATTGCAGTTAGGAAAACAGAGATAGACTCATGGGAAATCCCCTAATGCCCAGAAATGGAGGAGTCCAGAAATGTGACAAAGTGCTGCTTTATTTAGTCCAAGCAGGGATACACACACAGATTCCACAGCTCCAAATGTACTCTTAGCTCATTACAGGCGGGCAGTGAGTTTTTGAGCTGCCGTGACCTCACAACCAAAATATACATTCCTTGCTCAAAGGCGAAATGGGATTGGGCGAACAGTATAAGCAGAATTACAGTATATACGGGACAGATAATTTGATTAGTCTGGCAAGATCTTGTATCTCCATCTGGCACCACCCCCCAGGTCAGAGCAAGTCTTTTCAGTTTAGAAAATGTACCATCATGTGAGCAAAAATGATGGGTGGGGAAGGTGTACTCAGAGCACTGCCTGCTTCCCACTATTGTTTCACCCCTCTGACTTCCTTCTCCATCTTTATGTTGTGTTGCATTTTTTTCCTCTTCGGTCTTCAAATTGATGGGAATAACCTTATCTGTCTGAATGAGCTAATGGGCTTTGTGCTCCAGGACACGTGTTCAGGGACCGTATAAATGATTTTCTCTGCTGGCATTTATGAGGGATTGCAGCCTTTTTGTCCTTGCAGGTGCTGTACCATTTCAGTTGACTCAAGCCCTCTTCCCCAGTGTCCTTGGAAATGCTGGACATGCTGCCAGGCTTGTTTTGCATCTCTCAGAATAGTGAGTGTATCAGCACTCACCCATAATCGCTTTTTCGGTGTGAGCAAGCGGTTAATGTGTGTTGTTTTACACCTGGCTAATGTCTCTTTGGGTGTGTTTAGCCATCCCGCCTTTTCATGATTACTTCAGTGATGTCATCCGGGTATGGTCTGTTGGGCTGCTTCAGTGGGTGGCATCTGTCATCTTGGTGGGGTGCTGGGTGGGGTTGAGACCCCTCAACTCCTTCTAGTGGTAAAATCCTAAAACTCCTTCTTACCAAACACCCTAGGCAGCATACCATTCCCACTTATATGGACTCCAATTCCCATAAATCCTTCAATACTGGGACGAAGAAGAGCGAAAATGAGTTAATATGGAGCAGAAGGAACATCAATGTGCAGATTAGTTGTTGTAACAGTATTACCCAATTTGATCAATTTCAATTGATCGAATGGTACATCTGGCCGAATTCGGGTAGTACCATTCGATCAATTAAAATCAATCAAACTGGGTAATCAATACTGAACTTGGGGTGAGTGGGTTGTGGGAGTGTCCCCCACTCCCTATGTTCGGTATCGACGGCCTTCAGGGGCAGCAGGGGTGTCCCTCACTTCCTGAGGATCATTGCTGGTATGCAAAAAGAAAAGAAAAAGCGCACCATGCAGTGTTGGATACGACCTGCATAAGAGGGGCGGAACTTACGCCACAGGGTCAGAAAGAAAGCAAATGTGGAAAATGTAAGTGGGGGAGGTGAGGTTGTATTGCAGGCATGGGGAGAATAGATTTGTGGATTTTGGCCATAGGAAAATTGGTTTCACAGTGAGATTGACTACGGTCAATTCCGCTGCGAACAATTAGGCCATGGCCAATCACACAGATCCGTTTCAACTCTAATCAACTGTGTGGGAGATTTAAAATTGGTGTGCCTTTCCATGGCAGAAGTAAAGCAGGAGAAGAGGGATGCAAAGCAAGTGCAGCAGGAAGCAGACCTAAAAGCAGACATACTTGAAAGAACTGTGTGGAAGAAAGCAGGCGCCTCCCTCTGAGACCGTGAGAGACCAGGAGCTTGACACTATGAATCGGGCATGCCAACAAACACCAGTGAGTCTGCCCAAAAGCAATCGGAGCCCCAGAGCATACCGACAAGTGTTTAAGTTTAAAACATACTTTAAGCATCAAAACAATGACAGAGAAAGTGTCAACTTACACAAGTCCCCTTATATGAAATGTTGATATGGGGAATCCTGAAATAAAAGTTCTAAGGAATAAATGAACTGTAACAAATCAATTGTACGGCAAGAACTGTACAAATCTTCAATTATAACACGTCAATATAGGGATGATTGGAACAAGCATTGCCACAAGCCAATGAAGGCTAACAAAACATGAACAAACCTCCATATAAAGGAATGGCAATGTGGGGGAAGTTGGAACCAGAGATACTTGAAGCTAATGGAGTATAACCAGAGGAAGTACACAACTGGGTTATACTTAAAGAAAGAGAGATAGAGAGAATTGAAAGATTGTTAGAAGACCTGGTGGGAAGAGTGCATCAGACAGTCAACCTTTCGTAAGAGAATATACCTGGCAGGACAGTAGACATGGGGATTTTCAAGGCCCAGGGGGGGATGCCTGGCAGGAGAGTAAACCAGGTAATCCATCCAGAGATTGTGAAAGAAAAAGACATTGAGAAAAAGGGTTTCTGGCAGAATAGTATGCCAGGAGACTTTATCTAATAAACTGCTAAGTAGAAGAAACATTCAGTAATACCTACAAAAATCACCTCTAATTCGAAAAGATACCCTTTGTCAGTTGTATGAAAGAGACACTTCTACTATTCTTGGAGAGTTGTTCTGGAAAGACAATCGTTGCATCATCCCTAAGAAAGTACTAAAACACCAGTTCTTAAGTTGCCAAGAGACACTTGTGTCATCCTTGAAACCACCTTTATTTGGACAAGATATTTTCTTTAACATCTTAAGGTCAAGATGCACTTTGCCATCCTTAATGCCGCCTTTGTTTGGAAAAGACATTTTCTTCCACATCTTAAGGCCAAAATACATTTCTACCATGCTTAAAGAACTATTGATTGAGCTGAACACTTTCTATATTCTACCTGAAACAGTTCAGTGGAAGTGAGTCATCCCCTGGAAACAAGTATTGTTTTTGTTGAATTTACATATTCTCGTTTTTGCATATTGGTTATTGAATTTAAAAACAGACATTTACCTTGCACATTTTATTGTTCATTTTAATGTGAGGGTCAGATATGTTTTGGAGACAGAGAGTTTGTTTACTTTTGATGACGTGACACAGGCTGGTCTTTAGTTGGTTTTGTAGGCAGGAACATCATCTTGAGGATAGGGACAGAAAGACCTTATCCAAACCCTTTTACTTTGATAAAAGGCCAGATGTTGAAAAAATTTCAACTTTGTGTCCGTCATACATTTCTGACCCCTCACAGTGCACTTCAAAGCCTTACATAATACTTCTATATTGATCTCAATATACACAATTGAAACAAGGTCTTAAAGGGAGAACCACACCAGAACAGTTTAAAACACTCAGACGTGATGTACAGGACATTGAGGAATAAAGGGGATAACAATATAGCAGTGATTCGACAATTTGAACAGTGGACAGAAAGCAGATAATTCAATTTCAGGTATTTAAACAATCATACCAATTAAATAGTATTTGAACACATTGGTGATTGGTAGTGACAGTTTTATTTTGGTTGCTGAAAAATACATTTTACAAAGTGAGAATCACACCAAATAGCTAATATGCATGGACTAAGTTAACAATACAGGTAGGAAGTATTATAAGAATATGAATTAATTTAATAACTATATTCAGCACAGAACAAACATTTTATTTTTTGGTTATATCCCTTATGTTCTGATCTTCTCTTCTCTTATCACTACGAGGTACAGTTAAGGAGTGGAGCCAACTAGAACAGCACACAAATACTCTATACAAAAGTTTACCTAATTTTTCCATGATAGCCCAATCTTGAAATATGAAATAGAGACACGTTTGTACACTATGATTGCTTGAACGATGAATGACAAACATGAAGAATTATGAATGATTGTTGACTTTTTTTTAATTTAATTTTATTTTCGATTATTCAGAAAACATTCATGTATGGTTGTAACTTACTTGTTTGTAAGTAATGGATAAGTAATACATCAGTAATTTGATCAAGTCTAGACAAAGCCAGCATAGATGAAACATTTGCACGTGCACCAGTTGGTTAATGTTGGCGTATGATTTTAAGTAGGCTCCATTCACTTTTGGTGCAAGGCTCCTTATGTAACAATTTGGATGTTTATTAAACATATTCAAAAATCATGTTTTATTGCAAGTGATGTTGTTGTTTCAATATTTTACAGCGCACCAGTACTAGAATAGGTTTTGTATATTTCCCTTACTTTACCTCGTACCCACCTGCTTCCATTCCAATTCATTCACCAATGCCTTTCAATTGCCCTGGCTCACATGAAGAAGGTTGGCTATCAACTATCTTGTACAGCCAGTCAACCTCTGCCAATCACAAAAAGAAGTTGTAGGTTGGGTTTTGCTGATAATTGTGGCTTTGAGATCTGTACTTGGACAACGCAGAGCGAACGACACCGAAGGGACACAACATTTATTGTGCTGCCAGGTTGCACTTTCTTGGAAAGTCATCTGCCCATTCCCATTAACGCAAGCAGAGGTAACTGTGAGGAGAGCCCTGCTGGGATCTAGTGATGGTGAGGGAGTAAGAGTAACCAGTTATATATGTTTTTAAGGAAAGTGTTTGTCTCTGTGCGTCTATGTCTTTGTGACTAGGTGGTCCTATAAGAGTGTTCAGGGCGATATTGAAAATGATCATGGACATAGGGGGTATTCAGAGTTGGGTGGTAACAGTAAAATCAGCAGTATTTGGCAAACACTACCGATCTTACCATCAGCCCAATTTAGGGTTTGAGCAAATAACACCAGTGATGCCCAATGGGAATATAGACTGAGGTCATTTCGTTGGGCTTTCTTCAGAATATCTACCTATTTGTATCTCCACTAAAGAGGTGGAGGTAAAAAATGCAAATTGGCTGCAATTTCTTAATACGTGTTTTAATATACAGAAGGGAAGCTCAGGTGCTTTTCTTTAATACAGTTACATATTTTTTGCAAAGGACCAGGGTGGGGCCAGGGTTGTGGTGACCTCTAATGCCAACTTCTCTCCACATAAAACATGTCCTGCATAAAAGGGTCAGAATTTTCCCTTTTCGGAATAAATCAAAAGTTCTATAGTGGCACGAGTGATTGCTGTACATGATGCCCTTCCCATGTGAAACAAAATGTCTAAATAAAAACAATTCATGTTACCACCACTGGAGGTTGTATTTCTGAAGTAACTCTAGACGTATTCTAGAAATGCCACCTCTGCCAGTGGTAAATTCTGAATTGGGTCAATTTTCAGAAATATTTCTGGTGCAGGTGGAAACTTTCCCCAGGGCCATTTCGTAACAACATCTGCCTAATTATGAACGACCCCCTTATTTGTAGTATACTATTAATTAATACTAAAATATTACATCTTTCAGTGTGTGTTTTTCAACTGTGCCCAAAAGTGAGTGCCACAAACATTCCAAGATCCATTTCTATTACCACCATACAATAGCATCCTTCAGTGCTATTCGGGCTGCTGTGATACTCTTATGGTGATGAACTCCATAGCGGCTGAAGAATTCACCCGTACACATGGGAAGCATTCTTACAGAATGAATCCAAGGACAACCTCTAGGAAGATATGGACCCTTACGTCCTTGGATTGTAACAGACCAATGGTGTATGGGCTGCCGTGGTGCCATCACCACCATCCAGTGTCAAAGAACGTGTCATTGTAATGCATACATTGGTATGAACATGTACCTACGAACTAGGCTCTTCTATCTCACACATGTTTCTATGAAGGCCCATGTGTCGGGAGCCACACCGGCACATTTGGAACATTGCTGAAATCAAGATGAATGCCTCACCCCATCTACACAGATGAAACCTTTTGCCCTTACTCCAAAATACTTTCCTACCAAACAGCCCTTGTTATTCTGCCCAGTTCACATATCAAAATAGCTTTGCTTTCACTTCCATAGCCCTCAAATAACATGACAATAAGGCCATGATTCTCAAAAGTATGACAGTGATGTGAACATAGAAATGCACACAAAACTCAAAATGTGCCTCTCCCTTATTCTGACATCTGCAACATCAGCACACAACCTGTTTTTGTGTCACAGATTCAGTTTTCAGATAGAGTGCACATATTTGTGAGTTCTATGAGGAGAGAAGGTGTGACAGGTAGACTTGAAAGTGCTTAACGCTTTTAAGGTCTCCTGCGTTGCACCTCTCTCCCATACTTCTGTGATTTCTTGTCAGATCACAGACACAGGGGTAAGCATAATACTGTCAGAGGTCACCACTGAATAGAGATGTTCATGCTCAGCATGAGCGTTTCTATTATTTTTCCATTTCATACACCCACCTGAGTCTCAGAATGGATACAAATGTATTTACAGAGGCGGGCTCATGGAGGTATTTGTATTGGGTTTTTTTGCCAAATAAAAGGATTTTTATTTCTACCAGAAATGATGCACCTAGGAAACCGTACTCATGGCTGTAATGAGACGTGCACTATTGCCATAGTATAAACAAGCCTGGTACTTCACAGCAAATGAGGTTGGGCAAATGTGAAGTGGGTGACCCCTGGCAATTGATATATTAATGAAGGAACTAGCTGTGGGCTCCCCATGCACGCAGCCAATCTGTTGTACCACATGCACGCCTGCAAGAAGCAGTGGGCCTGATTCACAAAAGCATTTTTTCAGTGGGAAACTCCCAATGAAGAACGCTTCATGAATCAGGCCCAGTATCTTGTGATTGGCAATCTCTGCATGCAAAATTCAAGGTGTAAATGTAAATTATGTGTGTGTGTTTTTTTTTAAAGCTCGCATAATTAGCCAACGGTTTCACGGACTATAAAAAGAAATGGCAGGGTATGTATAAAACCGATTAAGGCTGCAGCCCAAAAGGAAAAGTTGTATGTTTTTTATTTTTTCTGAACTGGAAAAGCTGTTGTTCTCAGTGCATATCTAGTGATAACAAATTCCAATTAGTAGCAGCTTGGTAGAAGAATGATTTTCCCCCATATGTTAATCAAATAAAGACGGGACTAGTTAGAAGAAAACGTTTTTGCTCATTTATATCCGTGAAGAAATTTGAGAACATGTGATATAGACGTAAATATAATTCTTTGTTTTACAGTGTAAGATTTAGATAACATAATATTCTTTTCACTAAGTGGGCACCCCTTATGTTATGCTTCCTGATAAACAATCACACCCCACATTTCTGGGGACAAGAAACAGGCTAATTTCAGAATCAATATTTTGTTTTATTAAAATAAAATCAATGTAAAGGTAGTCCCTAAGCTTTATGCAGGGGAAGTCACGACAATATTACACAATTACAGGCAGCTTGTCTGCAAGAAGGAAAATAACCTGCCAGCATAAATATCACTATTTCCCACACACCTGCAGCCATTAATATAGTCGACTCTGTATTTTTTTATTCTGACTTGCAATCAGCATTCTGGTAATACTACTGCCACTTGTTGGTCACCATATCAAAGCTCTCCTGACTTCAAAACATTTCTAAATTACATATAGTGTTAAATTTGTAAATGATTCAAAGAACATTCCTTTCCCTAATATCACCAACAAATGCTAGAATCAGATAACTATTGCATGGCTTTCATTTCCCCATGTAAATCTGGTGCTGAGGTTTGTTAGTGTGTGCGTTTAGTTTAAAGTAAGCTTATCATGAACTCTGCAGGTTTTGATTAGTGAAGCAGTGTTATTGATTCAGAATGCACAAAATGTCGCTCACCCACCCAACCTATGAGAATGGGTTTAGGCTTTTATTAAACAGGTATAAGTGGTTCTCCCCTTTTATTTCACAGATAGAGTCTCACTGTGCAATGTCAAGAATGAGGTGCATGTGGGATTTATGTTATCACTTTCTATGGGAGTAGAAATTACACAATTAAACTTGCTTTCCTTAACAAATAGCTATGGCCTTCACAGAACATAAATTATCAAGTACATTTTCATTAAGCTTCAGCATGGATGTCTTCATATAACAGCACAATGATAAGTATTTCTGTGAAACACTTTGGGTACCATTTAATGAGATTATACTTTATAAAGAACTGTGTGCAGACTGCACAGACAGATGTGCTATTTGTATCAATGTGCACACTGTTCAGAAATGTATTTTGGGTTGGACTGAAATGACATCTCAATAGATTTTAAATGCAGTGAGAATGCACTGTTCACTTTCTATTTAAAATCAATGTATTGTGTTAACACCTTGCCAGACCATACACCCTTGTGGGACCTTAGCACAAGAAATGTCATGGAGAGCATATATAATTTCTTTTGGGCAATTCTTATACTTACTTTGAAATTATCTTTCAAGGCATAAAGCTAGCAGAGACCCTATTGTGTTTCCAGGAAATTCTCAGTCAGCAGGCCTCTTCTGGTCCCTTCCTCCCATGTGGAAACCAAGTATGCCTCAGGTCAAGTAGGTTTCCATTCCCTCATAGATTATGTCTTTTCACCTGCAGATCGTATCCATAGGCATCCCTCATCCACTGCAACCAGGTGGAGATATTTCCTGCAGCTTTTTCCAAAGTCAGAATCCTAGCCCATATCGGCTCCCACTTTTGTAACATGCCCAATATTTAAATGGTTAGGTCATAATTATGACACACTATTTGATTGGTCCAATTTTTCCATTTGGAAAGGTAGGGATTTTTTCACTCTTAAATTAGTAAATGTAAAATTGTTTTTATTCCATAATTCATGACAGCATCATGCCACATTAATAACGGCTGATTATTATCTCTTTGCCTAGATGCACGTCTGAATATGCAGCTTGACTATGTCCTCATAATGTTATGACTATTTATCATTTAAATAATCTTGATCTACTTAGTAAACTAAGTCATATGGTAACAACATAAAAGATACAAAGGTGTTACTGTATGTAAAAAGGCAATTGCAAATAATGGATGTATTTATTTGTAAACACAGCACAAACACTCATAAAAGCAAGCCTATGTAATTAGTTCTCGCAGTGATTGATTTAAATGAAATTACATGCCTCTATTGTTTGGAGTGTCCACTAGACACTATCTGGGGAGCATCATTGCCTTCAATCATGTAAAGTGACACATTAACAGCAAGGATGTTGGTTTGAAGCCAAGACTAAAAAAAATTAGGTCTGATTCCTATCACTGAGCACACCATGAATTTCAATTTTAGGGAATGTTAATGGATGCATTATTGAAATAGTAGTCTTAAACTAGGTTCCTGTGGGAGGGCCTGATCTAGATGGCCCCTTCGTTCCTTGTGGGCTTTATAGCTTCTATTGACAATCTGCCATAAATCTTCCCATTCAAAGGGGCAAAATCTCCTGGGAACATAAGCCGCCCCATTGATATTTGTATGCATGGCATAAGGCAAATTTAGACATTTGGTTACTTCAGCAAGAAGCTTAGAAAACCAATACTTTGTCAGGAACCTTACGTACGCGATGACACACCTCTTTTAGATAGAACTCACGTGGGCTTGCAAAGACAATTGTGTTTGCTCCATAAAAAGAAATGGGCTTTACATGGTCAGTTGGAACCAAAAAATGACACCTACCCAAAGCATTCCATATTTGGGTTTCACAATTGATGCAGCTGATAGCATTGGTTTGCTGATGTTATGGATAATGCTCAGGGGAACCCAAGCCACATCCCAGATGAGGCAAATCAGGTCTACATTTTGTTGATTCTCATTCTCCCCTATGATAACTTTTTACAGGATAAAAGTAGTGCCAAAACTACTTTACAGCATGGGAATGAGCTATAAAATTAGCGTTTTGGCATTTGACAAAGTGGAGTCCAGGGTGTGGAAACAGGCCTTATGTTTGCCCGATTGCTTGCCAATTGCTGCTTGCAGATTCGAATTGGGCTTAGCATCATTGGGTTGTCAGTTGGATTGGCAGATATTGGCCTTTTATGGGAAATTGTTGGCTCATCTTGTGGGATCCTTGTATGAAGATCTCGCTGATGCCCAGCAGCAATTAAGGGTAAGATCTCTGTCTAACTTAAGAAAATGTGCTGAGGGGGTGTTGGACACACTGGAATCAACAGCTAGTGATTTAGTTAGGATCCCAAAGGAGGTTAAAGAAACTCTATTCAGACAAGACTGGATAGTGACCATTGCAACAATGAGATTTTTCAAGTCTGTCAACTTATAAGCCCCTGGGTACTGTATCTAGATACTTTAAAAAAATCCTAATGGTTATTGGAGCCTGCAATTCTTAAGATATAGGTTGAATCTTCTGCTTACAGGAGAAATCCTCCCTGCCAGATTTCCTCTGGAGGACAATCTAAAAAGTTGTTCTCTATGTAAGCATGAGGTGGAGAAACAGACCATAGAGCACATCCTGATGGATTGTTCTTTTCTACAAATCCAGAGTATACTGTTGAGGTTTGTATATAATCCAGGGTATCTTGCCTTAGGGGACTTTTTCAGTCATGCGTCGCAAGGAGAGGGTACTTCTGTTATGATTTCAGTGATAAAACTACTTCAATTTGCAGGTCTGGTACACATTAGGTGGGGAATGCCCCGATCTATGGCTTGTGATGTTATTTAGGGGTAATGTCACAGTGTATGAGAGTGCCTAATCATACTGTTTTAGGAGCTCCAGTGAACTGGGGTTTTGTGTTTTTTTTTATTCTATGGATTTTGTGCTTTTTTATTTCTATTTCTACTCAATATGTGTTATATTAATTATGTAATTGTGTTTTTATTTTTCTGTTACATTTATATGGTTGAGTAAGAGCAACGAATATCACAAAAAAGAAAAAAGTTATTTTCATACATTTACAGAGTAAGACTCCTGATTTTTAAATATTGCATATAGAAATACTTGTAACATCATAGAGTTTTACATACACTAAAACAATGGCATGTACATAGTTCTAAATAGATATTACTACGGGAATAAACCAAGGTTTAATTTGATGTTGAAAAATTAAGTACCTTCTTTAGATCAGAATATTGTTAACACACTTGTGCCTGGTCTCACTTTTATAGATGGAGTTCCATTTACTGCATCTCATGTTTTCACTATACATTGGATAAGGTGGTCAGTCATTTTTTCGAAACAATGTCGAATATAAAAAACATTTTAAATTCCGTTTTTTTAAATTATATATTTATTTTGGGGTCCGGGACTAAAAATAAATGGGTAAAACAAAAAAAAACAAAAAATTAAAAAAGAGGGGTTTGGGGGGGAACCCCCCCCCCATTTCGAATAAAAAACGTATTTTCGAAAAAATGACTTTCGACATTTTTGCATTCGAAAAAATGTCTATAAACCATTGGATAAATCCAAGCCTTTGGGTGAAATGTATTCAAGGGCCAATATGGTTTCTGGGATGGTTTCGTTTTTGGTAAAATATGCACGTGTTCTGTCTCTTAGATGGGCAGGCTACAACATGCAGCCTAGAGGTAGACCCTATTCATAGCAATGGAAAACACATTACACAAGTGAAGCATGGAAAGGCACTATTCTTGCATCTCTCACTTTGAATTTAGTCCATTTTTATTTGCCTTTTGGATTCTCCTTACACCGACCCATCTGCCTGATACTTGAAAGAAGCAGCAGTTTTTAAACATCAGTGTGCTTTAGGGAAACAATTGGGGATTCCAGATATCTTCACAATGAAGAAACCTAGGCACGGGTACTATTTTAATGTTTCCTAATGTTAAATAACAGTTTTGCATCTGAATTGTGAACTCTTTGTAAATGTAAAGTTCAGCCTAGAAGACACAAAAACATGAATTGCCACTACCTGACCTAGGAAATATATGAAAATGAGAATGTGTTTTTACTTGGACAGTTGGAAAAAACAAGATATTACAATTGAAGAGATTTGGGTTTTTAGGAGGATTTCATAATGCCATATATATCTGGGTTCTCTGTCAATACAAGTTTTGGGAATTCACCTAATGTTCCTGATCAAAATGTTCAGTCCCATGTATTGAAAAACACATTAGCATTTGGGATTAATGTTCAAGGAATTATTGTCCATGCTGGTCTTAATTTAAATCAGAAAATGTTTATGTTTTTAATAAGGGTAGAAGAGATGGTGCTGTAAG
Source organism: Ambystoma mexicanum (assembly GCF_040938575.1). Taxonomy (NCBI): domain Eukaryota; kingdom Metazoa; phylum Chordata; class Amphibia; order Caudata; family Ambystomatidae; genus Ambystoma; species Ambystoma mexicanum. Next base: position 238,826,176 of record NC_090939.1, on the reverse strand, counting down.
AGGATTCAATTCAACACTACAGCTAAGTCAATGCCTAGTCTGGGATACTGAATGGAAACCCTCATTAATATATCTTTATGTCCAGTTCATGCATTCTGGATGACTACCCCTATATAACACCCCTCTCTTGGAATCCCCCTGACCCCACTGAGCCAAGAAGTAGTTCTGTTTTGCAAGTTAAAAGGTTTATTTGATAATTTAAACAATAGATATATATATCACACTTTATAATAAATTAATAATTGGATATCACACTTAATCTGATCAGTAATCAATAATGGATAGTCAGGCACTAGCACACTTCTTTATAATGATTGATGAGTGGTTATAGGATGGATAAGATAGCAACACTGGTAAATAGGGACAGAAGAATAAAGTGGTAGAGAATGCTTTATAGGGTTCAGATGGATGTAATGTTGAATGAAATTGCAATACAGAAAATACTCAATATGATTTCAACAAAACAATGTAATCACTTTTCTCTGGCAATCCCCTCCCCCCTTTATGCAATGCAAGGAAATGGAAGGAGGGCACACAGTTCTCAGAAATGCAATCAAATGGGATTCAGTTCACCCCAGCAAGCTTAGACTACAGAAGTTGGAAACACAGGCCCAAAATGCTTTTATATGTGCTGGCAATGAAGTGAAAAATATGCTAAAATGCTTTTAATTCCCTCTTGAGGTTCAGGGTGAGTGGTATCTATTTAATATTAGTCCAGGCTCACTCTAGCAATGATTCAGGGATGGTTCTTAAGAGGCAAACGAAATTTTAGCAAGGAAAGCAAGAACTGCTGTTTTCACACGTGGAGAAATTTGCAAATCGCGGCAAATTCGCGAGTGCGTTTTTCGCGATTGTGGCAAAAGTGTATGGAATAGGAATGCGGTTCTAGGTTCGTTGAAAAGCCATTCTAAGCTTTCAGAGGAAAGTTAAACCAAGTTCCTAGCCCAAACGGTGACGGAGTTATGAACGATTAAATAAAGGTAGTTTTTCGGATTTGAAATTTTAAAGTTCAAAATGACAAATGACAGCTAGCAACTAGAAATGACAGGTGACAGCTTTACAAATGACAGGTGACAGATTTACAAATGACAGGTGACAGCTTTACAAATGACAGGTGACAGTTAGGAGGCAGTTCTACTTAGATTAAAATAGATTGAATTATATTATTTTAACTAGGAGATTGGTTCTGCACAGTTCTGCTGGGTACTTACAATATATTTTTGAAATAGATGGGCCTCGCCACGGATCTGGTCAGGTTTTAGACTGGACTCTGGTCTGGTCTCTGCACTTCACAGTGATCTGGGTCAGCTCTCTGGTTCTGCTAACAGTGGTCTGGGTCAGCTCTGCTCTCTCTGGAGATTGATGGATTTGAAATCTGGATCTCTGGGTGTGGTATGGTCCGGCAGAGACAATTGCAGCAAATGGAATTGAATGTCCCTATCTGTCCTGTCTGTCTGCTTTTATGTGTTTTGAAAATGGGTGTGTGTGCAGCATCACTAGGCTCTACCCCTCTCCACTTGTCATTGGCCACTTCATCCTCTTCCCCTTGATTGGGGGAATGAAATGAAGTGTCATCATGATGAGGTCTGTTTATGGTACAGAGAACCCACCCCTGTCAAATTACACACAATCTATATTTTGACCCAAAAGACATCTTTGCACAGGTACACATTTGTTTAAAATTACATGCACCCATCACATATCACAGGAGGTATACCCTGTCCAAATCTGCTCTTCCTGGGAGCTTGCATTCAGAAATGGCAACATATTTCACTTTTTGGTCAAGTTACCAATATCAGACATTACCCCAAATTTATACACATGTGCGCAAGGATTATGGACATTACTTGATGAAGTGTCAGATTTTTCACATGCAGACATTTTAAGTAATACCCTCTTAACTGCTAGCTTGCCCCCAGATCATGCCACCGGTTCTAAAAACCTCTTAAAATGTGGGCAGAAAAATCACAAGAATTATGGTATCATTTAAATAATTATGACAAGTCCATACTATGAGTTATTCATCTTTTTCTAAAACCATATTCTGGCTACAGGGGTGTGTCTTTTCAGGTCACATGGTACAGAAACCAGTCTTTCCACTTTCTTCAAGCTCAGCCTCTGTCTCCAGTTTCTCCCCCTCCCAGTTTCTGCCAAGAGGAAGCCATTTTTATTACCCCTGCAATAAACCATCTGCCTGGGTCCTATGTTTAGCCTCTAGCAGTCCCTTGGTAATCCAATCAGAGAAGTGTCATATCCCTTTTGGTGGGAGCAGCAAAAGGGCAGCTAGGCCTGAGAACACAGCTGTTGTGCAAGTCTCATCTCCTGTCAGGGGTAGCTGGTGGGCAGAATTCAGTTCCTTAAGCCAGGCTTCAGATAAAATGTCACTTTTTGTTACCCAGTTTAAGTCAAGACAATGTTTACATATGCAGCTAGAATGCTGATTCTAAGTTTAAAACTATGACATTAAAACAATTGCAACCTATGTGACACTCAAAAGTAGGTCACTCATTTCTTTTAAACATTCAGATTTTTAGTGTCTTTCAGTCCGAATTTACTTAAACTGCTGAAATCCACAGCTCAGCCAGTCTTGTTATAAACCTTCAAATCACTTCAGAATATAACTTTACATTGGATCCACCTCTCAGTAAGTCTTTCTTTGTCATGCGTTGGGTTCATTTATTCAGTTTTACACCAAAAAAAAAATCTGGTGGTTTTAAAACGCCGGCTTTCTGATAGTGGTGAGTACTGGTAATGCAACCATTTTTGGGATTTAAGAAAATGAATTCCCCACAATTCTAGGTTGCTTTTGGCAATCAGCATTGCCATTCCCAATGGTTTCAGGCTACTGTGTGGGTAGTCCAATGGTGGTTTTAGGCAGTGCCCTTCTGTGCCCATAACATCGGCAAAATGGGTGGCAGCCTATTCTTCATGCACTTCCCTGGGCATTTTCTGGGAAGCTCTGGCCGTCATGATGTTTTCAATGCCAGTACTGCACAGTTTTTGAGGTAGGGCTCGGATGTATGGGTAAAAACATCCCACAGTGCGTTCTGACAGTTTTTTAAAAAGTGTGTAATTCAGAACGAGCCATCCTGTATCATGGACAATTTGTGCCACTGGTTTAGTGTAAAGATTAAAAAAGCAGGAAATGGGGTGGAGCCCTTAGGAAGTCTGGAGGTTATAGTTTCTGGCTTAGAAGAGTAAATAAATTAGGTTAGCATTAGCAATCTTTGGAGCAGACAGGAAGATACCCAAAGAAGTGCCATTTCAGGGACAACTTTATAATTTTGTGGGATTCCTGCCATAAAACAAAAAGACTGACTGAAAACAGACACTCCAGCATTCCCCAAAGTTCCCTCCGATCTATTTGGTTCTTATCTCCCTCCCCACCCACTACACTACCCAGAAGTGAAGCCACACTCTTCCCTCCTCCAAATATAGATCTGAGTCAATTTCTTTCAGCTACTGGAAGGATAACCTCAAGGATAATTTGCATCAAACAATAAAAGGGTGGGTTTACATTTCTGAAAAGCCCCAATCCTGCATTGCATCATGTCTGATACATACACGTTTATTTGGACTGGGGCACCCCCTTCTCCATTAATTAGTTTTAAAATCACTGAACTGATGCACACCAAACAAAAAAAGGAATGCCTGCGTATCTTTCTGCCCAACATGTTGCTTAATTGGAGCAAACTGACCAGTAGAATTTGTCATGCGCTTGTTCAGAGGAAGCACCTTTTTCCTCTGAGGGGTAATAAAAAGAAGTAGGCCAAAAACAGCCTTTTCTTCTTTGCTTAATAATTTTGAACTGTTTAACAGATTTTCCCCGAATGTTCCAGTTCGGACGGATCTACGTCAGACATTTGCTCAGCCAGATCCATCGAGTATCTCAACTCAGTGTCCCCCAGGAGTCCCCAACCAAGATGTCCCCATAAAGTCATTTTGGTTGCCATTGTTGGTCCCTGCTGTGATCCCATGTATGTGCTTATGGGCTTAGAAATTTAGGGGACTCTGAGTTGACTGCGACTTCCCACACCTGTTGAATTTCATGAATCAGATCATCATATGTCGTAGCAAAGATTATTCAGTGAATTTCAATAGGTTTATTATGCCATATCTTTCCCAGATCCCACTGACCATGTTGGATCATGTACAAAAAACTACAGTAACCAACTGACTGTGGACCTTTCCCCCCTGCCTAGTAATTTAGCAAATCCCATTGGCCAATGCCTTCAGCTATATACACTATCTACATTGAAAGAATTAGGCAAACAAGTGTGGGCCTCTGGCTGTATCACTGTCCTTGTTGCACCAAATATGCTAAACGACCATAGCCATGGCCAGTGGGCCTGGCCTACAGCCAAGGCCCTATCCCCAATAATTAAATTATCAGATCTCACCGGCCATGGGCACTGTCCGATATTGTGTATTATATATGTATATAGTTCAAAACGTTAGTTAAGGCAGCGTTAAGATGACCAGAATTGTGGCTGCAAGACCCATGAATTTCAGTAAGTGTGGAAATGGGACATGGGGAATGGGCAGTCATTTTGAAATCAGGCAGCTCTCTTATTGGACGTTGAGCCCATGATGATTGCAATCTGCCATTCCAGTTTTTACCAGCATTGCCCTGTTAAGTATTGAGCACTCCACAAGCCAGGACCCTGCAGTTAGCACCAAAAGCCCCAACTCATTAAATGCTATAGTTGGAGTTCGGCTGAATAAGATCAATGAATTTGTACCACCTTTGTTCCTTGCCTTTGTCCCATTTGAGTGACCATTTTGGGGTCTTGCAGCTCCCTCATTAAACCTTCCAGACCATGACCAGTCCAGTGAATCCATGTTCAGTGATATTCCACCACCAGGTGCTCGTAACAAAAATCTGCATGCACAAAGTCAGCTCCTGTTTGGGACTGTTCCGGCCTGTTTGGCCAAGGGCCAACCCATTCTGCCATGTTAAACGCTAGATCAGTGTTCCGATCAATACAAAACTAGCAAGCGAGTCCCATTTTGTAAATATCTTCAATCACTTTCATGAACTTCCATTAAAGCATGTGCCAACGGCACTGTGTAAATCACATAGTTTAGTCACCTACCACCCTGTGCTTTTACTAAATTTCACTCTGTGGCTGCCTTGGACATATCATGCATAAGTACATTTACAGTTTGGCCCCAAACAAGGGGAGGAGCCCCACACAGTTGTAGATCATTAATGTAAAATCACAGGATATTTTGTACCAGAAGGGAATCCTGGAAGGAAAAGTCCTGAGCCCGTGCAACATGCAGGATGATTCCCCTAATACTACAGCTATTCATAACAACACTCTCCTGAATTTATGCTATTCGCTATGGAATGAGATTACAGTGGGTTTGGAATATGATGGGATGGGGCCGAGGTCTGTACTGGTAAATACTGAGCTTTCAACTGGTGGGACGGATACAGTGAACCCTTTGGTGCATGGCGAGGAGGGCGTCAAGTCAGGAGCAGCTCCAACTGCACGCAGATTATCAGCATCCCCAGTAATGCATGTTACAGGTTCTAGCATGCAGGTCATCAGTGAGAGCATGGATAGCACGGCTATAGATAGTGCATCTCTGCGGACAATGCAATTCAGCCTTAAAGTACTGTTAAAATGATGTGGCAGGATTCATGAAGAGCTACACGGTCATGGGGATAAGTTAAATACGCTTATTAGACATCAAGTTACCCCTTTGGGTTGCACATTTCCAGTGTCGGCATCTATCAATAATGAAATGTCAGACCGGGATTTAAATAACTGCAGGAGCATTAAGGTTGATTGTCAATAGATTTGCTCTGATGATGGACATGAGGATGTTGAACAGTGTAACAGCACAGCAATTTAATATGCCTATTTGATGGAATATATATGACATGCAAGGAGAGATGGTGACTAAAAAGGGTTAACATCCTAAAAGTCACATTTTGGAACAAGGAAAGTTTTGAAAGAAGGTGCACGAGCACGACAATGATGTTTTTGATCTTTAAAAAAGTCAGTTAAAAAAAGGGAGAAACAAGGTCAACAGGAGACGGCGTACAACAGCAGTAAGACATTGGGTCCTAACGAGTTGGATACTTAAGACACTTTGCAATCTATTCAGGAGGAACAGCCCATAAAGACTAAAGACGCCACTACACAATTCTCCAAGGAAGAAGTGACCTCAGAGACTGTGGAAAAACACACAAATGCACCCAGCTCTGGGGCAGTTGACTATAGGCTGGTGGATAGGTTTGTGGACACACGAACACGAGTGCTTGACAAAGTGCCCTGGGATATAGGAGGACAAAAGACATTTATCATCACTTACTTATTTCCTAGGAGGCATCATAATTAGCTAAACAGAGTGCATATATGGTGTTTATTTGGCCTGGTTCTGTCCTTGCGTGTTCTACCATCAAGTGACATTGAATATGTTGATATTCTTGATAATCTTGAAAACGAAGGAAAACCAATGTCAAGATTACATTTCTATGCAAGCGAAAGGGTTGATTTAGTTGTGTTATATATACCAAGTATTTGGGAAATGGGTTATGACATACAAGTGGATACAAAGGTTGAGGGCAGAAAAGACTAGGTCACCAAAGCTAAGTACTCACAGAGGGTAACAATGACGCATAATGAAAGGCTGTTGATAGGAGGTGATGGAAAAGGTGGTACTGAGACAAAGAATTGTGATTGGTTATCCTCTTTTTTGCCTGTGAAACCTGACAAGAGGACATGAATTGGTACGGTGTTAGTATGTAATATAAGGGGTCATATACATTTTACAAATGGTCATAACTATTTTGACAGCATTGACTTATTCTTCATAAAGGAATAACCATTTTGATATAGATGGGTATATCATTTACCATAAATATGCATGGAAAGGTCTCTTGGAGAGACCAGCGTGAGGACTGTTATTAGGGTGTGCAATCATTTTATGGCCACAGAAGTGTACACAGATGGAAATGTACCCTATATTCTTGCAGTGGAAATTGCCTTTAGGCCCGAGTCTCAGAGTAAAATATTGATTATAAATGCCTATGACTGGCGGGCAGAAAGGCACCCGCGAGCACAGCACGTCGGATGCACCGGCAGCACTCTGAATGTGCCGGTGCATCCGACGTCCCCATCCCCATTCATCTCTATGGGGCCGAATGGGGATGGGGAGGCCCTTGTTGCCGGCACCCGCAAATGGGCAATTACTGTGTCCACTGAACCAGGTATTACCCGTTTCTTGTCCATTTGAGGGTGCCAGAAAAAAATGCAACTCCGGCGGCAGCCGTGCCGGATTTACTGGCACGGCCACCGCCAGAGTTGTAATGAGGCCCATTGTTCTAAACAAGCACAGCTGTGGGTATTTATCTATTGCAGGGGTGCACAACTGATTTTGATAGAGGGCCGAAAGTACCTTACATGAGGTCTATAGTGGGCCGAAAAGTAAATGTGGGCGGGGCGGTAGGCGGGGCGTGGCAGGAGGCTTTTTAAACCCCCAATTTGTACTAAACACATGGAAAAAGAATGTTTTTGAGGGGTAATGATTTTTATTTGCATTTCAAACTTACATTTTGTACTACACATTTTCCATTGTTATGATTTATTTCTATTTAGTTATTGTATCTCGCCTGTTTAATTACCTTATAAATATTTTATTGACCCTAGATACACTATGCCCCCTGGCCCCCTCACCCCAACCAAACACTATGCCCCATGTCCCTCACCCCCAACCAAACACTATGCCCCATGGCCCCCTCACCCCCAACCAATCACTATGCCCCATGGCCCCCTCACCTCCAACCACACACTATGCCCCATGGCCCCCTCACCCCCAACCAAACACTATGCCCCATGTCCCTCTCCCCCAACCAAACACTATGCCCCATGTCCCTCACCCCCAACCAAACACTATGCCCCATGGCCCCCTCACCCCCAACCAAACACTATGCCCCATGGCCCCCTCACCCCCAACCAAACACTATGCCCCATGGCCTCCTCACCCCCAACCAAACACTATGCCCCATGGCCCCCTCACCCCCAACCAAACACTATGCCCCATGGCCCCCTCAACCCCAACCAAACACTATGCCCCATGGCCCCCTCACCCCCAACCAAACACTATGCCCCATGGCCTCCTCACCCCCAACCAAACCTCTGCCCCATGGCCCCCCCACCCCCAACCAAACCCCCCAACTCAGCACACACACAAACATGCACCAATACAGACCCGAACCCCCACCCCCCAACTCAGCACACACACAAACATGCACCAATACAGACCCGAACCCCCACCCCCCAACTCAGCACACACACAAACATGCACCAATACAGACCCGAACCCCCACCCCCCAACTCAGCACACACACAAACATGCACCCATACAGACCCGAACCCCCCACGCCAGCACACAAACATGCACCCATACAGACCCGAACCCCCCACCCCCCAACTCGGCACACACACAAACATGCACCCATACAGACCCGAAACCCCACCCCCCAACTCAGCACACACACAAACATGTACCCATACAGACCCGAACCCCCCACCCCCCAACTCAGCACACACACAAACATGCACCCATACAGACCCGAACCCCCACCCCCCAACTCAGCACACACACAAACATGCACCCATAGACCCGAACCCCCCACCCCCCAAATCAGCACACACACAAACATGCACCCATACAGACCCAAACCCCCCACCCCCCCAACTCCAAACCCCTCACCCCAACCAAACACTATGCCCCATGTCCCTCACCCCCAACCAAACACTATGCCCCATGGCCCCCTCACCCCCAACCAATCACTATGCCCCATGGCCCCCTCACCTCCAACCACACACTATGCCCCATGGCCCCCTCACCCCCAACCAAACACTATGCCCCATGTCCCTCTCCCCCAACCAAACACTATGCCCCATGTCCCTCACCCCCAACCAAACACTATGCCCCATGGCCCCCTCACCCCCAACCAAACACTATGCCCCATGGCCCCCTCACCCCCAACCAAACACTATGCCCCATGGCCTCCTCACCCCCAACCAAACACTATGCCCCATGGCCCCCTCACCCCCAACCAAACACTATGCCCCATGGCCCCCTCAACCCCAACCAAACACTATGCCCCATGGCCCCCTCACCCCCAACCAAACACTATGCCCCATGGCCTCCTCACCCCCAACCAAACACTCTGCCCCATGGCCCCCCCACCCCCAACCAAACCCCCCAACTCAGCACACACACAAACATGCACCAATACAGACCCGAACCCCCACCCCCCAACTCAGCACACACACAAACATGCACCAATACAGACCCGAACCCCCACCCCCCAACTCAGCACACACACAAACATGCACCAATACAGACCCGAACCCCCACCCCCCAACTCAGCACACACACAAACATGCACCAATACAGACCCGAACCCCCACCCCCCAAATCAGCACACACACAAACATGCACCCATACAGACCCGAACCCCCCACGCCAGCACACAAACATGCACCCATACAGACCCGAACCCCCCACCCCCCAACTCGGCACACACACAAACATGCACCCATACAGACCCGAAACCCCACCCCCCAACTCAGCACACACACAAACATGTACCCATACAGACCCGAACCCCCCACCCCCCAACTCAGCACACACACAAACATGCACCCATACAGACCCGAACCCCCACCCCCCAACTCAGCACACACACAAACATGCACCCATAGACCCGAACCCCCCACCCCCCAAATCAGCACACACACAAACATGCACCCATACAGACCCAAACCCCCCACCCCCCCAACTCCAAACCCCCACCCCCAACTCAGCAGACACACAAACATGCACCCATACAGACCCGAACCCCCCACCCCCCAACTCGGCACACACACAAACATGCACCCATACAGACCCGAAACCCCACCCCCCAACTCAGCACACACACAAACATGTACCCATACAGACCCGAACCCCCCACCCCCCAACTCAGCATACACACAAACATGCACCCATACAGACCCGAACCCCCACCCCCCAACTCAGCACACACACAAACATGCACCCATACAGACCCGAACCCCCCACCCCCCAAATCAGCACACACACAAACATGCACCCATACAGACCCAAACCCCCCACCCCCCCAACTCCAAACCCCCACTCCCAACTCAGCACACACACAAGCATGCACCCATACAGACCCGAACCCCCACCCCTCCCCAACTCAGCACACACACAAACATGCACCCATACAGACCCGAACCCCCCACCCCCCCCAAATCAGCAAACTCTCAAACAAGCACCCATACAGACCCGAACCCCCACCCCCCAACTCAGCACACAAAAAACATTAAAATCAAAACATTCATACACATCCGACACACATCCGACACCCCCCCACCCCCGCATCTCAACATACACACAAAATACATTCAAATACAAACATTCATACACATCCGACACACCCCACCACCCCCGCATCTCAACATACACACAAAATACATTCAAACACAAACATTCATACACATCAGACACACCCCCCCACCCCTGCATCTCAACTTACACACAAAATACATTCAAACACAAACATTCATACACATCCGACAGACCCCCCCACCCCTGCATCTCAACATACACACAAAATACATTCAAACACAAACATTCATACACATCCGACACACCCACCCTCCCCCGCATCTCAACATACACACAAAATACATGCAAACACAAACATTCATACACATCCGACACACCCCCCCATCCCCGCATCTCAACATACACACAAAATACATTCAAACACAAACATTCATACACATCCGACACCCCCCCCCTAACATACACACACAAACATTAGGCAAAACAAACCCGACACACAAATACAAACAGACCACTTTCCGGAGACGTGCTGGAAGGCAGGCAGGTAAGCGGCAGGTAAGCTGGAACGCTGGAATCGCACTACGACTGGCGTGGTCCAAGGCTGAAATGCCTTCTGGCATCAAGCCTTATGGACCATGCCAGCCGTAGTGCTGGCCCTCCATTGGTGCAGCACACACGCATTACGTGGCTCGTAGGAGTGACGTGATGCGTGTGTTTGCTGAGCCAATGAGGGCCAGTGTTTTCGGTCAAAAGGGCATGGCGGGCCGCAACTGGCCCGCGGGCCGTATGTTGTGGACGCATGATCTATTGGCTTAGTGAGAACTTGAGACGGATTATCAATGTATGTTTTGCATGAACTATGTGTCCAAGTTCAACAAAATTTCATTAGTTTAAGCTGTTAGGAAAATGCATTCAGTTACTGTACTTGCCTATGTTGGAGAAATCAGGCCCACACTTCAAATTAGTTTGATGGCAAATAGACATGATTTATTCATTCAATTACAAGTCAAGGAGCACAGCATCCTGCCCATAACACAACATACTTAACTGACATGACCCATCCTCCAGACGTTTTACCTTTATGAATCTCCAGTCATATGACCAAGTATTCCAGCAAGTCTATCCTGTCCCTCACCAAATGGTGAGCCCATTGATTGAAGATGCAACTCGGTTTATAATCTTCATGAACTCAAGTACTTTTGATTAAGTGTGACCTGGCCGAAGATGGGGACCCTTTCCAGAGAAGTGTTTCCGGTCTGATATCATCAGTGAAGAGGCATAGGCCCTCCACCCCATGACAAATTCCATTCGCTCACAACAGTCCTTTGAACAATCCAATTCAGGCTGGTTTATTCTGCTGGGCTGAGTTATGTGGTCTTGCTTCAGAAACCCCATAGGGGATGGTACCTGTAGTTGTTAGTCTCTGAGCATTTGTCCTTTAACATGCATCAGTTCAAGCATTGCATTTAGCCAACAGGGAAGAAATGGAACCTAAAAAAAATGTCTATAAAAATTAAAGCTCGGAGAATGAGAGGACACAATATCACTGGGCTGGGGCAGTTTTTCTGCCTCTGTTCATATGGGGTAAAGGCAAATCCTTCTTGCAATGGAAACCTCCCTCACTCCCATACACTATATTATCTTTGTTGTTTATTTATTAAAGATCACACATTTCACCACCTGGAAACAGAAAATAATCAAATGTGCACTATCATTCTTAGATCTGGTGTGATTCAGAATAAGGATAAGCATAATAGGTTGTATAAATAATCGTCAGCGTTTTATTTCCTTAATGTGGAATCCAACGTTCACAGTTTTTCTAGCTTTAGTGGGGTAGAACTTATATAAATGTATCTGAATGATGTCTGTATTTGAGTAATGTCGCCATAGATTTTCTTCCATTACTCCCTCATTCTCTTCTCACTACATCTTCTAAGCACTCTCCTCTCCATCTTACTTTTCCCCACCTCCCTATCCCCTTCACATTACAGTGCAAAATGCTAGTTTGATGACCGACTACAGCATGCGCTTCAGTTCCCTTGCTTGGTGTTTTGTCCTTATTTAAACAACTAGCATGTCATCACACTCTAGCACACACATTTGCTGACGTTCTAACTGGTTCCTTAATTGCCATGGCCAGAACTTTCTAAAGCTGTCATACATCAAGTAACCACTTAAAGAGCCTCAGGTTGATCCCTCTTGACTTGTTTAAACTTTTCTTTCATTACCAGACTGCAAGAAAGGGCCATTATACTGCAACCGTGATCTATTCTGGAAGGAAATCTCCTCTTGGACCCTGTACTAGTTGAATTCCATCCCTTGAACATAACAGAATCTTTGTTGACTTTCATATTGGAAAACCTTAAACTAGAAGCAGTTGGTGGCAGTGTGAGTGTACTGGTCCTGTGTGAGCTGTCAGATGGCTTTAACACCATCAGCCACGTACATTCAATAGGTATCATACACCCAGCCTTAGAATGGATTACATTCTTTCTGCAGGAAAGAAACACAAAGGCGCTCATTTTGGAGTCCCCAGGGCATAAATTATAACATTAAAGACAGGCATAACCGTGTTACGCCTGTTTTACCGCCTCCATTCATGCGCCATGGAATTTGCATTGTTTTTGAAGGCGGGGAAGGAATGGGAGTCACGTTTCCACCATCACTTTACCCTCTACTTTGAAAAACTTGGATTTACTCCATCATGACATATTCATTCTGGCATAAAACCAATTATTTCCTATGGAATACTCCTCCTTTTGTTGCCAGCAAAAAGCAGACGGTTCCATACAAAATCATTGTAAACGCTGCCTGCCAGTGTTTACTCTATGTACACTATGGAGTGCAAACGAGAGGCGTGAAGAAGCTTCCTCCATCGGGCAATTTACATTTGAGAGCAAAATGAGTTTGCATGGTTTATTTATATCTTTATGAATCATAGAGCTCTCGATCTGAATGCCACCTGCCATAGGGCTTCTCTATTTCCCCCCCCCCCAAGTAAACTGATTTACACTTTGTCTGTGAAATGTACAGCTATGCCGGTGGTCTACAAACTGTGGGGCTGGCCCTGTAGGAGGTTCAAATTATGCCTGGGCGTGTGGGGCGCTTCAAAAAGGGAGCACAGTGACTGCTTTTAATAGAATTTATGAGCAAATACGATATTTGTGGGGGCCCAGCAGCAATGTTTTTACTCAAGGGGTGTTTGGCAACAATATTTTTTATCAAGGGGGGCACAGAATAAAAAGGTTTTATTACCACTGAGCTTTGCTGATTACATTCAACTCATTTTTAAGCAAAATCCCAATGACCACATTACGATCCACATCTTTGCCTCTTTAATTGAAATCTGGATGGGGAATTAGCCTTAAAATTAACCCAACCAAGGCTGGGTTCTACTGACAGGTACTCCACACGAGGATTTACCTTGCAACATCTGGGTCCAATGATCAATAGGAGAAGGTCCTTAACTCACTAGAGTGGAAGAAAAAAACTTAAGTACGGTTTGATGATTAACTATCAATGGTACTGTTGGATGCAGCCATGGTCGCAAAGCACTTTTTGAACTTAAAACTGTTGAAGATAATCTTTCCTTTCCTCTTCAGCAGTACATGCAGTGAGTCATGTTTAGACTATGCTAAAAGCATATTCTTGGGCATACCCTGTGGCGCGCTGAAGAAGGAGTCGGACAAAGAGGTGGCATTTTGGCTACAAACTTTTCTTAAAATAATAAGGAAAGAAAATCTAACTCTCCCTATTCTAAAAGGGTGTTCCTTACCCAAGAAAACTCGGGTGCTTCTCGTCGGGATAATTGCCCAACACAAAATAAGAATCCTCTGTCCCAAATTCTCCTTCTCTAGCCTTACTACTAAAACATATCCAACTAAAGTTATCCAGGAGCATGGCCCATGACCGAAAAGCAGATTTTCAAAGTTTACCAGGAGAATGTCTCCCTTCTCCTGATATCACCAGCCTTCAGCAGTGTTGACAGTTCCAGATAACAATGGTCTTTCCTCAATTTAGTTACAGTCTTGTGACTGAATCAGGGGAATTACTCCCCTTCCCCAAATAGCACAACTTTCACCAATATTGAAGATGCCAAATAATGATATCTTCTATTCAGGCTTAACGGGTTGGTCTGATAAGATGGAGTTTGATTTGCAACCAGGAGGATGATTCCCTTCTCCTGGTATTCTGAACACTTTACACAGTTCTTGGGACTTTTCCTAAGGGTTCCTGCAACTCCTTCCATGTAACTGCCTGACTCTCGCAAGAGCAATCGTACGCATTATGCTGGATTACTGTAACATTCTACTCATGGGCTCCTCGGGAGCCAATATGGCAAAACTGCAACTACTACAGAAATAAGCACTTCATATTGCTCTTGGCCTGAAACGATCCAATGACGTCTCGGCAACCAGACGAGAGGTCCACTCTTCCTTGTGAAAACTGTGATGATGGAGATTACTCTGATGCACTCTTCCTTGTAAATACTGTGAGGAGGTGGATTATTATCCATGCCCTCTTCAGGGTCAGTAGATTTAGGTGGCTACTGTGACAAGGGAGATTACTCCTGATGCACACAAGATTAGTAGCTTTAAGGAGGCTACTGAGATTACTCCAGATGCACTCTTCAGAGTCAATAGCTTTAGGGTGGCTCGTGTTATGAGGTAGATCACTCCCGATGAACTCTTCAGGGTCAGTAGCCCAACGGTGGCTACTGTGACAAGGAAGAGTCATCTCTCTGCACTCTCCAGGGTCAGTAGTTTCAGGGTGGCTACTGGGACAAGGAAGAGTCATCTCTCTGCACTCTCCAGGGTCAGTAGCTTCAGGGTGGCTACCATGACAAGGGAGATACTCCTGAGACACTCCTTAATCCTCCACAAGCTTCTACAGGGTCTACCATGAGCCCAGTCACCATATTTTTGTAGCAACCACATCGCTGGCTCTGCCTGCGGTCTTGGATTTAGCCGCTCTGCTTAGCTGTACCTTCTTCTATGTTTTCCACTCCACACCGCTCCACACAGGCCATT
Source organism: Ambystoma mexicanum (assembly GCF_040938575.1). Lineage (NCBI taxonomy): Eukaryota > Metazoa > Chordata > Amphibia > Caudata > Ambystomatidae > Ambystoma > Ambystoma mexicanum. The sequence goes on along the minus strand of NC_090939.1, from coordinate 238,810,766 downwards.
TGGGGTACTTGGTCCTTCAGTTCCGGAGCAGTTCTCTGACTGAATAGTCCACCTGAGCGAGGTCATGCCATCAATGACCACCTTCCAGCTGCTGGTTACCTCAGCATTCCTGCCTTCTCTGGAGTGCCCCTCCAACCAGGACTCTGTGTCCTCCCCATCGGGGACCGTGCAGCTAGTCTCTCCACTCCCAGGTTTGAACTTCCTGGGGTTTCCAGCATCCTCACAGGCTTCTCTCTCTTCGTAGTCCTTTCTCTCTCTCTTTATATTCTGAAGCTGATGTCTCCTCAGGGCATCCTCTTCTCAATACTGAAGGAGTAATCAGCATCACTCCTTTGATCTTCTACGTACTTGCAGAGTGTCGGCAGAGGGGTGTCGAAAGCGGCTGCAACGTTTCATTTTGTTTTCGTCTCGTTGTCGTGCAGCTTGACGCTCGTTGTGGAGTCAGGTCCTTTCCTCTAACCCGCTCATCTCTGAAGGCATATCGGCTGCAGATTCTCACAGCTCCTTGTAGGGGGCTGATGGCGTTCACACTTCCCATGGCTTTCAGCGCCTGGACGGCGAGAGTGTTGCCGGTTTCTCCTTGCCCATTTGGGGCATTTCAGTCGCATGCTAATTTTGTGGGCAGCGAGTGCCGGAAAGGCAGCCAGCTCATTGACGCGGTAAGAGTCCATTCCATCCTGCGAGCATCGTAGCTTGGTAGAGCGGTTTTGTTTACTTGCCCAATCGCTGCTGTTACACTGTGGTCACTTTTGACTTAAAGGTCCCTGTTCCCGGTTAAGACCATGGATGCCAACATTAAGGGAGGCGCCTATGGTTCACGCTCAAGAGACCAGGACTATAAATTCAATACTCTGTGCCGCTTGATAAGTCTTTTGTTAGACTGGCAGTAGCTGAATCAGAAGGTTTAGCAACTTTATTTCACTGGCCCTTTAGAGATCATGTTTTAGAGGTCCTGACTCATAGCTCTCGTAGGAGACGGAGACAGCAGAGTGATCTCTTTGAAGGGGAAATGCATGAAATGGAATATGATGCTTCCTCTATAAAATGCTCAATTAAAGAACAAGATAAATCTCCTCTGATGTCTAAGATTGCTGTACCTAAATCCCTGGGAATTATCCCACGGGCTGACAACAGTGTCATATTAAAGCCTACTCCTATTTCTATCATCTAATCTCTGGTGGGGTCTGAGCAACTTAAGGTCTTTCCTATGCCTTCCAATGATGCCTCACAGGAGAGGGCTAGACCGAACACTGCTGAACCAGATCAATCAATTCTTGATCAATGGCCAGATCTCATGGCCAGTATTGTGAAAGAGTTACTCGTATGCACTGCCCTTTTGATCTCGGACTATTGGCGGATTCACTCAACAATTGGGTGGCAGCCCAGCGCTCATCGAGAGTCAATTCCACCTCACAAACTAATGAGACACTTATTCATGCTGCTGAGATCCAACCACTCAAACTGGATAAGATCTGTCAAGTTAACATACATAGGGAGTCGCTAGAACAGTCCTCACAAACTGATCTCCCCATCAGGGAGTCTGTGGCACCTAGTGTGCCTATTATGGCTACCATTAAAAGGATTGAACTCTCCAATACTGGCACTACAGACCCAGCACCGAAACAATATCCTCCCATCTCGGCACTTGCTCAGAAAATGGGTCAGAAAGGGACTGGACAACTCCTACCAACGAATGCCATTCCCAAGGCTGGATCGTCGCGGAATCTAAGCTCAAGAAATGGTCAAATGCCTAAAATAGAGGACAAGAGCTTGCATGACTTTGTTATGGACAAGAGAAATTTTGTTATCTGGACGTGCATACCGCCACCCACGAGCAAACTCGTAATGTGGCGGAGCGGTATGAACGGTGCCGGTACCTTACCAGCACCGTTCATACCGCGGCCGCCAGGGTCGTAATGAGACCCAGTGTCTTTCTTCTATTTGCAGCACATTCCATTTTTTGAAAGACTTATTTTTAATTTGTCATAATACAATGGAAGTAAATTGAATTGGGAGCTTTCAGAAAGTGAAGTGGTTGAATAACGTGACACCACTAATTTCTTAGCTTTTGGTCTAGCCTTTCTTGGCTTACATCAAACTTCAAAAGATGCCCCATTTGTCCTCCTGGATTTGTTGGATACTTGGCAGCACCACCCTAAATGCTGTAGATCATCTATGCATGGCTTTGCCATCCTACTCCTACACAAGCGTTGAACCCCTGGGGTTAACAGGCTCTTCGGAAAATAAGAAGATTCTACCTAGGAATCCTCCCGTCACCTGCACACTTTCAATTGTTTGGACAAAGGTCCAATACTGAAATACAAGAAAAATGTTAATATATCTAGTATTGTCTTGAATAATTGCAATATGAGAAAAACAAAATCTCATACACAAGGAGTTTTTTGGAAATAAAGTCTGTATTTCAAAGAAGAGAAATCTTCTTTAAGTTTTCAAATAGAAAAACAGTCCAACATCCTAGTGTACATAAAAGAATGGAAAAAGTCGAGTCCATTCGATTCGGCAATGCGATTCTAGGAAACTTTCCTCTTCTTCAAATTGCCAGTGCAGACTTTTAAAAGAAACAATGTTGTACAGAGTTACGTATAAATTATTATACAAGATATATAGATATATCCAAATACATTAGCTCAGACCCCTAGATAAAAAGGGCTATTAATCTTTTAGAATTTCAATTATTTAGCATATTCTTTCTAGCATTAAACGATACAAGAGTTGCAAATCAGTGTTCAATTTAGGTATGATAGTCGCTTACAACTAAATCAGTCCTATAGTTTCTCTTAGGATCAATTTATAGTCTAAAAAATCCCTCAAATTGACCAAGGTATGGGTAGGTTGGATGTAGGTAGAAGAGAGTTATAAAAGATTGTCTATGGAGTCTGTTCCAATGTCAATAAAACGAAATAATTAAGATACATTTAAGCAATTAAACAATGTGCCTCTATCAGTCCATTCACGGAATAATCCTAGATGTATGGATCAATCTCTACAAGTTCATATGGTAAAATATCAAGAGACGGAACAGTTACTGCTTCATCGATGCAATCATGGATATGCATCGCAAGTACCAAGTAAGTATAAAGAAAACCTGCTCCAAAACGCAGAAAGGCCGTTGAGTATAACACAAGGGCAACAGTATGTACATACCAGTAGTAACAAAATGACAATACACCGAGGTGTGCGTAGACTCAGTAATTCCTGATTCTACAGATGCCGCTGTTCACCAAGCGTGTGGCTGCACTGTAACGCCATGCAGATTCTATGGGAGATACAACCAGCGCTGTCAGAAAATCTAGTAATTTATGGAGGGTCCCTAGTGGGCAGATAAGAGTATGAGAAGGAGTATACTTTTTGCTAATGCAGGCGCAATGAAGAGAGTCCGCGATTTCTTCCGGTGTCAGTATCAGTTACTATGGAACCTCTCAACGCCATTTTGAAGGCAGTTATATAATACACAGAGTGTAAAAATAGAAAGCGGACTAGTGGTCTAAATATATAACGTCGTCCATGATGGAAGTACTACAAGAATGTCAAGTATGAATGTCTAATGGATGGAAAATGTGGCGGCCAAAAACAAAGGCCTATAAAAGCCATTCCAAGTCGAATATTGTACAGAGTGAATAACGTTCTACATACACCAACTCAGGGATGGATATAGCTGTCACAATACACGTGAGAGTTACCCAATAGATTGATGATCTCGTATATAATAGCTCATGTTGGTTCAAGTTTTGTAAACACCAGAAATAAAGTGGACACTAATATTCATGGAATGGTGACAAGGTTAATGGGAGGAGCTGACATAGGACTCCCATTTTATAAGATTCCATTGTAGCAAGATCACTAGCTGTTGCGCTGTGATTAAGAATGATTCAAGGAGGAAAGTAAAAGATCCCTGAATCAAATCTTGGGAGTCACATCAAAACGGTGTGCGACACCCAGATGAATATTGGTAGAGGAGTGTACTAAATAAGGGTGATCCAAAAAATAAAAGGGGCAAAATCTCTAGAACCACATGTGTTAAATAGGTTCACAGTGTGTCAGTCTAAACTTCCAAGGCAATCCTGGACATTGGGAGAGCATCAGTCAACCACCACTTAGAATACCAAATAGTGGAGACCATCAAGATCAATTCAATTACAATATCATTATCATCAGAAAAATAATAAATGGAACCGTTGTAAGAGGATTCAATTCAACACTACAGCTAAGTCAACGCCTGGTCTATAATACTGAATGAAAACCCTTATTGATATATCTTTATGTCCAGTTCATGCGTTCTGGATGACTACCCCTATATAACACCCCTCTCTTGGAATCCCCCTGACCCCACTGAGCCAAGAAGTAGTTCTGTTTTGCAAGTTAAAAGGTTTATTTGATAAATTAAACAATAGATATATATATCCCACTTTATAATAAATTAATAATTGAATAGCACACTTAATCTGATATGATAAAGATCAACAACGGAGAATCTGGCACTAGCACACTTCTTATAATCACTAATGAGTTGACATGAAATGGATAAGGTAGCACACTGGTAAATAGGAACAAAAGAAGAAGGTGGTACAAAATGCTTTATAGAGTTCAAATGGATGCAAGGTTGAATGAATGAAATGCAGTATAGAAATACTCAATATGATTTCAACAAAACCATGTAATCACTTTTCTCTGGCAATCCCCTCCCCCCCTTGATGCAAGGCAAGGAAATGGAAGGAAACACACAGTTCTCAGAAATGCAATCAAATGTGATTCAGTTCACCCCGGCAAGCTTACAGAAAACAGATAGGAGTTTTGAAAACACAGGCCCAAATGCTTTGATATGTGCTAGCAATGGATGAGAAATATGCTGGAAATGCTTTTAATTCCCTTTCAGAGGTTCAGGGTGAGTGGTATCTAGTTAATATTAGTCCAGGCTCACACTAGCAATGATGCAGGGATAGTTAGCAGGTTAAACGAAATTCTGGCAAATGGAAGGCAAGCAGCAGCAGTTTTTACATGTGAAGAAATTTGCAAATCGCGGTAAAATTCACGGATGCGCCGAGCGCTATTACAGAGGAACCACAAGGAATATCTCTATCGTTTTGGGGTCCTAGGAAAGCCTAGGATCTCAGCTTCAAAATGAAAGTTACTGCAAGTCTCTAGCACAAACGGTTGCGGAGATATGAACGATTGAATAAAGGTCGTTTTTCAGATTTGAAATTTTAAACGCACACTTTTTCAGCTTTAAAAATGATGGCAGGATAACACAATTGCTAAGCTGCAGTTCTACTTAGGTTAAAATGGATTGAATTATATTATTTTAACTAAGAGATGGGTTCTACACAGTTTTACTATGTACTCACACTATATTCTTGAGTGAAATGGGCCTCGCCATGGATCTGGTCAGGTTTTAGACTCGCCTCTGGTCTCTGCACTTCACAGTGATCTGGGTCAGCTCTCTCTGGTTCTCTGGTCTGGGTCTCTAGTTCTGGATAGATTGAAGTCTCTAGTTTGGCTCTCTGGAGGTTTGATGAATTTGAAGTCTGGATCTCTGGATGTTGTATGGTCCGGCAGAGCGCGTTGCAGCAAATGGAATTGAAGGTCCCTATCTGTCCTGTCTGTCTGCTTTTATGTGTTTAGAATGTGGGTGTGTTCTAGCATCACTGACCCTACCTCTCTCTCAGCTTCTAATTGGTCAAACTTCCATTTCTTATTTGATTGGGGAATGAACTGTGAGTCAGAGGGATGTCATTTTATGGCTTGCAGATAGGACACTCCTCTGTCAGATTGCACACATTCTATATTTGATAATAAAAGACATATTTCACAGTTACACAGTTGCTTGAAATTACATATACATGGTGTGGCTGAATTTAGCCATGTCTCTGTCCAAATCTGCTGTTTCTAAGAGCTTGCATTCAGAAATGGCACATAATTGACTTTTTAACTGATTTTTCACTTTCTGACATTGACCCAACTTTACATACATGTGTGCAGGGAGTATGGACATTAACTGATGAAGTTTCAGACTTTTAACATGCATACATTTAGAGTAATATCCACTTTTCCGCTAAAACCCCCCTGAACACGCCACCGGGTCGAAAAACCTCTTAAAATGTGGGCAGAAAAATCACAAGAATTATGGTGTCATTTATAAAATTTTCACATGTCCGCTCTATGAGTTATTCATCTTTTTAAAGTTATGTTCTGGCTCCAAAGGGGTGTGGTTTACCCTCAGCAAAAGGTTTAATTTCTGGTTTTTCCAGTTCTGCCAAGCCAGCTTGCTCTCACAGGCAGTGCCCCTCCCCTTTCCTCAGGAGGAAGCCACTTTTTACGACCATTTACGACTCCTGCCAATAAAACCTTTGCCTGAGCCAGGACAGGGCTTTGTTCACTTTCCTGCAGAGCACAGGTAATTCAATTATCAGATAGATGGCATATCCTTAGTGTGAGCAGCAAAAGGGCAGCTAGGCCTGGGAACACAGCTGTGACTCAAGTTTCACTCCTGATGGGGGTAGTTGCCAGGCAGAATTCAGTTCCTTAAGCCAGGTTTCAGATAAAATGTCACTTTTTGTTCCCCAGTTCCTGAATTCAAATAAAACTAAACATTTTTACATATGCAGCTAGAATGCTGATTCTAAGTGCAAAACTATGGCATTTCAACAGTTACAAAGGCATGTGACACCAACATAGGTCACTCATTTAATCTAAACATTTTCGATTTTAGTGTCTTTAATCCAGTGCAACTTAAACTGCTGACTCCATAGCTCAGCCAGTTTTGTTAGAAGCATTGTTCTGGGCTCTTCATTTCCCAGATTTTGTAGGCACACAAAACTCCATTCTACCAAATGTCTGCTGGTGTCCAGTGAGTTTTTAGATGTGTTGCAATGTTTAAAATAGACACTTTGGCTTGCCTTCAGAGAAACACAGAGTGGTTTTAAACTGCCGGCTTTTGGATAGTGGTGAGTACTGGTACTGCACCCATTTTTGGGATTTAAGAAAATGAATTCCCAACAGTTATGGGTTTGCTTTTGGCAATCAGCATTGCCATTCCCAATGGTTTCAGACTACTGTGTGGGTAGTCCAATGGTGGTTTTAGGCAGTGTCCTTCTGTGCCCATAACATCGGCAAAAATGAGTGGCTGCCTATTCTTCATGCATTTCCCTGTGTATTTTCTGGGAAGCTCTGGCCATCATGAGGTTTTCCATGTCAGTACTGCACAGTTTTGAGGTATGGCTCGGATGCATGGGTAAATACATCCCACAAGCCCCCCTCTTGCGATGGCCATTCTATTTCACGAATGGGACTCGCAAGACCTGGGATGTTTCCTCATCTTCTTCCAATAGATGGCACAGTTCATCATCTTCTTCTCCATCCGGTACTGATCGATCGGTTCTCCTCGCCAGTCCTGATGGGAGTATTGGGCGGTCCACTGGGCCCATTGGATCTTCGTTCCCGGCCTCCGGATCGTCCTCCTTGGCCCGTTTTCAGGTTTTCTTTCTCCTAGGACGACAAAGGAAGAGCGGCAATACCTACTCATAGACGTTTTTCCACCACTGTTGAGATGGTGGGACAGCATATGCATTTCATCATAACGAAACATTACATTCTTATTTTGAAAAAAAAACAGTATAACTAAGAGACAGTTTCATACAAATCACAATATTTTAGGAACTAGATGTGGTATGTTTTATGATTGGAACTGAATTAGTCTGATACCGTACCCGCTAGGATTCCAGAGGATTCCTCCAGTTGTTGCAGAGTGTGCCTGGGATGGCAACACTTCAACTGGTTTATGTGGACCCACTTGTCTTCCCCCGCTGCCGAACCGCCTTTGGGGATGCGGATCTTGTAGGCCACAGGGGAGATCTTATCGACGATCTCAAAGGGTCCCTTCCATGTAGGCAAAAATTTTCGCTGCTTGGCCTGGTTCCTTTGGAAGTTGTATAGATAGGCCCGGTCTCCCACCTGATATTCCTTCCTGGAAGTTTTCAGGTCATAATGGGTCTTCATGCTATCAGCTGATCTTTCTAGATTCCGCTGAGCATAAGCAAAAGCATGTTGGAGGTGTTTCCTTAAATTCTCTACATACTCATGAGTTGTGGAGGCATTTATCAGTGTCTGCTCTTGGGTCCTGTAGAGCAAATGCTGAGGAAGCACCATCTTGCGCCCAGTCATCAACTCAAATGGTGACATTTTGGTTGCAGATGAAGGGGTAGATCTGATGGACATTAGGACCAGAGGTAATCGGATATCCCAACTTGGCCCAGAATCTGCCACAAACTTCTTTAATATGCTCACAATGGTTCGGTTATATCTCTCTACTGCCCCAGAAGAAGCTGGTCTATAAGCAATATGCAGCTTTCTCTTGACTCCCAGTATCTCCCACATCTTTGTCATTACTTCACTGGTGAAGTGGCTACCTCTGTCTGACTCAATCCTTTGAGGTAGACCAAAACGGGAAAAGATGTGGTTAATCATCAAGGCAGCTGCCGTTTCTGCCTTGCAGTTTGGGGCTGGGAGACATTCCACCCACTTGGTGAACAAGCATGTCACAGTCAACATGTACTTATTCCCCCTAGCCGAGCGAATCACAGGGCCTACAAAGTCGATTTGTAAATCTGACCATGGCAGTGTCATCCCCCTCTTTTGGAGAGGCGCACGGTGTGTGAGGGATGATGGCTGAAACTGTGCACACACAAGACACCCCTTCAAGTATTGGTCGAGGTCCTGCCCCATGTGTGGCCAGTATGCAACCTCTCTTAAGATTTCCAATGTTGTGTGAAACCCCCTATGACCGGCGGTGGCCGCATCATGGGCGTGACTTAACATCAGGCTTCGGAATGAGGTAGGAACCACCCACTGATCGTGGCCAGCTTTGGATTTCCTTACCAACAAACCGTCTTGGATCCGGAACATTTTTGGACATTTCATCAACACTCCTAGGTCCTCTTTGCCAATGTAATCGGTATCCGTCAGGGGAAAGTTCTCAGGGTCCTCAAGGTGCTGGTAAAATTTACCAATTATTGGATCCCCCTTCTGAGCAGTAATCAAATCAGCATCAGGGGTCTCCTTACTCCATTGTGCAATTGAAAGGTCGTTGTGAGCATTTGTCTGGGACCTAGTGATGGCAGTGACCTGGATTTCCCCCAACAGGGACTCAATCTCAATTAGATCCCCTTGGATGGCCCCGGTTTTGGCCAGCTGATCAGCTAAGTCATTTCCAGTTTTGTCTGGTCCCTCTACTTTGGAATGACCCTTGATCTTTTTCCAATAGATGGTCATCTCATTCGATGTGACCAGATCATCAATGTTTTGGATCAACTTCCCATGTTTCAAGGGTTTGTTGTTAGCACATAACATGCCTCTGGTTTTCCAATTAACCAGGTGCTCCACGAACCCGTTCCGTACATAATCCGAATCTGTGATTATGACCAGTTCGTGGAGTTGATGCTGGACAGCAGTGAGGATGGCATGATGCACAGCCATCAATTCTGCCACCTGACTACTTCGGGGACCAATTTTGTATCCAGCGGAGGGTTCTGGGGACTCATTCACCCATGCATTCCCTACGCCAGCCACCAGTTCTTTCTCCCCGTCGTTGTCAACATGGTAAGAGCATCCATCCACATACACAGTGGGCATTCCCTCACACTTGTCTTCTTCAAAGACTTTGTGTGGGGAATTAAGGTATGCCTCAATGTTGTCCTTGATTTTCAGACTTTCGTCCTCGAGACAGTTTTCTCTGGCACAATCATGCAAGTCAGCCAGACCTTGCGCGAGGGGACTCTTCTTGTTTTGGCCATATCTGACCTCCACAGGAAAGCCTTGCATTGACAGAATCCAGGAAGTAATTCGGGAATTACTCACATTTCCGGCCCGGATTCTGTCACTTTGGAGATATTGCAGAGGCTGGTGTGGAGTCTCCACTATGATGTGTTCCCCCTGGATAAACGGGCGGTAATTCTTCAATGCCCACACCGTTGCCAGGAGTGCCTTCTCACAATCGTTGAATTTTTCCTCCACAGAGGATAAAGTTTTGCTCGCATATGAGATTACTTTATTGACCTTGTCATGCTTTTGGTATAATACTGCCGTCAAGCACGTATTAGAGAACCCCGTCTCCAGGAAGAACTCCTTGTTTCTGACAGGGTAAGCTAGGCAAGGCGCTTGTGAGAGGCTTCTTTTGAGTTGTCTTACTGCCTCGGCTTGTTCTGGACCCCATTCCCACTTGACCCCCCCCTTTAGGAGATGAATCAGGGGTCTGGTGATCTCTGCGTAGCCCTCAATGAACTTTCTGCTGTAATTAGTCAGTCCAAGGAGGCTCCTTAGTTCCCGCAGAGTTGTGGGGTCTTTCAGTTTCTGAAGTGCTTCCACTTTCTTTTCCTGGGGACAGAGGCCCTGAGGAGTAATCTCATGCCCCAAGAAATTAACACGGGTTCTACACCACTGTGCTTTCTGAAAGGAAAGTTTTGCTCCGGCGGCCCTCAACTGTTTCAGAACATAACGGATCTCCACTATGTGTTCCTCCACAGATGAACTTTTGATGAGGACATCATCTACATAAGCCAGGTTACCCCTCGCACCCAGGTCGGGCATGGCCTTATGTAGGAAAATGTTGAATTCATTGCCGGAGTTGAGGTATCCGAAGGGAGTCCGGGTCCATGTGTACTGCTGGCCCCCAAAGGTAAAAGCCAGTTTGTATTGGTCCTCCCTGCTGACAGGCACGGTCCAGTATCCATTGGTCAGGTCTATTGCAGTGAATACCTGTGACCCCTGAATCTGGGCCAGCCCTTGGTCAATGTAGGGCAGAGGCCAACGGGAAGTATGGACCCGTTTGTTGAGCTCCCTAAGGTCGGCGCAGAGTCTCCACTGGCCGTTTGGCTTCAATATTCCCAGCACCGGATTATTGAAGGTGCTGTGGACGGGACGGATTATTCCCCGGGACTCAAGGTTCTTAATTATTTCAGTAAGGGACTCCATGGATGCGAGAGGCAAACGATATTGCTTCACAAACACTGGAGTCATGCCAGGGTCCGTGGGGATTGTTGTCGTGTGGATGTCAGTGCGACCACAGTCATACGAGTCTACCGCAAAGAGATCTTGGAAATCCAAGAAAACTTGTTTCAACTTTTGCTTTTGTTCCAGAGTCACACAGGCATCAGCTAGGTTGACTCTCTCTTCCACCATCTGCCTGAAGCCTGGAAAGACTTCTGGTTTGGCTATTTCAGCGGCCTCCTCCAGCTGGGTGGAGAAGTCCCTGGTCAGAGTGCTGATTTGGACTGGAGGCTTCAGGTGGGAAAGGCAGCCCTCATGGACCTGGAAAATCACCTCATCCCTCCTGAAATCACAAGTCACATCTTCCTTACCATAGGGGCAGGAAGTGTACACCAGGAAGTTCCCCCCATGCCGGGTAAAAATCCTGTCTGGTGTTGTATTGTCCTCACTGTCACTGTCAAAACAGTCCTTGGGGATTGGTCCTAACAGTTCATTTCTAAGATCAATGGAGAAATGTCGGTCATCAACCGCCATTCCAATAATGGTGCCTGCGGCTAGAGTAATACTCTTTAAGTCGCTGTTATCCACCTCTATTGGAATGGTGTCATGTTCTATGTTGACTAATGGTGTTGGGTTTACCCCCAACCCTTGCTGTTGGAGAGAAGCATTTAGATGTATGTAAGCATCAGGGTTTTTCAACTCTTGTCCCCTTTTAACTCTCACTTCCAGGGAGAATTGTCGGGTCCTTTCTGGGATGGTGACTTCCTCTTTAACCTGAATTTCAACTGCATAAGGTAGCAATTGAGCTGACCTAAATGCTTTTTCTGGATCATCAAAGCCCATGGGATTATCCGCTAATCGGGACCAAGCTTTGAAGTTTATTAGGTCCAAACTAATGGCAAAGCGATTGAGAATGTCACTGCCTAAGTAAAAGGCGGCAGGGACGTCTCGCACGACCCAACAATTGTGGACTATGCTCTTGTTGCCAATGGAGATTTTGAGCATACACCTGCTTGGCAGGAGATGTTTGGAATTAGGTGCTTCCAGGTCCATTTCCCACTTGTCTATCAGTTTGAAGGTGGGAATGGCTGGATCTTTTGGGAGTTGGCGAAACATGGCTTCGCTGATGAAGCTCTTACCGTTGTTCACACACACTCGAGCGAGAACAGAGTCCTTCCCATCATTTAACTGAACCGGGATGAACAACTGCTCTCCAATTTGCTGAATATCAGCCAGGCTCTGAGCTGATTTCACATCTTTCTGGACTATAGGAGTGGGAGTTTCTGATTGTGGATTTGTAAAGAATTTCAGAGTGTTTCCTTCCAGTGTGGAATACCACCTTAAACTGGAAGGAAGGTTGATTTTCAGAAATAGAGGGGACCCCCCATCACCAGTCTGTTGTCCTACTGCTATTACTGTCACGTCTGGAATTTGGTTGTTCTGGAAGTGAAATTCTACTTGGTCAGATTTTTGTTCAACCATGTGGCAGGTGCCGTTTAAACTAACATGGTTGACACTCTGTCTTAATTTTATTGGTCGGCTCGTCTGGGTCCAGAGGACCTTGTTTACGCAATCTATTAGGGGTGACAACCTTCTCAGGAGGTCATTCCCTAGTAAACAAGGGGTGCCCTCTGGGGTCACAACTATGACCGGGTGCTTCAACTTATGTCGCCCAATTTTTATGTCCAAATCTGCGGTCCCCTCAATGGGAATTTCCTTCCCGTCAAAGTTCTGCAGTTGTCCAGGAAGAGAGGTGAGAGGAATTTGGTAATTCTCTCCCCTTCCTGCATTCAGTTCGTCAAAGGCCCTTCTGGACAGAAGGGTAGCTTGAGATCCAGTGTCCACCAGTGCCAAAATTGTACCCTGCCCCTGTACTTGTACCGGGGCATAATATCTTCCCTCCTTCTCCTCAAGGGGGCACAGATAATGTACATTTTTGGACAACTGGTGGGCTAATTTTCTGGTTTTGGACATCGCGAGAGAAGCATTTTGGGCAGAATTCTGTGGAGAGCCTTGGGAATCTGAAAGAAAAAGTTGGCAACTGGAGATCAGAGCCATTGTGGGTTCCCCTGGTTCCGGTTCTGGGCCGCCCCCCCCTTTTTGGAGGCAGTCACCAGGATGGGTTTGAACCAGGGGGTTTTCTTGCTGTTGGTTCTGGGATGAGATGGTGGGCGGCGGTAGCTCAGTCTCCACATCTCCCCAGTCTGTATTTGCATCCCTAGGAACCCATTTTTCTTTGGGAGGAGTTCCCCCCTCTCTGAAGGAGAAGATCCTTTTCCCAGGATCCTCTGAGGATCCCTCTCCCTCAAATTGGAAGATCTGTACCTCCTCCTCAAACTGAGTCTGTTTGGGTCTTTTGTTTCTCCTACCCCCCCTCTGCTCCTTAGGAGGCAGACTTTCAGGGGCAAGAGATTTTGTTTCCGGTTCCTGGGTTTCCAGGGGCTGTTTACAAGTGAGGAAGGAAGCTTCCTCCAAGGTTACACCCCCCTTCCCTTTGTGCCTCCTCCCTGGGAACCGGTGAGTTATCGGGGTGCTGCCCCCGTCATTGTTCTGGAGCACCAGGTCCAGAGTTGGGTGCGTTCTGCGCCGGCACGCCCATCTGAGGGTTCTGCTGAGCCCTCAGTATGTGACCCAGGTCCCGCGCCATGTTTTGAACCTGGCGCTCTAACTGGGAAACCCGCTCAGGCTGATACGGGGCCCTGTTTTCTCCCCTGGGCTGATCCCGGGAAGGGTAGCTGTCCCTCCTCTGGTAATACCCCGGGTTGGGAAGATTTGGGTACCCCTCCACCCTTGGCCTCCCCTCTCCCGGATTCAGTGGTCTGGGCTCAGGGAATTGGGGAAAGAAGGATGGATGGTTTTGGGGCTGAAAGTCGGGTGGATATCTGGGGAAAAAGTTCTGCCCAGGGTTTGGTAAATTTCTGCCCTCCTGTGGGAAGCTTGGAGGGAAGTTCCCTGGGTTAGGTGCTTGTCTGGATCCCCCCCCTTGGGCTGGAGGAGTCCACACATAACCCAGGATGGGTCGATTTCCCTTGTAACGGGGACTTACATAATCAGGAGAGCGAGGGACCCCATTTGTGGGGCTGCCTCCTTGGCTCCCTGTCTGTGACTGACCCGATGACCTCCTGGGCCTAGCATTATTAGGTGCAGGCAGGTTTTTAGGCCCCCCCATCTCCAAATCCAAAACGGGGGTGACCTTTACCTCTGCCACCTTGGCAGCAGCAGGGGTGCTGTTGGCTTTGGGGTTTTTCTGGGCATTACTTTTGCTATCTATCGGTTTCTGCACCTCATAGATCCGGGTAGCCTGTTCAATGACCCAGTCTAAGGATCTTTTCTCGTGAAAATCCCTCACGAGCTGGGTCATGATATATTTGGGCAAGGCATGGAAAAACGTATTTATAAATTCCCTGCTATCCGTGTGCACCCTTCTTGTGGTCTGTGCAAAAGCACGCTTTAACTCCTGCACAAATTCTTGTGGGGCCTGATCCTCCCCACATTGCAAATTGTAGGCTGCCTTGCGAGCCTCTTGAGGATTTCTGTGAACAGAAAAATGTTTCAGGATGGCCGCCTTATATGTGGACCATCTTAAATGATTTTGGTCCTCCAGCCCCGCAAAGAAACTGGAGTATTCCGGGGAGAGTGTCCACTTTACATATTGAATACAGCTTTGGCTGTCCTTCAAATGGAAAGTCTCCATCATTTGTTCAAACAACTCTAAGTGCTCCCAAACAGAATACTTAGCGTTCTTATGGTAAGGCGTGATGACGCTCCTGATCGCCTTAATCTGCTTTAAGGGGTCCTTAAGCAAGGCCCTTTTTGCCTTATTGGCCTTTTTGGTTCGGGTAACCCTTGTCCATTCTTCCTCGGACTCAGAGGCACTGCTCCCAGAGGTTCCCGTCTGTTCTTCCAGGTTTTCCCGGATTCTGCGAGCCTGGGAATGGCTGGCAGAATGTGGGGACCTGGTCTCCTGTGTCCTGCGCAGTTCAGAGGAGTCTTCAGATTCCTCCTTGCTGCCAGGATTTGATGGGTACCCCCTCCACTGACCTAACTGGGCAGAGGTTTTCAGGATGCCCTTAATGGGCCTACTCTCCTGGGGTTCCCCATTGAACTGTACTGTACTTGGGTGCCCATACCCGGATGCCCACCCCTCCATTCCTGAGTGGTTCTGGCTTATGAGCCCCATACTCTTAGCTGGATAGTAATCTGCCATCCCTGTGGCCCTGTGCTCATGTGCGCCAGGGAACATGGGGGTGGCAGAGTCCGGGGACTGCGAGGTATGAGAGCCTCTGGTACTAGGGCTCCTGAGGTTATGCTCCGGAGTTTCCCTTTCCCAGCGAACCTCATCTCTATCCGCCCCTGCTCCCTGTTGCAATGCAAGAGCCTGCATTTGTGCCTTCAGTTCTTCAGTTAAGGCCTTACTGGACTCTATCAGTCTCTCCTGCATCGCTACCTGTTGTTGGAGCCTATCATTGTGTTCACAGAGGGCCTCGTTTTCCCTCTGTGCTTCCTGGTTGGTCCTGGAGAACTGGGCCAGTCTTTGCTGCAGGAGGGTTACCTCCTGAGCTGTGTCCCTATTGGCCTGCTCCTTTCTTGCTAGAGCATCCTCCACCCTCCTGGTGTGCTCTAACAAGTTCTGGTGTTCTTTTTGGAGATCACCCAGTCCCTGGTGGGCCAGGTGATTTTCTTCCATTTTTCTTTTTAAATGGCAGACTTCCTGGCCTAAGGCGTCTCTTTCCTGACTAAGAGCCTGCATTTGTGCCGCCAGGTCGTCCCTCTGCCTTTGAAGGGCACCAGCTTTCTGCCGTTCTTCATCAAACTCTGCCTGGGTATCCAGGTCTTTCAAACTCAGCTTGTTGCTCTCTACCTTCACTCTATCTAGATGACTTTGCAGGGTGGCTACCTGCTCCGTGCATGCCCTGTTAAAGTCTAATTGTTGCTCCAGCTTTTTCTGGCTCTGCAGTAAGGAGTCCAAACTGTCTTGGTGCTCCTTCTGCAGGGCCAGAAATCTAGTATCCTGTTCTACCTTTTCCTGTTGCAGCACATCCATATCCTTCTTTATTTTAATGATGTGCTGCCTACTATCATCTTCTGACTCCTGGCTCCTCTGCAGCCTCTGCTCAGAAGAGACCAGGTCAGATTGGGCCTTCTCTAACACCATCTGTTGCCTATTTGCCAGATTTTGGCTTTCAGCACATCTATCCTGCATGTCTCCCACGTATAGGTACAGGTATGCTGCTATCCTGGCAATCTTATTGTGTTCCTCTTTGGCTTTAGGAGCCATATATAGTTCACTAAGGGCCACATGTAAGGGACCCTGATCTCTATATATATCTGACCCTGTTTCAGTGACCTGTTGTGTGATGGCCTGCAACCACGCATCCTGGCCCTGTTCGGTCCATTCACCTCTCACAAATAGCTTATGCAAGAGGTGCTCTCTGGCTATTTTCATGTCTACTAAGGTCGTCATTCTAGAGATTGGTCTCTGTCCTGACTTACAGAAGTTAGCATTTTATTTTTGCAGAACAGAACTTTTCTTGGAGTGTCCCTTTTGAGGAATGCTTCACAGCGTAATGCAGCGTGGTGATCCGACCGGATGTATGTATCCCGTCAGTTAGCGCACTGTATTAAGCTGCACAAGCGGTATTCTAACCCAAACGTCCGGCTCGAGCCCCCAATTTGTAAGAGGATTCAATTCAACACTACAGCTAAGTCAACGCCTGGTCTATAATACTGAATGAAAACCCTTATTGATATATCTTTATGTCCAGTTCATGCGTTCTGGATGACTACCCCTATATAACACCCCTCTCTTGGAATCCCCCTGACCCCACTGAGCCAAGAAGTAGTTCTGTTTTGCAAGTTAAAAGGTTTATTTGATAAATTAAACAATAGATATATATATCCCACTTTATAATAAATTAATAATTGAATAGCACACTTAATCTGATATGATAAAGATCAACAACGGAGAATCTGGCACTAGCACACTTCTTATAATCACTAATGAGTTGACATGAAATGGATAAGGTAGCACACTGGTAAATAGGAACAAAAGAAGAAGGTGGTACAAAATGCTTTATAGAGTTCAAATGGATGCAAGGTTGAATGAATGAAATGCAGTATAGAAATACTCAATATGATTTCAACAAAACCATGTATTCACTTTTCTCTGGCAATCCCCTCCCCCCCTTGATGCAAGGCAAGGAAATGGAAGGAAACACACAGTTCTCAGAAATGCAATCAAATGTGATTCAGTTCACCCCGGCAAGCTTACAGAAAACAGATAGGAGTTTTGAAAACACAGGCCCAAATGCTTTGATATGTGCTAGCAATGGATGAGAAATATGCTGGAAATGCTTTTAATTCCCTTTCAGAGGTTCAGGGTGAGTGGTATCTAGTTAATATTAGTCCAGGCTCACACTAGCAATGATGCAGGGATAGTTAGCAGGTTAAACGAAATTCTGGCAAATGGAAGGCAAGCAGCAGCAGTTTTTACATGTGAAGAAATTTGCAAATCGCGGTAAAATTCGCGGATGCGCCGAGCGCTATTACAGAGGAACCACAAGGACTATCTCTATCGTTTTGGGGTCCTAGGAAAGCCTAGGATCTCAGCTTCAAAATGAAAGTTACTGCAAGTCTCTAGCACAAACGGCTGCGGAGATATGAACGATTGAATAAAGGTCGTTTTTCAGATTTTAAATTTTAAACGCACACTTTTTCAGCTTTAAAAATGATGGCAGGATAACACAATTGCTAAGCTGCAGTTCTACTTAGGTTAAAATGGATTGAATTATATTATTTTAACTAAGAGATGGGTTCTACACAGTTTTACTATGTACTCACACTATATTCTTGGGTGAAATGGGCCTCGCCATGGATCTGGTCAGGTTTTAGACTCGCCTCTGGTCTCTGCACTTCACAGTGATCTGGGTCAGCTCTCTCTGGTTCTCTGGTCTGGGTCTCTAGTTCTGGATAGATTGAAGTCTCTAGTTTGGCTCTCTGGAGGTTTGATGAATTTGAAGTCTGGATCTCTGGATGTTGTATGGTCCGGCAGAGCGCGTTGCAGCAAATGGAATTGAAGGTCCCTATCTGTCCTGTCTGTCTGCTTTTATGTGTTTAGAATGTGGGTGTGTTCTAGCATCACTGACCCTACCTCTCTCTCAGCTTCTAATTGGTCAAACTTCCATTTCTTATTTGATTGGGGAATGAACTGTGAGTCAGAGGGATGTCATTTTATGGCTTGCAGCTAGGACACTCCTCTGTCAGATTGCACACATTCTATATTTGATAATAAAAGACATATTTCACAGTTACACAGTTGCTTGAAATTACATATACATGGTGTGGCTGAATTTAGCCATGTCTCTGTCCAAATCTGCTGTTTCTAAGAGCTTGCATTCAGAAATGGCACATAATTGACTTTTTAACTGATTTTTCACTTTCTGACATTGACCCAACTTTACATACATGTGTGCAGGGAGTATGGACATTAACTGATGAAGTTTCAGACTTTTAACATGCATACATTTAGAGTAATATCCACTTTTCCGCTAAAACCCCCCTGAACACGCCACCGGGTCGAAAAACCTCTTAAAATGTGGGCAGAAAAATCACAAGAATTATGGTGTCATTTATAAAATTTTCACATGTCCGCTCTATGAGTTATTCATCTTTTTAAAGTTATGTTCTGGCTCCAAAGGGGTGTGGTTTACCCTCAGCAAAAGGTTTAATTTCTGGTTTTTCCAGTTCTGCCAAGCCAGCTTGCTCTCACAGGCAGTGCCCCTCCCCTTTCCTCAGGAGGAAGCCACTTTTTACGACCATTTACGACTCCTGCCAATAAAACCTTTGCCTGAGCCAGGACAGGGCTTTGTTCACTTTCCTGCAGAGCACAGGTAATTCAATTATCAGATAGATGGCATATCCTTAGTGTGAGCAGCAAAAGGGCAGCTAGGCCTGGGAACACAGCTGTGACTCAAGTTTCACTCCTGATGGGGGTAGTTGCCAGGCAGAATTCAGTTCCTTAAGCCAGGTTTCAGATAAAATGTCACTTTTTGTTCCCCAGTTCCTGCATTCAAATAAAACTAAACATTTTTACATATGCAGCTAGAATGCTGATTCTAAGTGCAAAACTATGGCATTTCAACAGTTACAAAGGCATGTGACACCAACATAGGTCACTCATTTAATCTAAACATTTTCGATTTTAGTGTCTTTAATCCAGTGCAACTTAAACTGCTGACTCCATAGCTCAGCCAGTTTTGTTAGAAGCATTGTTCTGGGCTCTTCATTTCCCAGATTTTGTAGGCACACAAAACTCCATTCTACCAAATGTCTGCTGGTGTCCAGTGAGTTTTTAGATGTGTTGCAATGTTTAAAATAGACACTTTGGCTTGCCTTCAGAGAAACACAGGGTGGTTTTAAACTGCCGGCTTTTGGATAGTGGTGAGTACTGGTACTGCACCCATTTTTGGGATTTAAGAAAATGAATTCCCAACAGTTATGGGTTTGCTTTTGGCAATCAGCATTGCCATTCCCAATGGTTTCAGACTACTGTGTGGGTAGTCCAATGGTGGTTTTAGGCAGTGTCCTTCTGTGCCCATAACATCGGCAAAAATGAGTGGCTGCCTATTCTTCATGCATTTCCCTGTGTATTTTCTGGGAAGCTCTGGCCATCATGAGGTTTTCCATGTCAGTACTGCACAGTTTTGAGGTATGGCTCGGATGCATGGGTAAATACATCCCACAAGCCCCCCTCTTGCGATGGCCATTCTATTTCACGAATGGGACTCGCAAGACCTGGGATGTTTCCTCATCTTCTTCCAATAGATGGCACAGTTCATCATCTTCTTCTCCATCCGGTACTGATCGATCGGTTCTCCTCGCCAGTCCTGATGGGAGTATTGGGCGGTCCACTGGGCCCATTGGATCTTCGTTCCCGGCCTCCGGATCGTCCTCCTTGGCCCGTTTTCAGGTTTTCTTTCTCCTAGGACGACAAAGGAAGAGCGGCAATACCTACTCATAGACGTTTTTCCACCACTGTTGAGATGGTGGGACAGCATATGCATTTCATCATAACGAAACATTACATTCTTATTTTGAAAAAAAAACAGTATAACTAAGAGACAGTTTCATACAAATCACAATATTTTAGGAACTAGATGTGGTATGTTTTATGATTGGAACTGAATTAGTCTGATACCGTACCCGCTAGGATTCCAGAGGATTCCTCCAGTTGTTGCAGAGTGTGCCTGGGATGGCAACACTTCAACTGGTTTATGTGGACCCACTTGTCTTCCCCCGCTGCCGAACCGCCTTTGGGGATGCGGATCTTGTAGGCCACAGGGGAGATCTTATCGACGATCTCAAAGGGTCCCTTCCATGTAGGCAAAAATTTTCGCTGCTTGGCCTGGTTCCTTTGGAAGTTGTATAGATAGGCCCGGTCTCCCACCTGATATTCCTTCCTGGAAGTTTTCAGGTCATAATGGGTCTTCATGCTATCAGCTGATCTTTCTAGATTCCGCTGAGCATAAGCAAAAGCATGTTGGAGGTGTTTCCTTAAATTCTCTACATACTCATGAGTTGTGGAGGCATTTATCAGTGTCTGCTCTTGGGTCCTGTAGAGCAAATGCTGAGGAAGCACCATCTTGCGCCCAGTCATCAACTCAAATGGTGACATTTTGGTTGCAGATGAAGGGGTAGATCTGATGGCCATTAGGACCAGAGGTAATCGGATATCCCAACTTGGCCCAGAATCTGCCACAAACTTCTTTAATATGCTCACAATGGTTCGGTTATATCTCTCTACTGCCCCAGAAGAAGCTGGTCTATAAGCAATATGCAGCTTTCTCTTGACTCCCAGTATCTCCCACATCTTTGTCATTACTTCACTGGTGAAGTGGCTACCTCTGTCTGACTCAATCCTTTGAGGTAGACCAAAACGGGAAAAGATGTGGTTAATCATCAAGGCAGCTGCCGTTTCTGCCTTGCAGTTTGGGGCTGGGAGACATTCCACCCACTTGGTGAACAAGCATGTCACAGTCAACATGTACTTATTCCCCCTAGCCGAGCGAATCACAGGGCCTACAAAGTCGATTTGTAAATCTGACCATGGCAGTGTCATCCCCCTCTTTTGGAGAGGCGCACGGTGTGTGAGGGATGATGGCTGAAACTGTGCACACACAAGACACCCCTTCAAGTATTGGTCGAGGTCCTGCCCCATGTGTGGCCAGTATGCAACCTCTCTTAAGATTTCCAATGTTGTGTGAAACCCCCTATGACCGGCGGTGGCCGCATCATGGGCGTGACTTAACATCAGGCTTCGGAATGAGGTAGGAACCACCCACTGATCGTGGCCAGCTTTGGATTTCCTTACCAACAAACCGTCTTGGATCCGGAACATTTTTGGACATTTCATCAACACTCCTAGGTCCTCTTTCCCAATGTAATCGGTATCCGTCAGGGGAAAGTTCTCAGGGTCCTCAAGGTGCTGGTAAAATTTACCAATTATTGGATCCCCCTTCTGAGCAGTAATCAAATCAGCATCAGGGGTCTCCTTACTCCATTGTGCAATTGAAAGGTCGTTGTGAGCATTTGTCTGGGACCTAGTGATGGCAGTGACCTGGATTTCCCCCAACAGGGACTCAATCTCAATTAGATCCCCTTGGATGGCCCCGGTTTTGGCCAGCTGATCAGCTAAGTCATTTCCAGTTTTGTCTGGTCCCTCTACTTTGGAATGACCCTTGATCTTTTTTCCAATAGATGGTCATCTCATTCGATGTGACCAGATCATCAATGTTTTGGATCAACTTCCCATGTTTCAAGGGTTTGTTGTTAGCACATAACATGCCTCTGGTTTTCCAATTAACCAGGTGCTCCACGAACCCGTTCCGTACATAATCCGAATCTGTGATTATGACCAGTTCGTGGAGTTGATGCTGGACAGCAGTGAGGATGGCATGATGCACAGCCATCAATTCTGCCACCTGACTACTTCGGGGACCAATTTTGTATCCAACGGAGGGTTCTGGGGACTCATTCACCCATGCATTCCCTACGCCAGCCACCAGTTCTTTCTCCCCGTCGTTGTCAACATGGTAAGAGCATCCATCCACATACACAGTGGGCATTCCCTCACACTTGTCTTCTTGAAAGACTTTGTGTGGGGAATTAAGGTATGCCTCAATGTTGTCCTTGATTTTCAGACTTTCGTCCTCGAGACAGTTTTCTCTGGCACAATCATGCAAGTCAGCCAGACCTTGCGCGAGGGGACTCTTCTTGTTTTGGCCATATCTGACCTCCACAGGAAAGCCTTGCATTGACAGAATCCAGGAAGTAATTCGGGAATTACTCACATTTCCGGCCCGGATTCTGTCACTTTGGAGATATTGCAGAGGCTGGTGTGGAGTCTCCACTATGATGTGTTCCCCCTGGATAAATGGGCGGTAATTCTTCAATGCCCACACCGTTGCCAGGAGTGCCTTCTCACAATCGTTGAATTTTTCCTCCACAGAGGATAAAGTTTTGCTCGCATATGAGATTACTTTATTGACCTTGTCATGCTTTTGGTATAATACTGCCGTCAAGCACGTATTAGAGAACCCCGTCTCCAGGAAGAACTCCTTGTTTCTGACAGGGTAAGCTAGGCAAGGCGCTTGTGAGAGGCTTCTTTTGAGTTGTCTTACTGCCTCGGCTTGTTCTGGACCCCATTCCCACTTGACCCCCCCCTTTAGGAGATGAATCAGGGGTCTGGTGATCTCTGCGTAGCCCTCAATGAACTTTCTGCTGTAATTAGTCAGTCCAAGGAGGCTCCTTAGTTCCCGCAGAGTTGTGGGGTCTTTCAGTTTCTGAAGTGCTTCCACTTTCTTTTCCTGGGGACAGAGGCCCTGAGGAGTAATCTCATGCCCCAAGAAATTAACACGGGTTCTACACCACTGTGCTTTCTGAAAGGAAAGTTTTGCTCCGGCGGCCCTCAACTGTGTCAGAACATAACGGATCTCCACTATGTGTTCCTCCACAGATGAACTTTTGATGAGGACATCATCTACATAAGCCAGGTTACCCCTCGCACCCAGGTCGGGCATGGCCTTATGTAGGAAAATGTTGAATTCATTGCCGGAGTTGAGGTATCCGAAGGGAGTCCGGGTCCATGTGTACTGCTGGCCCCCAAAGGTAAAAGCCAGTTTGTATTGGTCCTCCCTGCTGACAGGCACGGTCCAGTATCCATTGGTCAGGTCTATTGCAGTGAATACCTGTGACCCCTGAATCTGGGCCAGCCCTTGGTCAATGTAGGGCAGAGGCCAACGGGAAGTATGGACCCGTTTGTTGAGCTCCCTAAGGTCGGCGCAGAGTCTCCACTGGCCGTTTGGCTTCAATATTCCCAGCACCGGATTATTGAAGGTGCTGTGGACGGGACGGATTATTCCCCGGGACTCAAGGTTCTTAATTATTTCAGTAAGGGACTCCATGGATGCGAGAGGCAAACGATATTGCTTCACAAACACTGGAGTCATGCCAGGGTCCGTGGGGATTGTTGTCGTGTGGATGTCAGTGCGACCACAGTCATACGAGTCTACCGCAAAGAGATCTTGGAAATCCAAGAAAACTTGTTTCAACTTTTGCTTTTGTTCCAGAGTCACACAGGCATCAGCTAGGTTGACTCTCTCTTCCACCATCTGCCTGAAGCCTGGAAA
Organism: Ambystoma mexicanum; assembly: GCF_040938575.1. Classification (NCBI taxonomy): domain Eukaryota; kingdom Metazoa; phylum Chordata; class Amphibia; order Caudata; family Ambystomatidae; genus Ambystoma; species Ambystoma mexicanum. The sequence continues at coordinate 238,787,082 of NC_090939.1, read as the reverse complement.
GACTTCTGGTTTGGCTATTTCAGCGGCCTCCTCCAGCTGGGTGGAGAAGTCCCTGGTCAGAGTGCTGATTTGGACTGGAGGCTTCAGGTGGGAAAGGCAGCCCTCATGGACCTGGAAAATCACCTCATCCCTCCTGAAATCACAAGTCACATCTTCCTTACCATAGGGGCAGGAAGTGTACACCAGGAAGTTCCCCCCATGCCGGGTAAAAATCCTGTCTGGTGTTGTATTGTCCTCACTGTCACTGTCAAAACAGTCCTTGGGGATTGGTCCTAACAGTTCATTTCTAAGATCAATGGAGAAATGTCGGTCATCAACCGCCATTCCAATAATGGTGCCTGCGGCTAGAGTAATACTCTTTAAGTCGCTGTTATCCACCTCTATTGGAATGGTGTCATGTTCTATGTTGACTAATGGTGTTGGGTTTACCCCCAACCCTTGCTGTTGGAGAGAAGCATTTAGATGTATGTAAGCATCAGGGTTTTTCAACTCTTGTCCCCTTTTAACTCTCACTTCCAGGGAGAATTGTCGGGTCCTTTCTGGGATGGTGACTTCCTCTTTAACCTGAATTTCAACTGCATAAGGTAGCAATTGAGCTGACCTAAATGCTTTTTCTGGATCATCAAAGCCCATGGGATTATCCGCTAATCGGGACCAAGCTTTGAAGTTTATTAGGTCCAAACTAATGGCAAAGCGATTGAGAATGTCACTGCCTAAGTAAAAGGCGGCAGGGACGTCTCGCACGACCCAACAATTGTGGACTATGCTCTTGTTGCCAATGGAGATTTTGAGCATACACCTGCTTGGCAGGAGATGTTTGGAATTAGGTGCTTCCAGGTCCATTTCCCACTTGTCTATCAGTTTGAAGGTGGGAATGGCTGGATCTTTTGGGAGTTGGCGAAACATGGCTTCGCTGATGAAGCTCTTACCGTTGTTCACACACACTCGAGCGAGAACAGAGTCCTTCCCATCATTTAACTGAACCGGGATGAACAACTGCTCTCCAATTTGCTGAATATCAGCCAGGCTCTGAGCTGATTTCACATCTTTCTGGACTATAGGAGTGGGAGTTTCTGATTGTGGATTTGTAAAGAATTTCAGAGTGTTTCCTTCCAGTGTGGAATACCACCTTAAACTGGAAGGAAGGTTGATTTTCAGAAATAGAGGGGACCCCCCATCACCAGTCTGTTGTCCTACTGCTATTACTGTCACGTCTGGAATTTGGTTGTTCTGGAAGTGAAATTCTACTTGGTCAGATTTTTGTTCAACCATGTGGCAGGTGCCGTTTAAACTAACATGGTTGACACTCTGTCTTAATTTTATTGGTCGGCTCGTCTGGGTCCAGAGGACCTTGTTTACGCAATCTATTAGGGGTGACAACCTTCTCAGGAGGTCATTCCCTAGTAAACAAGGGGTGCCCTCTGGGGTCACAACTATGACCGGGTGCTTCAACTTATGTCGCCCAATTTTTATGTCCAAATCTGCGGTCCCCTCAATGGGAATTTCCTTCCCGTCAAAGTTCTGCAGTTGTCCAGGAAGAGAGGTGAGAGGAATTTGGTAATTCTCTCCCCTTCCTGCATTCAGTTCGTCAAAGGCCCTTCTGGACAGAAGGGTAGCTTGAGATCCAGTGTCCACCAGTGCCAAAATTGTACCCTGCCCCTGTACTTGTACCGGGGCATAATATCTTCCCTCCTTCTCCTCAAGGGGGCACAGATAATGTACATTTTTGGACAACTGGTGGGCTAATTTTCTGGTTTTGGACATCGCGAGAGAAGCATTTTGGGCAGAATTCTGTGGAGAGCCTTGGGAATCTGAAAGAAAAAGTTGGCAACTGGAGATCAGAGCCATTGTGGGTTCCCCTGGTTCCGGTTCTGGGCCGCCCCCCCCTTTTTGGAGGCAGTCACCAGGATGGGTTTGAACCAGGGGGTTTTCTTGCTGTTGGTTCTGGGATGAGATGGTGGGCGGCGGTAGCTCAGTCTCCACATCTCCCCAGTCTGTATTTGCATCCCTAGGAACCCATTTTTCTTTGGGAGGAGTTCCCCCCTCTCTGAAGGAGAAGATCCTTTTCCCAGGATCCTCTGAGGATCCCTCTCCCTCAAATTGGAAGATCTGTACCTCCTCCTCAAACTGAGTCTGTTTGGGTCTTTTGTTTCTCCTACCCCCCCCTCTGCTCCTTAGGAGGCAGACTTTCAGGGGAAAGAGATTTTGTTTCCGGTTCCTGGGTTTCCAGGGGCTGTTTACAAGTGAGGAAGGAAGCTTCCTCCAAGGTTACACCCCCCTTCCCTTTGTGCCTCCTCCCTGGGAACCGGTGAGTTATCGGGGTGCTGCCCCCGTCATTGTTCTGGAGCACCAGGTCCAGAGTTGGGTGCGTTCTGCGCCGGCACGCCCATCTGAGGGTTCTGCTGAGCCCTCAGTATGTGACCCAGGTCCCGCGCCATGTTTTGAACCTGGCGCTCTAACTGGGAAACCCGCTCAGGCTGATACGGGGCCCTGTTTTCTCCCCTGGGCTGATCCCGGGAAGGGTAGCTGTCCCTCCTCTGGTAATACCCCGGGTTGGGAAGATTTGGGTACCCCTCCACCCTTGGCCTCCCCTCTCCCGGATTCAGTGGTCTGGGCTCAGGGAATTGGGGAAAGAAGGATGGATGGTTTTGGGGCTGAAAGTCGGGTGGATATCTGGGGAAAAAGTTCTGCCCAGGGTTTGGTAAATTTCTGCCCTCCTGTGGGAAGCTTGGAGGGAAGTTCCCTGGGTTAGGTGCTTGTCTGGATCCCCCCCCTTGGGCTGGAGGAGTCCACACATAACCCAGGATGGGTCGATTTCCCTTGTAACGGGGACTTACATAATCAGGAGAGCGAGGGACCCCATTTGTGGGGCTGCCTCCTTGGCTCCCTGTCTGTGACTGACCCGATGACCTCCTGGGCCTAGCATTATTAGGTGCAGGCAGGTTTTTAGGCCCCCCCATCTCCAAATCCAAAACGGGGGTGACCTTTACCTCTGCCACCTTGGCAGCAGCAGGGGTGCTGTTGGCTTTGGGGTTTTTCTGGGCATTACTTTTGCTATCTATCGGTTTCTGCACCTCATAGATCCGGGTAGCCTGTTCAATGACCCAGTCTAAGGATCTTTTCTCGTGAAAATCCCTCACGAGCTGGGTCATGATATATTTGGGCAAGGCATGGAAAAACGTATTTATAAATTCCCTGCTATCCGTGTGCACCCTTCTTGTGGTCTGTGCAAAAGCACGCTTTAACTCCTGCACAAATTCTTGTGGGGCCTGATCCTCCCCACATTGCAAATTGTAGGCTGCCTTGCGAGCCTCTTGAGGATTTCTGTGAACAGAAAAATGTTTCAGGATGGCCGCCTTATATGTGGACCATCTTAAATGATTTTGGTCCTCCAGCCCCGCAAAGAAACTGGAGTATTCCGGGGAGAATGTCCACTTTACATATTGAATACAGCTTTGGCTGTCCTTCAAATGGAAAGTCTCCATCATTTGTTCAAACAACTCTAAGTGCTCCCAAACAGAATACTTAGCGTTCTTATGGTAAGGCGTGATGACGCTCCTGATCGCCTTAATCTGCTTTAAGGGGTCCTTAAGCAAGGCCCTTTTTGCCTTATTGGCCTTTTTGGTTCGGGTAACCCTTGTCCATTCTTCCTCGGACTCAGAGGCACTGCTCCCAGAGGTTCCCGTCTATTCTTCCAGGTTTTCCCGGATTCTGTGAGCCTGGGAATGGCTGGCAGAATGTGGGGACCTGGTCTCCTGTGTCCTGCGCAGTTCAGAGGAGTCTTCAGATTCCTCCTTGCTGCCAGGATTTGATGGGTACCCCCTCCACTGACCTAACTGGGCAGAGGTTTTCAGGATGCCCTTAATGGGCCTACTCTCCTGGGGTTCCCCATTGAACTGTACTGTACTTGGGTGCCCATACCCGGATGCCCACCCCTCCATTCCTGAGTGGTTCTGGCTTATGAGCCCCATACTCTTAGCTGGATAGTAATCTGCCATCCCTGTGGCCCTGTGCTCATGTGCGCCAGGGAACATGGGGGTGGCAGAGTCCGGGGACTGCGAGGTATGAGAGCCTCTGGTACTAGGGCTCCTGAGGTTATGCTCCGGAGTTTCCCTTTCCCAGCGAACCTCATCTCTATCCGCCCCTGCTCCCTGTTGCAATGCAAGAGCCTGCATTTGTGCCTTCAGTTCTTCAGTTAAGGCCTTACTGGACTCTATCCGTCTCTCCTGCATCGCTACCTGTTGTTGGAGCCTATCATTGTGTTCACAGAGGGCCTCGTTTTCCCTCTGTGCTTCCTGGTTGGTCCTGGAGAACTGGGCCAGTCTTTGCTGCAGGAGGGTTACCTCCTGAGCTGTGTCCCTATTGGCCTGCTCCTTTCTTGCTAGAGCATCCTCCACCCTCCTGGTGTGCTCTAACAAGTTCTGGTGTTCTTTTTGGAGATCACCCAGTCCCTGGTGGGCCAGGTGATTTTCTTCCATTTTTCTTTTTAAATGGCAGACTTCCTGGCCTAAGGCGTCTCTTTCCTGACTAAGAGCCTGCATTTGTGCCGCCAGGTCGTCCCTCTGCCTTTGAAGGGCACCAGCTTTCTGCCGTTCTTCATCAAACTCTGCCTGGGTATCCAGGTCTTTCAAACTCAGCTTGTTGCTCTCTACCTTCACTCTATCTAGATGACTTTGCAGGGTGGCTACCTGCTCCGTGCATGCCCTGTTAAAGTCTAATTGTTGCTCCAGCTTTTTCTGGCTCTGCAGTAAGGAGTCCAAACTGTCTTGGTGCTCCTTCTGCAGGGCCAGAAATCTAGTATCCTGTTCTACCTTTTCCTGTTGCAGCACATCCATATCCTTCTTTATTTTAATGATGTGCTGCCTACTATCATCTTCTGACTCCTGGCTCCTCTGCAGCCTCTGCTCAGAAGAGACCAGGTCAGATTGGGCCTTCTCTAACACCATCTGTTGCCTATTTGCCAGATTTTGGCTTTCAGCACATCTATCCTGCATGTCTCCCACGTATAGGTACAGGTATGCTGCTATCCTGGCAATCTTATTGTGTTCCTCTTTGGCTTTAGGAGCCATATATAGTTCACTAAGGGCCACATGTAAGGGACCCTGATCTCTATATATATCTGACCCTGTTTCAGTGACCTGTTGTGTGATGGCCTGCAACCACGCATCCTGGCCCTGTTCGGTCCATTCACCTCTCACAAATAGCTTATGCAAGAGGTGCTCTCTGGCTATTTTCATGTCTACTAAGGTCGTCATTCTAGAGATTGGTCTCTGTCCTGACTTACAGAAGTTAGCATTTTATTTTTGCAGAACAGAACTTTTCTTGGAGTGTCCCTTTTGAGGAATGCTTCACAGCGTAATGCAGCGTGGTGATCCGACCGGATGTATGTATCCCGTCAGTTAGCGCACTGTATTAAGCTGCACAAGTGGTATTCTAACCCAAACGTCCGGCTCGAGCCCCCAATTTGTAAGAGGATTCAATTCAACACTACAGCTAAGTCAACGCCTGGCCTATAATACTGAATGAAAACCCTTATTGATATATCTTTATGTCCAGTTCATGCGTTCTGGATGACTACCCCTATATAACACCCCTCTCTTGGAATCCCCCTGACCCCACTGAGCCAAGAAGTAGTTCTGTTTTGCAAGTTAAAAGGTTTATTTGATAAATTAAACAATAGATATATATATCCCACTTTATAATAAATTAATAATTGAATAGCACACTTAATCTGATATGATAAAGATCAACAACGGAGAATCTGGCACTAGCACACTTCTTATAATCACTAATGAGTTGACATGAAATGGATAAGGTAGCACACTGGTAAATAGGAACAAAAGAAGAAGGTGGTACAAAATGCTTTATAGAGTTCAAATGGATGCAAGGTTGAATGAATGAAATGCAGTATAGAAATACTCAATATGATTTCAACAAAACCATGTATTCACTTTTCTCTGGCAATCCCCTCCCCCCCTTGATGCAAGGCAAGGAAATGGAAGGAAACACACAGTTCTCAGAAATGCAATCAAATGTGATTCAGTTCACCCCGGCAAGCTTACAGAAAACAGATAGGAGTTTTGAAAACACAGGCCCAAATGCTTTGATATGTGCTAGCAATGGATGAGAAATATGCTGGAAATGCTTTTAATTCCCTTTCAGAGGTTCAGGGTGAGTGGTATCTAGTTAATATTAGTCCAGGCTCACACTAGCAATGATGCAGGGATAGTTAGCAGGTTAAACGAAATTCTGGCAAATGGAAGGCAAGCAGCAGCAGTTTTTACATGTGAAGAAATTTGCAAATCGCGGTAAAATTCGCGGATGCGCCGAGCGCTATTACAGAGGAACCACAAGGACTATCTCTATCCTTTTGGGGTCCTAGGAAAGCCTAGGATCTCAGCTTCAAAATGAAAGTTACTGCAAGTCTCTAGCACAAACGGCTGCGGAGATATGAACGATTGAATAAAGGTCGTTTTTCAGATTTTAAATTTTAAACGCACACTTTTTCAGCTTTAAAAATGATGGCAGGATAACACAATTGCTAAGCTGCAGTTCTACTTAGGTTAAAATGGATTGAATTATATTATTTTAACTAAGAGATGGGTTCTACACAGTTTTACTATGTACTCACACTATATTCTTGAGTGAAATGGGCCTCGCCATGGATCTGGTCAGGTTTTAGACTCGCCTCTGGTCTCTGCACTTCACAGTGATCTGGGTCAGCTCTCTCTGGTTCTCTGGTCTGGGTCTCTAGTTCTGGATAGATTGAAGTCTCTAGTTTGTCTCTCTGGAGGTTTGATGAATTTGAAGTCTGGATCTCTGGATGTTGTATGGTCCGGCAGAGCGCGTTGCAGCAAATGGAATTGAAGGTCCCTATCTGTCCTGTCTGTCTGCTTTTATGTGTTTAGAATGTGGGTGTGTTCTAGCATCACTGACCCTACCTCTCTCTCAGCTTCTAATTGGTCAAACTTCCATTTCTTATTTGATTGGGGAATGAACTGTGAGTCAGAGGGATGTCATTTTATGGCTTGCAGATAGGACACTCCTCTGTCAGATTGCACACATTCTATATTTGATAATAAAAGACATATTTCACAGTTACACAGTTGCTTGAAATTACATATACATGGTGTGGCTGAATTTAGCCATGTCTCTGTCCAAATCTGCTGTTTCTAAGAGCTTGCATTCAGAAATGGCACATAATTGACTTTTTAACTGATTTTTCACTTTCTGACATTGACCCAACTTTACATACATGTGTGCAGGGAGTATGGACATTAACTGATGAAGTTTCAGACTTTTAACATGCATACATTTAGAGTAATATCCACTTTTCCGCTAAAACCCCCCTGAACACGCCACCGGGTCGAAAAACCTCTTAAAATGTGGGCAGAAAAATCACAAGAATTATGGTGTCATTTATAAAATTTTCACATGTCCGCTCTATGAGTTATTCATCTTTTTAAAGTTATGTTCTGGCTCCAAAGGGGTGTGGTTTACCCTCAGCAAAAGGTTTAATTTCTGGTTTTTCCAGTTCTGCCAAGCCAGCTTGCTCTCACAGGCAGTGCCCCTCCCCTTTCCTCAGGAGGAAGCCACTTTTTACGACCATTTACGACTCCTGCCAATAAAACCTTTGCCTGAGCCAGGACAGGGCTTTGTTCACTTTCCTGCAGAGCACAGGTAATTCAATTATCAGATAGATGGCATATCCTTAGTGTGAGCAGCAAAAGGGCAGCTAGGCCTGGGAACACAGCTGTGACTCAAGTTTCACTCCTGATGGGGGTAGTTGCCAGGCAGAATTCAGTTCCTTAAGCCAGGTTTCAGATAAAATGTCACTTTTTGTTCCCCAGTTCCTGCATTCAAATAAAACTAAACATTTTTACATATGCAGCTAGAATGCTGATTCTAAGTGCAAAACTATGGCATTTCAACAGTTACAAAGGCATGTGACACCAACATAGGTCACTCATTTAATCTAAACATTTTCGATTTTAGGTTCTTTAATCCAGTGAAACTTAAACTGCTGACTCCATAGCTCAGCCAGTTTTGTTAGAAGCATTGTTCTGGGCTCTTCATTTCCCAGATTTTGTAGGCACACAAAACTCCATTCTACCAAATGTCTGCTGGTGTCCAGTGAGTTTTTAGATGTGTTGCAATGTTTAAAATAGACACTTTGGCTTGCCTTCAGAGAAACACAGGGTGGTTTTAAACTGCCGGCTTTTGGATAGTGGTGAGTACTGGTACTGCACCCATTTTTGGGATTTAAGAAAATGAATTCCCAACAGTTATGGGTTTGCTTTTGGCAATCAGCATTGCCATTCCCAATGGTTTCAGACTACTGTGTGGGTAGTCCAATGGTGGTTTTAGGCAGTGTCCTTCTGTGCCCATAACATCGGCAAAAATGAGTGGCTGCCTATTCTTCATGCATTTCCCTGTGTATTTTCTGGGAAGCTCTGGCCATCATGAGGTTTTCCATGTCAGTACTGCACAGTTTTGAGGTATGGCTCGGATGCATGGGTAAATACATCCCACACATACATCCCACACCGTCCTCAATATCCACATTGATTCACATAAATTTACATATTACTACATAAAGATATATATTCTCTCAAAGAAGGTGTGGATAGAAACAGAAAACTATTTTAGAGAGAGATTCTCATCCGTCACAACTTAAGCAGTGAATAAACATTAACTATGTACACACTTCGAAGTCCTGACAAAGTAAGTGGAACAGACATTGTGATTCAACCATAACATTTACATCTGTTCAGGTATATCCTTGATGATGCATTTATAAGTGACAATTCAGTGAGCACTCTTCATTTAAACCCCATGGGTTTGTTGAGTTCATCATGTCAATCCAATATGCTTCCCTTTGTAGTAGGAGAGATTGAAAATCACCTCCTCTGGGGGGAAGCTTTACTACTTCCAGAATCTGAAACGTCAATTGTGCAACTGTATGTTTTTGTGAATTGAAGTGTTGTGCGACCGGTGAATGTTCGTTATTGCACCGTATGTTTGACTAATGCTCAGTTAGTCTCAAATTAACTGGCCTTTTCATCTGTCCAACATATACTTTGCCACATGGACATTTTATAAGGTAAATTACCCCAGCAGACAAAAAGTAGAATAGTCTCTTAGTTTACTTTTTTTGCCCGTTCTTGGGTGGGCTACTACATCACCTTTAATGACGTTATTATAGTGTGTACACCCCAAACAGGGGAAAGTTCATTCGTTTTCTGGTGGATAAAAATGGTTGATTATCTTTGGGAATTCTTTCTGCTTTAACAAGTTTGTCCCTAATGTTCTTACCCCTTTTGAAAACACATCATAGGGGGTATAGGGAATAGTTTTAAGAGAGTCTGATCATTATGTAAGATGTTCCAATGCTTCTTAATACTTTTTGAAATTTGGAAACTTTGTCTGGAAAATGTGGATATAAAGAGAAGTGGTGTTTCTTTGGTCTGTGTTTTAGGTTTAAGTAGGTCAGTTTGTGATATGCCGGAGGCTCTATTTTTGGCATCTTCTAGGACATCAGAGGGATAGCCTCTGTTTTGGAATTTATCCATGAGGTCTGTGCATTCCTTACCCAATTCTCTTCTGGGTCAGAGGTAATTCTCTTAGGTCATAAGATTTGACTGTAGGGCAAGCTTTGAAGCCTTGCCCTCAGATGAAAACTTGAGTAATGTAATAAATTATTGGCATCAGTTGGTTTATGATAGACTAATGAGGTGATTCCATTGTCAGCAATCATTAGATTTACATCTAAAAAATGTAATGACGGGTTGCCAATTTCTATAGTGAACTTAATTCTTGGGTGTACTGAATTAAGATATTTAAAGAATAAACATAGGTCATTTTTTGTACCACACCAGATGCCAAAAATGTCATTGATGAATCTTTTCCATGCGAGGATATATGGGGACCATACTGGATGTTCTAAAATATATTGTTTCTCAAATTGGAACATAAAAGGTGTTCGCATACACTGGAGCCATTGATGAGCCCATTGAAGTGCCTGAGGTTTGTAAAAAATATTTGCCTTGGAACCTGAAGTAACTATTGTATAGAATTATATTAAGTAATTCCAAGACGAATTGTGCATTACCTTTCAGGCCCGTGCCATTCAGGATCAGCCATTTGACTGCGTCTATCCCCTCATTGTGAGGAATTGATGTGTATAGACTACATACATCCAATCTGAATAGTATACAGTCTGTACTGAGTGCTATGAAGTCTTTCAAACCATTCAGGAAGTCTGTTGTGTCTTTCAAGTAAGTTGGTGTTGCCTGTATAAGTGGTTGCACTAGCCTATCGATGCAGACTGCGAAGGGATCAAAGATACTCTCCGTCCCTGTGACGATGGGCCTTAATGGGGGATTGTCTTTGTGGGTTTTCGGGAGACCATAGAATACAGGCATCACTGGTTGGTAGTTGATTAGGAACTGATAGGTTTTATCACTAATCCACTTGTTCTCTTTAGACTTGTCTAGAGTTTTGATAATCAGACATCTGATTTCAGGTAAGGGATCCCTATCAATGATGGTGTAGGTATTGACATCTTCCAGGAGTTCTAAATATTTGCCTACATAAAAAGATGTATCCATCCCCACTATGCAGCTCCCTTATCTGCATGTTTAATGGTAATTGCTTCACTCTTAGCTAGGTTTTCCACTAAGTCCAGTTGACAATTTTTGACATTTACTGGTGTTTTCCTTTTGTAGCGGATTCTATTGAGGTCATTCAATACACTCTTCTTAAATAAATTTAGAACCAAATTCTGGATATGAGGATCAAACAAACTTTTAGGCCGCATTTCTAAGATATCTTCATGGGTTACTTTAGGTTCCATTTCAACCTGTGTATCAAAAAAGGTTTTGAGTCTCACTTTTCTCAATAATCTGTGTAGACAGATTTTTTCTTGGAATAGAGAGGTGTTACATGTAGGGACAAAGGACAGTCCCTTGTTCAATATATTCAGTTGTTCAGCTGAAAGTTTCTTGCTATTGACTGGAGTCAATAGAGAAAGTGAACCTGGAACCACCGGCAGGATTTTTTTTTAGGCACAACAGAAAGACCAGGGGAGGCAAGAAAACAACCCACAAAAAAGAAGAACAAATAAGGACTAACAATCTTGTTGTTAATATCTCTAGCAAGACACTTTCAGCTGAACAACTGAAAGACAATCCCCCATTAAGGCTCATAGTCGCAGGGACGGAGAGTATATTTGATCCCTTAGCAGTCTACATTGATATTCTAGTGCAACCACTTATACAGTCAACACCAATTTACTTGAAAGACACGACAGACTTCCTGAATGGTTTGAAAGACTTCATAGCACTAAGTACAGACTGTATACTATTCAGTTTGGATGTATGTAGTCTGTACACATCAATTCCTCACAATGAGGGGATAGACGCAGTCAAATGGCTGCTCCTGAATGGCACTGGCCTGAAAGGCAATGCACAATTCGTCTTGTAATTACTTAATATAATTCTATACAATAGTTACTTCAGGTTCCAAGGCAAATATTTTTTACAACCCTCGGGCACTTCAATGGGCTCATCAATGGCTCCAGTGTAGGCGAACACCTTTATGTTCCAATTTGAGAACCAATATGTTCTAGAACATCTGCTATGGTCCCCATATGTTCTCACATGGAAAAGAGTCATCGATGACATTTTGGCATCTGGTGTGGTACAAAAGATGACCAATGTTTACTCAAAAATAGAGCCTCTGCCATATCACGAACTGACCTACATGAACCTAAAACAGAGACCAAAGAAACACCACTTCTCTTTATATGCAAATTTTCCAGACAAAATTTTCAAATTTCAAAAAGTATTAAGAAGCATTGGAACAATTTACATAATGATCAAACTCTCTTTAAACTATTCCCTACACCCCCTATGATGTGTTTCAAAAGGGATAAGAACATTAGGGACAAACTTGTTAAAGCAGAAAGAATTCCCAAAGATAAACAACAATTTTTATCCACCAGAAAACGAGGAACTTTCCCCTGTGTGGGGTGTACACACTATAATAATGTCATTAAAGGTGATGTAGTAGCCCACCCAAGAACGGGCCAGAAAATGTAACTAAGACTATTCTACTTGCATGTCTGCTCGGGTAATTTACCTTATAAAATGTCCATGTTTAAGGTACCGGCACCGTTCATACCACTCCGCCACATTACGTGTTTGCTCACAGGTGGCGGTATGCACGTCTGCATACCGAAATGCTAACAATGGACCAGTCATCAACGGGTCCATTGTTAGCATCCTCCACATTCCCATTGAGCCCTGTGAGGGCTCAATGGGAATGGGGGAAGTACCGGGTCCGGGTCCCGAAAATGGGAATTACCGGCCCCGCAAAAGTCGGAATGACCCGGCAATTCCCTTTTTTCGGGACCCGGACACGAGTTTGGAGGTAGCCATGCCGGTGATGACGGCATGGCTACCTCTAAACTCGTAATGAGGCCCACTGTCCCTGGGTCCACTGAAAAATGATTTTTTTCTGTCAGCACCAATGCACAAAATCAGAAGATGCCACTGAAGACCATATGAAAACCCTCTTCACCAGTGGTTTTAAACACACCATATTTAAGTACAACGTAATGTTCCTGCTACAGGTATGATGATGTTTAATTAGCAATACATGTACCTGGGATGTTAAGTTCCTTAAATACATAGGGCCTCATTCCGAGGTTGGTGCTAGTCATGGCACTATAAGTGCCATGACTACCACCATTACCGGTACCGAGTCCGCCCTCGTTCAATGGGGACTTACCGGTCTAGTGTGACCTTTGCAGGACCGGTAAGTCCCCATTGAAAATGTCAATCCCCATTCCTATTTGAGCCCCCATAGGGCTTAATGGGAATGGGGAGGGTGCTATTAATGGTACTGTAAATTACGGTACTGTTATTAGCTCTGAAGTCCCTTTGCAGATCCCATCCATAACGCCTAGTAAAAGCAGGCGTTAATCACGGGGCCGCAAAGGGACCTTGTAGTAGGGCGCAAAGGGATTACCGACACCAATGTCCTTAACGGTGCCCGGTATCCCTTTGCGCCCTACTTGGAATGAGGCCCATACTGCTGCATTTCACAAAACAATATTGATTTGGATTGTTTAGGCAGTTTGAGAGAACTATTACTTGTACATTTATTCAAGTAGGAGTTATGCTCCCCCTGGCACTGCAACAGCAGAAATGTTCATACTAGAGCACTAGGATCGGAGGTTAATATAGGCAGAAATCGGGGTGTATGTAGCTGCAAGCATAATGGTCAGCATGAGGTCAGTAGTACATGAGGTGTGCTGGTCATGGGTGCCCAGGGCTCTTCAGGCAAATGCTCATCTTCTGTGCTGGACAGTCGTTCACACAGACTGCCATTCACCCATACTTGGCGAGGCTCGCTGTTCGGTTGACTCCGACTTTCACGACTCTGAGCCTTACGTAGTACCTGACCCGATGCAAAGGGAAGAAGGGATGTCTGTGGCAGTTGGTGGATGCCATTGAGGGAGGAATTAGTCCCCAACTAATCTGGAAGAAGCCTGGCCTGGCTGATGCTCTGGTAAAGTGGGTCACGGCTAACACCCCTCTGAGGCCAGACTGTGTACTTCCTCATGCTAGCCCTCCAGGCCGTAGCTGATGCCCTTGTTCACTTTTGTTTGGTTTTGGCAGTGGTGGTGGAGCATGGGAGATGGTGTGGGTGCAACATCAAGCATAAGAGGAGTTATAGACTGAGTTAACAGATGCTGTAGTATGCCAGGCTTGCCACCGACACCTCCCTGAGGAAAGACTTTCACTCTGCCTCAAGCTATGACAGCTGTGTCCGCAAGGCTTTCTGGGGCCTGGGTCCAACATACCTTCAGCTATCGTTGAATAAAAACCTCAATACCTTTATAATGACTGTAATGTTTTTGACCTAATGATTTTAAACTGTTTTCAGAAGAATAACAAATCAATGGGCCTCATTACGAGTTTGCCGGTCTGGAAACAATGGTACCGGTAAGCTTGCTGGTACCATTTCCAGAACGGCAAACTAGGAGTTCTGCGAGCGGGTGCCTTTCAGCCCGGGTGGAACGGCACCGACTCGCAGACCTTGACGGATGCACCGGCACTGTTGCACACAGTGCCTGTGCATCCCTCCTCCCCATTTCCATTGAGTCTAATTGAACTCAATGGGAATGGGGATTCCATTTTTTATGGCGCCGGTAGTTCCCCATCCTCGGGCGCTGGAAAAAAAATAACTCTGGAGGCAGCCGTGCCGGTATTTACCGGCACGGCTACCGCCAGAGTCATAATGAGGCACAATGAGTCTTTAATTCAAGCAGGTAATGGGGACGTCAAAGTTGATGATAATAATTAAGCCCTAGCCTAAGACCTACCAGGGGAAGGGCATTTAGGCAGCAACATTTTGGGTTCCATGTGAACACATCACAGGCCCCATTTGCCCAAGTCTGGATTTTGTGTTGAGGGAAATTACGTGTTGTTCCCCTGCTCTGCTGGTATTCCTCTTGTGGGGGGCCCACCTGCAGCCCCTGCCCATCTCCCCCTCGCCTCCCAGCCACACCCACCCTTCACGTGTGCGCGCGTACACACACACACACACGCACGCACGCACGCACACACACACCCCACACCCCCCAAACTCCCGCTAGGTCCTGCTACTTCCCACCCTGTCCCCCGTGCCCTCTCCCGAAATGAAACCCTACCAAACCCCACCCCAGCCTCCCTCCTTACCTCTTGCGAGTTCGGCACCACACCTTCCTGCCTCTCCCCAGTAATGCTCAATAAATGCCTGCACTATTCTTAATAGTACGTGGTTTGAGCCAAGCGGCCTGCCTACAAAATAACCTTCAGGGCAAACGGGCTTCTCTGCACGTTGACATCAACCTGTAAAGACATTTAGGAATGTGTGATTGCTAGTGCTCAAGCAAGCTATTACTCTAGATTTTGCCATGGACCATGAATTGGCTTCTCCAGTTCAATTCAACCCAATTGTCATTTGCAGCAATGGAATGATAGCTTCTTCCTTTTGGCTCACCCGCAGGACACGCGATAGGCTACTTTGCTTGTCACTGCCACCTCTGTGAGTTCTGGGTTTTTTAAGTGCAGAAAGAAGACGGGTGTTCATTGTGGCCTGCTGTGATGGGTTAATTTAAATAACAGCTGAGACTGCAAGTCTCTTGGCCTCGGTCATCCCAGCATCACGCTTGTCATTTGAAAGATACAGCAATGACAGTCCCACATGATAGGTTTTTCTTAAAGTGTCAATGAGTAAAGCAGTTTTACATAGGTACCGGACCAAAGGAACTCGGCAGAAGGCAACGTAGCCCCCCTCTTTTCTTACTGCCACTGCATTAGTGAAGAGATGTGTTGATCAAAGGCTGAAACCGGCAGCATCAGTTTGTCCTGCAGTGATTACAAACATTCGAATAAGAACTGGGGCTACAAATCTCTTTGCCCCTGGTCACCAGAGAAATAAGTGCAATATGCTAGCAGTGTAAAATGCACTATAAAAGTAGCATCACGTGATGTTTAAAGTGTCAATGAACATATCACATTTATCCAGGTACCAGCAATCTCCTGCAGTTTATCAAGTGCTTCCCACGGCTGCACTCGCCCCCCATGAAATACAAGTGCCCAAAATATATACAAGAACATCTGTGTCCCCAGAATTCATTTCTAAAGATTGGGTTGCCTTAAAAGGAATGGGTATTGTGTTTTCATTTAATTGCCCTGGTGACAGAGCTACAAAGGTAGAAAGGTGGAATGCCACACGAGAGGCTGTAGAGCGTATGGGTTTATGTGTGAAGTTATGCAATCTCACTTGCAGCTCTGCTGTAAGAGATAGTGATAAACAGATGAGCGGTGATCAGGCGCATGCGTGCTTCAGTTGTTCTGCATGTACTCCTAGAAAGCACCTCAGTCAGTTACTGCTTTGCTGCCCGATTCAGGTTGCATATCTGATGCCGCTTCCAGCAGAGGGCCTCATCACGACTTTGGCAGTAACCCTTAAATCCGGCGGTCGCGCTATTACCGCTGGATTTAAGGGTCTGCCAAATCAGGACTTTGGCGGATTACGCCCCAGCTCTTGGCTGGGGGGAAACCGGCTGAAATTTGCGCCATTACCGCCGACGGTAAGAGTGCACATTTTCCCCATTGAGCCCAATGGGGAATGGGGCATTCCCGAATGGGCTCAATGGGGAATGAGGAATTACATTACCGCCGAACACGTGATCCGGTGCTATTAGCGCCGGGGAGTTCAGAGGTAGGGCTAATAACGCCGGCGTTACCGCCAAAGTCGTGATCAGGCCCATAGTGTCTTGGTAGAATTCTGGTAGCCTCAATAATGTGCCATGGGTCACACCTGACCAGGAACAGTGGGAGCCCACATTAGTTTGCATCAAAGTAGCTACATCTCACTCCAACCTGGCATGCGACAGAAGTCCATGTGGAGACTAAATACTGTGTCCCCTGTTGTGGTTGCACACAAGCACCCTTGAGCTGTCAATCTCACGGTGTATGCACAGCCTTTGGGATTGCTATATATCAGTGTGAAGCACTCACAAGATCTCCTGCAAGATGCAGGCACTCTCCAGCTCTTTGTGACATGTATCCTCACTCTTAAGGGCTCTTTTACAGCTACCCTTCTAAGAAGACAACCTGCACACTGATGTTTTGTTTGCATTTGTTTAGTAATGGATGTGTGTCTTTCTTCATGCACATTCCCAAAGGAATATACTCACTGTCTGGTGAGAGCCTGCACTGAAAGAATTGGGGCTCATTACAAGCTTGCCGGGATCCCGCCGGTAATTCTGGCGCGATAATGGCATACTGTCCCTGCCGTTTCTGCTGCATGATATCCCAGTATTGCAGTATTACAGGGGTATTCCAGGTGGCTGAAACGCTGGCAAATCCCCATTCCATGGAATCCAATAGGAGTCCATCAAGGTAATTGCTGCATTTCTTTGTCGGTAGGGGCCTGATTTACCGCCAGGTCAGGCCTAGAGGTAGATCCGTGGCCCCCACCAGCAGACTCGTGTTTTCCCGGCACACAAATACATCCAGTGCCGGAAATTACCGGAAATTATACCAGCATTTTTCACAAATCGGTAAACTCATATTGAGGCCCACTGAGGGGAGACATTAAGCAACACAGTTTTTTTTAGGGCGCTCATGAAGGAGAGAAGGGATGGATGGGAAATTGTCAGATGAAACGTTCTGCCATAGAGTGTTTGGTGTAGCACATACGCCACAATGGCTTTCGAAATGTCTGAAGGGTAAAGAGTTGGTCTTGGATACAAATTGTCTTTTAGTTGACTCGCTAACGGTAGTTTTATAAGTATGAGAAAGGCGTAACAGAGATGTGCCTGTGTGACAAGTGTACTTCTGCACAGTATTGGCACTACAGCAAAACATGCACCAGTGCAAATACGTAGTCTTTCAATTTAGTATTTTTTTTTTTACCAGGAGAACGATTGAACTGTTGCTAATGCTGTGCACTATTACCTAGCCCTAGTGCTAACATCATGACAAGCAAACACTGTCCTTGCACAAAAATGCATTGAAAGAACAGGTGCCATATTACAGAAACTTTGCATGGGTGCTTGTGCAATTAGCACTAACGCAAACATTGCCCTAATACAAAAAACATAATGTGAATGCATTTTTGCTGCAGGAAAAAGGACTAGGACTAAAGCAAACATTGTTCTGGTGTAAAATGCATTAAATTAATATGGGCCTCATTATAGGTTTGCCAGTATCCTGGCAGAAAATCTGTCAGCATACTGGTAAACATCCCTACCGTTTCTGCCACCTGCTATCCCAGATTTACTGGGATATTACAGGTGGGGGAAAGTCTCATAGGACTCCATGGGGAGTGGGGGAGCGGGATTTGCTGGAATTTTCAGCACCAGCAATGTTGGTTCCGAATATGCCATCTTTTTTATGGCGGTGGGGACGTGGAGGAAAGTCTGGTTAACCTCACTGGCATACTTCTACTGCCGTTCCGGTAAAGTGCAGGTAAATAGAAAAAAATGCACTTTATGACTATATATAATGAGACTTTGTGTTAGTTCAATTACTCCCCTTTTGCCAACTGCGCATGCACCATCACAAAGATTCTGTAATACTTAAGGTTTTTTTTTTTCTTCTTTTTTTTACACTGGGCCTCTTTTTGCTCAAGTGCAAACACTGTGAAACATGTTACTCGTACCCGCGAGGCCACTTGTGGGTCAGACATTGAACCCGAGTAAAGTAATTTTGAAGTGGCGATGATTTGGTCTTGCTCACTTGCTTTGTGGAAAGTATTTATTACATGAGTCAATACATTTATAAAGCATACATTCGGTTAAATCAATTACATGTTTCCTAATTCTTCAGCCTTGCTTTCTGCACGTCTGTGGGTATGATTAGCCAAGGTGACTGAGATCAGACATGGACAGGATGGGAATTGACTGTCCTCTGGATGAATTGAGTGGGCAGATGAACTTGAAATCATGACTCACAAAGTTCACACATTGTGGCCTGAGCGTGGGAATATTATTTACAAAACACTGATGGGAAACTCAAAAGAACCTCATCTCCATGACAAAGGGAAAAGAACATTTATATTTTTTTCGAGCATGTAGGAACCTAACTTGCTTTTCTTCTATGTGACATTCTCGGATGAACCAACTTCCCATGTTAATGATAGGTGAGAATCTCATTGCATATAGCTTTCAATAACGATCTGTAGCACCATACACCGATCTAGCACTCTCTCATTCTGCCTCTGGTCTCTCACTGTGTAACTCGAGGTATTTGTCCCATTGGGGCTCATTACGAGTAAGGCAGTGCAGGAAAAATGTGGTGGTAACGTAATTGCTACCACTTTTCCTGGAGTGAGGGATATACCTCCAGCATCATGCTGGCAGTAAATCCACCCACAATCCACTGGAAGATCGGCAGAATCGGTGGAATTATCACAGAGGTCATACTGCCAAATTTCCCAAAGGACTCCAAATTAATAGGGTCTAACCCTGCCACCACCACCTGTAATCTGGTGGTAAATCCACTGTACCAAGTGACAGTAATGGTAATTCCAATGGGTGGTATTCTGGTGGATTTACCACCGGAATACCACCCAGGTCGTCAGGTAGGCCTTTAATAGAGCCACCCAAACTGTTGCTGACAGCTGCACAGTCAGACAGGAAAAACAGTTATCTTTCGATGGACGGGCTGTGTTTATTTATTTGTCTATTTGGTTATTTAGCAAACTCATCTCTTAAGAAAATACATTCTTTAATTGTACTAACATTTTGAAGTGTCTGTTCTTAGAATTTTACAATGTTCACTTCTAATGGTCATTTCCAATATACCTTTTGGTTACAATAACAACATTACACTAGTCTTACTGAGAAAATCAGATGACCAAAACTTAGCATAACCATGTAGATTATTTTCTGATAGAGGGTTACATAATTTTTGGAACCTACAAATGACCACAAATCTTTATATATCCCCAAATAGGTTTGTGATGATGTGGTTGTGAGGATAGAAAGGCTAGGACATCAGTCACTTGATTGAGGTCCAAAGTTAACCCAGAGGTTTCCTTTCTCTGCACAGAATTGTAGCCCGCTCTCAAGGAAGGATGGCTGTGCCCCTGCTCAGTTCCTAGTGCACAGACATCCTAAAACAATTATGTAAAGTGCCACAATTGAGTGGTTCTATTTATAGACGTACATGTTCTCCCACACATGCTTCACTATTGTTTAATTGTGGCTGAGGCAATCAAGTAGACAATGGAGGGAAACTTGAATTATTGACAGTCTATAATACTTGATGGATATTGTAGGCATATAAATCATCCTTTAATATATATTTACACTTTTTTTATTTGTTATTTATTGGTTCAAACATTTCTGTATAAACCTTTATATATCATACAAAAGACACTCAAAACAGATCACAAAAGAAAACGTTTTAAAAAAAATATTCTACTTAAACTAAATGTTTCATAAAAACATATCACATCAACAACTAAAATCCAATTCATAGAGTATAAAGAAGGAGTGAACTTTCTTCCTGGCTAACGTTGTTCTGCCATTTCCTTCAGTAACGAGGCAAGGAAGCCACACAAGGCCAAAATCACAAAATCAGGCTCTGACCTTGGCCACCCATCAAACTAGACCATGTAGATTCCATGACGATTTCCATCGCCAAGTATCTTAACCTTTCCTTTGTCAGTCCCGGACAATCAGCTACTAAGTGCTTAATGGTTTCTTTAGTAGATGTGTCTTTACAGAATCTACAACTCTGATTACTCATACACAGCCCCCCCACTTGCTCGTCCTTTCCAAGGTAGGAATTGGATTAAGCCTAAAACGTCAGTAAATTATCCTATGTTTAGGACAAGGAAAGATGTGAATATACTCGAGGAGCTCCTCTCTTTTGGTGACAGATTTACTGTATCCAGCATATGAGCTGTATGTCCCCACCTGGTCTGAGCTGAGGAGACCGCCCAGTCATGTTTATGTAACTTGTTCTTAACCGTGGCCAAGTTATAGCAGAACTCTTCTTTTGATGACCCTTTCAAGATAAGTGTTTCGCTCATTTGTTCCTTGAAATTTGTGATGGTCACCACAGATGTTCTTAGATTTACACATATAGGGGGTAATTCATAGAATTTAGCGCACAAGTGGCGCACGCGGCTGCTGCACAGTGTGCGCGTGCGAATCCCTGCGCCAGCCGCGTGCGCTAAAATCCATTTCCGCACACAGCGTATTCATGGATTCCAGCTACCAAAACCAGCCGTGGTGCACACTGGCGCAGCGACCCTGCATCAGCGCCAGTTACGCCCCCAAGAACGCCTCTCGCGCAGGGAAAAGCCATCAAAATCCCCAATCCAGCGCAAAGGGCTGTGCTAACCCTGTACCAGCACGGCAAGCGGGCTACGTGTATCACTGGGGTGCGTGGGAAGTACCTCACGTCATTTCAGCTGGGTACGTGTACTTCAGGGGTGCGCTGGAAGTTCCACACGTGAATTCAGCAGGGTATGTGTATATCAGGGGTGCGCGGGAAGTTCCACACGAGAATGTCCTGGCTACGTGTATTTCGGGGTGCGCGGGAAGTTTCACACGCGACATCAGCAGGGTACGTGTATTCCAGGGGTGCGCGGGAAGTATCACACGCGATTCCATCAGGGTACGTGCATTCCAGGGGTGCGCGGGAAGCTTCACACGCGATATCAGCAGGGTACGTGTATTCCAGGGGTGCGCTGGAAGTTCCACACGCAAATGTCCTGGCTACGTGTATCTTGGGGTGCGCGGGAAGTTTCACACGCGATATCAGCAGGGTACGTGTATTTCAGGGGTGCGCGGAAAGCATCACACGCGATTCCATCAGGGTACGTGTATTACAGGGGTGCGCGGGGAGCACCACACGTGAATTGCACGTGTGGGTCCTCCCAGGTGTTCCCTCTACACCCTCCACGGCCCCTGCAGGTGGCCCACACCACAGGGGCCTACCCTGCATATGTCCTGCAGGCACCCCATCCACCATGGCCATGCCCACCAGCCAACCCACATGTCACCTTGCACTACTGCCCACCAACGCATGTCCCCCTGCACCCCCAGCCACCAGGGGCAGCCTCCACCAGGCCCCCACCCATGTCTCCCATCGCCCCCACCCCCCAGCAGTGCAGCGGCAGCCTCCACCAGGCCCCCACTCATGTCTCCCATCACCCCCACCCCCCAGCAGTGCAGGGGCAGCCTCCACCAGGCCCCCACCCATGTCTACCAACACACCCACCCCCCAGCAGTGCAGGGGCAGCCTCCACCAGGCCCCCACTCATGTCTCCCATCACCCCACCCCCCAGCAGTGCAGGGGCAGCCTCCACCAGGCCCCCACCCATGTCTACCACAACCCCCACCCCCCAGCACTGTGGTGCACCCTCCACCAGGCCCCCACCCATGTCTCCCATCACCCCCACCCCCCAGCCACCAGGGGCAGCCTCCACCAGGCCCCCACTCATGTCCCCTATCACCCCCACCCCCCAGCAGTGCAGGGGCAGCCTCCACCAGGCCCCCACCCATGTCTACCACCACCCCCCAGCAGTGCAGGGGCAGCCCCCACCAGGCCCCCACTCATGTCTCCCATCACCCCCACCCTCCAGCACTGTGGTGCACCCTCCACCAGGCCCCCACCCATGTCTCCCATCACCCCCACCCCCCAGCCACCAGGGGCAGCCTCCACCAGGCCCCCACTCATGTCCCCTATTATCCCCACCCCCCAGCAGTGCAGGGGCAGCCTCCACCAGGCCCCCACCCGTGTCTACCACCACCCCACCCCCCAGCAGTGCTGGGGCAGCCTCCACCAGGCCCCCACTCATGTCTCCCATCACCCCACCCCCCAGCACTGGGGGGCACCTGCCAGCAGGTCCCAACTCATGTCCAACTCATGTTCCCCTGCACCCCCACCCCCATAAACTGTGGGGCACCTGCAAGCAGGCCCCCACTCATGTCCAACTCATGTTCCCCTGCACCCCCACCCCCCAGCACTGTGGTGCACCCTCCACCAGGCCCCCACTCATGTCTCCCATCACCCCCACCCCCCAGCACTGTGGGGCACCTGCCAGCAGGCCCCAACTCATGTTCCCCTGCACCCCCACCCCCCAGCACTGTGGGGCACCTGCCAGCAGGCCACCACTCATGTCCAACTCATGTTCCCCTGCACCCCCACCCCCCAGCACTGTGGGGCACCTGCCAGCAGGCCCCCACTCATGTCCAACTCATGTTCCCCTGCACCCCCACCCCCCCAGCACTGTGGGGCACCTGCAAGCAGGCCCCAACTCATGTCCAACTCATGTTCCCATGCACCCCCACCCCCCAGCACTGTGGTGCACCCTCCACCAGGCCCCAACTCATGTTCCCCAGCCAACATGTCATCACAATCTAGATCCCTGGTCCCTATGGTCAACCTCCAAATGCAAAACACCCACCCGAGTATTGTATCCACCCACTTAGAAATGGCAATAACATGATAGAACACCAATTGCAAGTTTGGAAACAAACACATTTCCCCAATGGGTGTCAGTGAATCTCAAAACCCATATCATGATATGCATGAAACCAATGAGATGATACTACACTTTGAAGTTTGATCAAAAAATATGTATTAAAGGAAACATACATTGAATCAAAAATAAACAAACAGAAATGGGAATGTAAAAAAATGAAAAGAAGCATGTCTGTGAAAAAATGCAAAACCAAAAATCATAATCCAAAGGAATGGTGTCCAAAGTCACAGTCCACAAAAGAAAATCCAATGGAAAATTATAATTGAAAACCATTGCTCCATGGGTAAATTGTAAAATAAAAAGAAAATCCAACAGTGAACTATGTACAGATGAACAAGCCAGGGTCCATTATCCCAACAAAAGAAATGAAACCTATCTAACAACACTAACTAATAAAAGAAAACTATATACAAAAATGTGGCCCATTGTCCAAAAGGTCCAAAAAAAATGCAAAAACAAAGGAAACCTAACACTAACTACAGAACTATGTACAAGGGCAGAGGGCTAGTCCAACGGCTCACTTTTGGATGTCCCGGGCCAGGGCATCATCGAACTCCTGCTCAATGTCCCGGAGGCGGTCCTCCTCCATGGCCCCGAGGGTCCGCAGGGCCGGCGACGTGTCCACCACCAACCCCCTGCGGATTGCCTCGAGGCACTGGGCCCGCCTCAGGGCCCTCCGCATGGAGTTCTCCGCCCTGACCATCGTGAGCCGTGCCTCTTCCGCCCGCTGCCGCTCCGCATCTATGGCGTGGCCCAACCGCTGCCACACGGAAGACATTTTCTGACCTTGGTCCTCCTGCCCTCCGGCCGATGCCTGCCCCTCCGATGCCGAAGGCCCCGAGCCTTCATGGCTCCCACCACGTTGCTGCTGCTGCTGTGCCTCTGCCCGTGCACTGCCTCCTGCTGCCTGCACATCCTCCGCTGGCTGGGGTGCAGTCGTTGATGTGGCCACCCCTGCTGGACGTCCGACTCCCGACTGTGGCAGGGATGCCTCCTCCACCAGCCTGGCCGCACCATCAGAGGCAGCTCCACAGGGCACCCAGGTGACTGATGGGTGGGAAGATGGCACGGAGGACGACTGGCGCATAGGGGGTTCAGTTGAGGATGGGGTCGCAGCAAGCCCCAACAAACGGAGGAATCCGGCCTGGGTGACCTGTCCCAGTAGGCCGACGCGGTCAACGAGCCATTCGAGATGACGTGCATTCTCCTCATGAAAAGACTGTAGGTCACCTCGCATGGCCCGTTGACGCAACGCCACACCAGTCAGGACAGGCTCAACCCGGACCCGGATAGCCACGTCCGCAGGCAGAGGAAGGCCAGTTGTCGTGAGCTCATCCCCTGCCTGAAAACGGGTCTGGATGTAGGCATCCCTGCTGGTGCAAGATGATGCAGGGACAGGATCAGGGACAGGATTGCACACAGGCACCTCCGCGGCGGCCTGTGCTGCCTCCTGTCCCTGGTCCTGCACTGCACCACTAGCACCAGTGGAATCCCCACCTCCAGACCCCGTCTCTGTTGCTTGCACGGCCTCCTCCTCCATCAAACCCCCCACCAACCTGGATGACTCCGTGCCATCTTCCCCCGTTGGGCCCTGTGGGGTCCCAGCTGCCCCTTCTGCTGCCGAGGAGTCCAACTCCTTACTCCGCCTCTTGGACCTCCCCCCGGCAGCTGCGGCCTGGGACGTGGCACCGGACTCCTCACTCCCCGACGAGATCACAACATGGGAGGGGAGCCGGGCCTTGCGTCTCCGGCTAGCGGTGGGATCCCCGCCGCTGTGCTCCACAGCACCTTCTCCGCCCTCTTCATCAGTTGACGCTGCAGACAGGGAGAAATAAAACACGGGCATCAGGGCACTGTACAATGGACACATACACACATGACAGTTGTACATGAGTGGCATTGGCAAACCTCAGACATGCCATCAAAATCCCCAACACACATGTCATTTCAACTGGCACATATGAGCCATACCACAGCCATATCGCAACTGCCAGCACCATCCATACACATACAACAGCATGAGCAGGCAAAGCTGAGCCAGACATCACATGCAACACATGAAGTGCACTACACATGTACACACACACCACACTTGCATGCATGTGTACACCTCTGCCAAGTGTCGCAGTGTTCAGATGGGCATCCATGTCACATCTGCCAATCAGGCTTCCACATCCCGCTGTCACATGCATCCATGTTGCATCACTGTTGCACCCTTGTCAAATACACACAAATGCACATGTACACAGTGCTGATACATGCAGCTGAAAACAACATACATGCGTGACATCACGAACATGTCTACTTACATACACATTCATCCAAACATATGTGCCCACACAACTGCATTTGGCATGCAAGCCTACACACACAAGCACCATCCATGTCTCACACATTACAGCCCTCGCATGTGTTAGCCTCACGGCCCTGTACACCCCCACCCATACTCGACCTCATACAAACAGATGTGCAACCTGCACACTACTGAAACATCACCACACGCACAGCTCACAATCAGGATGCATGTACACTTACCGCTCGACTCCAGACGGGTCTGCCTCTCAAGGACCTGGACGTGGAGCGCTGGGGATATGCGTTCCAGGACCCTCATCTGATCTTCCGACAAGTGGCCCCGGCGCCCCTTAGCATCCGCTGCCTTCAAGAGGCGCCGGGCCTTGTTCAGGGTCCTGGACCTGAAGTCCTCCCAGCGCTTCTTGACATGTTGTAAGTCGCGGACTGCCACCCCCTCCACGTTGATGGCAGTCACGATGTCAGTCCAGATCCGAGTCCGTCCTTCCTTGTCGGCGCGGGTACTTCTGAAGAGGGCATCATACTGCCCCAGGACTTGCTCCACCAGGACACCAACTTCCCTGGCACTGAAGCTGGTGCCCCTCTGCCTCTCTGGCCGGGGGTTGTCAGTGGTGCCAGATGTTGCAGTGCCCGACATGACAACCCCAGAGGCAGGAGTGGGTGGGCAACTGGGTCCTGGGGCTGGGCTGTGGAGCGATGGAATCCCAGTCGGGAGTCTTCGGTTCCAGCAGGGGTGGTCACAGCAACAGTACCCCTGGCTGATGTGCAGGCAGCAAATGGCAGGGCACGTGGGCAGCAGGCAGCAGCAGATGGCAGGTGGGAGCGTGCTCGGGGCTCTGGGGGGCAGTAATTCGGCCTTCTGGGCAGGAGCATGGTCTTCCGTGTGCTTACGCGTGGCCAGCTTGATATGGAGTGATTTGGCACGTGAAAATTCTGCACGTCAGCGTGTAATTCGAGGAAAGGCCCTTAGCGCGTAAGCGCGTCTGCACGCATACGCAATTTCATTGGACAGAAGGCCCCTCAAGGGCAAGCGCCCCTGTGACGTGACGCGCACAGGCGTGCATAGGCATTTCAGCGTGCGTGAAAAACTGCACGTCCGCATGTAATCCGAGAAAGGGCCCATGCGCGTAAGTGACGTGACGCGCGGGGGCGTTTCCCTCAGCACGGGTTAAAGGTGAGCGGGCCCAGCAGTTCGCTGTACGTGCCTTTCGTGGAGACCGACGTGTGTTGCTGCTTCCTGTTGTTTCGCGCGCCATCACAACTTCACAGCTATCAAGGACGCATCTCTTTTTTTGGCGGGGGTATTGGCTATGTGTGTTTGTCGGCATCGCTCTAGTCAGACGGTGAGTCGCACACGCTCTTTTTCCCACTGCGGGTGCCCTGTGTATCGCACCCATTTTCGATGTCATAGTAGCCTGCGTGTCCCACGCGTACGCGTTATTCGTGTTACTGGGTGCCACCGCATACTGCGGGAGGTTGAATGCATGCACGTAGGCTGCAGGGTTGCGTGCACGGTTTTACTGCAGTTTTGGGGTGCCTGAGCATTGCGTGACTCGTCACTACATCACCGGGGTCACATACAGCCTTGCAGGTGCAGGGGGGCTGTTAACATCTTGCTTCCCACCCCCTTCACCCCAATTGCCCAGGTCAATCGTGGTGTACACCTCCCATTGGCACCACTCCATCTGTGCCGGCACTACTACATCTGTGCCATGGTTGGGAGGCCACCAAAGGTGAGGGGCGCCTCAGCTGGGCGTCCTCCTCGTGGCGGGCGTGGTCAGGGATGTGGCCATGGTGACCAGGGAGTAGGGGGACTCCAGGGTGTCCAGGGCGGCCACAGAGGGGGGAAGAGGCAGGGGTGCGCCACTTGAGCACAATGTTGTGCCATGTGTCGGTGCAGTCATGCCACCACCCCCTGTGGTTCCGGGGGATGCAGCTTCTGCATCTGGCACTGGCGCCCGTGTGACCTGGCAGTCCGTTCCATCGACTGCCACGGGCCCAAGGGTAGTGGTAGCTGCAGGTGCAGCTTTGGACACCGCCACCCAGGCTCAGGGTCTGCCAGCGCAGGCTGCGTTGGCACTTGAGGAGCCCTGGGTAGATCTACAACAGGCCAGGAGGGAAACCATAGGGGCAGGCCGGGCTGCTCAGAGCAAGACACGTATCCCTGGGGCAGTCATGTCATCTGCTGCCCCGAACAGCCGGGTGTTGGCAAGTGCAGGGGCAGATGCACCCAACAACACCCCGGTTGTGAGTCTGCCAACCAGGACCGTTGCGGTCAATGACCCTGCCACAGCTGATGTTGCTGCGCAGGGTCCATTAGTGGGCACCCAGCTGCCACTGACATAAGTCAGGCCTTTGGTCGTCCCTCCACCTGCCACTCCCTTGGCTCAATCCTCGAACCCACTGGCCATACTGGTCAGGGCGGCATTAGCCAGCCAGGGTCTGCGCCACAGTCCAAGAGGAGGAATGTTGCACCTGCAGCACAGGCTGGGACCCCACACACAGCCACGACCTCCTGCACGTCGAGGAAGAAGCCTTTCTGCAAGCAGGAACTGGACTTCCTCGTGGACTACGTGCGGGGCCACAGCCGTGACATGCTAGTGGGTGCCAATAGTCAGACTACGGCTGCCCAACGTGACACCCACTGGAAGCATGTTGCGGAAGATGTCAGTTCATTCGGCCATGAGGTGCGCACGGCGCAAGAGTGCAAAAAGCGTTGGAATTACATCAAACGCAGCACTAAGGCTAAGCGTGCCTCTAATTACAACTTGACTCTGGTGACTGGCGGTGGGCCTGCAAAGAGGAGGAAGAGCTCACTCCGCATGAGGCACTGGTTGCGGAGTTCATACCACCTGAATTGGTCGAAGGAGTGGGAGAGATGCTGGACTTTGATGCCCAGTTCAGTGAGTGTTGATGCGTGTTTGTTGAGGATGTGTGTGTTTCACTTGTGGGATGTGTTGTGCATGATTGCCACTACATGTGACGTGTACATGGTTCTGATGTGTAAGTAATGCAATGCTTCCGTCATGCATGTCTCCTCTTGCCTGCATGCGGGGACTCCATGTAGGCATGTTCCCTTGCCCCTCCTCCGCCACTCTGCACCCCAGTTCCACCTTTGCACTGGTGTTCTTCAATCTTGCCAATGTGTACTTTCTTGTTCATGCGTCCTGTGTAGATGCTAACTTCCAGCGTAGAATCTGCCAGACATATGCCGTGTGGTACAGCCTTAGTACTTGATGCAGGGTATCTCACTTGTACTGTGCATAGGTCAGATGTCCCGCAGGGACAAGAGTGCCCATTCATGCTCCATGTGCATTGCACGCATGCCCCTATGTGTCCTTGACTGGATGATCACTGTAATACAAGTCCTTGGTTACATACATTGCCTGCCATCTCATCAGCCTTCCCATGTCAACTGTGGCTCAGTCCTGCGTTGC
Source organism: Ambystoma mexicanum (assembly GCF_040938575.1). Lineage (NCBI taxonomy): Eukaryota > Metazoa > Chordata > Amphibia > Caudata > Ambystomatidae > Ambystoma > Ambystoma mexicanum. Next base: position 238,758,268 of record NC_090939.1, on the reverse strand, counting down.
ACACATGTTTAGGGCCTGACAATCTGTGTGGCTCACAGGCCTCAGTCTGTTCAATGGCCAATGACTCTGTCCAACTGTTGTTGTGTCTTCTTCACACATGGGCGGAATCCAGAGTTTTCATCATGTGTCCTGCTTACAGTCCCAGCATCATTTGCAGTGTTGTCACTTGAATCACATTAAGCTGTTGATGCCAGTCAACACTGCCTGTCAATACACAGGTGTATGGGCAGCCTTTTGATACCATGCTAGGCATCCCTGCGTTGGTACTGGGGTGGAGGGGTGCTTGGCTTCTAGATATGGTACACATTGAATGCACAATGCACGTGATGTCTGAATTTGACATTGCACTGCCTTCACATTTCCTGGCACACACCATGGAGTCCTTGTACATGTAGGTAGTGAGTGGCGTACACATTTTCTGCACTGCATAGACCCACTTCCATGGAAACTGACACCTTTCAACAGGTCTGATCACAGAAGCAATTCAAAGTTGACCCAGCATGCATGCCAGGTTATATGTTGTGTGTCACATGTCTGCCTGATGCGTTTGCTGTCGGTGTGTGTGTGTGTTGTGTGCTTCTGACATGTGTAGTGACCTTTTTTCTCTCTATTTCTCAGGTGATGACGCAATGGAGGCGGATGATGGTGTTGTCATGCCAGACACAGGGTTGTTACCACTACATCAACCCGGCACTAGTGGGGGTCGTGGCGTGGTAGGCCACGAAAACCCCCAAGTGCTACAGTCCATCTTGTCTCTGGCTGCCTAGGAGTCCAGCCTTGATGACGACTCTGACGTCCATGTTGAGTTGGATGAGCATCAAGTCCATGTGTCAGGGGTGAGTGATTCTGATGTGGACACTCCTCTGTCTGCGACACCTGCACTGAGGGATCAGACAGTCTTGGTTCCTCCGCCCGTGGTGGATCGGGATGCAGGGTCACCCTCCACACCAGTCACTGATGTGCCTGGGACATCACGTCGACGGGGGCATGTAGTCGTGCAGCCGCGGGCGGTGCCAACACAGCGAGGACCCCCGGTCCTTGGGTCCCGCAGGGGTCAAGCCCGGCAACGCGGTCGCTGCGTGCAACCGCAGTATACTGAGTGGGAGCAAGACATGACTGCCAATTCAGAACGGCAGGGGGCAGCAATGGAGAACATCGCTGAGAGCATGGAGCGTGTGGCCCGATCTGTGCTCCCCCCTGCTAGGCAGGTGCTTTTCCAGCAGCAGGCTGCACGGTCCACGGCCCGCTCGCTCAGGCTGGGCATGGCGGCCTCAGACAGGGCACGCCAGGCTGAAATGTCATCTCTGCGTACGCAGAGGCGCACATGGATGCCCTGAGGGAGGAGTATGCTTCCCTCAGATCCACTCTGGGTGTCCTTATGATGTCCCAGAGGCAGCAGGCAGAGGAGAGGTTTGCACAGCTTGAGCGTACCATCTCGGCTGAGCTACAGGCTTGCCGGGAGGTGCAGCGGTTGTCCAGCCAGGCCTTGCAGGAGGAACTCCGTGTTACACGTGCTACCTTGCAAGAGGAAGCACGTGTATCACGTGAGGTTCTGCATGCAGACCTACGTCACATCGCCACACAGAACTATGCTCACCCGTCCGGCAGACTTGCTGCCGACGAGGGGCAAGCTGCGGCTAGGCGTGGCCAGGCTACTGTGCCACGTCCTCCTTTACAGGATGAGCCAGACTTGGACGACCATCTATCTCCCACATAGGTCGGGCTGTGCAGGCGTTGAGCCCATGCAGGGTTTTTTTTGGCTCAGCATCATCGCATGTGGATGTTGAGCAAATCCTGTACCTCCCCCCTCCTGGGTGCCTCCCCTCCCCCCTGGGTCGTATGTGGCCATTTTTGATTTTTCTTTTAGTTTAGTTAGTTAAGTTTCTGTTTGATAGTTAGTTTAATTAGGTAATGTAGGTTTTCCATAGTTATTGTAATTAGTTAATATAGTTTAGAATTGCTTGTCTATTGTGCTTTCATGTGACGGTGCGGTGCTTTGTGGCTTTTGAAGGCATCCACTGTCTGTTCCAGCTCCGCCCTTCAGGCTTGTCTTGTGTATGTGTTTGCTGCTTGGGGTCCTTGACTCACATATGCCACTCCTGCCTCCCTTGTCCATGGGCTCGCAAGGATGGTTTGGTGTCACAACCTTTTACACAAGGGCTTTGGACTGTAATATCTGTGGCATGTCTAGTGCTGTGTGACTTGTGTTTACACCCCTAGTGGGGATGATTTTGGTGTTATTGTCCACTGTTCAGCTTTTGCTAGATAAGGTGTTTCATGATTAATGTGTACATTCATTGTTATGCATTGTGTAGCATGTTTCTTATCTTTACTGTACACGTGCTTGTTGCAATTCATGCTGTAGATAGTGTTCCACACTTTGGATGTGAAAGACGGACTGATGGTGTGATTTATGATGTGACTCTCTGACATGGTCAAGTAATGAGTTGCCTGAAGAGACACACACAGATGACTTTGAAGCATTAATCATGTGTTTCATGCCCTTTCTGCAGGGGGATGAGCCTCCAGAGCACCTTTGCCAGCAGACATGGCCCATTGGATGACAGAATTCTGGACACGTTTGTTGGTGCCCACATGCACATGTGTGCACAAGCAGAGGCACAGGGATTGCAGACCTACATCCTAGAACTGCTGACGTGTTCCAAGGAACTCCAGGCAAGGTGAGCAGCACAGGGGGGCCACAACACAGCAAAGCTTGCACCAGGCGAGTTGCACATGCTGGCTTATTCACAGCACTGAAGGTGAGCTTGGACGAATATTGGTGTTGAAGCACACAATGCAGCTCAGATGTGTTGGTGGACTGATGGCTGTTGATTGTAAGGTTGTCTGGGACACCTGCAGGGGCAGTGGCACATACCCTCCGGTACACCAAGGTCCATCGAGGCACTTGTATCAACCATGTAGCCTTCCGAGACATGGAAAGGGGCAGCTCACAGGGACATACAGCAAGGGAAATACTCGGGTGCAGTGCATTTCATTTCCATGTACATTATGATAAATGCACTGCCAACTTTGTTTCGGTCATGGTGGTACACAACTTGCTCTGAAGTCATGGCTTGCTATATGGGTATGTCTGCTTACCCAGGGAACATTGCATGTTGTGTGAATTGTGACACATTGGTGTTCCATTTGCCACACACCCACCGGCGACTGACTTACTGCATTGACTGTGTATGACCCATCACAGGGGTAATGTTATATATGGGTACGAAGCATCTACACCAGACTGTCTGTTTGTAGAGTACTTTGTTGCTATGGGGCATGTTTGGTGGTGTGTTTTTGTGTAATTGGCACGTACAGGTGGTTGACTGTGACTCTCTTTGCAGCATTGCAGTGCTCCTGTAACCGGACCTGAGAGTGCGCAGGCAGGAGGCCAGCACTCAAAAGCAGAGATAAGTGTCTTGTTGTTTTTCTTTCAAACTGCTCTGCATAGGCTTGCTGGGGGGTGCACCAATGCATGGATGTATGTGTAATTCAATTTGGTATGTTTTTTTGCCCCTAATCACCCGGAATCCTATGCAATTTTGAACCCTGTACCCTCTACCCGGTGTTCCTGCTTCCCGTACCTATCCAAGCAACGTTCCCTAACCCTCTTTCCCCGCTGGGGTTACGGATGCCTGTGTAAGCCCCAAACTTGCAGGCGCCAAAACCCTAGAGGGGGTGGTTGGTTCGTGCCCCTCCTAAGCCTGGACTACAGAAGGCAATGACAATGATGTCCAAGTTTGTTTGGATTGTGTATGTGTTCATGCAGGTAGTACATTTTCGTGCATTCCCTACTTTCATGTGTCATTCCTCCTCCCCTCTCCTGCCACTCATTCCAGTTATCCAGTGTGCCAACACCTGTCCCGACTGCATATCCCTGAACCTCCTTCCCCAGCAGGGTCTCAGGGGCCTGTGTGAGTTTGACCTTGCAGGCACCCGGGACACGGTGGGGGTGGTTGTTTCGTGACACTCCCGCGCCTGTACACGGGACCTGTGACAGTAGACATCCGTTCATGGTGCATCATTCTATGTCATGTACCACACATGGTTCACATCCTGTTGTGACATTGTTTTACTGTGCTACCTTGGTTGTTGCATCATTGTGGTAGTACTTGGCCTTTGTGAGGTACTGCTACGTCAAGTCATCTACTGGAGGGTGTTCGGGTTCGTTTTTATGCCTTGGATTTTGTTATTTTGGAAATGAGTGTGGATTCTGAGGGTGCAGGCACCTTTTTACACACAAGGTGGGAGATGGTGACGAAGGGTAAAGGTGATCCTGTGGCCAGGTGGAATTGAGGGTTGAAGGCTCGATGATCCAGGTGCAGTTGTTCAGTGGGTCATGGTCATTTGTGAGGGAGCGGGGGGGTTGTTGTTGATAGTTGCCTTGCCCTGCAGTGTGATGGGAACCCTGACATTGTAATGGTGGTATCCTATGTACATGTTGTGTTCTGCTGATCAATGCCTGTTCATGTGTTGTGTTTACCTTTCAGGTGCAAGGGGATAGTTGTGGTTTGCCATGCTGGGGTGTACACATGGTGAATGTTCACATGTGATGTGTAGAGAACACTGATGGTCACTTGATTGCACATGCATATGTTGAGTGCATGTCCTTGCTGACCCACACACTTGCACTCTGATGCACTACATGTACTACCATCCTTGCATATCCACGTGTACACTGTTTGCCTTCTGGTACCCACTGTGTCCCTGCAGCACATGTTCTGTGACCAATTATGGATCCTGTACATGCCTAATTTGCTTTTTGATGTGGTCTGTCGCTTAGATGTGATGCTCAGGGTGTGCATCACACACAATGGCTGTTCACTGTGCTGTGCGCTGAGCAGTGTGTTGCAGGAGTAGGACACAGAAGCTGCAGTGTTGATTTTGCAATGCATAATGTGCATGTAGACAGGCATTCATTGTTATGTTACGTCTACAACTCTTGTAATGCATTTGGAAATGACTGGGTGGGAGGTTGTTGGTCAGTCATTTCATCTGATTCCAGGTCAGGCATCATTGTCTGATGCCACTGTACATTTTGGACATGGCAATGTGTACCTTATTGTTACTGTGTTGGTGTATGGGTATTGCTTGCCATGTCATGGTTTGGGAGGGTTTGAGTGACATAACAGTGATGGCCATGGCCTGTTTTGCAGGTGTGTGTGATTCACACCTTGCATGTCAGGGTCATCCGCTTCTCAAAGCAACTAGCTGGGGGTAGATCTCTCTCCGCGGCAGGGCCCTCCCTCTGGAACAGCCTTCCTACCTCACTGGAACTTGAGGAGAACCATCTCTGGTTCGGGAAGCACCTCAAGACCTTCTTCTTTGCTTCTGCTTTCTCTCTGCCTCTCCCTTGCAAGATTCTTCACTGGAACTGCACTGGATCTGCAACTGGGCCACTTTCACCGACCTCGGTCCCTGGCCCAGCCACTCTCCACTTGCACTGCCTCCCTGGCAACCCCTGCACTGCGGTACTGTCTCTCTATCCCTACAGCCCCCCCTTCCCAGCACTTGTCTGCACTTACCTTTGCAGTTGCCACCAGCTGGCCTATGTATTTGTTTTTTGGTCTACTTACCCTGTACTGCACTCCCCCCTCCCCTTCCCCTTGCACTTTTCCCTTCCCCCTACACTTGCACAATCTAAATGACACCTGGCCTAGTAGTACCGTTGTCTGTCTTCCCTTGTTCCCCCCTCCCTGCCTCATCGCACCTTGAAATACTTGTGTATAGGCCATATCATGTCATGTCATATGTGTGCCTTTTGGTCACACAGGGTAGCTTGTGTTTAAGTAGCTAGGGATGCAGACAATGTGGCACTTCCATGGCAACTATCTCAGGGTGGTAGGGTTGTGACAGTTGACTGTCTCTTTGTCATCATCGATTGTCACCTGGTATGTGCCAGGCCTGTGTGCACTCCGCAGGGGTGGGAGTTTAGGTGAAAAATGTGGCCACAAGCTGGGTCCGGGCTTCCTCGCCACGTGCCCTGTCCCCTCCCATGGGCAGCGCCTGTGCCTGTGGTTGAGGATGTGGGGGCACCACCATGTCCACCGGGACGCCCTGCCGTGTTGCATCATTGTGCAGGACACATGCTGCCACAATGATCCTGCACACTACTGGTGGTGCATAGAGTTGCTGCCCGCCAGAGCGGTCAAGGGAGCGGAAACGTGACTTGAGCACTCGGAATGTGCGCTCCACTATGGCCCTGGTTGCAATATGGGCGGCGTTGTATCTTACCTGGGGTGGTGTGGTGGGGTTCCGGATTGGCGTCATCATGTGGTTGCTCAGAGGGTAGGCACTGTCCCCTGGGGAGGTGTAAATGGTTGTGATTATTGGGGTTTGTTTATTTGTGTGTGTGACATGCATGCATGTGCAAGGGCATTTGTACTCACCTAGGAGCCATGTGTCGCCATGCTGCCCAGCTTCCAGGGCCCGGCTCAGGGCGGACATTCTGTATATGAAACTGTCATGGGTGGAGCCAGGGTAGTTTGCATAGACAGAGGTGATGATTCCCTTTGCATCGCATACCACCTGTACATTGATGGAATGCCACGGCTTGCGGTTTCGGTAGATGTGCTCAGTGGCCCTAAGTGGACGTAGGGCCACATGGGTGCAATCTATGGCACCGAGCACTTTGGGGAAGTGTGCCACCCTGAAAAAATCCAGGACAACGGCCTGCCTTTCTGCGGGTGTTCTGGGCATGTATATGTGCCTGCGGACTAAGGGGCGCGCTGTCATGATTGCCAGTACCTGGTGTAGGCAGCGTGACTGCGTGGCCTGTGAGACCCCCCCCCACTATGGCAGTAGTCCGCTGAAATGACCCAGTGGCCAAAAAATGCAGGACATTGAGCAGCTTCTCCAAGGGGCTCAATGCTTGGGAGCAAAGGGTGGGGGGTGTAAGGTCATCTTCCCACTCCCTGACCAGGTCTAGGATGATGTGGGGTGGAAACCTATAACTGCCATAGACCTGGTCGTCAGGCATCCCAAAAAGGCTTGTCCGTGGTGTGAAAATGCGTGCCCTGGCTATTCTCCTCCTCCTGCGGTGTCCCACGATCAGTGCTGCGACGAATGGGGCATTCATTGTAGCTGTATATACGTGTTTGTTGTTTGTGCACACTTTTATACTGTGCGCGGGGACGCTTCCGCCTGCCTTCGTGTGGCGGACGCGTTGACCCCTGTGTGCGTCTTTTGCCGTGCGCGGGTTTCCCATATTCAAATACATGAATACGGGTTGTTCGCGTGCGTGTGGGCGTTCCGTGTAGTTCCCTGCAGTACTTCCCCAGTTCTGCCTTCTTTTTCACGCATTATTCCCCATTCCGCGTGTTACGCGCACTTTAGTTGTGTGTGCCGCGCTATGTGCGCTTTTGCTGTGCGCGTAGTGCACGCCGTGTATGCCTGCGTGCGCCATGGCTGGATTGGGCACACGGACAGCGGGAAACACGCGCAGCGTCTTCCTTGCATCGCACAAGTGCGCGTGCGCTGCGTTTCTCGCGCTACCTTGCGCCTGCTTGCGCTGGGATTTTCGGCGCACGTTTGCTCCTGAATCGACCCCATAATCTCCACCTGCTTTCAAAGAATTATAATTATCGACCCCATAATCTCCACCTGCTTTCAAAGAATTATAATTATAGCATTGGCCTAGAATGAATTGTGAGACTTTTATTTCCAACTTTACATGCAACAAACAGTTGGTCTGGAAACAAAAATATGGGGCACTGAGTTACATCAACTAAACGTAACCTCCTGCCACTTGCGTAATGAAGTCTTATAATTATTTGAGCACAGGAGGAAATTATGTTCAGTAGCTGTAACTATGTGTACTGTCTTATTGTTTCCTGGCCAAATACGTGTTGCTTGTGAAAGGTGAAAATAAAAAAAAGTCTTATAATCCTTTTCGCAAATGAAAACTCTTAGAATACCCTTTCAGTCAAAAGGAAATTTAGTTTCTGCAACTGTGTGCACAGTTGTTTTGTGGTAAGAATACATAGTTGTGTGCATAGAAAGGTTATTTGCAGCCAGTTCATAATTATATTCAGTGGCTGTATCTCAGTGTGAGATCTTCTTTTGGTAATGCTAAGAACGTTCTGCTTGCACAGAAAGGTCTGAAAATTATTTAATTATTTGGAAGCAGGAAGAGATGGTATTGTATCCATCTTCTGAGACACGTGGTCTGGGCCTCATACATGTTTAAAGGGGAGCAGAGAGGAGTCTGTCTTGAGGGTTTCTTACATCAGCCACATCAATAGAGGTCTGCACCATGAAAGCCACAACTGTGCACTGGGCAACTGAAGGCATCAATGTCACATTAAACAGCACCTACTGTGCAAGATATATTAGAACATGATATGATATTGACATGCAAGGAGAATGAAGTTCAGCACACGATATCTAGTGTACAACAAGAAAGTATTGATCCTGCTGATGAATATTGAAAAATACATACATCAAATGCATCCTTCATTGGACCAAGCAATGAGGTTATAGCAGAATAGGCAAATGATTTTAAACAAAGCCAGGATTGGCCATAACTTCAATTCTCTACGTACCACCATAAACATATTTGGTAAAACAGAGTTTTATTATTTGCTTAGTCCAGCCTTCAGTTTGTAGGAGGCTAGGTTTATGAAAACAGGCATTAGTCAATTGAAAAGCTAATGTATGTTCACATGTAGAACAACTAAGTTGAATGGCTTCTGACCCTTGAGGTTGTCACCGCAGCATGATACCTGGACTGAATTTCCTCCTGCTTGAGAGATGAATGTTGTGAGCTTGCATCCTAGTTGCCCTTTGCAAAGCATTATTGTTTAGACCCAATTTCTTACCTTATTTTAAGGCCTTTTTAAAGTGTTTCCTCAACCTTGTACTTCTTCTGGCCAGGATAAAAGTTTGTCACACTGGCGGACAGAAAAATAGATTCAGTACTGGACTGCTCTTACATTTCAGTCGGCCAAAATAATACATCTCTGCAGATAATACTATGGTGGTAGTTTAGGTTGTTTGTGTATTGGTTAAATCATTTTGGTTTTATGAAATGTTTTAGCTTAATGCAAACTTATCACTCCCAATTTCATCAATTAAAACATGATTTAATAGAACTACATGAATACGCCAGCCGAGAAGTTTAAGACACAAGGAGACAGACCAGAAATCATAGGCCATTGTCTATCTGGTACTAATTGATCGAGTCTCGTCTTTTCCAATACTGCTTTCCATAATTGGGCCACTCTGAATATGAGCCTATTATGATTGCCCAGAATCAGTGTTACCCAACACTCTCAACACTCTGCACACCCTTGGTCAATCTCTTCTGATGGGATCATAGCAGAAAAAAATACTTCTTTCAGTGTCCAAAGTTATGCAATCCATAGTGATGTGGTAGAGTGCTTCAAGATGGGATTTATTTTTGCAGAAGCGGCAGCTGTTCAGATCGTTCGGTATTTGTCTAGTTTGCATGAATACTTCTCTTGTAGGCAGTAGGTTACAGCGCAAGTGGAAGAAAAAATCCTGAGTCTTTTGGCATGGAAATAGATTCAAGTATGATGGCAATTTGTTCATTGCTCTACAATCATATAGACAGGTTATCGACAATTGATACTGGGATTTCTTGTCGATTTTGTCAATCCAATCGTTGTGCTGTAGATGTTTTTTGCTTCGGTAGGTCTCTGTAACAAGATTTCCTCTGTGATACCCAAGCTATTCATGGTTACCGGCTTCCTTACTTTTATTCAATATTATATTGTGCAATGATTTGTTTCAGGATCGTAGCAAAATGATCGAAGGTATATTATCGTCTATTACTGTTTACCTGTAAAGATCTAATATTTTCCACACTATGATTGACTGCATTGATTGCAGAGCTAGTTCAAAACGTATTGGTCGAATGGGGAAAGTCTTGGGTAGTTTTCTCCATAACCTACCTTCTAGAATATCTCAAGTCTGCCATGGAAGGTTTAGTATTGTTTTGCTTCCATATGTGAGGATTGCTGTAACCTTTTGGCGCTAGAACGTAATAAGTAGCCTTAATGAGAATCTCCCATATTTCCTGTGAAAAGCATTCCCTTGCCGAGCCATTTAATCCGTTTTAGCACTCAGGTGGGCCACCCATTCTTTTTCACCAATATTCTGGTTTATCCATATTCCCAGGTATTTCGTGGTTTTAACATTTTCTAGTTTGGTCACTTTTAGGTACATTCTTGGCTCATCCTTTTTTTTGGGGTATCCTAAAAGTGGCATGATTTGGGATTTTGTTTTGTTAATGGTTAGATTGTTTTCTTCTGCGTAATTTGATCGAGCATTCACGCATCTTTGCAAGCCTACTTGTGTTCTATCAAATACGACGAGATTGTCAGCATACATTGTCCAAATTACTGGGGGTCCCATTTAGAATTGGTGGATTAGCGATTATGGCGTTTTGGGAGATTGCTAGATCTGAAGTGTACAGGTTGAAGAGGGTGGCTACCAAGGGGCACCCCTGCTTCAACCCATTCCATGTTGAAATTTCTTTTGAAACAGCCCCTGTCTGCGACTCGTATGGAAGAAAATAGTGCTTTTAATGCTTCGAGTAAATCCATTGGACATTTCCATGCACTAAGTTTCTGCCAGAGCTTTGGCCGATTTACACTGTCGAAAGCCAGTGTTTCTGTTCTTAAAGCCTCTAGTTTGAGTAGATAAATATGGGATTGGTTAAATAAGGATATTTACAATAGTTGGGTATTTGCACTAAACTAAAGATTTAAAACAAATTCAGAATGGATAAAAGAAACAAATTAATGTGTTCTCTTTTCCTGTTTTATTCACTTTTACCAAACTTTAATCCAACTGTCACACAATATAAAATAAAAATACACTTCTGTTCCCTGTAAAGGATCTGATTACGTTGTTTAATAACTGCTGAGGGACATTTGTGAGATGGAAAACTACCAAACAAAAATATGAGAACGCTTAATATAGGTATCATCTGTACTAGACTGAGATGCTGTTTTGCTTTTTTGCTTTTTGTGTCAAGCTTTGTCAAACATGCCAGCCCCCCAACATTTCATTTTACTCTTATATTTGAAGAACCAGTATTGGTGAAATTGCACAAGGTTATATTAAAACTTCCATCAAGGCTTTCACTCAAAACGTATAGACACGAATGTAAATCAAATTCAAGAGTGCGGTTTTTTCCAGGTATAAACTCACAGGAAATTATGTCAATGCAATATCAGAAAAAAAAAAATATATATATTTTATGTTTGAGCTGCAGTGGCTGTCCTATAGTTAAGGTGAAACCTTTGTTCATCGACATTTCTCAAAATTATATTGCTAATAACTTTTGACTTGCTGGAACTTGAACTTTTGGGAAAGATTTGTCAACAAATTAAAAACATTCATTAACAAAACAAATAGAGGAAAAGTGCATTTTGTGAAGAGGTGTAGTTCAAAAACCATTGGGCGGATTTGGATCAGTGATGTTATCAGTCAAGTCATCATGTGGTCATACGCTGCACAACAGGGGGTGCATAGTTAATGTGGCTTTGCTTGAAATGGCTACTAATTTCTGGGGTTTTGCTACATCAAATCTTCACCTTAACGACACTTTAACCAAGTTTTTTCTCTGAATTTTAAATGTTTTGTTGCTATTAATTTTCACATTAAATCAACTTTAACTTAATGAAAGATGTTCACTAAATTTTAGGGCTTTCGTCCCTTGCCTGGTAGATGTGATGCAATGGTGGTAATTTCCCCAGAAATAATTTCCAATCCCTGCGATAGCGCAGCATTCTGCCGATTCCCCTGATAATGGGCAAAAGGTCAAGAATTTCTGCAGTAATCCCGTGAGATTTCCATGGTATTTCCCTGATAGGTCAAAATACGCTTGAAAAGTAAAAAGTATTCCCCGTCCTCACAGCCACTTGTACCGGTGCAGTTGACTTAGACAGAACCAGTACAGCCCTTACAGTTCTTGCTCATAGAAATCTAAAAGTGATTATGTAATGTCCTTAATCAAACACTTCGAACAGAATAAGAAGACATTACCCAACTCGCACTTGCAGCTAAACAGATGGATAAATTATCATTATTATCAACCTTCAAAGGTAAACTAAGGAAGGCCAAAGGGAGGGTGACTTAATGCAACCTGAGGAGTAAGGCTTTAGCAAAAAAGGCTCAGCCCCATCATGGAAGCCTCCATGCCCTAATCTAACTGACTTTATTTATTTTGCTCCTGTAACAAAATCACTACTGCTCTGCAGGAGTACAGGAGTGAGGAGTACAGGAATGAGTAGTGGCTAAAACAGCCCCATACTACTAAACTAGCAGCGATCCCAATCATGAAGGTGAAACTTGGACAGGAAGAAAGGTATACCTCCTTCACCTTGCGTGGTAGTGTAGTCTGGGGCGGGTTACATATTCAGGATATGTATGATAACAGTAGCAACCCATACATCAATAGTATAAGGTCTCGGAAATAAGGGAATGTCTAATTAAGTGCCTATAAAGATGTAGACTTTTATTGGAACAAGAAAGTGCAAACTAAAACCACTAGCAAAATCCCACCCCATAGACAAACACAGAAAATGCAGATTGATGTAAAATAGCACTCTGTCAATGTTCAAGAATGTGTCTTGTAAGAGAAAGGTAGAGAAGTTGGAGCTTAAAAGCCAATATGATCCCAATGGTCAACCCGAGGATAGGACATATTCACAGTACCTTATTTCATTTGTCATGGGTGCATGGCAACATCTTGCTAGACAGTGCAAGTCATATTTATTCGGCATCAGATGGTGCTCTGTGTGGATTATGCTGGCATTCGAGACAATGCGCCTTGATGGATTGAGGTTTGAGGTTTGAGTCAGTAGTCGAAACAATGATTTCACACGGTCGAGTTGGAGAGTGACAAGCTAGCTTCCAGCAGGTCGATTCGTCAGTCAAGTCGATGTTCTGCTCAGTCGATGCGATGCTCGGGATGCAGCGAGTCAAATGCTTCCACTGGTATGAGCCAGCACTTAAATTGAGACAGTGGTGTTCTTTGCTTATGTGAGATGGCGTTGAGATGGTTTGGAGAAACAGGTAAGCAACTTGAAGTTCATTGAGTGCCAAAAGCAGCACTGTGAGTGCATTTTCCTCTTGAAAAAGCAAATCAAAGACAGCTTGCTGGGAAACACATTGCTGGGGGACAATGCTAAGGGGAGTACTTCTGTGTACTCCCATTCCAGAGAGCTTGGCTGGTGTTTCTTTACCTCAAGGACCAGGGTCCTGATCCCAGTGCACATGTAGTAAAGCCTTGGCCCAACAGCAGTTCCCACAGTTCCCTGGAGAGGATGTCAGTCATCTCTCTGACAAAGGACTTCTTGTTTTTCTTACAATCCAGAGATTAAATACGTATTGTTCTTCTTAGAGTCTCGAAAGAATGAGGTGGTGCCCCTCTTCTTTTAAAGGTGCAATGCAACTCGGGCTTGATCCAAAGTAAACCTGCTGCAAGGGGTCAAATCCCCATTTTTGCAAGAGTACCTTGCTTGCAGGAAATGCTTGCAGGAAATGCTTGCAGGAAATGAAGGCAACAGGTCAAGGAAGACAACCCCAACAGAAATCCAGATGGTGGGACCCTTCTCAATGCCCACATTCTCCCTCCGTCTCCACTAACCCGGCCCCTTCACATGCCTGCTGGCTTCAAAGCAACTCCAGTGATCTGTATCCTGGTCTGAGGATAGCACTGTTATGTCAGTGCTGCTTCCGATACCCTGTTCTCAGGTGACCTCCTGGGGGAGCTTTGTAGGCTCTGGGGGAAATTGTCATTGTTGCTGCTAGAGAATCAAAAATGGGCAGAATCCTGGCTATGAGACATGGCAGCCCTGGCGACAGTGATCCTAGGCACAATATACATCAGTTATGTGATAATTGGGCCTCACAGGATTGACACTGGCGAGATTTCAAATTGCTGTGGCTATATAATTGTGTGATTTTAACCGTGACCACGCCAAACCATGCATATCTTATATTTACATATGTACGTGCCAGTAGACTGTGTATATTACCAAGTAATTTATATTTAAATTAGAGGTGCAGAAATTTAAAATGCCACCTATGGCTGCAGGGTTGTTGTGTTCAAGTAGCTATCAGGAATGCACCAATGACATTACAACCTGATCTGTGCCACTGCATAGCTAGTGCTGTAGATGTTGTTAGACTGGTTACAGCAAGGCACACACATGGCACATTTATGAAATGCGGTTCTGGTTGGTATTTCTCCTTTCAGAAATAGAATTACCTTCATCATTTTATGTGAATACAATTTTTTGTAAACCAGTAATCCTAACGTCACCAGATGGGATCCAGACAGACATGTGTCTCTAAAGCAAAACATACTATTTTTAGAATTGACATGTGGGTCCCCACAAATGTTCTCGAGGAAATTGACCTATGAAAACGTCAGACTGTCAGTGTGCCCAGAGAGATTCTGGAAAGGCAAACAATGACCCAAGTCACAATTCTTCAGGGCAAGATTCGGATTTGGGCATGTGATTCCTGAGCAAGTCCTTTAAATTATAACTTCAAAGGGAGAAAAGACAAGGAAGGAGCAGCAGAAATTGGCAGAAGAATAAGAGGGGTGTGGCTGGAATGTGGGGTGAATACTAGTTCAAGAGTCTACACAGAGCATTGAACTGTGCAATAAGCAAACGCGGTTGCTTAATGTTCCTGCTACAGAGATCTATTTGCAACCTGCAGGTCATAGGTCTGAAGCTGGAGAACTGTTTACTTATGAGACAAGAAAAACTGTGTTATTGAGCTTTTTAACAATAAATACATTCTCATTTCTATACCAGGACTATCCTAACATATGCTGCTAATTAGTACTTGTGTGACAAATGTATTGTTTTGATGAAAATAAAAAGCTAGACCTTACAAAGGACCATAAACAATTCATTGGGCCTCACTACCAGTCTGGCGGTAACCCTGTCGGGGCTCCCGGCGGGTTGCCGCCAGACTCGTGACATTTTACAATGCACCTAGCTTGCCGGTGCCACCGGGATATTACAAGTCTGGTGCCGGTTCTTCCGGGATCTGTCTGCCGACCGTGACTGCTGCGCCTTGCAGGGCCAGACCTGTCAGGCGCAGTGGCCAACTTGTAATTTTCTGGTCTGGAAACAAGGGTGCCGGTAAGCTTACCGGCACCCATGTTTCCGGACCGGCAAGGTTGTAATGAGGCCCATTGATTTTAAGTAAAGTATTCATGAATTTGATTTTAAATGCACGATTAGACTACTCATTTACATATGTGTGATGGACTCTGAAGAGAGTGAGACAGATTCTATGAAGTGCAGAAAATAGGTATTACTTATGTATGACAGAGCGATGTCTGAACATGCAGTACGTGTGTAAAAGGTACTCTCAAGTCCAGTAACAATGACACTTGCCCTCGTTACAGGTCCGGCGGTATCCCTTCCGGACCCACAAAAAAGTACCAGCGCCTGACTTCCCGGTAACACCGGGGGATTACAACCCCAGCAGTGCGGGAAGTCAGGCGCCAGTAATTTATAAGTCCCCATTCCAATAATGGCCTATGGGACTGTATGGAAATGGGGACCACGGAAGCAACGGCACCATCGTTAACGGTGCCGGTGCTTCTGTGACAGCACCCTACCATGGCCACTGTGCCCAGCAGGGTCAGCCCTGTCAGGCACAGCGGCTCGGCAGGCAAAACCGTAATGTGTCGGTATGGAAACAACGGTGCCGGTAAGCTTACCAGCACTGTTGTTTCTGGACCAGCACACTTGTAATGAGGCTCACTGTCTCAGCTAATGTGACGATAGTGAATCCACGTGGGCTAGATGCAGTTCTGTGAATACACTCTATGCAGCAACATATATGTTGTGTAAATGTGCGTCTGCATATTTCAAATATGGTACGCCAAAGAAAGTGAATGAAAGTAGGCCTTCATGAAATTGCAGGTACATTGCACAGATACCATAACACCATGAGTCCCATTAGAAGCTAGAGGAGTACTGTTGCATATGTAGACCAGCACCACGCCATCGAAAGCACCACCTCACAGGTGAACTGAATGGACAGCACGCTGATTCAGGACATCAACCACACCCCATACTAGTATCAGTGGATGGAAATCACTGGTAAGCGAAGTTGTGGCATAACCGGCTAGTTGGTGAATCCTTGTTATGGAAAGCAAGAGCGGGTAATTACACGGTGCAAGGTGTAAAGACTCACCAATCTCTATGTCATAAAGCACTGTGAGGCACTTCAGAGGCTGCATGGCAACATTCTAACATCAGCAGAGAAGCCAATCATGTAGCATTCCATAACTGTCCAGGTTAATGTCTTTAGCATCCATTGTGTATAAAGTCAATGGTAGAAGGGGGTCACAGTTAAAGCAAAACGAATCCAGTGGGTCATTGATGCAGCAAAGCACCAGCCACTAAGATTAACCTGCACATGTACCCCTGTTCACCGAGTACAATGATGTCATAGTGGAATTGGCCCACCCACTTTCCACTGATAGTGTGTGGATGATGGTCATGGCTGCACCAACATCAGGGAAGTGAATATACAGAACTATGGTACTATTACCAGTCACCCTACACTAACATTACAACACTATCATGGTACCTGCACATATGAACATGCACTGTAAACAACAGCACATACAGCAACCCGTCACCCACAACAAAACCAACTGTTCAGAGAGGACACACACCACATGCAAGGCAGACATCATGATAGAAAACCACTTACCAGTTTTAAATGGACACTAAGGAAGCAAGCAGCCCTAACACCACTAGTTGCAACACATGCAGAGATATGTGTTAATATTGTGATCTTTTCACCAAGCGACAATCCCAATGTAATATTCACTGGTCTATATTCCCACCCCACAATTCTGGGACAGAAAACAAGTTGTGTGTATCATAATAAATCATATTTATTCAAATAAAGGAAAATCAAATGTGGTCACCTTACTTTATCCAGGGGAAGTCACTGCAATCAGATACATGAGTGTTGAGAACGTATATACACAATTAGAGTTGGCCTCCCTAACACAATCTCGCTATAAAATGACACGCATATGCAGTCACACCCTATATCAATGAGCTACATTTCTAAACTTTATAATCTTAAACAATACAATGCCACCTTTTAGCAGTATTCTCAATTCTATGACAATCTTGCTGCTTATCA
Source organism: Ambystoma mexicanum (assembly GCF_040938575.1). NCBI lineage: Eukaryota > Metazoa > Chordata > Amphibia > Caudata > Ambystomatidae > Ambystoma > Ambystoma mexicanum. The sequence continues at coordinate 238,741,096 of NC_090939.1, read as the reverse complement.
GTCTGTATATTCAAATGCTCTTGAGTTAATATTTACATACACTTTGTTTTTTCATAAGCAATCAGCAAGTTTAGAACATGTACATTTTCTTCAGTATCACACACAAGTCAGAGAGAAAGGCTGCGTAGTAAAACGACATTTATATGCACATATTTATATCACTCCACCCACTCGCCCTGTGCGAAGGTGGTGTTGTGGGCTTCTAACATCTTTATGCAATCTAACATCTTTATGCAATGTTTCATCTTATTCTGCATGTTTGGTTTAGAAAGACAGGGTTATCAATTTAGACCTCACAGGATATTGGTTCACCCACACAATATAGAACAATTGGGTAATGATTTTCTAATACAAGGAAGAGTACTTCTACTTCATTTTGCGAATCTGGTTCCAAAATGTGCAAAGCCCTTCCCTACTGTACAATATCAAGAGAGAGAAGATGTAATTTATACTGAAAAGATTATCTCTGGGAAGGAAATTAGGATGGGTAAACTCCCTTTCATTTCCCTATTTAATTGTAAATATGTATAGCTTTTATAGGTCGCAAATTATCAAGCAATTTGCTATTTAGGCTATGAAGCATGGCCAAAGATTCACAGACTAAATGTGCTAGACTACAACTTTGAAAATTACAGGATTTGGTTTATTTTAGCTATCATTTACCAAATGCTGCACTGTCAGTTCTGGGAATTGTTTCCTGTTTTTCACAGCAGACGCAGCACAGAAAAAGCGTTTTGGTTCTTATTCAAATGTAATCTGCCTTAGCTTTAGTACCTTGAAATCAGGATATAACTCACATTAGCAAACTACAATATCCTATTCTTATTCATTCTGTTAATACTAATGTACAGCCATTGCTCTCTGCAAGCAGAAAACCACTTGCCAGTTCCTTCCCACTCCTGGGACTTACTCTTTCATGGTGACTTATCTAATTACATTCATGGGACATTTCACAATCCCTTTTAAATAATGCTTTAAGTCCCAGAGCCAACCGGGACCCTAAAATGTTCTCTGAGAATTCCCAACCAGCAGGCCTCTCCTGGTCACTTGCTCCTTTTTTACAAAGGCAGGTCTGCCTCAGGCTGTTCTGGTTCACACTCTCTCATGAACAAGGCCTTATCATCTCTAGCCATTATCCCAGGTCATCAGACATTAATTTGGAACAGGTGCCGTCCTTTTTATAGCTTTAAATCCAGAGTGAACTCTCATTCTCTGTGTATGTCTACTTTTAGAATTACTCCCACACTATGCCATTGATGACATCACACTTTTGATTAGTACAATGTTTCCATTAGATTGCTTAATAGTCCAAAACTCCCAGAGAAACCCCCCACACAATCTTCATAGGCTGATCATAATTTTGTTTATAAAATATAAAGGTGAGGGCTGCTTGCTCTCACATTTTTTATGGAAAATTGTTTGTATTCCATATCTCATTGTACCAATATGTTAGATTGATGGAATATGGTTTCTGTGATCCCAACCGGATGTCCAGATATGTGGCAAGGGTGTATATATGATAACATTATTAATTTTAATAACCTTATGAAAAGTTATCAAATCATAAAACATATGCAATTTGAAGTTAGAGTCATGGAATAGAGGAGATCCTCAGGGTCATTTCTTTTCATTGAGCATCTAAGTGACATGGTTGTGATTCTATAAGTCATGTGTTCTGCATTTAAAAAGCAGAATTGAAAAATATGATGCACTTTACAAATTAAGGAAAGGCATACATATCTAGCCTTGCCCTTAGCAAATGATTATCCATGATCTGGTGACAAAGGCCTTCTTTGTTGGAGTTTCCATTAGGCTAACCATCAGGTGGAGTCTATGGGGAGCTAAGATCCAAAAGTGACACTCTAAAGTGTAATGATTTAACTTTGAAAGTTGGCTTTCCGAGAACAGGCTGGGTCATCAAAGAAGCAATTCTGATCCTTATTATCTAGCACACCGTAGATTTTTCCTTGGTGACATTTTAAAAAAGGTATAAGAATATTGTATTGGAAAGAGCTCGCAATGGTAGGGCCATCTCATGAACTCATAGGCCTGGTCCAAATAGGCCTTGGTATTTCTGTAAACCTCACAGGTTTTCATGATATTCACACTAGATGGCAATTTCAAGTCTCCTGGAAAATGTAAACCTCCCCCATTGGAACATGTAAGCAGGGATGAAGTGGAGTTTCTTGTGGTCAAGTCAGCAAGAGAAACAACAAAACAAGCATTGCCTAAGCCGTCTCAAGAGACCATATATTTGTGTATGCATGAAAGGCTTAGTTGCTGCTTTTGTATTGACAGAGCGTAGGCACTACTTATCAAATACTTTACAATTACTTAATGTCTTTTAGTTGAACATTTCCAACCGAAAAACACACTGTAATTTAAAATGAAAGTCATCTTTTCATGTCTTCATGACTAACTACTCATGTAAGAAATCTAAAACCTTACTGTTCAACATATATCTGCAATGTACTGCAATCTGCCCTACCCACTCTGTACCTGACTCTTGACCTTTGACACAATCTAACCACCATATTGCTATGATACCATGTAACATCGTAATGTTTTCCTAACCATGTACTTTACTGCCGTGATACCTCCCGGTCTGGGCGTTACCAACAAATACAATAAATAAAAATAAATAAAAGCTTCTCCACATGGAATACTTTGACGGTGAGCTTGTCAAATTATAGATGGTTTGCTTTCCTTGTTGATCTATAGTTAACATGCATATCAACTGTGCAAACTAAGTTTTCTGCTGTGCTTATGATCATTTAGAACGTTTTTTTGTGATGAAGTATAAATTATCTGATCAGTGTTTCTGCAAAACCAAGTTTTGAGGTTAGGTGCATTCGTGCCTTACAATTCAGTAATGTTCCTAATATGTGTCAACATCTGTATCATTTGTTGGGTGCTGTCTCGCATAGAAGCAAGTATCTAACTGCCTCCCACATAGGCACCCTTTTCATGATAACTAGTGAAACCATTAAGGATTGAAGCAATGCATTAGTTATGTGTCTCTTCACTTTAAATTGATACAGCCTCCATGTCTTATGTTGGATGTTGTCCATTATATGTGGTGACACCTGTCTGCTTGCTTTATCGGTGCAATATTTCTCCATACTATTGAATCATATGAACCATACTTGAAGAAAGCAGTGCAGATTTTCTGCATCTCATGCTTTAGTTGATTGTGTATGGGTTCCATTTGCCTTCACAATATCAGGCATAATATACCCCATGATTTGCTCAACAACCACAAACAGCAATGCAGCAGGACCATGCATAAACACTGCTAACACTCATAATCATGCACAACTAAAACATACTTAAAGTCAGAAACCTGCAACCTAGCACATGCGTACTGTGTATGGCTGAGTCACAGCACAGAACACCCACTACTTCCCACATTGGATATGTGAAAAACAGGTCACACATACAGAATATAAGAAACAATGAAAAGACATAGTTATGCAACAGACACCCCAACAAAAAACACAGGTATCCATACTCAGCACAGTTAGCAAATGTATGTGTACCCCAGGATGCTCTTCAACGTGCCATATGCTGCCATGACGGATAATATATGCGAGGCCATGGGGTAGTAATAGCCCCATCGTGCATGATTACATCTGAACTGCTCAGAAAAATTGCATTGTATGTTGAGGTGTACCTGGGGATGTATGATCTGTCAGAATTGCAATGCATCAAGAACGTGTCGGTGGTGATGTGAATGTATGCCTAGGACCAGTGAAACACTCTGACACAAAGGAATGTGTCATGCAGAGATTACACCCGAAGCAATACCTGCTGGCACGCCGAAAGCTAGATAAACGTCCAACTGCCTAGAATCCTGATACATCCCCACACAATGGAAATGGTGGGTCACTTCCATGCTGCCTCTCGTCTAGAAGAAGCTGTACAGTGGTGACATGAGCTGTGGGGTATTCCTAATTCCTGAGGGGGATCGGAAACACCGTTTAGAATCTTGTGTGAAGGTAGCAGCATGCACACACACGTCATACCCTTTTCAGGATACCCATGTGGACGTCAGGCATTCTGGGATTGGCAATATCGTGGCCAGTGTGGTTTAGCTTTGCAGAGAAAGTGATCACGATTTTGAGGTATGCAGGCATCCACAGCCATTTGGGTTGGAAGAACCATCGTCTAGCAGGAGTCGCTTTCATGGCCGTGCTTTTTCTGTGGTACACCGAGGAGGTGCAGCCTGCATTCGTCTCAGCCTGTGGCTCAGCCTAGTCTGAAGTTCATGAATTTGGATTCTCAGTCAGCACTCTTGTCTTTTGCAGCTGTGGCAGATAGGTTTCTGGTTTATTTGGCTGCTCATCCATTTTGCACTGGGGATGCCACTTTTGAAACCATTTTCTTATTTTTTTTATTTGTGCGTTAGTTATAAATACAACAGACCTGTTGCACAATTTATTACAACATTGATAATACATAACAACAAGAAGAATGAATACAAATCGATAATTATCAGGCTTATGAATAGATAAACGAGTCAAACCCTGATAAAATCAATTAAAATCAAATAAAACCATTAGAATTACGTGTTTCACTAAAACAAGTAAGATATATTAATAAAGAGTTCTTCACTATATACATAAAGTACAGGGGGAATCCATGTTCAGGTTTCTTGCAATGTACATGCCCACTCGAACTCATATAGGTGTAACTTTGCTTGCGTGCACGGTACTATTGTCTCGGGCGGACATGCGATTGCAAATTAACAAGGGGGTCCTGGCAGTCCCTCTGCAAGACATTAGTCCTGGTTACGAGAGACTTACCCAGATTCTTTAGCTCACCATCTTTCACAGAGGAGAAATATCCACAACATATCGGTTTGTCCTGCCCTGGGGCAGTCCAGCACCGAAATGCTAGGCAATTCGCCTCTGAACAAGAGTACCAACAGCATCCCCAGACACGTGTTTCAGCCTTGTTGGGACTCATCAGTGAGGTGGAGCTGTGCCTCTCTAAGAATAGTGAGCAAGGGGTCCACGTCTGGATTCCCCTAGTAATTTAGGGTAAGACCCAAAGTTACTTAAATATGCAAATTAACAAGGGGGTCCTGGGAGTCCCTCTGCAAGACATTAGTCCTGGTTACGAGAGACTTACCCAGATTCTTTAGCTCACCATCTTTCACAGAGGAGAAATATCCACAACATATCGGTTTGTCCTGCCCTGGGGTAGTCCAGCACCGAAATGTTCAGTAATTCTCCACTGAACAAGAGTACCAACAGCAATGCCAGACACGTGTTTCTGTCTGGTTGGACCTCGTCAGTAGGGTGGAGCTGTGCCTCTCTAAGAATAGTGAGCAAGAGGTCCACATCTGGATTCCCCTAGTAATTTAAGGCGAGACCCAACAAAAAAAAAAACAGCTTGCATGTGCACGCTCTTGTAGGCAAACTTTGTGCATATTGGAATGCTCCATGTTGCACTCCGATTGTCAGTTTAAATATACATATGCCTACAGGACAGAAGAAGTAGACACGTCAACGGTAAATGCCAGACCCGATTGGACCGTTCACTGTACAGGCTGGGTCTGGTCCCTGGGGCAATAGGCAATTACCAAGGACTACCCTGACAAGTCAGTATGAGACACTTTTCTGGGTGAATTTGGGGCACTTTAATTGTTTAGTACATCCTACAGTTGGTAGTTTAAAACTACTTGCTGGACCAATGCACTTTAAAAGGCATCATTTGCCAAAAATGTTTGCAAAAAATCCCGCCCTAACCCACATTTTACTCAATGTGTCAAAGAAATCCTCAATTGTGATTCTTGAGCATGGGGCACTTTTTTGGTATCAGAATTGTTTTTTGCATAGCTGACATTTCTTTTCCAAACTAAACCTGCAAATGCGAATGTTATATGTGTGAACACCTTTTATTAGCAAAAATTGTCGTTCAGTTGATTTGACCTTTCAAAAAAAGGCATTTTCATGAAAAAGGAGATGTTATCTTTCAAACATCAAACTGGCATACAATATAGTTTAAATAGCTGTACCATCTTAATCCATTTAAGCTGGAATGTTCAGTAGGTGTTGTACTACTGAGAGCTGTCTGATGCGCTGTCTGATGAACCTCTGCGGTGCACTTATATTCCAATGGCGCTGGGGCTGGGTGGGCTTCTGAGGATCTGCTTTAAGCTGCAGTGCTGTCTGGTTTCTGCTCTGCTCTCTGCTCCAGTGCTGTGTGGGTACTTTGGGACTCTGAGCTCCTCTCAGGCTCCAGGGCTGTGTGGTGCAGCTGTGCTCTACATTATGGGTTTCGGAGGGGATGCTAGGGCACTTCACTGCTCTGGGGCTCAGTGGTTTCTTGTGGCTCCGCTCTAGGTTCTGGGATTTTGTGGGTGTGAAAGAATGCCATCTGGTGAGGATGGGATAGCTCAAGCTTTTTTAGATTTGTATTAATTAAACTAATGCAGGTAATTATGTTTCTAAACTTGAGGTTTTCTAATCAGCTCCACGTTGAAAATGATCCATGCCAAAACATAGTGCACACGTGTGCCTTTGCTGAGATCGTTTTTTGACACCCTCTGCAGCAGCTCTGTGGTGACACAGGGCAGTTTCAGAGGTCATGTGTGCATTCCTGATAACTGTTAGAACATAAAGTGACCGCAGGCAGGGGTGGCTTTCTTTTTAATTGTCTCTACCTCTGATCTGAAGTATAATAACTGTGCAACCTAATCAGCCTGATGGCAACTCCAAATGTAAGCCTTCTTCCAACCACCGAAGGAGAGGGCAGCTCATCCTCTGAGCAACTTGACGAACGCAGGCCAACACATAACCCAGATGCCTACGACCACAACAAGTGTGAGGAACCTCTGTCCCCATCTGGGCGCACACGGCACACCTGTGTGCTATATCTCTGCCTATGCCCCATCTTCCTTGATGATTCTACACTACACTCTGCGACCTCGCGCACTTGCTGCCTGACCCTTGCCATATCTTCTGCCTGACGCAGCAATGTCGGGTGCTGCATGGCACGAGAGTGAGGCTCTGACCTCCAGGCTTGGTTGCTAGGTGACAGAAGCCCCATTTTTAAATCAACCACTTCTGCCGGTAGGTGGACACGCCGGCCAACGACAAAGGCTTGACTAAGGCCGTTTGCCCCCTGTTCGCCACATGGCGCAACAGGCACCCACCAGTAACAAATTAATGTGTGTTAATGAAAATTGCCTTTGGACCATCTGACTGCCGTCCTATACACCTAAAGGAAGCCCGGTCTCCAAAGCAGCAACGCTACCGTGAGTAAGCTACGTATCGATCCATCGATTGTACCACTGCATGGAATGCATCTACTTATTCTCTATGATGAACACAATCTAAACCTAACATTTGTGCACATGTGTGATTCCCTACTACACTCCATGACCATGAACTCCAACAATGTACATGAATACCATCTGTATTTCAATCATTTCTACTGTTATGCATGATCCTCCTGAGTCCCCTATGCCAATATCCATGCCTGCTCATAAGAGCCCACTAATTGTGCCACTATTTTGTATGAATTCAAAATTGTCACATTAACGCCCTGATTCCTGGTTATGTATGTTCTGCATTACTATAATTCCTGACCCTTGGTCCGTATGACAAGTTGAAAGTAGCCTATTCAGCCCACCAAAAGTGATATTAGCCTATCCTGCACTAGCAATACTAGCCTTCTTCTGCAAAGTGACTTTAGCCTATGCCTGAAAAGTGATTTTAACATATGCCTGCAAAGTGATTTTAACATATGCCTGCAAACTGATTTTAGCCTATTCCTGTGCAAATGTTACTAGCCTAACTTTGTGCAAGTGATACCAGCCTATTCCTGCATAGTGATTTTAGCCTATTCCTAAAAGTGATATCAGCTTACTCTGTGATAGCTTATTTTGCAACCAGTGGAAATAGCACTCCCCGCGTCCCTCCAAATAGTCCACCTCATGATAACTTATCCTAGCCAAATCCATGAACACGAGTAAAATCTTGAGGAACTAGACAACCCAATTTCTATTCAGGCTTCTTGCCATAATGGCCTTTGCTCTGTTGGCAACATGCTCACATAAGGACAGAAATATGAGACTGCCCCGCCTTTATGAACCGAAAATAAAACTGTACCAACAGACTTCCCATGAGGAATGCTTCCCAAACTTCAGAATTTTCAACTAGACGTGCACAACAGAATAGTTCATACAATCTGACCTCTGCACATGTCTCCACCATGCTGAAAACTCCCTCGAGAAGTAAGATGCCCACAACTAAACATCCTATTGCCACCAAAATTAAATACTTCCTACCTCTATCAGGATCTCTTCTCAATGCCAGATCATTGGTGGCCCATGCCACTGATATTGCGGACAACCTAACTAATGAGAACATGGACCTGCTTGCCATAACTGAGACCTGGCTTCACGAGGCAGCAGGACCCGCCCTCATGATAGCCGTACCAGATAGTTACCAGATACTCTGAGATGATAGACCAAACGCCAGAGGCGGTGGCTTAGCCATTATCTTCAAAACCAATTTACCTATTAGACTCGGCACCTCTCCATCTTACCAATCATATGAGATACTCACAGCTAAACTTCCCCCATCTAACAACCGTACACTTACTAGCCACCTGATATACAGAGCACCAGGACCATTAGGAACCTTCGAGGAAGACCTAACCTGCCTCCTAGCCAACAATAACAAAGACCATGCACAAATCCTGCTGTTGGGCGATTTCAATCTTGGCTTTAATGACATTGATAATGAACATGCCCAATCAGTAGCAGCCCTACTGAAGGATCATGGGCTGTTACAAAAAGCCTGGAGAAAAAGAGACCGAGGCAAAAGTGCCTTCGGTGTGGGCCGCACACCCTTGATTCCCACTAAGGGTTAATCGATTTCTTTTGTGATCGTTATTCAGTTAATAAAATCCAACTTCAATCGTAATTCACAGATGTGTATATTTTTTAATTTTTCAATTGCTGTGTTTATAAAGCTCATAAAAAATTGTGCTTAATTGGTTAAACTTCACCAAAAAAGCTAATTATCTCAATTGAGGCAAAACAGAAAACCCATCTGGCTAATGCATTTCGGATTGTATCCTTCGTCAGAGCCAGGTTAGTACTACACACATAATAATGCATTATATGTAGATTTAGAAGGTTTACAATGTTTAAATTAATAATTGTTCCATACATCATGTGTAACAACCAGATATTCAAGAATTAATAACCAAAACAATCATAATAAACAAAACAATCATGATAAACAAACAGGGCGCCCACAAGGACAAACAAATATTTAACAAAAAAGTGAGATGGGAGAGAGGAGAAAAAACAAACAAGTAAGCATACATGATTGTAGACAGTAAAAATACAATATTTGCACAGATAATGATATTGCTCTATAATTCAAACAATTAATGGGACTAATCAACTGCGTACTAAAATTGCCGATTAAGCCTTTTTGGTGACTATGGTGCTTAGAGGTAAAGTTAGGCGGCGTGTGCTTATTGTGCCAGAGTGTTGATTGTCGTGCTATATTGTGTGAGAATACCTGTGGCTAGTTGAACATTTCACTAACCTGTGTATCAGTATGCAACCCACGCGTGCTGTCCGCGTGTGGTGTTTCTCTATGAAGCACTGCCTAGTGTGGGGAGAACAAATGTGTTATCTCCTCCGAGTAATTAGCTGCTATTGATCTATACGCGATCTTACTTCGCGTCGCTTTGTGCAAAGGTATGGCTTACCTGGAGCACTCTGAGCTACGTCTTGCTCGATCAACTCCGAACAGCGTCTGAGACTCGCGGTTCGTGTCGTTGCCCTGGGCAACGTTATGTAAACAAAATGGCCGCTTGTGTATAACCAAGTCGGCCATATTGGTAGAGGCAATACTGGGACATAAGTGGCATAGAGTGTGAAATATAAATGGCAAATGTAAGGGATGTGAATGTTAGGATATTAATTGCACATGTAAGAATATTAAAGCTTCATGATATCTGTGTATTTAAGTTGTACCTCTAGCACATGTATGTTCTGATAGTATCGTCGTGTACCTCATGGCTAATTGGCTAATTGGCCATTAATGTAAGGTCATATAGCGTAAAGATATACTGTCTAGTATACATCAACAAAGGAAAATACAAACTAATAAATAATAAATGTTTACAACAAATGGTTATAGCAGAAAGCAACAGTGTTTTCAAATCGAGTAGTGATTTATACTTATTGCATGAGCATGAGACAATTTAGCATGTTCATTATTGATATTGCACGGTGAACAAATAGTGACATCATTACAAAAAGCAGTTGAGATCAAATTCCTCGTTGAGCCCTCGTGGTGCCAAGGAATCGAGACGATCTATCCAATAGGCTTCTCTTTGTTGCCTTCTTTTTTTCAAATCAGCATATATGCTTGTCATTTCCAGGGTTTCCAAAATTTGGAACTTGACTTGAGAGATATTATGTTGCTTTGCATTAAAGTGTCTTGCTACGGCTGAATTGATGTTCTTATTGCGTATACATGATTTATGTTCATTCATCCGAATTCTCAGTTTACGCCCTGTTTCACCTACATAGTAAAGTCCACATGGGCAACGTATGCAGTAAATGCAGTTCTCGGTATTGCAGGTGCCATAGCTTTTTATCATGATCTTTTCTCCCGTGTATGGATGGGGAACCACTCCTCCTTTAATAATGTTATTGCAATTACTGCAATTTAAACATGGAAATGTTCCCGTCTTTTTTGGTTTGATCCTTTTGGTTCTGGTATCTCTTGTGTTAACTAGATAATCCCTAAGGTTGCTGGATCTTTGATAAGCAAACGTTGGGGTCTCTAAGAAGAGATTCTTAGTTCTTTCGTCATTTTTAAGTATTGTCCAATGTTTATTTATACATCTTTTGATCTGCATACTTTGGGATGAATATTTAGACACATATACAAGTGATGGGGATTGCTTTTTGTCCTTTGGTGCTAGAGTGCTGGTTCTTGTTATTTTTTGTACCTTTTCTTTTGCTGTCTGTAGATCTTCATTCGGGTATCCCCTATCTTTAAGTTTTTTGCTTAGTTTTTCAAGTTCTTGTTCGTACTCTCTGTCATCACTGATAATTCTTTTTAATCGCAACATTTGACCATAAGGTAAATTCCTCAGAGTGTTTTGTGGATGGAAACTCATACGGTGTAATAGATTGTTCCTGTCTGTAGGTTTTGTAAACAAAGAGGTAGTGATTTGTTGGTTGTTTACGTTCACCAGGATATCCAGATAATGGATTCCTGGATTGCCAATTTCTGAGGTGAACTGAATACGCGGGTCTATATTGTTGATATAACTTGTAAACTCATTAAGTTCTTCTCTTGTGCCTTGCCAAATACCGAATATATCATCTATATAACGCACCCATGTTTTCAATTTGTTCTGCCATTCAGGTTTTTGCAAGATATGGGTCGTCTCGAATTGGTACATAAACGCATTAGCGTAAGCTGGTGCCATTGTTGCTCCCATGGCTGTTCCGGAAGTTTGGATGTAAAATTCATTCTTATATTCGAAATATGAATTCATTGCGATAAAAGAGAGTAGTGATAAGATGAATTCTTTCACTGCTCCTATATCGTTCTCCTGTAACAGGAGCCACTCTACCGCTTCCTGTCCCAAGTCATGTGGAATGCTTGTGTAGAGGTTAACCACATCTATGGTGAAAAATATGTCGTTCTCTGTAAGTTGGACTCCTTCTATGATGTTCAGAAAGTGTGTACTGTCTTTCACATACGTGGATGTCTTCTGTATTAAAGGGTTCAAAAAATAGTCTATGTATGTTCCTAGTGGTTGTAAAATCCCTCCTGTGGCTGCTACTATCGGTCTTCCAGGTGGATTATTAAGACTTTTATGGATTTTAGGCAGCAAGTAAAAATGAGGAATGTTTGGTTTTAAGTTCAATAGAAAGGCCTTTGTCTTATGTGTTATCATCTCTCTTTCTTCTGCTTTTGTAAGAAGTTCATCTAGATCTTTTAATATTCCCATAGTCGGGTCGTGATCTATTTTGGCATAAACATTATGATTGTCCAGTTGTCTTTTACATTCATTTTCGTAATCTGAGGTGTTTAATAATACCAATGCACCCCCTTTATCTGCTGGTCTAATAGTTATTTTTTCATCAGAGTATAGGTTCTGAACAATTGACATTTCCCCTCTGCTGAGGTTTCTGTTCTTTGTCATTCCATATTTGATCTTTTTAAGATCTGTTATAACCATTTTTTCAAAAATGTCGATTGCTGGTACATTAATTGGAGGAGAGAAGGTACTTTTTGGTTTAAATTCTACTAATTCTGATGGTTCTGGAGAAGAATTAGTATTTTCCAATTCCGCAAAGAAAACTTTGAGTTTGAGCTTTCTAGTCAATTTGTGAAGCTCTACCTTAGTGTTGAATAAATTGGTATTATAAGTCGGTACAAATTTCAAACCTTTCTGTAACACCTCTTCTTCCTGTTTAGTTAGTATTCTGTTTGAAATGTTGACCACTAGGTTGCTCGTGCTTGAAATCTTGTTTGGACTCCGGTGCCCCTTCCTCTTGCCCCTCCTCGTTCGTTTCTTCCTTCTCGGTTGTCTAAAAAAGACGTTTGTCGTGATGTTGATGCGCTGGTACTCGGGGTAGTTCTGTTATGACCACTGTCTCCTTCCGCTCTTTGTTGTTGAGGTTGTGCAGTCTGTTCGTCTCTGTTAGAATCTGTGTCTGAACTGCTGTTTTCTGAGTTCCGGTTGGGATTGTGTGGCCTCTGAGGTTGATTTTGAAATCTGTCCGCCCACGTATAAACTTCGTCTCTCAAATAGTCAAACGTGTCACGCCTAAACTTCCTTATTTTTCTTGCTTCCAAATCAGTTTTATATCCCTCAAATCTTGTGTTGATATCTGCTAATATCTCATCCAATGAATCTTTGCTTGTAAGATCTGTGATTTCAACAGATAAAATCTGTATCTCTTGTTCTAGATTCTGTATGTTCATAGAGAGCTCTTTGATCGTGAGTAGAATTAAGTCCAAAGAGCATTTATTAAGAATCTGCTCCCATTTGTGCACAAATTCCTTGCTTTCTTTGCATAAATTCGGTTTAAGTCCAATTCGTAAACCTCTAGGGATCCTTTGTGCCTTGTAATAACGGCCTAATGTCACTGCGTGCAATTTTCGGTTAATTGTTTTTCGAATGGTGTATTCAAGTTGTTTTATCCTTCTGTTAGGATCTGCATCCTTTAGTGTGCTGCTGGTTTCCTTAATTAGGCCTAGGATTGTGTTTGCCTCTTCTGTTGAGAAACCTAGAGTTGTTGCTCTCGTGTCCGTTAGTTTTTCAATTTCTTCATAAGACATAATCGCGTGCTTCCTCTCAAATAGTTACACGGAAGTGAAAATATTGATAAGAGAGAGGGGCGAGAGTGCACAGCTTACTTTCTTAATAGTGTATTTTGTTTTCAATGGAATGTTATTTTGTTAATAAATATATTAATGGGGTGCAGTGACATTAGGCCGTTATTACAAGGCACAAAGGATCCCTAGAGGTTTACGAATTGGACTTAAACCGACTTTATGCAAAGAAAGCAAGGAATTTGTGCACAAATGGGAGCAGATTCTTAATAAATGCTCTTTGGACTTAATTCTACTCACGATCAAAGAGCTCTCTATGAACATACAGAATCTAGAACAAGAGATACAGATTTTATCTGTTGAAATCACAGATCTTACAAGCAAAGATTCATTGGATGAGATATTAGCAGATATCAACACAAGATTAGAGGGATATAAAACTGATTTGGAAGCAAGAAAAATAAGGAAGTTTAGGCGTGACACGTTTGACTATTTGAGAGACGAAGTTTATACGTGGGCGGACAGATTTCAAAATCAACCTCAGAGGCCACACAATCCCAACTGGAACTCAGAAAACAGCAGTTCAGACACAGATTCTAACAGAGACGAACAGACTGCACAACCTCAACAACAAAGAGCGGAAGGAGACAGTGGTCATAACAGAACTACCCCGAGTACCAGCGCATCAACATCACGACAAACGTCTTTTTTAGACAACCGAGAAGGAAGAAACGAACGAGGAGGGGCAAGAGGAAGGGGCACCGGAGTCCAAACAAGATTTCAAGCACGAGCAACCTAGTGGTCAACATTTCAAACAGAATACTAACTAAACAGGAAGAAGAGGTGTTACAGAAAGGTTTGAAATTTGTACCGACTTATAATACCAATTTATTCAACACTAAGGTAGAGCTTCACAAATTGACTAGAAAGCTCAAACTCAAAGTTTTCTTTGCGGAATTGGAAAATACTAATTCTTCTCCAGAACCATCAGAATTAGTAGAATTTAAACCAAAAAGTACCTTCTCTCCTCCAATTAATGTACCAGCAATCGACATTTTTGAAAAAATGGTTATAACAGATCTTAAAAAGATCAAATATGGAATGACAAAGAACAGAAACCTCAGCAGAGGGGAAATGTCAATTGTTCAGAACCTATACTCTGATGAAAAAATAACTATTAGACCAGCAGATAAAGGGGGTGCATTGGTATTATTAAACACCTCAGATTACGAAAATGAATGTAAAAGACAACTGGACAATCATAATGTTTATGCCAAAATAGATCACGACCCGACTATGGGAATATTAAAAGATCTAGATGAACTTCTTACAAAAGCAGAAGAAAGAGAGATGATAACACATAAGACAAAGGCCTTTCTATTGAACTTAAAACCAAACATTCCTCATTTTTACTTGCTGCCTAAAATCCATAAAAGTCTTAATAATCCACCTGGAAGACCGATAGTAGCAGCCACAGGAGGGATTTTACAACCACTAGGAACATACATAGACTATTTTTTGAACCCTTTAATACAGAAGACATCCACGTATGTGAAAGACAGTACACACTTTCTGAACATCATAGAAGGAGTCCAACTTACAGAGAACGACATATTTTTCACCATAGATGTGGTTAACCTCTACACAAGCATTCCACATGACTTGGGACAGGAAGCGGTAGAGTGGCTCCTGTTACAGGAGAACGATATAGGAGCAGTGAAAGAATTCATCTTATCACTACTCTCTTTTATCGCAATGAATTCATATTTCGAATATAAGAATGAATTTTACATCCAAACTTCCGGAACAGCCATGGGAGCAACAATGGCACCAGCTTACGCTAATGCGTTTATGTACCAATTCGAGACGACCCATATCTTGCAAAAACCTGAATGGCAGAACAAATTGAAAACATGGGTGCGTTATATAGATGATATATTCGGTATTTGGCAAGGCACAAGAGAAGAACTTAATGAGTTTACAAGTTATATCAACAATATAGACCCGCGTATTCAGTTCACCTCAGAAATTGGCAATCCAGGAATCCATTATCTGGATATCCTGGTGAACGTAAACAACCAACAAATCACTACCTCTTTGTTTACAAAACCTACAGACAGGAACAATCTATTACACCGTATGAGTTTCCATCCACAAAACACTCTGAGGAATTTACCTTATGGTCAAATGTTGCGATTAAAAAGAATTATCAGTGATGACAGAGAGTACGAACAAGAACTTGAAAAACTAAGCAAAAAACTTAAAGATAGGGGATACCCGAATGAAGATCTACAGACAGCAAAAGAAAAGGTACAAAAAATAACAAGAACCAGCACTCTAGCACCAAAGGACAAAAAGCAATCCCCATCACTTGTATATGTGTCTAAATATTCATCCCAAAGTATGCAGATCAAAAGATGTATAAATAAACATTGGACAATACTTAAAAATGACGAAAGAACTAAGAATCTCTTCTTAGAGACCCCAACGTTTGCTTATCAAAGATCCAGCAACCTTAGGGATTATCTAGTTAACACAAGAGATACCAGAACCAAAAGGATCAAACCAAAAAAGACGGGAACATTTCCATGTTTAAATTGCAGTAATTGCAATAACATTATTAAAGGAGGAGTGGTTCCCCATCCATACACGGGAGAAAAGATCATGATAAAAAGCTATGGCACCTGCAATACCGAGAACTGCATTTACTGCATACGTTGCCCATGTGGACTTTACTATGTAGGTGAAACAGGGCGTAAACTGAGAATTCGGATGAATGAACATAAATCATGTATACGCAATAAGAACATCAATTCAGCCGTAGCAAGACACTTTAATGCAAAGCAACATAATATCTCTCAAGTCAAGTTCCAAATTTTGGAAACCCTGGAAATGACAAGCATATATGCTGATTTGAAAAAAAGAAGGCAACAAAGAGAAGCCTATTGGATAGATCGTCTCGATTCCTTGGCACCACGAGGGCTCAACGAGGAATTTGATCTCAACTGCTTTTTGTAATGATGTCACTATTTGTTCACCGTGCAATATCAATAATGAACATGCTAAATTGTCTCATGCTCATGCAATAAGTATAAATCACTACTCGATTTGAAAACACTGTTGCTTTCTGCTATAACCATTTGTTGTAAACATTTATTATTTATTAGTTTGTATTTTCCTTTGTTGATGTATACTAGACAGTATATCTTTACGCTATATGACCTTACATTAATGGCCAATTAGCCAATTAGCCATGAGGTACACGACGATACTATCAGAACATACATGTGCTAGAGGTACAACTTAAATACACAGATATCATGAAGCTTTAATATTCTTACATGTGCAATTAATATCCTAACATTCACATCCCTTACATTTGCCATTTATATTTCACACTCTATGCCACTTATGTCCCAGTATTGCCTCTACCAATATGGCCGACTTGGTTATACACAAGCGGCCATTTTGTTTACATAACGTTGCCCAGGGCAACGACACGAACCGCGAGTCTCAGACGCTGTTCGGAGTTGATCGAGCAAGACGTAGCTCAGAGTGCTCCAGGTAAGCCATACCTTTGCACAAAGCGACGCGAAGTAAGATCGCGTATAGATCAATAGCAGCTAATTACTCGGAGGAGATAACACATTTGTTCTCCCCACACTAGGCAGTGCTTCATAGAGAAACACCACACGCGGACAGCACGCGTGGGTTGCATACTGATACACAGGTTAGTGAAATGTTCAACTAGCCACAGGTATTCTCACACAATATAGCACGACAATCAACACTCTGGCACAATAAGCACACGCCGCCTAACTTTACCTCTAAGCACCATAGTCACCAAAAAGGCTTAATCGGCAATTTTAGTACGCAGTTGATTAGTCCCATTAATTGTTTGAATTATAGAGCAATATCATTATCTGTGCAAATATTGTATTTTTACTGTCTACAATCATGTATGCTTACTTGTTTGTTTTTTCTCCTCTCTCCCATCTCACTTTTTTGTTAAATATTTGTTTGTCCTTGTGGGCGCCCTGTTTGTTTATCATGATTGTTTTGTTTATTATGATTGTTTTGGTTATTAATTCTTGAATATCTGGTTGTTACACATGATGTATGGAACAATTATTAATTTAAACATTGTAAACCTTCTAAATCTACATATAATGCATTATTATGTGTGTAGTACTAACCTGGCTCTGACGAAGGATACAATCCGAAATGCATTAGCCAGATGGGTTTTCTGTTTTGCCTCAATTGAGATAATTAGCTTTTTTGGTGAAGTTTAACCAATTAAGCACAATTTTTTATGAGCTTTATAAACACAGCAATTGAAAAATTAAAAAATATACACATCTGTGAATTACGATTGAAGTTGGATTTTATTAACTGAATAACGATCACAAAAGAAATCGATTAACCCTTAGTGGGAATCAAGGGTGTGCGGCCCACACCGAAGGCACTTTTGCCTCGGTCTCTTTTTCTCCATGTTCATTTTCTGTGCCCAACACGGTGGCACATGATAGTGGGCTGCACCCCATTAATATATTTATTAACAAAATAACATTCCATTGAAAACGAAATACACTATTAAGAAAGTAAGCTGTGCACTCTCGCCCCTCTCTCTTATCAATCTGTTACAAAAAGCCCTCACCCCTACCCACACCAAAGGAAGGACCCTCGATCGGGTCCCCAACCTGAACTGTAATATCACCATCTCCAACATTGCCCCGCAATCTTGGACTGACCACCATCTCATTACCTTCTCCGCCACACTAAACCTCCTTTGCCCCAAAACTATTGTTATGAGACCTCCACTCCCCACTAGAAGTAAAAAGGATATAAGAGCGGAAAGGTTACTCCCACATCTCCTCCCTGCCATTAACAACCAAGCCATAACACAACCTTACTAGTGGAGGCCTTCAACTGCGCTATGACTAAGGCACTGGACACCACTGCACCTGTCAAACTTCGTAGAGGTAGACAGAAATCTCATCTTAATATTTGGTTCACGCCCCAACTTAAAGAACTAAGACTCCAAAAACGAAAGCTCCAATCATCTTGGCGTCACTCTCCCATTGACGAGAATAAAGTCAAGCTAACAAACCACTCTAAACTCAATAAGAAGGAAATAATTAGCACAAAAAGAATATTTTTAATGACAGAATTGCAAAGGCGAAGTCAAACACCAAGGAACTATTCTCTATCCTTCGGGAAATGGAATCTCCGATACCACAGGCGGACAACACTCCTAATGATAAGCCCTGGTGTACTGACATACAAATATCGAATAAAATTGCCTCCCTCCAACTCAAAATAGCCGACAAGAAAGCCTCACTGCTCCTATCCGAGCAGCAACCCCCACCAGTCACTCCGGTCAGGACCACCCCACCTTTCAGCTTTAAGAAAATTTCGATCCCTGAGACAGAAAAAAAAAATCATACTCTCTTTAAAACCTTCAAACTGCAAAGGAGACAACTGCCCTGCCCAAATTATAAAGGATGCAGCTAGAGACCTAGCCCCTTTCATTTCAAAGCTTATTAATGACACCTTCAAGACTAACTCAGTGCCCAATAATCTTAAAGAATCATGGGTACTCCCACTACTTAAAAAAACAACTTTAGATCCCTCCATCCCTACCAACTACAGACCTATCACCACAGTCCCCTTCTTACTTAAAATTATTGATAGAGTAGCTTACCTTCAAATACAGAACTACCTGGAAGTTAACCTCATATTAGGATCAAGCCAATCAGGTTTTCGCCCTCTCCATGGCACGGAAACAGCCTTAATAGACCTAAAGACCCAAATTGACGAGTTGAAGGGTAACAGGAATGCTACTCCTTGAACTATCTGCAGCCTTTGACCTGGTGGATCATGCCGTTTTATGCAACCACCTTAGGTCGGTTGTCCATTTCGCAAGTTAAAATGGACAAGGGGGGTCCTGGGAGTCTCTCTGCCAGACATTAGTCCTGGTTACGAGAGACTTACCCAGAGTCTTTAAATCACTATCTTTCACAGAGAAGAAATATCCCAAACATATCAGTCTTTGTCCTGCCCTGGGGCAGTCCAGCACCGAAATGCTAGGCAATTCTCCTCTGAACAAGAGTACCAACAGCATCCCCAGACACGTGTTTCGGTCTGGTTGGACCTCATCAGTAGGGAGTAGCTGTGCCTTTCTAAGAATAGTGAGCAAAGGGTCCACGTCTGGATTCCCCTAGTAACTCAGGGTGAGACCCAAAGTTACTTAAATATGCAAATTGACAAGGGGGGTCCTGGGAGCCTCTCTCCAGACATTAGTCCTGGTTACGAGAGACTTACCCAGAGTCTTTAGCTCACTATCTTTCACAGAGAAGAAATATCCCAAACATATCGGTCTTTGTCCTGCCCTGGGGCAGTCCAGCACCGAAATGCTAGGCAGAGGAGAATTGTAACCAGGACTAATGTCTGGCAGAGGGACTCCCAGGACCCCCTTGTTAATTTGCATATTTAAGTAACTTTGGGTCTCACCCTAAGTTACTAGGGGAATCCGGACATGGACCACTTGCTCCTTATTTTGCGAGAGGCACAGATCCACCCTACTGATGAGGTCCAACCAGACAAACACGTGTCTGGGGTTTCTGTTGGTACTCTTGTTCAGAGGAGAATTGCCTAGCATTTCAGTGCTGGACTGCCCAAGGGCAGGACAAAGACTGATATGTTTGGGATATTTCTTCTCTGTGAAATATAGTGAGCTAAAGACTCTGGGTAAGTCTCTTGTAACCAGGACAAATGTCTGGCAGAGGGACTCCCAGGACCCCCTTGTTAATTTGAATTTCTCAAGTGATGCCATAACCTGGGTTCAGTCCTTCCTAGCTAACGGTACAATGAGAGTCTTCTCCCCTTCAGCTTCTGCTGACCCCACACAAATTTCCTTTGGCGTACCTCAGGGATCACGTGTTTCACCTATCATGTATAACATCTTTACTAAGCCCCTGTTTGACACGTTAGATAGACTCGGCATCACCTACACTAATTAAGCAGATGACACCCAGATCCTCATTCCCCTTTTGGGCAACTTTCTGGAGGACTCAGCATTAGTAAACTACCTCCTCGTCCAGGCATGGATAGCATCCCATGGCCTCTGCCTGAACAACAACAAAACAGAGTTACTAGTCCTAGGTTCAGAGACGACTCTTAAAAAAACTTAACCCTAGCTATACCTCCTTCAACATTGACAATAACGTCATCATGGTGATGCCGTAGTTAAAACTCTAGGCTTCTACCTCGATTCTGCACTAACCCTCAAGAAGCAAGTCAACTCACTAGCATCCACAACAGCCTACACCTGCAAACTGATCTGAGGCTGTAGACCATTTCTCTCTGATACTAGTTGCATCGCCCTGGCCAATACACTCATAATATCTAGATTGGACTATTGTAATGCTTTGTACGCGGGAACTAATAAGTACATTACTGACAAATTGCAAAAACTTCAAAACAATGCCCTTAGAGCAGCTTTAAATATCCCCATCAGAGATCACATTTCCACCTTCAGAAGAGAGCTCAACTAGCTTAAGATCAATGACAGGATCCTCCTTAAAACACTCTCACTGAAATCTAAATGTCTGAACAACATATTTATTTGCATTTTTAAAGCGCTCACACAGCCCACGGGCATCAAGGCGATGTTACAGGAATTTTAGTTTTAGTTTTGTAATTGTATTTTTCTACGTCTTAGTTGCGGATTTATAACGCGCTTAAATACCCAGAGGTTTCTAAGTGCGGACCCGGGGATTTAACCTTTGTTGCTTCGTGCCATCTTGCTTCCAAGGCGAACACGTTGCTGGTGAGCTATCCTCCTGGAACATAGCTCCACCATATCTCATAGAAAGAACAAACAAGAGACTTACCTCCCGTCCCATGAGAACTGCCAATGCCCACACTTTAGAGATCCCCAGATTAAATGTACGGCACTAGCTTCCCGGTCATAGTTGCGCAATCCTGTAATGCACTCCCCTCAGATCTCAGAACGGATCAACCTTACTCAAGATTTAGATGGAAAGTCCTCACCTGGATACGACCAAACGACTCCTAACCCAACTCGTCCTGTACGTGTATCACAACTGTAACCTGCTACCTAATGCCGGTTAGGACTTGCCATTCTCAATGTATCTGTTACCAATGCATCACTTGACTGCAATCATGTAATACCGATATGCGACCACTATTCTCTGTACAAACTAATGTGGCAGTAATGCTCTATATTTCCTGCATTTATGTACCTATATTTCCTGCATTTATGTACCTATTTATTCTGTAACTAAGCTTCAAGTCTACTTGTCATTTTGCGCCTAGCTACCTAAGGGTTTGGTGCACTTTATCAAATAAATAAACAAAACAAACAAGCCATGCATGGTTGTGACATGGTGGCTGCTAGGGTCATACAAATATATAGCCACAGCAATTTGATATTCTATTGTGGCCCAGATTTGACATCCCTAGCATTTTATGTATAGTGCATCATTTAACAGAATAGGATAGGACCGCAATTAATTACAGGGGCACAGTGTAACATTCGATGATGAAACTTTGCCAACATTGAATCAAAAACTTTTAAGATGGACATATAGTCAGGAGTGGTGTCCATCACGAGTGGGACAAAGCAGAATCATCCTTTTTGATATTGATATTTTATTTGTATCACACTTGTACACAAGTGTTTCAGAGCGTGACAAGGCAAGGGAGGGGAAGGGAACAAGGGAGAACAAAAATAACGATCTTACTAGGCCCAGTGACATTGAGAACGTGCAAGTGCATGGGAGATGGCAAGGGGAAAAGTGCACGGAAGGGGGGGGCGGAGTGGAGCATGTGGAGCAAAGGAAAACAGATAAACATAACATAAATAAATAATCAAAGGCGACAAACAGTTATAGTGCAGCCAGCAAGTGGCAAGTGCTCGGTTTAAGGCAGCAGACAGGGTATGTCTGATAAGTGCAGGAAAAAAAAGGGGGGGGAACTGTATGGTTACAGATACAGAACCCAGTGCAAGGGATTGCCCGGAGGCAGTGTGGGGTGGGTGGCAGGGTGAGGAGGCACCTGGGTCCGGACGTCAGAGGGTAGGCCAGGTGCACGGTGCCGAGAGAGAGAATATCATCAGAGGAGAGGGTGGGCGAAGGCAGAAGCAAAGAGGAAAGTCTTCAGGAGCTATCTGAACTGGAGATGGTTCTGCTCAAGTTGATTGACACTGTGGGAGTTAGAGGAGCGAAGAGTTCGAAAGGGGAGGTATTTACGGAGGGATCGCTGAAGGTATTTTGGACCCAGGCCCCAGAAAGCCTTGTGGACAATGCAAAGCGTTTTGAATTTAATCCTTGCATCCACTGGGAGCCAGTGGAGAGATTTCAGGGATGGAGAGATATAATCCCAGGGCTTGAGGCCAAGGACAAGTCTCACAGTCCTGTTCTGGGTGAGTTACAAAGGGCAGAGAGTAGAGGCAGGTAGATTTAGAAAGAGGCTGTTACAATAGTCCAACCTAGAGAGAACCAGGGTTCTGGAGACATTGAGCTTCTGGGGGAAGGAGAGGAAAGGAAGAATACCTCTTAGGTGGTGCAATAGGAATTTTGACTTTTTAGAGATATCAGAGATGTGGGCAGAGAAGGAAAGCATGGAATCAAAGATGACCCTGAGGTTCTTGGCCTCACAGGTGGCGGTAGGAGGAGGGCCAAGGGAGGCCAGCCAGAGAGTGAGGGGAAAGGAGGGTTAAGGTGTGCCGATGAGGAGGATCTGCGTCTTTCTGGCATTCCGGCAGAGATCGTTGGCAGCACACCACTCCTGGATGGCAGATGGGCAATCAGAGATGAGAGAAGGAGAGGAGGTGGCCAAGGGAAGCCTGAACATTAGTTGAGTGTCGTCAGCATAGCACTGGAAGTTGGGAGCAGAAAATGGCAGTGCGGTGGGCGAGAGTTGCCAGGTATTGGTTGAAGAGCCAGGGTGAGAGGTTAGACCCTCTCGCAACCTTTCTTGCTTAATAGGTGAAACAATGAATACCATTGACTTGCATAGAAAACTCAAATCTGGATTTATTGCTAGTCAGCATCTTGGAAAGATTGATAGGCCTTGCAAAGAGAGTCGAATGTGAGGTGTGCTTGACTCAGAATTTCATCTTCAGAAGTTGATCAAATTAATTCCATTTATGCCGTTAAAAGGCAGTAACGGTTACATGCCGGCAACGCTTAGTAACATACGCTTGAGATTCTTGCACATGGCTCATTGTTCCCTAATGCTGAGGTTGATAAAATGACCTCAGACATGTGACTGACTCTTCACCAGTCCTAAATGCATTTAGAGGCACAAGTAGGTCAGTCAATCTGTCAGATCCCAACAGTGTGCTGCCTCTGATGGGTAGTAAGGGCAGAGGAAGAACCATGCACATGCATCTCTCCCCCATTTTTCCGGCAGTGTAGCTCAGTGCCTTTTTGTGCTGGCTGCAGACACCTGTGTTGCATTCACTCACACCGGAATTTAGGCCATGATAAGATTCCGTGTCTTGCTGCAAAAGCCATGTTAGGGGTACCAGGTATGCAAATGCTCCAGTGACTGGACACACACTGGAAAAACTAGTCCAAGGCCAAGCCTACCATGCTGCCCACAAAGTTATGGCACTGGAGCAGTAGCAAAGGCAGCCTAATGTGTCAGAACAGGTGACACGTGTGACAGCATGCCACAGCACTATGGCATGGATAAGGTATTTTTTGTGCTTTAACGTGAAAACAATATTACAAATTAGTAATAACACTCGCAACAGGTCTAGGGTGTATTAAAACTGTTGAGACGTCTCAGAGAAAAAATGCATGTAGGTGGACTCAAACCACTGACCTCAGAACATAATTATATTCTAAAAAACAAAAGAGATCCCAGTCTCTCTGCGCCAAGGAATCGAAATTTATTGAGGGTGAAAAACGCCTGACACGTGTTTCAAGCTGCGTACAGCTCTTCTTCAGAGGCTTGAAGAATTACAGCAATTAGTCGTCAAAATTAAACGTAGGACAATGCCAGGATGAATTCTCACACTGCCTCGCTATTGCGGAAGGCGCGGCCATCGTAAGTTTGAGTCTGCTCAGAATTAGGTAATTCGATGCTGTAATTCAAGCCTCTGAAGAAGAGCTGTACGCAGCTTGAAACACGCGTCAGGCGTTTTTCACCCTTAATAAATTTCGATTCCTTGGCGCAGAGAGACTGGGACCTCTTTTGTTTTTCATAACTTACCTCGTGGATTTATACTGGCAGTATATCCGCACCACCCAGACACCTGCAGGCTTGGTTGATCTCTTGTTATACAAGCGCTGTGGACCTGCGCTGTGGACCTGTGACTCTATCTGCCATAACCTCGTTTTAATTATTTTCTAACTTTGCATTGAGTTAGAACTTCCATCTCTCACATTTTAAAATCCTAGGTTAGGGTTTGGGGGAAGCGTGATTTAACGTTGGGATTTTTGTAACAGTTGTAATAGAATTTCGGGTGGGTCCTAGGGGGACATTACCGGTCGGGTAATGCCCCCTGGGCTACGTTTAAGCCCAAGTGAAAATCTCACCCCAGGGGCATTACCTGACTGGTAATGCCCCACCTCCTCGGGTTCTATTGCTTTAGTAAAGTGACCACCAGAGAGCCCGATCACACAAAGCCTGATTTGGGAGTTTAAATGGTGCATTTTACAGCACATTTGTACTTAAAAATTGGTAAACAGCCATGCCATTTACAATCTATTCTGCGTGCCAACACATGAGGAAATTCAACATATGCCACGTCAGGATCAGAAGGCAGGAGCACTTTCCTTAGGCATTCCCTGTGTGTAGGTAATTGACACAGACAACATAAGTGCGTAAAAATAATGATTGCATGCGTATATCATACATTACAGCATGGTCTGCAACGATTGTCTGACCTGGTGTTTTGACTCCAACTCCAATGATCCCTCGCCATTGGCTTTACCTACCAGGACTGTTCAATGTTTTAGTCGAAAACATGGGGGGGGAGCAAAGGTTGAAGCCTCCCTCATTATTGGGATTCAAATCATCAATAGAGATTTCTTTAACACGTTCAAGCTGAACGGGGGTGGACTGGGAACTAAAACAGGCCCTAGAAATAATTACTGGAGACCAAAAGAGGCCCTGGAAATCATTTTCAAAGTGGCCCCATATTACACATTTTCAGCAAGCTCAATGCCTTTCCTATGAGAAAATTTGGAACTACCACACAAAAGTGGCACAGGGTGCAGAGGCCCACCGGGAAATCTCCAGAGTTCCCTATAGGCCAGTCCGCCCCTGAAGCTGAATGAAGCAACACATTGACCCCCACAGACCCACACAATTATTTCGCCCTCTGGGCTTGGCGCGCAGCGATTATTACATGATGATGCCCCCGTCAGTTTCAGTAATAACTGGTCATCTAGTGGTGGCGGCTGAAGTCGGTCCCTCATGAGAATTTTTGAAGTAGGGTTCCACTACTCCATCTCATTTGTATAGTTTCTCTTCTTGGGAGTTAATTTGGTTGCAATGCCTTCCTTGGATAACGCTGTGCAACGTGCATGTGATAGAGTATGGTCCAGAAAGACATCTCAGTGGGACAAGACACCACAGCAGAGGCCTATGCGTTTTGCTCCGGTTAGAGATATTTCAAATGATTCTGAAAGCCCTGAAAGCCGGCCTTCTGTTTCATCAGCATTGCTACAGAATAGCATTGCTCCACTATTCATTAAATCTCTTGGGCATACAGCAACTGGAACTATAACTATAAGTGGTTATTTATAACGCGCTTAATACCCAGAGGATTCTAAGCGTGAACCCGGGGCTCGAACCCAGGGGTGTTGCTAGATCTGGAAGAGATCCGGGGCTATGCTAATGTCGAGGCTGTTGGAACTCGTGGTTAGCTAGCCTTTTGGCTCTAGCCCCTGAGCTTCTATATGGGGTTAAAACCAAAAGACCAGGGGCTATTGCCCCCTCAGGCCACCCCTAGCAACGCCTCTGCTCGATCGAAACTGTGTTGCTCCGCGCCCTCTTGCTTCCAAGGCTAGCGCGGTGCCCCATAGCTCTCCTCCCAAGCCAACTGTGACGCAGGGGTGAACTGTGAACCGAATATGTCCCTGGAAAGGTTTTTCAAAGGGGCCTCAGATTACAGCGTGTGAGAAAGCCAGGCCCTACTAGGCTGTCCATGGGAGATCTCTGCCCAAGAAAGTTTTGAAGAATGGGTCCACATAGTGAATTTTGAAGCACTTGTGTCCCTATAAAGGCAATAACAAGTAGTTAAACATAACAGAAAAAGACATAAAACATTTAAGATTTAGGATTAACATTCTGGAATCTTTATAACACATTCTTTGCTTCGAGGGGAGGAAAGATGGTTGGAAAGGGAGTGCTTGACTAGAAGAAAGAGTAAGAAGAGCAGAAAACCAAGGTAATCACACAAAAGAGGCTCTTGGGATAGAGCAAAAATCCTCCACTCCCACTTACTCCCCCTTTTCCACTTTATTAATGGGGGATTATTTACTGGTAATCTTAATTACTCCAAGACCTGTTCTTCCTCGTCACATTACTTAGGAACCACAGCTCCCGCCCTACGGTCGCTGCCTAGGTCCATAAGCGACTGAGTATTCAACTGGATTGGCAAGGCCAGGTAGGGAATTATACCCTACGTAATAGAAGGAGGCGGAGTGTGAGGGGACAACACAAAGAAATAGAAAGTGGGGTCCTGTTAGGAGGCAGGAAGACTCAGAGTAAGGGGATGAGGAAGAAGGAGGAGACGGGTAGTGATGAGAGCATGGCTAAGGAAAAGTGCACAAGCTGCCCTCCTGCCAAATGGACACAATGCTTATGGACAGGCTTGGACTGGCCTATAGGGCAATGGCCGAACCAGAAACTCAAAATGCAGGTGTAGGCCAATTTTTTTTGGGTCAAAGTAGGCCACTTATAAGTTACCTCACCATGTCGTTTTGACCAGTGTTACCGAATACATATTCTTTACAATGCACGATTTGCATCACATTTTATCAAAAACCTCCCCCCTGGGTACTACTGAAACAGTCTGGCACAAAAGGAATGAATTGCCATTTGCAAGGGTGTGCCACTTTTTTTTCATTGGCGCCCGAGACCGTTGTATGCCCCGCTCCAACCCTGCTTGCATGCAACCTGCACGCTCTCGAGTATGCACCCATGGGGGATTTACGCCTCCTTGGGAGCAGGGTAGATGACTATCAGCCTAGATGTGATTGGCAGATTGATGAGGGCGTTGTTGCAGCATCGCGTGAGGCAGCAGCGGCGAGTCATCATTGCCCTTCAGGCTGGGGGCGTGTGCAAAGCTGGGCCTATCTATCCAGTATGCACTCCAGCCTGCAGCTAGCTGGGTCACGGCAGCCCACCTGCTCTCCCAGCAGCAGAGGCCACGCGCTGCCATCCAAGCCTGCATAGCTTCCTGGGGGCTGGAAGAGTGCCACAGGCTGCCATCCAATCCTGCATAGCTTCCTGGGGGCGGGGGGAGGAAGAGTGCCACCGGCTGCCATCCAAGCCTTCATAGCTTCCTAGGGGGGCGGAAGAGTGCCACAGGCTGCCATCCAAGCCTTCATAGCTTCCTGGGGGGCGGAAGAGTGCCACAGGCTGCCATCCAATCCTGCATAGCTTCCTGGGGATGCGCAGGAGTTCTCGGAGCATTTGAGGCGTCAAGAAAGTGGTTGCGGGACATTAAAATCAGTCAATAAAAGTGTGTACTCCTTCGCACTAAGCACAGCACTACAATATTTGCTAAGTATCACTGGCGGGTTTTCTCCATAATAAGGAGAAGTGTGTCCCCTCCCCCCACCGCCCCTGGTGGGACTGTGGGTGCTCAGGGCTGTCTGTCTAATTGCTTCTGGTAAATGAATCCCTTCCTCACACTTTACGGTAAATCACTTTCTTTTGACATCTGTTATCCAGTAGTTTTATCCGGGTTTCCAGTACAGTGCGTGCAGCAACTATTTACCAGAACCTTTCTAACCTCTTAAATGAAGCCGATAAACACGCCTTTGCTCGCACATTTCTTCCCACTTACTCCAGCATTGCACTCTGTGAACCGGGGACTGGAGCCCAACCGGAAGGGCGTGGCAGCGATGCCTGGCAATCGAGTTAGGCCCTACATTGGTCCCGCCCGGTGTCCAAAACATGCATTGCCGATGCGCCAGCTGCTAACGACATCCTTAAAAGGCGATGGCTTTACAACAACCGGGACAAGAAAGACAAATTAACCACGGCATTCGCAACACAAGTGTGGGTTCATAGCCACTGATTTGTTTCATTACTTGTTGGAAAAACTAGTTTCCTTTGCGCTGATCTTTTTGTAGTGAACTTTCATCCAACACGCACTATACAACGCTGAATATATGTATGTATGTATTATTTTATTTGGACAGAGCACCCTATAATTGCAAGCCAACATGGCATTCCTCAGATGTGAGCCCAGTTCTGCTTTTAACGCTGCATTATGGGACGTGTAGTCGTACGTTTTCCAATTAGAAACCCATGGCGACAAGTCTCGGAATGCCAGGACTGTGTTAGCTGGCTGGACTAGCTTCTCCCGACTGGAATGGGGCAGGTTGGCATGCATCCTAGTAGACGCCTGGAATCCAATTTAGGAGGGGCACAGAGGGGGGCACAAACAAAAGTAGGGGGCCGCCTATGAAAGGGCAATGTGTGACGTCAGAAGCACTCCTGAAGAGAATATTTTGTGCACACCAATTATCACACCCCACTGCACCTCCCCTCCCATCAGAATGTAAGCACTAAACCATTAAGTCACTAATGACCCATCATTAGCGGTTTTGTGCACTACATTCTGATTGGAGGGGCTGCTTTTGGCTGCACGGGGAACTTAGCTCTTCATTGTTGTGCGGCAGCATTGATTGTGGCCCTGTGTGTGTGCTGATGGACACAGCACTGCAGACAGTGCAGAGAAAGTAGCCCAGCTGAGGTGGGGAGTGGGATTGGGAGGATTGGGGGGGTAGCGAGGGGGCACAAGGCAGGGCCCAGGATTTCATAGCCCACCCGCCCCACGCATTCTCCCTAGTGACGCCACGCACCGTATTCCTCAAGTTAGGAATTCTTGGCACTTCAGTTCAAGGAAGGCACACGGCGATGAATGAGAGTAAACAACAGGCGAACGATTGAATAGAATTAGCTCGCTTAAACAAACAATCAAATGACCTCAATGAAAGTGGGAGAAAAACAGGCCAGTGCACTATGAGGGGCACACAGAGAGGGGGGCATGCATTACTTGAGGCCAGTA
This sequence comes from Ambystoma mexicanum, assembly GCF_040938575.1. NCBI lineage: Eukaryota > Metazoa > Chordata > Amphibia > Caudata > Ambystomatidae > Ambystoma > Ambystoma mexicanum. The sequence continues at coordinate 238,711,468 of NC_090939.1, read as the reverse complement.
GTGTCCAGAGGGCAGGGTGCATGGCTACCTCTTCATCAGAAAAGCGCCGGCTGGGCAAGCACACAGCCAAGTTGCAATAGAGCACCAGTGAACATTGATACGCCATCACGTTTAAGAAGTGGTCCTAACTAAAGGCAAGCGTTTCGTCTGGTTCTGAAGGTAAAAGCAGGCAAACCCAATGGTGTAGCCGACAGGTTACCAAGTAATGCCGCGGAGAGCGGCAAAGGGCCAGGAATACCAGCGCAGCGGCTGGGTAAGAAACGTGATGTGGGTCATTTCACGTCGGCGTAACTCGCTCACATTCAACGCCAAGCATCGTTTACTCTGTTTCTCCACATAAATAAATATACAAATATCCTACGTTTCATCTTGACACATCCCGCATCTTGAGTTCTAATGTTTCTGTAGCACTACATTTCGCTTCCCAAATGATTAAGACGAGAAAATGCCATTGATATGTTTGCCCTACTGCAATCTCCCTTTTCTCTTCACTTCTTCAATTATTTGTGCTGTATTGCAAAATGTTTTCCATGTTTAGTGCCCATTTTCCACATAATGCGTTTTATTTAATTTTTTTAATTTTACTTTTAGACTGACAACGCGTCTTGTCATTTTCAGTTTTTTTTTGTATCTTCAATGTGTTATATACATATTTTTATATGTGCAGTTTCTGTAAAACGTCACTCGGGTCAGTTTGTATTTCACTGAATTATGTTTCTGCAAGATGCGTTTTAATAAAATGAATCAGGTGTTAAGCTATTTGATATGTATATAGCGCCTACTGCCATTAGTATGGTTTTGAAGCACTGTGAGATGGATGGATAACTAGAAACACATCGACTCCTTACGAAAAATAGTGTATGTTACTATATACATGCTGGTTAATAGATATATATTTTAACATATGTATTGTGTTTCGGTTTGCAGTACACATATCACAAGCAAGAGAATACAATATATACACATATAATCTAAAACAAAACACCGTATTATATAGTGAATCATTCAAATCTAGCAATTTAATTAGCAAAACGTATTATGAAAGACAGTATCACACCATAGCGTTCCGCTGCTATACTTGCCATTAACAGGGGTGGACTGGGAACCAAAAGAGGCCCTGGAAATTATTTTCAAAATGGCTCCATACTACACATTTTAAGCAAGCCCAACCCTTTTCCTATCAGAGAATGTGAAAATTAAAAACAAAAGAGGCCCAGGGTGCTAAGGCCCACTGGGAAATCCCCAGAGTACCCTGTAGGCCAGTACAGCCCTGGCCATTAACATTATTATGAAAGACAGTATCACACCATAGCGTTCCGCTGCTATACTTGCCATTAACAGGGGTGGACTGGGAACCAAAAGAGGCCCTGGAAATTATTTTCAAAATGGCTCCATACTACACATTTTAAGCAAGCCCAACCCTTTTCCTATCAGAGAATGTGAAAATTAAAAACAAAAGAGGCCCAGGGTGCAAAGGCCCACTGGGAAATCCCCAGAGTACCCTGTAGGCCAGTACAGCCCTGGCCATTAACATTATTATGAAAGACAGTATCACACCATAGCGTTCCGCTGCTATACTTGCCATTAACAGGGGTGGACTGGGAACCAAAGGAGGCCCTGGAAATTATTTTCAAAATGGCCCCATACTACACATTTTAAGCAAGCCCAACCCTTTTCCTATCAGAGAATGTGAACATTAAAAACAAAAGAGGCCCAGGGTGCAAAGGCCCACTGGGAAATCCCCAGAGTACCCTGTAGGCCAGTACAGCCCTGGCCATTAACATTATTATGAAAGACAGTATCACACCATAGCGTTCCGCTGCTATACTTGCCATTCACGTTATTATGAAAGTCAGTATCACACCATAGCGTTCCGCTGCTATACTTGCCATTCACGTTATTATGAAAGTCAGTATCACACCATAGCGTTCCGCTGCTATACTTGCCATTCACGTTATTATGAAAGTCAGTATCACACCATAGCGTTCCGCTGCTATACTTGCCATTCACGTTATTATGAAAGTCAGTATCACACCATAGCGTTCCGCTGCTATACTTGTCATTAACATTTCTCACCAAATAGGTGTACAATTTGCTTAATGCATTCCAAAACAAACACTATCAAACAAATCTGCTCCCCCGTCAAAGTACACGACCCAAGATGATCAGTGATAATCTGGAGAGGATTGTGTGAACAAATCTGGCAAAAACCATCAGCCATATTTACATGGTCCTGTCACTTTCAAGGAATAAATGCTTCCATGTTTCGAGTCTGTTTTAGATTGTCATGGTCTGCAGCCTCTGTTCTCTAATATAGGGCTTCTAATCGGGACATGGACACCCACTGTGCCTAAAAAATGCATTGTAAAACGTGGATAAATTATCATTAGGCCCTTACTAGGGAATCTAAGTCAATATGTAGGCAAACAACCAGCTCAAATGTTGAATAGCCTTCATCATTTCCATAATGCTCCATCCTGATTGTATTGGTGCACCAACCCCATTCTAATAATTGAGGGCTATCAATTAAGAGCTGTTTATTGGAGCCCACATCCTTTATCCTTTCAAATAAACTCACACTGAGCCAGATAATTCACCAAAACCCTGCAGGATTTCAATTCCATAATCCTTTTTATATCCCCATACAGGGTATGCCTTTCAGCCCTCAAAATGAAGGCATACGCAGTAAGGTTCCTCCATAAAACCAGCTAATTTGAGGATGAAAGTCCTCATTCATGTCTTATCATCACCATGAGCACTGAACAAGGAAGACTAAGATTACCCGTCCATACAAAAGTCTTGGTTCTTTCCAAGGCAATCCAATCATTTAAATGCTACAAAAAAGCTCAGACTGAACACAGCTCCAAGCTCAATTTTTCAAAAACAAAATGTTTGTTTTATTTTGTTAAGGTTGCCCTTGTTGATGATATTGCGTTTCGGCTATATTGGAAAGCCTGTTCAAATCAGGGCATAATCACTCTTAGGTCATACAGATTTTGAACAAATAGTAATACATGTTAATGGTAATTTAAAGCAAGTTGCCAAAGTAGGTAGAGGAGAGAATGAGGGGAGACGGTTAAGGGTAAAGCAGCAAAGTAATAGCAATACATTTCAAACAAGTATTCCATTTTACAATCACAGAAAAACAAGGATGAGTAATGGGGATGATCCATAGGGAATGGAAAACAAATTGCATATATATATTCAAATGCAAAAAAAAGGAAATAGAAAAAACAAATTAGTAAAAATAAAATAGGAAGTTATGATATGTATTTCCATATCTTGCACCAATTAGTTACTTGCTCTTAAGTAGGTTAAGTGTTTAGCTGAGTTAAGTAGTTCCCATATGTTTATCTGTGGAATCAGGAAAAAATACAATATTACGGCTGTTACACCAAGCAAAGGAAAATACACCGACACGGGCTTGTGAAGATTCCCAGAATCTTTATTACAAAACTGAACAGTAGTCAACAAAGTACACAAATAGCTATTTGGCCATCAATACATCAAAGAGACCACCAGTATGGTTCAATGTGAGCAGTGAGCAGAATTTCATAGCTGGACATCAGAGTATTTATATAATTTGTTATAATGATGTCCAGCCTCTTACAAGTTAATAATACATTGGGCTAGGGTCGAGCCAGGGTCACTTTCCTAATTTACATATCTCGTGAATGTCGTTTTCTTTTGAATGCATTTACTAACACACTCTATTATTATTTAATTTAACGTTACACTCTTTACGTATCGTTTTAATACAGATTAAACAAATGTTTTGCATATTGTATTTTGGATAGCATTACTGTTCTTGTAGTTTAACATTTGCTAATTCAAGTAATCCCCTGATCCCGAGGTCAACAAAGGACAAGGTCTACATGACCCGAACATGTAGCCTGAAGGCAGGTTGGACATTAACCCTCCTACAGAGGTTGAAGAGGTTAAGGCAAGAACAAGAGCCCACGAGACGGCCATTTTAGACTACAGGGTGACTTTTACACAGCAAGAGAACCTAAAATGGCGGTTTGATTCAAGATGGCGGCTTACATCAATTTCTAAGGTCAAGACCTTGTCGTAGAGAGTTATTTGCGTACAATTTTAAGCAACTTGGCGTAGGCCAATATACATACAATCATTACAATAGGAGGTATAATTTAAAATCCGGTTTGTCAAACCCTCCTTTTGGCCTATGCCAAGTGCTAACACTACTTCTGATCTCTTTGCAAGTAACTCCATAAATCATCGTCCATACACCCTGAATCATTGTCTGACATATCTATTGCCATTAGATCTGACACCAGAGTTTCTTTTAACACATACTCTTTGGAAACCTTCTCTGGGGCGTATAATTTATGCCCTAGTACACTCGTTGCTTGCGCGCAACATCCCCCTAATACTGAGCATATACCAGGGAGACACTATATACAACAGCAAAGAAACAGAAAACTTCCCAAGATAATCAGCAGGGCCAAAAACAACTTCCATCCCCATGCCCGTAGGAGGTCCCAAAACCATGCACTAAGTTCCCAGTTTCCCTCAGGAGCATGTACTTCTGAACTAAGAATATGTAGATTTTGGATAGCCCTAAAGATCGTCGGAGAGGAGTCTGGTTCATAAACGCAGCAAGCGGACCCCACTAATTTACATACTCCTCCCCGCTCGGCCAGAATGACATCTAATGCCATCTGGTTCTGAAGGGCCACTAACCTTATTGCTTTCTGTTCTAACGTCATATTATAGAGTATGTCAGTGGTCCGATTGATGGTTTTCTCCAATACTCTCGCTAGTCCCCTGATATCTTCTGAATTGGTAATTTGCCCAAAAAATGGCACAAAGGATTTCATGATATCTCCTAGAGTTTGCGCTGGAGTATCCCCTTTCACACCTCGTCGTGGATGAGTTTTCGAAACATCTGCAGTACTAGCAATAAATACCCCAGGTAGTAGAATCCCTAAATAGCAGGTTCCTTGCCAATCCCTGGACAACCATGGAAATGCCACATTACCGCAAACAAAATAGACAGGTTCGCCTATGTACAGAGGTCTGTTTTCACTAGTCAAATTCACAACGTTGGCGCACTTTCTAAAATTACCCATTGACCGTGTTCCATTCCTTTGTATGCAGAAGGATACTGAATCGGGGCTCTGATTAACAGAATAAGATGGATGCGTGGCATCCTTATTGTCTATAGGAGCCATTTTGAAAGAGATTAAAGACTGAAAAGGACGAGACAATCTATCGGAGGGCCTAACTGAAGCAACGTTCGGTTTACTTCTATTTGCGAAAAGCGAGCAACCCCGGGACATCAAAACATGCTTTTCAAAGTTATTTAAATTTGTACCATCAAAGTTCCCTGAGGTGCTGTCATTCCATCGACCAAAAAATAGTGCTCTAAGGGAAGCGTAACAGGCAGTTGTCAAAGGTAAAGGATGAATATACCAACCTAGCCCCTTATCCCCATGTTGCGGTAAATGCAAACAGATCCAACAATTGGTTTTATTAAAAATTGCATGAGTGGCATTCATTATTAACAAAAGGGTATTATTCTGATAGTTCTGTCTATGCAAAAAATCTCTAGGTGACAAAGTATGCAATTGTACGCAAGGAGTGGGGATAACAGATACATTTTCAATAGGTAAAAAGTCCTCTAACGGATATGCCTCCTCCAGATACCATAACCCAAAACCAACAGTTACTAAAAATCCAGTAATTATCACAAAAAGGCAACAATACATTTTGGGGGTCCCCTTACATGCTTGATCATTGTCTCTGCTAGTCACATGCTTATCTAAAAGTTTGGTACGAGCGGTAGCGGGTGCAGGCATCGTAATCTTCAACCGAAAAGACACTGATTGTTTGTTTGCTGGCGACGCCAGTCGCGCGTCTTCTTAATGTCTTTCCCACAACCCTTAGCCAACAGAATCTTCCCGTGCAGTCGGGCCAAAAGGCAAGCCCTCAAATGATTTTCTCAATCGCACAGTCAAACCATGCTGTACGTTTACTTCCTTAAACGCAAGTTATATTTTGCATTTTCTATTGAGGACAAAGTGTCGTCACTTCCTCCTGGAAGTGGCGAATGAACGGAAATGGGATCAGAAAAGGATTGATCCGGAAGTTCCACTGTTGGGGAGTGCGGAGACAAGATGGCTGTTTTGTCTGGCCTTGCAGATTCTGAAGCGGTCTCCGATTCTCCCTTGGTTGTTGCTGCTTCGGGCACACAAGTTACAGCAGTGGGAGGGGATTCTGTATCTTCTGTGACGAACGGCACGGGTTGTCAGATCCGTTTGGTGTGCGTCGCATGAAACCAGATCTTACGACCCGCTACCCGCACAGCACTCTGGGTGACTAGCAGGACTTGGTAGGGACCCCTCCACCGGGGTGCAAGGCAAGACGACCTCTCAAAAACCTTCGTGAGGATCCAGTCCCCCGGTCGTAGACTGTGACCAGGACCCTCGTAACGTACAGGTAATGCCTCTCGCACCTGGTGATAAATTGAAAACAGATTTTTAGTCAACTGGTTACAGTAATCTGAAAGAAGCACATTTTCTATGTCCCGTAGTGAGCGGCTTTTTTGGCAAACCCCAAATATTGGCAGGTCTCCCCATTACCACCTCAAAGGGAGAGAGCCCAGTCTTAGTTTGAGGGGTTGTTCTCATTGATAGTAACACGATCGGTAAGGCGTCTGGCCATTTTAGCTTGGTGCCAGCACACACCTTAGTGAGCTTGTTCTTTATGATGCCGTTATGCCTTTCCACTAATCCGGCACTTTGGGCATGTCTGGCCGAATGGAACCGTTTGTCAATCTGTAATCCTTTGCAAATTTGTAGGATTACAGTAGCGATAAAGTGTGGCCCATTATCTGACCAGATGACTCTCGGCAGCCCGAACCTAGGAAAAAACTCTTTCAACAGAGTTTTTGCCGTGGTTATGGCGTTGCATCTCTAACCGGGAAAGCCTCAACCCACTTACTAAAGGCACAAATGACAACCAATACATATTTAAAGGAGAGTTCCGGGACTTTTTTTTTATTGTCCCTACGGTTCGGCCATGTGTTTTTAAGCATAACTCGGTAGATCGTGGAAAACTTTCCTTTGGACCTTACCCGACTTTTCGTCCATTAACGCACTCGAAATCAGCCGCCATTTTATGATAATCCTATCACTTGCCGCATCGCCCTGGCTCACCTGCTTTTGCGGCACTAAATCAAATCCCCCGCCCCCGAGGCTGACATCAGCAGACGCGTACCGCCCATTTCCCAACGCCAAAGCACGTTTTGTGTCAACAATCGCTGCGCCTCAGCTAATGAAGTGTCGCCATGGAAACGGCAGGACGCCTCTTTCCTCAATAAGTATAAACACACCGTTTCACAACACACAGCAGCAGATTTTCGATTCCATTACTCTCGCTGTGTTACTTTGAGTATTCTGTGACTCGTTTCTGTGCTCTGGTCAGCTACCTTCGTTGATTGTAGCCCGTGTGAACAGATACCAGTACCACCGCTATAAATTATTTTACTTTCTTTACCACACAATGGCTACAATAATGCCGTATATGTACGAGCCCGAGTACACCGAGGAAGAACTACTGGAAAGGCAAGCACGCGAAAACGATGGGGATTCGGACGGCAGTTGGGAGGACCAGTCAACGGATGAAGAGCCTGGACCATGTCGCATGGACGGCGTCTCCACCTGGTGCACGTGCAATCGGTGCGAGCTAATGCCAACTGAGGAGGAGAACTGCTGCTGCCGTGAAAATTCCGGGTGCTTGGCCTACATTTCGGAAGGCGAGCCAAGTCCGCAATGCATCACCGAGCTGCCAGAGTTCAGGGAAGCCTGCCTCTCACGGACCGTGTTGAGGATGATGATGGTGCTTATGCACGAACTTTGCGGCACTGTTCGTCCGCGTAATCCGAGTAACGAGTAAGTATACTCTGGTTGTGATGTCAGTGATGCCACTACTATTTCATGGTCGTCTCCCACATATAAAACTACATCTACATATCATTCAAATGCATGTAAATTGGTTCCATGTTGTGCATTTTCTAGATAGAATTTTTTTCAAAGCAGAATGACATTTTTTACCTGAATCGACAGTGATAAGAAAGTTGTCATTTTAATACAGTTTGCATCTTTCATTTTCACAGGTGGTACAGGCTGGTGGCCTATCGTTGCTTCACTTGGTGGCTTCACGGGAGGCTCGGACACCGCGTTCGGAGAGTAATACCTGCCTGTGCGGTACTTGCCATTAGACAACATTTCCCCAGCGACAGTGGACAATACCGCGGCTTTTCCCGGGATGTGCTGCAACCGCAACTTTACAATGTGTAATGTTTATTATTTATGTTCAATTGAAATTAAGATCTAAAATAAAACCCAACATATATTTTAACAATGGTTGTTTTGATTTTTTAAATGAATCTAGTGTGTCTCCATTGAATAGTCTTCCTGTGCCTTGTCTTGTCACACCACATGTCTCCGGCCAGCATCCTCCCTCACGCTGGCCGCCCACCTTCAATCCACATAACCGTTGAACCCATATGCAGCAGACATACATATGTTATTTTGCGGGTTGGCATCAAGCCTCCCGGCCTTGCCTCCTCCCCCAAAAATACTTACCACACCACTTTGTTCAGGGTCTCCAGGGTGAACTGCACCCATATATTCTCCTGGGAGGCTGAGGTATTTATAAACTCACCCCCCTGCCTTCCATGTACTAGATCCTGCAGCCTGCCTCTTACATGCAGTTAGATGGCCTCTCCTTGGTGAGGCCCTACGGCAAACGAGTCTTGTCTGCACGACCACCGCCCCAATCCACCCCCCGCCCTATCAAAGGCAGTTCGCACCGGGGTACTTGCGCTGGCAAGTGGAGCTGTCAGGGAGCGATAAAGGCCAAGAGGTGCCAAAGACCATGTACACTTCAAAGTGGTCTATAGAGCATGGGTTGTTGTTCCCATGTCTACCGCCAGACCCCGTGTCTCCTGCCAAGCATCTCCCCTCACGCTGGACGGCCCCCTGCAATCCACATAAGTGTGTCTCCATTCACGAGTCTTCCTGTGTCTTGTCTGCACGACCACCGCCCCAATCCACCCCCCGCCCTATCAAAGGCAGTTCGCACCGGGGTACTTGCGCTGGCAAGTGGAGCTGTCAGGGAGCGATAAAGGCCAAGAGGTGCCAAAGACCATGTACACTTCAAAGTGGTCTATAGAGCATGGGTTGTTGTTCCCATGTCTACCGCCAGACCCCGTGTCTCCTGCCAAGCATCTCCCCTCACGCTGGACGGCCCCCTGCAATCCACATAAGTGTGTCTCCATTCACGAGTCTTCCTGTGTCTTGTCTGCACGACCACCGCCCCAATCCACCCCCCGCCCTATCAAAGGCAGTTCGCACCGGGGTACTTGCACTGGCAAGTGGAGCTGTCAGGGAGCGATAAAGGCCAAGAGGTGCCAAAGACCATGTACACTTCAAAGTGGTCTATAGAGCATGGGTTGTTGTTCCCATGTCTACCGCCAGACCCCGTGTCTCCTGCCAAGCATCTCCCCTCACGCTGGACGGCCCCCTGCAATCCACATAAGTGTGTCTCCATTCACGAGTCTTCCTGTGTCTTGTCTGCACGACCACCGCCCCAATCCACCCCCCGCCCTATCAAAGGCAGTTCGCACCGGGGTACTTGTGCTGGCAAGTGGAGCTGTCAGGGAGCGATAAAGGCCAAGAGGTGCCAAAGACCATGTACACTTCAAAGTGGTCTATAGAGCATGGGTTGTTGTTCCCATGTCTACCGCCAGACCCCGTGTCTCCTGCCAAGCATCTCCCCTCACGCTGGACGGCCCCCTGCAATCCACATAAGTGTGTCTCCATTCACGAGTCTTCCTGTGTCTTGTCTGCACGACCACCGCCCCAATCCACCCCCCGCCCTATCAAAGGCAGTTCGCACCGGGGTACTTGTGCTGGCAAGTGGAGCTGTCAGGGAGCGATAAAGGCCAAGAGGTGCCAAAGACCATGTACACTTCAAAGTGGTCTATAGAGCATGGGTTGTTGTTCCCATGTCTACCGCCAGACCCCGTGTCTCCTGCCAAGCATCTCCCCTCACGCGGGATGCCCCCCTGCAAACCGCATAATGCCACGACATATACACGTCATTCATTCACAAACACACCCCTGTTTCGAATTCTTTATAACCCACTTCATATTTCTAATGAGAACTTCTTTGCGCTTTGCTAGTCAACCCGTGAAGGTGCTGGTTGTCTGCTCTTCGTCTCTGTGAACTTCCGTGACCACTTTGAGCAAACTCATCAGTTTGCAACCTGTGAACTGCTCCCTGTTCTACGACAAGAAACTACTCTGATCCCTGCATCTAACTGTTTGCTCGTCAAGATAAGGCCATGTACCATACTCATTTTGCGTCCAATTTCTTTTCGTTCAAGACAGTACATGCAAGGAACTAGTCACATGTTCTGAGTTTAGTCAAATTATTTTTGTATTTTCTTAAAGTTATTCAAATACTTATCCGCATGTGAATAACGTGTATAGTTCCAAGAACCAAAACATACCTTGCATTGAACCTTTTATGTATTTAATTTTTTAACACATTGGTATTCATAGAGAATTGTTGATCTTTACTTTTCAGAACTTTCCACAATGCCTGCCTGTTCCATTGGCGGTTGTCCTTCGAAGACCCATAATAAATCTGAAGGTACTATAATGCATGTTTTCCCTAAGACAATAGATCAGATAAGAGAATGGGTCCGATATTGCGGATATCCACCCTCTGAGCTTGAAAGTAGAGTGCTAGAAGTCTTTGCGGACAAGAGGGGTGATCGATACCGCATCTGCAGCAGGCACTTTACCTCTGACATGTACTCCACATCATTGCTAATAAAGAAGAACACACCGCGAGCGAGGCGAAAATTGCTCTCAACCGCTATTCCCACTCTATTCGTCCACATCCCTCCACTGGTGAGTCAAGTTTACGTATTTATCTCTCGGCCTTGCGGTAGTGTGTAGCATTAGCTAACAATAATTTCCCCATTTATGTATCCACTCAATATGAAGGCGGAAGATTCTCCATCCGTGTCGTTATTGCAGTCATCAGCCACTTCAAGCGCCTATCGGGTAATCTTACTTGGCTATTCTGCCACTGACTTGTTTTAGGCATGTAAATCAATAGTTTTAATTTATCGTGTAATTATTTTACCTAATGGTACACCCTTGTACTCGTCCTCTAGTCTTTGTTTTCAGTTATAATTATTGTTATCCAAAATAATTCAAGTACTGTCTTTCAGGGAGATGCTGAGGAGTCCAACGTATTGACGACTACCGTTGATGTCACTCAGATGCTCGTGGTACGTTTCAGGACAGTTCCATCGATGGAGATCATCAGATCTTGCATTCTTGTAGCGTGATTGTTACACACAATCAGGGTAATTCATAGAATTTCGCAGAAAAGTGTCGCAAGCGGCTGGCGCAGAGTGTCCGCGTGCGATTGACTGCGCCAGGCACGTGCGCTAAAACCGATTTCCGCGCACAGCGTATTCATGGATTTCATGCTCCCAAACCAGCCGTGGCGCAGAGTATCGCAGCGACCCTGCAGCAGCGCCAGTAACGCCCCCAAGAACGCCCTCGCGCAAGGAAAAGCCAGCAAAATCGCTAAATCATCGCAAAGGGCTGCGCTAACCCTGGACCAGTTTACAGGGCAGCCAAACAAGGAACGCAAAGCGGGTAACGTGCATATCAGGGGTACACGTGAAGTCATACACGCGATTAGCCAGGGTACGTGTATTACAGGGGTACGCGGGAAGTTTAACACGCGATTGGCCAGGGTACGTGTATTACAGGGGTACGCGGGAAGTTTAACACGCGATTAGCCAGGGTAAGTGTATTACAGGGGTACGCGGGAAGTTTAACACGCGATTGGCCAGGGTACGTGTATTACAGGGGTACGCGGGAAGTTTAACACGCGATTAGCCAGGGTACGTGTATTACAGGGGTACGCGGGAAGTTTAACACGCGATTGGCCAGGGTACGTGTATTACAGGGGTACGCGGGAAGTTTAACACGCGATTGGCCAGGGTACGTGTATTACAGGGGTACACGTGAAGTTATACACGCGATTAGCCAGGGTACGTATATTACAGGGGTACGCGGGAAGTTTAACACGCGATTGGCCAGGGTACGTGTATTACAGGGGTACGCGGGAAGTTTAACACGCGATTAGCCAGGGTAAGTGTATTACAGGGGTACGCGGGAAGTTTAACACGCGATTGGCCAGGGTACGTGTATTACAGGGGTACGCGGGAAGTTTAACACGCGATTAGCCAGGGTACGTGTATTACAGGGGTACGCGGGAAGTTTAACACGCGATTGGCCAGGGTACGTGTATTACAGGGGTACGCGGGAAGTTTAACACGCGATTGGCCAGGGTACGTGTATTACAGGGGTACGCGTGAAGTTATACACGCGATTAGCCAGGGTACGTATATTACAGGGGTACGCGGGAAGTTTAACACGCGATTGGCCAGGGTACGTGTATTACAGGGGTACGCGGGAAGTTCAACACGCGATTGGCCAGGGTACGTGTATTACAGGGGTATGCGGGAAGTTTCACATGCGATTTGGCCAGGTACGTGTATTACAGGGGTGCGTGGGAATTATCACACGCGATTTGGCTTGGTACGTGTATTACAGGGGTGTGCGGGAATTATCACACGCAATTAGGCTGGGTGGGTCCTCACAGGTGTTCCCTGTACACCCTCCACAGCCCCTGCAGGCAGCCCACAAAACAGGGGACTACCCTGCACACCTGCTCATGTCCCCCTGCACCCCCACCCCCCAGCAGTGCAGGGGCACCCTCCACCAGGCCCCCACTCATGTCTCCCACCACCCCCACCCCCCAGCCACCAGGGGCACCCTCCACCAGGCCCCCACTCATGTCCCCTATCACCCCCACCCCCCCGCCACCAGGGGCACCCTCCACCAGGCCCCCACATATGTCTCCCACCACCCACACCCCCCAGCAGTGCAGGGGCACCCTCCACCAGGCCCCCACTCATGTCTCCCACCACCCCCACCCCCCAGCCACCAGGGGCACCCTCCACCAGGCCCCCACTCATGTCTCCCACCACCCCCACCCCCCAGCCACCAGGGGCACCCTCCACCAGGCCCCCACTCATGTCTCCCACCACCCCCACCCCCCAGCAGTGCTGGGGCACCCTCCACCAGGCCCCCACTCATGTCTCCCACCACCCCCACCCCCCAGCCACCAGGGGCACCCTCCACCAGGCCCCCACTCATGTCTCCCACCACCCCCACCCCCCAGCAGTGCAGGGGCACCCTCCACCAGGCCCCCACTCATGTCTCCCACCACCCCCACCCCCCAGCAGTGCAGGGGCACCCTCCACCAGGCCCCCACTCATGTCTCCCACCACCCCCACCCCCCAGCCACCAGGGGCACCCTCCACCAGGCCCCCACTCATGTCTCCCACCACCCCCACCCCCCAGCCACCAGGGGCACCCTCCACCAGGCCCCCACTCATGTCTCCCACCACCCCCACCCCCCAGCAGTGCAGGGGCACCCTCCACCAGGCCCCCACTCATGTCTCCCACCACCCCCACCCCCCAGCAGTGCAGGGGCACCCTCCACCAGGCCCCCACTCATGTCTCCCACCACCCCCACCCCCCAGCCACCAGGGTCACCCTCCACCAGGCCCCCACTCATGTCTCCCACCACCCCCACCACCCAGCAGTGCAGGGGCAGCCTCCACCAGGCCCCCACTCATGTCCCCTATCACCCCCACCCCCCCGCCACCAGGGGCACCCTCCACCAGGCCCCCACATATGTCTCCCACCACCCACACCCCCCAGCAGTGCAGGGGCACCCTCCACCAGGCCCCCACTCATGTCTCCCACCACCCCCACCCCCCAGCCACCAGGGGCACCCTCCACCAGGCCCCCACTCATGTCTCCCACCACCCCCACCCCCCAGCAGTGCAGGGGCACCCTCCACCAGGCCCCCACTCATGTCTCCCACCACCCCCACCCCCCAGCCACCAGGGTCACCCTCCACCAGGGCCCCACTCATGTCTCCGACCACCCCCACCCCCCAGCACTGTGGGGCACCTGCCAGCAGGCCCCCACCCATGTCCAACTCATGTCTCCCACCACCCCCACCCCCCAGCACTGTGGGGCACCTGCCAGTAGGCCCCCACCCATGTCCAACTCATGTCTCCCACCACCCCCACCCCCCAGCCACCAGGGTCACCCTCCACCAGGCCCCCACTCATGTCTCCCACCACCCCCACCCCCCAGCAGTGCAGGGGCACCCTCCACCAGGCCCCCACTCATGTCTCCCACCACCCCCACCCCCCAGCAGTGCAGGGGCACCCTCCACCAGGCCCCCACTCATGTCTCCCACCACCCCCACCCCCCAGCCACCAGGGTCACCCTCCACCAGGCCCCCACTCATGTCTCCCACCACCCCCACCCCCCAGCAGTGCAGGGGCACCCTCCACCAGGCCCCCACTCATGTCTCCCACCACCCCCACCCCCCAGCCACCAGGGTCACCCTCCACCAGGGCCCCACTCATGTCTCCGACCACCCCCACCCCCCAGCACTGTGGGGCACCTGCCAGCAGGCCCCCACCCATGTCCAACTCATGTCTCCCACCACCCCCACCCCCCAGCACTGTGGGGCACCTGCCAGTAGGCCCCCACCCATGTCCAACTCATGTCTCCCACCACCCCCACCCCCCAGCCACCAGGGTCACCCTCCACCAGGCCCCCACTCATGTCTCCCACCACCCCCACCCCCCAGCAGTGCAGGGGCACCCTCCACCAGGCCCCCACTCATGTCTCCCACCACCCCCACCCCCCAGCAGTGCAGGGGCACCCTCCACCAGGCCCCCACTCATGTCTCCCACCACCCCCACCCCCCAGCCACCAGGGTCACCCTCCACCAGGCCCCCACTCATGTCTCCCACCACCCCCACCACCCAGCAGTGCAGGGGCAGCCTCCACCAGGCCCCCACTCATGTCCCCTATCACCCCCACCCCCCCGCCACCAGGGGCACCCTCCACCAGGCCCCCACATATGTCTCCCACCACCCACACCCCCCAGCAGTGCAGGGGCACCCTCCACCAGGCCCCCACTCATGTCTCCCGCCACCCCCACCCCCCAGCCACCAGGGGCACCCTCCACCAGGCCCCCACTCATGTCTCCCACCACCCCCACCACCCAGCAGTGCAGGGGCAGCCTCCACCAGGCCCCCACTCATGTCCCCTATCACCCCCACCCCCCCGCCACCAGGGGCACCCTCCACCAGGCCCCCACATATGTCTCCCACCACCCCCACCCCCCAGCAGTGCAGGGGCACCCTCCACCAGGCCCCCACTCATGACTCCCACCACCCCCACCCCCCAGCCACCAGGGGCACCCTCCACCAGGCCCCCACTCATGTCTCCCACCACCCCCACCCCCCAGCAGTGCAGGGGCAGCCTCCACCAGGCCCCCACTCATGTCTCCCACCACCCCCACCCCCCAGCCACCAGGGGCACCCTCCACCAGGCCCCCACTCATGTCTCCCACCACCCCCACCCCCCAGCAGTGCAGGGGCACCCTCCACCAGGCCCCCACTCATGTCTCCCACCACCCCCACCCCCCAGCAGCGCAGGGGCACCCTCCACCAGGCCCCCACTCATGTCTCCCACCACCCCCACCCCCCAGCCACCAGGGTCACCCTCCACCAGGCCCCCACTCATGTCTCCCACCACCCCCACCCCCCTGCCACCATGTGCAGCCCCCACCAGGTCCTCACAATGTGCGTATTGCTCAGCCTCCACAGCCAAAAAGCCCTACCAAGTAACCCATTCACCCACATGGAAATGGAAATCACATGTTACACCCCCAATGTTCATGAAGCAAATGAACCCATGTCCGTCACACACATATTTTCCAATTGAATGGGAAAACACACAACATGACATGCATGAAACCAATGAGATGAAACCACACAGTGAACAATGTAAAAAAAAATGTATTAGAAAAAAATACAAATGCTAAAGAAAGAAAACTAACTACAATGTAAATGTGAAAAAAGAAGCTGCATGTCCGCATAAAAACACAAAACTAGAAAATCTAATCCAAAAAATGTTGTCCAAAGTGAAATGTCAAAACTCTCCGTGCAACAAAGAACTATGTACAAAAATAACAAGTGTCCATCATCACAACAGAACTAAGGAAACCTCCTAAAAAACCTACCTAAATATCAACTATATACAAAAAGTGGAGCAGTGTCCGTCGACTCCAAATCATAAGAAAAAACAAAGGAAACCTAAAACTAAAGAACTATGTACAAAGGCGGTGGGCAAGTCCAGCGGCTCACTCTGTGGTGTTCCGGGCCAGGGCATCATCGAACTCCTGTTCGATGTCCCGGAGGCGGTCCAGTTCCATGGCCCCGAGGGTCCGCAGGGACGACGCCGTGTCCTCCTCCAACCCCCTGCGGATTGCCTCGAGGCACTCGGCCCGCCTCAGGGCCCTCCGCATGGAGTTCTCCGCCCTGACCATTGTGAGCCGCGCCTCTTCCGCCCGCCGCCGCTCCGCACCTATGGCGTGGCCCAACCGCTGCCACACGGAAGACACTCTCTGTCCTGGGTCCTCCTGCCCTCCGGCCGATGCCTGCCCCTCCGATGTCGAAGGCCCCGAGCCTTCATGGCTCCCACCATCTTGCTGCTGCTGCTGCTCTGCCTCTGCCCGTGCACTGCCTCCTGCTGCCTGCACATCCTCCGCCGGCTGGGGTGCAGTTGTTGATGTGGCCACCCCTGCTGGACGTCCGACTCCCGACTGTGGCAGAGATGCCTCCTCCACCAGCCTGGCCGCACTGTCAGAGGCAGCTCCACAGGGCACCCAGGTGACTGATGGGTGGGAAGATGGCACAGAGGACGACTGGCGCGTAGGGGGTCCAGTTGAGGAGGGGGTCGGAACAAGCCCCATCAGACGGAGGAATCCGGTCTGGGTGACCTGTCCCAGCAGGCTGACGTGGTCAACGAGCCATTCGAGATGACGTGCAGTCTCTCCATGAAAAGACTGCAGGTCACCTCGCATGGCCCGTTGACGCAACGCCACACCAGCCAGGACAGGCTCAACCCGGACCTGGATAGCCACGTCCGCAGGCAGAGTAAGGCCAGTTGACGTCAGCTCATCCCCTGCCTGAAAACGGGTCTGGACGTAGGCATCCCTGCTGGTGCAAGATGATGCAGGGACAGGATCGGGGACAGGATTGCACACAGGCACCTCCGCGGCCGCCTGTGCTGCCTCCTGTCCCTGGTCCTGGACTGCACCACTAGCACCAGTGGGATCCCCACCTCCAGACCCCGTCTCTGGTGCTT
The DNA here is from genome assembly GCF_040938575.1 of Ambystoma mexicanum. NCBI lineage: Eukaryota > Metazoa > Chordata > Amphibia > Caudata > Ambystomatidae > Ambystoma > Ambystoma mexicanum. The sequence continues at coordinate 238,694,096 of NC_090939.1, read as the reverse complement.
GCACGGCCTCCTCCTCCACCAGACCCCCCACCAACCTGGATGACTCTGTGCCATCTTCCCCTGTTGGGCCCTGTGGGGTCCCAGCTGCCCCTTCTGCTGCCGAGGAGTCCAACTGCAACCTCCGCCTCTTGGACCTCCCCCCGGCAGCTGCGGCCTGGGACGCGGCACCGGACTCCTCACTCCCCGACGAGATGACAACACGGGAGGGGAGCCGGGCCTTGCGTCTCCGGCTGGCGGTCGGATCCCCGCCGCTGTGCTCCACAGCACCTTCTCCGCCCTCTTCATCAGTTGACGCTGCAGACAGGGAGAAACAAAACACAGGCATCAGGGCACTGTACAATGGACACATACACGCATGACAGTTGCACATGAGTGGCATTGGCAAACCTCAGACATGTCATCACAATCCCCAACAGACATGTCATTGCAACTGGCACACATGAGCCATACCACAGCCATATCGCAACTGCCACCACCATCCCCACACATACAACAGCATCAGCAGCCAAAGGGGAGCCATACATCACATGCAACACAGGAAGTGCACCACACATGTACACACACCACCACACTTGCATGCATGTCTACACCTCTGCCAAGTGTCGCACTGTTCAGACGGGCATCCATGTCACATCTGCCAATCAGGCTTCCACATACCGCTGTCACATGCATCCATGTAGCATCACTGTTGCACCTTTGACAAATACACACACATGCACATGTACACAGTGCTCATACATGCAGCCGAAAACAACATACATGCCTGACATCACGGACATGTCTACTTACATACACATTCATCCAAACATGTGTGCACGCACAACTGCATTTGCCATGCAAGCCCACACACACAAGCACCATCCATGTCTCACACATTACAGCCCTCGCATGTGTCAGCCCCACGGCCCTGTACACCCCCACCCATACTCCACCCCATACAAACAGATGTGCAACTGGCACAATGGGGAATGATCACCACACGCCCTGCTCACAACCAGGATGCATGTACACTCACCGCTCGACTCCAGACGGCTCTGCTTCTCTAGGACCTGGACGTGGAGCGCTGGGGATATGCGTTCCAGGACCCCCATCTGTTCTTCCGACAAGTGGCCCCGGCGCCCCTTGGCATCCGCTGCCTTCAAGAGGCGCCGGGCCTTGTTCAGGGTCCTGGACCTGAAGTCCTCCCAGCGCTTCCTGACATGTTGTAAGTCCCGGACTGCCACCCCCTCCGCGTTGATGGCAGTCACGATGTCTGTCCAGATCCGAGTCCGTCCTTCCTTGTCGGCGCGGGAACTTCCAAAGAGGGCATCATACTGCCCCAGGACTTGCTCCACCAGGACACCAACTTCGGTGGCACTGAAGCTGGTGCCCCTCTGCCTCTCTGGCCGGGGGTTGTCAGTGGTCACAGATGGTGTTAGCCCCGACATGACAACCCCAGAGGCAGGAGTGGGTGGGCAACTGGGTCCTGGGGCTGGGCTGTGGAGCGATGGAATTCCAGTCGGGAGTCTTCGGTTCCAGCAGGGGTGGTCACAGCAACAGCACCCCTGGCTGATGTGCAGGCAGCAAATGGCAGTGCACGTGGGCAGCAGGCAGTCAGGCAGCAGCAGATAGCAGGTGGGAGCGTGCTCGGGGCTCTGGGGGGCAGTAATTCGGCCTTCTGGGCAGGAGCGTGGTCTCCCGTGTGCTCACGCGTGGCCAGCTTGGTACGGAGTGAATTGGCACGTGAAAATCCTGCACGTCAGCGTGAAAACCGAGGAAAGGCCCTTAGCGCGTAAGCGCGTCAGCACGCATACGCGATTCCATTGGACCAAAGGCCCTCAGCGCGTAAGCGCGTCTGTGACGTGACCCGCACGGGTGTTTCCCACACAGCACGTGATGACAGAGCACACGTGGAAAGACTGCACGTCAGAGTCTCATTGCGTGTAATTGGACAAAAGTGCGTGTACACGCGATCGGCCTATGTACGTGTATATGAGGTGTGCGCGGACACTTACACACGCAAGTACGTCAGCGCACCTGTATCCCGGTGTACGGCCATTTCCACCAATCACACGCAATGAGACTCTGACGTGCAGTCTTTCCACGTGTGCTCTGTCATCACGTGCTGTGTGGGAAACACCCGTGCGGGTCACGTCACAGACGCGCTTACGCGCTGAGGGCCTTTGGTCCAATGGAATCGCGTATGCGTGCTGACGCGCTTACGCGCTAAGGGCCTTTCCTCGGTTTTCACGCTGACGTGCAGGATTTTCACGTGCCAATTCACTCCGTACCAAGCTGGCCACGCGTGAGCACACGGGAGACCACGCTCCTGCCCAGAAGGCCGAATTACTGCCCCCCAGAGCCCCGAGCACGCTCCCACCTGCTATCTGCTGCTGCCTGACTGCCTGCTGCCCACGTGCACTGCCATTTGCTGCCTGCACATCAGCCAGGGGTGCTGTTGCTGTGACCACCCCTGCTGGAACCGAAGACTCCCGACTGGAATTCCATCGCTCCACAGCCCAGCCCCAGGACCCAGTTGCCCACCCACTCCTGCCTCTGGGGTTGTCATGTCGGGGCTAACACCATCTGTGACCACTGACAACCCCCGGCCAGAGAGGCAGAGGGGCACCAGCTTCAGTGCCACCGAAGTTGGTGTCCTGGTGGAGCAAGTCCTGGGGCAGTATGATGCCCTCTTTGGAAGTTCCCGCGCCGACAAGGAAGGACGGACTCGGATCTGGACAGACATCGTGACTGCCATCAACGCGGAGGGGGTGGCAGTCCGGGACTTACAACATGTCAGGAAGCGCTGGGAGGACTTCAGGTCCAGGACCCTGAACAAGGCCCGGCGCCTCTTGAAGGCAGCGGATGCCAAGGGGCGCCGGGGCCACTTGTCGGAAGAACAGATGGGGGTCCTGGAACGCATATCCCCAGCGCTCCACGTCCAGGTCCTAGAGAAGCAGAGCCGTCTGGAGTCGAGCGGTGAGTGTACATGCATCCTGGTTGTGAGCAGGGCGTGTGGTGATCATTCCCCATTGTGCCAGTTGCACATCTGTTTGTATGGGGTGGAGTATGGGTGGGGGTGTACAGGGCCGTGGGGCTGACACATGCGAGGGCTGTAATGTGTGAGACATGGATGGTGCTTGTGTGTGTGGGCTTGCATGGCAAATGCAGTTGTGCGTGCACACATGTTTGGATGAATGTGTATGTAAGTAGACATGTCCGTGATGTCAGGCATGTATGTTGTTTTCGGCTGCATGTATGAGCACTGTGTACATGTGCATGTGTGTGTATTTGTCAAAGGTGCAACAGTGATGCTACATGGATGCATGTGACAGCGGTATGTGGAAGCCTGATTGGCAGATGTGACATGGATGCCCGTCTGAACAGTGCGACACTTGGCAGAGGTGTAGACATGCATGCAAGTGTGGTGGTGTGTGTACATGTGTGGTGCACTTCCTGTGTTGCATGTGATGTATGGCTCCCCTTTGGCTGCTGATGCTGTTGTATGTGTGGGGATGGTGGTGGCAGTTGCGATATGGCTGTGGTATGGCTCATGTGTGCCAGTTGCAATGACATGTCTGTTGGGGATTGTGATGACATGTCTGAGGTTTGCCAATGCCACTCATGTGCAACTGTCATGCGTGTATGTGTCCATTGTACAGTGCCCTGATGCCTGTGTTTTGTTTCTCCCTGTCTGCAGCGTCAACTGATGAAGAGGGCGGAGAAGGTGCTGTGGAGCACAGCGGCGGGGATCCGACCGCCAGCCGGAGACGCAAGGCCCGGCTCCCCTCCCGTGTTGTCATCTCGTCGGGGAGTGAGGAGTCCGGTGCCGCGTCCCAGGCCGCAGCTGCCGGGGGGAGGTCCAAGAGGCGGAGGTTGCAGTTGGACTCCTCGGCAGCAGAAGGGGCAGCTGGGACCCCACAGGGCCCAACAGGGGAAGATGGCACAGAGTCATCCAGGTTGGTGGGGGGTTTGGTGGAGGAGGGGGCCGCGCAAGCACCAGAGACAGGGTCTGGAGGTGGGGATCCCACTGGTGCTAGTGGTGCAGTGCAGGACCAGGGACAGGAGGCAGCACAGGCGGCCGCGGAGGTGCCTGTGTGCAATCCTGTCCCCGATCCTGTCCCTGCATCATCTTGCACCAGCAGGGATGCCTACGTCCAGACCCGTTTTCAGGCAGGGGATGAGCTGACGTCAACTGGCCTTCCTCTGCCTGCGGACGTGGCCATCCAGGACCGGGTTGAGCCTGTCCTGGCTGGTGTGGCGTTGCGTCAACGGGCCATGCGAGGTGACCTGCAGTCTTTTCATGGAGAGACTGCACGTCATCTCGAATGGCTCGTTGACCACGTCAGCCTGCTGGGACAGGTCACCCAGGCCGGATTCCGCTGTCTGATGGGGCTTGCTCCGACCCCCTCCTCAACTGGACCCCCTACGCGCCAGTCGTCCTCTGTGCCATCTTCCCACCCATCAGTCACCTGGGTGCCCTGTGGAGCTGCCTCTGACAGTGCGGCCAGGCTGGTGGAGGAGGCATCCCTGCCACAGTCGGGAGTCGGACGTCCAGCAGGGGTGGCCACATCAACAGGTGCACCCCAGCCGGCGGAGGATGTGCAGGCAGCAGGAGGCAGTGCACGGGCAGAGGCAGAGCAGCAGCAGCAGCAAGATGGTGGGAGCCATGAAGGCTCGGGGCCTTCGACATCGGAGGGGCAGGCATCGGCCGGAGGGCAGGAGGACCCAGGACAGAGAGTGTCTTCCGTGTGGCAGCGGTTGGGCCACGCCATAGGTGCGGAGCGGCGGCGGGCGGAAGAGGCGCGGCTCACAATGGTCAGGGCGGAGAACTCCATGCGGAGGGCCCTGAGGCGGGCCGAGTGCCTCGAGGCAATCCGCAGGGGGTTGGAGGAGGACACAGCGTCGTCCCTGCGGACCCTCGGGGCCATGGAACTGGACCGCCTCCGGGACATCGAACAGGAGTTCGATGATGCCCTGGCCCGGAACACCACAGAGTGAGCCGCTGGACTTGCCCGCCGCCTTTGTATATAGTTCTTTAGTTTTAGGTTTCCTTTCGTTCTTATTATTATTTGGAGTCGACGGACACTGCTCCACTTTTTGTATATAGTTGATATTTAGGTAGGTTTTTTAGGAGGTTTCCTTAGTTCAGTTGTGATGATGGACCCTTGTTATTTTTGTACATAGTTCTTTGTTGCATGGAGAGTTTTTACATTTCACTTTGGACATTATTTTTTTGATTTGATTTTCTAGTTTTGTGTTTTTATGCGGACATGCAGCTTATTTTTTCACATTTACATTGTAGTTAGTTTTCTTTCTTTGGCATTTGTATTTTTTTCAATACATTTTTTTTTACATTGTTCACTGTGTGGTTTCATGTCATTGGTTTCATGCATGTCATGTTGTGTGTTTTCCCATTCAATTTGAAAATATGTGTGTGACGGACATGGGTTCATTTGCTTCATGTACATTGGGGGTGTAACATGTGATTTCCATTTCCATGTGGGTGAATGGGTTACTTGGTAGGTCTTTTTGGCTGTGGAGGCTGACCATTACGCACATGATTGGGGATTGTGAGGACCTGGTGGGGGCTGCACATGGTGGCAGGGGGGTGGGGGTGCAGGGGGACATGAGTGGGGGCCTGGTGGAGGTTGAGCCTGCACTGCTGGGGGGTGGGGGTGGTGGGAGACATGAGTGGGGGCCTGGTGGAGGGTGACCCTGCACTGCTGGGGTGTGGGGGTGGTGGGAGACATGAGTGGGGCCCTGGTGGAGGGTGCCCCACAGTGCTGGGGTGTGGGGGTGGTGGGAGACATGAGTTGGACATGGGTGGGGGCCTGCTGGCAGGTGCCCCACAGTGCTGGGGTGTGGGGGTGGTGGGAGACATGAGTTGGACATGGGTGGGGGCCTGCTGGCAGGTGCCCCACAGTGCTGGGGGGTGGGGGTGGTGGGAGACATGAGTGGGGCCCTGGTGGAGGGTGACCCTGCACTGCTGGGGGGTGGGGGTGGTGGGAGACATGAGTGGGGCCCTGGTGGAGGGTGACCCTGGTGGCTGGGGGGTGGGGGTGGTGGGAGACATGAGTTGGACATGGGTGGGGGCCTGCTGGCAGGTGCCCCACAGTGCTGGGGTGTGGGGGTGGTGGGAGACATGAGTTGGACATGGGTGGGGGCCTGCTGGCAGGTGCCCCACAGTGCTGGGGGGTGGGGGTGGTGGGAGACATGAGTGGGGCCCTGGTGGAGGGTGACCCTGCACTGCTGGGGGGTGGGGGTGGTGGGAGACATGAGTGGGGCCCTGGTGGAGGGTGACCCTGGTGGCTGGGGGGTGGGGGTGGTGGGAGACATGAGTTGGACATGGGTGGGGGCCTGCTGGCAGGTGCCCCACAGTGCTGGGGTGTGGAGGTGGTGGGAGACATGAGTTGGACATGGGTGGGGGCCTGCTGGCAGGTGCCCCACAGTGCTGGGGGGTGGGGGTGGTGGGAGACATGAGTGGGGCCCTGGTGGAGGGTGACCCTGCACTGCTGGGGGGTGGGGGTGGTGGGAGACATGAGTGGGGCCCTGGTGGAGGCTGACCCTGGTGGCTGGGGGGTGGGGGTGGTGGGAGACATGAGTTGGACATGGGTGGGGGCCTGCTGGCAGGTGCCCCACAGTGCTCGGGTGTGGGGGTGGTGGGAGACATGAGTTGGACATGGGTGGGGGCCTGCTGGCAGGTGCCCCACAGTGCTGGGGGGTGGGGGTGGTGGGAGACATGAGTTGGACATGGGTGGGGGCCTACTGGCAGGTGCCCCACAGTGCTGGGGGGTGGGGGTGGTGGGAGACATGAGTTGGACATGGGTGGGGGCCTGCTGGCAGGTGCCCTACAGTGCTGGGGGGTGGGGGTGGTCGGAGACATGAGTGGGGCCCTGGTGGAGGGTGACCCTGCACTGCTGGGGGGTGGGGGTGGTGGGAGACATGAGTGGGGCCCTGGTGGAGGGTGACCCTGCACTGCTGGGGGGTGGGGGTGGTGGGGGACATGAGTTGGACATGGGTGGGGGACTGCTGGCATGTGCCCCACAGTGCTGGGGGGTGGGGGTGCAAGGGGACATGTGTTGGTGTTCATTAGTTCAAGGAGACATGTGCCTTTGCTGGGGGGCATGCCCATGTTGGGTGGGCTGCCTGCGGGACATGACCAGGGATGCAGGGTAGTCCCCTGTGGTGTGGGCTGCCTGCAGGGGCCGTGGAGGGTGTACAGGGTACACCTGGGAGGACCCACACTGTCAAATCACATGTGGGACTCCCCGGCACCCCTGAAATACACGTACCGTGCAGAAATCGCGTGTAAAACTTCCCGCGCACCCCTGAAATACACGCGCCCAGGCTATTCGCGTGTAAAACTTCCCGCGCACCCCTGAAATACACGCGCCCAGGCTATTCGCGTGTAAAACTTCCCGCGCACCCCTGAAATACATGCGCCCAGGCTATTCGCGTGTAAAACTTCCCGCGCACCCCTGATATACACGCGCCCAGGCTATTCGCGTGTGGAACTTCCCGCGCACCCCTGAAATACACGGGCCCAGGCTATTCGCGTGTGGAACTCCCCGCGCACCCCTGAAATACACGCGCCCAGGCTATTCGCGTGTGGAACTTCCCGCGCACCCCTCAAATTCACGCGCCCAGGCTATTCGCGTGTGGAACTTCCCGCGAACCCCTGAAATACACGCGCCCAGGCTATTCGCGTGTGGAACTTCCCGCGAACCCCTGTAATACACGTAGCCCGCTCCCCCAGGCCCGATCGCGTGAGGAACTTCCCGCGCACCCCTCAAATTCACGCGCCCAGGCTATTCGCGTGTGGAACTTCCCGCGCACCCCTGAAATACACGCGCCCAGCCTATTCACGTGTGGAACTTCCCGCGCACCCCTGAAATACACGCGCCCAGGCTATTCGCGTGTGGAACTTCCCGCGAACCCCTGAAATACACGCGCCCAGGCTATTCGCGTGTGGAACTTCCCGCGAACCCCTGTAATACACGTAGCCCGCTCCCCCAGGCCCGATCGCGTGAGGAACTTCCCGCGCACCCCTCAAATTCACGCGCCCAGGCTATTCGCGTGTGAAACTTCACGCGAACCCCTGAAATACACGTACCGTGCAGAAATCGCGTGTAAAACTTCCCGCGCACCCCTGAAATACACGCGCCCAGTCTATTCGCGTGTGAAACTTCACGCGAACCCCTGAAATACACGTACCGTGCAGAAATCGCGTGTAAAACTTTCCGCGCACCCCTGAAATACACGCGCCCAGGCTATTCGCGTGTGAAACTTCACGCGAACCCCTGAAATACACGTAGCACGCTCCCCCAGGCCCGATCGCGTGAGGAACTTCACGCGAACCCCTGTAATACACGTAGCCCGCTCCCCCAGGCCCGATCGCGTGTGGAACTTCACGCGAACCCCTGTAATACACGTAGCCCGCTCCCCCAGGCCCGATCGCGTGTGGAACTTCACGCGAACCCCTGAAATACACGTAGCCCGCTCCCCCAGGCCCGATCGCGTGAGGAACTTCACGCGAACCCCTGTAATACACGTAGCCCGCTCCCCCAGGCCCGATCGCGTGAGGAACTTCACGCGAACCCCTGTAATACACGTAGCCCGCTCCCCCAGGCCCGATCGCGTGAGGAACTTCACGCGAACCCCTGTAATACACGTAGCCCGCTCCCCCAGGCCCGATCGTGTGAATGACTTCACGCGAACCCCTGTGATGCACGTACCCTGCAAATCGCGTGTGACACTTCCCGCGCACCCCGGTATACATGCACACGTATTTTTTGTCAGCGGGTGTCCGTGTTTGTGGGTACCCCTTTGCACGTCATTTTTCCTGGAGGGCCACAGTATGGGACATTCATCATGGCAGTATATAGGTGCTATTTGTTGGCGCACCTTTTGGCGCACATTTCTTACAGCCGCAGAGACGCTACCGCCTCCTTTCTTGTGGCGGTCGTGTTTGTGCCTGTGCGCTGGTTTGAGCGTGCGCTTTTTTCCCCTATTCTATTCCATGAATACGTGTTGTAGGCGAGCGTGTGGGCGTTCCGCGCACTTGTGCCCTGTACTTCCCCCGTGACGCCCACGTTTTGGCAAGTTGTTCCCCATTCCGAGTGTTACGCCCGTGTTCCGCCTACTTTTATTGCGTGCGCCGCGCTATGTGCGAATTTCGCTGTGGCCTGTGCGATTTTCGCTGTGACCTGGCGCACGCTGTTAGATGGCCTGTGCGCCAACGTGCGCCAACGTGCGCCGCGCACTTTTTTTTCGCACATCCGCTGGTTTTCTCGCGCACGGCCTTCCATGAATCGACGTGCGCTGCTTTTCGTGCGATTTTCGCACGTTCACTGCGATTTTCGCTATTCCACTGCGATTCGCACGTTTTTGCCCACTTGCGCCGCGCTAATTATTCCATGAATCGGCCTCAATGTTTCTTTCGTTTCTAGCCATTGATATGTCCTTCTGTCGTCGCCCTCCTATGTGTCTTCTTTTTTCAATATTGTGTTCATTACTAATGAAAGTCCTATGTTTCAGGGAGTCGATGGAGCATTAGTCCAAGAAGAAGGGGGAGCGTGCAGTTACGGGTCGGCGCAACAGCTTGCAGAAGTGTGCACCGCAGTTACATCGTCCCTTGATGTTCTTATGCATTTCGAGGTATGGATACTGACAGTTCGATGAAGCGAAATCATATGACGTGATTACATCCGCTATACTTCCTTCTTTATTAACGCAAGTACTATGTTTCAGGGAGATGACGGAGCTTCTTCTACAAGAACATCACCCCTAGTAGTTGATGCAGATTTCTGGGTGGTGACACTTCCAACGATCGAGCAAATCGAATCATATTTAGATATCCATTATTTATTTTAGACAACTGATCATTTGTGCAGGTCTATTCAGATGAGCCGTTCACGCCTGCACAAACTTTCTGTTCTTTTTATCAAAATAGAAAACCATACTAATGCAATTACTGTGTTTCAGGGAGTCACTGAAGCATCATCTTCAATAATATCATCAATGGAAGTCTATGAGGAGCCCGAGGTATGGATCTTGACAGTTCCATCTAACTAGATCAACAATGCGTGAATAATTGTCGTTTGAATGTTCTACACAAAGCGTTCATTCGTGTTTTGCTATTGAGAAGTACGTGGGTATTGGTCCCCAAGTACATTTTGTGTTTTCGATATTATTATACATACTAATGAAAGTTCTATGTTTCAGGGAGTCCATGGAGCGTCAGTGCGTGATGGATGTGCTTATCAGGAAAACATAGTCGTTGCAGCGCAAGAGGAAGTGGAGACATGCACACACGAGTCGGAGCAACAGCGTCCTGATGTTGAAGTTCGAGGCAAGAAAGTTTCAAAGAAAAGAAAGCAAAAGAAGGTTAGTGTCCTGGTCACTATATTATGTTGTTTTTCACTGTTAATAGTTCAATACTGTAAGTTGTGTTTAAACTGAACAACCCTTTTCCAATCTGTCCTCTAGTTGCGAGTGGGTGTACGAACTAGATCTACACAGACAGTGAAGCGAACGAGAGATGTTGCTTGTCAAACCTTTTGGCAGGGACTTGAGACTGGAGAAGCATCGTGCCAATGGGAAGAATATGAAGTGATTGACAACGGAGCTATACCACCACCAGCCATTGATAGTGAATGTCCTCCTGGTAGTTCGGATGCAGATCAATTCACAGAATCCACACCCGCAAAAACTAAGACGGCGAGAAAGTTGAAGAAATTGTTTTATTCACCCATCGCCGGAGAAGGAACAGATGTTGCAATGGAAGAGAATGAAGTAGACGACAATGAAACACCATCAATATCACTGAACATAGCGGAAGACGATATCAGAGATTCTACCTTTCATGTGAGTGACATGTCTTCAACGTTACAGGCCGAACCAGCTGGGATGCAGAGTGACAGTATAAGGAAAGAGGCCAAATTCATTGTATTCGATAGTTGTTTGATTGATATTATTATTCGGATTAAATGTGGGCATTTGGTAGGTGGGGAAGTATGTGGGGAGCCGTTGATTAATGTGACTCGTGCAATTCGAGGCACTAACCTTAAAATACATGCCACCTGTACAAAATATCATCCTTTCACATGGTCTGCACAACCTATGCTGGGACAACTGCCAGCAGGCAATCTACTTTGTGCAGCGGCTGCACTTTTTAGTGGTTCAAGTTTTAAAAAATTAGAGTCTTTCTTTCAGTTTGTGGGAATCCGTTTCATTGCGAAAACTCAGTTCTACAAATACCAAACCGATTATCTATTTCCAGCCATTAGCGAAGCTTGGAGAATGGAAAAAATGTCTATTGATAGTACATTCGCGGGCAAACGGTTCAGGCTAGCCGGTGATGGACAGTGCGACAGCCCAGGATTTTCAGCCAAGTACTGCACCTACCACTTTCAGGACATGGAAAGTAAGAAAATTGTGAGTTCGGTGGTCGTGCAGGTGTCACAAAGTACATCCTCAGTGGCCATGGAGAAAGTTGGCTTTGTAGCATCATTGCAATAACTACAATCGCGGGGAATGGTGATCGACCTGATAGCCACGGACAGACACGTTTCAATTGCCAAGACAATGAGAGAACAGTACAAAAATATAAATCACCAATTTGACGTTTGGCATCTTGCAAAATCAATCAATAAAAAATTGTCGGCTGCAGGTAAAAAAAAAGAATTGCAAGGTATTTCACAGTGGTCCAAGTCAATCAGCAACCATCTTTGGTGGAGCTCAAAAACATGTGGAGGGTCGTTGGAAATTCTACTGGAAAAATGGCGGTCAGTAATGCCACACTGTACGAACGTTCACCGATGGAACACGAACCAACATTTCCACAATTGTGAACATGGCCATTTGTCCACAGAGGAGGCACGGAAGAAGAAGTGGTTGATTCCTTCATCACCCACTCACAAAGCCATTGAAAAGATTGTATTTGATAAAACTATAACAAAAGCTTTGAGGGGACTCAAGGAATTCTGCCACACAGGAGATTTGGAGGTGTTCCACAATATGTGCCTAAAGTACAGGCCAAAACGATTGCATTTTGGCATGGAGGGCATGATAAATCGGACTCTTTTAGCGGTCTTGGCACATAACCATAATGTTGGCCGTCAACAAAGTAGGACGACCGGAACTTTAGGGACGCTTCGCTACAATAAGGCCTTCACTAAAAGAAGTAAACAATGGGTGATCAAACCAGTGTTTGAGGATATGCAATATGAGTTTATTGAGAAACTTATTGTTGACGTCCTAGATAGGCACATAAATGGAGTTGTGAACGAACCTGTGCAGGGGACAACTGCATTGCCACCCAACATTGCATCTGTTCCATGTCCACCTAAAGAAGAACTCATTGAGAAATACACATCACGGTTTAAATGATTGTAATTTGATTGTCTGTTCTCTCAAGTCTCCTCATGTCGCAGGCCCATTGAATATGTGTATCTAGCCAACCTTGTTCATTTGCGCATTAAATTAAACCAAACAGTAATATAAATCATTTTTCAATAAATATAGAATCTCTCCGTATTTATGGTTCTGTGTGGCTGCAAAGCACGCAGACAAAATGCAAAGATGGAGTGTAAATTTCAAGTCCTATGAGAATGCCTTACACTGAATGTAGCTAACTTGGAATGTGTGCTCGTTCGAAGTGAAGGTCAGCTGCTTTGATTTTTTCTCGGGTGCCAGAATGGCCCACGACTCAGAATAAGGTTCTATTGTATTTTGACCTTGACAGGCCTGGACCACGTAAGAAACGATAATGAATATAATTTCAGAAACGAAAGCCATTTCATGTTCGTTCATTAGAAGAAATAACGTCGGCATAGAAGGAGTGGTATTTCGGGGCTGCCCTACGCACAGACGCAATGGAAAATGCAAATATAATGTAAGTAACTCTTTAGATGAGTTTATACCGCAATTTAATTACTATACAGTTGCTTTAAAGACGGGTTAAGTTGTACTTGTTCGTTCTATGTGGCATGTTGTTTTGTACCGCGCACTATCTTGGGGAGAACCGTCTACTTGGCCCCCTTCCCGCCCCTACCTGCAAGGCTAAAAACCTCGGGGTCATCTTCGACTCCACACTCTCCTTCTCTCCTCATATATCTGACGTCTCTAAGAAGTCACACTACCAGCTGCACCTCCTCAGAGGTATTCTTCCCTTCCTCTCCTTCCCCCAGAAGCTCACTGTCTCCCGAGCCCTGGTTCTCTCTAGGCTGGACTACTGTAACAGCCTCTATCTTAATCTGCCTGCCTCCACTCTCCGCCCTCTGCAACTTATCCAGAACAGAACTGCGAGACTTGTCCTTGGCCTCAAGCGGGCCCTTTTTATTTATTATTTATTATTTATTATTTTATTACGCTACTTACCTTGTACTGCACTTCCCCCCCACCTCCTCTCCTTGCACTTTCTCCTTTTCCCCTTACCTCTGCACTTGCGCGATCTGAATGACACCTGGCCTAGTAGGATCGTTTGTCTGTCTTCCCCTTGTTCCCCTCCCTCCCTGCCTCGTCGCGCCTTGAAACACTTGTGTATAGGCGCGTTACAAATACCATATCATATCATATCATATCATACTTTTACGGAAGCACCTCAAAACCTTTGCTTCTGCTTTCTCTCTCCCTCTCCCCTGCTACAACTGGTCCACTGTCTGCGATCTCGGTCCTGGGCCCTTCCATTCTCCACCTGCACTCCCTGTCAACCCCTGCACTGGGGGACTGTCTCAGTATCCTACAGCCCCCCTTGACGTTTAAAACCCAGTTGCACTGTCCTAGCTATGAAATAATTTCCAGACCTAATATATAAAATGAATAATTTTAATAAAGATCTGATGGTGAGACTAATTTCCTTTTTTTATGTTTTTCAAATAGATACATCGTCCATTATTGTCTGTGTCACGAGTACCAGACACCGGCGGATGGCTTCTATAATCGCCAGTTGCTTCTCCGCGTGAACAACGTTAGCACCCTGACCATTTTGTGGGACGATCGCCAAGTACAAGTATGCCCTTACGCGGTACTAACGGCTAGATGCAACATACAGACCGTTGTGGTGCCCTAGTGCCTCGTTGTTGGAATAGCCATGCGATTATCAGTGCGACCGAAGAGCTTATTTTATCGTAAACCAACACCATGTCTACTGCACACGAACATCGCTTGCCTCAAGACGAAATATTTTGGATCGAGAGCAAATAAAAATTCATTTATCTAAGACCCTGTGTACAGCAAAGGAACATCGTGTGCCTCGAAACGAACTTTTCGGAACGTGAACAAATAAAAATGCAAATCGCTGAATATTCTCAAAACATTTGATGTCAAATAAATGTACTTTGCCAAATGTACAATCTTGCCGTTTGCTTTTAAACCACTGTTTCATATTCCGAATTGTGGCGCTGTATTGTGAGATGATCTAAGACCCTGTGTACAGCAAAGGAACATCGTGTGCCTCGAAACGAACTTTTTGGAACATGTGCAAATAAAAATGCTAATCGCTGAATATTCTCAAAACATTTGATGTCAAATAAATGTACTTTACCAAATTTACAATCTTGCGGTTTAATTTAAAAGTACAGTTTCATATTCCCAATTGTGGCGCGCTGTGTTGTTTGAGCTCATCTGTGTTGATTTCCTGGTTCTGTGTGGAGTCGCGTAGAAGACGCCTGGGCGCGTTTGCCTACGCAGCTCAGTCACGTCACGGATAGAGGCGGGGAATATGAATGTTTTGATCAAGTCTGTTTCAGGGGCGGGGGATTTGATTTAGTGCCGCAAAAGCAGGTGAGCCAGGGCGATGCGGCAAGTGATAGGATTATCATAAAATGGCGGCTGATTTCGAGTGCGTTAATGGATGAAAAGTCGGGTAAGGTCCATAGGAAAGTTTTCCACGATCTACCGAGTTATGCTTAAAAACACATTGCCGAACCGTAGGGACAATAAAAAAAAAGTCCCGGAACTCTCCTTTAAGATTGTTACAACGTTCCATTTCAATAAAATCAAAGTGGATAACCTCGAACGGGACAGAAGGTGGAGCCAAACTTCCTCTAGGAGTCGAGGTACCTTTTCCTACATTGTGCTGCAAACAGACCATGCAGCTTTGGACAAAACGCTCCGCAGTTTTGAAAATCTTATCATTGGCACATACACTGTGTAGCATTTTAGTCAATTTTCGCGCACAAACATGTGTCGGACCATGAGCCATAATAACCATCATTGTAATGTAGGCGTCAGGGAGTAACCATTTTCCTTCAATATTGTCTACCCAACACCCATCGTCATCCAATCTCCCTGCACCCTGAATCCACCTCTTAGTTTCCTCTATGGTAGCATCTGCTTGAATATCTTTTACAGCATCGATACTTTCACCCAAAGTGCAAACGTTTACAATTTCTTTTACAGCATACATTTCTGACCTGAAATCAGTGGCAGTTTGTTTAGCTATCTGTTCGGCGAAAGCATTCCCTTTTCCTACATCATCTGTAACCTTTTGATGTGCTGAACATTTTATGATAGCTAACTGAACAGGTAGTGCGAGTGCTGAAAGTAATCGCACTATTAAAGTGCCGTGCTGGGTTTTTGTTCCATGCGAGGTCAAGAAACCTCGTTCTTTCCAAAGTCTACCGAAATTGTGGGCCACCCCAAAAGTATACTGACTATCAGTATATATATTTACTGTAAGCCCTTCAGAAAGTTCACAAGCTCGAGTTAACGCTATAATTTCTGCGGCCTGCACGGAATTATGCATCATTCTTTTAGTTTCCACAATCGTGTTTAAAGTAGTGATGGCATAAGCAGCTGTGGATGTAACGTCTGGAAGTTTAAAACAAGAGCCATCACAAAATAGCTCTCCTTGTGGGCTATTCAAAGGCGTGTCTTTCAGATCGATTCTGCCTTTAGTCTCCTGTTCTGTCATATAAAGGCAATCGTGTGACGTATCGTCACCATCAACAGTATCTTGTGAGACAGGTGAAAGCTCAGCTGGATTTAATACACAACACCTCTGAATTTGAATGTGGGGGGCAAACAAGATTAGTTCATATCTTGTCAATCGTGCAGAAGTGAGGTGTTGCGTTTGAGTTCTATTCAATAAAATATCTACAGAGTGAGGTACCATTAGGGTTAATGCATGACCCAGGACCATTCCCTCACTCTGTTTTACAGACGCAGCAGCAGCAGCAACAGCGCGCAAACATCTTGGCAAAGCGCATGCTACAGGATCAAGGGCGGAGGAATAGTAACCGCACGGCCTATTCTTCCCTCCATGCTCCTGCGTTAATACAGCCAAAGCACATCCATCACGTTCATGCACAAACAATACATAATTCGGAGTTCCTAAAACCGGCGCTGAACACAGCGCGGATTTGAGCAAATCAAATGCGGTCTGGTGTTCCAAAGTCCATGGCAATGGCAAAGAAATGCCCTTCTTTGTCAAAGCCAGCATTGGTTTAATCATTAACGAAAAGTTAGGGATCCACAATCTACAATAAGAAGCCAGACCTATCAAGGTTCTAACTTCCTTCTGCGTATTTGGGACAGACATGTCAGAAATAGTCTTTATTCATTTGGGTGTCAACCGGCTTCCCTCCTTTGACAGGAGGTAGCCTAAATAGGCGACCTCCTGACAACAATATTGGAATTTTTTAAGCAAAGCTTTGTGGCCATGTTTTACTAGATGACTAAGCAACAACACAGTGCCTTCTTTACAGGCGCTCTCAGAATCAGCAGCCAAGAGGAGGTCATCTACATACTGTAGTAATGTGCAAGTAGTAGGCAACTCGAGAGTATCGAGCTGCTCTTTCAATGCCCTACTATAAATACTTGGACTCTCAGTGTACCCTTGTGGTGCGCGAGTGAACGTAAACGAGCGTCCACCTAGGGTAAACGCGAACAAATACCTGCTATCCTTGTGTATGGGAATACTGAAAAACGCATTTTTAAGATCAACAACACTAAAATGAGTGGCAGAGGCCGGAATCATGGTTAGTATCATTGTAACATCAGGTACAATAGGAAATTGAGGAGCCACAATTTTGTTCATAGCACGTAAATCAATTAGAAAACGAAAGGGAATCGCATTATCACCTTTATTGTATACTGGCAAAATGGGGCTGTTACAAAGGCTACCCGTAATCTCCTCAATTACTCCACGATGTAAAAAATCAGAAACTATACATTTCAAAGCCTGTTTGCCTTCAACTGAGATCTTGTATTGCAGGATGTGAGGCAATTTTACTCCATGTTTCAAAATAATTTTAACAGGTTCAATTTGAAGAATGCCCACATCATTATCATCTATTTCCCATAAGCATTCTGGAACATTACTAAATTCTGGCGGTAAAGGTCGAGTCAAAAACTGAGAGGCGAGTGATTGCTGAGGTGAAATTGTTAACCGAACTCCATCCGGAGAACAATGTATTACTGCATGCAATGCCTTCAACAAATTTAGCCCCAGCAAGTTCTGCCGACAGTTTGTGGTAAGTAGAAATGGACACTGTTCCGTGAAGGGACCCAGTGTTATCGGTACAGGCAAAGAGACTGGACAAACTACAGGTGTGCCTGAAAACCCTACGGAAACGTTGGACTGCCATGACAGGGGAATATTTGGAACCCGTGAATGATCAATGGAACATTTCTGTGCTCCCGTGTCTACTAAAAATAGATACTTCCTATTTCTCATCGCCATCTCAGCGTAGGGGCCTTTCTGATGAACGGGAATAGGCGTAGGTTCCAAATCCTGCTTCGGGCAATCCTAACGAAACAGAATATTATCAAAAGGAAGCTCTTCAGAAAGGTACGTGGCAGAAGGGTGATCAAAAATGTTTCTATTATCCACATTCGAAACTTGCTTGTGAAGGATAATCAAAGTGAGTGGTGCCTGCCAGTCAACGCTCCCTCAGATAACGTCATTCAATTCAAGGTTGAACTTGGTAAAGTAATTAGTCCATTACAATGTAAGTGGAAATGTAAACACAAATATTTAATCACAAAAGCAGACACTGCACGCCAACACGTGTTTCAGCCCTCTCCGGGCCGTCCTCAGGGCGTATTAACATTGGGATGGTAAGTAACTGTAAAAAAACCTGATAATTGTATATTGAGAGAATAATGGTATCAGTAACTCTTCAATGAGTACATTTTCTGGTACCTAAGGTTAGGTTTCTTGATTGTAACTCGGTGAAATAAAGTTTGCTGGATAATCAAGGGAGAGATCACAATACAAAAAAATAGAATCCTACTTGAAAAAGAACAGAGATTAATTTTTTTAACTAAAAGTGACAAAATAGGACTCAACGAGTCTATAGATTGGTTAAAAATCTGATCGCCCTAATGTATAATTTATAATCATCGGCACAACCTTCTTTTTGACTGTTAATAGCAGAGCCAGAGAACACAATTGAAGTAGAGGCCCTTTAATGACATAAACACTAAAAAGGACTACTAGAGAGCTATATATAGACCTCTCAAAATGGCGGCCCAAACATAGATACTAACCAGAACAGGCGCAGGCACCCATGAAGGAGGATCTTACAGAAGGAGCTAAACTCAGCCCATAGAAGACACCAGCCCACAGGGATACCACTCCACCCTGTAGTGGCACCATTGGGAATGACTAGAGACCAAGAAACAGGTAAATCATGATACACACGGTAGCCTGTGCAAAGTATTGAAATACAGAGACGTAAGATAGCACTTAGATTTAAACTCAGCATTTGACTTGCATTTTTTAACATCCTTTTAGCATTTTTTTAGCACTTTTCTAGCTTTAAGAATAGCTGGAGAACAGTTCTACTGAAGTCTTTTTTCGAACTGTTTTCAGCAATGGGAAACAGGAATCCATTTAGAACTAACGGATACAACCCGTGTGGTTTATTTCAGAAACCAATTGTAGAAGCCTCTACACAGAAGCTAAAACTGCATTAACACATCCGCAAAACATCGCGGCAAGGAAAAGAACAGAGAGAGTTTTCTGACTAAACTACTGGTAAGCTGACTAAAATGCGACCTTTTTAAGAACCCATGCATAAGGGATAAGCTATTATGATCTCGCCATTATGTTTAAAATACGTTTAAAATATATAGAAACCATAACCAATTACTAAAGAAAGGACACCACTCCTCTCCAAATTAAACGACCTCGCAGAGGAACTGCAATTACCAGAATGCTTTGTGTTTTCTAAGCTGAAGGTTGGAGTAGACTTTCTTGTAAATAAAATAATTTGTTGTTTGCAGATTCGGTAGGAATATCCTTCCTCCCAAGAAAATGATGCCCAACACATGTGGACATTTTTTCGCCTGCTAATCAAGAAAGCCCCCACACTAAGAAGACCAGGTAACCAAATGGACCCTGTAGTCTTTCTTGACACCTCTAAACGTGTCTAAAGAAACATAAATTGATTCTTTTTTAATGTTTCTTTATCAACAGTTATTATCATCTTAAAGAAGAGGCCAGAAGAGTTCAAACTTAGCTGAAGCCCATTGTAAACCCCCCTTATTGACCACTCCTGAAGAAAGTCCCTCAGTGTACCCTACACAGAGGACTGAAACATGTCGAGAATTTTTTGTCAGTCTAATTAGTTAAACTGTCTGAGTGAATTGAAAATTCCAATGAAGGGACAATCTAATCCTAATTATTGAATAGAATTAGAATAGAAGAATTAGAGATTAGAAAGTCATTGGGCCTCATTACGAGTCCGGCGTTAACCGAGGCGGTAAAACCGCCTGGTTAACGCCGGACTCGTATTACCATTCCGCCTCCGTGATTCCCGGAATTACCGGGGCATCACAACCCCGGTTTTCCGGGAATCACGGAGGCGGAATGGTGTAAATCCCCATTCCCATTGAGTCCTATGGGACTCAATGGGAATCGGGATCATGGAAACACCGGCAGCATCTTGTAATGCTGCCGGTGTTTCCTCGTCCGCCTGCAGGCAGGCGGTGTTAAACCCGCCAGGTCAGACCTGGCGGGAACATCACCTCCCGCCTGCAGGGGTCGGGATCAGGCGGTCCGGAAACAACGGTGGCGGCGGGTTTACCGCCACCGTTATTTCCGGACCGCCACGGTCGTAATGAGGCCCATTATCTCTAAGATCTTTTAGAATTGTATGTTCTTAATGTTTGTCTTTGTCAACACGATACACTTGTATCTTTTTAGAGGGTTTAATCATGTATTTTAGACTATTTTGCTATCTCCATTAAAATTTGTACTTTTTGAATTAACCAATGGCATTCAGATGAATGGATAACTGTTGATAAAGGACTAAGTCCTATCTTTTCGAGTCTTGTGTGGATAATCCTAGCGTCTTGAGTGTTCGAGCGAAATCTCTAAACGCCTCAATGCGTGTGCATCACGGCGATTTCTGCTGGCTGCCTGCTACTCCCTGGCAGAAATCGCTGTGCTGCACACGCATTGAGGTGTTTATAGATTTCGCTCGAAGTTCAACCTTGAATTGAATGACGTTAACTGAGGGAGCGTTGACTGGCAGGCACCACTCACTTTGATTATTCTATTATACAGAAGGGGCCCCGAGAATTTACCCTTCTACACCTTGCCACTGCTGCAAACCTCGCTACTCATAGTATCAATAATTAACCAGTAAGAGGGGGTGCGCACCTACCCACATTGGGGATAATTTCTCGGTGCCTTTACTATTGCTTGTGAAGGAGGCTGCTGTGATTCTGGTACAAACTGACCTCTACCAGGGCCCTCTGCACCTGGGCGACCTCTGGATCATCGTCTACCCATGTTCCCAAATGACCTTTGCTGCAAGGTTGGACATTGTGCGCGCCAGTGGTCTTCCTGCCGGCAATAGGCACACTGGTTAATGGTTACTGGGGCCAAGGGCGCACTTCCCTGTGGAATGTACATACCTCTAAATTGATTACCCCCACTAGTACTTCTAACAATCAGTTGTAATAGAACTTTTGTTTTCAGGTCACCCTTTTTTTTCTCAAGTTTTTCCTTCTCCGTATTTACACGATTTTCATATTACTGAGCCATATGCAGTACTTCTGATTGAGACTTCGCCTGCTAAGCGCTTTCAGAAGACATAATCTGTAACTGGATATCAGGCAGCAATCCACGTACAAATTTGTCGACAAACAGCCTTTTCCCTGACTCTGTGCCTAAGTCTCGTCCACTGAAATCTCAGAATACCTGCTCGAACCGATTGAAGAAATCGGTAGCACCCTCAGACTTTCCTTGGACACAGGCCGTAAGCTTGTCCCAAATGATTCTTTTTTCAGGAACCATAGTTTTCAATTTTACAATAATTCTATCAGGCAAGGTTAATATCACTTGAGGCGGTCGTTCGCCAGCTGGTCTTTCTCTATCTAGCCTAAACATGTTATCCCATGTATCTCCCAACCCAGGTATGTCATCTATAGTCCTGATCTGTTTCCACAAATCGACTGGTAGGAGTACGGGAAATAATAGGTCAATATCACTTAAGGTGAATACCGACGACTGTAAGACCGACTCTATTTCTTTATAGAATCCGGTCGGATTTTTTCTTATATCGGGAATAGATTGTTTTATGGTGTTCACTTCCTGTCTTGAAAACGGGATGTGAACAAACTGTGATACGTAATGTGCAGGAATTTCTCCCGCGACTATACATCGTCCAGCATCGGCCGCGATCTCAACATTCGGGACAAATGTCGGAGTGACCTCTCTCATAGGCAACTGAGATGTAGGCAGCTCCGAACGCTTACTAAGCAACAGAGCCAAATCAAGCGCTAGGGCAGTCGAAGAAATATCGATCAAAAAGCTCTCTTATAAACGCTCAACAATTCTGCGGGACAACAAATCTTTCTTTTTACACACTCATCCTGCAGGTACTCTACCATCACCTGTATCACTTTCTTTAGCATTTCTAACGTATACTGACTAAATGTGTCATATACTTCATCTGGAGTTATCGACATATCCGAAATCCATCTTACCGCATCCTTTATACAAATTCGTGCTTCCTCACCTTTTAATTCACGGCAAGGGGAAAACCGTTTCTGTAAGTACATAATACCTAAACTACCATCATCTGCTTCCTCATTTTGTAACTCTTCCAACTCCTTCCTATATGATATGATATATGATATGATATGGCATTTGTAACACGCCTATACACAAGTATGCCTCAACATGCTCATATACCTTCTCCGTAGTATCTCTAGACAGCGCTAAAGCGTTCAAATCCCCTAACCCTTGTGGGAAATCTACATCATTTAATCTATTGCACATTATACTCAAATGAGTCCCTAATCCTTCAATAAAAACATTTTTCTCGGGAATGTCTTTTAAATTTTCGAGTGTGGAAAAAACATCAGCTTGTTCACCCTTCTCCATACAATGTTTAGCCCAAGCAATCAATTCACTCCTTTTGTCTGGGGACACAGTATTACGAGTCACAACCCTTGGTCTCTCTCCCCGGTCTACTACAAGCGATGCAGAATCACTTGGAAGAAGAAGAGTAGGCACATTCTGAATATCAACAGGTGAAGGCAAGGGGGCAGGCAAAGGAGTGATGGCTGGAAGAACAACAGGAGGAACAGCAGGGAGGACCGGAGGAACTATAGGAGGGGGAACAACAACGGGAAGGGGCAAAGTGCCAGGAGGAGGGACGTACGGGGGTGGCGCGGAGGCATCAGGCCTTCGTTCATGCAAAAGTTTATTAATCAATTAATCTGACGTATGAAAATCTTTTGAAGGGTAGATTTTATGAATGCCTAATTGAAACGCCCTGTCCGTGTTCCTAACTGACTTCAATTGTTTATTTTGGTCATATAACCGTGCCTTTTTCGACACTTGTCATATGTCTACGCATATGTTTCTCTCTGCTCTTCTGTTGCTGCAAAGCTTCTGTTTTCCAACTATGTAACGCATCAAATGCTGCAGGTCTAGCCTTCTTCTTTACTAATACAGACTCTAAATATTCTATGCAAGGGATTTCAAAACTGCCATTGGTTGGCCACCGAAGATTAGAATCATGTCTGGTCTGTCTGTGCCAAATGTCATTAAATGCTATACTACCAAAGCCTTTCTTACAGTACATAGTACATGCCGGCGACCCCTCCTGTGGTGCGGGACAGCTATCTTCCAAAGATTGTCTGTCGCTGCAGAATAATGCCCTAAAACAGGCAGACAATTTCTCAGGCATATCAAAGTTCTGGTGTTACCTGGTTAAATAATTGTGCTCGCGAGTACAATGCTCCAAATACAAATTGTCAGGGTTAAATTAAGAATCGGGACACGATTCACCTGACCAAAGGACTGGGAGGCCCGATTGGGTTACTAAGGACAATGCTAAGGACCCACGTGTCTGGTGATTTTTGGCAAATTTACCCACCTCAAATATATGGACCCTCGTCAAGAAGTTGTCTCGGGCTACAGCTAACCGATCAGGGATCGGATTGTGCAGTTTTGTCGAGGAATTCGCTTCTCGTCTAGAGTGGCCGTTTCTGTTGGCACCGTCCGATCCCGGTCCGATAGCCGAGCCAACCTTCAACGAGACAAAGTCAATCTTGATGGACCCTATTCGGGCGCCATCTGTGGACTCAGGAAAAAATACAATATTACGGCTGTTACACCAAGCAAAGGAAAATACACCGACACAGGCTTGTAAAGATTCCCAGAATCTTTATTACAAAAGTGAACAGTAGTCAACAAATAAAACAAATAGCTATTTGGCTGTCAATACATTACAGAGACCACCAGCAGGGTTCAATGTGAGCAGTGAGCATAATTTCCTAGCTGGACATCAGAGTATTCATACAATTTGTTATAATGATGTCTAGCCTCTTACAAGTTAATAATACATTGGGCTAGGGTTGCGCCAGGTTCACTTTCCTAATTTACATATCTCGTGCATGTGGATTACTTTTGAATACATTTACTAACACACTCTATTTATTATTATTTAATTTAATGTTACACTCTTTACGTATCGTTTTAATACAGATTAAACAAATGTTTCGCATATTGTATTTTGGATAGCATTACTGTTCTTGTAGTTTAATATTTGCTAATTCAAGTAATCCCCTGATCCCGAGGTCAACAAAGGACAAGGTGTACATGACCCGAACATGAAGCCTGAAGGCAGGTTGCACATTAACCCTCCTACAGAGGTTGAAGAGGTTAAGGCAAGAACAAGAGCCCACGAGACGGCCATTTTAGACTACAGGGTGACTTTTACACAGCAAGAGAACCTAAAATGGTGGTTTGATTCAAGATGGCAGCTTACATCAATTTCTAAGGTCAAGACCTTGTCGTAGAGAGTTATTCGCGTACAATTTTAAGCAACTTGGCGTAGGCTAATATACATACAATCGTTACAATAGGAGGTATAATTTAATATCCAGTTTGACATATCTGTCTTTTGTTCACAAATAAATGGGTTCAATCCCTTTAAAAATAAATACAGTATGTTGTTACTAACGTAAAGTAAAAGTTCTTGGCATATTTCAAGTGCCAGAAAATAAAATGTTCTTGTGTTACGTTTACACTATATTTCCGTGATTACTTACATACTGCGCTATAGTTATATTGGCCATTGCACCCTGTTCAAAAGTCTCAGATTCCACTAATTTTCCTATTTCTGAGTTTGATAATGCAATTGCCGCCAAAGTTAAAGTGTTTTATTAATGCGCACTATATTTCATTATTTAAGGTATGGATATTACAAGTGGCACCACAGTCGAGTACTAGGGTCCCATTCTTTATCGTTAGCAATACCACGCAGAATGTGTTATTTTGCTCTATTCAACCTTAAACGATCATATTTCTTTAAACGCCCCCGCGTTTAATTCATCCCAAAAGGCATGCTTTCGTATCGTAAATATACTGTGAGGTTCACCCCTTGATCTGCATATTACTGCATATTAGCAAAGATCGCTTACCCATATTGAGTCCTTACTCGTGCTTTTGCATAGCGGTCTGCTGTTACATAGAGGCGCCAGGCTCGCATCTGTGTTCTGTATATAATGTTTCCATTGTCGTAAAGGAAACAATACAGAAAAGTCCTTTTTTCCTTTCCACTACCCTGATAAGGCAGTGTGCCATGTTTTGGGAAGCCTTACCCGTGTACTCAATGAAAATAGGGCTTGTTGTGCCCAATTGTCATATATTCAATCGATCTAATCATATACTTATGGACTATTTGTATTTGTAAACGGCAACTGAGTACATTAACGCCCATCTTAGCGTGATATGATATTTAATTAATAATGTTAGTTCGGTTACATTAAATTAAGTAGCTCTAATTCTTTAGTGCTTGGTTGCCGCTGTGTTCTCAATTATACAAATCACTCTTCATAGTTAATAATTATCAGCTATTTCATTGTGTGGTTAAACTTTAATATTATTACTAAATTACAACGGTCATATATATCTTAATGTTATCTGTTTAGAATTCATGTGTATCCGTATTGCATAGGTATATATTTTTATGTCCCCATCTCAAGGGAGTCGGTCATTGGAAGTGCACTCTAGACATAACTCCCGGGTTTCCAAAAATGATTATACTCAAATACATGGATGAGACATTTTTGAATCAACATTAGACTCTTCTTATAAATAGCACAAATGCATATGCCTATACATAAGTCCACTCATTTCATCAAGGGTACACTTATAAAAAGGACACCATTTCATTGTCCGAGTTACGGCCCCGAACAGTTGTGTTGAGTTTGCAGATTATTCTCGCCTCTGCTTGCCGCAATTTCTTCTCCTTGTTATCTTCTCTTTTTCCCATTGTAATTTTCTGTAACCCTATAAATCTCATATCAGCTTTATTTCCCATTTGGTGTTTTTCTTGCCAATGACAGGACAGCGGAATGAAAGACACCCGCAAGCACAACTCAGAGTTTGCCGGTCCAGATACAACGGTACTGGTAAGCTTACCGGTACCATTGTATCCAGACCGGCAAGCTCGTAATGAGGCCCTTTGACTCAGTCTGAGACTCTTTGCAATTCTGACAAAATGCTGGTGGGATGACTGTCCCTTGCAAACTCTACTGGGCCCAAAGACATCCTTTTTGTCAACATCTATGAGCCCCCTATGTTGGGCTGCATGCTGCAGTACCAACAATCTTCGAGGGGTGGTTTGATTCTGAGTCTTTTGCCACCCCAATAGTCCTGAGCAGAGACTTTAATCCTCGAATCCTGTGCAACCCCCTCATGGAGAATGGGCTTGAGAACTTTCAGTCCTCAGGACTTGTGCTTGAGCCCAATCTTGACCATTCCTGTTCCTGTGGCATTGACTGGGTGACTGTTCTCTAATCTAGGAGTTTTGCTATGCTGAATGGTGCTCTGCCTTCTGACTGCCCCCCTCAATACACTCGGCCCACTCCCACCAGCTCCACCATTATTGACTATGCATTTGTGGCCCATAACCCCTCCCTGATAATGGATATGGCTATCATTCCACATGTGGAGAGTGATCACTCCCCTATTATTGAAGACAGCACAGTGGGGACAGCCTCGGTTAACAACTCACTGACCCACGTTGTATGTAATTCTTCCAATATTAAAGTTGCTCTGGTGACGGCTTGTAGGGTGTTTGTTGATTTTATTCCTACGGGGTCCACTTCTCCTTTAGTTGTGGACCAAGGTAAGGGTTTTCTGACTGGCAAAATATGAGGAGAGTACGTCTTTGATCTGTGATAGAATTTCCTTTCAAATTCAGGGAAACAATCGGATGGCTACTGGGATTAATAAAAAGCATACCCAAGCTTTTGATGAATCCATTAGGGATAAAAAACGATCCACCCACAGAGAGCTGCGCCATTTGGCTTTTTCTGCCCCTGACCGGCCAAGGCCAATACGCAATTGGTAGGTGGCTGATTATGGCAAGTTATACTAGGTGACTCAGATTTCATTGTCTGCCTAGAGAATGTCAGAAGTGGAGATACCTGGTCTCAACCACTTTAACAAATGACACAAAGTCATTTTGGCAGATTATTAACAGACACAACTGACTCGTTCGGATATTAATGGAGTCTCCGAGCCTGTATGGACAACTTTCATTTCTGAGACCCTGGGTGGCCCTAGCCTGAGATCTCCCCAGCTTCCTCATATGGGTGTCTGTACATTTGAGAAAACCAAGAAGGAGGTCTCTCAGCTAATTAGCATTAGCAAGCCATCCAGGGCCCCTGGCCCAGACAGACTCTGTAATTTATTAAGTCTGACGCGTCCTTGTGGTCTGAGGTCCTCCACCATCTCTTTTGCTGCATTGCCGCCACCCAGATCCCCCCTCGTTCCTGGCATTATAGCATCCCGGTTCCAGTTTAAAAAATGGCTCCCATGCCGACCCCATAAACTATCACCTTCTTGTAGAACCTGATAAAAATGAGAGGCCTTATTTGTTATTATTACAGAATCATTACACAACCATTACCCATTTAGGAATCATTCCATCATGTATCCTGTTTAGTTATCCATCATCTGATTAGGAGTACATGAAATAGCATCATTACACTATCCACACATTAGACTGCCACTTTGTATGCATTTGCTTTTAGAATGACACACTGTCATATTTGAAATGCCATGTAGAGTCATTTAGAGACACACGTTATGTTTTGTAGTTACATGTACACATGTATGCATTGTAGAGACACCATGTAGTGTGTGTGCACTTAGAATTAAGTCTGCATATAGGTAGCGCTTGCCATTGCAAGATAAAGTCGTAAATGCTAGAAAGCATTTAGCTGGCATTATAAAGCCATTCCACTGAATGAAGACACACAGAAGTGCCACTGGGCTCTGTGCGAAGTTGTTATGAATTTGTGTGAAAGATTGGAATGCAAACAGAGATAACACGACCCTTGTCCGAGTGGAGAGTGAAGGAGGCCTAATCAGCCTTGGGCTTGCTGTTTGTGGAGACAGAAAAGGTGGGGGCTGCACCACATGGAGAATGGGAGAGGTGCTTTTTGCAGGGAGAGCCTTGCACACAGACACAGAAAGAGGGAAGCTAACAGTGGAATGAA
Organism: Ambystoma mexicanum; assembly: GCF_040938575.1. Taxonomy (NCBI): domain Eukaryota; kingdom Metazoa; phylum Chordata; class Amphibia; order Caudata; family Ambystomatidae; genus Ambystoma; species Ambystoma mexicanum. Next base: position 238,666,130 of record NC_090939.1, on the reverse strand, counting down.
TGGAGAAATAGGAGGAATAGATGGTGTATTGCAGGCAGACAGAAGGCCATGAGATAGAGATATGCTTTGAAATGTCAGGCTGACAGAACACGCAGTGTGAAAGAACATGCAAACACAGACTTTGAGGCGCAGCTATAGAAATGCTGACAGAGACAGAGAAGCATATATGTATACGTCAAGGAATAGTATAACCAGAGTTGAAGAGAGGGGAGTTTTTTAGATGTTGATGGAGTTCGATTAGAGAGAGGCGTTTTGGTATGGCAGTAATGCAGCCTTGGCAGACCAGCTTGGGAGAGATTGAGTGCTTGGCAAAGGCTTGAGGCAGTTCGAGTGACTAGATCTTGAGAGGCAGACACTGACTGGCTGGTTGCAGAGTTGTGCATAGAGGAGAGACTTGACAAAGACAGAGCTGGAGAGGGGAGAGATGCACATGCAAATGGGAAGTATGGTTTATGGCCTAAACTGATTGATTAGAACAGACACTCACACAGAGATATTTGGGGTAATCAGACAGGGATTGTCTTAGAGAGTGAGTGTGATGCATGGTGTGGAATGGAGAGGAATGCTGAATGCTGGCACTTGCCATATGTATGTTGCATTAGACACTGATAGCTTGCATTAGAAGCCTGTAAGGCTTATAGTTATCACATTGCATGGTATATTTGCACCAAAAGTATAAAGGTGCAAATTCGAGATTTGTATAGTTTTAGGCATCTTGCCTTGTTATGTATGAATACATGTATTCTATTGTTATAATTGAATCGATTCTTGTGTTTTCTTTGTGTCTTGTGTTTTGTGTCCATAGGAGTAAGATAGGTGTATGTTGTTAGGCATAATATAGGAGTAACACAGTGCACATAGGCCCTGAGATACGAAAGCATGGGGGTATAGTGATCCACACCCCCTTAGGAGATTGTCTAAGATTGTCTAAGACCGTGCATGGTTGCCCAAGGAGGGCTAGACCGTGATAGGATTTGTTTTAGGACTAACATTCTGGCAATGTTAGATGCCCCCTCTAAGGTCTTTGCTAGGGTTCTCCTTGACAAATTAACTAGCTGGACTGAAGCCAAAAATATTACCCTTGGACCAACCTGGCTTTAGAAAGGGTTGTTACACCTCTGTCAATGCCCTCGCTATCCTCACTATCGTGCAACAGTCCTGGCAGACACGGAAGAGACCAGTCTATGCAGCATTTGTAGATTACAGTGCCACTTTTGACACGGTAGACAGTGCAAGACTTTGGGTGGAAGACCGCGGCATGTACTTTCTGTTATTTACGAGGTAGGAATGCACATTCTGGTGAGCGTGTGGTTTGTCTTACATTGTAGAACCTTGAAGTCCTTGAAGAAGCATAAGTAATCTCTAAGTCAGGTGCCCACCTGTCTCTACCATGTTTCTCCATTGAACCATTAATTGCAATAATGTGCAGCTGCAACGCACTCCTCTGGAGAAGATCCTGTTTTCCAAGCTTTAGAGCAGACTGGCCTCATGCTTCAAGAGCAACATAGATAAACTGTACAGCAAATGTTACCTTGTACCAGGTAACATGATATGGCCCCGCGCAGGGCTTTGCCCCGCTCCCAGACAGTAAATTGTCAATAGGAGGACGGGCAAGAATGCACAAACATTGTCTCAGTAATATCACCTACGTGGAAAGGTCATGAACCCTATTGACCCTATCACATGAAGGGGCTGGACAAATGTATTATATGTTATTCCTGAATGTATATATGTATGATGCTCTAGCTGTTCGGGGCTCTCTCCCACCACAGTGCATCGTGGGGCAATGAGACCCCAGTCTGGACTGTAATAAACACTGTATTTTGACCTTGTGACTGGCCTTGTGACTGGCTATTTCAATTTCATTGCAGTAAGCCTCATTTTGTGGTCTTTCAATACAAGCATTTTAGAAAGAATTTGTTTTGTTCCCAAATTAAATTAAATGTATCTGATCCTACGTCAAGAGGTATGGTTCTTAGGAGTTACATTTTGGGAAGGCTATGAATCTACAATGTAAGACAAACCACACGCTCACCAGAATGTGCATTCCTGTCTCGTAAATAACAGAAAGCACATGCCGTGGTCTTCTGAGAAAGGCAAGATGAGCCAGGAACTGAACTGAAGAATACGTGCAAGATGGCGAATAAAACAAAATGGCAACGTGGCCTCCATTATTATGGCAGTAGGTCTGTAGCGTGATGCGAATGTGCTTAGGCCAATATGCATACCTTACAGGATACTAAACTAAATATATTTTCACATAATGGTCGCTAGCGTTCCAGGAGAGCGATCTAATACATTTGTTACTCTGAATGGTAATATGACCTAGGTTAGTCTAGAGGGCAATGAAGAAAGGAAGGTAACCAGGACCAATCATGCTCATCATTAATTTTTAGATTCCCTGTAGAAGTCATCAATACCTTTCTGCTGCCTCCATCAGAGAGGGAGCATTTCAGAGACTGGCAACAATCAGAAGGACTCTTTTGTAAGGAAAGATGATCCAATGTATAGCCCAAAACTGCTTCCCGCCCTAAGGATGAATTGGATTTACAAACTAATTGATCGTAGTTGGAAAAATATTCATGGACATCAAATCCTAACGATAAAAAGCCTTCAACTTTCAATAGAATCATATTAAAAACAATTCTAGAGTTTGTATGGAAAACTATGTAATCCACATGGCTACAATTCATGATTTCAACATGTATAATGTACCTAGATGTTATTAGCCTCGAGAGAAGGGATGGCTGAAAGCAAAGAAAAATCAGTAGAATGATTTAAGCAACAGTCAGTCTTATCTTTAAAAAAGCCTTTCTCTTCCAATCTTCAGGCCAGATGAAACAACTGTCTTGAGTGGCTATGGAGTATAGACTTTGTGGGTCAATGTATTCAACCCTCCTGAATCCATTTTAGTGTGCTTACAAAGCCCTCTTCCAAAGTCTGATTTGCAAGAAGCTGTTTGCTCAGTGGCCAGGGATGCCTTCTGAATGGGTGAAACCTGTTGTAGGGCAATAACCTGCTCCCCTGACTCAACTAAATTGAACAGGGTTAGGATAGGGTCTCCATTGAGTGGTGGTCAAGATTTTAGTCAAAAAGGGTAGTGTTTCTTCCATCAAAAGTAGTGTTGCCGAAGTAATTTCCTTAGATTTTGACCTGCATTTCTTTTTAAATATTTTTTTTACCTTCTTTTCCTGTGATCAACATTTATTGTGCCCCTGCTTCACTGACCCTTTCATTAGCAAGTGAGGAATCACTTTGATTATCCAAAACAGCATTAAGTTCACGTAGACATTTTCTCAAGCTTCATTTCTTATTTCTCCGCTACTGTTTCACAATTTTAGTTTTTTTCCCTATTAATTGGGTTAATCACAAATGTGAAGGTATTGTACTGATTTAAATCACCATAAAGTGCCTCCCCGAATAAAGGTTGAATTCCACTTCAAGGCAGTCTTAATTCAAAACATAAATCATCTCAAACCCCTATGAAGATGAATTGGCCGCCTATACAGGAGAGATATTAAAGTGTTTAAGGACCACTTCTGAATTCTGAGCATTCTTACAAGAAAGCTCATTATTGTTCTTTACATCCAGTGCTTCCATATTCTTGCTCAAAACAGGTAAATGTTTTGTTTGGCTTTCAAATTCAACTCGTATATCATCATAAATGCATATGAGAGATTCTAAAATCAAGCTGAGATCAGATATGGATGTCCCTATAAGAATATCATCTGTAATTTCACCTACTGGAGGAACATTTTGTTGACTCCATGTAAAGGAGTTAAAGGGGTAGTTCGGTCAGAAATTGTATTGTCTCATTCGATCGGACATGTATTTCTGAGCATACAGTTTTTCGCACTTTTAAACATGCGAAAACAACAGTTGGGCACCGGCATCTTGTGCTAACCTTATCCGTTGCTCCTTTGTCCTAAATTCAAGTGCCCTCGTGACACTAATTCAGATCACCCGCCCCCTAACAAGGACCAGTGACCCTCAATGTGCAGCTCTGGTGCAACATGTCGCTCACGGCACCCAAATTGTTGCTTGCCTATTGCTCTGGGCCATGGTGTATAGGCCTAGAAGGAGGTCCTGAAGGGGTAAGACCTCAGTAACAAAATAGCCAAGACAGAGTCCAGGACTGTTGGCCAATAAGCCTGCTGTGGTTCTAGCTGGTTTATTTTTATACAAGCAAGATTTGTGTTTGTTGCCACCATGCAAATAATGTTTTGGTAAAGGTTGAAAATAAGCGAGCCCACAAAATGCAAAGATAACTCCCCAATGAGAGTCAATAATGGACACACCCCAGAAGGGAATGAGACCAGTACCAAGTGCGGGTGAAGTTAGAAAGTAAAGTTTATCCAAAACAAAATAGGGCAAGCAGAGAACTCTGCAAACTCCGAGAGCGATCTGCCCAAACATCAGAAAATGCACATTATATTACAAAATCACATCATCTATGATGTGTGCTAAAGGGGATAAGTAAAAGTGTGGTCATTGGACGAAGGGGACAGGACTGTATCCATGCTGCAGGGGTGTGCTTCTGGATTGGCTTGCATAGAACTGGTTACTTCCTGGAGCATGTGAGTCAACTGGGCTCATCTGGGTGAGGTGCAGGGTCAGACGACGTCCAAATCATGAGGATGTAGACTATCTGACATTTGCCCTTGTGGTCACACATACGTTGACCATTATTTATACATTTTGACATATAAGAATTATATTACTAGACGGTTGACCTGGACGATAAAAGTGAGACTACATGGGTCCAGGTGCCTAAGCTATTCACAATATTTCATTGACACATTTATCAAACATTCTCTCAGATCCCATGAGAGGATGGCTTATTGTTTGTTAGTGTGAAGAGAATATATTGCCACACATGGGATTAGTACTTTGGGGTGAGCTGGGGTGGCAAACAGATGGGGGGCGTGCAACTGTTACATCTAGAGGCTTTGGGGTGAAGGGGCTTGTAGTCTATGTTTCTTTAAACAAAGTCTGTGGGTGGAACATAGGTTCGTGGAGATATCATGTCTCATGGGGCCAGGGAGTGGATACCTGGTGTGGGCTCAGCGGCATCAGTAAGACAAGGGCCTTTGGTCATCATACCATCATGTGGGTGAGAACGGTGGGGGCTGGTGGGGGCTGAGTGTGCGGCGCTGCAGGAGAGGGGAGAGAAGGCCCTGTGGCCTGTTAAACTGTGTCTTGTTCACTTTGTGGGGTTATATGTGAATCGTTAAGATGAGATACAATTAGGTCATTATGACTACATGTACATTAAATGATGAGTGAGCTCTGACTACGATATATGTTATACCATTATACCAAGAACATCGTGCTGCAGAATTAATCTATTTACATTACCCTTGTGGTTTTGCCGTTTAGCATCATACACATGAGAAACGTATACTAGTAGAACATGTTTGTGAACATACATAATATCAAAACACCATCGGGCCTCTGGATCGTGTACCTTGCATCATATCAAATAAGTAACTTGACCTATCATACATCAGTGTTGGGTTTTGGCAGAGGATAATATACACCCAACAGTATGGGGGCTAGACATATAAACCATAGCTTTGTGCACAGTAAAAATAAGTAAAGATAGTTGTGTTTCATTTAATAGAATCAGCCCCTTAATACACACCTACAGGAGGGGATTTTTAGCCGTTACAGAGGGATTAGCAGTGTGGGTGAAACAGAGTGGCACACAGACATGGGGTAAGTATCTGTTACTTCAAAAGGAGGGCAAAAGTTGGGGGTTATCCACAGAATATGTCATAAATGCAGAGTCTGCAAGGGGAAAGGATATGTTTGTGCAGATGAATCATTTTCTCAAGCCCAAACTCTTGCCCGGTCATTTGCAGGTCAGTGAAGCACTGCGGAAGGTGAAAGATACAGGGCCTCATTACACGGAAGGCGGTAATGGTTAACGGCCACCGTTAATGGTAACGGTGACCGTTAACCATTACCGCCTTACTACAAGGTCCCTTAGCGGGTTGGTGCTTTAACGCCTGCTTTTTGCAGGCGTTAAAAACCAACCCGCTAAGGGACCTCGGAGCTAATTACGGCACCCCGCAAAATTGCGGTGCCATAATTAGCGCCTTCCCCATAGAGCCCTGTGGGGCAGAAATGGGAATGGGGAAGGGCAATGGCGGAAGGGGGATTTACCGCCCCACCAACCTTGGAATGGGGCGGTAAATCCCCTTTCCGCCAAGGCGGTGCCGGTATTTTACCGGCATGAGCCATGGCGCTAATAGCGCCATGGCTCACCGCCTTCCGTGTAATGAGGCCCACAGTGTTTATCTTGTAGCTTGTTTGCGCCTAGTCTCCCATGAGAACAGGCCTGCCGTGGTGGCACAGAGGTAGGAGGGTGAGGGAAGTAACTGGCCCGTTGTGCGCATTTGTGAGGGGAGAGCTGCAGCCCTGCAGGATGCCTGTGCCCATGAGGCCTAGTTTGTCATGCACAAAATGGAGTCTGTATGTGGCACAAAATGAAGTCTATGATCAACCTTCTGGCCAAGTTTTGCATCCATATGGGTCGCCCGGCAGCCATCCTGCATCCCTGGCCACAGTTGCATCGGTGGCCGCAGGACGAATCACACCCTGCAAGTTGGTAAGAATGGAGGGGAGGGCGGTCTCGAGGACCTTTCCTCCCGTACATTCCCCCCTTTCATTACTTAAGTCATGAATACTGTAGTTCACCTAGCCTTTTACGTTCCTCCTCCTTGGCCACTGCCTCATCCCAGGCGGGTGTTCCCTTTCATGTCATTCATGCTCTGCACACTGCTCTGAGACTCTCCCCAGCTCTAGCATACTCATTTCGAGTACAAGTCATGTAGATACATCCTCCATCACCCTCCAAGTCCACCCAAACCTCGTCGTACCAAGCTAGTTCACGAGGCTCTTTTATTGTCGTGTGATATAATCAATCTACAATGTACCCATCGTTGTATATGGATGTTAGCCTGTATTTTGGTCCTGAGTCATCCCCTGTTTGTACCTGTGTCTCTTGTGTCATCTGTGCCACTCCTTTTGCATTGCCCATTGTCACCATCATCATTGCACTGTTAGGCACTGCATCTGCGCAGCACCTAAGGCCTAATTGGCACACACAAAAAATCAAAAGCAGGAAAACAATGGTGGGTACTAATAGCTTGACAGCCTTACCGAGCCAGGACGGTACCCATGAAAAAATGTCATCGAACCAGGTGCTGAGCTGCACCCCTCCTTCCTCTTTCATCCACTCGCCAATGTTGTGCACGGCTGCTATTACGGGCGACAAGGTTCCATTGTCCATGTCTGCAGAAGGTACGAACGTGCAGCATTCGCGCCCGATTTTTCGGCAAACACCTCCATCCATGGCTGTCAACAGGTCCAGGACATACCTGTTCTGCATTGTCATCAGCCGCAGGGCCCTTAGCTCCACCTTGATCACATTAAATCTTTATTCTGTGTCATTGGCCAGTTGGATCAATTCCCAGCGTGTGATCTGGAGCCATTTTGCGTTGGCCCGCACCTGGATGCTTGGGACGAGAGAGACAAAGAAAGTCTCAGAACCTGTCTGGAATTTGGACGAAAAGTTCTGAGGAAGCCCTGGAGATGTAGTCTGATGACTTTCTTTTCCTGGAGACTGTGCTCTGTCTGCCTTCCTCAGATAGGGCATAGACGGGGGCATCTTAAGTTGGTTGCAGGGGCTCAGGATCACTGACGGCGATAGCCGTTTCTCCCCATGAAGTTGGCTCTCAGGTATCACCATCAGAGCGGAATGCAGTGTTGCCAGAGCGCGCGTGCCCCTCCATGACTGTGGGAGGTGCAGGTACGCCTGTTTGCCGCAAACCCAGTAAGTGTCCATTAATGCAGCAGTTACTTTTTTCATGTCTGGAATGATGAGTGTTTTGCTACAGTTCTTGTTTGCACCCATATTCACTTTCCCTCTCCATGGAAACACAGTTCGTAAAAGATCTCTTTCTGTAACTTAAATGGCTTTTCGAGGGCCGTTACTCATGTGAGTTTTGTGATGTGTTGAGTCCATATCGGGCGCATGTTCTTTGGATCCATTGCAGTTTTTCATCCGCCAACCCTCGTAGTGCCTCTGCTTTGCACGTTATCTGCTCGTCTTGCCACTTATTGGCCCTCATTCCGAGTTGGGCGCAAAGGGATACCGGGCACCGTTAAGGACATTGGTGCCGGTAATCCGTTTGCGCCCTATTCCGAGGTCCCTTAGCGGGTCCCTTCCTTAACGCCTGGTTTTACCAAGCGTTATGGACAGGGCCCGTTAAGGGACTTCAGAGCTAATAACGGTACCGCAATTTGCGGTACCATTATTTTAGCGCCTTCCCATTGTGCCCTATGGGGGCTGAAATGGGAATGGGGTATGGCTTTTTTAGTGGGGACTTACCGGTCCCGCAAAGATCCGAATAGACCGGTAAGTCCCGATTGAACCAGGGCGCACTCAGTACCGGTATTGGAGGTAGTCATGGCGCAAATATCACAGTGATTACCTCCAAACTCGGAATGAGGGCCATTGTCCAAAAATAATGTTCCTTTTATCACTAAAAAAGATTCTTTCAGGCATATCACTCCTTTGGGTTTCGAATGGCATGTCTTTTCATTTTGCAGCATTTCAAAAGAGACAATGTGTGCTTGAAAAGTATTTTTTATTCTGCATAGTGCAAGATGAAGGAGACACTGTGCATCTGCAATAGGCGACTCTTGTGGTAACAACACTTTAGGAGTACTTGAGGCATGGGGTATTAGAGAGCACACCTAACAACTCTCATTTGTTGTTTGCTTTGCGGTAGAGCTCATGTCTGTGTACCATTTGTTGGACTGGTGGGGATGCTGTGGGTCTTCCATAGTATCTAACCCCAGCCCGTGATATTCATCATACTTCCTCTGTCCCGCCCCCCTTTTCCGTCTTTTATTACCTGCAGGGTGTTCTCTGGCTTTATCTTTTCCATGCTGTGTTAAGGGTATTCTGCCCGCCCCACCCTTTCCCACTCATTATACAGGGCCATAAACCGTTCGGCAGTTCTTTCATTGTCTTGTTCCACACTCCCAGGGAATACTGCATATTGTTCAGTTGTGTCAGGTGCAAACGCTACAGTTGGATCAGTATCATCCTATAACTAGGGTAATTCAGAGGGGTCTGGATCGTTAATTTCATATACATTAAACTCAGAGTCAATGTATGGGGCAGCGGAGTGCATTGATACAGTTGTGCTAACTGTGCTGTTTTCGTGCTGTTTGCCAGCTCTGTGTGTCCCGTGTTCCCATATCAGTTTAAACCGGTCCCATATGAGGTGTATCCCTTCTTTTACCAAGTTTGTTCCATTTCCCCCTTCATTTAGATCTATAGATATAAATGCTATGGCCCAGTACACTACCAAACCAAACAACATTGAGAAGAATATCACTGCGCAAAAGAAAAGTCCACACTCGTAACTATATTTCCTTAAATCAAAACCACTATTTCCATTTCTATCTACTCTACTGTTGCTGACATCTGGGGCCCCCTCCGTTGCCATGGTTGTTTCTACAGAATGAGGCATATTAAGCAAACACATATATGAATATATTCTTATTCATATATCTTTTCTGTTGTATATACATTTCTATTCATTTTAAGTGATTTTCTCATTATTTTCAATCTATTTCATTTTTTTTTATTTTTATTGTAAAACTTCAGTTCAAAATAAAATCAAACTTTTGTTACATTGCAGTATCCCAAAGTTCATCTAATAAGCTCCAGTAAGAGTGTATATTTGGGCCACGCCTGAACTTTTGTTACATTACAATATCCCAAAGTTCAGCTAATGAGCTCCAGTAAGAGTGTATATGTGGGCCGCACCCACAAACATGACATTAATGTGCATTAGGGTATTCAAAACGTCTTTGCACTTGAGTTTGAACATATTGTTGGTAAACATTCTTTTTGTTCAGGGACCAAAATCATATCTAAAAAGTTTATTATACTACATGTAAGCATGAGGTTTCTCCCAATCGAGACAAGTTCCCACCAGTCATCTGCATCATAACACATTGGTATGTAGGAACCAAGATGTAGTTCACGAGAAATATTGAGCCCTGTGCATGCAGTTATAAGATGTTTTAATGACTCGGTTTCTCCTGTCGTGCAAAATCTGCATTTGTCGGACTCGATGGATTTGTCTCATCGTCGCCAGAGGGTTTCTCTTGTTGCGAGGGCGTTCATTCTAAATTTCAAGAATTGGATCCGATGATGACGAGAGAGACAAGATGATAAATATTTCGGAAGAGAGTGTAATTTCAACATGTTCTTGGAGCCTGGTAGAATGGATTTAAGTGATGCGCGATGTTCAGAGGTTAGAATCCAGTCCCAAAGTTCAAGTTTTTTTTTTGCATGTTTTGGGCGATCGATTAGATCCTCGATGCTGATGTTGGCAGCTTCCATGATATTTGTCAAAACAGATTGCCATGATTGAAGTAAGCACGATGGTGTACTTACGTTATCGTTACTAAAGATTTCGTATGCTGAGATTTGTAGACCAAGCTTCATTTTCCTCAGAGAGGATAAGCTTTTCCAAATTCAACGGCCACCGTTGAAGTGTCTTTTGAGAGCCCCAATGCCCGTTTCCAGAACCTGCCTTCAAGCTTCTGCCATAGCCGATAATCAAGGTTCCATCCTGACTCTCCACCAAAAGTTATAGTGGGAATAAACTTCTGCAGGTAAAATGTTATTAGTGGTTCAATTGAGAATTTTCCATAATCTTTATTGATTTTTGCACCTTGAATGCAGAGTGTGTTTGCTCTTTCCAATAGGTCACTTGTCCAGGCCGATTCACAGATGGAGTTGTTAACCATTATTCCTAGTATCATATAGAGGTCACGATGGTAAGCGGGAATTTCTCAATGGCCCATCGTAAGTTTTTATCTCTCCGTGAAACAGTTTTGCCAATACACATGATCTTAGTTTTTCCTGTATTTAGTTGCAGATCATTTACTTTTAGATATTCATTCAGCTTCGACAGCAGAGTTTGCAAGCCTATCTGAGTGCAATCAATCAGCACAATGTCATCAGCATAGACTAGGCAATTAACTGGCCTTGCATTGATCTTTGGGGGAAAACAGTGTGCAGCGTCCAACCATTTTGGTAAATCAGAGATAAATATTTTAAACAGGTCGGCCGCTAATGGACACCCTTGCTTGACTCCTTTATACGTAGGAATTGGGTCAGTCAGGTCACCTTGAGAGTTCACTCTTACTTGAATAGAGGTGTTGGAATGGAGCGCTATAAGAGGATCAAGAATCTGAGATGGACAATTCCACTCACTTAGCTTAGCCCACAATTTTTCGCGATGAACTGCATCGAAAGCTTGTTTCAAATCGACAAAGGCAAAAAAGATTTTTGTTTTCGTTCTTAGGGCTTCAAGTTTTAAGATGGTTAATATGGTCAGATTGGCATCAATGCCTACATCTTTCGTAAAGCCAGTTTGTCGACAGTCCACTTGTTTCACCTTATGTGCCCAAGCAGTCAACTTCATAAAAAGAAACAAGCCGAAGATTTTACCCATGGTATCGAGCAAGGCTATTGGATGATAGTTCGACGGATCATCTCGATTTCCCTTCTTATAAATTGGTACCACTATTGCCTTTGCCCAGGACTCAGGTGTTTTCCTCAAGATTGAAATTCGACGGAACAAAGATTCCATAAATTTGGCCCAATGATGCTTGTGTTTCTTTAGCATAATGTTGGATATTTGGTCAGGTCCTGCTGCCCTCGAATTTTTTAGCTTTTGAATTGCTAATTCCAGGTCAACATGGGTTATATCCCATTCTTTAGTGGAGGGCAGACAGTGAACTTGGGAAATTTGATGAGGTTGTTCGTAAGCCTTTGTGAAATAATCCACCCATGAAGAGCTTGAAATTGCATTTGAGATAACTGGGCTAGTTTTTGTATTTCCTTTGTTTAGGATAGCCCAAATATCTCGGGAGTTCTTTGTAATAATTACCTTTAGCATGATTTCGGCTCTGTTTTGATCAATTATGACAGAGTGGGATTTTAGCCAATTTCTATATACCTGACGTCGAGCCTTTATGCTTCTTTGAATGTCAATTTGATTACCAGGTGTTTTTCTTAGCATTCGTAGGTCTTTCCTCATTAACCTTTTGGCTGCTGCTATTTCAGAACTATAAAGATTTTTCGACATAAGGCTGTGGGATTTTGAGTTAGCATATTGTTGAGAACCTGCAAACAACACAGGAGCATATTCCACATCATTTGAGTCTTCAAGATGCAACGCTATTTGCTGAATTTTTGTGCCGGTAGTTTTCAGCCGATTTCCGGCTGCGTTTATGGCCAGTGGCATTTTATAAGGATCTGGTTGTGTCAAAGTTTCAAAATCCAGAGATAGACGAAGCAAATCATGATCGCTTACGTCTTTCTGAACTACTTCAAGTGAAACAACTCTTTCAAATAGATTACGAGAGACCCAAATGTAATCAAGAGTGTTTCTAAGTAGAGATCGCTTCAAGGTTGTCTTACAGGGTTGGTCTCCTTTTGTGTTGCCATTAACCATCTGACAATTTCACGACGAAAGTGCTTGTGACCATAGTTTCCCTCGTTCTGGTACTTTGTCTTCGGATATAACACTATTTTCCATCATTTGATGGTTTAATCGATACCAGCTACAGTTCAGATCGCCGCATATGAGCACAGAAAGATCTGGATAATTAAGGAAAGCGTTGTCAATCAGAGTTGTGATCGATTCAATAAAGTCCATGGTTGTGATCGTTTCCGGGTTCCAATAACTATTGATTATGAGTAGATAGCTGTGTGTTCCAGAGTTCTTCTTCGCGATTTGAATTAACGTACCCTGTACAAACTGGTTGGGGTTGACTGCTTCAAGGGGAGTCATCCAGTTTTGAATTTTTAATAAGGTGATTAGGCCAGAATAAGGTCGACCCTTGGTGTTTTTTTTGGCTGGGTTCAAATGAGTAGTAAAACCGTCTCGATTGGGAGCATTGCGTAGCCATGTTTCCTGAAGGCAAATTGCGAAGACCCCATCGAGTGATTCTGTGAAGTTATTAAACAGATGAGAGAATCCGCGGGTATTCCAGGAAAGTAGCTTTAGATCCATCCATGTCGCTCATTGTTATTGGGTGTCATTATTGGCGAGCTGGGTCTTCTGTCTGGATCCTCTATTACTTTGTTTGTAGTCCATGTCATTTTGTGGTCTGTGGAAAAAAGATAATGACTTCCGTAAGGATGTTCGACAGATTGAACTTTGAGGTTTTCCTGCGGTTGATTGACTAGTCAGGACTTCTTTTTGGATTGACAAGTCAGGTTCGAGGGTAATATCGAATCCATATACTAGCAGTTCTTTGACTGCTTGCAGTAAGACGTTTTTTACCGCAGACGATGTTATATGTAGTAATACTTGGTCAGTTGTTTTTTCCGTTGCATACTCCACAATCTTGATGTCATCTGTGGTTATTGTTCTGAGTTGAGGAACGCAAGCGAATAGTTTTAGAACATTATCTCTGTTCAGGTTTACTTCGTTTCCATCAGAATAAATGTTCTGGAGACGCAGCTTCCATGAACTTATTGTAGATTTTGCATTTAGGTTGTCGTGTGCTCTTGAGTGAAAGTGTGGATCATGTTTCCTTTGATTTGTTGTTAGCTTCGGATTTAGTTTAGAACTGGCAGGTGAAAGCAGGACCTTTAAGGTAGTAGGACTTTCCCTCCTTTGGGGTTCCCTAGAGTGACGACTAGTCACATTTTGTTTCAGGAGGGATTTCTTCCTTGCCTGGTTTCCTTTGTCATTTGGTGCCAAAGCTGCAGAAGAAAAGTCGTTGTTAATTTCGCTTCTGATAGAGTACGTAGATAAGTCACATAAGTCAATGGAGCTAACTTCGCCGGCGCAATCCGAGGATTCAGAGTCTGTGTTCAAACGACAGCGTTTAGTTGGTAATTTAGACAAGACTTTTTTTTTATCAATAGCTTGGACTGCCCCTTGAGATTGTGTTAATTCAGCATGTGGTTTCACATTGTCCCGTACAAACAGACTGTTTTTGTTTTGGTGTTGTCAAGGTTCTTATGAATTTTTTGACGTTTGTGCGTTTATTTTTTTGTTGTGCATCTTTTGATCCAGATTTAATTGGTCGTTTTCCATCATGCTTAGGACCGTTTATATGAGTTTTGGTTAACTCTAGAGTTTTAGCTTGGCCACTGAAGATATCGAACAAAGTAGGTTTGAAAATCACTGAACCAGCGGAAACCTCTTGAATCTCATTAATAGCCTTCATTGGTGGGAAATCATTTTGTGGTCGGTCAATGCTCCCGCTAATGTTTTCGACTACGCTGGGAGGCTCAGATACAGATTGAGAAGATTGATTTTGCGGTAAGGCAGGGTGGACCTCGTTCAAAATCAACACTGCAGAATTTGAATCAGAGGTTATGACATTTGATAGTCTTGCATCCACATTTTGAGTAACTAAAGTATTTGGGGCCATGACAGGAGGGACGAGGGTTTGAGTATAATGAGTAGCATTTTTTCTCATCCATTTAACGGCATCTAAAAGACCTTCTTATAAAGTGTCGTTTTGACAGTGATGTCTATCGGCCAAATCACCTAGCCGCTCTTGCCATCTTGTGAATATTTCAGCGTTTTTTTTCCATTTCTGTTTGAAGGAAATTCGTGAAATGATCAATTTTTTCTATTTTTTGGACCAAGTTTTGGATGATTGCGCCTTGGTCACTTAATTGCCCGTGTAGAGCTTCGTATAATTTAGTGAACGGAGCCAGTGCCACTGCTGATGCCACAAGAACGTTAATATGAATTTGTGTAAGAGCTTCCATTGGGATGTTCATGGACAAGGCTTTGCTGGTCAAGGGTTGTTCCTCACTTGAGGACGCATTTGAGCAGTCCAGGTGGAACTTTGCGTTGATTGGTGATAAAGTTCTTGTTAAGTTGGACAGATGGGTGTCTCCATAAACAAACTCCTTCAATGGGTGAGGCGTACTTGCCTGACTAGCTTGCTGGTCATCTGATTTTTGGGGGAAATGCATTTTAGATTTTAATTCTGTGATTCGTTGCAGGCGACGCGCTCTTGCAGAAGAACTTGAGTCCAAATCAGATATTTTTAAAATCGTAGTTTGCGTAGTCGAATCCAAAGGGCGTCGATGTGGACCACCAAGAGGTGCGCCAGAAACCTCTGGCACCTGGCATGCATATCCACTGTGATTGCCTTGGGCAAGAGCATCAGGCGTGTTGATCATTGACGGGTGGCTCTCCTTAGACGATGCAATCGGTCTAACCAGAAGATTGCAGGACTTGTGATTTGGGTCAAGGGAGGATTTCTTTAGCGCTGACAGTCAGTCATGGTGATTTAAGGACTCTACTCCTGTTTGTATCAAGTATGACAAAAGCAGGTGGGACTGGCTACTAGATGCTAAGGTCGGAGCACTAGAGCCTGAATTTGGCGATGTAGCCACCCCGGGTGGCTTCACCTATAAATATGGAAGTTTTAGGTGTGAGGGGTTTTGAGTCTCCGGAAAAAGATGAGAGGCCATGACGTTTGAGATGGTTAATAGTTCGTCATCAGTCACCGTAAAAGGCAACGTAACGTGTTTGTTGGAATCTTTGGGTCGGGAGGGATTCGAGGTTGTTGCAATTATTACATCACAGACTGTGTCATGGTCTACTAGATGTTCTTGTAGTTGAGAGACACAGATCGCGTCTGTACTCGGTTGTATTGTAGTTCTTGAGTTAAGAATTGAATGAGAGGCATTTGCAGTAGTTGGAGACTTAACAGTCAGCGAAGCCTCGTCTTCGTTTTGAACGGTGGCTAAGGGTGCCGGCATCAGTTTAGCAGAGCTACCATGAGAGGTTATTGCAGGCACAGGACTTGTGCGCCCTTTTACCTGGCATTCTCCTTGAATTACAGCTAGGTGGTCGTGAGTAGGATTTACAGAAGGATTCGTGTATTTTCCTTTATTTATTTGATGTACAAGATCCCAGACCGCCATGTCAGTGGCAGTGAAATGGTCAGTTATTGCATGGGAGATGTGGCCTTCATTGCAAGGTGTTCATTCTTCACTGATGCTTAGAGTGTTTTGCACATCTTGAGGAGGATTTAGTGTTTGCGAACCAAGAGAACAAGCTGGTGTGGCATGTGAAAGCGCTGCGGGAAGAGTAAGTGAAGCAAGTAAGGTTCGGCTTGCAATTTTGCTTACCTTTTTGCAGGCTGAAGCTTTCATTGTCGTCCAAGGATTGAGCATACGCCGATGTTGGAGAGTTTTTTTACGTGTCTGGGGGCCTGCATTTTCGGTAGTCAGCGTCATTATGCTGACTTACTTCAACTGCGCCTAGGCGCAGGGACGCTTGGGAGCAGTTGAAATGAGGTTGAATCGTCTGCCACGCTCCGAGCGCCACAAATGTTTATCAGAAAAAGCAGCAGAAGGCGGACTGTGTCGCGTCGTGCAGCTCCTCAGATAGTAACAGACATAGGCAAAATGGTGCTGCCAAGACTCAACTTCCGGACTCCTCTGGATACCTGGTCAAACCAAGTATCAGGCGAGCTTTTTTTACCCACGTCGGGTGTAAGACACGCCACGCGCCAAAGCCGCCAAACAGCTAAACAGGTCCAACACAGCCCTTCTGTCGCAGGGCTTACGCCGCAAGGGCGGTTTGTGTATGCAAATATACCCTGGAAAATGTCACGTGACTAGCGCGTCACCGCAGGGGAATCCTTGTGTTGGTGAGGCGTTTAAAGCAACGGCATCCTTTTCACCGTTCGCTTTCCGCTTTCCGCTTTTTTCGTGCTGGCAGCTCGATGAGGGAAAGGATGGAGGGAGGGAGGGAAGGAGGGGATTCAGCTTCTTCTCCACAGCGATCCACAGAGATCCACAAAAAAGAGAGTAGAGAAGCAATCTAGCCGCCACAGCTAAACAGGTCCAAAACAGCCCTTCTGCCACAGGGCTTATTTCATTATTTTCATCATCTGTTGTCGACCATTAGTACGATAAGTAAGGGGAACAGAGAAAAGAATGAGAGGGAGAGAGAGAGAGAGCACTGTAACCATTTCTCATTGGTGCAATCCTTTTGCCTGCAAAAATCCTGCAACATTCATTTTTCGTTTCTCATTTAATTTCTACACATCATTAATCAGTTGTCCATGTTTTCTCATTCACGTTTGGGTTACCTCTCCTGAGCTGTCTTCCTCCGATTCTTATGTTACACTGTCATATGCCTTTCATACGTCGGACAAATGTATCCAATATCTCAGCCCTTTCACTTTTACAGCTCTGGGTGTACAGTACACCACTTCATATGGGCCGTGAAATCTTGGTGTATTCCACCGACGTACAAAACTCCTCACATATACCATCTCCCCTGGCATGAGCTGCGCCATAGGGCTATCGGTGGCTGGCGTTACTGTGTCATTTGCTGCTTCTTGTGTGAATGGGGGTGCAAGCTGTTTTGCAATCATACGTGCTGCTTTAGTGAGTTTTGTCAAATACTCATGAAATTCTTCCCCTAGTAATGTAGCACCTGTGTGTGCATCTGAGCGTCTTCTTAGCAGGGAGATTGCTGTGTGCATGCGTCTGCCTGTCACTATTTCATGGGGGGACAAATGGTGGCCCTATCTGGGTTGGTTTCTCAATTCAAACAGGGCCAGGGGCAAACAATATACCCAATTATTTTTCAGAGTGTAACATAGTTTTCATAATCTGTTTTTAAGAAGTCTGTTTATTTTCTCAACAATGCCATTTGATTGCGGGTGATAAATCGTACACATTTTGTGAGTGATACCTAACATTGCTGTTACTCCTTTGAACAGGTCATTGACAAAATGCGTTCCATTATCAGACCGTATTACATCACATATTCCCCAGCGTGGGAATACTTCCCATACTAGGAATTTGGCTGCACACTTTGCATCTGGGTGGGCGCAGGGACCTGCCTCTACCCACCTAGAAAAGGGACACACTCCCAGTATCATGTATCATGATCCATTACATCTTTCGCCCATATCAGCGTAATCTATGTGTAGCTCTCTAAATGGTCCAATTGGTTTTGGCAGTGTTCCTCGTAGTGTTCTCAGTGTCATCCCTGAATTGTATATTTGCCAGCTAGTACATTCCATTGCTAATTTTGATATTTGCTCTTGCAATCCTGGTGTGAACCAATTTTCCTGAATCTCTGCTGCTATATGTTGTTTGGCATTGTGGGCTGGGAAATGAAGCTGTTAGTAGTTTCTGGGGCATTACTACTTTACCTGTATCATTTTTCCGCCAAAGGAGATCAGTGGATGATTGGCAACTCCCTCTTTTCTCTCATAGTTTTTTTTTGGCTGGTGCTTCTTGCTGTAACTCCAATATCTGAGATACTGCCATGTTCTTCCTCTACATGCTTTTGTAGGATGTACTCACCTGTTGTTTCCTTAGTTAGATAAGACACTTCTTTTGCAGCAGTGTCTGCTGCCGTGTTACTTAATGAGATGACGTCATCCTTATTTGTATGGGCCTGGCATTTCACCAATGCCACAACCGTTGGTTCTTTTATGGCTTCTATTAGCTCTGCTAACGGTTCAGCGTGTTGCACTGGGGAACCATCTGCTCTCCGAAACCCTCTCCTTTCCCAGCATGCCAATCCCCCATGTACTGTTGTGGTCATGTATGCAGAATTAGTGTGCTGTGTGTAATGCTTTGATCAGCGCCACTAGTTTGGCTGCTTGTGCTGAAAAGTTGCCCAGCAATCTTTTTTAGATGATTACTTCATACTCACCGTCTCCTAATCGTACCACTGCCACCCCTACATGTTTTTCACCTGTCTCAGAATTAATGGATGTTGGCCCTGTCTATGAAATATACCTCTCCTTCAGTCAATGCATACTCATTAGCTGTATGTGTCCCATCATCTTCCCCTCTGTATGTGGCACAATCGTGTGTTTGCATATCCTCCACTGTGCATGCTTCTGTGAGGAATGTGGCTGGTTTTACTGACTTACACCTCACTATGTATATATTTGCACTTGACAGTATTATATTGTATGCTGTGGCTCTCTGTGTTGTCAATGTACTCTTGGACCGCTCTAGTATTGTGAACAGTGAATGCTCCACGTACAATGTCACGGAGCATCCCATCACAATCGTTGCACTCTTCTCAATGGCGAACGTTGCGGCTGTGAGAGCTTGTTCGCAAGCGAAGTGTCCTTGCATCACTGCGTCTAGTATACCACTCTAATAAAACAAAGGCTTGTGACCCAATGATGTCTTTTGTGTCAGTACTGCTGTCATGAGTGTTCCATCACAATGCGAAAATAAATAAAATTCACGCTGATAGTCTTGGTTTGCTAGGACGGGTGCTGTTGATATCAGTTCTTTTAGTGTGTTGAAGGCAGTGTGCATTTCTGGTGTCCATTGTATTGCCACATTCTCTCTTTGTGCTTCTTTGAGGCACTGTAGGAGGGGTTTTGTGTATCCTGCGTACTCTGAAATCCAGGCACAGCAATATTTGCACATGCCAAGAAACCTCTGCATTTCCTTTACTGTCTTAGGTTCAGCCACACCTCGCACTGCAGCTGCCCTTTCAGGTATTATTTGTTTCCCATCTTTTTATATTAGCTGACCCAGATACAGCACTTCTCTTAGGCAGTATTGTAATTTCTCTCTGTCCACTTTGTAACCTTTATGTGCGAGCAATGTCAAACGTGTTATTGAGTCCTCTCTGCACTCATCCTCAGGCTGACTGCAAATTAAGAGATTGTCTACGTACTGGATAATGGTGCTCTTTGTTTCAATGCTTCCAAGATCTTCATGTAGGATCCTTTTAAATATTCTAGGGCTTTCACAGTACCATTGGGGTAATCTGCAGTGCTCATATCTCTTCCCCCCCAGGGTGAATTATGTCAAATATTGTGACTCAGGATCCAGTGGGACTGAGAAGAATGCGTTCTTCAAATCTACCACTGTTAAACATGATGCATCTTTGAGTATGCTGCACAAAATTGTGGCTGGATCCGGGACTAGTGGGAATTATTTTTGTATGACGTCTTTGAGGGGGCGTATGTTCTGTATCATCCTCCAAGCCCCTCCCTTTGCTTTTTTAATGGGGTAAATACAAGTGTTACAAGGTGAATTTGAAGTCACTATGATCCCTTGCTGCAGTAGGGCATATATTGTTTCCTTTATTCCTTCTTCTGCTTCTCGTGATGGGGGTACTGTTTTATCTGGGGAAACAATGCCTCCTGTTTGAGTTTCATTTTTACTGGTGTCACCGCACACAAAAATCCCACGTCATGTGGGCCTGTTGTCCATAATTCGTGTGGCACCAGTTGCATGTCATCATTAAAGAATGTAGGTGGTGCACCCAATACTGCCATAAGCTGTACGGGCACCTATCTTTTCTGAATCATTATGTCACAGGGAATTGCTATTTCCATTACTATTTCTCCATCACTGTTTGAGTCAGTGAAGAGGCTTTCATCGGACAAAACTCGCAGTGCTATGTTGACATTGATACACAACACTGTTCACCACTCACATCCATGTATGTCTACTCCGATCACTGCTGTTCTTTGTGCGGATACCTGCATGCCATGCAAATCTAGGGACATCACTGTTCCTGGCAATATCTCAGGGTGGGCTACAGGGTGTAACACAAATTCTGCTGGCACTCTCCACTCCTGGCATTTCAATTCAGGCACAACCGGGGCTGTGGTTCGTGTGTGTACTACTAGCATTGCTCGCATTGGACAGATCCCAGGGGTAGAACAAACTATCCCTCGTTCTTTAAAAAAAATTGTCATATTGAGTTTACTAAGGAGGTCCCTCCCCAGCAAATTTATGGGTGATTCTTCGTAATACAATAGGGGTGCTCGCACTGTTTTCCACCTACTGTTAGATCCAATTCTTCTGTGCATGGAACCTCGACCACCGCCCCAGAGAACCCCTGTATCTCCATTTTAAGATTAGATAATGGAAACCTGTCTTCTCGTAGGCATGATTTTTCTGCTCCTGAATCTACCATGAAAATGAATTGTTTGTTTCCTATCTCTGCCCCCACCAGTGGTTCCTCAGCTGCGTCGAGGGTCGTCGATTGAACTGGACACGCAAGTGCTCTCTGTGGGCTGTCCTATGCTGAATAACTTGTGTTACCCCCATTGTCGAAGACGTTGCCTGACACCACTGCCACTCCTCCAAAGGGCACAGGGGCACCATTTGCCATTGTAACAAAGGGGTTACCTCGACAATGGGCCATATGTTCTCGCGACTGTGGGTGTTGTTGTATGTTCTGTGAGGCACACTGCGATCGTCTGTGTATCTTTGATCATTTTGCTCTACCCTCCTTCCACCACCCATTGGCAGCCCATGTGGGCTCCCTGGATGGGGGTGGCCACACTGCTGTTCATTTTGATAACTGCGCATAGGCCGGCTTTGACACTCCCTTGAGAAATGCCCCCACCTCCCATAGTTCCAGCAATTCCCTTATCCTCCTCTAGGACCTTGTCCTCCATACCCCCGTACCCGTATCCGCCACCTCTCGATCCTCTGTACCCACCTCATCCTCCACAAGCGCTGCTTGCTTGCCATTGTGGCCCTCCGCATTGCTCCTCACCATTCCACTGCTCCTGTCCATTTCCTGCCCAGTTTGCTGCCATTCTGCCTTGAATTGCTATCAACCCGTCCTCCTCCTCTCATTCTCTGTCTATTGGGAGTGACGCTACAGCTGCTGTGACCTTCACTAGTTTTGTATGAATTAATTTAGCCTTGCCTGCCAGTCTTCTGTACTATCTCTTTCTCTCTTTCTTTGATTCTTTTGCAATGATGTACTATAATGCTCTGTATTTCTGGCCAGCCTTTGGCTTCTATCCCAGCTATTTTATTGAGAGCCTTCTGAACTTTGTTCGGGAGGCCTCTTTTGATTATAAAGTAGAACAGGCAGGTGGATTGGACCCAAGCCATGCCCGTCTCTGCCCTCCACATCTCCTGTACCTGTAAAATGAAGACCATTGCATCTGACTCTTCCCCCATTGTGCGCTGCATTACGGACTGTAGATCTGGTGTGTCAGGGAAAGTGTCTCTTAGTGCATTCCATACTCTTGCTCTTACTGTGTTAAATGATGCTCCATCGTGGCTGTCACAGTTTAGTGTTATTCCAGGAAAACCTGCCTTTTCCCACACCCTGTCAGCCTGGTCACCCACTGCAGACACTAACACATTTTTGACATTGCCTATTGCCAAAGGAACTCCAGCAGTGTTTTTCTCAAATGCGTATATCCACTTACTAGCCCTTCCCCATAGCGGGGGCAGCAATTTTAGTAAATTCACCTTATCCATTTGCCCAGGGTATGTAATTAGGTTTTCCCCGCCCCCCTGTGTATCAGTGGTAACTTTAAGTTGCTTTCGGCTACTTTCCCTGTACTCACCGTTGTCCCCTTTTTCCCCAGTATTGCCATTCGCCCCATTCTGTTTCTCAACGTTCCATTCCACTCTTCTTCCATCACCCTCCCCAAGGGACTTTGCTCTATACCGGCTGGAGCCCCACCTGCAGCAATCCCTAGTCTCCTCTCTTCATGTTCTTGCTCTTCTATATCACACCAAAATTCTCCCTCTCTATCTGATGCCGCACCCCCTCCTTCCACCCCCCTCCCTCATTTGTTTCCTGACCTACCTCTATTATTCTTGTTGGCGTGTCGTTTATATGGAACAGTATTTCCCCCTTTTTCCACCCTTCTTCCGTTGACCTGTCAAGTGACCGACATTTGTATCTGTTCTGTTCTAGAGGTGCCAGACCTCCCTTGTTCACATATATCTCTCAATCGTGATAGTTCACTTCGGCCATTGTTAATCGTGTGTCTAGATCTTGTGTGAATTTCTCAATATCTATTGCTGGGGTACTCACCTGCCCACTTGGTCTAGGGCACTCATATGGGGGAGGTGCTGTGGGTTGGGGTGCGATCGCGGGTGTAGGTTTTGACACATACACTGTATCTTTCAGATGGTACTGGTTTTTGCAGGAAGGGATATAGTCGTGCAACCTCTATCTGACTTTCCTTTTCCTCCCCTTCATTCTCACAATTACCTACTGCCAGGGGAGATGTGTTCTGCTCTTTGATTGGCTCTTTTTTCCCTTAATTGGAGGCACTTCTTCGAAGAGTCTCCATAAATCTAATATCTCTCTTCTATTGAGGTACTTGCCTTTATACTTCATAAACAGACATATAGCTACCATGTCTAAGACATTTGTATCGAATGATCCTCCTTTGGGCCACACCTGGGGTAGGCCTTCCCCTTTTAACTCCGTGATCCATTGATCATGGTATTTGGTAATCCGTTCACCATACCCTGGTAAGTTTTGGCAGATATGGGCTAACAGTGTTTCTGCACCCATTCTGTCCCCGACACTTCTTTTCCACCTTATGTGTCTGTGTTATACAATATGCTATTCACAATACATCAGTACTTTATGCTTTTGTATACCAGTTCTATGTATTTCTCCAATTTGGCACACTTAGTATGACAAGACACATGAACTGATAATGCAATACTTTAGTGTAGTATGCTACTTGTATTGGTCCACAAATGCAAGTATAAGAATGTAGCCTAGTAGTCTGGATTCTACACTACATCAAGGTTCCATAAGTGTCAGGTAGGACACACAGGATGGGAGAGAGACTGGTGAGCTCCTACCCTCTTCCTATAACTTACCCTGTAACTTAATAAAGTAACTTCCTTTTATATAAATTTCTGTCTCCAGTCTGCTTCCTGTATCATGAAGAACCCAAATACTTCACTTAGTTATCACAGCTGGTACATTACGCACAAAAAACACAATGAGACAACCACATAACACTAACCAATGGACAGATCATATGTAACATTTAACATATATTCTCCCTCTCTATCCCCATTGCCCCTATGATAAGCTCCCCCTAATACCCTAGGTCCTTTTCTGTCTCAGTCGCTTATGTATTTCCTTGCAGTTTAAAAAAGAAAAGAACGAATAAAGCATTTCTAAATTGTATTCCAGAGTCTTCCCCTTATGTGAGACTCCCACTGATTCCACTTATTTTCCTCTTATATCCAGCACTAGTCGAGATAGCACTATACAGCGCCGCCTTCCACCCTCTCGCGGAGCCAGGTTCCCGTATTCCTCCTTCACTTTGTACGATCCTTAACTTGTCCTAATGGCCATATGCAGAAATAATAATAAAGAATAGATTAAACCCACAAGACCACCCCTTAACTATGTTATGCTTTAACCTCCTTTGGTCCCCCTTCACTTCATCTGACTCCGTATACTACATCCCACCTCTAGCTTCTTTTAGCATCGCTCGCACTTGATACTCAGGTATCCGTCTTGATCCTAGACCCACCGGAACCAGTCTGTCCAGGTGCTGCCCCACACTCAATAGCCACCCCTGGATCCGGCGAGCAGTATGGAGGGTTTTACAAAGTGGGACCCGTACCCTCTCTCCCTACTGCATGCACACGTCTAAGTGTACCGGTTGCCATAGGTGGACAGCTCTCTTGAAGGGGTGTGACCTGGGTCTCCGCTGTGGCCGGGGAGGTCTCGTGCCAAAATAAATGAAGAGACAAAATCACGTCCCAGGGTCACCACTTGAAAGTAAGCATCCCCACAAAATGCAAAGATAACTCCCCAACGAGAGTCAATAATGGACACACCCAGGAGTGAATGAGACCAGGACCAAGTGCGGATGAAGTTAGAAAGTAAAGTTTGTCCAAAATAAAATAGGGCAAGCAGCGAACTCTGCAAACTCTGAGAGCGCTCTGCCCAAACATCAGAAAATGCACATTATATTACAAAATCACTTCATCTATGGCGTGTGCTATAGGGGATACATAGAAGTGCGGTCATTGGACAAAGGGGACAGGACTGTATCTATCCTGTAGGGGTGTGCTTCTGGATTGGCTAGCATAAAACTGGTTACTTCCTGGAGCATGTAGGTCAGCTGGGTTCATCTGGGTGAGGTGCAGGGTAAGGCGACGTCCAAATCATGATGATGTAGACTATCTGACATCTGCCCTTGTGGCCACACATACCCTTGACCATTATTTATACATTTTGACATATAAGAATTATATTACTAGACGGTTGACCTGGACGATAAAAGTGACACTACATGGGTCCAGGTGCCTAAGCTATTCACAATATTTCATTGACACATTTATCAAACATTCTCTAAGATCCCATGAGAGGATGGTTCATTGTTTGTTAGTGTGAAGAGAATATATTGCCACACATGGGATTAGTACTTTGGGGTGAGCTGGGGTGGCATAAAGATGAGGGGCATGCAACTGTTACATCTAAAGGCTTTGGGGTGAAGGGGCTTGTAGTCTACATTTGTTTAAACAGAGTGTGTGGGTGTAAAGCAGGTTCGTGGAGATATCGTGTGTCAGGGGGCAGTGGGTAGGGGGAGAATACCCGGTGTGGGCTGAGCGGTATCAGTAAGACAAGGGCTTTTGATCATGATACCATCATGAGGGGGAGAATAGTGGGGGCTGAGTGTGCAGCGCTGCAGAAGAGGGGAAAGAAGGTCCAGTGGCTTGTTAAACAGGGTCTCATTCACTTTGTGGGGTTATATGTGAATCATTAAGATGAGGTAAAATTAGGTCATTATGACTACAGGTACATTAAATGATGAGCAAGCTCTGACTACAATATAGGTTACACCATTATACCAAGAACATCGTGCTGCATAATGAATCTATTTACATTACCCTTGTGGCTTTGCCGTTTTGCATTAAACACATGAGAAACATATACTAGTAGAACATGTTTGTGAACATACATAATATCAAAACACCATCGGGCCTCTGGATCGTGTACCTTGCATCATATCAAATAAGTAACTTGACATATCATATATTAGTGTGGGTTTTTGGCAGAGGATAATATTCACCCAACAGTATGGGTCTTAGACATATAAGCCATAGCTTTGTGCACAGTAAAATAAGTAAAGAACCTCTTGTTTTGTTTCATAGAATCAGCTCCTACAGGAGGGGATTTATAGCCTTTACAGAGGGATTAGCAGTGTGGGTGAAAGAGAGTGGCACACATGCATGGGGTATGTATCTGTTACTTCAAAAGGAGGGCAAAAAGTGGGGTGTTATCCACAGCATATGCTATAAATGCAGGGTCTGCAAGGGGCCAAGACATGTTTTTGGAGATGAATCGTTTTCTCAAGCCCAATCTCTTGCCCAGTCACTTGCAGGTCAGTGATGGACTACGGAAGGTGAAAAATACAGTGTTTATCTTGTAGCTTGTTTGCGCCTAGTCTTCCGTGAGAGCAGGCCTGCCATGGTGGCACAGAGGGAGGAGGGTGAGGGAAGTAACTGGCCCACTGTGCGCGTTAATGAGGTTTGTGTTTAATGCCACCTTGCATTATACTTATCAGAAATATACATTTTACTGTCACCAAATGTATTATTGCTTAGTGTCTTAGTGAAAAAAATTATCATCCTTTGATACTCTGCCCATCTGGCACATGGATAATGGGCAGGTAAGGTAAATGCATGCCACATGTTTCATCACTAATTTGCTCTATATTCAAATCCAATTAAGTTACTGTTAATACATTTAGATTAACAATCCAATTAATTAATCTGAATACTTGGACCCTGATTCATGGAATTATTTGCATGTAAAATAGGGATTTCGTGCCATTCTGCCTGAAGATCCCCATTAGTCACACTTATCCCTTTTTAACTTGCAAATAATTCCATGAATCAGGGCCTTAGTTAACACCTTCACAGCTCTCTATGAAGTGGTCATCAAATGCTTTAAGTTTTGACCAATATTTGCCACTAAGTCATGTGTAAAATCCCTTTGGGCAGAGAAAAGAAAAACAATCCTTCAGAAAAGTATTATTTGTATTCCTAACCATGTTTTCACCAATATAACAGGTAACAGGAGCTTTAAAATGCACTTTGCCATTACATATCAAATTAATTCTTAGAAGGTAACATCCAAAGCCACAGTTAAGTAATGTTTAAAGCCTACCATGTAACGACCAGTACTACTCAATTAATATTTATTTAATTGTATTTCTCCATTAAGTTAGCAACATTTAAAAACATGTATCATATGTAATAGAATTCTCATAGAAGGAGCACAAAATAAAAAAGCAGCTTTCACATCTTCAAACAAGCGATATATAAAACCCTGATCATTGCAATTTATTATATAAAACAAACCTCCCATGTATGTCCACGTTTACGCAAAACAGAGAAACAATGACAAATTAACAGAAAGCAAACCAAAACTTAATCGACTCCTACTTTGCAGGCACACTTTGTGCTTCCTCCTGCACACCTTAATTTATTGAAGGGTGGGTAAACTTAAACGTACCATTAGGTTCAGCCTCCTGTAATTCAGGGAACTTATTTCACAGATTTCTCCTTGCCATTTTATATTTGTAAGTAAGTTTGTACAAAAAGCACACATATTTTTCTTTACCAGGGGAGGCTACAATTGCATGTACACTGAAATTCATTTTATGATTAGCAGAAAATCCAAGATGTGCTTTAAAAAAAGAAGTAAAAAATCTTAACTGACCCAACACCTTCAAACTGACCCCCCACCCCTTTTCACCTCATAAGGAAATAACAGGTGTATCTACAAGGAGACCTGCTATTTGGCACAGGAATTTATTTCGCAACCCCTCCAGGACATGATAGTTTGAACCACCCTAGACTGCGCTGCCATAAAAGTCACAGAACAGACATTTGACTTATATACCTCCTGGCACTTATCCAATTACAATGCCCCAAACTTGGAATATAAATGTAAACGGCCTTTAATTCATAATGATGCCCTTTCAGCTGTCTTCTGAAAATGATAGACCCAAGCACCACTCTTTGAGAAGAGTAGGCTCAAATGCAAATGGGACTGCCCCTCATCTCTACATTCATTTAAAAACTACCTACACGGTTTCACCCTTTTCCAGAACACTATCATTTTAGTTTTTATCATATTCAATTTCAAACTGTAGTTCCCAAAATAGTAATTTGTGTTTAGCTGGCCCTCTTGGAGATCTGCAGAGATTAAGTCCAAAATAGCTGTGTCTTCGACATAAAGAATCATGCTATAAAAAGTCCCCTTCAGAGACAGTGGATTAACTTTCCTGAGAAGAGTACTAGAATCAACGTCTGAAATAAATAAATTGAGGCCAACTGACATTTGTGCTTTTTGCCTTTATTGATGGGGCAAATAATGTATAATTGTCCAATCTTGTATATTGGACAGACATACAGATGTCTGTGTATCACAGTCGGATAAGATTTAATAAAACATTAGAGACCCCAGTAAAATGTAAATTTTGCTGCACTGTGTTTCTATCAATCAAATGAAATGTTTTCTACAAATCTAAAAAAAGCCAAAAATAATTTCCCTCCCTTAACCTTACCATATTCCTCCATGATAGTGCTCAGAGTGAAGCAGTGGTCCACTTTACTAAGCCCTCACATAAAACACGTTTGGCAGGCTTTCAAGATATTGTTATTTTGAGTCCACTCCTCCAGTTTGAGCAACAAACATTTGGAGAATATCTTATGGTCAATGTCCGGTGAGCAAATTGGCCTATAGCTGCGTGGGGCAGGTGGCCCATGGACTACATGTCCAAGGAGATGGTATGCCTGTCTCGACAACTGCATTAAACATAAAACAATTTGGTGTCCTTCTCAATACATATATATTCTTTGGTATTTTGGCAATTATTATATGCCATTTTGGAACTATAAATATGACTAGCCATGTACATGCCACTCATTAAATCATGGTTGAATTTTCTTTTCAATATTCTACATTCTGCATTGAACTATGGGACATCCCTTTCTATAACCTCGACATTCTGAACTTGGGAAGACTGTTCGCCAATAGCTCTGTCCCGAATACTTTTAACCAAAGACTCAAACTGACACTTTCCTTTGTGGCCTCTGAACTATTTAATTGTTTTAAGGGAATATCTTAATTTGTTGTGATTTAGTAATTCTTTCCAATGCCTCTTTGTCGAGTTTAGGCATCGCCAATCAGCCCTTCTGGCTGTCGGACATCTTCTTTGTGGCGCCTACCCTGGTCATTGGGAAATTAACTCAAGAGGATAGTGTTGTCTCTTTGTTTAAAAAGAAATGCAAAATTTCATAACATTTCTGAAAGAAAAACAGTCCACAATACAGTGATCTATGACTGTGGAACCGTATTGCTGATCTTGTATTCTTAGGAGTGCATCCTTTGTCACTGAAGATCCGAGAAAAACCCTGCTCAGAACCCCAAAGTACACCTGAAAATCAATGTTCATTTGTGAACAATTTTACTGTTCAAACATTGACACTAAATTTCTTTAAAATATTTGACTCGAGCCCCCGAAGCCCCTGCCAATGTTTGTTTACTCCTACTACACTTGACTGGTCCTATGTGCCTAAAATGTTACTACTGACCACTCATTTCCTCAACATTTCCTGTAAACAACCTCTTAACTTCTAATGAAGTTAAAGGCTTTGGTCTAGTAAACTAGCCAGTACTGGAAATAAAAGTGTTCTATAAGCAGACATAAGATTATTACATTTCTAATTTGTGTTGCAATAATTTGTCTGCCAACTGAGTGCCGCTATGTTCAATCGGAAAATGGATGCTGCACACCATTTCATTTGATATGCACATTTTGCTCATTGTGTACAAAAGGTTGGGGACCCCTGCACTAGACCCTGTCATCACCAATGTCATAATACTATCTAACTACATAAATACATAGGTACATAAATAGACACCTCCACAACAAACGCAAAACATGTGTTTCTTTTCACAAAAATTATCAACACAGTTTATTTTGAAGAAAACTGCAATAGTCGGGAGCTTAGCAAGTACTTTTCATTTTGACCTAACACTGAAATGAGGCAATTAAGACCGCGAAAACATGGGTAACCTTTTCCAATAGATGTTATAGCTAGCGAACAATGCACGGTTCTCATTTTCTGTTTGACTGTGAACGGTGATCTTATAATGCCGATTCTGTTCATCGATTGATCACTCCCAGTCTTTGCATTCTTCACAGAAAGTTATATCTTCCATCACCAATTTTGTATTATTGCACATGGTGTTCCAATATAGATAAGAAATGAGTGGCTTAAATTTCAAATGCAACACTTTTTCAGAACGTATAGGCTGCCGTGCTGCTCCTTATTGATGCAACCGCAAAAGGACAGATTGGTGTCTGGTGATGGCCCCAGATAATGGTTATCAAAGATGCGTTGTTGATGATTATTGTCCAATTACGTTTGAAGAAGCTGTCGACCGGTAGACTGTATCCATGACAGGTGCACATCGGTATAGTATAACTATGTAAAATCGAGAATGCAAAAATATATTTCAGTACCCACTTTATAATTGAATATACGCAGTACATATTTATGTTAACTATCAATTTAAGTTACAATTACAATGTACAATGTCTATTCTTTGCATAAAATTGGACATTCATCTATCACAACATTATTCATGTAGCATACAGCACACTTTCCATCCTCACGTGCATAAATAATATTTAAAACTTTGCTTACATTGTTTCTTGAGTTTCCATTCTCCCTATGTGATGGATGACCAACCACTTCAAAAGACAGATCTCAGTAATAGAAACTTTACTTTCCAAAGTAAGCTTTCAATGTAGTGGATTTTATAAATTCTTTTAGATATTCAACACACTATGGGCCTCATTACGACCCTGCTGGTCCGTAAAGAACGGTGGTGGTAAAACCGCTGCCACCGTTCTTTCCAGACCGGCTGATTAAGAGTCCTGCAGGTGGGAGGTGCCACTCCCGCCAGGTCTGATCTGGCCGGTTTAACACCACCCGCCTGCAGGCGGACATGGAAACAACGGGTCTGTCAAAGACAGAACCGGTGTTTCCATGGTCCTCATCCCCATGGAGTCCTATGGGAATGGGGACTTACAGAATTCCGCCTCCGGAATTCCTGGGTCACAGGGGTCGCAATGCCCCAGTAATTCTGGGAATCACTGAGGCAGAATGGTAATATGAGTCCGGCGGTAACCTGCCTGTTTTTCTGGCTCGGTTACCTCCGGACTCGTAATGAGGCCCTATGTCCTTAAAATTGTTAGTGCAGTGGATTGAAGGACAGATAACAATGGGGCTCTTCATCTATCATTCACAGCATCCAACAGCGAGTTTCATTTTTGGGAAGACATGCAATAAAAATGTACAATATTAATGTCAAGCTGTGCAGTGCAAAACTATGAAATATTTGAAGTATCCCAGATATAAAAATAGTTACTTCCATTTCAATGGTATCAATGCTCCTGGTCACACAACATGTACATATTCTTTCAAAGATGACCCTATGTGAGGTGCAAACATGCTTGATTTTCCCTATATGTCAATAGGACAATGCCTGAAAAAGTGTCAAATTAATAGTGTGGGCCAGGCTTTTTGACTGAAGTGGGCCATTTCTTTTCTGAAACAAACATAATTTGAATACACATCCAAAAAACAGGCTTTTGCATCTTGAGCCCAATACAACGATTCTTGGCAATTCTGTCAATTGATTAAATAATTGCACTGTTGGAACTATGCAAACTATTTCAACAGTACTCTATGCACCTAGTACCCAACATCTGATAAGTATGTATTGCTGTTAGCTAAGTAGCTATTCGCTACCCACCATCAGTGCGGATTAAAAACTCGCAAACTCATTTCATTAATCATACTTCACATATAGAGATGATGACAGCATGAAATACAGATTAATTGATATAGATGAATGAACAGCTGTCGGTTAATATAAAGAGATGGCACAGCCAGACCGGGAAGGGGGGGGGTTGTGATTTCCTACCAGGCTGGGTGAACTGTTGCACCCAGGACAACACGTGCAATGAGCAACAATAAAAAAATAATAATAATTACATCACTAAAATTCCATCATGCCTCTAATGAGTGCAGCTTTGAAAGGAATACTAGCTTCTGTGTAGATCTATTCCAGCAATCATATTGATTTCTACAATGATGCAGGAGCACCTCGTTGTCCTCCACATGTGGGCCTTCACAGTAAGATGTAAATGTGCAAAGGCCACAGGCGCATGTTCATAGTGCACATTGGCAAGACATATTCCTTCACTGGTTATTTAAATGCTGGCTAACACTTTGACACATAAACCTTTGATCTATTGCAATCTGCAGCCACTTATCATGATTCCTACTTCCCAGCAAGTTTCAACTTCATATATGTTATTTATTTATTGGTTATTTCTAAGCAGCTATACATCAAACGGTGTTTCAAGGTGCCACAAGACAAAAAAAGGGGGGGGGGTGCAAGGAAGAAAACAACAATAACTTTCCTAATAGATGTTGTGTCATGTGGATCGTGCAAGTGCAGTAACTGGAAGTGCCGGGAGAGGGAGTGGGGAGGGGGGAGGTGTAGATCAGGCGGAAATGAAAATGCTAGGGTGGGAGGGAGGTGCGGAGCAAGAGGAGGTATACAAGTGCAGGTGGGGGAGGAGGGGAAGAAGAGGGCCAATGGGACTAGGCAAGTGCTAAGGGGAGGCCAGGTGGCCATGTGCCATGGGAAGCAGGGAGTGAGGACCACAAGCTAAGCGCAAGGATCGGGGTGGACCAGGCCTGGTAGGGATGCACACTCTGCCAGGCTTTTCTGGGGAAAGGGGCCCACAATGGCAAGTGCAGAATCTTGGGAGGGCAGGAAGACAGGGTGCTGTGGTATACTGGGTGAGGAGGTCCTGGTGCCCTGCGGATCTCTGAAAGGACCAGGCAGCCAGTCAGTGTGACAGAGGGGAGCATTAGCAGGGGTCGGGGGAGGGAATGAATAAGAGAAATGTTGTGCCTTGAGAAGCTTCTGGAACTTAAGGAGATCAGGCAGAAGACTGAGAGGGGCAGCGAGGCCGTTACAGAGGGAGGCTCCTGCTGAGGAAAGAGTTCTAATTCACATTCTCTGCTTGGAATAGCATCTGATCTGCAGAGAATTGCAGCTAGATTACCGAAGAAGGCTGATGTAGCAGCCCAGAGCAGGCACCATCACCTTGTTGCAAAAGGAGCTGCTGGAGCAGCGTTCTGCTGCAGATCTCTTAGAAGGTATGCTCGTGTGGCTTGCTTGCTGGCTAGGGAGACAATAAAATTTATTTGTGTTATTATAAACGCTGAGCGTGCATCAAGCTCGTAATTGCCTCAGATGAACCAATATTGATTTGTAATCATAGCACTCTGTTTGGGGGCATTGTGAAGGGCTCAAACCTTCCTGGGGGCTTTAGTGCCTTCCACCACCATCACGCAGTGAAGGCCTTGACACCCTTTAAGCTGGCTGGCCGCCCCTCACTAGGGCCTAGAGCCATTGACTGCCTCACCGCTACCTGCACCTACGAGGATTGGCTGGCTCTTCCCTCTTCAGCCAATGAGAGGTGCCAGCAGGCGAAAGACGGCCCATCTAGCAAAGGCCCACAGCTAAAGCCCTGTCTGTGCCTGTTCAGGCTTTAAGGGACACCCACCTCTTGATCCCCTGAATCATGAAGAGCCTCCACTGCAGCCGGTACCCAGAAGACATTTGCCCTTGCACCTCCATACACCCCAAACATTGACACGTGAGTGATGGCTGAACTCTGCCACTGCCTCCTTTACGAAGAAAACCTGAACCAAAACCTCTCATTCGAACTTTCTGCCATAATCTAATCCTCTCTTCTGCACTTCATTTTGTACCCTGGTTTGACTCTCAAACATAGGTGTTGTGCCTTTAAACATCCTGCACCCCAGATTGCATGGCATTTTGTACAATGTTTTGACTTTCAAACTTAGGTGTTGTGCCTTTTAACATCCTGCACCCCAGACTGCATTGAATTTTGTACCCTGTTTTGACTTTCAAAGTTAGGTGTTGTGCTTTTTAACATACTGCACCCCAGATTGCATTTCATGTTGTACCCCTGCTGTAACCACTTGACCTCTTTGTGACCTGGACCAGAACTAGCAGTGCAGCCGCACTCCTCTTTCCTTCAACTATCCTCTGTCATCCTCATGACACTCACTATCTCTCCTATCTTCTCCAACACCTATCCTCCCTCTCTGACAAAGTCCGGAAGGAAAAAGCACAATAAAGACGTACTGCTATCCCTGGCCTACCCATCGCAGACACTTATGTCAGTGCAACTTTCAGAGATGTCTTCACTGACATCCTTTTCTCTGTGCCGTCTCCAGATCTATGGGCTCCTCATCTCATCTAATCTCCACTCTCCTCCCTTTCACATCCTCTCCCATTAATGGTGGCACCAAGTGGAAAGTCCTCTTGGCTGGCTTCTCATCATCACTCTGCATCATTAATGTCTACCACAGAGGCACTATCTTGGTTCAGGGTCCTCAACTCAACCTCATCCTCTTTGACCGGCGCCTGCCTTCCACCATTAGCTTCCTTCCTTGAGCTGCCTCTCCTCTTACCACTCTCTCTGTCCCGCTCCCTCTGACTGGTGTACCACACCCCTCTACTCCACCTCAGAAAATCTTCAAAGGCAGAGACCTTCTTCACCTGGCTACTCTTAACACACGCTCAGCCAATAAACACTCTGCCGACATCTGCCTCCTTCTTCAAGACACTGACCTTGACATTCTCGCTCTTACTGAGGCATGGTTCAATACCAACTAAGTCACTGCTTTAGAGTCCCTTCTCTCTGATGACTCCAAGATCATTTCCAAGCCCCAATCTCACCATGCTGGCAGTGGGGTTGCCTTAATCTTCTCTGAGTGGATTCCTTCTTCTCTCATACCCACCCAGCTCTACTCTTCCTTCGAGAGCCTTACATGCAAGTTGGTCACCTCTCCCTCCTCCTCTCTGACCATTAATACTATCTACTGGCCCCCCGGCGCTCCTACCCTGTTCCTGTCTGAATGGGCGGATGTCTGCTCCTCCCTACTCTCAACCACCTCCAATATCCTTCTCATGGGTGATTTCAACATCCAATGGGACTCTCTTGTCACAGCATCCACTCTCTTACTTGACCTCTGCACTTCTCTCTCCCTCTCCATTCTCCCTTCTGGTCCCACCCACTCGGATGGACACACTCTGGATGGCCTCACCCATTCTGACCTGTCCCTCCCTCCTCCCTCTGGTCACTCCACTCTCTTGGTCAGACCATTCTCTCCTCTCACCTGTGTCCCCTTGGCCCTCTGACTGCACCTCCTCCAGCTCTGCCAACCTCGTTCACTACTGCCTTCACATACACCTTCATACCCACTCTCCCCCACACTCTACCACTGACTCTGCTCGCAGCAACCTCCATTGGCCATTACAAACACCCTTGACATTCTTGCCCAAGTCATAAGGAGCCTCCTGAAACCCGCCTCGAAATTGTAATTGTAATTGTTTATTTGTAAAGCTCTTATACACAAGTGAAATGCTTCAAAGCGCTTCAAGGCGGGAAGGGAACAGGGGGATATTGTCATAATTCTTAGGCCTTGAACATTACAAATGATCTAGCAGCAATAACTAACATACTAGGCCAGGGAATTTCTACTAGTATAAGTGTGTGGCAAAGAGTGGGGGGAGAAGTGAGGGAGAGAGGTTGGTCATCAATGCGCCTAGACATGCAGGCAAAGCAAGCAAGCTAGGGGAGACAGGACAATCATGCTAAGCGTAGTACATTCAAGGACATGCAAGTGCACAGACAGAAGTGCCAGGGTGGGGGAGGCAAACAAGTGCGCGGAGTCCAACAGGGGCCAGGGTTAAGTGCAATGTGGGTGCCACTCTCATCGTACGTATTTCAAGTGCAGTAATGCAAGGCAGAGTGCGGAGGCCCGGAGGCAAGTACAGAACTGGTGGGGGAGCCTGGGACCTGTGGGCTCTGGATGTGCACCAGGCAACCAGTTAGCTGATTGAACAGGTTGGGGATGAGAGCGAAGGAGGGAACAAGTAGAGAGCAGAGAAAGGAGGGTGAGTGCTGTTGGTGCTGGGAGACAATTTTCCTTGGTTTGGACCTTGTATGACATTTTCAGAAAAAACGAGAGACTCTAATGTGGAATTTTATATACTTTACTTGCAATTTGGTTTGCCATGCCCTCTAATTCCCACAAGGCCCTATACAACTAGTGTCCAGACGCACCAGCACACATGCACCATGGAGTGAACAGTCAGTGCTGTTGATGCTGGGAGACAAATTTCCTTGGTTTGGACCTCGTATGACATTTTTGGAAAAAATGGCAAGTGAACACTATTAGACAGATAACCATCACTCCTCAAACCTTTTTAACATCAAGAAGTGGTGGAATAATATAATATCTTTCTTTTCACCCTATAGAGAGACTCTAATGTGGACTTTTATTTACTTTATTTGCAATTTGGTTGGTCACTCCGCTAATGGCAAGAAGGCGATGTAAAACTAGCTGCCACGCGCACCAGTATGCGCGCACCAATGAGTCCACATTGAGTGCTGTTGAGCTGCTGGGTTGCTGGTTGCTGTGGTAGTTGTTTGTGTGGAGCTAGTTCAGAGACACAACTCGTAGAGTGGTGTTTCCAATGACATGGTAAGAAGCACTTGAATACCACTTTATGGTGCCGAGTATACAGTTTGACAAGTTTGAGTCGCTAGTACAGCTGCTGCTATATTCGACTAAAGTGTCTAGTATTTCTATCTATAGTGTATCTCTCGAATATTTAATAATTTTAGTGTGAGCTAACATGACAGCAATCTAAAAGAAAATACTAACTGAGGAGCACTGCAAAATTGGCATGCAAGAAACAACCAGGAGTTCTAAACGTTAAGAGAGCAATATCCAAGAGGCTGAGAATTGATGAAAAGATCAGTAAACTGAATACCGAAGGGGTGTCCATGGCAGTGGTTGAAGCTCTTTGGGACAAAAGGGGCACACCACACATGGCACAAGATAAGATCACAATCTATCTGAAACCAGTGAGCAAAGTTAGTGAAAGATCAGCACTAGGGAGGAGGAACCACATTCACAAGCTGATAGTAATAATAGGGAGGATATTGCTGAGTTGGAGCACATTGATAATATCTCTGTACTGAATATGGTGCTAAACTTGCAAAATGCAAAGATTATGGGGCGGAACTAACAACTAAGGTAGCCAAGATTCCTCCTGTTGATGTAATATCCATGAATCTTGAGAAAACACCTGATTTGCATGAAATTGTTGAAAGGGTTTACGCATTGTCTCCAATAAGGAAGAATGTGTCTATATCCTCATCAAATTCTTCCATTTGCGAACCTGACTTTTTAAAATTTTCAAAAACAGTGTTCACTATCTGTAGCTCCATATATAAAGCACAACAAATAATGAAGGAGGGTTTGGCTCCATTGGTGGACGTGATCCTCAATATATCTAAATCTATGGTGGATATGTCATACCAGTTACATCTCCCATACCTATTATACCTGCAATACCTACTATGGCAATTAGAGATTAAATGTGTCCTCAGGAGACTGATCGTTTTAGTGGGGACAGTTGTAATGCCTTTGATTCCACACTTACTGTCCATGATGATACATATATCTCTCCTGAGGGCATAATTGAGAACAGCCAGTTAGTAACGTCTAGTTAACAAACCTCCCAGAGCACTACCTCTAATAGACCAAGTTCTTGCATAGTGAATAAAAAACAGAAGAAGAAATCTCAAAAGAGGTCATCATTAGCCTTGACTGATACCATAAGATCTATAGTGAGGTGTGAAGAATTGAAAGACACATTTCAGCTGGTCAATGAGATAAATAGTAATAAATCGACCAGGCTATGCAAAAATTAAAATAAAAACAATAAA
Organism: Ambystoma mexicanum; assembly: GCF_040938575.1. NCBI lineage: Eukaryota > Metazoa > Chordata > Amphibia > Caudata > Ambystomatidae > Ambystoma > Ambystoma mexicanum. Next base: position 238,628,351 of record NC_090939.1, on the reverse strand, counting down.
TGCATTAAAGTGGGTAAGACACTAAAAGATCAGAACCAGATGGTTATCAAACACAGGGTATTGGAATCTTGGTTATTTAGTGGAGAGCCAAAAAGAAAACAAAATAATAGGGTTCAATTCACTGAACTGGCTGAAATGAATGAGGAAGAAAAATTTGAGGAGGAGATTGGCCACATTTCGAAAGTGGCACAACAGGTTAATGGAAATGTATTATGTCTAGGTGGTTGTCCAACATCAGTGGGACTTGCAGTTATCAGTTTTTATGAATTCTTTAAAAATGAAATGTGAAGCCTATTAACTAGAAGATGCTCTTTTAAAATGTACAGTGATGGGATTGAGTTCCCAATGTTAGTAATATTTTACTGTGAAGATGATACTAAATATTGAATGTGGTTTTAATTGAATACTAAATGAATATATATAATATTTTGTGTACCTTATGCATTTTATGTATTATGAAATGTTTTATGTTTTGGAATATAATGTATTATATTATTGACTGTATGTTTTAAGAATTTGAATTTATTATGTGTTTTATATTTCTCGATTATCACTTTTTGTACAGGTTTTCTGTTAAGAACCATATGCAAATAAACAAAAAATAAAAAAATAAATCAAAGGTGAATACATGTGTCACTTGGAGAGAGCAATTGGGGTTCTAGCATACCACTCACTCAAACTGGGCTTTACTGAAGGAGCAGTCCTCGTCCAACTTTCCATCCTATGAATCTCCACTCATTTTCACTTTTGGTTTTAAATGTCCCCTCTTTGCTGAGGATACTTAGACTTCATCCCTTCCTTCAACCTTAAAATCTCTTAACCAACTGCCCAACAGCCATCAGCCACTGGGTGCCTCTACCTCATGCTCAATTCCTCAAAGATGGAAGTCCTCTTTCTCCTTGCCTCCAATATCAATCCCACTTTTCCGCCTCCAATTTCTTTCCCCTGGACCTCCTGACCTTCTTGCCCATGGCTTTTAATCTTGGGTTCTCTTTGACCTCAAACTCTTCAATTTAGTTACAACAACTCCTACACATTACAATAATCCACCCACAGCTCACTCACCATACGTATCTCTATTTATGTGCTCTGAAAACTGGACTATTGTGCAAGTCTTTCTTTTGGTCTGTCTACCCATCTGCTCTTATGCTTCTCTCACAAAAGTCCACAACTTGGTGGCATGCACCATTTCCGATCTTCCCAGACCCTCCTTGATCTCTGCCTACCACCAGCATGCTAGATGGCTCTCCCTACACAATTGTTCTATCTTTAAATTCCTTCTAGCCTATCTATATAAATAAAAATGTAACTGTTAGTTTGTTCAAAATCTTAAATCTCTGAAAGTTCTTCACCGATTGCTTTGACATTTTTACACAACGTTGCATTCAAATAGGCGCATGTTTTTATATACCTACCATAGATAGATGTCACACCCATGCCTTTTCTGAAAAACAGTGCCATCTGTTGGACGTAAAAGCAACACACGCTATACTGAACATTTTACTGCAAACAGCGCCATCTGTTGGACGTAAAAGCAACACATGGGGCCTCATTACGACCCTGGCGGAGTGGGTTTACGCCAGCGTTATTCGCGGCGGACCCGTCCGCCCTACTACGAGTTTCCGTAGCGCCATGGAGCGTTTTCCGCCTGGTTTTTCCGGGCGGAGAAATCCATGGCGCTACGGGACCTTGTCGTTAATTACGCCACCGTATTTTGAGGTGGCGTAATTAACGCCTTCCCCACTCCCATTATACCCTATGGGGCAAAAATGGGAATGGGGAAGGGTAAAATGGGGGATGGGGATTTACCGCCCCGCCAAGGTCGGAATGGGGCGGAAAATCCGCCAACCCCCATGGCGCTATCGGCAGCTTTCCGCCGTGCTCCATGGTGCATTTTGCACCGCGATTTCCGCCAGGGTCGTAATGAGGGCCATGGTATTTTACGATTCTGTCTCAAATACGTGCTGAGGAAGCAGCAGAGCGATGTGCAGCCAGACTTTAGGATGCACAGTTGCAAGCACATCGATCGCGTTCTGCAGCTTCAGATCTGCTTCGTTCTCACCAGAATGAACGCGACAGGCTGAGAGTGGCTAATAGAGAGAAACAGCAGATCAGCTTCAAACACGACTCCGTGCTCAGCAATCATGCGATTACAATCGCCTTGCAATCCGGTACAACCAAGCTATTCGACGATTCCGGCTCAAATACGTGCAGAGGAAGCAGCACAGCGACGTGCAGCCAGACTTTAAGATGCACGGTTGCGAGCATGAAGATCGCGTTCTGCAGCTTCAGATCTGCTTCGTTCTCAACAGAATGAATGCAGCAGGCTGATAGTGGCTAAAAGAGAGAAACAGCAAATCAGCATCAAACACGACTCCGTGCTCAGCAGTCACGCAATTACAATCACCTTGCATTCCGGTACAACCCCAGCTGATGATTATGGTTTGAGCCGGCATGTTCTCATGAGCACCATGACTGAGGTGTGTCCTTATTGCAAGGCTCTGAAATTTAATGGAGAAACGAAAGGCATGTGTTGCGCCACCGGGAAAATTAAACTGCCTCAACTTGGAGAACCGCCAGAGCCATTAAAAACTACCCACAAGCATTGTCAAATTAAACATATTAGAAACGTGTGATTTCTCTGTTCTTTCTTTTCCACCAGACTGAGCCACAGCAACGCATGGCCGGGGACAGCTAGTCATCTATAAATCCATCCATGGTCTTGCCGCATACTTCTTCACTGACTATATCTCACTGTTCTCTCCATCTCAAACTCTCTGCTCCATATCACTTCACAACCTATCAATACCTATTTCCTACACTCCACTGAATGCACGCCCATGGTCACCGAAGTCATCTCTTCAGTAGAACTCTTAAGAACGTGAATCAAACCACACCTGCTGGCAATGGAAGAAGCCCTTCAAACACTTTCCAACTAACCACCCAATCCACTGCATTCTACCCTCAGGAGCACTGTATGCCATTTGTAAATAGGTCAATAGGTAAATACTGGCCTCAGGTCATCAATTTTAATTAAAATGGTTATGTCCTCCAGTCCCTGTCCTTGGTACAGGTTCCCATCACTTTTACTCCTTCACCACCTGGTCTATGTCACGCAATCTAATAAAGAATTTACATAAAGACCCCCACCATAGGCCTCCACTCTCTGTTAATGCCTGCTTTGTAAGTAATTTCTGTTTGAAATTATATCCTTTTTTTAACAAATGCCCAAAAATGTGCAATGAGAAGGAAGGAGTTAAAGAATAGAAAGGAAGAAAGAGGGAGGAAGAGAAATAATAGAGAAAGGCAGAGCGATACAAGGAATGATCAGAGGAAGGAAATGGGAAAAAGAGAGGAAGGGATCTCAGGAAATGACAGAGAAGCAGATGGCAGATTGGAGGATTAAAACACGGGGGAGATAGACAAGAGTTGAGACTGGGAGCAAGAGGGAGAAAGTAAGAGCTCGCTAAATGTGATGATGGGAGAAAAAGATAATACTCAGAATGTCAGAGGATAGAGAAAACTGAAGGCTGAAGCGAAGGAGTGGAGTGTGGAAAGAGTGCACAAGATTAAGACTTTAAAAGGATGGTGAACATGCATGAATGGAGAAGGCGATAGAGAGAAAGAAGGAGCTCAAGATTGGAGAAGAAGGGAAAAAGGAGGGCATTAAGGAGTACAGTGATCAGGGATAATGACAGTGAAAGCTTAAGAGTTGAGAGGGAGCAGGAGAAGGAAGGATTAGAGTAAAAGAAAATGACAGCGAGAAAGGGGGTTTCCAGGAATTAAAAAATCCCCAGAAGCTATTTTCCTTAAATATTTAGGAAGGCTGTCATTGTGACACAGAGCCAAACTCAAATACACGCGTAATCTCCTGAACTCAGAACAGGTTTTTGGTGAATTATCTTACTCATGATGGTTTTCGGGGGGGGGGGCGGTCCATGCAGATCGGTGTTTATTATCGACATACCAATTGGCGTAGAGGGAAAAGTTCATATTTAGAGTAAGCGGAGAGCACGTAGCAGCGCTGACCATGCAACACTTTCTCAATCCACATACTTCCATTATTTGCTGCGACTCGGACTGATCCAAAAGTTGCCAAGTGTATGTGCTTACTGAAAAAAACACGTCATTGATTCCAACCAATGTGCACGAAAGGATGAGGTTATAGCCACACATTTCTACAACAAGTGGGAAATGTTCCAGTGGGCTACAGTATGTAATATACATCACTGTGAGGACAGCTATGTCCACATGTTTCAATGGGCAGGCTTCGTGAATGGCACAGCATTCCCTGTAGTTCTGAAAGGTTCACACCGTCTATACAATATTTTCCTTTCTCGTTATTCGTGTGTGTGAGGGAGAGTTTGTGCATGTATGTGTGTGTGTGTGGGGGGGGGGGGGGGGGGTTTGTGCAGGCTTGGACTGCCCTCTACGGCAATACTGCAATGCCATAACGGTCAGTCAGTGTCGGACTGGGGCATTAAATTGTCTCGGGCACCAATGTAAACGTGCCCCACAGGTGCAAATGGTATTTTTTCCTTCTGTGACAGACTGTTTCAGTAGCACTCAAGAGGGAGTTTTTTTTTATAAAATGTGTGCAAATTGTGCATTTTAAAGAATATTTATTCAGTAACACTGGTCAAAACGACTAGCCACATGGTGAAATAGCTCATCACTACTAGCTGCATGGTGAAGTAGCTCTTCACTACTAGCCGCATGGTGAAGTAGCTCTTCACTACTAGCCGCATGGTGAAGTAGCTCATCACTACTAGTCGCATGGTGAAGTAGCTCATCACTACTAGCCGCATGGTGAAGTAGCTCATCACTACTGGCTGCATGGTGAAGTAGCTCATCACTACTAGCCGCTTGGTGAAGCAGCTCATCACTACTAGCTGCATGGTGAAGTAGCTCATCACTACTAGCTGCATGGTGAAGTAGCTCTTCACTACTAGCCGCATGGTGAAGTAGCTCATCACTACTAGTCGCATGGTGAAGTAGCTCATCACTACTAGCCGCATGGTGAAGTAGCTCATCACTACTGGCTGCATGGTGAAGTAGCTCATCACTACTAGCCGCTTGGTGAAGCAGCTCATCACTACTAGCTGCATGGGGAAGTAGCTCATCACTACTAGCCGCATGGTGAAGTAGCTCATCACTACTAGCTGCATGGTGAACCAGCTCATCACTACTAGCCGTAGCTCATCAAACTGGCCCACATGGGCCAAAAAAGTGCCCCACTTTGACCCAAACAACTGCCCCACACTAGCATTTTGTGTTTTCGGCTCGGGCTTTACCCTATTGCCCTATAGCCAGTACGAGCCTGGGGTCAGTCCAACATTCTAGTGTGGGACAGTCTTTTAGTTACTGCACTGCTTTTAACCAATGTTACTAACCAAATATAATTTAAAATGCACTGTTTGCAGAACATTTTAACAAACACTCCCACTTGGCTAGTATTCAAACAGCCTATTCCAAAAAGGAACAAAAAGGAACAAATTGCAATTTTAAAGAGTGTTTGTGTCAGTGTATGTATGTGTGTGTATGCACATGTGAGCCATTTATTTATCTGATTTTAGTTCCCATCTTTCCCCTCCAAACATGATGACTTTTAATCCAGATCTGCACACCAGGGCGTCTTGTCTCAAAGCACTGATGTTTGCATCTCTCACTAAAGTAATACAATTAACCATCACAGAAGTAACCAGACCAACTATCCACATGTAAGGAAAGAAATCACACTAACCAGGGATGGGTGCCCTCTTAATACTGTAGTTCTGCCTACTCAGAAACAGACTCTCACATCTTCCGATTGAAAGATACTCCCGGGAGGATAGCTCAGCGGCAGCGTGCTCGACTTGGAAACAAGACGACACGGAGCAACACAGGTTCGATCCCTGGGTCCGCGCTTAGAAACCTCTGGGTATTAAGCGCGTTATAAATAACCTATCATTCATTCATTCATTCATTCATTCATACTAGACCCCACCCAGAAGCCTCCTATTGATAGATCAAAGACCAATGTGTTTCTGTTAATCATTAAAGACTATGATTTATGAAGCCCTTTGCCATTTTGGTGACCCTAAAAGCCAATTTGATTATGTCTGTCTTTTAAACTTCACTTTCACTTCAACAAAGTAATGGCCTTCTGAAATCCTTCACTGTTTGTGTCTTGTAGCCATGACACATATGTATGCAAAGAAACTAAGGGGCTCATTACTAGTTTGGCAGCGCAGTACGTTTTTGGCAGATAGAATAGTTGAGTAATGGCCAAGGTGACCAGACGTCCCGGTTTTGGCGGGACTGTCCCGGAACTGGGTGATCTGTCCCCCTTTCTCAAGATTATTTTTCCTTTGGAAAATTAAGTCGTTGTGGTTTTTGGTAGCAAGTCTTCATAGCTGGCAGGCAGGAATGCACAATCTCTCATAGAAGAAATGCTGTATTTTGTAACTCAATATGGTGGCAGTTTGTAATAAATTAATCAAAATATGTGTTTGTTCGAACAGTAACACTGAAACCTCCTTTTCCTCCAACCCCTGGTGAAGTGTAGCGCATGGACAGCCGCTGTCGAAAGTTCATTCTACGTTTTTATTTTGTAAATCTGGTCACCCTAGTTATGGCGTTGTTTTTCTTTGTACCTTCTCAATATCATGATTACAGAGGCTAAGCCATATAACGTATACTTTGGACATCCTATTGTCCCACACATGTATCTCCTAAAAAGATAGGAGACCGCTGTCTCTGAAAACATTGAAAAAACATATTTTTTAAATGTGTGCGGTGTTCCTCCTTTCTGTTTTAATATTCCTACAGTCGGCCTAATACCTTAAATTAAAAAGGAAAGGTTACCAAAAAACATATTTCTTCAAAATTGTGATGAACCAGGAAACCCTGAAAGGATAATAGTTGACCGGTTTCTGCTAGATAGAACTATTTCGCTTTCATTAGTCCCCAATCGTGTTGTTCTATAAGAACGGGTTACAAACGCAACTTCCCTGTAAACCAAATTCTTTTTCAGCAGGTGTATGTTAGGGTATAATTCATAAAATTGTCAAATTAATGTAGTATACCGCTGTTAGTCTTTTTATTATTCAGTTGCCATTGCTTCATGAGTCATTTTTATTGTTGTATCTCTTTCTATGGTGACAGAAATAAAGCCTACGACGGTGGGGAACCGTACATATGAAATCCTTGACACGTACCTCTTTAAAACATGTTTATTTCAGAGATTCCTTCTCCTTTTTATTTGTGTGTGTTTGACTTGACTGTCTGTATATATTTCCCTAATATCTGTGGGTAGTATTGTAGTGTATGTAGGGATATGCTGGGATGTGTGTGCACACGTTTGTGTGTGTGGTATGTATGAGAGATGAGAGGGAGTGTATGTGGAATGTGTAGCGTTTGTGGGGGTTGTGCATATCAGTGTGTATGCACGGATGCATGCTCATTCTGAACATATTGCTTATGCATATGCGTCCTCATAATTATGTTCATGGTTACATACATGTTGAGCATAATGTACGTGTTTATTGCATATTCTTTCTGCCTTTGTAGATTCAAGCATATTTTATGGTCTCATTTATATTGCACGCATGCTATAAGTAGGTATTGCTCTTACTTACATTCCAAGAGTATTGTGTATATGTTTGAATTACATTCATCTACATTTTTCATGCGTTGTATATGTGTGTCGTGCTTGCTGACACCCAATTGAATAGTTTGTGTGTATGCTATTTCCGACTCTATGTGCTCATTCAAGTATTTTGTCTGCAGTCGACCGAACATATTTCGATGTGCAAATGTATAGTCTGAAGGATGTGTGTGTGTGTGTGTGTGTGTGTGTGTGTGTGTGTGTGTGTGTGTGTGTGTGTGTGTGTGTGTGTGTGTGTGTGTGTGTGTGTGTGTGTGTGTGTGTGTGTGTGTGTGTGTGTGTGTGTGTGTGTGTGTGTGTGTGTGTGTGTGTGTGTGTGTGTGTGTGTGTGTGTGTGTGTGTGTGTGTGTGTGTGTGTGTGTGTGTGTGTGTGTGTGTGTGTGTGTGTGTGTGTGTGTGTGTGTGTGTGTGTGTGTGTGTGTGTGTGTGTGTGTGTGTGTGTGTGTGTGTGTGTGTGTGTGTGTGTGTGTGTGTGTGTGTGTGTGTGTGTGTGTGTGTGTGTGTGTGTACAATGCAGAATGGTGTTTCAGTTTACACACTTTTTGTAAAGGGCATTCAACTTGTTTTAAGCTTGCACAGATGGGAATGATAGTGATAGCTTTTACTTGGTTTCAATTATTCCTCGTGGACCACATGCAAGCAATGAGGTCGATTCACGAAGCTTCTTTTAAGTCAAAGTGTGACTTATCACTAGAAAAAGTCTTCTTTTCTCGTATATAGTTTAAGCTCAATTCACAGAAGGGAATGTCGATTACTCCTAGGGTGACAACTGCGATTTCTGATTTTCCTAATGGTATGTATTATACATTAACAAAATAGTTTCTATAAACAGGGTTGTCTCCTGCCCACCGCATGATGGCCCACACCAGTTCTGCGCTAGCATGTACCATACATCTAAAACAAATGCACATACAGTCCTCATTTTGTTGCAGCGTAAGCAAAACAAAAGCAAACGAACTGAGCCCATGAAACAAAAAGCATAAACGCAAAAATTAACATCATTCAGTGGATGAAGAGCCCCCATCATCATGTCCCAGAGATCATAACGTCTTATAAAACATTTAGGCAAATAGTCACCTTTGTGCAATTAATAATATCACAACTCTGTGTCATTGCACTAGGAGTAACGGACATTTTATGGAATGGCACAGAAGTTTCCTATTATTCATGTTTGAATGCTCAGTTAAAACTGAAGCCATATTGTGAGGAATTGCCAGCTGGAAAGGGTGTAAATGCTGTGGCTTTTTTGATTTTCATTAATTAATACAATGATGCAGGTCATTATATCTCTGGAAGGCAAATGTAATGATCAGATTACCCTTTCATAGCTCCACACTAAAAGCATAGTGAATCCTGTTCCCTGCTGTATCAGTATCCTGATTTGCACACCTGCTCAAACAGTGGCACAGAGCAAATTCAAAGGTAACAGGTGCCTATTCGACAGCTGCAGTGACAGCCAATTTCTGCAACACTGGGGCTGCATTTCAGATATGCACCCCTGTACAAAATAAGAGTCTACTGTCCTAGTGGCAGATACATCTTTAAATATAAGTCATACCTGAGTTATGGTATTTTTCGTAATTATTACAGCCACAGCAATTTGATATCACACATGTGTCAGCCCCGTGAGTGCAGCTCAGCTGTGAAAGGATAATGTATGTTTGTACAGACTGGCTGGCCCTTTCACTTCTGGCAGGATTGTATCCTTAGAGATTGCCTCTCTTTTTTCCTTTGTGAGGGCAGATAACACCCTCCTCAGAGTGGCAGCCACTCCAATGGAAGCACCCTGGGAACAGGAAACAAAGGGCACAGCCATTCATAACAGGAGTAGCCTTACACCAGGGTGCTGCATATCTAAAGGTCTTTGATTATGGATGGGGCAGGGTTAGTAAAGACAGAGGGAGTTCTTTCCAGCTGGTGGAAGTTTCTACCTTCTTGTTTCTCTCTGCCTCTATCTTTCCTTATTGTCCCCTCCAATTCCTCTAGCTCAAAACATGTTTGGTGTGATGTCAGAAGGCAACGTCCACTTGTTCCAAGAACATGGATTATAGCCCTTAAGCAGGCTAGCTTCAGTTCAATCGCCTGAGAGCTTTTGCCTTTAAAAGAAGGGGCCTCCTAACACTTCTTTGAATCATCTCTGGACTTCAAACCTTCAAGCAGATTTTGCCGTGTCATTTCCAAAGTCCTCCAGTTCTGAGGTGAAGCAGTTGTTGCAAGGCAAAGGCAAACTCTGTCTCTTAACCATTCCCATGGACCATTGGGGGTGAACTGCTGCTGGAAAAAGACCTGCATCTCTGCCATTCACACTGTTGCCCAGGACCTCACTGTTTTGAAGGACCATTGAAGGTGTGTGGCAGCCTCCCCTTGGTTTGGGAGACTCAGAATAGGACCCATCGTGTCCCTGAGACCCTGTACTGGGACACAAGACTTCTGAGAGCCAAGACAGTCAGGATTCCTGCCTTTCGCCATTGAACTGCTTCAAACCCTGATTTGAGCGTGTTTGACACATATCGACCCACCAGGAGCTTCCTTTGGCACTTGCTGGACTAGGAAACGCTGTCCCACATATTCATACTCATACGCCACTGCATAATCTGACCACGTTTTTGCATCGCACACTGCTACATTGTACTGCTGCATCTGCACTGCTCGAGTCACTGTTCAGTCCTCTAGCTTCTTCATCGCCAAACGAGTCAGCGATAAAAATTAATCCTAATGTTCTTCACAAACTGCACAAACTGTCATCAGCCTGTCGACCGTTGAACCTCATCAATCGAACATGATTACATCCACGATCTGCATTGCTTGAGTAATGTTTTGGCCCGCAGCCTTCTTTAGTTCAACCCAACTTCGACATCTGCGTACTGTTGGACCTTTGCAACTGCTGCATTTTGAACTGCATCAAACTGCCAAACAGCACACAGAACCCTGGTCCACTGGTGTTGATCTGCCATGACACTGCAAAGGTATAACGAGACCTGCTCTATCCAACCTCAGAACAAGTCCCTTAGTTTAGATCATCGTTAGATTCAAATGATCCCTGTGTGTAGTTCAAAATGTGCAAATTCATAAACCAGGGTATTGAGCTTATCATCTAAATTTGTGTTCCAAATGGCGGTCTAAATAGCATAGCTATACTACCCAACAAGAATAGCATAATCTGTCTAACTCTTAAGTAGGGCCTTACAAGGCCATGAGCTAAATAAGATGGCACCTATCTTACCTAACACACTGTAGGAACTTCGTCTCTAAACAAGTCACGTCTGAGGGTGAGTATTCCAATGTCTTGTCAGAGGTTCAAGTCTGCGGGGACCAACCGTTGCTTCCAGTGTGCATTGTTAGGAAACAGCTCGCTTCTCAAATATCTAATATTGCAGAACAATATTTGTTTGTTTACCCTTCTGCCAAATATGTACATCGATAAAAATGTGTTTAAAAAACGTCAAAAAATCATACCTATGGGGGCGGGCACAGTGTTTTTGTGTATGATGACAATTCGTCAAGGTAGGATACTTTTGCATCCGAATTATGAAAGCTGTACCTGTAGAGGGATGCTGACATTTAGAAAACATGTCTTGTGCAGTAAGAACGTCAAAATAATGTAAAGAAAGATAGGGTTTACCGAAAATTGGTATCCCAATGTTCTACGGCGTCTGCCGCGCCTGTCTAGATAATGTTTTCAAAAATCAGGTCGATGTTGGTATAGGAGTCAGTGCAGAGACGTTCCCTTGTGTAAGTAATCTCGAGTGTGATAACCGAGATCTGTAAAACATGGCAAGATTATAGTGAGGGTCTGGTATATAAATCAGGCGTTAGCTCTGGACTGCTAATACTATGAACTTATTTGTGGTTAGTATCAGGAGAAACATAGTTGGAACTGATTGAACTCCGTCCGGGTGCATGAGTCAGTCAAGCTGCGACTGCCATTTTGAAAAAGGGTGCGAGTTTATATTTGTCGACAAGTTTATGACGTCACTACGCACATGCGTGTGTGATGTCAGGATAAACATCCCGGTGGCTTGCTATTGTATATTTTAATTAACTGAGTGCGTAAAGTACTTACGCTCATGGCAACAGGAGATATATTGAAAGGCTGACTGCGTTGTTAATGCAAGTCAGCGTGTTTATGTTAAATGAGAGGTGTATGACATCACTGCGCATGCGCAAATGACGTCATTGGACCTATCCCGAAAACTTACAAATATGTCCAGTAAGAATATGAAAAAATCGTCCCTGGGTGCACCTCTGCAAAAAGTGAAGGAAATAATTAAGTACATGACTGTAATGTCAATCCAAACTTACTTGTCGTCGCTTAGAGCGCATGCATTAGGTGACATCATGCGTGCCAAAGGATGGTAATTGTTCTAGGATTGTAGAGGAGCTATTAGTGGGTAAATACATTTAGTTACTGCTATTACCTATGACGGGTCAGCGTCAGCTGTTCACGTGTGCTGTCAAATGTCAAACGTGTGTGTCCTATATGGTAAAAAGGTGGAAGAAAGCCAAACTCCAGATATGAATACATATTCAGAGCTTTCAGGTGTCGAACTAACCTCTCGTATTTAACTAGGGGACTGGCCCATAATCCTACTAGTGCTTTTTTAGGTGCTTAGGTCGGAGGGAAAAAGGGTGTTAAATAGTTAAAGGGCGAGAATTCAGGGGGACCTGCCCTACTATGGAAGCAACGCAGGTCCGATGATTCTATGTGTAAAGATAACATATGTTACTGTTGGATTTCCAAAGCTTAATCTACAAAATGCTATAAATACCAGTACCTGTTGGTCAATTTTAGTTTCACAACAATTGTAACATAATACACTTATTGTAAGTGTATCCACCACTTGCATGAATGATTCCTCTAACCCAAATCCAAGGGTGTACAATCTATAGGCCCATGTTAACCGCACATATCAATAACAAGGTAACAGTTCCAGGACATTCTGATCTATGTAAATCAGTGGTCTTAAAACTTTTTTGGCCAGGGCCCCCCTGAGCAAAATTTGGGCAGGTCGGGACCCCCCAGAAATGCCAAATGGACAGTATATATTGCGCGCCGTCACCTGCTCCCATCAAAGTCGCTGGGCTCCCTCATCCCACTCCTACCCAGTCGCTGGTCTCTCCCCACCCCATCACACACCCAGGGCTCTCCCCACTCTGCTCCCATCACTATCCCATGGTTCCCGCCCATTGTGCTCCCACCATAGTCCCTCGTTTCCCCCATCCCGTTCCCAACACAGTCTGAGGGCCAGTGGCGGCTGGTGAATCTTTTTTAAGCGGAGGGGCATTAAGGGGAGGTTCGGGGGGGTTTCCCCCTGTGAATTTTTTTTTAAATAATAGGTTAAAATGTTGCATTGTAGAGCATACTTTTAACAAAAAATGGGTAAATAGCCAAACAGTTTGCAATTGTTGCTGGGAGTCCAGGGGGCAGGCATTGATATTTTATTTCTATCGCGCTCGTACACAAGTGTTTCAGAGCGTGACAAGGCAAGGGAGGGGAACAGAGGAGAATAAAACAGCGATCTTACTAGGCCCAGTGACATTGAGAACGCGCAAGTGTGAGGGGAAAAGTGCATGGAAGGGGGGAGAAGTGGAAAGTGCGAAGCAGAGAAGAAACAGATAAATAACAATAAATAAATAATAAAGGCAACAAACAGTGGTAGTGCAGCCAGCAATTTGCAAGTGCTACGTTTAAGGCAGCAGACAGGGTAGGTCTGATAAGTGCAGGAAGAAAGATGGTTCTCCTCAAGTTTTAGAGTGGCAGGGCGCTGTTCCAGAGGGAGGCCCCAGCCGAAGACGGAGATCTACCCCCAGCTCGTTTCTTTGATGAACGACTGACCCTGAGGGAGTTGGAGGTAGAGGAGTGAAGAGCTCGAGAGGGGAGGTATTTGCGGAGGAATAGCTGAAGGTATTTTGGACCGAGGCCCCAGAAAGCCTTGTGGACAAGGCAGAGGGTTTTGAATGATAGATGTCCAGTAAAAAGATACCATCCCTGTCCCCTGGGCCCCACTGGTCCTAACACAATGAACATGATTATGTGTATATGCAAGGCGCTGCACATTCATACAGCAATCACTCTATCATTCACATGAGCATCCATCACCATACACTCACTCATAACGCATCCATACACATGTTTAAATAAAAACAATGAACATAAACGTACCTTCTGCATTGGCCTGTGTGTGGGTGCTGCTCCAGCTGCTCTGTCCGTATGTGCGAGGAGGCGCAGGAGCTCCCCCTCGGACATACAGACATGCAGTGCCCCAGCCAGCATTTCCAATGAGCTATGCAATGCTGGCGAAGCAAAACGCCCCAGCACTTGCATGGCTCAGTGAGCATGTGCGGCTGGGGAACTAAACTGAACTGTCAAAGGGAAACAGTGTTTCGCTTTGACAGTTCAGCCAGCCCAGGAGCACTCCATTAGCTGGATAAAGCAGCTGAGGGAGTGCTCACTGTTTCACTGGGCTGGCTCCTTAGCTCCTCCATAATGGGTGAGGGGCCACTATGCAGTTAGTAATGTTGACCATTGTTGCTGAATATATCACAATTTACTTACATTTTAACACAAAGCACCCCTTTGGGTACTATTGAAACAGTGGGCTTCATAACTACTCTGGCGGTAGCTGTGCCGTTAAAACCGGCACGGCTGCCACTGGAGTTGCATCCGGGTCTGGCACCCGCGAATGGGCAATTACTAGGTCATGCCGAGTTAGGCGGACATGATAATTGCCCTTTCGAAGGTGCCGGTTGATCCCCATTCCCATTTGAGCCCCATATGGCTCAAATGGGAAGGGGGAGCTTGGATGCACCGGCACCGTTAATAACGGTGCCGGTGCATCCGACGAGCTGAGGTCAGACCTGGCGGGGGCTGTCAAGCACCCACGAGCACAACTCTTACTATGGCGGAACGGTAGCAACGGTGCCGGTAGCTTACCAGCACCGTTGTTACTGGTCCGCCATAGTAGTAATGAGGCCCAGTCTGTGACTAAAGGAATGAATATCCATTTACAACTGTGGGCCACTTTTTCATTGTTGCCTGAGACAGTTTCATGCTTCAGCCCGCCCATGTGGGCCACCCCTGCCCATTTCTTCCAATCTAAAAAAAAAAAAAAAAAAAAAAAATCTTTTTTCATGCTGAGCTCTCAGGGCCCCCCTGGGATGCACCCGCGGACCCCTAGGGGGTCGCGACCCACAGTTTGAATACCACTGATGTAAATGCTTGTCAGCTGTCGTTAGCATTGTTACAAGCTCTTCTTCTGCACATTCAACTAAAATGGGCTCTGTCAATAATGGTTGATTATTAAAGTACTGCCATATTTATGCATTATGCCAATTTATTTTGAACCCAATGTTAAAAAAGTCAGGGAACTCACTAGTCTCAAAGGGGATGGGTCATTAGGCTGATGTAATCTGTACCCATAGGGTTCAAAGTTCCTGACAATCCTTGATATGTGGATGTCAGTCAATTATGATGTGTTCTACCGAAAATAACTTTTTTTATAAAAAAGGTCCTAGATAGTAGTCTTGATTGATTCCAAGAGGGGTCATTGCATCCAATTTGTGGGGGGGTGTATTACTTCCAAGATGACCACTCTCATTTGTGAGATGTTGTGTTTGTTGTCTCTGAAATGCCTAAAGACAGGTGATTTGATGTTCTTAGTCCTGATACAAGACTTATGTTCTGTCCACCTTTCTTTAGCTTTTCTGGTGGCCTTGCCCATGTAGTATTTCCTGCAGGCGCAGCGGAGTGCGTAAATCACATTCTTGGTGTCACAAGTAGCATAGTTTCTTAGCATTTTTTTTTTACCAGTGTTGGGGTGTCTAATGTGGACTCCTTTAATTATGCTGGAACAATGTGGGCAGTTTAGACAAGCGAAAGTGCCATGTTTTTGTTTGCAAAGTGTGCTCTGGCTGGGTCGTTTAGTTCTTTCCGCTTTGATGAGTTTGTCCCTGAGGGTTCTCCCTCACTTGTATGCCATCATTGTTGGATTTGGAAGAGCTGGTTAAGTGTACTGTCAGATCTAATGAGGTCCCAATTTTTGTGGATGATCCTTTTAACTTGAAAGCTTTGGCTGGAGTATTTTAGCATATGTATCACATTTGTATCTTCCTTGTTAGTGTTGCTTCTTATAAGATCACCACGATCTTGTGCATTGGTTCTCACAATGGCTTTGTTGAGTGTTTCCATGGGAAATACTCTCCAGAAACTTTGCTTTCATGTTGTCATACTCGTCTTGCAATTTGTCTGCATCTGATGTTATTCTTTTGAGTCTGAGAAGTTGACTATATGGCACATTTTCCTTGAGGTGTTCGGGATGGAAACTGTTATGGTGCAGACTACTGTTCACATCTGTTGGTTTTCTGTATATTTTGGTGTCAAACCCTTCGCCATTTCTTTCTATGATGGCATCCAGGAAGTTAACAGAGGGTTTACCAAATCGCCTATAGCAGCATGTTCCTGAGCAACCAACAACCCTGCCCATGTAGCAGCTTCTTCAAATAGGAAAGCATAAACGTAACCTTAGCAGAATCTGTGGCAAAGACCTCAGGACGACTTAAGAAGTGCAACTCACACTGGGTAAGGATATTATGAAACTCTTAGAATCTCCACTATAGTGTTCTGGAGGAGCTAGAGGTACTGGCATTAGAAAACATCAAACTCCCCCTACATCGCCCTCTCCAGTTGCCCGAGAGTGATTCTCATCCACCCTAAATAAATCTGGGGGCTCTCCACTAGATGCTGAAGGCCTACAACCTGTTCAACTCTCCTCCCCCCTCTGCATCTGAGCCACCTTTTCACTTAACTCTTCTACTCTTTTACTTAATTTCTCACTATCCTTATGGGATATCCTTAAGTCCTCCCTCAACTCCCGTATCATGTCTCCTAACACCTCCATGTGGTCTCATCGGGATCCATACAGCTCAGGTAGACTCAACTATTGGCCTTTCATAAAGGCTGAGTCTGGAAGGATGTCCACAGGAGCTGCTGAACCCCGACAGACCCACAAAAGTGTGAGGCACTCAACCTTAGAATTCATGGCTAAGCACTTAACACCCTTGAGAGAAAGGGGAAGTGGATAACCTAATAAACTGGAACAGATTCTCTGGGCTGGTGCCTCTAGGAATCTGTAGCGGAATAAACATAATAATACAGTTCTTAGTAATCAACACTATATGCATGCAGGGTCTAATATTTTAGTACAACATGTTTTATTTACCTGCTCGTCCTCAGCTGACGGCCTTGAGGGATCTAAACACTTGCATTGAAATTACCTTGATGATTTTAGCAGGATGAGCTAAGCAATTCACGAATAAGCTTTATTTAAACTTGTGTTGCTTCTTATTGAGACATTTACAATGTTTCTCAGAACTTGTATGCTTGTCCACTGTTGCTGTAGAGTGTTGATCTAACATAAGCCCAGATTCCTTTTAGCAAGTGCCTTATGTTTCACCATAGCGGTTAAAATTACTTTTCTGAGTCAATTGTTTGTCACCTAACCTTTCAACTTGAAATATGGACTCATTCTGGAATTCATGCAGTCCCTGAAGACCTGCGCTGTCTCCTGTCTCCACGGAGGCTGAAAAGAGTCGCTACACTTCCCGCACATAAATACACTCTGAGAAGGTTACAGGCAGCGTTCTGTCTGGGAGCTCTTATGAGAGTTCACACCAGGAATAGTTTTGAAACGTCTTGCCTTTGACTTACGTATTGAATAACAAAGTCCGGAATTGCCGTGCACAGATCACCAGAGAAAACAAACTGGCAGAGTTAGGAAGCTGCGCTGAAGCTCAACACAGAGCACGCAGCATAATACTTTCTTCGAACGCGACCACGCAGCAGCACGAAATAACGAAACTAACTTTGAACGAAGTCAGCTGGAATTTCCCAAACACAGACTTTACTGAGAAGAATTAAAAAAAAAAAGAAAGAAACACCGGAGTATACATAATCCTAACAAATAAAGTTACAGCTACCGAAGGAAAACACACAAGTCAAATGGAAAAAGGGTCCGGGAAAAAAATCAGCTGATAAACTTTGCCTTGTCTAAAACACAGAACAATGAAAGGTTAACTCAATCCCTAGACACTGCGCTGCTGATGCATAGATGAAAGACACTCTGTGCGCCACGAGTTTAACGGGGAGCAATAAGAAATAAACAAAGCACGCCATTTCAAAGGAAAGTCCAAATTAATTACATGAAAAATTACTTACAGCTTGCCTAAGCTTTTCAATTAATTCCCAGTTCACAGATAGATCAAAAGGTCACAGCTCAAACTTATTTCGTTTTCTTTTAAATTGAATAACTTGACAATGTCCACTTAGCTCAAGTCTGCTGATGAAACTGCTCTGCTGGTCTTTTGTCTTCTTTTCCTCTCTTCACCTAAGTCACTGATAGGCCTAAATACTGGAATCTCCTGAAACACAACCTACTCAGCTGAAGTGTCGACAATGAAAGGCAGTTGGCTGAGTTTCTAACTGACCTTGTAGACATTCCAACCAATCATGTCACTGACTGAGCTCTCCATTTTGGCTTGGGCTAGAGTCCACAGACTAAATGTAATTGTAAAGGGCCAAACAGGTAAATGAGAATGAATACATGAATAAACCTCTCAATCAGAATCAAATGGATTTCAGAATCAAATGAGTTTCCCCAATACTCCTAATATTTGTTCCTAGGCTAGTCAACCCTGACACTTCCATAGTGCAAGACCTTTTTACTCACTAACCCCCTCCCCTGGAAAATGTATGTTAGGGGGTGCTAGCTTAGGATCACACAACCAGAATTGGACATTTACACTTTTCTCTACCCCCCCAAGACCAGCCCCTCCCTAAGGATTAGTTCAGAAGTCTAAAAATAAATATTTCGACTCCACTTTGAGATTCACATTTTTTTAATGTCCAGTTTCACCCAAAAAGTCCCTAAATGGCAACATTCTGTAAAGTACATATTAATGCCATGATATATAGATATTAATATTCCCCTCCTCATGACAGATCGAGAGAGGTCACTTTTGTTTCTGCAAGTGATTGCAGGTGCGTGCTTCAGATTTCCGTCCTTTATTTTGAAACTAACATAGTTCGGAATGTGAAACATGATAACCTGATCTCCAACTTAATAAGTCATTAGCTCCACAGTTTTCAGATTTCTACAATTTTCAGGGCATCTAGAAACACCTTTTCACTTATAACTTCAGTCCCAAAAACCACATGTGGATAACATTTGTGGCAATATAATCGCCTTGAAATGACCTTTAAAATTACACTGTCTGTAACTATTATGATCTCAAGGTTATTCAATATAAAGGCATTTTTAATGAAAGTCAACAACCATAGATTTATACATATAAACAACAGTTTCATGTTGGGTTCTTGGTCTTATTCCCTGAAACCATGTGGTCCAGGCATTAGGCTGTTGGTTCAGGCTTGCAATAAAATGATCAATTAGTGGAGCCCAAAAGCTGTGTCGCTCCTGAGCTATCCTTCCTCCCTATGGTGTGCCATCCCCCATGAAGACAGGATTTTAGTCCACCCATCTCTTCAATTCAGGGTATTTTTCAAAGTTCAGCTTCTCTTGATTGCAGCCTCTTTTTATACAGCCCACCATTCTTGTCACACTCTGGCCACATCCTTCTGCTTGGGCTTGAAAAGTTCAAAGCAATTGTTTATTAAAAGGGATGGCCTGCGGAAAGCCAGCAGTGGGGGGATCTTTATTTTTATTTCTGTGTTGCAGTCAGCCCACTGTCCATTAGAACTGTCATTTTGGCTACTCCAGAGTACTTATTTTACTATGCAAACAGCAATCTTTATTAATGTGCCAACTTTTAGTGAATGGCTGCTGTTTTATTGTAGACACTCACAAATATATTTGTATTAATCTGCGGTATGTTTTTTTTGTTCTGAACAGTGGATGTTCATCACCTGAAAGGAAAGATATTCTCATGGCTTTGAATTTCGGTTGCAAGGCCCACTTATTTAAACTTTTGATGTTTAACAGTTTCAATTAAATTGCTGTATTCATCTCTCAGTCAACAATGTGCCTTGGATTTTCAATCATTCTTATGTAATCTGCAGAAGGTACATATCTTTGGATGTGCTAGGCATCTTTAACAGATAACAGTTTTAAGATTAGCTTTTCACTCTGATAGTGTGCCCTTCCTTCAGGTGCCTGCATTTAACATAGGTGGCCTAACTTGGCCCTGCCTTTCGTGTGCTGGGGCTATCATTAAACTCCAATGAGTGATGCATGTTGCTATCCTGCTATTTTGTGTTCTTGTTTCTATTGGGACAGGTTTGTACAGTTTTTTCTAGTTAGCTATTATTGTAAATAGTCTGTTTAATTAAAAGTATGTGTATTTGTATGGAAACTTGATTGGGCATTTCTTTATTTTTTAGAATGTTCTACTTTGTTGTTTGGGTTTCTACTGGACCACACTCTTGAGAGTATAGCCTTCCCTCGGCCTACATTACCACAAAAGGCAACGGTGTATATCTGTTAACTGTTTTACCTTTAGGATTGCAATGGCTCTTGGATTGTAGAAGTGTTAGTGCTGAGTAAACTCACCTTTGTACGCCTGCAGGGCGGATGCCAGTTTGTCACATACACTAACAGTATAAGGAATATGCTATGATTTGACCAAGCAGCAGATTTAATGGCATACTCCAGAAAAGCACCTGAACTAAAGGCATTAAATATCAGAGCCACTTTGGATGAGTGAGCCCTGCAGACTGAAAATGCAACCCCCGCTTGGGGTATAGCCCATTTCAGACATCAAAGCCGAGGGGCAGGAAGAAACGTGTTGATCATTTCACCTGAAGCAAATGTGAAGAGGATAACTCCCTGAAATATGTCACACATCGTTTGCACTGCTTTACACTTCAAATCACACATAACATTGAGAAAGTCCAGAAAAGTAAAATATGCTACAACCATTGAGCCTGTCTCTGTCCGGCACAAATCACCCCCAAAAGAGAATACGATGATGTGTTCAATCTAGAGCTCTTATATGTAAAATGCACCTGAAGAAAATTCTACTCATTCTGACAACTACTCAGTCATAACTTGCATGGGTTTTCATGGAAATTACCGAATGCATTGCTCCCATTTATCTCCACAGTGTACTTACACCTTAAGATCTGTACCTAACAGAAAGAGAAAGTATATGAAAAGTGCAGACATTTTTATCTAAATGGCAATATTTATTTAAGTGACAAAAGCAACACAAAGGAGCTAATGTTCTTGCATGCTCATGCACTCTAGTGCAGCCAAGTCATTGCCACCAAATTTTAATATTTGCACGGTGGAATGAAAAAGCCAGCGCACAAGCATGCACGCTGCCTTTTGCCCTCAATTTTTGCACTCCGCTGGGCAATTTGAGTAAACACCACCTGCCATGTACGCGGGGCAGTTAGCATTTACAATGGATCCGTATGGAGTCCGCCAGCCTTTTGCTGAATGCATGCCAGCGCAAATGCTGGAGGATTTGTATGGCGGAGGGAAAGGGAGAAGCGGAAACGCAAGTTGCATTCCGCCCCTCATCTGTGCCATATAAATTGACGAAACTGTGGCATAGCGGAAAGGCAATGCAAACAAGTCTTACGTAAGGATTTTATGCATTGCATTACCGATTCGCATGGCTCAAAAGTAGCGCCATTGAGTTTTCACAAGCAGGTCCCCAAACTCAGGCCTAAGTGCTCATCATTTACGAATTATTTACAAGCGTAATCTCAACATGCCTATGGTTCACATGTGCCGGACAAATAGTTATATCCATTGCTAATCTATGACAACACACAACCTCAACCTACGCATTGTGTAGATCAAATGTACGTAGCCTTACCTTTGTAAATAAGCTATCTTTGGAGAAAATGACTGATATTTAAGGAATGTGTAGCGAAATTAAAAATAATTAAAGAAATACCCAGTAAAAGGAAATCCGGCCTGTTCATACAAATAGCATCATGAACGATATATTGTGCACAGTCTGACAACAGACAATGTGTCATTTTTACACCCTAAACAGTACGTATCCCCATTAGGCACTTAAGCAATCTGATGGTTTTACTAGTCAGATTTCATGAGACTCGGGAGTAGGTGGGGACATTTGGGCATGTGTCCCACCGGAAACCTTTTTCTGGCAGCTCATGCCATGCACTCCGAATGTGTCACTGCAGCTGCTGACATAGTTCCGTCCACCCACACACTCGGCTTTTAATATCAGGGAATGGGCTGCGTCCACAGGGGAGGACGGGATTCTGGATGCGCTCTCTTCAGAGTCATTTTTTAGGAAAGTCCCTTTCCTTACGCAGCACAGCCAAATGCTTCTGCCCAGCACGGTGATTCGCCACAGCTTTTATAGCACAGGCAAAGCCTTTCAGATTTCAGAAAATCCCCGGTGACTGATTTTCCACAAAAATAAAGGGCTGTTATGCAGCATGTTAATCAGAGGCAACTGTGCCATTTCATCACGTGGCACTGAGTGAAACAGGTGTGGTCCAATATAATGTATTGATCAAATTTCATTGTGCTATCAAGGAGGCTTACATTACACCACGGATGTGTAGCCACTTACACCATGTTTGGGCTATTGCCACCCAGCGATTACGACCGTGTGTGCTCATCTACGCCTCAAAAGATCTGCTTGTAAAAATGGAGGCAGAAAAACACACAGGGGTAAAGCCAGGGGACTACTGGTCCCAAAACTCTGGAACGCTTGGAATCTGGCACCAAGAGACCAGCAAAACTACTGCAGCCGAAATTCAGAAAGACGTTGAACGCAAAGCTCTTTAAGGAGGCTTTCGATGGAAAGAAAGGGCGACTGCTATCAGAGGTGGTGAATGAGCACATCTGGCTCAGCCAGACTCTACCTACAGTCAACACATTAGGCTGAGTTGACAACCCAAGATCCGAATGTCACAAGGCCTAGTGGGACCGCTATTATATCTTTCTGCCTTGTTTACACCCCCTCCCACACTCCCACCCCTGCCAGTTCTGTCTTGTGGTGCCTTGAAACACCATTTGTTGTATAGGTTCCTAACAAATGTCCAAGAAATAAATAAAGTAACTCCTTTCCTGCCCCATTTCCCCATCTCCGGTTGAACATATATAAACTAAGAAGTTAATCAAAGCCAAACTTTAGCTACCAAATTGGAATACCATTGATGTTTGGCTTGTTCTTCGCTTTTCGTTGGTAGTTTATGGACGGTTTCTATATGTTCCCTTTTTGTTTTTTTGGTTACTCATGAAGAACATTTTGGAACGGTTGTAAAGGCAATGCTTGAGGTACTATTAAAACATCTACATTGTCATCACAGCGAGTAGAGCGCTCGCTGTGACATTCGTGCAGATCCTGCCATCGCAGGTTCGTATCCATGGCAGGGCCAAACTCATCCTTTCATCGTTTCGAGGTCGATAAATGAGCCCCACACACCGTGGGTAATAATAAGCAGCACTCAGATGCCTGACGGTTCGTAGCGCCATATAAATGAAAATTACTATTATTATTACATAAATTTAAAAAAAATACGTAATCAATGATAGCCACATTTTGCTGTTTTCTATGTTGATGAAATAGGAGCCAATAATATTAGCAGTTTGTTTAAGTATTAGCGCCCATACAGGGGCAATGCTGTCCACAAGGTGCCCAGAAAACCTCACTTAACAGCCCATAACAAGGGCTCTTTGCATCCGGTGGGGAGCCTGAAGCAGCCGATAGAGGAAGACAGAGCTTTCGTGCCATCAGCAGCAAGCACAGATGCATTTGTGTGTAAGCCCATATATGATAAGGAAAGGAGGGTCTACCGTTGCCATGGCAGCATGACCTGGAACTAGAAGAAGCAGCGGCCTGGGGATTCTAAGTGTAGCGGCCCCTGTGTGTCCATCAGTGTTTCCTTTTTTTTTTTTTTGGTTGTTCTGACTTATTCATGAGAGACATTTGTAATTGATCCCTGCCAGGGTTCGTATCATAACCTATCGTATTGTTTACATCTGTCCAGAGTATCTCTGCGCACAGTTACAAGAAAGCTAGAGACTGGGATTAGTGGAATAGAAACGTTTTAATGCATTTTCTAAACATGAGATGATCTTTGTTATTGCGAAGGACCACCGGCAGGATGTCCCACAGTATAGAAGTATGGATGGCCCTTGAGATACCTAATGCTCTGGTCCAATCGTAATGATATGATATGGCATTATAAAGCGCCTATACACAAGTGTTTACAGGCACAACATCAACATTGATCGTAGACGGGAGTGTAAGAGGATGAGAGGCAGTGTCCCACTTTAAATGTTTCTTTAGATAGAGAGGAGCATTAGAAAATAATAATTTGTGTGCAATGGTTAGCAGCTTAAAAGTGATTCTGACTTTAATAAGGAGCCAATGAAAAGAGTAGATGATATCTGGGCCCTTTCGGTAAATTCATGGCTGTGGGATGTTTTTACCCATGCATACAAGCCCTACCATAAAACTGTGCAGTACTGGCATGGAAAACATCATGATGGCCATAACTCCCCAGAGAGTGCGCAGGGAAAACATGAAGAATAGGCTGCCACCCATTTTTGCCTATGTTGTGAGCACAGGAGGGCACTGCCTAAAACCACCATTGGGCTACACACACAGTAGCCTGAAACCATTGGGAATGGCAATGCTGATTGCCAAAAGCAACCCAGAACTGTGGGGAATTCATTTTCTTAATCCCAAAAATGGTTGCATTACCAGTACTCACCACTATCAGAAAGCCGGCGTTTTAAAACCACCAGACTTTTGTTTAAAACTGAACAAATGAAACAAAACCAGACCAAGGAAAGACTTGCTAAGAGGTGGATACAATGTAAAACTATATTCTGAAATGACTTGAAGGAAGTAATTATTTAATGCATAGGTAAAAATTGTCAGTTTGATTTGAATGTAGAAAACTGGGAACAAAAAGTGACATTTAACTGAAACCTGGCTTAGTGAAACTGGATTCTGCCTGACAACTACCCCCGACAGGAGAAACCTGTTCAGCCACTCTTCCCAGGCCTAGCTGCATCCTGCTGCCCCTTGCCAAAAGGAGTTGTCACCTCTCTGATTAGATTAGGGGTGGAGCACCTGGGAACTGGAAGGACAGAACAATGCAACTCCCTTGACTCAGGCAAATGTTATATTGGGGGCGTCGTAAAGTGGCTTCCTCTTAGGGAAAACTGGGAGGGGCAGTGCCTCCGCTAGCAGCTGAGCTTGGGGGAAGTGGATAAACCAGTTATTCCACCCTGTGATGTGGGAAGCCACACCCCTTTTTGACCAGGGCATAATTTTAAAAAGATAGATAACTCATAGTGCGGACTTGTCAGAATTATATAAGTAATATCATTATTTTTGTGATTTTTCTGTGAACATT
Source organism: Ambystoma mexicanum (assembly GCF_040938575.1). Lineage (NCBI taxonomy): Eukaryota > Metazoa > Chordata > Amphibia > Caudata > Ambystomatidae > Ambystoma > Ambystoma mexicanum. The sequence continues at coordinate 238,603,329 of NC_090939.1, read as the reverse complement.
TTGAGAGGCGTTAGGACCCTGTGGTGTATTCTGGGGGGTTGTTAGTGGAAAATAGGGTCTCACTCCAAATATCTGCATGTTAAAAATCTGACACTTCATCAATTAATGTCCATGCTCCTTGCGCACATGTGTGTAATTTTGGGTAAATGTCCGATATTGCAATACCAGTTAAAAAGCGCAAAATGTTGTCATTTTTTAATGCAAGCCCCCACGAAGATCAGAGGCGGACAAGCATGGACCATAAGGAATATATAATGTGCACATGTAATTTCAACAAATTGTATATCTGGGAAAGATGTATTTGAATCAAATATAGATTTGTGGGCAAACTGACCAGGGGAGGATCCTCTGACCCATAAACAGACCTCATCATGATGGTAATCCATTTCCTTCCCCCAATCATGGGAGAGGGGAGAATTGGGCCAATGACAAGCAGAGAGGGCAGGCTTAGCTAAGCCCAGGCACACACCCATTTTCAAAACACATAAAAAGAGACTGCTGGCACAGGTAGAGACATTCAATTCCATTTGCTGCGGAGCATGCTGACCGACGACTTCACATCCAGAGATCCAACACTTAGACTTCCAAGCTACACAGAGACTACAGAACCTTGAACCAAGAAGGCCCACTGCAAGCAAAAGTATTTGTCAGCAGGCCTCAAAATCATTTGCAAACTATTCCACAGCCGGGCGAGCTGTCTAAATTCTTTTGCCAAGAACTCTTGCCAGTACCCAGAAAGCAGTGTTATATCCAGAATCCACTTGATCCGGACCGGAAAGCAGAGCAGTATCCAGAACCAGAGGCCGCTGAATCCAGAGAGGCTAGACCAGCAGAGCAGAGCTGACCCAGATCGCTGTGAGCAGAATCGGTGCCTGATTGACCCGCCGAGCAGACAGAACCACAGCCGGACGTGTTGACCAGATCCGTGATGAGGCCTAGTTCAAATTTATATTGTGAGTACCTAGCAGAACTGTGCGGAACCAATCTCTTAGTTAAAATAATCTAATCCAAACTATTTTAACCTAAGTATAACAGCCTCCTAGAAATCGTGTCATCTGTCATTTGTAAAGCTGCACAACTGTCACCTGTCAATTCTGCAGCTGCAAGCTGTCACTTGTCATCTTGAGGTTTACTTTAAATCCAAAAAACTACCTTTCTTTAATCGTCCGTATCTCTGGAACCGTTTGGGTAGGAACGAGATTTAACTTTCCTCCAAAAGCTTAGAATCTAAGCTTTCCAACAAGCATAGAACCGACTTGCTACTCCTTATACTTTTGCCGCAATCACGATTCACGCACTCGCGAATTTACCGCGATTTGCGATTTTGGCTCAATTTCTCCACTTGTCAAAATAGCAGCTCCATTCTTTCTTTTGTTAAAATCCGTTGCAACTTGGTAATAAATCATAGAGCATTGCTAAAGTGAGCCTGAACTAATACCAACACACATCTCCCACTCACCCTGAATCTCTAGAGGGAATTAAAATCAGTTGGCACATTTTCCCATCCATTGCCATCACATTTAAAAAGCATTTTGGGCCTGTGTTTCAAACTCCTACCTGCTTCCTCTAAGCTTGCTAGGGGGAACCGAATTTCGTATTATATTTGATTGCATTCCTGAGAACTGTGTGCTCCTCTTTCCATCTCCTTCCATTTCTTACATTGCATAGGGGAGGGGGGTGAATTGCCAGAGAAAAAGTGATTATCTTATCTTTTGCTAAAATCATATCAAGTATTTCTGTACTGCGTTTTGTTCCTCATTGCTTTTCCCTTGAAATCATAAAAGTATTTTTGCTACTTTATCCATCCTATACTAACTCCTCATTGATTGTAAAGAAGTCTGCTAGTGCCAGATTACCCATTGTTGATCAACATCATATGTCTAAGTGTACTACCAGATATTAATTTATTATAAAGTGTGATATATATATTGTTTCATTTTTCAAATATACCTTTTAATTTGCAAAACAAACCTACTTCTTGGCTCAGTGGGGTCAGGGGGATTCTAAGAGGGGGGTGTTATACAAGGGTTGTCATCCAGAGTACTGAACTGATTACAAAAATACATCAATAAGGGTTTTCCTCAGCATCCCAGACTAGGCATTGACTTAGTTGTAGTGTTGATTGAATATCGCTTACATGGCAATATGTGCTGTAGTGTTTTGCAAAGGTTCCCCTCCAGAATTGTTGCTTCTTGGCACCTGCAAAAGAGAGCATTGCAATAGATCACCCTTCAGCTCCAGCCACATTGTGGCACTATGTGATGCTGACAAATGTGCTCTAATCTGACAAAGCAACATCAGATCAATTAGTTGACCGAAGTGGTGTGCAGTCAAAATATCGAGAAAAAAAATGTCGAATGACAAAAATAACGAAAAAAACGTCGAAAATAAAAAGTCGAATTATTTATTTATTTATATTTATTTTTTGGCTCTCGTACATTAAAAAAAAGGTAACAAAAAAAAAAGGCGGGGGGTTGGGCGGAACCCCCCCATTTCGAATCAAAAACGTATTAAAAAAGAAATTCGACTTTTTTTTCGACTTTTTTTTCTCGATATTATGACTTTTGACTTTTTTTTTCTCGATATTATGACTATGAACCGACCGAAGTGTGTGAGCAAGATGGGAGGTCAAAGAAAGATCAGGGTCAAAGAATACCCCGAGTGGCTTTTGTACACATTAGATTTTAATCACGTCACCTGTCAGAGTACATTCTGGGTAGGCCTCTAGTACTTTGGTGTATAGTGAAGGTGGACTAATGAGTAGAATCTCAGTTTTGTCTTTATTCATCGCCAGCCAATTCACAGACATCCAGGATTCGATTGATAGGAAATCTTGCAGAATTTTCCTGTAGTTGGACTGAGGGTTATTATCCAAATTAATGACAATCTGCGCATCGTTCATGTAGTTTTGAAATGCTACTCCAGGATTGGCCAGAATATCGTGTTGAGATTTCACATGTAGGTTAAATAAAATCGGGGATATCCAGGCTCCCTATGGGACACCATACTTAGTTGCAAATGGATCAGAACTGATCTGCCCAGTTTAACCTAAGAGAGTCTATTATTAAAAAATATGCTATCCAGGTGATGGCCTTTTGGAAGCATCTGCTATTTCTTGAAAGTGCTGAGAACGATTGAATCGTCCAAAATTTGAAAGCTGCTGCCGAATAGAAAAGAAGCAAAAGACCAGCAAAACCTTGGTACGTGTTGGGCAATAGGGAGTCCTTTACATGAAAAAATACCAGTTCCTTTCCTCTTAGAGGGCGAAAGGTCCGTTGGCAGTGCCACAGAAATGATCTTGTTTCTAAGAAATTCAGCAATTTTATAACTGCCTTATCTAGAAAAGGCTAATTGGAGATTTAGTGGTAGTTAGCACAGTCCTTAGCATCTAAATTACATTTCTTCAGTAAAGGTGTGATCCACACATCTTTTAGGTTATCGGAAATGACACCATCCCAAAATTAGCAACTTAAAAAGGTTGTAATACTTGGACTAAGTCCACACAGACATGAATACTATCAAAGGAAAACATGGTTTACATTTTATAGTACCTCAGTGCATATGTCTAATTGACCATGGCAGTCTGAGTGCATTTTCCTTCCCAGGCTTACATGCTTGAATGTGCCAGGGGTGTTCTTGCACCTCCCTACATGTTCAGTGGTATGGGGGAGCCTTTAGAATGTGCTACGGCTTCACCATGCATACTCTCTCTGCTTCCTGGTTCAAGCTGCATGGGAGCTGAAAGGTCATTGTGGCAGGGGGAGTCCAGACTAGGGCTGCAGGTAATAAAAACAATGTATGTATGTATGTATGTATGCATGTGTGTATGCATGTGTGCATGAATGCAAGGGTTTCTGTCTGTAAGTATGCACATGAGTGAGAGACTGAATGTTGTTTGGGTACGTCCATGAATGAGAGTGTTTGAATGTTGTATGGGTGCACGTGTGAATGAGTGAATTAAAGAGTGAATGTGTGTAAATGAGTGCTGTATGCATGCATATGTGTCTGGCTGGTAGTGAGCCTCTGACGGGGGAGAGGAAGGGTCGTCCACAACATTTGTGTTACTCTGGCATGGCATTTTGAATTGGACATAAAAGGGGAAAGCCAACATCAAGAGTGTTCTTATGTATTTGTGTGTGTGGACGGGGGTGTCATTTATGCAGCAGCATCCAGGTTTCATGTTCTCTTATATTGGCATGGCATTTTTTACTGGCCATCCAAGGTAAAGCCAGCATGATGTGGCTAGCCCAGCCTACATTAGTGCATCCAGTCTGAGTATATCTTTACTGTAGCATGGCATGCTTTACTGAGTATCTAGGGTAAAACTAACCCGAGTGTTATTACATGGCTACATTGGCTTACATTGTTGCAGCCGGTCTAGATATATATTTCTACTGCAGCATGGCATTTTTTTTACTGGGTCTCAAGAGTAAAGCAAACATGATGGGTGTTATTACAAAACTGGCATACTTTGGTAAAGTCAGTCTCGATATATTGTCTTACTGTGATATGGTACATTTTACTGGAGATCAGGGCAAAAGCAATATAATGTGATATCACGTGGCTAAACTCGACAATATTGGTACAGCCAGTCTACATATATTTTTATTCACTGTGGCATGCCAGTTCTTTTTTTTTACTGATCAATAAGAGTAAAGCCGCATGACAATTTTAATCACATGATTAGACTGGCCTACATTGATGCAGCCAGTCTGGGTAAATTCTCTTGATTAAGCATAGCATTTTTATTGCCATCTAGGGTAATGCCAGCATGATGAGTGTTATTATTCGGCTAGACTGTCCCACAATGGTACAGCCAGTCTTGATATATTTTCTTACTGTGGCATGGAATTCTTTAGTGGCAAAGCCAACAGGAGTATGTTCTTATGTGGTACTGCTGGCATATATTGGTTAAGCCTGCATGAAAAACTGCATGAACATCTAAGGGCACAGGCAGCTTATCTACTGGTGTATATTGTATGCAAAGGCATTGTGAAAATGTGTTGGATAATGCACCTGCCATCTGATGGTGGCTTGCATCTATTAGATCCTTTTCATGTGTTATCCTAAAAAAACTGTTGCTGTAAAATGCACCATTTTAGCCATATATTTTTAAGTTTCTTTGGGGGAGAACCCCCCTGAACGCACCTTGGTGGGGTTAGACCTCCTTGGTGGGCTCAGTCACTCCTGCATATTTGTGGGAAACATTTATGGCCCTCCAATTAATAAATCCACCAGCCGTCATTGGAACAATCAAAGCTGGAGGCGGACATTATTTGAGCCCAAAGAGTAATTACATTTTAAAAACAGAAAGGGAGATTTTCCATAGAGGCAAAGGAGCAAAAGCGATACTTATGTTTTCATGACCAACGTCATAGTAAGGGAGAAATTCGATAATCTTCAACATCAGTTTTGAATATGTTTGGAGAGGGACACACGTATATAAAATGTGAGTCTCCATCTGGGCCAATATTAAAACTTCCATTAATGATTGCTTACACTTGCTTTAACATTTATCTTTTAAAATCTGATCAAAGCTACTTTGTAATTTTAACAGAAGTGTTTTCGTTTTGACCAGAGGGCTATTTTCCACAGCCCAGTGTATTGTCTATTGTAAACACACGGCTTCTCTTATTTAGCAGAGATGTGATGAACCTCGTGGCTTTTATATAATACCAAAGCTGATATAATGAGCACCAAATTAGGCCAATTTCCATTCTCGGTGCTGTTAAAAGGGTTCTACTGCATTTCCACAAATCAATGCACCAGAATCCACCCTCGCACTGATGAAACCCAGATGTACAATAATAGGAAGGACTCTGAGGACTTTCCTATATATAAAGCGTTACAAACTCTAGTGTGAGTTGAGAAGACAGAGGTGGGGACACAGCTGTTATGGGGGCCAGCTAGGAGGGTCACACACCACAACAGCCATCTTGACCTGCTTGAAACTGTGCTCGAATCTAAAGCCACAGTTCAAGAGTTTCAGGAATGCCTGATGGAGAACGCAGAAATCACTCCCCTGTTGTAGTGGGGGTGCGCTGATGCTGCCACTTGAGAGGGAGCCCCAGTTGTTGTGGGTTCCAGCACCTGTGGGGGTGATGCAGGAGGTGTCTGAGTAGAGGAGTAGGCCGAACCTGTGGTTATGCAAGAAGCATACGAAGGGGAAAAGGTGGTGGTGGTGGATGCCGTTTACACGTGTCTATCACATGGTTAAAGGCATGAGGCAGGCCAATGGACAGCGCCAGCAATGTGCATCTCCCAGTCATGGGTGTGGAACAACTTTTTTCTGCCAGAGGTGAAAGCTGCACGTGAAGGTGTGCACCATGTTGTGCAATCACAAGAAGTCTGAGAGGTGAGGAAACATTATGACATATATGCATTAGCATGATGTCCCATAGAAACAACAGTCAGAGGTGGCATCCTCCCTTTGGCATCATCCACACAACCCCCAACGACTCTGCCCTTAGAGTAGCTCCCATGGGTTCATACTTCAGAAAGGCAGAGAAGAGAAGCACCAACGATTCTGGCTTTCCACCATGTTGTTATGTGTGGCATGACAGACACAAGCTAGAGCACCCAAGACCTCCTAACAGGAACCACCAGTGACAGGGTCACTAGGCAGGACTTTGTTGGCACTCAGCACCATTTGATGGGCAGGGTAGCTGCATGCTCAAATGGCTGCAACCGGTAGGATCAGCTGTTCTGACATGCATGCTCATTTTGTTGATATTATATGATGGTGATAATTTTGAGGGATGCAGAAACTAATGTTAGATTACATAGCATAGAGGCACATGGTCAAACACCAAACCACCCTTCTGTATCTGGCCAAGGTGGAAATCGTTTCTTATTTGAAGATGCAACTGTCTTCTGTGGTGGGGGTATAGAATGTTGAGATAGTCACTGTTCTCTATGGACAGCCATACATTTCCTGGAGGGAACCTGTCAGAGAGTTCGAATATATCTGTTACCCTTCACTCAAGCCTTGGAGAGGGCTCAGGGCCGTTACTGGCCCTGGTGCGCCCCTGACAAGGTTGAGGTGGCTATTCACATCCCAGGGCTCCGTCTTGGATGCAAAAAGTTTTGACTTATTTATTTATGGGAGATGGATTCTAAGTGTATTATGTGAGCCCAATCTTCCATCAACAACATAAAAGATGGCTGACGCCACAGCAAATATAAAAGGAACCCAGTCCCTTTTCTTTTTCTTTGAAGGCTGAACGGGTGGGAGTGGTGGAGCAGTGGAGGTCTGTGGGGTGAGGGGAGTTTAGAGGCTGACATGGGTTGGGAAGGGGATTTACGGGATGATATGAGGGATGGGCAGAGAGGGAGGCTGGTGGAGCAGTCCAGGTGTCAAGGCACTTCACTAGAAATATGTGGCAGGGGGTTGGTGGGCTGTAGAAATTCAGGCGAGACACTGGCAGTTATTGCTCGTGTTTCCAAGCACCTGATTGGGTGAGCACCCTTCCCCAGATGCAAGTAATTATTAGAACTCTGTGAAACCTGTCCTCTGAGAGAGTGCCTAGAGAACGTTTACAGAGCTACTTTCTCTGGTGGCTTGTTGGAGGTCAAAATGGTCAGGTTGTATCTCTACTGTGGCAGAAGCATATCATTTCACAGAAGGTGGCTCTGCTTTCTTACTTATGCACATTTTCCCAGGATCCCCTTTTAGCACCTCAAATCAACTCAAAGCATCTTGAATCGTTCTATCTGCCTTAAATGCACATTGAGTATGAAGGGGTGCAGGGAGGTTCGTGGAGATTTGAGAGACGTTTTAAAGGATCCCAAACCCCTCAAACATCTTTCAAAAAGATTGAGGGGGGGATGAACTAATTGTTGGACAGTTTGTACATGGAAAATCATGTCAATACATGGCAAATTATGTTGATACATTGACATAAAGTGGCAAACGTTGCCAAATGGCGTGATGAGTGTGATGATAGTGCCTGACAAATGTTTATTCAATGCTTTTAGATTTGGCAATGATTGTTCCATTTATTTTTGGTGGGTAGTAAGCTCTGATTTCTACATCTAAATGCAAAACTCCTTCCCAGAATTGAAACCACAACCCCTTGCACATAATGAGTTCTGATTTCATTTTATGTTTCAGCAAACTGCAAAAAAACTACCCAAATTGGCTCATATAATGTTATGTTGATTTGTACTTTGCACCGCTATCACCCACGGGCAGTCTCCAGTCGGTCCCCATGTAGGTTTCCTCAATGGTTCTGGTACATCGCCTTTTGTAGAATGGAGAAAAGCTAAAAAAATCACTGAGCAACTCTCCTAATCAATAGAAACAAAAAACTATTGACCAGAAACAATAGCTTTTTGTGGGACGGTTTGTTTTTGTAACTGTGATTTTGGATGTTATAAAGTATTCAGTACAATTTTCTAGGCAATTCTCTGCCTACCTCCAATACTCTGGTGACTACCCAACTGCTGAACCTCATAGCTATGGTTCCTTATTACTTACAAGTTACAGTCATAATGTGAGTTCCAAAATATAAGTAAATGAACAAGGGGGTCTTAAAATATCAACCATCGGTGTCCTGCGCTAAAACGTGAGTGGCGGCTGTTCAGTGGAGTAACGGAGTAGATCCCCCTGCTCCGGTAGAAAGTAAAGCGTGGTCAGGGCTCAAAAGAACCCTCCTCCATCTAAAATGCAGCGCCTCGCAAGAGGTGAATGAGTTCTCGACACCGACGTTTGAGAACTCATTCACCTCTTGCAAGACGGGACTTATCCCATGTACAAGATAACTAACAAATTGTAAACTTGACCAATACTCACACCTACTAGCCATGATTGAAAAAGGAGAGTCTGTTGCCGAAACACGTGTCTCAGAAAGGGCATTTTGAATATACTCTTATTTCTCACAATCACTATGTGTGGAGTTGTATTGACCTCTGGCGCTGCATTTTAGGCGGAGGAGGGTTCTTTTGAGCCCTGAGCACGCTTTACCAAAATATAATTAGTCACAATCTGAGTGCAACTGTGACATTACCACTGATAATGAAGCCCAAATCAGTAACAGTGCAGATGTTATTTCCAAATTAAAACACCCTGACAAATGAGAGTCCTCCACGCTTTCCAGAAAGAGAAAGCATTTAAATGTAATTTTAGCAGAGGCATATCAAACATTCCATGAGTTCAATTTCAAGGCCAACGCCCTATAACCATTCAAGTAGATATCTGGTTACTGATAGGAGTTAAAACAGAATCAGGAACGTGTTGGGTATGCAGCATCTGCTGAGCTCTGTGTGGGAGTTTAGCTGGCATGTTTCTGTGTAGCCCTTGCTGGGTTCATATTGCTCATCATCAGAAATGAGAGAAACATATTTCTATCGGAAATGTTCACTGTTAACCGGCGGCAGCTGGCGACCCTTGAAGTAGGGTGGGTGTGCACGCTTGTCTAGAATAGGATTGAAGAAAGCTAGACCCCCAAGTAAAACCTAACACAGTGCGCCAAAACAGCTCTTTTTGCGTCAGGATTTTAGGATGGAATTGGATAAAAGCAATATTATCTGCACACATTTCCTAAAAGCACCACTTGAGACATCCAAATACCTTAAGTGCTGTGTCAGCCACAATACAAAGACACATTTCTCTGAAGTATACCATGTATGTGCACATTAGAAAAGCGTGCACTCATTAGAGGCACCAGGTCGCAGCATATCGATGTTCTGGGTAGCTATGGTGGAGGGTGCAGCACCTGAGGTGTTGCCTGCCTCGGCTACCTCTGCCCTTTATGTAATTGGTTTTACAAGCTCGCCAGCAGTGCATCCTGCATATTCTGAGACTGTCTTTTCAGAAGTCTGGATCCTTCAAATACTCATTCACACGCTGCTGAAAAGAGGGTCCTTTCATATTCAAGCATGGATTGAGAAATTAGTACCTGCCTCACCAAGCAAGTCATGTTCTCTCACCGTTTTGGACAGGTTATCTTCCAGAAAATACACCTGCCTCAATTACACAGCATGCAGGCTAACATGTTTGGTTGCATCCTCAAATGGTTGACACACAGAAAAGACATTTGGCAGCAGCTGTCAGTGGCCTGGTGTGATGAATGCTGTATTGTGACCGTTACAGGAATTGCTTACCACACTGAATTGGTCAGTGTGGGAGTCCAACATGCACATTGTGTACTTCCATGTGGTTGACCTTGCTGGCAATAATCATGAACATAGTGGCACACTTGTAATTGGTTCACCGGGTTTCCGTCATTATAAGACAAGTTAAAATGGGAGCAGATCTACTATGACACAGCACTACACGTGTCTATAGGCTGGCAAGGCCAGTGACATATATCACCGCAAACTATAGGATATGGTAAAAGCAAAGGGCATGCATGGGATGATCCATCGTTAGAGCAGTCAGGACATTGGGGTCATTGGCAGCCATTTAAAAAGCCCAGTTCCAGCTGTCAGGGACTTTCCCATAACGTCCTTCGTCGTCTGTCAAAGTTAATTTCCCTTGTCAGCTTTGCCATCAAAAGTTTGCATGCACAATATTTTCTGATGGCAAACAACATGATACTGCTGGAGCCCTCCAATGCCCCTGGCTCTTACTGGTTGGTATGACAAGGGGACATCAGACAGCACCCTGTAAAAGCTGTGCAGTAAGTGGTTTTTATTTCTCCATGAGTCCAAATGCCCATGGTGAAGTAGACCCTTTCTCTCGGACCAGTCTAGTGCCAGCCCTCTGTGAGAATAACGTGGCCCTACAACTCCAGCACAGCCTTGTCTGAAGTGCGACAACACCTGATAATTTCAGATCAGTGATGAACTAGTCCTTAAACGTATTGTGAAGACGTTCATGCCTGTTCATGCCTTGCTATGCCATGTTATTATTTTCAATATCTGGTTTCAGGATTGTATCCACCCGTCAAAATCATATTCATAGATAGTACCTTTTACATCACTACCAGACGGTAAAACCATTGGATAATCAGTTATTGTTTTCCCCATCGCTTGCATCTCGTTTGTCTACTACCCTCATTTACCCTAATAATTGACTTAATGCATTAGTCATACCACCTTACAGTAAACAAACAAAACTCCTACTGCAGGCCTAAACATTACCACATGAACATCATTTAAGCTATGACTCAGCTCTCCTCATGCTCCACCACTCAGCAGCTAACTACACCTATGCCGATCTGTTGGGTTCTCCGCTTTGGATAACATATGTCCAAAGTGTCTCTACCAGCCCCAGAGAAGCAGAAAGGCCCTAAATCCTTGGGTACTTCTGACCTGCAACAATCAACACCAAAAATTTCCCATATGCCTATACCACTAGCCTAAAATAACATCCATTAGCACCCAGGGAGGGGGGCGCAGCCAATCAGATTCCGCAGAACGCGGCCTGAAATCTCTGATCTCAGCCCGCATTCTACAGAACCCGCAGGCTGCCTCCCCACTGCGGGCCGACATTTATATATATATATATGGAACCCAGCCTTCTCTTTCCATGGTGGCCATGTTGGGAAAGGAATTTTCTTCATTCAACCGGATGCGTGGGGTGTCCCGTTGAAGGAAGTGTTAAGGATTCCAATCGGGTGTCACACACTGGACCTGGGCACTTGGTTTTAGCCTGGGATGTGGCGCTCAATAGGAATGCTTTTTCTTTAATTTGAATGAATTCAAATTGAGCCGATACCCGACCCGTGTCACACCCCCTTTTACAAATACCCTGGGTCACAATGGACCAGGAACCAGGCTGGTTGGTGTAAAAATACAATCTTTATTTTGAAAATTCACAGAAATCACACAAATGTTAATATTGGGCAGCAATCACCAATGGGGTGATAATTACCATGGGAATGCACTTGTTTAAGCTTCTAGTAGAACATATCCAAAGCACAATTGCTTTGGAGCACTTTTTGAATTAGGGTAGATAGCACCCAAGTTAAGGTTTCCCCCTGCAATGTTCCCTCAACCCACAAATAATCGAATTCTGAGTGGATAGAAAGAAGCAGTGGGTAGTCAGGGATAAGAGACAGAAAACAGAATCAAAATCTGACCTTCCCTCACTTTTTTTGATAAATAATTATGTGTGTTTTAATAATGCTATGCATATATTCTATCTCAGTATTAGGGATGTTATTTCACTAGCAACCATCAGGCAAAGTATCACAGAAGCATACAGTTCACAAAGCAAGTTAAAATTGAAAACCCAGTGCAGTCAAATCACACGTTGGAAACTTCAATTTTTACACAAAAGCAGTTTTGACTGCAAAAACGGTTTTTAAAAAGAATGGGTGAAAAACACTGAATTGAGATGCGGTTTCTGGGCTGAGAGATAGATATATACCACAGGGAAAATATAGAGGTGAAAGGAGGTCTCTAGCTGGTGAATTGAGAGAGACTTGGAAGGTAGAGTGAGGTTCATTTTTAGGAAAATAGAGCAGTTAAAATTAAGAAAATTGGTTTTAAAATGAAAGGCAAATTTTATTTAAACTAGATTTAATGGTTAAGAAAAGAGGAACGCCACCTGTGAATATCAAAGTTACGCTGCAGTTGTAACCCTGAACGCAGTGTACCCCTTTTCTTTAGGGAAAATTAATTTATTTCATCAAAATATTGCTAATGACTTATGATCTATGAAAGACAAAATTAATAGAGAAATGGTGCTAGTACTTAGAAAGTCAAGGACAGGGTGCACAGAGAATTCTAACAGTTTTAACAAGTTACCAAGGAAAGAAAGGATTGCTTAGAGAGTAGGATAGAGCCAAAAGGGTCAAGATAAGTTGGACTATGTGTTTCTATGGGGTGGGTATGTATGCTCACAGTCCACGCTTAAGTCTAGGGATTTTGGACAGTCAACAGGTTCTGGTCACAAAAGATTCTGGTCACCGGAGGTGGGCTCTCCTGGCAAAAGACAGCTGGGCAAGGTCTGGTCGCCACATGCTAAGAGTCAGTTTTCTGGATTAATGGCCTTGCTGGGAGAAAATCAGCTATGCTTTGGCCTTGCTGGAGTAGGACTCAGCTATGCTTTAGCTTTGCAGTGAAATCTGGAATCAGGAAGATGAATGTAGCAGATCAGGGACGCCGGCAAGAATTCAGGAGAGAGTGTGTGGAGTCCTGTCAGGGACTCTTATTTATAATGTATAGTGACATCATAGAAGTATATGGTAGGGCAGGCTTTGCTAAGCACACCTCTAAAACACTGGATGGTGATAGTCCCCGCCTGGCACTCTGCTGGTTGTATTTCAAGAGCAGGATGTCAGATTTATTATGTGAGTTTTACAATGTTCAAAACCTCCCACAGTTACTTTAGCTAAAATTGAGTTTTGCCACAAATGGTACATTTACACAGTTGAAGCATTTCAACAAATTACATAAGCAGGTTACATATTGGGCCTAATTAGGACACTGGCGTTAAGGGGTTAACGGCGCCGTAAAAGGCTGTGGCGCTGTTAACCCCTTAACGCCTTACTATGAGGTCCCTTTGCGGCTCCCGACCTGAACGGCTGGTCTGGACCAGCCGTTAAAGTAGGGACCCGCAAAGGGACCTTGATGGCAATTACGGTACCGCAATTTGCGGTACCGTAATTGCCGCCTTCCCCATTCCCATTGAGCCCTATGGGGCAAAAATGGGAATGGGGAAGGGCCATGGAGAAAGGGGGAATTACCGCCCCGCCAACCTTGGAATGGGGTGGTAATTCCCCCTTTCTCCATGGCGGACTCCGGCATGGACCATGGTGCTAATAGCACCATGGTTTAGCGCCAGAGTCCTAATGAGGGCCATTGTGTGTAGAGCATAGCAGTCCAATCCTCACGACGGTAGGACCTTGTTTCGCCGTTCTACCGGTTTTTCGCCCTTTTCAGTTAGAATTATATTACTTAAAATTCTATAACTTTACACATGTATATAGATTTTTATTAGGCATTTCTGTATTCAATTTTACAATGGCACCCAGTACCCTTTACTCAGAATATCCACTTATTTGCCATTTCTATTCCCTAAATGGCAGTGAAGACTACCATGTCTTAAATGAAAACCCACAAAATTACATTAAAGCTGTTATATTTTTACATTTCTGCAAAGTCCGGTTGCAAAGATAAAAATCGTACATGTTTTATTTATAAAATAGTCTTTGGAAACAAATGTTCATTATTGTTTCCCATATATGGGCATAGCTTCCAAGCTACCCCCTCAATCGAGGGTTGTCGCAGAGATTTCCTTTGAAGCTTCCTGTAGAAGTCATGAGTAGGTGTGATTTTTCACTTTGCACATCCCTGTCCTGTAAATTCCATTGTAAGATGGCTCAGCCCAGACCCAAGTCTGATTAGTATGTGAAGTTTCTTTGTATTGATCAGTCAAAGTTTTCCAACCTAGCAATTATCACTTTTGTGTCCTGTAAGTTTATGGTGGCTCCATTTGGGGGAAGCCTTAGCTCTGACCAACAGGAAAAACCTGTTTGTGTAGCTTGCAAAATCCAGCCCATGCAGTTTAACAGTTTTATTTTCTTCTATTTTGTCCCGGATCAAAACAAACCTGTTGGATAAAACATCCCCTATATATTCCACAGCAACAAACCCCTTTACATTGCTGGACACAGACAAGTTTTTGTTCAACATGGTACTTTTTTTTAAAACAGGCATTTTTTTCTGGTTTGCACAAGCCCATTTTTGACACATGGTAAGTGTTGCTAGGATTTCTCTTCCATCTACTTCCCAATGTTGTTCTGTAGCTGTAGCCAGCTTATTTTACACAACAGTCTGTACAAGGCAAGGGTCTCCTGAAATTGACATGTGCACAGAGCTATGATTTCTTTTGCAGTGTTTATTTTTGACACTTTGTAGCACCAAGTCAAGCGCTTTTCTGTATGGCTGAAGGAAAGCTTTTGTTATTTTCCCAGCCTTGGTCTGACACAGCCTGACATTCAGGGGTCATGCTTTCTTCTGCTGAAGCACCGTGTTGATATGAATGGGCATGGCAGGGCCGTATTAATAACAGTAGTTTGATGAGGAATCAGAGGAAAATAGCATCAAACGGCATCAGTTTCAACTGGAAATATTTCCCTTTTTCAAATGGGAATTTGGCTTGCAGCAAAGCAGCGCTGCTATTTCACTCGCTTTCTTTGGTACATGTCCGAACATAATGGGAGGTTTTCTCCGTGTGCCCCTTTGTTTCATCCTGCCCCATATGTGCTTGGCAAGATGGTGCAGCCATCTTTTTGTTGTTTTGCCATGAGGCAATGGTGCTCACAGGAGCCAGCACAGGCATGTTGCTGCTTCTACTGAAGTGCAACTTTGTTATGGATGGGAGTACTGCTGAGTGGGTCAAAGTAGCCCACAGAAGGAAAAGGATTTTTAGCCCCCCCCGGGTTACCAAAGCCGCATACCCGGGGTACTAATGGCCAGCTGATCGGGTGTTATCGGCCCAGGGCTCTCTTTAAAGTCCCTTGCTCTGCTTGGGCCTATAACTCAGCCCATGGTCGATAACATCCGATCCGGCCCGTCAGATCGGGTGTAAATGCAACATTTCTTCTCTTCTTATAGGGACATGTACAGCAACACCAACTAACATGGTAGCAGTGCGCTAGCAAGAGCAGCGGTAGAGGACACGAGTTATTGCACAATAGCAATATTTCTCAGGGTATGGTACTAACTCGTGGAACTACACACATTCCAGCTGTTGCAGGAGGGATGAAGTTGAGTTCTAATTTTTATTTCATTTATTTATAGGGTATTTATAATGCACCTAGGCGCAACAAGATAAGAGGTTTGGTGTACGGGGAGGACAAAAACAAAAAAACAATCCTACTAGCCCTTGTGACATTCAGATCGTGCAAGTACAGAAAGTGAGGTTCAGGAGGGAGCGGATGCGAAGTGCCGGTCAGGGTGGCAGGGCCGGGAGAAAATTAATGGAAGGTGAGGCCCGGTGGACAGAGCCAGGGGAAAGCAGAGAGTGCAGGGCAAGGAAAGTCCAAAGGAAAGTGCGCGGACCGGTGCTGGAAGGGCTACAAGGGTGCAGGCCCAGCCATGCTAGTGCAGCGGGAGGGGCCTGAAGGACAACTGCAGGTAGGGGTGGTGTCCAGTGAAGACCAAGTGCAGGGGTAGACTGGAAGAGGGGGGCCTGGTGCGCTGAAAGACCCTGAAGGAACCAGGCAGCCAGTCAAGAGGAAGACAGGCATATTAGCAGGGGAGGGGTCGAGGGAAGGAAGAAGACAAAAGCTTCCGGAATTTAAGGAGATCTGGCTCAAGTCTGAGAGGGGCAGGGAGGCCATTTCAGAGGGAAGCACCTGCGGAGGAGAGAGATCTACCCCCCACTCTCTGCTTGGAAAAGCATGTTATCTGCAAAGAGTTAGTGCTAGAGAAGTAAAGGGCTCTAGCGATTTAGGGAGAGAGAGTTGGATGTAGATGGGTCCCAGGCCCAATAATTACTTGTGGATGATGCAGAGGGTCTTGAAATTGATTATTGCAGCAACTGGGAGCCAGTGGAGAGATTTTACGGCTAGAGAGATGCGGCCCCTGGGCTTCAGGTCAAGGATAAGTCTTGCAGTCCTGTTCTGGATTAGTTGAAGGAGGAGTTAGGCAGATTGACGAAGAGGCTGTTGCAGTAGTCTAGCATGGAGAGGACCAGAGCTCCGGAGACATGAGGCCTCATTATAAGTTTGGAGGTAGCCATGGTGCCATTAGCACCATGGCTGCCTCCAAACCGGGCTCCTTTACCGGGTTCCTGCAATGGGGACTTACCGGGTCATTCCGACATAGGAGGACCCGGTAAGTCCTCCTTTCAGGAACCATTCCCCATTCCCATTTGAGCACCGATAGGGCTCAATGGGAATGGGGAGGGAGGTAATAGCGGGCACATCACAAGTGACCCGTTAATACCTCCCTCTTCCCCTCGCAGGACCCGGAAAAGACGTCTGGTTTTACCAGATGTCTAGTCCGGGTCCCGCAAAGGGAACCTCGCAATCAGTCCTGATGGAATGAAGGGGGCCGGTCCCGTACCGGCCCCCTTCATTCCGTCAGCACCAGGGTTGTAATGAGGCCCATTGAGTTTCTGGGGGAAGGTGAGGAAAGGGAGAATGCCTCTGAGGAGGTGCAGCAGAAAGTGGGCCTTCTTGGCAAGGTTTGTGATGTGAGGAAAGAAGGAGAGAGAGGAGTCGAAGATGACACCAAGGTTTTTTCCCTCACAGGAGGGCAGGGGGAGGTGGCCCATGGAGGGCGGAAAGAGTGTGGGAGGGGAAGAAGGAGCAGGCGTCCCAATGATAAAGATCTCTATCTTACTGGCATTAACATAGAGATCAGTAGCAGTTCACTATGCCTGATTAGCAGACAGGCAGTCAGGAATGAGAGAGGAAGAGGAGGAGGCAGAGGATGGAAGCTTGAAGGAGTGCATCATAACACCGGAAGTTAGGAGAGACTTGTGACTTCTTCTCAATTATTTGCATTATCCCACTTCACATGAGACCAGATAGATATAATAACCAAAAGCATTTGTTTGTACCTGTCTACCTTGCACTTGAAAATAAATTAATACTCTTCAAAACCTTGTTGGTGGTGGTTTGTGTATATACTTTTTTAAATATGATAATTAGTGGTCAGCCGACACATGTTTTGACATATAAGGGTCTTTATGAAGCCTAATTGTTGTCATCCATCAGGATAGGAACGTAGCAGGTCGCTCCAGGCATAACAGCCAGACAACAGCCAATCCGGGTAGACACCAGAAAAATCCAACTTTAGTCCCAACCACTCACGACCAGCCACCAGTCAACAGAGAAGATAGTGGTTGAGAAGGGGGAGAAAGTGGCTGATGAGGGGGAGTCAGTTGAGGAGGGAGAGACAGTAGATTAGGTGGGGAGATGGTGGTTGAGGAGGGGGAGAAGATATTTGAGGAGGAGAATATGGCTACTGGTTTGGAGCAGGTTGACGTGTCTGCAGAATCACTCCAGGAGTACCTGCAAAAGATGGATGAGTACCTTGACCTTGGAGTTGGCAGAGAGGAAGAGGTACTCCAGGAGTAGCAGAAAAATGTGGCCACTGATGTGTAGTGGGATGAAAGACAGAGGTGATAGGAAGGGGAAGAGGTAGTGCTGCAGGAGACTGAAGAACAACAGGCAGTCAGGACCAAGACATGGGCTCTGTTCAGTCGGCTCAGGAGGAGAAATCTTGGACCTCTGTACCATTGTCTGCCTTTACAGAAGAGATAAAGCAGGCACAGGCTCAGGCTTTCCTCAATAGGGTGAAGTCAGGTCAGAAGCTCCTCCACCCATGACAACACCACCCATCTGGTCATGGGGGTGGTGCTAATTAAACTTGATGGAGGATTTGACTGTCAGTGGTAGGCAGGCAGTGTATTATTCAGCCTCGGCCAGAAGACAGTCAGCGTAACCCACGTAAGAATGCCATTGGCACCTCAATATGCAAGCTTGTTTGGCTTTGATACACTGATGTGTTCAAGGGGGTGTACATCTTGTGTCTCAGAAACATCTAGTGACACAACCTTCTGTGGGGTGACAGTGGTTCCAAAGAGTGCCAGATGACACCCCAACTGATCATCAGTCATGGTCTAACAAGTAACCCCCATTCCCCTCTGTGTCTGGGTCAACCAAACCATCTCCCCCATCCCCCATGTCTTGACTGGCACAACCTGACCCAGTAACACCATCAACAAGCAGCACCACGTTACCACCACTAACATTTCCGATTCCTGTTGCTTGTGGTCAAATTTAGGTCCTGGTGCCATTTGGATGGAACAGTTGAGAGAGCAATGAACAATACAGGCACACACTGCATGCATCGCCTGAGCTTTGTCAGTTGGTCTGAGCTGGATGACAAGCTAGTGGTGGAAGCCATAGAGAAGCGGAAACTCCTGCACCACCATACCATCTACTAGATGGCATCCACCCATCACTTTTCTTTTTGGTTTCAGTTTGTCTCCCAATTTGAGAGAGTATATGCCCAGTCATGGGTCCCTTGCTCACTGTGCCATAGGGAACCAAGCTGCACCTCACTGATGAGTCCCAACAAGGCCGAAACATGTCTGGGGTTGCTTGTGTTTCCATGCAGAGGGGACCTGGCCTTGCAATGCGGGCAGGGCTACTCCCATTGGTGGCAGTACCTGACTGATTTGCATATGGCTGGACACCTATTGCAATGGCACAGACTGGCTAAAAAACGGTGGTGTGGAAGGTTGCCCTGAGCAGTGCTAGTGGTTTAGATTAATTCAAAACATTCCAACCATCACAGTTTTGATTTCAGTAGATGGGGAGGGACATGACACACTAGAATAGTGCAAAAAGGCATACGTGGCTTTTCTGGCTGTTAAAGCCAATTACATTGAGGCACAATCTCCAGTTTGTGAGTACTAGCTTGGCTCTTGGAGAGTGACTTTGCTGGTCTCAATAGCCCAATAAATTAAGGATGAAGAAAAAAGGAGAGATTTACTTTTGCAATGCACTAAACCACTACTGTCATAGTCAAAGTCTCCATCAACATTTACTATGCTGCTCTATCTGCGTGATTGTAGCTGGCTTGCTTACACATCTTCATCAACGGAGGAGTGAGTGATGTTATCTTCCATTTGATGGGCCTGCTGTTTCCTCCCACCAAAGATAGTGTTCTCACAGGATTTGTGGAAATCTGTGAATCAGGACTATTCTCTGGTGTGGCGGAGTGGGATGTTGGTCAAATGTGCCCATTATTTGTGTTTGAGGAGTGACAGGCTTCCCTTTCCCTCTTTCCTTTTGTCAGGCATGCAGATGATGCTATGTCATGTGGTCCCACATGGAAGAGGTGCAAAAATGTGTACTTGACCTCCCTTGCAAGACGCTTCTTTTGTAAATACGACAGGTGGAAACATGTGTTGCTTTTCCTACCTCTGTACTCATGATTTGTTGGGGGAGGCAAGGGCAGTGGTTGGCCCTAACCTCTCACCCTTCTTGTGGTTTGCTTGGTGCACTTTGTAGTAGATGTTGACAAAGGAGGGGGTGCTGGTGATGTGACCAACTGCAAAGTTGTACTATGGCTAGCATGAGTTTTATCTTACCATGTTTTGTGAAAGACTGAACACTGAATGACAGGGAGTGCCTGAAGCTTGCTTGCAGTTTAAGTGATTCTACTTGACAATTGCATGGATTCACCAATGCCTGTAACTTTTCTTTTGTCTCTTGGTCTCCCTCTCTCCCTGTGGTATCGTTCAAGTACATGTGTCTGAGTCTCAAACTTGATTCATGGAATAGAGTATAACTGTTATCATGTTCCTCATTCTCATGTGTTTCCAAGGAAATCAGTGCTGAGACATTTTCAGGAATCACCTCTTTTTCCTCACTTATCTATGTTTTTCTCCCTTTGTTTCTAATATGATGTCATATCTTCTCCCTCGTGTGCCTCATTTGGCAGTAGCTTAGCTTCCTTATCCAAATGAACAAAAGAGGAATACCCCTGAAGACCTTTGCCACATCCCCTACCACATTTGGGTTCTGCAATAGGTTTCAGTGTGTTAATTTATTTAAAGTTCCTGTGAATAAATGCACATGGCTTACTCAGATCTTTGGCCTTCTCCTCCACCTAGTAAATGATATGTTATGTTATGTTAATAGTTCTTATAAAGCGCACGGTCGCCCAAAGGCATCATGGCACTATACAGAGATAGAGACAGCCCCATAAAGATTCAAAATAAGTAGGTTTTTACCCCCCTTCTATACTCTAAGATGTTGGGGGTTTTCTTGATGACAAGTGGGAGATTATTCCACAGAACTGCTGCAGCAGTGGACAAAGCCCGTAAAAAAAAACGTACATGGGGTTCTCTGTGCATTGGCCTTCTCCTCCACCTAAAGAGTACACATGGGCATCTCAATGTTTGGCCTTCCCCTTCGATTAGCAAATGCTTGTGGGATTCTCAGTGCTTTGGCTTTCTCCTCTACCTAGTAAATGAATCTAGGCTTCTTCATTCTCTTGTCTTCTCCCAGGCCAAGAAAATGCATGTGGTTTGTACTTCCCCTGCACCCACAATTCACAACAATCCTATGCCCCCAACAATCCCAAAATTGTCCAACCTAATTCTTTACCTTCACCTAGGTCCAATTATCAACTTAATTCTTCTCTAACTTAACTATGCAACAAATATTTTCCCTAACAAGTGTGAGCCACTTCTGCCTCATTGAATGCCAAGCATCAACGGTACTGAGTTTTTTCTCACCTGCCTATATACAAATGCAAATCATACCTCCTGTCTAAAACCTCACGAAAAACCTGTAAAGTTCAACCTAGTCTAACTGCTGGAAATTCAGTGGGTTGTGTATTGCTCGAACTGTCCCACTCATGGGCTCAGACTGGCAATAGGTCAGTAGGGCCCTATTTCGGGCAATAGGGCTATGCCCAAAACTAAAATGCGAAATACTGGCATTGGCCAGCTTATTTGGTGAAAGTAGGCCACTTATTTGGCCCGAGTTGGACAGTATGATGAGCTACTTCACTATGTCACTGGTATTTTTGACCATTGTTGTCGAATACATATTCTTTAAATTGCACAATTTGCATTACATTTTAGAAAAAATCTCCCCCCTTGGGTACTATTCAAAAAGTCTGTCACAAAGGAATGAATTGACAATTGCAACTGTGGGCCACCTTTTCATTGGCACTGCCCACTCATGCTTAATCACAGTGGCAACAAAGATATACCTTAGTGGAGGAAAGCACCTTTCTGCTTTGGTTATCCATGTCTGAATGTGACCTGATGGAAGGCGGGGGGTTGGAGGGGGAAGAGGTTTTGTGATATCTTAATTCTCAATATTGTGTGCGGTCTCTCCCGATCCTCGAAAGTTGCAGCTTTCTGTTTCTGTCCCAGATAAACTCCTCCATTTCAAACTGACCAGGCTGCAACACATATGCATGTAGTACTGCATCTTACAAACCAGAGCAACATGTGCCATGTTTTGCTGAACATGAGTACCATACACTGTTTTGACACGTGCAGTGTACAGAGCTCCCAGGTTTCCTGTGGCTATGCATAAGAAAGGCACATTCAGTCCCATTGTTCCCTTTGCATTCTGGGACATGTAGTTTTTTTCTTTCCCATTTGGAATTCCCAGAATTCCAAAAGCCAAGACTGGGTGAACTCCTCATGCATGGCCACGAGAAACTTGAGAGCTCTGAGTATAAAGCATCTGCTTTGGCTGGTGCTAATAGTCCATCGGCTGCACCCCTCCCTGTAATTCTTGTACATTCGGTGGGTTTGGACGCCCTTAACTCTCTTCTCTTGCTCTCTGTGTTGACCAGACAACTCTCTTAATAGTATGCGATATTCATCTCCGTCAAAAGATGTAATATGTGTTTCACAACAGTCATTTTTATTCATTACATTTTATCTACAGTATCCCTCAAGCCAGTCCATGTTATCTTTTGCTTTCCACAAATCTCACATCTCGTTATCTCACTCAAGTCATTCTGTTGGATGCTTCCAAACAAAGGTATTTCATTGGCATCACAAATAAGATTGCCACTACACTGGTATGCGTCTTCCAAAAAAAAGGCATGTGTTTGTGTATTACTGTCAACCCATTCTATGGGATTTCGTGCTCCTTCAGAAAAAAGTCGCATGTGTTTCACATTGAAGTCGTAGTCACTGGGAGTGTTAGCTTCCTTAAAGGACACGCGTGTTTGTAACATTCAAGCCAGTCCCTGTGATTGTGTGTTCTCTCCTGCGTTTGCAATCAATTGTAATCGTTGAAAGTAATAGCACATCGCTGTGTTAATCATAACAAAAGTCCTGTGTGTGTGTGTATCACATTGAAGCCAGTCATTAGGATTTTCTGCTCCCTCAAAGAATGCATGTCTGAAAGCCCAGTTATTCTCCCAGCCCGCTGCCCTAACACAGGACCAATAGAAGTGAATCCCGTCCTCTGTTTCGTGTCAATCTTGCATTATTGCTGGTTAAAAAGGAAGGGTGAGTTAAGCCATGTCAATGATTTATAAATGTGGAAAGAGTGGTCTATTTTCCCATTGGTTTGGTGGAGAGAAAAGGGAGATTGAAAGCAAATTTGTAAAAGAAAATAACACAAAGGAAATCTACAGTATTTGTCAGAGGGAGAGATCAGTGTGAGGGAACATAGTCACAAACGAGAAATAATTGACACAGCAAAGATGAAAACTCCACAAAAGTAAGACATTTTCAAGTGAAGTCAGTCCGATTTGACGGTGTATGTGTGAGGGTACACAATTTGAGAAATTCGGAGTACAAATGCAACTGAACACAGAAAGGGATCCCTTCATCTGTAGGATAAGCAGATCAAAGGTTGCTTGTAGGAACTCATGTATTTAATACTCCAATGACATTAGACCATAACATGTTGTCAAAGCCCAAACCGCATCTCTACTGTGGAGATGCCACAATTGTGTGCTAAACAACCTTGAGCATTAGGTGCATGTCGGCTACCATCACATCAATCAGGTTACTGGACATTGAAACACACCATGCGGCTTTTGCATCATGTCATCTACTGCAACCACCTCAAAGATCACACATCACACCTTTGCATCTGTCTTTGTTGAGAATTGATTCACTACATGCACAATGGCTGTTGTTTGGCGAGATGATGGGCAAGTCAGTCCAAAGTAAGTAGGGGTTCAGTGAAAGACCCTGTGATCTCAGAGCACTAGCTAACAGCATGTCAAGGATAATGAAATAACATGACAGATCAGGATGTCTCAATGAATTCAACACACACTCTTATTTGACATTTTACAGTGACGTCTAAAGTGGTAGCAATGCTAAATTGAAATTCCTGCAAGTCCTGCAGCCAATTTAATACCTCTGAGGCTGAGGACAATCACATGGATTGAGTTAGTAACAACATCATGCACAACACCAGCGTAGATCTATTCAATTTAGTAACACTGAACTCATTGAAAACTCGGTTTCATTGATGGATGGAGAGCTAAAGCAGCTGTTACAACATACCAGCATGGGTGACCACATTCATGAGGTCCAATACAAACGATGAATCATATGTCAGTGACACCTGTGTTACATAATGCTAAGGAATGCGCTCATCCAAAGCCTGCTCAAGAGACAATAATGTGCCTCATTATAAGTTTGCTGGTCCGGTAACAACGGTACCAGTAAGCTTGCCGGTACCATTGTTACTGGACCAGCAAACTAGGAGTTCTGCTCGTGGGTGCCTTCCCACCTGCCAGGTCAGACCAGCAGAGCACGTCGGATGCACCGGAACCATTCTGAATGGTGCCGGTGCATCTGACCTCCCCATTCCCAACGGGAATGTGGAGCATTTTTTTGTGGCATCCGCTAATGGGAAATTACCGGGTCCAGCAAGGCCGTAATGACCCGGTAATTGCCCATTCACGGGTGCCGGAAAAAATCGCAAGTTTGGCAGCAGCCGGCTAGTTCTGGGAACATACCAGTGAAGATATGGCATCTGCTTAGTGGTATATAAGACGCTGAGATGGCTGTATCTAGCACTAGGGCTCCTTTCCTCTTTTCCTGGGCAAAGCAGGGCAGGAAGAGCATTAATGAGGAGGCTGTAGAGATACGCGACAGTGAGGACTAAGCAGAGAAGGCTACTTCCACAGAATGATTTGCTCCCCTCAATCCCTGATGAA
This sequence comes from Ambystoma mexicanum, assembly GCF_040938575.1. Lineage (NCBI taxonomy): Eukaryota > Metazoa > Chordata > Amphibia > Caudata > Ambystomatidae > Ambystoma > Ambystoma mexicanum. Next base: position 238,578,750 of record NC_090939.1, on the reverse strand, counting down.
TGTTAGTGTGGTGCCACTGTAGGATCTTGCTGAACATCCTTAGATTTTCCACGTCCTGCTTCAGCGACCTCCAGATCCTCAGCTCAACCCTCGGGGAACACCTGCTCCAGCTGAGTGAGATTGGGTCTCAGGGGATGTGGCTGCTGTGCACAACATAGTGTGCCTGTGCTGTTGGGGCCTGGTGGAACAGCTTGTGGTCGTCTTGAACGTGTCAGCTACATGCACAGTTTTTCAACTGGTGGGACATGGCACAGGAAGTAGAGCGCTCGTTTGGACCTCTGTGCAGAGCCTGCTGATGCAGGTTTGAATCCGGGCAGGGCCAAACTCAGCCTTTCAACATTCTGAGGTCAATAAATGAGCACCAAACACTGTGGGTAATAATAAGCAGCGTTCAGATGCCTGAGGGTTTGTAGCGCTATATAAATGCTAAACTATTATCATTATTATTATTATTATTAAAAGGTCATAGGATCTGAACTAGGCTCATTGATTGTAGCCACAGTCTTCTGCAGCTTGTGTTCACTGCAGCCAGCCATTTGCTGTTATGATTTTGACCATGCGTGGAAGGTTATTCTTTTCGTCTATTACATGGACCCGGGCAGTTCTGGGTTTCCACCTCTGCTGCAGGGTTGTAGTCTTGCGTTGGTCCCATTTTTGTCACCCTGGTGCTCCCTGGCTGCCTGGCTGTTTACCAGTGCCACTTCCCACTGTTTTCTACCTACTGGTGAGGTGATATTATTCTTGAAAACTGTCTACATTGGGTCAAGAACTATTCACATTGAACAGATTACTATTCACCATTAATGCAAGTTCACCACACCATAATACTGTCGTGTTTCCCATGAAACCTCTTTATTTGGAATCTACCTTTTCCTAAATTCAATCTCTACTCTTTAAATGTATTTCTTTATTTTTTCATATGTTACAGCGTGCTGAACCCTCCGGCATCTAGGTGCTACATACATTGACAGTAGATGCAGTAACACAGAAGAAAAAATGTCAAGAGGAGTCAAACGGGGTGTGTCAATTTCTAGGCAGCTGCAAAGGAAGGTCGACTTATTTGAAGAGCCAAGTTTTCAGGTTTAATGTTAATCATCTCTCCCACTATAGTTTGTGTTCAAGCACTTTGGCATAAAGTGGCATAGAAACACATTAAAATGTTAGATGAAATTAAATGAATTAATTTTAATGGATACTTTTTTCCCTTGTAGAATTACAGTAATCTTCGCTGGCAGTTTGACATCCAACTGGGCTCCATCCAGAGTGGAGGGCCACTCAGCTAAAGCAATTGTTGTGAGACTTTTTAACTAAATAAAACACCACTTTTTTAAAGGTAGGGTGGATTTTAGTAAACTGTAGAAGTGTAATCGTCCAATTCCAGTTTTCTGTGATGAATAAGAGTCCTACAAAGCCTAGGCGTAGAAGGTGGCTGATGAATCAGCTTACAGTGATGAAGTGCTTAGGGTTGTTTTGGGAGCAATGGGAGTATGCTGGTGAAGGTTGGTGTGCTGATGGCAGTTTAGGTTATGTTCAAAGGTGGACTGCTTGTGGAAACCTGGCGCTCACCGTGTGATAAGTGTTGGGAAGGAACCAGGCTCCTCCCGAACCCCAAGCGCTTCAGAGTCAGGCAAGACATCTTCTTGCCACTATAATGGACTAGGGGGATGAATTACACTGGGAAGGCTCTCTCATGCAAGCATAATTACATATACATACGTGAGGCGAGCACTGAAGAAGTTAGTTATTGTCTACAGAAGGATATATAAGTGCAATTAACTATTAGTTGGATAGATTCGTAATGTCAAATCCCAGGCATTGTAAAAGTTTAGTTAGTTCTGTAGAGGAGTAGAACTCCCCCTCCTCCCCAGAAGGAATGCGGCCTGTGGGATCTAAATGGACCACAGGCGCTTAGTGTGCGGTGTGCTTCACGATGGCCGAAGTACGAACTGACTCACCAGGTGTCCATGGGGGTTAAAAATAGAACTTGCATGGGTTGTGCGGTAAAGTGCTGAATGGGATAAAATACAAGTCTAAATTGGGGAGGAATCTATGGACCCAGATAACGTGAGCAGGATGAGTGCAATATGGATAGAATGGATGGAATACGTTTGTACATGGATAACAATGTTTAGTTTTCCTTGAGCTAGGCCTCAAGATTTGTAAAAGTCTGCAGAGCTGCAGTGCGTTTTAGCATAGTTAGCAAAATGGAGGAAAGCATGCCCTGACAAAACTGCTGACAATGAAGAAAAAAGGCTTTGAAATATCACTATTATGGAAAAGGGACAGATTGGACTGAAGTCATGATCCAGCTCCAGTGACATCACCATGGCAAAATGGACCTATATAATCACCTGCTTGAAACCACTTTGACAGGAAGGAACGGGAAGATGGAAAGAAGAGGAACGTTCAGGCAGCAGAGTCCTTTGCTACCATACTCATTTCTAATGTTACCCTTACAAGATTGCCTTTGGCCTTAGTTCCATAGCGGGGTGTATTTATTCTGGTGCAAGCATATTTAGGGACACCCTTAAAGGTGCTTACTATCCCAATGTGATCCCAGCTTTCCACGTACCTTGCAGAGGCACCAGGCCACTTTTCCTGAAAAGAGCTGCGCCCACCTACAGCAAACGGTCCCCCAAATCAAAACAACACATGTTTCCTGAGCGGTTTTAGAAGGAGCCATTTTAATAGAAATCCTCTTTGCTCTCTGAAGTGGGGCGTGGCTCCAGAGAGAATGACAGACTGGTGTTGGACGACGTAACGGAGAAAGTCGGGTGAACACGCACACGTAAGTAGACTCTTGTAAGAGATAACAAAAAGGGGACAAATGTGTATGACAGTATATGAGGTGTGAATGGATGAAGTACGAGGTCAATGACATATAGTGGATAGGACTTTCAGTGATGTGTTAAGGTATAGATTGGATAGGAGCTGTGGTATGTATTGGAATTGTCACCTATTTCTGCTTTTCCATTCTTTATAATGGAAAAAGGGAGCCTCAGCATATAAAGACTGGGAAGAAATGGAGCCTCAGCGTAAAAGGACTGGGAGATAAGGGATCCTCAGCCATAATAGGCTGAGAAGGTAGTGCCACACAGAATTCTTTTATGACGATAAAAGCAATAGGATCCTCAGAATTTTTAAAAAAAACTGAGAAGGTGGTACTATGAGGATATAAGTTAACAAATAAGTAGTGGCTTGGTATAAGGAATGGGCCTGGATTTTAATCAATTATTTTTGTATATTTTCTCTTGCTGTCTTTTGTGGTAAAAAAGGATGAAGGGTGGATGAGTTGCGGTGTGTGTGTGTGTGTGTGTGTGTGTAAACAAAGTGGGAAAAAGGGGTGGGGGAAAGAAGTGGGTTGATCTGTATTTCTATGCAACAAGCAGCAGCGATCGCAGCATAGCACTAAGGCCTAATTGAAGCATAAGGGACTTGCGCAATATTAATATGGGGGAAGAAACACATATAAGACACATGTATAGGGCCCTGCCACTATCCTGTGAGGGGATAGAAAAATATCATAGAAAATGGGTGTTGGAAACAAAGGAAGGGGGGATGTCCTGCCCCAGGCCAGAGCAGGGCTCCCATACCAGAAACAAACACGCTAGAAAGAATGTCCATCTTTTTAGCTCAAAATATAAGAAAGAAGTTACAAAAAAGAAAAGATATATTAGATCTCTGCTGGTTATTTGAGGATATGGAAGATCAGGAAAATAGAAAAGAGATGCAATGTAAGGGGATATACCCCGGAAAGCCTAAACCTGCAGCAGGGTATACAAATCCAGTCTATAACCCTCCAGTGGTAGAGAAATTGTCGACAACAGTATCACCAGGATTGGCAAGTAGGAGGGGGAAGTCAAGAGCTTCTGCACCTCTACCTCCATATAACCCATCCACAAGCGCAACGGGTAAGCAGATATGAGTTAAGAGCTTTGCCGGAAAGGTTGGCCTGGTTAAAAGAACCTGGAGAAGTAACACCAGAACTAAGGGTACCACTGTAGGAAATAGGGCATTGGATGTCAGGAGATATTTTGGCTGGATTCAACCCTGGGGAAATAAGAAATGTCTGTGTTGAAAAAGATTATGCGGAGAGAGTATGGACAGTTCTGGGACAAGGAGGTGAACCACCGAGGGAAAATGAATGGGAAGCTCAAGATGACAGAAAAAGATAAGAGGCAGGGGAAGAAAGAGACCAAGGAGAGGAGGCAGCAATAAACCCATCCCCGCCACAAGAGGCATGGGGAAGGGATAGACCGAGAAATCAACCAGATTTAATGGTGGTAGTACAAGACCAGAAAAATACTAAAAAAGGGGTTGAAAACAAAATAGACATGTAGATGCCTCTGATACATAAAGAAGTAGGGATAACACAGTATGTGCCATGGCCTCAAATGGACAAAAAATTTGATTGAAACTCTCCCCCAGCTTATAGCTGGAGCCAGTAAATTGATATATGCATTTGAGAAACAAACAGCAGGGGTAGCCTTAGCACAAGGAGACCTTAAGAGTTTACTGGTCGCCATAGTTGGAGACAAGGCTGGGGACATATGGGTAAAGGTTGGATACCCTGGGATAGCTCTTGCAAAGAACGAACATGATGGAGCAGCCTTTAATGAAGTAAGGGCAAAGGTATGGGATGCCCTATGAAAAATGTACTCAGACACTGCTCACTTACATTCTTTATTGCAGTGCACAATGGGTGATGATGAGGACCCAGTTAGGTTTATTCTTAGTTTATTCTTAAGGTACAGGAAATGGGGAGAGTTGAAACAGGAGGGCAATGGGACCATTCCGTACCATTTTTTTACTTTATCGTGAAGTGGGGATTACAAAAAGAAGTCCAAATGGCACTGGATACAATTCTGGGAGTTGAAGCCAAATGGTGGGCGGATATACAAAGTATAATAGTCCACCATTGTAAGAGAATCAAGGAGTGGGACAGGGAGACCGCCCAGAAGGGGCAAACGGCCGGAGCAAAACTAGTGGAAAAGAAACAAAATAAGGTTGCCGTCCAAGCACTGGTGATGACACCGGCTCATGGCATGAGGACAAGAGATACTCAACAGATTGTGAATGCCACAATTGTGGAATTATAGGGACAATAGGGTGGGGGGACAGTACCCCAAACCACAGTGGCATTAAGGAGGAGCACCAAGGGTTAAAGGAGGATTTCAAGGAGCATGGGCAGGAGGCTATGGGGGGACAGTGCCCTGTGGAGGAGGATTGGGGACATCACAGTGCTGGTATTGCTGAAGGTGAAGGCATTTCGCAAGGGAATGCAGGAACAGGCCCGGGATGGGATTTAATTTTGGAGCATCACCTACAGGGCAGGGATTCCAAGGGCCTCAAGGAATTGACACCAGCAATTAGGGCAAGGGGGTCACAATCAGTTCCCTTTTGGGGCTGACAGGCAAGGGCAACATGATCAACTACCACAGCAGGGTGATGGAACAACATTTAACAGGATGGCATGGAGAACGGGCTCCAGTTTCAAGGAGTTACAATAGCAGGGTCAGCTCTTTTCTCTACCGTGGGATGAATACATATTCTGATTAGGGCAGCCCACAGAGAACACTTGCATGTCCAATCCTATTGACAACCGTGCACCCTGAAGTGGAGCCCATGGTGGAGGTGGAAATAGGAAACAAGCAATTTATATTTATGGTAGATTCTGGTGCAACTAAATCATGCATTATGGTGGGGAGCTTTCCATTATCAGGTACAACTCTTGACATGCAGGGATTTTCTGGGGCTATTTCTATGGTTCCATACACTGAGGAGATGGATATAAAAGTTGGAGGAAAGGTTGTACAAGCCCTCTTGTTATAATCAGAGAGTTCCCATGTTAACTTGTTGGGTAGAGATCTGCTCAGTTAACTAAATGTAACTATATCATTCACAGATCAAGGGATAGTGTGTTCCACTCTGGGGATGGGTGTAGCTCAAGCAATGGTAATAATCAATGCAATGGCAAGGGAGTCAGTAGTCCGTGGTTTTCCTGTGGTTCCCAACATATTTGTCTATGGCATCAAGGTACTAGTAAAAGCAGTGCCTCAAATTACGACAAAATGTTGGCGAGTGCCCACAGATTTTATTATCTGACCCATGGTGCCACCCCAGGTGGTGGCAGGGACAATATTGTCATTGGAATTGCAAGGACTGGTAGTGTCAGACTGTCATACCTCAACCCCATTTGCCTCGACTTCAGGGCACTCCTAGAAAGACCTGGAGGCTGCCCTGGCACCTATCCCAGCGTCATCTGTATCATGGACGTTGCTGGACTACATTACCCAGGGATTCCAGTAGTCCTAGATTACTCTGATCACGTGACATGCACGCAACGTGTTCTCCGTGGTTTCCCCAAAGTCAAACTATTTGGATGACCCGCAGCCGCAAGTCGGATGCTCCTTAACCATAGTGTTACCTAACTCTGGTAAAGCTGCTCTCTTTTGTCTTCTGTCATTTCTGGTTACCAGACGTCTGATACTTCCCTACGGACCTCGTTTTCGGATTGCCCTTCTGCTTTCTGATGCTCGGCTCCCTTTGTTTGATTCCCCCAGGTTACCAGACGATTGGCTTTGTCCCGCGACGATTCTCCTGCCTTGCCTGATATTATTTGATTCACTTGGTACTCATCCTGTTCAGGTGCCAGCGCTGTGCGCTATGCTGAACACCAGCTGAGGGACACACTAACTCTGTGCAGGTCTTTACTCACTTTCAGCACCTTCTCTTCTTCACTTCACAACACCAGTTTTTTGCAAGGACGCTCTGCTGCTGAATGTACACCTTTCAGCTTTGCATCACTCTTCTTGTGACCTACTGGACGCTTTGCTGTTTTTCAATGCTGGTCACAGACGGGATTGTTTTCTTGGATTCTTTTTCTTCTGGGATGCTCTGCTGTTTGCCTCAGGATTTGCTGTGGACTTTACTAGCTTGTCCCTCTGTGCCGTTCGGGTTAGGCTACTTGTAAACAAATACAATTTTTTGGAACTAGGACTTTCGGAAAATCACTATTCACTGTGGTAACCTCTTCAGGACACCAAGTAGGTTTTCCACCATTCCACATCTCACAGCAGGTAAGAGTGGGGTTTCTGAGGGTGGTTGCGGCTGGGTGGCCACGTTTTGCGGATACTCATTGAACCAGTTTGTATTGTTTTCTTTTCTCTAGCTCTGTTGCTGCTCCTGCCTTTCCACTCAAGCCCCTGGCCTGTCAGGTGTATTGCAAATCCTGCAGGCTGCGCTCTAGGGGGGGAAAGTCGTTTTGTCATCGGTTGTGTTCCGGTTTTCAGACTCTTTCTGAGTGACGTGTCTCCTATGGGTGTAGTATTCGAACATCCCCCTCAGGTTGTGACACAGACAAAAGAGTAGTCCTGATTGGCGCATGGTAGCATGTGTAGATCAGACAGTATAATTGACGGAAATGGCTGATGAGGAGTTATTTGAGGAGAGTGAGCAAAATAGGGGAGAATTTTGGAAATCTGCATCCCCTGTGATATCATGGTACAGTATAGGAAGGTGCAGTGCCCCCTGATGGCAATGGTGACCCCGTATTTATTTTTTGAGCAGAACATGAGATATGTGCCAGCTGAATTATGGACTGGTAATACACATGTTGTTGGGTTACTGAGAGATGTGACCCCAGTACAGATTACATTGAAGTCAGGAGTAGTACTCCCAAGGGTGCGGCAGAACCCGTTGTCAGGGGAAGTGGAAGAAGTGATAAAAGACACTATTCAGGCTCTATTAGAGCAAGGGATCATGTTGCCACCCACATCCTTGTGTAAAACGGCCATATACCCCATCAAGAAAGCAATGGGGGGTAATTGAAGTATGATACAGGATCTACATCCTCTTAATAACATGGTGCAGAAGGAATTTCTGGTAGTTCCAAATCCTGTGACATCCTATGTAGCATTCCCAAGACAGCAACGTACTTCATGGTGGTGCTTTTGAAGAATGCGTTCTTCTCAATCCCACTCCACCCTGATTCATGGTATCTCACTGCGTTTACGCATGGTCAACGGCACTTCGAGCGCATGTGATTGCCTCAAAGGTACTGTGAGCGTCCAAGTATTTTCAATAAAGTGCTGCATGCTGACTTGGGGAATATTCAGGTGCCTAGCATGATCATCCAGTATGTGGATGGTCTGCTGGTACGTAGTGAAAATGAACAGCAGTGCAAGAGGGATTCTATAGCAATATTGCTATTGCTGGCTCACAAAGGGTACAAGGCAGATAAAAAGAAGCTACAATACTGCCAACAGGAGGTACTATATTTGGGGCAACTTATCTCTGCAAACGGGGGAAAAAACTACCAGATAGGGCGGCAGCAGTAGGTGCCACCCCTAGGCCCGGTACTGCCAAGGAAATGCAGCAGTTTCTGGGCTTATGTAATTATTGTAGGGAATAGACTATGCAACCTACACAAGGCCACATTTACAAGGTCTCAGAGAAGGACAGAAGACAAAAAACTGTAAATTGGAATGGACTGAAGAAATGAATAGACAATTTGAGGACTTGAAAGAAGATATTTGCATGGCACCTATTTTAGCAACTTCAGATTATACACAGGAGTTTTATTTATTTTCCCACTCTGATGGACGGCTCATGGCTGCAGTATTGACTTAAAAGAGCACAATGGGTCACAAGCCATTGGCTTATTATAGTGATATGCTCTACTCAGTCATGCAGGGACAGTTTGCGTGTGAACAAGCAGTAGCAGCAGCCGCTTTTGCAATAGAGAAAAGTTTCACGATTGTCATGGGGATGCTCTGTTACCTTGTTTGTGGAACATTTGCTATACGCCATTTTGGAACGGTCTAACTCAACCTTGATGACTCAGAGATCCTTGGTAAATAGGATTATAATATCCAAGCCTCATATTGATATAGTAAAGTGTAGGACGGTGGATCATGCCACATTTTTGACAGAGGCATCCACTGGTGATAACCTGAAAATGCATGACTGTGCTGCATACGAGAGTGAAGACGAGGGTAAGTCTAAAGCTAGAGACAGTGCATTGACGGAAGGTGATATACTATATGTTGATGGGTCATCGATAATTGACCACGAGACGGAACAGAGGCACACAGGGGCAGCAGTTATAGGCTGTAAACGGGGAAGCATGAAGTTCTGATCATGAAAAGATTACATATGCACTATTCAGCTCACTCAGCTGAACTTTTCGCTCTAATCAAGGCATTGAGAGCCTCCTAAAGGCAGTGTGTCACCATATACTCAGACTCGGCATATGTCATGAGAACAGTGCAGGTGTGTCTGTCTCGGTGGAGGAGGATAGGGTTTTCGGAGGGCAGATGGCTCTCCAGTGCAACATGCAAGGTTGTTGGAAGAACTGATTGAAGAGTTATCATGGTCCTTCGCTGTGGCAATCGACAAATGCAGCGCCCATATTAAAGCCATGGAAGTAATCTCTAAGTGCAACGTGGCTGCGGACCATACAGCCAAGTTGGCAGTCTATCTACCAGATACAATGTTAACTGAGTGTATAGTGACCACCCAAGCAGAAAGCGAGACCACAGTTCCGTACACATTGCCCACATCACAGATCATAGAGTTGCAAGGGAAACTGCCTAAGGAGGAAAACGAGCTATGGTTGCACAGGTGATGCAAATAGTCTCCCACTGGTTTATTGTGATGGCAGGAGAGTTCTGGGAATGTGGTGATGCCCCAAGAATTACTCACTGTGGCATTTGAGCCACCACATTTCCCCTCCCACAGCTCCAAACAACATATTGTGGCAGATATCCAGGAGGATTGGTTTGTGCCAAACCACCAGGAGAGCAGAAAAAGCAATTCACTGTCTGACATGCCAAAGTTTCAGCACAGGGATGACATTACGGACATTATTACATACATTGCCTCACCCTACGGGGCTCTTCCCTGAACTGCATATTGATTATGCAGATATGGGGGAAAGGTACAATGGGCATAGGTACATTATTGTGGCGTTTGTCCCTTTTCAAGGTAGGTGGAAGCAGGACCATGTGCACACCCAGATGCGAAGTGTGCAGCATGTTTCCTGGTCAGAGAGGTGTTTCTATGATGGGGGCCTGTGTGAATAATTGAGATCGGATAATGGCACACATTTCTTTAACGTGCTATTTCAGCATGTTGCAGCGCTATTGTGCATAAAACATTGAATGTGCTCAATTTACCACCCTCAGGCTAATAACATTGTGGAGAGGGTCAATGGGCTTTTGAAAAGTAAACTGTCAAAATTGTGTTCCACGTTGAAGAAAAACTAGGTCCACTGTTTGCCCTTGACCCGCTTCAGTTTAAGCACACAGCCTAGTAAGGACCACCATTTGACACCACTCGAAATTGTCACAGGCAGGCACAAACCCCCATATCGCCTATGAGGAAAACATCAGATGCACATCAAGAAGTGACAGTACAAGGAGAGAAATGTAGGGAATATTTAGCGGCACTAACACGTGCTAAAAAATATATTTCCTGACAGATTGCGCCAACCAGGAGCGAAGGACAGGGCTCACCGAAAGGGAAGGAGACAGTAACTGCAAACGTATCTGCCACAGCTGGACCATTATTACCTGGGTAGCTGATCTACGTAAAAAACTTTATTTGTCGATGGAACAATCCCAGGTTTCAAGTTCCATATGAGGTGGTGTTCTGTACGCCTATCGCCATCCACGTGAAGGAGTTACGATATTGGGTGCATCTCTTGGATGTCCAAATAGCACATGGGACAAGTGCATTGCAAAGGTCAATTGATGGATCAAGGACTTAACTGATGAAGAACATTTTTAGTAAGCGATCCATGCCAGTGTGTTGTGCAGTGGCACGCTCCTGATTTTCCCTTTTTTATTTTATTTTTTCATTTTTTTCATTTTTACTGTTCTTTTGTTTTGTATCTTTTTAAAATGTTGGGATTTTTAAATTTTTGCAGGTCTAGAACCCAGTCGGCACTTTTGGGAAAAGGGTCTCTTTCCCTCACTCTTTTTCTTGGTAACCTTTTTTTCTCCTCTACAGGGATAAGCAAGGAGGCCTGACTGACGTGTTCAAACCTCCCTGTTATGTTGGGATGATGATAAACTGAATGTAATTTGTTCTAGGAATTCTGCATTATACTTTCTTGGTAGACCAATGATTATATTGTTTTTTGTGGCACTGGTCATTGTTGTCAGAGTGTAGGAAGGTATGTGTTATATGGGGTGGCCACATAAAGGGAGGGATGGACAGTTACATATAAAGGAGAATAATGTTAATATGTTTGTGAACAATGGCATAAATATGTCTATGATAAATAAGAATGAAACAATGAGCCTCATTATAAGTGTGAGAGTCCGAAAACAACAGTGCTAGTAAGCTCACTGGCACCGTTGATTCTGGACCGGCACACTAGGGGTTTGCCTGCTGGAGCCACTGTGACCAGAAGGCCTGACCCTGCCGGATACAGTGGCCCTGCTAGGCAAGCCGTCACAGAAGAACCAGCACCGTTAACAACGGTGGCAGTGCTTCAGTGTTCCCAATTCCCGTAGACTCCCATAGGACTCTATGGGAATGCGGATTTACAATTTGCAGGCGCCTGACTTCACGGACCACCAGGGTTGTAATCCCCCGATGTTACCAGGAAGTCAGCTGCTGATAAATCGTTATGGGCCAGACCCGTAATGATGCCCAATGTCTCACTTTTTGCTGGCCACACACACAAATTCACTTAGACGAATAAAACGGGGAGTATGAATGACATATGATTTATATAAGGGGTTGGGCTTTGACATCATTTCTGACATTCAGGATTCAGAGTCGTCTAATAGCTGGTACTCCGATATGCATACTGTGGGAAGGAATGTGATGAACGAAAGCTGTTATGTGTGTGCACTCATTTCGCATATGTCAGGGGCTCCGAATGTTTTAGTTTCACGACCAATCCCAATTGTAGAGGCACAATGCCTGGTACATCTTGCACTATGTAGGATAAAGGATGCATTCCAGACACACGGCATGCAGTTGAAGAGCATCAATCTAGAACCGGCGCTATGCAATGACAGAACTAAATACTGCAAGTGTCTACAAGCACCATATTTTTCTCTGGGAGGTCTTTTACATAAAAGGCTAAGAAGATCCAAAGGTCGGATCCTCCCGTCCCCTGCACACTCTTTTATACTGAAAAGACAGTCAATATTTAATTAATTCTGTAAACAGACTTTAAAACAGTAAGTACACAATTGGAAGAAAAAGAGAGTATTCTTTTCAACAAAGAAAATAGGTTTAATAACATCAAGTTTTCCAACAAAGGATTTAAGTCCGAAGATAGCAGAAGTGTTTCGAGGTCTAAGTCTCTCAACACAATTGACACTGATATTACAGCTTTAAAATCCCAGCTGTCTGCATTTAAGTCTGAACAGGAACTTACACTTTTGTTGGAAGAATTGAATGCCAATTTAGCCTCTTACAAATCAGACATAGAACAAAGAAAATTGAGAAAGTTCAAACGTGACACCTTCGACTATTTAAATGATATAGTCTATATGTGGCAAGAATATTATCACCACAGGAATCTAAATAAGGTAAGATTTCTACAATCAGGTCAACCCAGATCTAATAGTAGCAGTAATAGTAGCATGGGAGATCCGATTCAGCCTGAGAACACAGGACAGACTAGTAACATCAATATCCCCTCTGGGAGCTTGAGTAGTGGGACGCTGGGGAGAACAGTAGCTGAAACTACACAATACACAGCCACATCTGGCATTTTTTTAGGCCTAAGAGGAAAACTAGGAGAAGGAAAAAAAAACACCAAAGCAAAAGAACAAGTAGAGTGTGAAAATGTAGTGATTAATATCTCTAGTAAAATTCTTACGAGTGGCCAACTCAACATTTTGAATCAGGGGTTATCTCTCTTTGAACATAAAATCTGCCTTGATAGGCTATTGAGGAAATCAGATTAAAAATATTTTATGAAACCCAACCACCTACAGACTTGCCTTCACCAATTGATGATTGCTTTTGGCCATGCATGCCAAAAGCGACTTTGACCCGCATATCCAAAATGCTCTACTCAAAATGTTCGAGAAAATGGCCCTAACAGATTTGGGTAAGAACATCTACAAGAGATCCGCCCCCTTGAACATTAAAAACTGTCAATTAAACCATATAGAATCATTAATACATGATGAAGATCTGACCATTAAACCAACGGAGAAAGGGGGCGCCATCATTGTGATGGATACAACCCAGTATACCAACTGCTGCTTGGATCTGCTACATGACGAGTACACCTACATCAGGCTCAAAAGTGACCCCTTCGAGGAGATCAAAACCCTTATAGAGAAGACAGTTGAGAATGCTTTAAGTAACGATTGGATTAGTTGCAAAACAAAACAATACCTTATTAATCGCTTCCGTATCACTCCCGTATTCTAGGGATTACCAAAAATCCATAAAAACTGCACAAACCCCCCATTGATACCCATTGTAGTGGGGACAGATAGCATATTCGATCCTTTGGCTATCTACGTAGATAAGCTGTTACAATCTCTAGTACAGGGGATTTACTCCTATCTGAGGGATACAACATTCTTCCTCAATGCTTTAAGAGACATCTATGCACTCAGCCCTGACTGCATTCTGTTCTCTCTAGACGTATGCAGTTTGTATACATCAATCCCACATGATGAGGGCTTAGAGGCTGTAGAATGGCTTTTGTTAAACACAACTGGACTGAAAGGGAATACACAGTTTATACCTGAATTACTGAACCTGATCTTGTTTTATACCTACTTCAGATTTCAGGGTACATACTATATCCAAGAATCGGGTACGTCTATGGCGTCAGCCATGGCTCCTGTGTACGTGAGCACATTCATGTACAAATTTGAGAAGAATTGCATACTCGATCACCCTTAATGATCAACGTACATTCTGATATGGAAAAGGTTTATTGATGATATTTTTGACATTTAGTGTGGATCGAAAGAAGACCTGATGCTTTTCTTCAATTATTTGAATACAGTGCACTATAATTAAATTTACTCTTGATGTTGGTTCTCCCTCACTGCATTTTCTAGATGCAGGTCTACAGATTAAAGAGGGTAATATAGCTACTTCTGTATATCATAAGCCAACAGATGCTGATAATTTACTCAATCACGCAAGTTTTCACTGCGCATGCAAAGAAGTTTGCCCTATAGTCAAATAAGTTGAAGAGAATGATATCTGACCCTGCTGGCCTAGATAGGGAATGTTCCACATTGATAAACATGTTTAAGAATAGTGGTTACCCAACGGAAGTCCTTGATGAGGCAAAGTTGAGATCCAGTGAGATATCGAAAGAACAGATGCTTGTGACGAAGAAAAAAGGCCAAGGAAGTTCCTTTGTTGTTCATTTCTAAATTCTTGAGGCAAAGCTTCCAGATAAGTAGAATCATAAAAAAACACTAGAACAACCCGGCCCTATAAAAATTGTTCCCTAAATCCCCCATGATGGCCTTCAAAAGAGGGAGGAATCTTAGGGACAAATTAGTGAGAGCTGAAAAACCCCTCAAAGATAGACAATTATTTTTGAACACCAAGAAGAAGGGGACTTTCCCCTACCTGGGTTGCAGTCACTGCAATAATATCTTAAAAGATGACACAATTGTACAACCACAGACAGGTGAAAAAACCAATTTGAGGGATTATGCGACCTGCCTCACCCCAGGAGTTATCCATGCGATTTAATGCCCTTGTGGGCAACTTTACATTGGCCAAACCATGAGACCTATGAAATAATGTTGGACAGAACACAAGCCCAACATTAGGTGCAACAACCCTAGATCTCCAGTGGTAAGACCCTTTTATGAACACCATCACACTGTAGGCCAACTAAAGTTCCATGTACTGGAAGTAGTCAAACGTCCAGGGAGGGGAAGCAATTACCAGTCCTTCCTTCTTCCCAGAGAAATGTACTGGGTACGCCTCTTGGACACTGTACAACCTAAAGGCCTCAATGAGGATCTTTCCTTAAATTGTTTTGTATAGTGGTGTACCACTTGATCTTCTGGTATACAGTTCTATTGGGGTGATGATTTATATTAAATTATCATTGTGTCATATGTTTGACTACATATTGTAACTAGTGCAGTAACTATCATGAGTATTCATATTTAGTTCATGGCTGTTATAAGTGTCACAATTACAAGAATGTGTTCTGTTCTGTTGTAAAAATATTACTGATGTATCATCTGAATATTGAAACCTACATCAATATAGAATCTGTTAAAAAATACAGCTTCAGTAACTTTGTTGCAGTTAAATTGACATATCGATTTAAAATGTGAAACTTCTTGCAGTTACTGATCACGCGAATGTGTTATGTTAAATCAAGAATGAACTCATGTAAAAATCTTGGGAGTCTTCTTGATGTGGACCCGTTTTTTAAATAATTTCTTTATTTTATTTTTTCATTCTTTCATTTTCTAATTTTTCTCAATTCTGCCACAATGGCATACATACGTGATTAGTTCACCTAAACCCGTGAGCGAGAGTAAGATGTAGACTCCATTAGAGAGGCATTACCAGTTTGTTTGAATAGCGTTTAGGGATTTGTTCCTCTCCAAGATGGATGCATGGTTCTTGAATGGTAGAGGCCAGCCAGTTTTTTGTGTCTGGTTAAATTTAACCCGGCGTTTCAAGATGGAATGCTACGTCAGTTCACAGTAGGCTCGGTTACGTTTGGTGTACAGACGTATACCGTATACTTGTTTCAACTCGACTTTGAATTGATTCTCATCATAGGGTAAATTACGATAATTTCTTGGATGTACTGGTGGTTTAAGTTAGTTGGAGCTGAGTTCACATTATGAGAGATGACTGTTTAATAATCCATTTGCCTGCTTTTAGTCGCTCACAGAATTATCATTGGTGATCTATGAATTAGTCACATTATCGCTATAGGGATTGTTACCACGGTGCTTGGGACGTATTTGACGTAGGAGATTGATCACTATATGTGTGGATACATTGGTTTAAAAGGCGTGGAATTGCAACCCCTGGATGGGTTAAGTCATTCTTCTTTGATAGCTCTCTATAACTTTGGGAGTTTTTTTGACAGCAGCGAATACACAATGTGAACACTAGACCATATGAGTTAACGCCATGCTTCTTAGTTGGCGTTTTTCTTGTTACATGGAAACCTTCTATGCTCACGAATATCCCCAGCCATTAGCTGAATATCCCACATGTATTTTAAGGCATTGATTTGGATTTGTTATCTTGAAGTGTACTAGTGGGGACCACTACAGGTTTGTTACCTCAGACTACAGAGAATTTGAGCTCACTTATGAAAATTACGAGACTAGAATTGTTTGTGACCAATGTTATAGTCTACTGTTTCTTTTCATACTGTAGGACTTGGTACCCCGTTATACTTCATTTTTTTCATCTACTGTTCTTCATTTATGGTGTTAAGGTAAGCCCTTTTTGTGAATGGGCTTTACCTGCACTAAGAGGCTACATACTTCCGAGAGTGGCTTACCACATGGGGGTGCATTACACCAATAATAGGAGGATACTATACAAGGTATTTTGCTCACGTTAATGTGCGGTCACATCCAGTTGGCTCTAGGTGGTGGATGGCCTCACTTGAATACATTTGAAACTCAACGTTTGCAACCTTGTTTGTTCATGGATGTTTATTTTCTTGTATATTATTACATATTTACTGACCCCAGAGAGTACACAAGATTGATTTGATTTTATGTGTAATTTTCCTTTCCAGTATGAATTGCTTATGAAGAAGAGGTTTAGACCTTGAAACACTTCAGCTATCTTTGGACTAAAAACCTTTTTTGGAAAACTTTGTTATTAAACCTATTTTCTTTGTTGAAAAGAATACTCTCTTTTTCATCCAAGTTGTGTACTCACTGTTTTAAAGTATGTTTACATAATTAATTAAATATTGACTGTCTTTTCAGTATAAGAGAGTGTGCAGGGGATGGGTGAATCCTACCTTTGAATCTTTATTGCCTTTAATATTGTGTTGTATTTCTGTGCCAGGATCATAGTCCCTCTCCTGCACCTTACATTTCTTGAAATTCCTGTTTTAATTGCTAAACATTTATTTTCTGAAATTGGTGTGCAGGAACTTCGTTTGGATCTGGAGGTCACTCACATGTCAACAACAAATGGCAGGGTACCACAGTGACGTGCCCGGCAGATGGACTGATCGAATACAGCAAATAAATAATAGCCTGAGTAGAGACTATGGGGGTCATTACAAGTTTGGAGGTAGCATGGCTGCCTCCAAACCCGTGTCCATGTCCGTGGTGTTGGACCTGGACACGGGACATTACGACCTATGCGGACCCGGTAAGTCCCTATTTCGAATACCATTTCCTATTCCCATTGAGCCCCAATAGGGCTCAATGGGAATGGGGAAGGAGCTAATAACGGGCCTGCAAATAACGGGCCCATTATTAGCTCCATGGTCCCCTAACTGGTACCACTAAGGGCGGCTGGTAAAACCAGCCAGACCTGATGGGACCCGCTAAGGGACCTCGTAATAGGGCAGTAGGGGATTAACGGAACTGGCATCCTTACCGGTGCCATTAACCCCCTACCGCCAGGGTCGGAATGACCCCCTATGTATGCGCAAATATGGTCCCAATACATCACAAGACTGACATGGAATTTGACAATGGAGAAGCCAGCGCGAATAAATAAAGACATTGACTATGATCTTTGTTTTAGCAATGAAGGAACAGTTCCTGTTGGCACAAGCACACAGTGCAACCACACTCTTGTGATCCCTGATATGACGAAATGTACAGCAGTGGTGATGGATTACTACTGGGGTTGTGGCCGAAAAGCCTACTTGCACCTCTCAGAATCCTGGAGGGGCAAGTGTTCACTGGCCACCCTGCACTCAGTACTACTAGTAATCCCGGAAGAACACCTAAAGGGAAAAGAACTGCCTGTCAAGGCGCCAACAACCACACCAGCACCTAAAGAAGTAGAGAGAGACTTGCAGATCACACAAGAATGTCATATGATGCCAGAAAAAGAATGATTTCAACAGCTGAAAAGAAAGAAGAGATCGAACTATATCACAAAAGACTCTTCCGCACTGCTTAGAAGGATATCTGACAAATACTGACTTTTTAGCTCAGCAGAGACTTTCTTTTCATCTTTTGTGGATCCTGGGGTACAAGCAGCTGCTAATGCCAAGTGGGTTCAAATCATCTGATGGGAGCTAGTCCAGCTAACCAATGATCCAGAGAATGGGTTCAACGCCATCAAAGTAGAGCTTGTTGCATTGCGACTCATGATGATGCAGAACCACTCTATGCTAGATCTATTAACAGCCATAGAAGTAGGAGTGTGTAAAAAGTTGGGAAGCAGCTGTTGTACTTTTTTTTACCCCTGGAGGATGCTGAGAATGGGTAGTTATCCCACATCATTGAGGCGGTGCAGAAGCTAGGTGTTCAGATGAAGAAAGAATGTGGAGTTCAGCACACGGATTGGCTATCACTTGCCTTTGAATGGGTCCCGTAATGGCTGGGAGCAGCAGTAAATGTATTGGTGCCTGTTTTCATATTCCTTTTGGTTATCTGCTGCACGTGTCAATTGGGTCTCCGATGTTGTGCCAATGTAATACCTAGTAGTGCAAAGATGATGGTATCAATTGGGGGTTCTAATGCACCTTGCCATACAATGAACAGTGAAACTCAAACTGATTCTTTTTCGGGGTTGTAGATATGTCAGATGGGGATGAGTTTGTTACTGTAGAAGTAATGAAAGGGAGGAATGTTGGGAAGGAACCTGGGTCCTCCCGAACCCCCAAGTGCTTCAGAGTCAGGCAAGACATCTTCAAGGCACTTTAATGGTCTAGGGGGAGCAGAGGCACTGGGAAGGCTCTCTCGTTCATGCATAATCACATACACATATACATGTTCTGATGCCCGCCGGCTTTCAGAGCTTTATAAACAAATAAATAAATAAATAGGTGTGCTCTGAAGAAGGTAGTTATTGTCTACAGAAGGATACATAGGTGCAATTAACTATTAGTTGGATACATTTGTAATGTCTGGTCCCATGCATTGTAAAAGCTTAGTTAGTGTTGTAGATGATTCGAACTCCCCCTCATCCCCAGAAGGAATGCAGCCAATGGGATCTAAATAGACTGCAGATGCTTAGCGTGTGGTGTTCTTCACTATGGCTGAAGTACGAATTGACTCATCAGGTGTCTACTGTCCGTCAAGGGTCCATGCAGGTTAAAAATAGGACTCACATGGGTTATGCGGCAAAGTGCAGAATGGGATCAAATATAAGTCTAACTTGGTGAGGAAACTATGGACCCAGATAACGTGAGCAGGAGGAGGGGAATATGGATAGTATAGATGGAATGTGTTTGTACATGGATAACAATGTTTAGTTTTCATTGGGCTAGGCCTCAAGGTTTGTAAAAGTCTGCAGAGCTGCAGTGTGTTTTTGCCTAGTTAGCTAAATGGAAGGAAAGCATGCACTGTAGTGTGCTTTTGCATAGCTAGAAAAATGTAGAACAACATGCCCTGACAAAACTACTGACAATGAAGAAAGAAGGCTTTGAAGCATCCCTATTATGGAAAAAGGACTGATTGGGCTAAATTCATGATCCAGCTCCAGTGAAATCACCATGTCAAGCTGGACCTATATAAACCCCTGCTTGAAACCACTTTGGCAGGAAGGAACGGGAAGCGGGAAAGGAGAAGAACTTTCAGGCAGCAGAGTCCTTTTCTACCATCCTCATTTGTAAGACTAAAATTGTTATCTTTACAAGATCGCCTTTGGCCTTATTTCCCCACAGGGTGTATTCATTCTGGTGTGAGCATATTTAGGGACACCCTTACATAAGTTGCACTATTAATTGGTTTCTAGTGTTGTACTTACCCTTGCACAATTTGGAACCAGAGCTAGAAGGTGTGCATGTAAAAGGTTAGCATGTGTTTGCTGGAGATGTATTTGTGAATCAAGGTATGTGGGTGTGTATTGTATTGTGTTTAGAGAGAAGAGGTTGAGTGGAGGGGAGAGGTTAACCTTGATGTCAGATAAGTGAGAAATGCATATGCTGGTGTGTTATGTGTGCAAGAGGGTTGCACGGTGTGGATGCAGTAGGTGTGCGTAGCTGATGCATGCTGGCTTGCGAGAGTGGAATTGGAAGCACCTGCTTGAGTCAGAGATGAAGATCTGGAGATGCTCAGAGGAATTTGCAATGTGATGGTGTTGCAGGTGTGATGGAGTGTGAGATTAGGTATATGTGTGAGGACACACTCTGAGATATCTCATATGATCAGTGCAGATGGCATGTGGCATGAGGGTTGATAGATTTGGAAAGAATGAGTGATAGGGCCTACTGGGTGAATGGGGCCATGAGAAAATGGAGCTGTGGATGAATGGTTACCTGAATGTATGACAGGCAATATGATTATTTCTATACTTAAGTCTACTATTTAAAAGTCTTGGAGGCGAAGGATGACATAAGGCATCTTCCACAAGTGTCTATTACTTATTGTAAGACACTATGGTACAACAAGTAAATCAGAACATAGGTGGGGCAGAGGTACCGGGCATCCTGCACCCAGCATATATGTCAGCAACTGTCTTACCTGTAGGACATGGAATACTTACATATAACAATGACAAATGAGAACTCCACATGTCTGTCACACACCAATGGTTCCATACACCGGTCAGGCACACAAGCCAAGATGCAACAATATGTTTATAGTATGGAATTTCTTAATGACAACGTGGCAATGTTGTATGTGTCTGCATAAGGACATATACACAGTGTTAAGACGGATTTCTGAACTCTGTCCTGGTGGCGCAGAAGTTCAGAAGGCCAACCTAATTACTTCGAACAGGGTAACCTCTGGACAAGCCAGACCAATCAAGGTAGCGATCGCGGCGGTCAAGACTAGGTCTCAAGAGGGGTGAGGGTGACTGAAAGCCCGCAGTGAGCACACAAAGCAAGAGCGCTTACAAACTACTCCAAACAGTTGTTATATCAAAAATAGATACACATTTATTTTAAGGCCTTTAAAATAATGA
This sequence comes from Ambystoma mexicanum, assembly GCF_040938575.1. NCBI lineage: Eukaryota > Metazoa > Chordata > Amphibia > Caudata > Ambystomatidae > Ambystoma > Ambystoma mexicanum. Next base: position 238,557,696 of record NC_090939.1, on the reverse strand, counting down.
CCGTAGCGAGAAAATCACAATATCACAATATTAAACCAACACATACCATATCAACACAATATATATACAAATACACAGTCGCAAGCGTTTAAAGCACGAAATATGTAGTCCACCTGAAAGGAAAGGAAAACAGGCAGTGCGATAACGCTTTAGACTCAGTTCGCCTTCAGAGGCACCTAACTAGATGGAAGTCCGAGCCCTGCGAAGAGTGGAGCCTTGTGCTCAAAGTACCTGCCACGCCGGTGCCAACGGGCAAAAGGGGAAGCTCTTCGGAGGAAGTCAGGCAGTTCGGGTTAGTGCACCGCAGAAGGAGAACAGGTTCCGCAACTCAAGCGCAGCCTCCACAGCGGGCAGAAGCAGAGCGCGAGTACGGCCAAAAGGGTGCTGTTTTTACACAGCAGGGAAAAGCAATGGGATACTGCAGGAGGGCTACCAGATCCTAGCTAAACTACTCACCGGTCCCCGAAGCAAGCAGACCCAGGCTTCTCCACGTTAGTTTCAGCAGCTGGCAGGTTCAGAAGAGCAGGGAACGCCTCGTAGTCGTGTAGAGCAAAAAGACGTCCCAATCGACGAAACCAGCACAGTTTGTTGCCGCAGCAGGACAACGGAGCGGCCGTGTGTATTCGAGCCAAATGTACACTCCTCCCTTCAGACTTGGGAACGCCAAGTGCACGAAGCATGGGAGAGTGACCAGGACTCGAAATACAACACAACCTGGCGGCGGTTACAGAGCAGGACTCCCTTGTAAGCTGGTCAGTCAACTGGATGGCCCAGAGACACTTCCGAAGGCTTACTTGGCAGGAGATGATGAAGTCGCCGGGAATAGCTGTTCCTGCTATTCCAAAGGTCGAAGCACCAGTACAGGCCTTCTGGTTCGATCAAAGGAGGAAAGGGTTTCACAGGACGACAGCAGTGCAAAGGAGGAGTCCTTCAGCGGGTCACCAGCGATTCCTCGGTCCAGCCTCTTGGTTGCAGGATACTTGGTTCCTGTATTCCTTCGTTCGTGAGAACTCAGGAGATCGACATGGTAGTGGTGTTTCCAGCCCCCTCTTATCCACGGTTCCCTTCGCGCCAAAACGGAGGGGAGCCAATGGGAGATCCGCTCATCAACACACATACCATACGTGGACCAATCACGGACCATGGTGATCCCAGGCATTCACACCACCCTAGAGTCTCTGGCACCCAGGATGTGTATTGGGACCAGACATCCCAGCCCACACCCTGGAGGCACACAAACGACATGTAGAAGCCCGCGAAAGCAACCACGTTTCGCGGGAAAGTACATGCCCAAATAAGGAAGGCCCCGGGTCTCTCGACCTGGGGAAGGTGAAGGGAGCAAGACGGTTAGTGGACAAGACAAAGGAGCCTCGTGGTCTGGCCATTTTGGGAGCCAGGCCACCATTTTGGGTTCAGTGCGAAAAACGTGCTCAGAACGCCAAAAGGAGCTCAAAATAAACAAAACGATCGCTGCCACCATTCGAGTCCCTGAATGACTTGCACCGATCAAATACCATCCTAAAAGAGTATCTAGGGCCTGTAGAAGACTAGAGACCCAAGAGAGCTGTAACTTAGCTTACAGTGCCCTCTTGTGTCATGTTGCACTAAAGCCGCAACATGATAAAAGAAACTACGGGAAACAGCGTTCCCCGGTACTGACTGTTTTAAGGGCATGTCAGTTTCCCCGTAAGAAAAGGAGCGAAAGCCCAGAGGAGTGCGGCAGAAGACTGCACTTCTCTGGCAAAGTCAAGAACAAGGTGAAAAACAACAGCAAAAAGTTTAGGGGTTGCCACATGGAAGGAAAATTACCTACAATTACGAAATCTTTCCTAACACTCGCCCTTCCCAGACTATGGACAGGGGGAACTAATCCACCCCTGGATGAGTCTCTTGTTCAGGTCGGTTAAACATTCTGGACAACCCATCAGCATTGCTATGTTGGACACCTGGCCTATGCTCAATAGTGAAGTCGAAGCCTTGTAGACTTATGGACCACCTAAGCAACTTTGGATTCTCCCCCTTCATGTTCATTAGCCACTTTAACGGCTTATGGTCAGTCTGCACAGTGAAGTGGGTCCCATAGAGGTAGGGCCTCAGCTTCCTTAGGGCCCACACAACAGAGAAACATTCTTTCTCTACCGTGGACCACCTGAGCTCTCTGTCCTTAAGCTGGCGACTAATAAAACCGATAGGGTGTTCCTTACCCTTCTCATCTACTTGTGATAGTACAGCTCCTATCCCAGTGTCAGAGGAATCCGTCTGCACGATAAAAGGTCTTTGATAATCCGGGGCCCTAAGGACAGGGACCTGGCACAAGGAGTCTTTTAAGCCATTGAAGGCCTTCTCACACTCGTCAGTCCAAGTTACCTTCTTGGGTTTCTTCGGAGTTGTGAGGGCAGTCAGAGGAGCAGCTATGGTACCATAGTCTGCCACAAAATTGCGGTAATACCCCGTGAGTCCTAAAAAGGCTCTCACTTGGGTTTGCATAGTGGGGGTAGGCCAGTCTTGTACTGCTTGTACTTTACTGGGTAGAGGCTGTATCCTCCCTCCACCTACTTCATGTCCAAGGTAAACCACTGAGCCTTGTCCAATCTGGCATTTACTAGCCTTTATGGTCAAGTGGGCTTTCTGAAGAGCCTGGAGCACAATCCTGAGGTGTTTCATATGGTCTTCCCAGGTGGCACTGAAAACTGCTATATCGTCCAGCTATGCAAGACAGAATTCGTCCAACCCATTCAACACATGATTCACAAGCCTCTGGAAAGTGGCAGGTGCATTCTTCAACCCGAATGGCATTACCCGGAATTGGTAAAGGCCGTCTGGAGTAGAAAATGCTGTCTTCTCCTTGGCATGCTCTGCTAAAGCTATTTGCCAATAGCCAGCAGTGAGGTCAAACGTGCTGAGGTACTTGGAGGCACCCAAAGTATCCACCAGCTCATCTGTTCGAGGCAAGGGGTGTGCGTCTGTCTTGGTGACAGCATTCAGAGCCCTGTAATCCACGCAGAACCTCAATTCAGAAGTGCCTGCCTTTGGAACCAACACCACAGGACTGGACCAAGGACTACTAGAGGGTTCAATCACCCCAAGGTCTAACATCTTGTTGACCTCGGTCTTAATATAAGACCGCACTTTATCTGACATCCTGTATCCCCTACTTTTGGTAGGTACACTGTCTCCTGTGTCAATGTTATGTTTGCACCAAGGTGTCAAACCAGGGGACTGTGAAAACAGGGGGGAAAACTGCCTAAGCAAACTTTTCACCTCAGCCTGCTGATCAGAAGTCAGGTGAGGGGCCACTCGGACACCCTCAACGGAGCTATCTGAAGGACCGCTCTGGAACAGGTCGGGGAGAGGTTCAGACTCCTCTTCCTCAACGTCTGACGCCAGTAGCAGTGCTGCGATTTCGACTCTTGGGACGAAAGCCTTCAGCCTATTCACGTGAAACACTTTTGGAGCCTGTCCAGGCCTTCCAAGGTCCACTAAATAGTTCACCTCACCCAGGGGCTCCACCACTGTGTAAGGGCCTGACCATTTGTCCTGTAAAGCTCGAGGCCTTATTGGATTCATGATCAGGACTTGCTGACCAGGTGTAAAGTTGATGAGGGAAGCTTTCTGGTCGTACCAATGTTTCACCAGCGCTTGCCCTGCCTTCAATTTATCACTAGCCAAGCCCATCAGAAGTACCATCCGTTTTCTGAGCCCTAGCACATAATCAACTACATTGGTAGTAACAGTGGGAGTGGGCATCTCCCATCCCTCTTTGACGATGGCTAAGGGTCCCCGTACGGGATGACCGAACAGAAGTTCGAAGGGGCTGAAGCCAACACCCTCCTGTGGTACCTCTCGGTAGGCAAACAGTAAGCATGGTAAAAGAAGATCCCATTTTCTTCTCTGGGGCTCCTCCAGAGCCCCAATCATGCTCTTTAACGTTCTGTTGAAACGTTCCACCAGACCATTGGTCTGGGGGTGGTATGCAGAAGAGAACTTGTAGGTGACCCCACATTCTTTCCACATAGCCTGCATATACTTCGACATAAAGTTGCTGCCACGATCTGACACAACTTCTTTAGGGAAGCCAACCCTAGTAAATATGCCAAGTAAAGCTTTTGCAACTGACTTGGCAGTTACATTTTTCAATGGGATGGCCTCAGGATACCTGGTTGCATGGTCGACCAGCACCAGGATAAACCTATTGCCCGAGGATGTTTGCGGGTCAAGGGGACCAACGATGTCGATCCCTACCCTTTCAAATGGTACCCCCACAACTGGGAGCGGTACCAACGGAGCTTGGATTGTCGCGCCAACCTTACCAGACAACTGGCAGGAGGCACAACTCCTGCAGTGACTTTCTACTTGCACCCCCATCTTGGGCCAGTAGAAGTGCATGGATAACCTTTGCTTGGTCCTCTTCATACCAAGGTGACCAGCAAGGGGAACTTCATGCGCCAACTGCAGGAGGAAGGGCCTAACAGCAAGGGGAACCACCAACCTCCTATGGTCTCCTTCTGTAGACTCTGTGGGCTAACTATACAGGAGTCCACCTTCCCAATAAATCCTATGCTTCCCAGGAGGTTCACCCTCAAGCTGGGAGCAGGCCTGTCTCCTTAGGCCTTCCAGAGATGGGCACTCACGTTGGCCTTTACTGAATTCGTCCCTATCAGGACCTCCTTCAACTAACAAGTCTTTTAGTTCAGGATGATCGTTGGGGTCGAATACTTCAGGCATCGCCACCTCCTCGTCAGGCCCGGGCGATTGACCAACTTCCTCCACCGCAGTGGTAGGCGAGCTCGGGGGAATATTCTCTTTCCCTCGTTTTGACTTGTAGACTCCTTTCGCCTTGGGTTTCCCCTTCGGCTGGGGCGGCGTATTGGACTTGGCCAATGCTGCCCGTGCTTGAGACCGTGTGTAGGGTCTTTCGGCAGTGTCTCCTACGAGCCCTAAAGCTCTGAGATCATTACCCAACAAGACCTTTCCCGGGACGTTTCTCTGAATGCTCACTGGAATCCTGACTGCTGTACCATTTAAAGTAAGATTTACAGGGATCACGGGAAACATACGGAGGGGGCCGTCAGCCAACTTAGTGGGCATCAGAGTAGCTCTGGCAACTTCCTCTGAGTCTACCAAGGTATAATCCACTACAGTGCGACTGCACCCACTATCCCTAAGAGTTGGAGTATCCACTCCATTGATCAGCACACTGTCTTTAAAGTAGTGCTTGGTATTATCCGGAATCCTAGCATAAGCCTCTGCGACTTTAGGCTCCCAGGAACCCAGGGACACTAAAACTACCTCAGCCTCTATTCCGCTGGGAAATGAGTCTGAGGAGAAGGATGCTCCTGTAATCTCTTCTTCCTCGTAGGAGGAGAAGGCCAGATTAGCGGAGTGGACCCCCAAAGGTCTAACCTTACAACGGGGATCCCCCTTCACATGGTCAGTTGCTCCACAAGAAAAACAAGCCCCAGTGGGTCTGTTTACGTAGGGAGGCTTATTGTAACCAGAGTTCTGTTTTGGAGGCGAACCTCCACTACCCTGTGAGTTCTCTTGTGCCTTACCCTTGTTTTTCTTTTTGTGGCCCTTATGGGAAGAAGATTTAGCAGATTCCCCACCCTCCATATCTTTGGACTTTTTCCCTTCCTCCTGCTTACCAGGATGAGTTTTGTCCTTATGGGACACTCGATGTGACACCCATAAGTCTGCTGCAATGGCCAGCTTCTTAGGATCTATCTCCTTCGAATCGGCCAAATGCTGCTTAAGCTCCGGGGAAGAAGAAGCAAAAATATGTTCCAGCATGACAAGATTTATCATGCCTTCGAAGGTAGAAACCTTATAACCTTCGACCCAGCCAGTTAAGTTTTTCAAAGATTCAGCGACATAAGATACCCAAGTACCACCTTCCTTTTTCTTATACTCTCGAAAACGCTTTAAATATTGGGCCGGAGTCTTCCCAAACTTTAAAATGAGAGTTTGCTTTAACATTGCAAAATCAGCTCGCTCAGCCTTCGACATTTCCATAATGGCACTACAGCCAGAATGGGGCAGTCTACTGAGCAACCACGCAATCTTATCAGCATTGTCAACTTCTTGAACTTCGCATGCATACTCAAACGCATTCAGCCAGTCCATAATGTCATTCCTTTCTTCATACACACTGAGCAGATCTTTCGGAAACCGTGGATGAGAGGAAGCCCCACACCCATGTCCAGGACCCTTGGACCCATTTGCAACCTGAAGCTTGGCCAGTTCCAACTGGTGATCCCTGTCTTTCTGTTTTTCTGCCTGTTCGATTTTTAGTTTGGCTATGCTGAATTCAAGCTCCTGCTGCCTAAACCGCAGCTCTTGCTTCTTGAATTCAAGCATAGCCTCCCCATCAGCACTGGCAGAGGAAACATTAGACATCACATCCTCCCTGTCCTCGTGGTCGCGATGGATCAGTGCAGCGGCAGAACCGTTGGTTCTACCAGTGAGAGCAGCCCCACCACCTTCTGCACTGTCCTTAGAAGTTATAGCGTCAAACTGCGCTTCTTGCCACGCCACGATTCTTTGGATCATTTCCAATTTAGTGCCTTGAGAGGAAACACCTCTCTCCGCACACATCTTCTTCAATGTTTCTGATTTGGAAGCATTTAAAGTTAACAAGGTATTTGTTTCCATACTGTTTGATAGGACTATGGCCTTTTAAAGTTATACTACAACAATTCACTACGTGTACTGGTTGGAATAACCTGAAATGCCCTAGTTCGAGCGCAACACTGGATACCTTCAGTCGTATCCCACCGCTGTACACCAATTTGTTAAGACGGATTTCTGAACTCTGTCCTGGTGGCGCAGAAGTTCAGAAGGCCAACCTAATTACTTGGAATAGGGTAACCTCTGGACAAGCCAGACCAATCAAGGTAGCGATCGCGGCGGTCAAGACTAGGTCTCAAGAGGGGTGAGGGTGACTGAAAGCCCGCAGTGAGCACACAAAGCAAGAGCGCTTACAAACTACTCCAAACAGTTGTTATATCAAAAATAGATACACATTTATTTTAAGGCCTTTAAAATAATGACCGTAGCGAGAAAATCACAATATCACAATATTAAACCAACACATACCATATCAACACAATAGATATACAAATACACAGTCGCAAGCGTTTAAAGCACGAAATATGTAGTCCACCTGAAAGGAAAGGAAAACAGGCAGTGCGATAACGCTTTAGACTCAGTTCGCCTTCAGAGGCACCTAACTAGATGGAAGTCCGAGCCCTGCGAAGAGTGGAGCCTTGTGCTCAAAGTACCTGCCACGCCGGTGCCAACGGGCAAAAGGGGAAGCTCTTCGGAGGAAGTCAGGCAGTTCGGGTTAGTGCACCGCAGAAGGAGAACAGGTTCCGCAACTCAAGCGCAGCCTCCACAGCGGGCAGAAGCAGAGCGCGAGTACGGCCAAAAGGGTGCTGTTTTTACACAGCAGGGAAAAGCAATGGGATACTGCAGGAGGGCGACCAGATCCTAGCTAAACTACTCACCGGTCCCCGAAGCAAGCAGACCCAGGCTTCTCCACGTTAGTTTCAGCAGCTGGCAGGTTCAGAAGAGCAGGGAACGCCTCGTAGTCGTGTAGAGCAAAAAGACGTCCCAATCGACGAAACCAGCACAGTTTGTTGCCGCAGCAGGACAACGGAGCGGCCGTGTGTATTCGAGCCAAATGTACACTCCTCCCTTCAGACTTGGGAACGCCAAGTGTACGAAGCGTGGGAGAGTGACCAGGACTCGAAATACAACACAACCTGGCGGCGGTTACAGAGCAGGACTCCCTTGTAAGCTGGTCAGTCAACTGGATGGCCCAGAGACACTTCCGAAGGCTTACTTGGCAGGAGATGATGAAGTCGCTGGGAATAGCTGTTCCTGCTATTCCAAAGGTCGAAGCACCAGTACAGGCCTTCTGGTTCGATCAAAGGAGGAAAGGGTTTCACAGGACGACAGCAGTGCAAAGGAGGAGTCCTTCAGCGGGTCACCAGCGATTCCTCGGTCCAGCCTCTTGGTTGCAGGATACTTGGCTCCTGTATTCCTTCGTTCGTGAGAACTCAGGAGATCGACATGGTAGTGGTGTTTCCAGCCCCCTCTTATCCACGGTTCCCTTCGCGCCAAAACGGAGGGAAGCCATCAACACACATACCATACGTGGACCAATCACGGACCACGGTGGTCCCAGGCATTCACACCACCCTAGACTCTCTGGCACCCAGGATGTGTATTGGGACCAGACATCCCAGCCCACACCCTGGAGGCACAAAAACGACATGTAGAAGCCCGCGAAAGCAACCACGTTTCGCGGGAAAGTACATGCCCAAATAAGGAAGGCCCCGGGTCTCTCGACCTGGGGAAGGTGAAGGGAGCAAGACGGTTAGTGGACAAGACAAAGGAGCCTCGTGGTCTGGCCATTTTGGGAGCCAGGCCACCATTTTGGGTTCAGTGCGAAAAACGTGCTCAGAACGCCAAAAGGAGCTCAAAATAAACAAAACGATCGCTGCCACCATTCGAGTCCCTGAATGACTTGCACCGATCAAATACCATCCTAAAAGAGTATCTAGGGCCTGTAGAAGACTAGAGACCCAAGAGAGCTGTAACTTAGCTTACAGTGCCCTCTTGTGTCATGTTGCACTAAAGCCGCAACATGATAAAAGAAACTACGGGAAACAGCGTTCCCCGGTACTGACTGTCTTAAGGGCATGTCAGTTTCCCCGTAAGAAAAGGAGCGAAAGCCCAGAGGAGTGCGGCAGAAGGCTGCACTTCTCTGGCAAAGTCAAGAACAAGGTGAAAAACAACAGCAAAAAGTTTAGGGGTTGCCACATGGAAGGAAAATTACCTACAATTACGAAATCTTTCCTAACACACAGTGCCTGCTTATATAGCACAGCACGTCACCATTGTTCATGTGCAAAGCAGACAATAATGTCTATTTGATATAAAATGCCTAATTCATTGAATCCAACCCAAATCAATTTAGCGTGGAGTGTTATTTTTCCCTACGGTGTTTAAACAGTCCAAGCACTTACTACACATGCCATGTCAAAGGACTCACTATAGAAGAATCTGGGCACATTTGTCTGCTTTATAGAGAATACCACTATATGCATTGCTATGCAAAGTGTACAACAGTATGTTCCACATTGCAAAGAGGATAGAGGTAGATTTAAGTTGCACGGGTGTTACTGACCAGCCATCATATGATTCACTCACTGATAAAGATGCTTCTATTAGATTGTGTTGTCTCTTGAGTCAATGTGTATTTGGTTTTGCTAGCATCAAGCAAAGGGCCTGCATGTTCTCCTGCATCATGGATCCACGGAGGTTGTCTGAGAAAGAGGAGGTGGGAGCAGGAGAGTTTACGTAGTGTTGGTGAGAACCAGAAGGCAATTCTCTGGGATGAGCACACAGATGAGATACAGTTTGCCGGTGGGTCCCCTGGAATATGGGACCCTACGTTCATTTGAGTGTAAGAGTCAATGAGGTTTGGAGGCTTTCTTGGAAGAGATACAACAGGACAAGCTCCTAGTGTGGAGGGATAGAACGTTCCAATGCTACACTGTGACAAGGGATGTATGTCTCACCTTCCTGTGTATTCAGAGGAGCTGCACAGGAACAGGTGTCTGATGAAATGAAGGAGGTGGGGGATTATTTTCATACATCCTCTCATCATTTTTGAGTGCCTTAGTTTAATTCCAATGCACTTCATTCACTTGAATGACGTGTAGTGGCCCATCGAGCACCATTGTCATTTCTGCCATGGTGGTGTTGCTAGGTCAGGAATAGGTCCGGAGCTACGCTAATGTTGAGACTGTCAGGACTTGGGGCTAGCTAGCCTTTTGGTTGCAGCTCCTGGGCTTCTATCCGGGGCTATAACCAAAAGACCCGAGGCTATAACCCCCTCAATCCCCCCCACAGCAATGCCTCTGTGTGCCACCCTCCCTTAGACGATATTGGCAAATACACTAGAACATTGCTCAGAGAGCGAATTTTGTATGCCATCCATGTTCTGCTTTGCACCCCTACCATTCACAGGCAAGACATTGGCATCTGTGAAACACTTTTGTCTTATTCTAGAAAATGTGCATAATCTTAGTTCTCAACTAGTCACCGCATCATAGACATGATTCATTGGCAAACTGCCAGCCCCTTTAATGTTGACAGGGCCAACGCTTCGTCGCCCTCTCTTCTGATGTATATGGTGATGAATTTCAAAATACAACTTTGCTAGGATACATTTTGAAATGTAAAAGTTTGAAATTACAAAAGTTTTGAAATCAACATTTTGAAATAATATAAAAACAGAAGTAGCCAGTAAAAATAAACAGGAGGAAGAGGTAGTTTGGTTGCAGGAGAGGCTGTCCCCTCATTTCAATATTGGAATACAACTTTTGAGAAACGTTCCGAAAGAAACATGGTTTTGGGAAAAGAATGAGGAAGACATATTGAGCTCTGGAAGGAAACACATAGGGGTAATGTGGCAAAGTCACTTCAAGGAGGCAAGAAGGGGAAGGGACCAGACAGACCCTGACAGCTGAAGACCGCCACTCCCACCACAATGTGTGTGAATACAGGGATTTATTAGTTTTGTTTATTCATTTATAAAGTGCACAAACAGCCCAGAGGCATCGAGGCGCTGTTACAGAACCAGTTACTTGCAGTACAGATATAAGCAGAGACAGTAAGGAACAGTAAACAGTAGTCAGTACATAATGCGAAACTGGCTAGGCAAACACCCATGTTTTGAGGGATCTTCTGAATACCCAGCATGACGGTTCTGCTCTTAATTTGGGCGGCAGGGAGTTCCACTGTAGGGGAAGCTCAGGTCCCCAACTTTGGAACATTTAAATTTCGGTTGGCAGAGACAGTGCGCATATGGGGTGCTTGTTGGCCTCAATGACTGGGATTTGGTAATTTTCTGAGATAGGTATGGAGGAGCCTTATTGGATAAGCACTTATGCATGATGGACACAGTTTTGAGGATAATCCGTTCGCAGCTTCAGAGCCAGTGGGCTGCTCTTCCCGCAGCCGATATGTGTTCCCGTTTGGGAATATTGAGGGCTGCTGTAAGGGAATTATTTTGAATGACTTGTATTTTCTGTAGGTGTTTAGTGGAGGTGCCAGCGAAGAGGATGTTACAGTAGTCGAGTCTGTACCCAATGACTGCACGTGCTATAGTCAGGCTGCTGTCCATAGATAAGAAGGGTCTTGAGGCATTTAGGAGTTTTGTGGTGTATGCTGCCGAGGATGCAATGGCGTTCCTGTGGCGGGATAAGGAGAGGGTAGCCTCAAGGTAAACACCAAGCATCTTCACTGTGGAGGATACAGTCAGAAGTCAGAGGATACAGAAGATGTCATCAATTGTGAAGGCTGTATGTTGATAATTATGTTTTATAAGTACCAATGGTGGACTTACTAGGAGGATTTCTGTTTTATCCCCATTCAAGGCCTGAATGGTGGAATAGGTGGTGTTGAGGGTGTTGGAATCTTCATCATAGTTACCAGAGAGTGGGAGGAGGATGTGTGTGTCATCTGCATAGTTGGTGTATGCTATGCCTATGGAATCCAGGATGTTAAAGAGAGGTCTGCTAACATGTTATAGCGCGTGGGGGAGATGCAGGAGCCTTGTGGTACACCACATGAGATAGGTGTGGGAGGTGCACTGGTGTTCTCCACAAACACTCTCATAACTCTCCCTTCTAGAAAAGATGCTATCCATGAGGTAGCTTCCAGGACGAAGTTGGCCAGAGTGTTGAGGTGGTGGCACAAAATGCTGTGGTCCACCATATCAAAAGCGACTGATAGATCAAGGAGGAAGTGCTGGCTTACTCTCATCCCTGATCTCATCCATTTGATTTTTCAAGTCTAGCAATGTCGATTCCATGCCATGTCCTGGGCGGAAACCAGACGGGAGCATTCCCAGGTCATGGTTGAATTGAAGGTATGCCTGAACCTGTAAGTATGCAGCTTGGTCCAGAATTTTCAACAAGAAGGGTACAGTCATGATAGGCATACAATTGCTGGGTACTTCTGGATATAGCAAAGGTTTTTTAATAGCAGAAATACCCATGCTTCTTTCTGTAGCAAATGAGGCATTGATGAAGGCAGTGAGGAATGGTGAGAACGTTTCTGAGCAGTATTTTTTGATGGTGGTGGGACAGACATCCCCTTTGCATCTGGAGGTTTTGAGACCCTTCATGATGGCAAGGACTTCAGGTTCAGAGATTTCTATGAATTGTAAAGGTGGGATTGTGGGGATCACAGATGTGGGAGAGGAGTCAGCCTCTGGGACATGGGGCGGGTTGTGCAAGTTTGCTTGATTGGTGAGTATTTCATCTTGTATTTCTTGGTGCACTAAGCTTCATCTTTGATTAGGGAAGGTGGGGTGGCAGTGTTTTCCAGTTCCCTGAGGATGATGATCTCTCTGGTGTTGGACTTGGCGTTGGTGATTATGACATTAAAGGCCGAGGTTTTGGCTGAAATAATGACTTGTTTGTGTGACTTTACAATCTTAGAGTACTCTAGTCACATGGCGTCAGATGTTTTTTTTTCCAAGTTGACTCAGCCAAGCATTTTTATTTATTCCTAAGCTCAAGGAGTTCTGAGAAGAACCAGGATTTAGAATGTTTAGCAATTTTGGATTTGCAACAGCCATGGTCAATGTAGATGCATAAAGATGGGTCAAGGTAGTAGGGGATTCTAGTGCATGCTTGGTGGACGGTGATAAGGCTGCAGAGCAAGCAGGGAGTTTGGCAATCTGGAAGAGATTATGAAGTGGGTGCATTTGGGAATTCTTTCCAATGGTGCAGCTACAAACACGTTGTGGCAAACCCAATATGTCTGATTTTGTAAATGTAAAGGACACACCCTGGGGAGAAAGAAGGGCTGCACGAATAGTACTGTAGATAGATTTACAAAGCCAGACGAAATGGCCTTTCCACGCAGGGCCATCTTAAGCACTTTTGGGGCCCTGGGTACGGACATCTTTGGGGCCCCCCTCCACCAAACCAAACGAATTAAGGGATCAAGAATAATGGTTGCACCCCCACCCGTTGCGCTCACAACCTATAGGTTGATGTGCTGTCTCATAGAATAATAAACATGTTTACTCCCTTTAAGTCCCCTTACCTTCTTCATTCTTGCTCTAATCAGAATGATCAACAAGTAGCATTTGAAGACCAACATTAGCAGTCTACGAATAGGTTACTGCTCTAGTACATACAGGATAATTGTTATCAATAACATCCAGGAAGGTGTGCAGCCTGTAGTATCAATGCAGGGCCATATGTAAAAAGTACATGTCACCCATAATAGACAGAGAACTCACATTAGCTGCCTCACAGGATGCAAAATTGCTCATGCATGTACAGAGGAGACCAATTGGAAGGAAGGAGAACCCTACACATACCATAGCATGGATAGTGGATGCAGATTAGAAGCTACCAGGAAGGTGTCTTTATCCAGACAGATTGAGATTAGAAGTGGGATATGGTTTTCAAATAGTGTTGCCATTAGATATCAAAGGAACAAATGCCTCTGGTGTGCGATGTGAATATGCTCACTATGAAAGTGGAAGCAACCCTATAGCCAGTGAAACCATGAATAAGTATTTTATAAAGATCATGCCATGAGAAGGAAATCATTCTTAAGGGCTGACAATTTTGAAAGGTTTAGGGACTGGCAATATAAGATTAAATAAAATGCCCAGGATTAAGGGCTGAAGGGGTGAAGCTGGGATTTGTGCCAACACTGCAATTTCTGCATTTGAGCACTTTCTTTTCCAGTTCTTACCATTAACTAAAACAATCTCATTTTATAAAATTGGACTTGGAATTTACACAAATCACATTACCAAACATGGCCATTTTTAACAAAATATTATAGACGGGTTCTATGCAAAATGGGAATGGTTCTAGCTTCATTCGCTCCATCATAAAGGGAAGTATATAAGTACCAGCATACCAATCGATGTGATTTAACAAATGTAATCTGGGTTTGTCTTTTGCATTTCAAAGCTTTAAATACTTCCAAAACAATGGCTTGTGACATTTTCATTTATAAACGTGCATAAAAACCATTGACTTTTACCAAAAAGTTAACCGTTTTGTGTGTCAAACAAGCAGACCTTGAAATATGCTTGCCTAATGCCTGCAACATCTGCTCCGCTCTCTTCTGTCTACCACCCCTTCCACTCAAATGGTCTACATAAGAAGAAAGATCAAGTAATGGGCTAAACAATGCCAGAAGCATGCAAGAAGGCAAACCTCACAGAAGACAGCAAAGTAATGTAAGATATATTAAATGATTTGACCAGGATCACTGGATCATCTGATGGTAATGCCAGGATACAAGCATGAACGCTTTCGTTCCATAGTCTTGAATTTGGATACTTATTCACCTCTTGGACTAACAGTTTATGCCATCGTTGAAGGCGATTGCTTAGGTTTTACAACACCTCATCTGAACAAACCAATTTCTAGACCTTCTCCATATGGATGACATGTTAGTTTTTATAGCATTCCCTATCTGGTACAGGTACATTGCTGATACCAGCAGATGTTGTTCTGCAAAACCAAGTATATATGCGTCAGGTATATAAACTTCAGGCATAGGAAAGACTCAGCCAGCCTTGCTGGAATGTGATATTCTAGTTTTGCATATGAATACATATCTCTGCAATGGGTGCTTCACACACTGAGCTAACTTCTGAACCATTGTGGCACTCAATTTATCAATATGCATTTCACTGTTGCCTATTGCACATGATCAACATAATTCCCACAGGAAGGAAAGAATGCTACAGAGTTGTGCCGTAAGGAACACACAAACTATGTATACCACAGTGAACACAGAAATCAATACATGATGAATTGATCAAGGCAGAATGTACTTGTCAAAACAGAAAGGCAATGGGTTTAAGGACTCAGCAGCACCCCATAAAATATCCTGATGTGTGCAATTTAAGACTAATTAACAATGTAATCTTACTTCTTCAGCTCAGGCAGCCTTTTTGGGGCCCCCTCCAAGGTGGGGGCCCTGGGCAAGTGCCCCTTTTGCCCTCCCATAAAGACGTCTTTGTTTCCCCGGTTTGCCTTTAAGTGAGCCATCAAGTATGAACCACCTTTCCCCCATTTCTACTTCTAACTCTCAAACAAGTGTACATTTCCACAATGAGAGGCGCTTCGCCTCTGTGAAAAATGCTCCCAGCATCCTACTGAACGCTGGGAGCCAGTCGAGCATGCTCCGAGCACACACGCATGCCTGAGTGCCGGCCAGTGCAGCATTTGCATTGTCGCGGAGTCCCCAGGACTTACCAACCAAGGTGCCATGCAGACTTCCCAAAAAAAAAACTGCCTTGACACGATCTTTACATGCTCATTGTATTGAGATCCGAGCCCTGGGTGAATGTTCAATGAGATTCAGTGGTGTTCGAAAAACACATTCTTGCTTTTCAAAGCATTTAGTAGTGGAAAGCAGAAAGACAGGGGTTGGATGGGGGTGGGTGTAGGGTGTGACAAGGGAGAGAAAAGGGGGGAGAGGGGGAGAGGGGGAGAGAGGGTAAGAGAGAGATAGAGGGAAGAGGGGAGAGGGGGAGAAAGAGGGACATGGGGGAGAGGGAGAGAAACGTTGGAGGGACGAGTGTGGAGCAGGTAGAGAGGGAGAGACAGGGCTACGAGCGAGGGAAGGGGCTAGAGAGGGAGAGAGAGATTGAGAGAGGGGAAGAGAGGGAGAAAGAAGGGCGCAAGGGAGAGAGAGGGAAGAAAGAGAAGGGACAGAAGGGGTAGCGGCAGAGAGAGAAATAGAGAGTGAGAGGGATTAGGAGAGAGAGAGGGGTAAGACAATGAATACGAATACGTGTGGCTGTGATTGTATTGGTACGTGTGCTTGTAGGTGGGCCTACAGAATTAAGAAAGATACACTACAAATAACTATCCAATAGGCTATATCTGCAAACTCGTAAGAGTTCTCCTAAGCGTGCTCGGCCTGGTAGAGTTGCTTGCTGTTCGTTTATTGTATCTATCGCAGCCAGGATCACTTGGTAAACATTCTCTGTAATCAAGGGAACGTTGCTTTGTGGTAAACGAATAAATATAATAACATGCCACAAGTTGCTGGTTACCCGCGCTTCAAGAAAAAAAAAACATCTGCAATTCCCCCACACAATGACTACGAGTTCAAGTGATTTAGGGGAAGTGTGAAATTTCCCCTACGAAACAGACTCTCGCCTGACAAGCAGATTGCCTAGGAAATATGAAAACAGATGTTTGAACAGGAAGGCGTTTTAGCAGTTACAGCTATGCAAACATGCCCTGCATGTAGTCGGCTTCCGGAAGTCCCTCTCAGAGAGAACATCGCACTAAATGAACATTCAAAACGTGTCTGTAATGAAGCAGAAATCAAGTTATGCCCCCAGCCCCGTGTCAGACATGTTTTATTGTTGAAGCTTTCTTCGATTGAGTTATGTCTGGGTGCTAATTGTTCGGTTGTCTAGACAGTGATGATGTTATAACCGAACTATGCCCACAGATTCACGTTGTCATGCTTTCCAGCGTTGCAGTGAATCATGTTGAGGCGTGTAAGGGTCTCCCTTCAGATGCACGTCACATGTTTCAGCCTGTGCAGACTGAACGCTTTGCCTTGTGTTTGCATTCTAGTTGAATATTGTTAGTAACAGAATTAAATACTACAGGACGTGTCATGGTCAGAGGTTGCTCAGAGCTGGCACGTTGGAACCCTTTCTTCTCAGGGTTTAAAGTTGAGCAATTTTCATCCTTCTAACTTGTTCCGTTTTACATTTCTGTTTGTCATTATAAAATGTTTTAAATGGTACATCTTCTTACACACAGTTTTACGATGTCTCTGCAGTAGATCCACTGGAGTAACTTTACTGAAAATATTGGGAGGGACATGACATCTGAAAAAAAGGTGCCCAAGCCAAATGAATTGGGTCAAAATGGTGTGCCATGGAAGTTGGGGGGGACAAACACCCCTGCCCCCGCCCCCCTAAAATTACGCCCATGAGTTGATCAAGATCTGTGAAAACATAGTGAGCTGAACTCAGAGTACAATTCATTAAAACCTTTTGGCTCTTTTTTTTTCGTTGAGTAGAATGAGTTGTGGCTTTGTTGCGGAAAAGTCTCCCTGAACACGCCATTAACTGATTTTGCATCCCCCTGCCACCGGCAACACCAGCACATCTAAATTGTGGAGATGGAATGCAAGACTCCTGTACATCTGCCTCGGGAGGACAGCTCAGGGGCAACGTGCTCACCTTGGAAGCAAGACAACACTGAGCAACACAGGTTCGATCCCCGGGTCTGCGCTTTGAAACCTCTGGGTATTGAGGGTGTTATAAATAACCAAACATATCATATCCCTCCTACAACTCTGAGCAGCCCACCTCCTGACACCCATCATCAATGCTCACCTTTGTGGCTTGTCCGGTGCTGGTCTGCTTGTTAGGTGAGAATGCAGGCATGTGTGAGTTCATACATGTGTCTGTTTGAATTTAATAAGCATGCCTGATTTTTTTTGGTAATTATGGGTCTATTCCCACCCATTTCGGTAGTTGGAGGCTTTAACCTTTTCAGCAGCTGATGGATGCCTCAGTACAAAATATCCAGGAGAACCACTGTTACAGAAGAAAGGGCTTTATATGCAGGGGAACAATAGGCTAAGCTTCAGTACATTTGACATGCATTGAATCTGCCCGTCACCCACTGCACCCATTGATGGAGACCAAGCAGATCTCTTGCACAGAATATGTCTTTAGACACAAGGGACCTTCCCATTCATAAGGCTTGTAACGGTTTATTGAGAAGACACCCTCAACACAGGGATTTCCTTCCTTCCCCACTTAAGGTGTGACACAACAAACTGTTTAACTGATTCTTTTATTCAGCCCAACTTCAGACACATATCATGGCCTTTGGGTCCCTCCCCTTGAGCTAACAATGAGCCAAGAACCCGGCGGTGTACGGAAAATATATTGGTATTTAATTAAATAAAAGTAATAGAAATTAGCACGCAAATGTCAAACACCACTTCATGCATGGCACAACACAATCAACTTCTCTCAGCATAAATGAATCACAAAAGTGAGTTGAAAAGAACACATCACAATTCTTCACTTTACGCAAATTTCACTTCAAGAAATAATGACACTGATCAATAATGAAAGCGATTATGATCTAGTGTTGTGTGATTTTGACTTTCCTGTGGGCATAAAAGGCTAGCAGTGGGATTTCAAGATTGGTATAAATACATATGGCAATTATGACCTGCACAGTTTTGCCCCCGCCCACTATAAAGAGAAAGGACAGCAGACTCCCCCACCTTTTGGTTTCCTAGGGCTCAGTTCTACCTACCTCTGTTTAAAGTTCAGGAAAGGGACTCTGGAAAGATAGGGCAGGGGTCTGATCACTCCACTGTCAAAAATGGCCCACCGCTCTCCACCAAAGGACCCAGTTAGGTCTGAGGCCTTCCTAGAAATAGACAGCTTCACCCAAAAGGAACTCTGAGCAATATCCTCTGGTGTTTCCTTCCAGCTGTCAGTTTGTAAATTTCAGCAGCATTCCCTGTCTCTCTCTCTCTGTCTGTCTGTGTGTCTCACTCTGCTCCTGCAGTCCCCCTTATATAGCAGAGATGACACCACCAATTTTACTATCTTGGGGAAGTACCCTGCAATAATTCCTGCAACTAGGATCGGACAGTTACCCTTCTCTATCCTCTGAAACCTAGCGTCCAAGTCAGGATTGGTTTAGGGGTCTGGAGCAACATATGTTAATTTCCATTTGCAATCGCCATTTGTTCTCCTTTCAAATTTTTGGCAAAAACGAGATATGTTTCACACCTTAATAATTTTACTAGCAACTGCCATAATATACTGGGTGTTAGTCTTAGCAGTGCACGGTGGTGGCGCAAGTCATGGTTGCTTAGCTTTCCATAACTGGCAAATTTCTGGGGTTTTTCGGTTTTACTTCAAACCATAACGTCACTTTAACAAAGTTTTTTAAAATGATTTTCATAGGTTTTTAGTAGCGCAACTTAATCATAACGTCCCTTTAATGTTTTTTTCACTAAATTTCATAGGTTTTTAGTAGCGCAACTTAACCATAATGTCCCTTTAACGTTTTTTTCACTGATTTTATATATTTATAAACTTTCTGTATTAGGTACAGTAAAAATAATTTATATATTTCTTTCTACACAGAAATGTCTACATTTGGCTGGAAGAAAATATTCCTCATGATGAAGTAAGTGAAAACATTGATACAGGTTCAGTCTTTGCATCAGGGCCACAGGGGATGCCACCACCAGCAGGTGTGAATGGGAGTGTGAACAAGGTACAAATGGGAAGCAAAATTAATACGCAGGATTAAAAGAAGTGCTTTTAATCCTGCAAGTTAATTTTGACATTTCAAAAATACACGGCCTGATGCAAAGACCAGCATTGCCCACACACACAATACACACAATACACACACACCCATCCTCTCAGACAAAGGTGCGCTTCACAAACTTCAAAACTCTGGCGCCTATGCTGAGCCTTCAGACACCCAGGGACACCTGTGGCGTAGGAGTAAAACGCTGTGGGGAGAATCGAGATGTAGCACCAGACCACACGTGTGTCTGGGGAGCAGGACTGGGTCCCCGTCAATTTGAACCTGCCTAGTCACTCGTCTCGTAGCACTTATCTTAGATCTCTGTGCCTTCTAGAATATGTACTATCATGCATGTATAACCGGAATTGAAAACCCTAAGAACCTCAATTTAAACTGATAGGACTTAAGAAAATAATCATTTGCTGAATGTCTCACCACTGTGGCCACCATGAGGTGTTCTCAGAAATAAGGGACAGTCTTCTTAAAAATGTAGAGCACAAACATGCTTTAGTTTACCTAGAAACCCACACGTGGTAACACTTCTGCTACAGGAGCATTTAAAAGCACATGACTGGGCATAGCAGAGTGTGAAGAGCAGTTGCGAAACCTGCTGGAAGCATGAGTTTTTGATGAACATTTGCATAGCTGTCAAGTGCTCCCATATCATGCCCGATAACACGAGCCTGTTCTTGCTTTTTACTTTACATGCTGGAATTTGTAGGCCTATACTCAGCACAGGAAACATGAAACTACAAATCCAATCATGCAACGAGAAAAGCCAAGAATGGCTCTTAGTGGCTTCATGGCAGCTATGCACTTGGACATCAAGTAGTGGCAAGGAGTTTCGAAAATGCAAGCAAGGCTCAAAAGTGCACTGACTGGACAGCAGGATAGGAAGATGACCATTAAATGTAGCGTGACGCATATCGGACTGAAACCAATGTTTAAACACCAAAAAATGTAAACACACCATACAGACATTAAAAATAATACAGAAACAGACCTTACAAAATCAACTACAGCGAATGCAGCAAAAAATGGATCTATTAAAATAATAGTGCATTCAGAAATATTATTGTCCCAAGTGTGGCATGTACTTCTAAGCATACATTGATCGATCGTACAAACATTTCCTATGCACCTTAGCGTTATTTTACTCTTTTTTACACATGTGAAATCAGGCAGCAGGGCGTGGCCATCTTTTGATAATCTTATCCATTCCCGCATCGCCCAAGGTGGACTGCCCTGGTGGCACTAATGCATATGCCCCGCCCCTGACTCTAACATCACCAAACCTAGTGATATGCTCCACCTATCTCCAGAATATTACTATACAGCGTAGTAAAACGCACCCAATCATCACCTACGTGATAACGTTACTTGACACAGAACCCGGAATATCAATGCACATCATTGCACAACACAGCGCGTCCCAATTTTGAATATAAACCGTACTTTTAAATGAAATACCAAATTGTACAATTTGTAAAGAACTTATATTTCATAATAAACGCTCAGAGAACATCCGGAGGCTTACACATGCAAGCAAATAGGTAATTGTTTTCTTCATTCTCGATCCACAAATATTTATCGTGAGTCACGCGGTGTTCCTTATGGATGTAAAAACGGATTGGACGCACTGTGAAGACTTTGGCATGAACTTCCGCTAGGCCACTACAAAAGATATGAAGTTGCTCCTTATCGCTGGTATGGCATACAGGCACATGGGCACGTGTCGATCATCCCAAAAAAGCGTCGCTGTAATCCAACCACTGGCGTATATCTGTAGCTGACGGTTTAAAAAAACATTAGTTGGTATCTGGAATCCATGACAATCGCAGAAAGTCAAGATGTAGCTGTTTAAAAAAAAATAACAGAAATATGTCTCAGTAACCAATCTTATTACAGTTTATCATTTTAACCATCAATTTGGGCCTCTGTTACAACTATTGATAAACACGAATGCCAAACAATGATGACTCAAACAAAAGAACATGCAAATTACTCTTCAGTTTGCTGTACACGTTACTGCTATGGAGTATGGTGAGCTTGAAATGGGATGCTATCACTGACGCTGCAATCAGAGAGCTAAATAAAACCAAAAAGAACAGATACACAGAATTTGTATTAAATCTTAGCGTTCAATTACGCTTTTGTGAACATGGGGGAACCCACTACTGCACTACACCCATCTCGATGCTGCACTGCCCATATCCCCACGACAAAACAAACTACACACACAAGTTCTAATTGTGTGTCATTGCAATATACCACACACAACACACAATACAATGTACCCCACCAATATTGTCACCGAATTATAATTTGACTAGTTTGTGTATAAAATCGTCCAAAGTAAAACTTAATAATATTCAGCATTTCCATTCTATCGGCATAAAACAAGCACTCCGTCCACTTCATCACATTTCTATTAAATGAAATTACATGTTCCTGTGTCCAATTTTTGAATGGTGAACATTATCATATTTGAAAGTCTTACATACCTCCCTTCATGCATTCCGTTCTCAATCCTCCCTTTGTTTCAAGGTCAAAAAACAATTAAACAATTGGGCCATATACCTTTTTGGCAAAGTTTGATGAAGATTCGTCCAGGGGGAGCGAAGTTATAAGCCGTCCAAAAAGTGCTCTTCCTATGGTATTAGCAATTTAACCATAACTACACAGCCACTACTGTGGCTGTGTAATAATATAGTAAAAAAAACTTTGTTAAAGGGATGTTATGGTTAAGTTGCGCTACTAAAAACCTATGAAATTTAGTAAAAAACACTTTGCCAAAGGGATGTTACGGTTCCAAGTAAAACCGAAAAACCTGTGAAATTTGGCAGTTATGGTAAGTTAAACAACCATAATTCACGCCACCACTGTGCACTGCTAAGACTAACACCCAGGACATCAAAGATGACATCACAAATGTCACAGCTTTTACTGACTTTCATAGGTTTTTAGTAGCACAGCTTAACAATAATATCCCTGACTTTATATCCATGTAACATAGAACATACTGAACCCCCGCTACTAAATTTGATGTCCGCGGACTCTTTGTATGCCCTACCCAGAAAGTCAGGGGGTATCTTAAATTGTTATATCATAACATATGAACACTGCACAAGTTCACAAACCAGCACACATACACATTATATGTAGTAATAAATAAGAAGTGTAACCCATATATGTAACACATCAACCATTGATTTAAATGCAATATGTTCTAAAATGGAATATACCAAAAGAAGAAAGATGGGCTTCCAACATAATTACCTCACAGAAACTCCACAACTAGGAACAACAGCAGAGCTACAAACCAGTAAGAACACAACTTACCAGAAGCTAGTAAGTGTACTTCATTTTACTTATATATTTCTAAAATGTCTGTATTAGATAAAAAAAAAGGGATATCATTTTCTTTCCTCACAGAAATGTCCAGTACTTTGGAGTGGCTTGAGGAGAATTTCCCACGTGAGAAAATGTCTGAAGATAGTGAACCTAATGGTAGACACTTTTCTATATAAACCAGTTAATAAGTATTACTTTATATACACTTAACATATAAATCTTTTTTTTTTGTACAGACAATACAAACATTGAAAAAAATAGTACACCAAAAGAAATATTCTATAAGACTCCAGCGCATGGAAGAAAAAATGGACATGCTTATGGCAAATTTCACCAATTTGAAAAACTTTGTGGAGGATCACTTGAAAGAAAAAACTAGATACCATTGTTCCACATGTACCTGTCCCCCCTCACCATATCCCAGTCAATTATCCCCAAACCCTCTCCATGAACAAAAATGTTGTGATGAGACTTCCATCCCTTCTTCACCTCATATGTACCTCTTGAAACCCCCAATTCTCCTGTGTTTGTCTCAATTTTAGCTTCCCGTGTCTTTCATAAATTTTACATCCATATATAATGAAGTAAAATTATTATATGTGTCCTAATTCATTTCTTGATTTCTTTTTTTTTTTTTTTTTTAAAGCAGTTGAGGTGTCCGCGGACAGCGCGGGTGTCCGGAATGTCCGTAATCAAACGAAAATGGGGGCATCCTAAGGACATTATACCTGTCCGTACTGTTCGCAGGAAAGTTGCAACTGTTCTAAGAACAAACGAGGTGTCCGGGATGTCCGCAATTAACCAAAATGGAGATGTTCTAAGAACATTATGCCTGTCCGTAATGTTCGCAAGCAAGTCCAAACTCTTCTAAGAACACATTCGGTGTCCGGGATGACCGCAATCAAACGGAAGTGCCGGTGTCCTAAGGACACTATACCTGTCCGCACAGTCACAGGCAAGTTGAAACTGTTCGAAGAACACACAAGGTGTCTGGGATGTCCGCAATTAACCAAAATGGAGGTGTCCTAAGGACACTATATCTGTCCGTAATGTTCGCAAGCAAGTCGAAACTGTTCTAAGAACACTCTTGGTGTCCGCGATGTCTGTATTTAATCAAAATGGAGGTGTCCTAAGGACACTATACCTGTCCATACTGTTCACTGGCAAGTTGAAACTCTTCTAAGAACACACTTGGTGTCCGGGATGTCCGCAGTTAATCAAAATGTAGGTGTCCTAAGGACACTATACCTGTCCGTACTGTATGCTGGCAAATAATTGAAACTGTTCTAAGAACACACTCGGTGTCCCGGATGTCTGCAATTAATCAAAATGGAGGTGTCCTAAGGACACTACACCTGTCCGTATTGTCTGCAGGCAAGTTGAAACTGTTCTGAGAACACACTCAGTGTCCGGGATGTCCAATTAACCAAAATGTAGGTGTTCTAAGAACACTATACCTGTCCATACTGCCTAAAGAACATCTACACACATGCGCACCACACCCGTAAGTTCTCCGAACATTGCACCTGTCCGTTAGTGTTCGCGTTGCTTGTGTTGCACTTTTAATTAATTTCAGGACCCGAACACTGTCCGTAGAACACCCTTGCGCATGCGCACAACCGTTCCTGTGCATTGAATGTCCTGCGAACACCTCTTCCATTCATGGACATGTTCATGGCGCCATCATGTGACTGCAACCACGCTGAGCGTGGGTCCTTAATTGCGCACACTGTCTGGGTCCCCGAACATTTTAAAAGTACCTTTTCGGGCAATCCGCAGTATTTTCATACTAAAAATGCACCATAGCACATGTCCCAGACAATAACCCTGACTTTCCACATATTTGTTATAATTTTTTGATTCCTTTTGGGGTGTTCATTCTGTCCGCTGACAGCGCGGCTGTCCACGAAATCCACGCTAGCGCCCTTTTAAAGGCCACACCCCAGAGCTCATCCTCATTGTGTTTCTGGCTACCTTACAGAACACAGTGCATTTTGCTGCCAATTTTTGAAGATTTTCTTCTGAATCCTGATGGCATCCATGGCTCCTCTACTACCACGTGCTACATCTGCCTCAGCGCCACCCCCACCCCCTCCACCACCACCACCTACCCAAGGGCATGAAGAGGGGAACAGGCATGAGAATGCAGAGGAGAATGAAGAGGATGATGAGGATGAGGTAGTGGAAGTCCCTACTAACAGCACTCGCCTTGATTCTTGGGTGTGGCGGTTATTTACCATTCATGGTAATGTACCCAAGACGCATGCGAACAAAGTCACCTGCAACAAGTGCAAAATGGTACTGAGTCACGGGAGGCCTGGTTCGTACAGCTTTGGTACGACTACTATGAAGCGTCACCTAAAGTCATTCCACGGTAGGGCTGTTTGTAAGGTTGTACCTTGCAACGAGCGTAGTAGGTTGAGTTCCTCTACTTCATCCTCTGTTTCTGCTCCTCTCACCACAAGAGACAATCATGTGGGAGAGCGCATCCCTCCAGCTGCCTCACAGGCCATTCACAATGCTGATGACCCTTACCTTTCGAGGGTCACAGTTTTGTGTATGTACTGCGACGCAGTACTCTGCAGGGGGGAGAGACTTCAAAGTGCTTTTGAGACTCTGATCTCAGAGCACGAGAAGACCTGCTCACTACCTAAGTAAGGCCCACCCTACATCTTCCTCTCTCCACCCGCCCTTTCTTATCCCTGTGGTTAGTGTCCCCCCCTTACCAACCTTTCCCCTACTCTCCTAGTGTGTCGTGTGTAAAAAACCCAAAAAGATACAAAACAAAAAAAAATTAAAAAAAGGCTCTTTTCAGAGCCGCCTTTCACAGTCAAAAAATAGAATTGGGAAATAAATTGAGCAGGCTACTGATTTTTATTTTTAGAAGTCCGTGGCCAGTTCGCAAACATCAAACAAATTTGGAGTGTTGCCCTATCAAAATATTGAACTTTTATCTGGGAGGAAGTGGTGGCTCTGAAAGGAGCCTTTTGTGGTATTTGTTTGTATTTAAAAAACTTAACAAAATCAACACCTACTGCAAAAAAGCTGGCTGTAATTTCCCAAAAGGACGCAATGCATCTTGTACATTTCTCAGAAAAATCTGATTACCAGCATAAGTAAGATGGACTCCATCTCTCCCAAAAATGTTTGTGCTACGAAACATAATATTTTCATTGTGAAAAGAGGACATGCCAACATCTCTTAGAAAGCCACAAACAGCCTTATTGACATTATGCCTAGCTTTCTCCATTTGTGGACCAAATGAAGACGAACGCAGCCACATTTGTCTTTGCGCAATACAAGAAAAAATTATTTGGGAATTTGGGAACATATCCATGTCCTTCCCAAGTCCTTCTTTCATCGCAAATTGCGAAGAAATTCCTGACACATGTCCCAAACTGTTCCC
The DNA here is from genome assembly GCF_040938575.1 of Ambystoma mexicanum. Lineage (NCBI taxonomy): Eukaryota > Metazoa > Chordata > Amphibia > Caudata > Ambystomatidae > Ambystoma > Ambystoma mexicanum. Next base: position 238,531,548 of record NC_090939.1, on the reverse strand, counting down.
TCCACAATGAATTATAATTATGTCTGGATGATGCTCTGTCTGCAAACTAGCACAGAGAGGTAGCAAGTCTAGCCACTTCATTCCGCGTACTCCATGCCAGTGCACTTCCACACGAGGGAATCCAAGATCTACAGCTACTCCACAGCGTTGTGCATGCACCTCCAACCAATGTATCCATGAGTCTCCCAAAATCCAGACAATCTGTTTTCTGAAAGACACAGGCATAGCTAACTGCTCTTCTCTCAGGAAAAAGACCTTCTGACAAACTATCTTCTTACACAACACACCCACCAAACTTTACTGATCAATTAATTCCTCTGCTCTTTCTCATTTGCTTGCCTCTCCACCCCAAAATCCCTGTATGTAATTCGCAGTGTCCACAGACTCCCGTTATGTCCACGGACATATCGTAACCTAGACAGTTCTTCTACCATTTCCACTTCACTCTCTGTGCCATTCCCTCATTGGATACAGCTAAACAGTCACACAACCATCCACCAATCACATTCAATACCTCTACATCTAACTGTATCATCAGAGTTCAGCACTTCAAATGTACTGTAGATTACTCTGAGTACAAGGTTTGCAAATTTGGGGAACTTTTCTAGCTGCACTCTTAAACCTCCGCGACTTAATATAAAAGTAATAACTCAATCGTGTCGCAATGATGTGTGTAGAAAGCGAAGACACAGAGTTCCCCCACTTCGCTTGTCAAAAATGAAACTATAAAGTTCTACACGCATCCATTACTGCGCCACCAAAAAAATATTGTTCAAAAGCAGTTGTTTGTTCATTTTCAGCCTTGTTTATTTTTAGTTGCAGCCCATATTGATGACACGTGTTTCGGCAATCTAACTTTGCCTTTCTCAAATCTGGGCAATTATTCTTATACAAATTACTATCCAAACTGATCAGTAAAGAATCAGTAAAGAACCAACAAAAATTCAATTTTCACAGTTATTTTAAAAAAAAGAAAAAAAAAAGGAAAAAAAAAATAAATAAATTCAAAAAGCATTATTTTAAACCATATCATAATGCAGAAATAAACAAATTTGTCATCATATATGTCCATCATGAGAAAATAATAAAATAATAAAAAGAGCGCACATACCAATATATGGTCCAGTTGCAAGGTAGGTGCATGCGTGGTGATTTAGTGTTCCGATGGAAATGGAGAAAGAGAGAGGTGGGGTAAATTAAATTAAAAGAAAAAGAGAGAGTAGAAATAAAAGGGGGTTAAACAAAATTTTAAAATTAAATAAGAGGGGTGGGGGGCAAAAATAGTTTAGCAATATGGTTAATGTCGTTTGTCCTTCCAAGTATCATTTGTTTATTAAGTGCAAGTATTGTCTAAAATAGAGCTTACCGATCTTTTGTTGTTCATGGTTTCTCTAAATGACGTGGGTGATACAAATGGAGAGAGTCCCGTCAGACTCGTGGACGAGGTACGTCCTGGTAAGGTAAAAAGAATGAAATATTGGGAATGGGTTGGTTCCCTCATTTTCCCGCTCGCAATTCACCATTTGCTGGTTTAGGGATTCGAATCTAGGCGACAGGTGCATTTGCTTTATTTTAAGGGTTTTAGTTAAAAAACGAAATTATAAGTTGATAAAAATTGCAACGTTCATAAGTGATCCTTTTTCTATGTGTTCTGCCATTCACAATGCATTTTTTACATAGCATGGACGCCGGCTACGGCACATATACACTTTCACTTCTTAACAGCAGTTCATTATATATTTGACTTTTTATTCTAGAGTTAGTGCGGCTCCATGGGCCGTCTCGTCTCTTTTGCGGATCTGAGACTGATAGGAAGGTAGGAATGGGTAGTCTCATGCTTAGTTAGAGCTTACCTGAAAAGTCACAATTCTGGCATCAAGCGTCGTGTATTTACTAGGCGTTCGCCTCCTACTGAATGGGGAGTATGTATGCTGTTACCAAGGTAATTTGTTCGTCCTACTTCGCTTTCCACCTTCTCCCTGCCGTCGGCCATAGATTGGGATACTTTGCCTCTATTAACCTGTGTCATGAGGTTACACGAAGTTTAGTTCCATGATGCAATTTAAACGCATAGTTATGCATTTAGCTTTACAAACGGAGCCCTTTTTGTTGTTGGCTCGTGTGAAAACCTAATAAATCTTTATTATTGTGTGATAAAGTCACGTGTATCTCCTTCACCCATAGTCTCATGGGAACTGTAGTTTCTGCTATATTTAGTAGCTTTTGATCAGTCCTTTAACTCAGTATGTATTGTTCTTATTTTTAAATTGTTGGTGCGAGTCTATGTGGACAAATATACAGGGAAATGCAATTACTTACACATTCTGTGCAAACGGTAAATGCATAGGAGCTGTTGCTTGTGTATAACCTCAAAGTTTAATAAATGGTTCAACACTATCAATGGCATAGTTACAAGTTTTATTGCGTGGGTCCTTTTTGGTTCACACACTTTTTGATTATTATCAAAATTAAACATTGTTTCATTAATGAAACCAATATAGTTTTTATATGTGGTGAATTCGCGTGCATCTATTTTTCCAGTGTTTTATGGGAATTGTAGTTACTGCTGTATTAAGTGAATTGTTCTGATTTTAAATATATGTCCACAAATATATACGGACAACTCAATAGTTGCCAATTTCATACAAACAAATGGTACATGGAGCACTTATTTCAGTAAAGACACAAAGGTTAGTGTATGATTCAATCTTTTCAATGGCATGATTCTACATTTTCGGGCATAAGTCCTTTTTGGTTCACTCTTTTTGAGTTAATATTATAAAAATTGGACATCTCATTGTCTGTGTTTAAACCTGTTTCAATACATCTGAAATACTTGATTAGCTTTGCTTCTTCTTGTCGCAGTCTTAGTTCATGGTTTCCACCTCTGCATCCCAAGGATACCTTTTTTAGACCAATAAACTTGATGTCCTGCTTACAATCCAATTGATGAAGACTCTGCCAGTGTTCTGCCAATGGTAGATTCTTATCTTGGTTTCCAATCACTGCCAAGTGTTCTCGTATTCTTGTGCGTATTTCTCTGATCGTACTTCCTATATAGATTTTGCTGCAAATGCATATAATCGCATAGATCACATATTTCGTGCGACAATTGATCTGCTCCCTTATTTTCATTTTGATGCCATCTTTATTCTCGAAGCAGTCAGTCATGGGAACCGCATGCTTGCACATGGTGCATGTTCCACATTTTCTGAACCCTACTTTGGGATGTAACCAGCTCTCTGTTTTCTCCTCTTTCTCGTCAGGTAGTAATGATGGACTAAGGCTCAGTTTTAAGGTTCTCGCCCGTCGATACACTATCGAAGGGTAATCTTGTATTTGTGGTCCAATGTGTGGGTCCAATTTGAGCAGGCCCCAGTGTCTTCTGAGGGTTCTTTTAATCAACTGGTTATTGGTACAAAAGGTGGTAATAAATTGTACCTGTTTGTCTTGAGTAGGTTTGTTGCGTTGTGAAAGAGTTTGTGATCTTGTTATTTGGTGAGCTTTCTGGTATGCCGTTTTGATGCTTGTTCCCGGATAGCCTCTAGCTTTGAATCTAGTAGACAGGATTTCACATTCCTTCTCAAAGTCTATTTGTTCACAGCAGTTCCTTCTCGCTCTAATATATTCACCCTTGGGGATGTTGCGGATAACAGGTGCATAGTGACAGCTGGTAGCATGTAGCGTGGAGTTTACTTCAGTGCTCTTGTGATATGTTCGAGTCTTCAGGCTATTGCCTGATACATAGATTGTTAAATCCAAGAACTTTATTTCAGTGTTGCTGTATTCCCCTGTAAACTCTATACCCAACTTGTTGGCATTTATTTCTTGTCGAAAAAGCTCTAATTGCTGTGGTGTTCCTTGCCATATAAACAAGACGTCGTCAATGTACCTGGTCCATTTAACAACATGTAGGCCGAATGTCTCTGTAGTATAGATCTTGAGGTCTTCAAACATGCCCATCACTAGGTTCGCTAGGGCCGGTGCATATTTGACCCCCATAGCTACGCCTCGTTTTTGTTTGTAGAAACTGTTATTGAACATGAAGATACTATTATCTATAGTAGCCATGAGCATTTCTTTAAGCATGCAAACAAATGGGAGATAAGATGCTGATTCATTTTTAAATGTATGGTCAATTGCATCTAGGGCAAGGTCATATCCTATAGACGTATAAAGCGCCTTAACATCCCAAGTTGCGAGTAGATAGGTTGGTTGCCATTGAATACTCTCAATAATGTTTATTGCTGCGGTTGAATCCTTCAAATATGCTTGTACATTTGTAACTTTCGGTCTTAATAGGTTGTCAATATACTCCGAAATATGTTCCGTGGCCCAGCCTATTCCGCTAAGTATTGGTCTGCCTTCTGGAATTGTTACAAATGTTTTGTGTACTTTCGGGAGAAAATAGATCGTCGGTAGAATTGGTTTTGGAATAAAGAGATATCTTTTCTCCTCATCAGTTATGAGGCCTTGCCTATACCATCCGTCAATTGCATTTCCAAGGTCCTGTATAATTTCCGTCTTGGGATTCTTAAGTAGTCTATCATAGCAATTGGGTGTATTTAGATGGTTAAGAGCCATCTTAATATAGTCGGGGCGGTTCATGATCACTATATTTCCACCCTTGTCTGCCTCCTTGATCACAATTGCACGGTTTCCTTGCAGTTTCTTTAAAGCATTTTTCTCCAAAGTTGTCAGATTTTCATGTTTTCTCGGTATTCCCAGTTTTCTCTGTCGATCTTCTATTTCATACAGGTCCTTTGTTACTGATTTATAAAAAGCATCAATCATGTTGTCTGTAGGAAACTGTGGTAAAAATTTGGAGGCTGGTCGCAGTTCTTTTTTGGTCAAGCTGATCGGTGTAATAGTTAATTCTTGCATAGTTTGGTGGATTGGAAAGAATTCTGGTTCTTGTAAGGATCTTATGAGATGGATATTTCCCAATTCCTCTATTGTAACTTCACTTTCAGTTACTGACTCTCCTTTTTGTTTGGCAGTTGTGATCTGGGTAGCAAAGAATTTCTTAAGTTTGAGTTTTCGTATGAACTTAAAGAGATCTATATGTGTTTGCATGTGTTCCATGTATGACGTGGGAGCAAATGATAGTCCTTTGTTTAGCAAATTAATTTCATCCTGATTCAGGTCGATATCTGAGAGATTCATCACAAGATTCGTTACTGACTCTTCCTGGCCGCTTCTCTGGTCGCCGCTCTTGTCAATCTGCGAAAGTCTTCTAAGGCATCTGGGTTGCCGGAGTCTACCCGACCCCCTCCCTCCTCTTCTCTGAGCAAAGGTTGTTTTTTGGTAGGTTGATTCGTTAGTTGAAAACGGACTTGTTTGGGCGTTTGTGTTCTATTCCCTTTTTTGTATACTTTTATCTGATTGAGGAAGCCTTTGCCTGTCCTATTCTGATTTTCAGTAGCATCTGATTCTTCTTCTGTTTGGTCTTCTGCATCTGAACTTTGTGCTGAGCTACCTGGTGATGTATTTGGTGTACTCTCTCTTGGATCTTGTTTAGTGAATTTGTTATACTTTTCTTGAAATGTATAAACTCGGTCTTCCTTGTAATCTCTTTCGTCCCTGAAAAACTTGCGTAGTTTGCGTAATTTTATGTCATCTTGATATTCTTTCAAAACTTCGTACATCTTTAAGTAATTCTTTTCTTTCGTTACTTCCAGAGCCTTGGCCTCTGTAATTTCTTTTTTAATTACTTCAATCTGTTCACTGGCTCTCTTCTGTTCTCTAGTGGCATGTTCTACTAGCATCTCTAACATTCGTGTGGAACAGGACTCTAAGTTTTTCTCCCAGTCCTCTGCCAGATCTTTATCCTCATCCTTATTGAGGTCCGGAAAGACCAAGATTCGTAAACCTCTCGGTATTTGTTTCCTGCTGCGGTAGTTATTAAGTGAGACAATCTCCCAATATTTATCTATCTCTTTTCTAGAAATCCTTTCTAACTTTATAAACTTATATCTCAGGTCTTCTCGTTTAGGTGTGCTGGTCCCGAATGCATGTGCATTGCTTCCTTTGGTTGTAAACAGGTTATTTGCTTCCTCTTCTCGGTTCTCGAGATATACAGCCATCTATTGCTCAGGGTAGGTCCGTAGTCCGCGAGGTGAGTGCTTTGATTAAGGTTTGCAAATTTGGGGAACTTTTCTAGCTGCACTCTTAAACCTCTGCGACTTAATATAAAAGTAATAACTCAATCGTGTCGCAATGATGTGTGTAGAAAGCGAAGACATAGAGTTCCCCCACTTCGCTTGTCAAAAATGAAACTATAAAGTTCTACACGCATCCATTACTGCGCCACCAAAAAAATATTGTTCAAAAGCAGTTATGTTTGTTCATTTTCAGCCTTGTTTATTTTTAGTTGCAGCCCATATTGATGACACGTGTTTCGGCACTCTAACTTTGCCTTTCTTAAATCTGGGCAATTATTCTTATACAAATTACTATCCAAACTGATCAGTAAAGAATCAGTAAAGAACCAACAAAAATTCAATTTTCACAGTTATTTTAAAAAAAAGAAAGAAAAAAAAGGAAAAAAAAAATAAATAAATTCAAAAAGCATTATTTTAAACCATATCATAATGCAGAAATAAACAAATTTGTCATCATATATGTCCATCATGAGAAAATATTAAAATAATAAAAAGAGCGCACATACCAATATATTGTCCAGTTGCAAGGTAGGTGCATGCGTGGTGATTTAGTGTTCCGATGGAGATGGAGAAAGAGAGAGGTGGGGTAAATTAAATTAAAAGAAAAAGAGAGAGTAGAAATAAAAGGGGGTTAAACGAAATTTTAAAATTAAATAAGAGGGGTGGGGGGCAAAAATAGTTTAGCAATATGGTTAATGTCGTTTGTCCTTCCAAGTATCATTTGTTTATTAAGTGCAAGTATTGTCTAAAATAGAGCTTACCGATCTTTTGTTGTTCATGGTTTCTCTAAATGACGTGGGTGATACAAATGGAGAGAGTCCCGTCAGACTCGTGGACGAGGTACGTCCTGGTAAGGTAAAAAGAATGAAATATTGGGAATGGGTTGGTTCCCTCATTTTCCCGCTCGCAATTCACCATTTGCTGGTTTAGGGATTCGAATCTAGGCGACAGGTGCATTTGCTTTATTTTAAGGGTTTTAGTTGCAAAACGAAATTATAAATTGATAAAAAAAGCAACGTTCATAAGTAATCCTTTTTCTATGTGTTCTGCCATTCACAATGCATTTTTTACATAGCATGGACGCCGGCTACGGCACATATACACTTTCACTTCTTAACAGCAGTTCATTGTATATTTGACTTTTTATTCTAGAGTTAGTGCGGCTCCATGGGCCGTCTCGTCTCTTTTGCGGATCTGAGACTGATAGGAAGGTAGGAATGGGTAGTCTCATGCTTAGTTAGAGCTTACCTGAAAAGTCACAATTCTGGCATCAAGCGTCGTGTATTTACTAGGCGTTCGCCTCCTACTGAATGGGGAGTATGTATGCTGTTACCAAGGTAATTTGTTCGTCCTACTTCGCTTTCCACCTTCTCCCTGCCGTCGGCCATAGATTGGGATACTTTGCCTCTATTAACCTGTGTCATGAGGTTACACGAAGATTAGTTCCACGATGCAATTTAAACGGATAGTTATGCATTTAGCTTTACAAATGGAGCCCTTTTTGTTGTTGGCTCGTGTGAAAACCTAATAAATCTTTATTATTGTGTGATAAAGTCACGTGTATCTCCTTCACCCATAGTCTCATGGGAACTGTAGTTTCTGCTATATTTAGTGGCTTTTAATCCCTTCACCCATAGTCTCATGGGAAATGTAGTTTCTGCTATATTTAGTAGCTTTTGATCAGTCCTTTAACTCAGTATGTATTGTTCTTATTTTTAAATTGTTGGTGCGAGTCTATGTGGACAAATATACAGGGAAATGCAATTACTTACACATTCTGTGCAAACGGTAAATGCATAGGAGCTGTTGCTTGTGTATAACCTCAAAGTTTAATAAATGGTTCAACACTATCAATGGCATAGTTACAAGTTTTATTGCGTGGGTCCTTTTTGGTTCACACACTTTTTGATTATTATCAAAATTAAACATTGTTTCATTAATGAAACCAATATAGTTTTTATATGTGGTGAATTCGCGTGCATCTATTTTTCCAGTGTTTTATGGGAATTGTAGTTACTGCTGTATTAAGTGAATTGTTCTGATTTTAAATATATGTCCACAAATATATACGGACAACTCAATAGTTGCCAATTTCATACAAACAAATGGTACATGGAGCACTTATTTCAGTAAAGACACAAAGGTTAGTGTATGATTCAATCTTTTCAATGGCATGATTCTACATTTTCGGGCATAAGTCCTTTTTGGTTCACTCTTTTTGAGTTAATATTATAAAAATTGGACATCTCATTGTCTGTGTTTAAACCTGTTTCAATACATCTGAAATACTTGATTAGCTTTGCTTCTTCTTGTCGCAGTCTTAGTTCATGGTTTCCACCTCTGCATCCCAAGGATACCTTTTTTAGACCAATAAACTTGATGTCCTGCTTACAATCCAATTGATGAAGACTCTGCCAGTGTTCTGCCAATGGTAGATTCTTATCTTGGTTTCCAATCACTGCCAAGTGTTCTCGTATTCTTGTGCGTATTTCTCTGATCGTACTTCCTATATAGATTTTGCTGCAAATGCATATAATCGCATAGATCACATATTTCGTGCGACAATTGATCTGCTCCCTTATTTTCATTTTGATGCCATCTTTATTCTCGAAGCAGTCAGTCATGGGAACCGCATGCTTGCACATGGTGCATGTTCCACATTTTCTGAACCCTACTTTGGGATGTAACCAGCTCTCTGTTTTCTCCTCTTTCTCGTCAGGTAGTAATGATGGACTAAGGCTCAGTTTTAAGGTTCTCGCCCGTCGATACACTATCGAAGGGTAATCTTGTATTTGTGGTCCAATGTGTGGGTCCAATTTGAGCAGGCCCCAGTGTCTTCTGAGGGTTCTTTTAATCAACTGGTTATTGGTACAAAAGGTGGTAATAAATTGTACCTGTTTGTCTTGAGTAGGTTTGTTGCGTTGTGAAAGAGTTTGTGATCTTGTTATTTGGTGAGCTTTCTGGTATGCCGTTTTGATGCTTGTTCCCGGATAGCCTCTAGCTTTGAATCTAGTAGACAGGATTTCACATTCCTTCTCAAAGTCTATTTGTTCACAGCAGTTCCTTCTCGCTCTAATATATTCACCCTTGGGGATGTTGCGGATAACAGGTGCATAGTGACAGCTGGTAGCATGTAGCGTGGAGTTTACTTCAGTGCTCTTGCGATATGTTCGAGTCTTCAGGCTATTGCCTGATACATAGATTGTTAAATCCAAGAACTTTATTTCAGTGTTGCTGTATTCCCCTGTAAACTCTATACCCAACTTGTTGGCATTTATTTCTTGTCGAAAAAGCTCTAATTGCTGTGGTGTTCCTTGCCATATAAACAAGACGTCGTCAATGTACCTGGTCCATTTAACAACATGTAGGCCGAATGTCTCTGTAGTATAGATCTTGAGGTCTTCAAACATGCCCATCACTAGGTTCGCTAGGGCCGGTGCATATTTGACCCCCATAGCTACGCCTCGTTTTTGTTTGTAGAAACTGTTATTGAACATGAAGATACTATTATCTATAGTAGCCATGAGCATTTCTTTAAGCATGCAAACAAATGGGAGATAAGATGCTGATTCATTTTTAAATGTATGGTCAATTGCATCTAGGGCAAGGTCATATCCTATAGACGTATAAAGCGCCTTAACATCCCAAGTTGCGAGTAGATAGGTTGGTTGCCATTGAATACTCTCAATAATGTTTATTGCTGCGGTTGAATCCTTCAAATATGCTTGTACATTTGTAACTTTCGGTCTTAATAGGTTGTCAATATACTCCGAAATATGTTCCGTGGCCCAGCCTATTCCGCTAAGTATTGGTCTGCCTTCTGGAATTGTTACAAATGTTTTGTGTACTTTCGGGAGAAAATAGATCGTCGGTAGAATTGGTTTTGGAATAAAGAGATATCTTTTCTCCTCATCAGTTATGAGGCCTTGCCTATACCATCCGTCAATTGCATTTCCAAGGTCCTGTATAATTTCCGTCTTGGGATTCTTAAGTAGTCTATCATAGCAATTGGGTGTATTTAGATGGTTAAGAGCCATCTTAATATAGTCGGGGCGGTTCATGATCACTATATTTCCACCCTTGTCTGCCTCCTTGATCACAATTGCACGGTTTCCTTGCAGTTTCTTTAAAGCATTTTTCTCCAAAGTTGTCAGATTTTCATGTTTTCTCGGTATTCCCAGTTTTCTCTGTCGATCTTCTATTTCATACAGGTCCTTTGTTACTGATTTATAAAAAGCATCAATCATGTTGTCTGTAGGAAACTGTGGTAAAAATTTGGAGGCTGGTCGCAGTTCTTTTTTGGTCAAGCTGATCGGTGTAATAGTTAATTCTTGCATAGTTTGGTGGATTGGAAAGAATTCTGGTTCTTGTAAGGATCTTATGAGATGGATATTTCCCAATTCCTCTATTGTAACTTCACTTTCAGTTACTGACTCTCCTTTTTGTTTGGCAGTTGTGATCTGGGTAGCAAAGAATTTCTTAAGTTTGAGTTTTCGTATGAACTTAAAGAGATCTATATGTGTTTGCATGTGTTCCATGTATGACGTGGGAGCAAATGATAGTCCTTTGTTTAGCAAATTAATTTCATCCTGATTCAGGTCGATATCTGAGAGATTCATCACAAGATTCGTTACTGACTCTTCCTGGCCGCTTCTCTGGTCGCCGCTCTTGTCAATCTGCGAAAGTCTTCTAAGGCATCTGGGTTGCCGGAGTCTACCCGACCCCCTCCCTCCTCTTCTCTGAGCAAAGGTTGTTTTTTGGTAGGTTGATTCGTTAGTTGAAAACGGACTTGTTTGGGCGTTTGTGTTCTATTCCCTTTTTTGTATACTTTTATCTGATTGAGGAAGCCTTTGCCTGTCCTATTCTGATTTTCAGTAGCATCTGATTCTTCTTCTGTTTGGTCTTCTGCATCTGAACTTTGTGCTGAGCTACCTGGTGATGTATTTGGTGTACTCTCTCTTGGATCTTGTTTAGTGAATTTGTTATACTTTTCTTGAAATGTATAAACTCGGTCTTCCTTGTAATCTCTTTCGTCCCTGAAAAACTTGCGTAGTTTGCGTAATTTTATGTCATCTTGATATTCTTTCAAAACTTCGTACATCTTTAAGTAATTCTTTTCTTTCGTTACTTCCAGAGCCTTGGCCTCTGTAATTTCTTTTTTAATTACTTCAATCTGTTCACTGGCTCTCTTCTGTTCTCTAGTGGCATGTTCTACTAGCATCTCTAACATTCGTGTGGAACAGGACTCTAAGTTTTTCTCCCAGTCCTCTGCCAGATCTTTATCCTCATCCTTATTGAGGTCCGGAAAGACCAAGATTCGTAAACCTCTCGGTATTTGTTTCCTGCTGCGGTAGTTATTAAGTGAGACAATCTCCCAATATTTATCTATCTCTTTTCTAGAAATCCTTTCTAACTTTATAAACTTATATCTCAGGTCTTCTCGTTTAGGTGTGCTGGTCCCGAATGCATGTGCATTGCTTCCTTTGGTTGTAAACAGGTTATTTGCTTCCTCTTCTCGGTTCTCGAGATATACAGCCATCTATTGCTCAGGGTAGGTCCGTAGTCCGCGAGGTGAGTGCTTTGATTAAGGTTTGCAAATTTGGGGAACTTTTCTAGCTGCACTCTTAAACCTCTGCGACTTAATATAAAAGTAATAACTCAATCGTGTCGCAATGATGTGTGTAGAAAGCGAAGACATAGAGTTCCCCCACTTCGCTTGTCAAAAATGAAACTATAAAGTTCTACACGCATCCATTACTGCGCCACCAAAAAAATATTGTTCAAAAGCAGTTATGTTTGTTCATTTTCAGCCTTGTTTATTTTTAGTTGCAGCCCATATTGATGACACGTGTTTCGGCACTCTAACTTTGCCTTTCTTAAATCTGGGCAATTATTCTTATACAAATTACTATCCAAACTGATCAGTAAAGAATCAGTAAAGAACCAACAAAAATTCAATTTTCACAGTTATTTTAAAAAAAAGAAAGAAAAAAAAGGAAAAAAAAAATAAATAAATTCAAAAAGCATTATTTTAAACCATATCATAATGCAGAAATAAACAAATTTGTCATCATATATGTCCATCATGAGAAAATATTAAAATAATAAAAAGAGCGCACATACCAATATATTGTCCAGTTGCAAGGTAGGTGCATGCGTGGTGATTTAGTGTTCCGATGGAGATGGAGAAAGAGAGAGGTGGGGTAAATTAAATTAAAAGAAAAAGAGAGAGTAGAAATAAAAGGGGGTTAAACGAAATTTTAAAATTAAATAAGAGGGGTGGGGGGCAAAAATAGTTTAGCAATATGGTTAATGTCGTTTGTCCTTCCAAGTATCATTTGTTTATTAAGTGCAAGTATTGTCTAAAATAGAGCTTACCGATCTTTTGTTGTTCATGGTTTCTCTAAATGACGTGGGTGATACAAATGGAGAGAGTCCCGTCAGACTCGTGGACGAGGTACGTCCTGGTAAGGTAAAAAGAATGAAATATTGGGAATGGGTTGGTTCCCTCATTTTCCCGCTCGCAATTCACCATTTGCTGGTTTAGGGATTCGAATCTAGGCGACAGGTGCATTTGCTTTATTTTAAGGGTTTTAGTTGCAAAACGAAATTATAAATTGATAAAAATTGCAACGTTCATAAGTAATCCTTTTTCTATGTGTTCTGCCATTCACAATGCATTTTTTACATAGCATGGACGCCGGCTACGGCACATATACACTTTCACTTCTTAACAGCAGTTCATTGTATATTTGACTTTTTATTCTAGAGTTAGTGCGGCTCCATGGGCCGTCTCGTCTCTTTTGCGGATCTGAGACTGATAGGAAGGTAGGAATGGGTAGTCTCATGCTTAGTTAGAGCTTACCTGAAAAGTCACAATTCTGGCATCAAGCGTCGTGTATTTACTAGGCGTTCGCCTCCTACTGAATGGGGAGTATGTATGCTGTTACCAAGGTAATTTGTTCGTCCTACTTCGCTTTCCACCTTCTCCCTGCCGTCGGCCATAGATTGGGATACTTTGCCTCTATTAACCTGTGTCATGAGGTTACACGAAGTTTAGTTCCACGATGCAATTTAAACGGATAGTTATGCATTTAGCTTTACAAATGGAGCCCTTTTTGTTGTTGGCTCGTGTGAAAACCTAATAAATCTTTATTATTGTGTGATAAAGTCACGTGTATCTCCTTCACCCATAGTCTCATGGGAACTGTAGTTTCTGCTATATTTAGTGGCTTTTAATCCCTTCACCCATAGTCTCATGGGAAATGTAGTTTCTGCTATATTTAGTAGCTTTTGATCAGTCCTTTAACTCAGTATGTATTGTTCTTATTTTTACATTGTTGGTGCGAGTCTATGTGGACAAATATACAGGGAAATGCAATAACTTACACATTCTGTGCAAACGGTAAATGCATAGGAGCTGTTGCTTGTGTATAACCTCAAAGTTTAATAAATGGTTCAACACTATCAATGGCATAGTTACAAGTTTTATTGCGTGGGTCCTTTTTGGTTCACACACTTTTTGATTATTATCAAAATTAAACATTGTTTCATTAATGAAACCAATATAGTTTTTATATGTGGTGAATTCGCGTGCATCTATTTTTCCAGTGTCTTATGGGAATTGTAGTTACTGCTGTATTAAGTGAATTGTTCTGATTTTAAATATATGTCCACAAATATATACGGACAACTCAATAGTTGCCAATTTCATACAAACAAATGGTACATGGAGCACTTATTTCAGTAAAGACACAAAGGTTAGTGTATGATTCAATCTTTTCAATGGCATGATTCTACATTTTCGGGCATAAGTCCTTTTTGGTTCACTCTTTTTGAGTTAATATTATAAAAAATTGGACATCTCATTGTCTGAGTTTAAACCTGTTTCAATGCATCTGAAATACTTGATTAGCTTTGCTTCTTCTTGTCGCAGTCTTAGTTCATGGTTTCCACCTCTGCATCCCAAGGATACCTTTTTTAGACCAATAAACTTGATGTCCTGCTTACAATCCAATTGATGAAGACTCTGCCAGTGTTCTGCCAATGGTAGATTCTTATCTTGGTTTCCAATCACTGCCAAGTGTTCTCGTATTCTTGTGCGTATTTCTCTGATCGTACTTCCTATATAGATTTTGCTGCAAATGCATATAATCGCATAGATCACATATTTCGTGCGACAATTGATCTGCTCCCTTATTTTCATTTTGATGCCATCTTTATTCTCGAAGCAGTCAGTCATGGGAACCGCATGCTTGCACATGGTGCATGTTCCACATTTTCTGAACACTACTTTGGGATGTAACCAGCTCTCTGTTTTCTCCTCTTTCTCGTCAGGTAGTAATGATGGACTAAGGCTCAGTTTTAAGGTTGTCTCCCGTCGATACACTATCGAAGGGTAATCTTGTATTTGTGGTCCAATGTGTGGGTCCAATTTGAGCAGGCCCCAGTGTCTTCTGAGGTTTCTTTTAAACAACTGGTTATTGGTACAAAAGGTGGTAATAAATTGTACCTGTTTGTCTTGAGTAGGTTTGTTGCATTGTGAAAGAGTTTGTGATCTTTTTATTTGGTGAGCTTTCTGGTATGCCGTTTTGATGCTTGTTCCCGGATAGCCTCTAGCTTTGAATCTAGTAGACAGGATTTCACATTCCTTCTCAAAGTCTATTTGTTCACAGCAGTTCCTTCTCACTCTAATATATTCACCCTTGGGGATGTTGCGGATAACAGGTGCATAGTGACAGCTGGTAGCATGTAGCGTGGAGTTTACTTCAGTGCTCTTGCGATATGTTCGAGTCTTCAGGCTATTGCCTGATACATAGATTGTTAAATCCAAGAACTTTATTTCAGTGTTGCTGTATTCCCCTGTAAACTCTATACCCAACTTGTTGGCATTTATTTCTTGTCGAAAAAGCTCTAATTGCTGTGGTGTTCCTTGCCATATAAACAAGACGTCGTCAATGTACCTGGTCCATTTAACAACATGTAGGCCGAATGTCTCTGTAGTATAGATCTTGAGGTCTTCAAACATGCCCATCACTAGGTTCGCTAGGGCCGGTGCATATTTGACCCCCATAGCTACGCCTCGTTTTTGTTTGTAGAAACTGTTATTGAACATGAAGATACTATTATCTAGAGTAGCCATGAGCATTTCTTTAAGCATGCAAACAAATGGGAGATAAGATGCTGATTCATTTTTAAAAGTATGGTCAATTGCATCTAGGGCAAGGTCATATCCTATAGACGTATAAAGCGCCTTAACATCCCAAGTTGCGAGTAGATAGGTTGGTTGCCATTGAATACTCTCAATAATTTTATTTTATGCCCGAAAATGTAGAATCATGCCATTGAAAAGATTGAATCATACACTAACCTTTGTGTCTTTACTGAAATAAGTGCTCCATGTACCATTTGTTTGTATGAAATTGGCAACTATTGAGTTGTCCGTATATATTTGTGGACATATATTTAAAATCAGAACAATTCACTTAATACAGCAGTAACTAAAATTCCCATAAGACACTGGAAAAATAGATGCACGCGAATTCACCACATATAAAAACTATATTGGTTTCATTAATGAAACAATGTTTAATTTTGATAATAATCAAAAAGTGTGTGAACCAAAAAGGACCCACGCAATAAAACTTGTAACTATGCCATTGATAGTGTTGAACCATTTATTAAACTTTGAGGTTATACACAAGCAACAGCTCCTATGCATTTACCGTTTGCACAGAATGTGTAAGTAATTGCATTTCCCTGTATATTTGTCCACATAGACTCGCACCAACAATGTAAAAATAAGAACAATACATATTGAGTTAAAGGACTGATCAAAAGCTACTAAATATAGCAGAAACTACATTTCCCATGAGACTATGGGTGAAGGGATTAAAAGCCACTAAATATAGCAGAAACTACAGTTCCCATGAGACTATGGATGAAGGAGATACACGTGACTTTATCACACAATAATAAAGATTTATTAGGTTTTCACATGAGCCAACAACAAAAAGGGCTCCGTTTGTAAAGCTAAATGCATAACTATGCGTTTAAATTGCATCATGGAACTAAACTTCGTGTAACCTCATGACACAGGTTAATAGAGGCAAAGTATCCCAATCTATGGCCGACGGCAGGGAGAAGGTGGAAAGCGAAGTAGGACGAACAAATTACCTTGGTAACAGCATACATACTCCCCATTCAGTAGGAGGCGAACGCCTAGTAAATACACGACGCTTGATGCCAGAATTGTGACTTTTCAGGTAAGCTCTAACTAAGCATGAGACTACCCATTCCTACCTTCCTATCAGTCTCAGATCCACAAAAGAGACGAGACGGCCCATGGAGCCGCACTAACTCTAGAATAAGAAGTCAAATATACAATGAACTGCTGTTAAGAAGTGAAAGTGTATATGTGCCGTAGCCGGCGTCCATGCTATGTAAAAAATGCATTGTCAATGGCAGAACACATAGAAAAAGGATTACTTATGAACGTTGCAATTTTTATCAATTTATAATTTCGTTTTGTAACTAAAACCCTTAAAATAAAGCAAATGCACCTGTCGCCTAGATTCGAATCCCTAAACCTGCAAATGGTGAATTGCGAGCGGGAAAATGAGGGAACCAACCCATTCCCAATATTTCATTCTTTTTACCTTACCAGGACGTACCTCGTCCACGAGTCTGACGGGACTCTCTCCATTTGCATCACCCACGTCATTTAGAGAAACCATGAACAACAAAAGATCGGTAAGCTCTATTTTAGACAATACTTGCACTTAATAAACAAATGGTACTTGGAAGGACAAACGACATTACCATATTGCTAAACTATTTTTGCCCCCCACCCCTCTTATTTAATTTTAAAATTTCGTTTAACCCCCTTTTATTTCTACTCTCTCTTTTTCTTTTAATTTAAAACCCCACCTCTCTCTTTCTCCATCTCCATCGGAACACTAAATCACCACGCATGCACCTACCTTGCAACTGGACAATATATTGGTATGTGCGCTCTTTTTATTATTTTAATATTTTCTCATGATGGACATATATGATGACAAATTTGTTTATTTCTGCATTATGATATGGTTTAAAATAATGCTTTTTGAATTTATTTATTTTTTTTTTCCTTTTTTTTCTTTCTTTTTTTTAAAATAACTGTGAAAATTGAATTTTTGTTGGTTCTTTACTGATTCTTTACTGATCAGTTTGGATAGTAATTTGTATAAGAATAATTGTCCAGATTTGAGAAAGGCAAAGTTAGAGTGCCGAAACACGTGTCATCAATATGGGCTGCAACTAAAAATAAACAAGGCTGAAAATGAACAAACATAACTGCTTTTGAATAATATTTTTTTGGTGGCGCAGTAATGGATGCGTGTAGAACTTTATAGTTTTACTCTGAGTACAAGTCTTATATTGTTGGAAAGCACCTACTACAAAAACTACTGTACAAGTCTGCAAGATTTCTACTTGCAGCTGCATGCATATCCACATGCATGAATACAAACTACAGGTATGCATTTTTTCTGCACAGTACACATACAAAACCTATGAATGCATATAAGCATAGTATCTGTCACTTAATCTGTATAACCTATAAAATAAACTTACTGTCATTTTTCCCATCTACTATAATCAACTGTCACTTCCAAACCTGTCTGCTACCTAAATAAATGTTTACACACACAGCTATAGAAAAAATTACACACAGTTAGTATAAGGTCAAGCACCTTCAAACACTCACACAGATAAACACTAACATTGAAAAACTCCCAACTGCAATAACACCACTACCTGTACATCATATCCTTCTGATTTATTACTGACACCTTCACAAATGCATACATTCCAAGCATTTCTAAAAAGTATTTGCCATTTACCTTACAAAAAATTGCAAAATAAGTATATCATTATTTCTTCTGTCTCCTGACATCCAATAACACAGCCTTAAGAAACCAAGCATGTTTCATACACTTTCTATTCTATTAATTTGCATAGCATGTTAAACTAACATAATGTAAATAAAATATGAAGGCTGCACATAGTCAAAGGAAACTACATACCATATACACACAAAATTTCTAACTTATATCCTTTACAATTACAGTGAAGAGCACTCTCCTGAAAAGCAGCAGAATCCGAAGTACAAACAACAACTCAGAAGAAACCTAATCTTTCCACACAAAAAAGTAAGTACAATACTACCATAATATTCTTACTGTTACTCAAACACACTGTGCGGTTGATTCATGGTATTTGTGCACCAAAAAAAAAGATTAGTGCACCATTCTGTCCACAAATACCCATTTGTTAAACAGGAATTTGCCGGCAGAATGCTGCACAAACCCTGTTTTTTGGTGCACAAATGACATAACTCAGCCTCTAGAATGTTATTATTGCAGAACAAAGAACTGTTTTAATTCTGTACCATTAGATTTAATATTTGTGATCCTCCTCACCACTAGCTTACTTTCTACTGTCATATGAACCCCAGTATAGTAACACACAAATAGAAGAATCACCTCCACATACCATCACATACATCTCTACCATCATGCTCAGGCACTCAGGCACACAGCACACTAGCATCACAGAACAACCCAACCCATACCTTCTTTATTTTTTTCAACATACCCCAAAGAATGCCTACCAAAAAGCAAGTCCAGAGAAAACAACGTAGAAGTAGAGCAAATGAAAAAAGAAATATCCAAAAGAAGCAACCATCTCTAGCAGAATGTGTACAAAAAGTTCAAACAAAACAGCTAATAAAGTCATTTAGCAAAACTAAACATTTTTCAAGTACAGAAACTTTGCCTCCTCTATCGAAATGTAAAACGAAACAGAAAACGATTATCAAGAATTCAGCTACCACTACTGCTAAAACTACTCCTATAAATCTTGATATAATGGCAAGTAAAAATACCTCAAAAAATATTTTAGCAAAAATGTTCCGCCACACAGTCCTTCAAAATCTTATAAAAACAGGAGAGAAATCATACACAACCCTTAAAACCTACCGTAGAAAATTAATATTAGAAGCCTTGATAGACAGTGCAATTTTACTCAAAAGAAAATGATTTATTTTAGTGTTAAAAAGAATGAAACCACTAACAAAACTAATTAGTAAATTACAAAAAAGACTTCTCAATAAACGGAATGTCAACAAAAATAACTTCATAAATATCTGTGTAGGTGAATGGAGTCAC
This sequence comes from Ambystoma mexicanum, assembly GCF_040938575.1. Lineage (NCBI taxonomy): Eukaryota > Metazoa > Chordata > Amphibia > Caudata > Ambystomatidae > Ambystoma > Ambystoma mexicanum. The sequence goes on along the minus strand of NC_090939.1, from coordinate 238,512,173 downwards.
ACCACAAACACAGAACCATATTTTAATGAAGAAGCATACAAAGAAAAGCAAACAAATACGATTGCTATACATAGCAGTGGACGAGGTTATGAAAAAATGAATAATACCATAATGGAACAAGAAATACTGCTTACAAATATATCCCCTGAAAACTCAGAATTACCTCTCCATTCGACTAGATGAAAATATCCAGTATACAAATGGTCATGCACGTTAATGTGTAACATTCCCAAAAAATCTTTCAAATCTTTACGCCAATGTCTCAATCAATATGTGAAAGGCAAAGACAAAATCAAAATGAAACTGCTGCAAAATATGGATACTTGTCCAGTGCGTAAATACACAGGGCTACAAGGACATTCATTAGCCTGCATTTCAGGACCAATTTGCAAAAGCACCTTCCATCATATTAAAATGATATCAACTCATCATCCAACTATAAGAAATCTACTCTATAAACTGTACTATGCTAAATGTCCTGCATTAGAACTAGCCAATTTGAATAACAATCTTCTAGATGGTACAGCCAAAGAACTACTTGAAGAAATTGACCATATCCAGAAAAGATATTTTGGAAGTGAAAGCCACTTACAAAACACAAAACCTTTACAACAAACTAGCAACAATTGTACACATGGCAACCTTCTACTACACACATACAAAAAAGAAATACTAAAATGTAAAAGTACATCCGCTGAAATACCAAACCATGTGTGTGAGTGTTAATGCAGAACTTTTTATAAAACTAACACAAAAACTATATACATAACATACAAAATAGACGACAATGAAGATTCTAAATGGTTTGAATTAGCTCTCTACCTTGTAGCAGAAAACAAATATGAAATAACTGACCCTTTAATACTTTGCAGTTACTGCACTACAAAACATGACAACAACCAAACTCCTTCACGTGCTATCACAAATAATTTGGAATTATTTCCACTACCAAAACCCCTGCAACAACTCAATTTATATGAGAGCATAATAATTCAAACAGTACACCCATTTCAAGCAATACGTCTTCAACCAAAAACAGCAAAATTACCTCCCTCTGAATTGGTGAAAGGTATTTGTGGCAAAGTAGTTTATTTACCATTAAATCTGACAGAAAATGTACACACTCTAGGAGTGCAACGTCCAATAGAACAATCTTTAATTATCTTAGTAAATGGTGTACCAACAAAAGACAAAATAATTTGGCAACAACTCGTCGACTTACATAAAGTTAGATAAGCCTTGCAATATTTAAAAGACAATAATGAGTACAACAAAGAAATAAATATTGAAGAAAACTTAAGGGGAACAACTGAAATAATTCAAGAGTCACGAGAAACTGGTCAATTTGAACTTCTGGCTACAGATGCAGTATCCAATATTTTAGACCATTCATCCATTGCACTCCAAAGAAAGCATAGATGATGCACTAGAAATGTACCAAATGCGACAAACCAAAGGATCACCAATGAGCATATGGGATAACAGTACAGAAGCACATGCTTTTCATCTGCTATTTCCTACTGGCAAAGTACAGACCCACTCAAATAACAGCATCAGAATACCGTTCATTATGAATGTATTCTGAAGATCCCAGATTTAGACAAAATGTGGAATACATATTCCACCTACTCTTTGAAAGTGAACTAGCATCTCTAAGTTACGGAGTTGCACACATATTGAAATCGGGAACACAGTTGCAAAATATGTCGGCCACACAATTAATACAGAAAGTGCAAGAAATAGATTAGGTTTTACAATCAAGCATTACAAATGTATTTGCAAACATGCGTGGTACAAAAGAATACTGGTTCCGACGTCACGGAGAGGTACGTTGTATGATCAGAAACCTTGGACCACCCACTTGGTTTGTTACATTAAGTTGTGCAGAATATGCAGGGGAAGATTTACATAATTTCCTACGCATATCAAACAAAAACAAAACAAAACAAACATAGATATACTAACACCTGGAGAACTTTGCTCTCTAGATCCTGTTAATGTTTCAAGATATTTCCATCATCGTTTCATTGCTATGCTACACTTTATTTGTAATAAAACTGTTCCTAAACTTGGAGAAGTGGAACACTTCTTTTGGAGAAAGGAATATCAAGCCAGAGGAGCACCACATATCCACATGCTTTTATGGATTTAAGATGCTTCTAAATTTGGTCAGGACAGTGATGCCACTGTTTTGCAGTTCATCCAAAAATATGTCACTTGTGAATGACCTTCATGCACAAATTGTACAATTTCAAAGACACAAATGTGGCCAATATTTTCGTCGCAAATACAAAAAGAACGGGAAATACTACACCAAATGCTGGTTTGGTTTCCCCAGACCAGTTACAGAAACAGGTGAAGTAAACAACTTCATGTCTTCAGTTAGACATAATGTTAAAGGTAAATCACCTAAGAACACATACTACATAAAAAGAACAGAAGAATCAAAATATATCAATGATTACAATGCAATCATTGAACACTTATGGAATGCAAACATAGATGTGCAGTACATTGCAGACAATTCCACTGCAGTTGCACGATATGTTACAGCATACTTAACAAAAGCAGAAAAAACAGAGCTTCAAGACTTCTGGAATGACCTATCATCAGACAAAACACTATCTCAGAAATTGTACAGCTTAGGCATAAAAATGCTCTCTCATAGAGAATGTGGCACCTACGAAGCTGCAGATCGTTTAACCGGTACTGCTTTGTATGGAAAATCTGAAAATATAGTATGGCTAAGTCTTGGTCCTGCTAAATCTAGAAAAAGAGTTCTCAAATCATATGACAACATAGAAACATAGCCAGAAATGATCCAAACAGCCAAGACATTTTGAAAAACTATTTACTAGACACATACTACCCGAACAGGAGTACCACTTTGGAAAAAATGTGTCTATACCACACAGCCCAAAATATTGCATACAAAAATAATATAAAACCCGATGAAAGCAAAGGTAGATATACAGTGACAGAATGTGAAGGCAGCTTAGTAAAACTTACCAAACCAAGTTTAATTAATCATATCAAATTGTCAATAAAAACTCCTCAACAGAAAGAACTATATTACATGTCCCTCCTACAACTTTTTAAACCATGGAGAAAAGAAGAAGAGTTACTAGATAACTATGACTGCTACGAAGATGCTTTCAAAGCAAATTAAAGCACTATCACTGATGTGAACTTTATGCAGTACAAAACAATGTTGCAAAATGAACAGCAACATGAAGAAGAACTCCAGGCCCAACTAGATAAGGACACTCCCGACAGTAGGCAACCTTCTATAACAGGAAGCCAAGAACCACTGGGACAGCCACCAATAGCAAATAAGGCAGAATTAGCTATGACAGAAGTAGAAAACACCATGTGTCACTTTGAAGAAGATACAGAAGACTTAACTGCAGTACAATCAAAACCATGTTTGAAGAAGTAACAAAACAAATTGCACATGGTGTACAACATGAAAATAAAGAATGTACCTGCCAAAATTACAAACCTATCCTACTATACGTCAGTGGTGACGCTGGTTCAGGTAAAACATTCTTAATCAAAACCATCAGCAAGTTCCTTCAACAATTGACAAACAAACTGTCAGCTGTTGTAACTGCCCCCACAGGTTTAGCTGCCTACAACATAGGTGGTGTCACTTTACACCGATTACTACTCCTTCCAGTAGAACACCAAAACAAATTAGATTATTATAAACTTTCTACAGAAGCTGCAATGGAACTACGCAGAGTTTTGAAACAAATGAAAATGCTACTAATAGATGAAGTGAGCATGGTCTCTAACCTATTTGGCTTTGATTCATCTCAGATTGCAAGAAGTACTTAAAACAAACTACGAAGAATTCTTTGGAGGAAAACACATTATTGTTTTCAGAGATCTTCTTCAATTGACACCAGTGAAAGGTGAAACTATTTTTAAAACCTTAGGGCACAAACTCTGCCGTAAAACTATTGGCAGCATATGAAATGTCAACCTTTGGCAACATTTCCAATACACATAATTAACAGAAAACATACGCCAATCTACAGACCTCACCTACGCCAACATTTTAAAAAGTATTAGAGTTGGTGTACTATCTCAAGAAGCACAAACAATATTAAAAACACAGCACATCAATGAACTTTATGGCGATAACTCATGCTAATGATGTTATGGAACAATTAGCACAAAAAAATGTCATTTGTATGGCCTTAATGCCAAAACTTGCAAGCTGTTCCCAATTCAATGAAACAATCTTAAAAAAATAAATGCAACCAATAATTGAAATTTGCTCCACAGACAAACTGGACGTACATGGTATTATACTGCCTATGTGTCAACAAGCCACAACAAGACTAAATACCTTAGAAAAACAATCTCCAACATAGCTGGCTTGGAAAAATATTAAAATTATCCTTAAACTGTAGAGTAATGCTTAAACGTAACCTAGACGTGGAGCAAGGAAAAGTTAATGGAGCACTGGGTACAGTTGTTTGCTTTCAAACATACCCACGTGAGAACATTCAGTTTGTCAATATACTCTTTGACAAACTTTCAGAAGTAAAAAGGATAGGGCACTCAACAGCTCGATTCCTTCTCTTCAAAGACATGAATGTACGTAGAGAACAATTTTCTCTAACTCTTGCATATGCAGTCACCATTCATAAATCCCAAGGTCTTACCGTAGACAAAGCCTTGATAGATATTGGTAACACAGTCTTTAAAGAAGGCATGAGCTACGTAGCACTATCACGCTTACGTACACTTGAAGGTCTATTTCTAATCAACTTTGATGCAAGTAAAGTCAACGCTGATATTCCTTGCATTCTAGAATAAAATAGACTACGTTCACTATACACCTCAATCTAAAAGCATATCCTGTTCCACAAAAAATAAAACGTAAAAGAAAACTAATTCAAACAGAAATGCAACAGAATCTGACTACAAATCCTCCAAAGAGAGTAAAAGAAGCTAATACTTCATAATTCACAATAAGTAAAGAAGAACCTATTAGTAAAAGTAACTTAGGTACTTCTTCAGAGAGGCAACATACACCGTGAAAAAATGACTTGGACACAGAACTACCTGGTACATTCACATTTTCAAATGTAACTGGTGTAAGTTGTTACGCAAATGTAGCAATTAATATTCTATTTCAATTGCCACCATTTGTTGACAACATTTACTTACACAGTACAGACCAATTGTGTTTGCAAATGTTAGTCCTTCATAGAAACGCAAAAAACAATCCTGACAACACGTATAGCGTTCACGGAATAAGACAAGAATTGGACTACTGTACTGGAATGGTAAAATTCACTATAAACTCACAAGAAGATCCACAAGAATTTCTAATGTACTTACTACAAGTATTGGAAAACAAAAACAAACCTATAAATGAAATCTTCCAGATTTCATACATGTGGAAACATACCTGCACTCTCTGCAACAATGTTACACAAGAAGAAATCCCTAACGAGCGCTTTGTGTATGTATCCATACCAAATTGTGAATCCATTCCATTTCAGAAACTTGTACAACATGCAAACCATGGCAGATTATGTACTAACTGCAATTCAGATAATCGCTCCACCTTACTAATAGAAACACATAGTAAATACTTAATACTAATGCTTCTACATTATAATGCAGATGGTACCAAAACAAACTGCAAGCTGACTGGATTCACACATGGTCAAGTATCACTTGGTAGAAAAACCTTCACAACAATAGGTATAATCTACCACGCAGGAGCCACAACCAATGCAGGTCACTACACTGCATATATAAAAAAGAAATGTGGATGGTTTGAATGTAATGATAGTACCATTACTCTAAAGCAGAGATTACCAGCACATCTTACAAATGTTTATTTAATATTTTTAAATCCAAAATGTAATAACTAATCTGAACTTAAACCTTTAACAAACTGTTAGAATACGCCAACAGGTATCCTAATATCCAAAGATTATATAACAACCAAACAGATAAATAAATACCACTAAATTATAACAAGAAAAAAGCATGCCAACAGGTATCTAACTGCCCCAAGATTTAGCAACAACCAAACAGATAAATCAATACCACTAAATTAAAAAATAATAATAATTACAGTTAGAATACGCCAATAGGTATCTAACTGCTTCAGAAATCTGCAACAAAAATATGGATGGTTACTCTAAAGCAGAGATTACCAGCAAATCTTACAAACGCTTTTTTAATCTTCTTAAAACCAAAATGTTATAACTAATCTGTACTTCAACATTAAAAAAAATTCAATGAAAAAACTATAAACTGTTAGAATACGCCAATAGGTATCTAACTAGCCCAAGATTGTATAACAACCAACAAGATAAACGAATACCAATAAATTGTAACAAAAAATAGACAGTTACAATACGCCATCAGGTATGTAACTGCTTCAGAAATCTGCAACAATCCAACAGATAGAACATTAACCAGAAACAAGAAGTAAAGACTGAAAGGAAACTAACAAATAGACTGTAGCAAAACAAAAAAGGGTTTTTAATCCGACAAGGATTTTTTTTCCCACAGGCCCAATGATTTAAAAAACAAACACAGAAACTGAGCAAAATGCACAGTACACTGGTTTGTAAACCAAATATGAGGATTAAAAAAAAGCTGAAATATCTATTATGAAATGTAATAAGTCTTTATAGAATACATACACTAACATGCTTGTTTCCTTTATCACAGAACTTGAAAAAGAATACTTCCTCCAGGTACCAAACTCATGTAAAAAATGTATCGAATGTCAACAAATCATCCTGTAAGTATAACTGAAACCATTTGAAAGATAATCAAATCTATAGGTATGATCTATGGCTGTGATCTGGTGCAGTGGTTGTGGTCAGGACCTAGAATATTGAGTATACAGCCTATAGCCTCCAGCCTTCACCCATGCACCCTGCCACAACCACCACAACATATCACACCCATAGTAGCTTATAACTTCAGTACTTATAACTTCGGTCTTCGGTACAGTCTGGCCTCATGGCATTTTTAATGTCCGCGGACATCTTGGATGTCCTTAGAACAGTTTCTACTTGCCTGTGAACAATACGGACAGGTATAGTGTCCTCAGCACACCTCCATTTTCATTTATTTGCGGACATCCCGGACACGGCGTGTGTTCTTAGAACAGTTTCAGCTTGCCTGCGAACAGTATTGACAGGTATAGTGTCCTCAGGACACCTTCATTTTCATTTATTTGCGGACATCCCGGACATGGCGAGTGTTCTCAGAACAGTTTCAGCTTGCCTGCGAACAATACGGACAGGTATACTGTCCTTAGGACACCCCCATTTTCATTTATTTGCGGATATCCTGGACATGGCGCGTGTTCTTAGAACAGTTTCAACTTGCTTGCGAACAGTACGGGCAGGTATAGTGTCCGTAGGACATTCCCATGTGGAACGATTACGGACATCAAGGACAGCGCTACTGTCCGCAGACACAACAAACACAACAGCGGTGCCTACCACCTAAATAGATACAATATTCGAACCATCTCTTACCCCCCCACCATCCTCAAACATTCTTACAGACCAACACACTTGCCAAAATTGTATTTCCCCACCATTTGACACTGCGCTGTCCACGGACGTCGACAGATACAAGATGGCGGGCGTTTCCAAAAATCTGATGCACTTCACGATCTTCACCATCCAATCAGCGGACACATCAAATGTCCACGGACATGACGCACGCCGTTTGACCAATCAGAACACTGTCCACGGAGCGAACAGGGAAAAATGTCTGCGGACCGAACATTGATATCACTAATTTTTTTTTACATACTTTTTGGTCAAATTTTTTTAAACTACCAGATGGATTTTCACCAAATTTACAAAAGCACGCTTTCGGGACCAAGCCGCTGTTGCAAATTTGGTGAAAATCCATCCAGCGGTTTGGGCTGTAGGTGTGAGCAAAGTTTTTTTCCCCTTTCAGTCTATGGGGAAAAAATACATTTTGGGACCCCCCTATAACTTTGCCCCCCCTAGACCAAACCTCACCAAACTTTGCAAATATATTCAGAGTGGACCATACACATGGTTTGCAATGTTTGGTGAAGATTTGTCCAGGGAAGCGAAGTTATAAGCCACCCAAAAAAGTGTTCTTCCTATGTAAACAGCAATTTAACCATAACTACGCGGCCACTACCGTGGGCCGTGTGATATTGTTATATATATATATATATATATATATATATATATATATATATATATATATATATATATATATATTCAATGAAAAAGCGTTGTTAAAAGGGACGTTATGGTTAAGTTGCGCTACTAAAAACCTATCAAATTCAGAAAAAAAACTTTGTTAAAGGGATGTTATGGTTCAAAGTAAAACCGAAAACCCCCTGAAATTCGGCAGTTATGGTAAGATAAGCAACCATAACTCGCGCCACCGTGCACTGCTAACACTAACACCCAGGACATCAAAGATGACATCACAAATTTCATTGATGACATCACTGATGACATCACATGTGCATTTACTTTTCACTTTGACTTTATATACATGTAACATAGAACATACTGAACCCCTAGCTAGTGATTTCGATGTCCACGGACTACCGCCATGTCCGCGGACATATCAAAAATCTGAGCGTGGTGAATGTAAATTTAAATAGTGTGCCCCACTTCCCCTTTGAGGTTGGCTCTGAAAAGAGCCGTTTTTTTTGTTTTTTTTTGCAGATGCTTGACAGACACCTGTTATTTTGTATTTTTATTTTTTTTTCTTACTTTACTCCTAAAATCTTCACATAACCTTCTCCAAAGCAACCCTTACATTCCAAAACAGAATGGCATTTCCCATAAAAGATAAGGAAATGCCATCTTCTTTAAAATAAACAGCATTACTGGAATCAATATTCTCATTATTACAGAAGAACATACCAGCTCAAAGCATGAAGACACACATGCCTCGGTTGATTACACACCTAGCATTGTTTTGCTGAGGACAAAAAACTGAACTATTGTCCCATATTGCCCAAGGTACTAATCCAGAAAAAATTACTTTGACATTTGGAAGGATGTTCATTTCTGCTTGAACCAAGTGTTCCAAATCTGCCAACAAAGTAGGGGCACTGACATAGCCCAAATGGAAATCACCATAGTGCAAAACTACCACATGGGGACTGTTCATCCTGCCCATATCTTCACAAACTTGTACAATTCCCTGTACCTTGCAATCAGGCACAGTGCTCCACACCACCTCCACTCCTTTAACATCAAAATTCTTTGCAACATGCCTGCATTGAGCATACTGTTGTAAACCATGCACAAACATATCTCCAAGCACCAACACGCTGACTTTCTCCACTTCTGCCATTTTCACTACACACAGTCTCTTTGAACACAAATCCACAACCTCAACATCTGATTGGCTGATCCCTACAGTCTTCTTTCCATGCTGGATTTGCTGGAAAACCCTGAATGTAGCACGATCTGTCCACGGACCACGTAACTCTTAGACAGCACTTCTACCATTTCCACTTCACTCTCTGTGCCATTCCCTCATTGGATACAGCTAAGCAGGCACACAATACGGAGAACATCCTCAGAACACCCCCATTTTCTTTATGTACGAACATTTCAGGACACCGCAAGTGTTCTTAGAACACTTTCAGCTTGACAATGAACAATACAGACAACGTCTTCAGGACACCCCCTGCGAACATTCCAAGACCCCACGAGTCTTCTTAGAACACTTTCAACTTGACACCAAATCCATTCTGTTTATTTACAAACATTTCAGAACAGCTGTGTTGCCCGCAGAAAAATCGAACACAACAAAAGTGTTGAGCACATAAAAAAACAGAACATTGAACCTATCTCATACTCCCCCACCCTCCCCAAACACTCTTACACACCAACACATTCCACAAAATACAATTTTTAATCCAAGTTTCACGTGCTGTCCGCGGTCGTCGGCGAATGCAAGATGGCGGGCGCCACAAAAAATCTGACGCGCTCCACACCCCACGCCGTCCAATCAGCGAACACGTCAGATGTCCACGGACATCGCGCAAGCCGCTCGGCCAATCAGGGCACTGTCCGCAGAACGAACCGGGAAGTCCGTCCGCGGAGCGAACGGAGATATCACTAATTTTTTTGCCTTACATTTTGGTCATTTTAAAAAACACTACTGGACGGATTTACACCAAATTTGCAAAAGCACGCTTTCAGGAGCAAGCCCCCGCTCCTGCCACAAATTTGGTGTAAATCCGTCCAGCGGTTTGGGCTGTAGGCGTGCACAAAGTTTTTTCCCATTATGTCTATGGGAAAAAACAAAAGTTTTGGGACCCCCCCTATAACTTTGCAACCCCTGGACCAAACCTCTCCAAACTTTGCAAAAAAAATTCAGAGTGGGCCATATACTATTTTTGCAAAGTTTGGTGAGGATTCGTCCAGAGGGAGCGAAGTTATAAGCCACCCAAAAAATGTTCTTCCTATGGAAACACCAACTTAACCATAACTACATGGACGCTACTGCGTCCATGTAATTCAATGAAAAAACGTTGTTAAAGGGACGTTATGGTAAAGTTGCACTAATAAAAACCTATGAAATTAAGTAAAAAAACGTTGTTAAAGGGATGTTATGGTTCCAAGTAAAACTAAAAAAACCCTGAAATTCGCCAGTTATGGTAAGCTAAGCAACCATAACTCGCTCCACCACCATGCATTGCTAAGACTAACACCCAGGACATCAAAGATGACATCACAAATGTCATTGATGACATCACTGATGACATCACATGTCTGGCTCCCCCTTTTTTCCTTTATTGCGATATCTTGGCCACATGGTTTCCTTCAGTAACAGTCAGGAATTAAAAATTGAAAAGGTACTCTATTTGTAGACTTATTCTTCGAGGATGTTCTTACAGTAATTCCCTTAGGGTCCAGTCAAATCATGTGATACATATGTATAGGTAAGTGGCACCTTTGAAATAGAGCAAACATTTCTCTGCATAAACGTAATCAGTTAGAATATGAACACTTTCTGCTACTACTGCTGTTTTTTTCCTTACTTCAAAGTCCTTGTATATACTCATATTTGTATGTGTTGTTGTCTCTTTGTGTTTTGTCTATATAATGCAATTATGTAGTAAGTGGGTTTTATTACCTACTTATCACCTGTTTCACAGTACGCAAAACTGTAATAAGAAAGAAGTTATCATTTCACTATTCAAGATGGCAAGCTTATGAATATTGCACCTCCATCATATATGCTGCACACAATGCCTATGTTTCTACATGAGTAGCTTAGTATACTGGATAGAACTTAATAATAGAATGCTATTTATATCAATGCATTGCTTAATGTATGTACTAATTAGCACTTGATATTTATTCCAATATGTCTTGCCAATTTTTGGTCAACATTATAATGAGAATACCTTCTACAGAGTTTTCATGAAAAGTAAATGTACATGTGATGTCATCAGTGATGTCATCAATGACATTTGTGTTGTCATCTTTGATGTCCTGGGTGTTAGTCTTAGCAATGCACGGTGGTGGCGCAAGTTATGGTTGCTTAGCTTACCATAACTGGTGAATTTCAGGGTTTTTTCGGTTTTACTTGGAACCATAACGTCCCTTTAACAGCGTTTTTTTACTTAATTTCATAGGTTTTTATTAGTGCAACTTTACCATAACGTCCCTTTAACAAAGTTTTTTCATTGAATTGCATAGGTTTTTATTAGTGCAACTTAACCATAACCTCCCTTTAACACATTATTTTTTACTGAATTGCATAGGTTTTTATTAGTGCAACGTAACCATAACGTCCTTTTCAATAGATGAAGAACACTAGCATCCTAGGTCCTCAAAGTGGGAACCCTGGGTGGTAAAAAAATGATTTTTCTTCCCAAACCGGTATGCCTGCGGCGCCCCGGTGTAGGAAGGAAAATCTTTTATCAAGATGGCTACCATGGAACGGGAAAGCGGGGTGTGTAAAGAGAACACAACAGGGCATCAGCGGGGGGTGTGGGGAACAAGAGGTCAACAAGGGGCATCATAGGAGGGGGGACAAGAGGAAAACACGGGGCTTGAGCGGGGACGGAACAGGAGGAAGACACAGGGCTTGAGCGGGGGTGGGGGAACAGGAAAGAGACACGGGGCATGAGCGGGGGGTGGGTGACACAGGAGGGAGACACGGGACATGAGCGGGGGGTGGGGGGAAAAGGAGGGAGACACAGGGAATGAGCGGGGGTGGGGGGAACGGGAGGTAGACACGGGGCATGACCGGGGGGCAGGGGGAACAGCGGAGACACGGGGAATGAGCGGGGGGTTGGGGGGAATGGGAGGGAGACACGGGGCATGAGCGGCAGGTGGGGGGAACAGGAGGGAGACACAGGGCATGAGCGGGTGGTGGGGGGGAACAAGAGAGAGACACGGGCCATGAGCAGGGGGTGGGGGGAACGGGAGGGAGACACGGGGCATGAGCGGGTGGTGGAGGGGAACGGGATATCCACTCCTCGGTCCTCCGCAGGCCACCGTGTGGCGATGGCATGTCTCCTGGCAGTCTGCAGCAGCCCAGGACGGGTTGTATGCAGGGTCTCCTTTGCCTCTCAATGCGAACGATAAACTAAGATGGCAGGCGTCACTGAAAACACGACACACTGCACGCTTCAAAGCAGCCAATGGGAGAGCGCATCACATGTCCGTGGACATCACGCAAGCTGCTTGCCCAATCCCTGTCTTGTCAGCGGAGCGAACAGGGAAGTGTGTCCGCGAAGCGGACATAGATATCACTAATTTTTTTCACTTATATTTTTGTCATTTTAAAAAAAAACTATTGGACGGATTTACACCAAATTTTAAAAAAGCACGCTTTCAGGATCAAGCCGCCGCTACCGCCGCAAATTTGGTGGGCTGTAGGCGTGAGCACATTTTTTCCCATTATGTCTATGGGAAAAAAAAGAAGTTTTGGGACTCCCCCTATAACTTTGGCCCCCCTGGACCAAACCTCACCAAACTTTGCAAATTTCAGAGTGGGCCATATACTTTTTTTGCAAAGTTTGGTGAGGATTCGTCCAGGGGGAGCGAAGTTATAAGCCGCCCAAAAAGTGCTCTTCCTATGGAAACAGCAACTTAACCATAACTACATAGCCACTACCATGGCCATGATATGGCCCACTTTGAAATTTGCAAAGTTTGGTGAGGTTTGTTCCGGGGGGGGGCAAAGTTATAGGGGGAGTCCCAAAACCTATTTTTTTCCCGTAGACATAATGGGAAAAAAATGTGCTCACTCCTACAGCCCAAACCGCTGGACGGATTTACACCAAATTTGCGGCAGGAGCGGGGGCTTGCCCCAGAAAGCATGCTTTTGAAAATTTGGTGTAAATCCGTCCAGTAGTTTTTTTTTAAAATGACCAAAATATAAGGCAAAAAAATTAGTGATATCTCCGTTCGCTCCCTAGACAGACTTCCCGGTTCACTCCGCGGACAGTGCCCTGATTGGCTGAGAGGCTTGCACGATGTCCGCGGACATCCGACGTGTTCGCTGATTGGACGGCGTGGGGTGTGGAGCACGTCAGATTTTTGGTGGCGCCCGACATCTTGCATTCGCGGAAGACTGCAGACAGTGAGGTGAAACTTGGTTTAAAAATTGCATTTAGTGGAGTGTGTTGGTGTGTAAGAGTGTTTGGGGAGGGTGGGGGAGTATGAGATAAGTGCAATGTTGTATTCTTTTTATGTGCAAGATGCTTTTGTTGTGTTCGATTTGTCTGCGGACAACACGGCTGTTCTGAAATGTTCGTAAATAACCAGAATGGATTCGGTGTCAAGTTGAAAGTGTTCTAAGAACACTAGTGGGGTCCTGGAATGTTCGCAGGGGGAGTCCTGAAGACGTTGTCTGTATTGTTCGTTGGCAAGCTGAAAGCATTCTAAGAACACTCGCGGTGTCCTGAAATGTTCGTACATAAAGAAAATGGGGGTGTCCTGAGGACGCTGTCCATATCGTCCTTTGGCAAGTTGAATGTGTTCTAGGAACTTCCTTGTGTCCGCGGACATTAAGATGATTGCAATGCTTGAATCTATGGGTTTGATCTGCTGCAGTGGTTGTGGCCAGGGTATAGAATGTTGGGTGCATGGCCATTTGGCCATGCACCCCAGACTCTATGCCCTGGCCAGAACCACCACAGCATATCACACTCATATGCCATGCACCCAAGAGTCTATGCCCGGGCCACAAGCACCGCAGCATATCACACTCATAGTGGCTTATAACTTTGGGTCAAAAACAAATTTATAAGGAACAATGTTATAAGCCAGTATGGGTGTGATATGCTGCGATGGTTGTATTTATTATATTATACTTACTATTTGGTTTAGTAACGGGAGTCCATGTTTTTCTTGTTCATTTCTGTGATAAAAGAAAATAGCATGTTAGTATTAGTATTTTATAAAGACTTATTACATTGTACAAACAACATTTTCTTCTTTTTTTGACCCTCATATTTAGTAGATGACAAACCAGAGTACTGTGCAATTTGCTCAGTTTCTGTGTTTGTTGCTAAAATCATTGGGTTTGTGGGAGAAAAAAAATCCATGTTGGATTAAAAAAAAAACTTTTTCTGTTATGCTACAGTTTATTTATTTGTTTGTTTTCAGTGTTTACTTGTTGTTTCTGGCTAATGCTTTATACATTGGATTGTTCCAGTTTTTGGGAGCAGTAAGATATTAGGTATTTGTTTGGATATTGTAAAATTCTGGAGCAGTTAGATACCAGTAGGCGTATTCTAACTGTTTATTTTTTTATATAATTTCGTGGTATTGATTTATCTGTTTGGATATTTCAAAATTTTGGGACAGTTAGATACCAATTGGCGTATTCTAACTGTCTATTTTTTTCTCTATTTGAGTGGTATTAATTTATCTGATTAGTTGTTGTAGCATCTTTGGGCAGTTAGATAGCTTTTGGAATATTGTGACAGTTTATATTTTTTTACTACAAGTGTACTTAAGGTTTAAGTACAGTTTAGTTATCAAATTTTGGTTTTAAGAAAATTAAATAAGCGTTTGTAAGATTTGCTGGTAATCTCTGCTTTAAAGTAATGGTACTATCATTACATTCAAACCATCCACATTTCTTTTTTATATATTCAGTGTAGTGCCCTGAATTGGTTTTGGCTCCTGCGTGGTAGATTATACCTATTGTTGTGAAGGTTTTCCTACCAAGTGATATTTGACCATGTGTGAATCCAGTCAGCTTGCAGTTGTTTTTGGTACCATCTGCATTGTAACGTAGAAGCATTAGTATTACGTATTTACTATGTGTTTGTATTACTAATGTGGAGCGATTATCTGAATTGCAGGTCGAACATAATCGACCATGGTTTGCATTTTGTACAAGTTGCTGAAATGGAACGGATTCACAATTAGGTATTGATATATACACAAAGAATTAATTGGGGATTTGTTCTTGTGTCACATTGTTGCAGAGAGTGCATGTATGTTTCCACATGTAAGAAATCTGGAAGATTTCATTTATAGGTATGTTTTTGTTTTCTAGTACTAATAGTAAGTACATTAGAAATTCTTGTGGATCTTCCTGTGAGTTTATAGTGAATTTCACCATTCCAGCACAGTAGTCCAATTGTTGTCTTCTTCCATGAACACGATATGGGTTGTCAGGATTGTTTGTTGTGTTTCTATGAAGTACTAACATTTGCATACGCAATGGGTCTGTAAAGTGTAAGTAAATGTTGTCAACAATTGGTGGTAATTAAAATAGAATATTGATTGCTACATTTGCGTAGCAATTTACACCAATTTCATTTATAAGTTTAAATGGAACAGGTAGTTCTGTATCAGAGTGATTTTCTTTTAGTTTGTCTTCCTTCTTTGACGAAGTACTTGGTTTACTTTCCCTAATTGGTTCTTTTTTGCTTGTGAAGTTTTAGTTTCTTTTACTCTCTTTGGAGGATTTGCAGTGACATCCTGTTGCATTTCTGTTTGTTTAGTTTTCTTTTAGAACATTTTCCTTTTTGTGGAACAGGATATGTTTCTAGATGGGGGTGTATAGTGAACAAAGTCTATTGAATTCTAAAATGCAAGGAATATCAGCGTTTATTTTACTTGCATCAAAGTTGATTAGAAATAGACCGTCAAGTGTACGTACGCGTGATAGTGCTACGTAGCTCATGCCTTCTTTAAAGACTGTGTTACCAATATCTATCATTGCTTTGTCTAGGGTAAGACCTTGTAATTTATGAATGGTGACTGTGTATACAAGAGTTAGAGAAAATTGTTCTATGCGTACATGCATGTCTTTGAAGAGAAAGAATCGAGCTGTTGAGCGTCCTATTCTTTTTACTTTTGAAAGTTTGTCAAAGAGAATATTGACAAACTGAATTTTGTTGTCACGTGGGTATGTTCGAAAGCCAACAACTGCACCCAGTGCTCCATTAACTAGTCCTTGGTCCATGTCAAGGTTACATTACAGCATTACTCTGCAATTTAAGGATAATTTTAATATTTTTTCCAAGCCTGCTGTGTTTGAGATTGATTTTTCTAAACTATTTAGTCTTGTTGTGGCTTGGTCACACATGGGTAGTGTCATTCCATGTACATCTAGTTTGTCTGTGGCGCTAATTTCCATTATTGGTTGCATTTCTTTACTTGACATTATTTCATTGAATTTGAAGCAGCTTGCAAGAGTTGGCATTAAGGCCATACAATTGACATTTCTGTGGGCTAATTGTTCCATAACATCTGTAGCACATGCATTATCACCATAAAGTGCATGAATGTGCTGGGTTTTCAATATTGTTTCTGCTTCTTTAGAGACTATACCAACTCTGATACATTTTAAGATGTTGGCAGAAGTGAGATCTGTAGATTGCCGCATTTTTTCTGTTAATTCTCTGTATTGGAAATGTTGCCAAAGGTTGACATTTCCAATGCTGCCAACAGTTTTACGGCAGAGTTTGTGTCCTAATGTTTTAAAAATAGGCTCACCTTTTACTGGTGTCAATTGAAGAAGATCTCCGAAAACAATAATGTGTTTTCCTACAAAGAGCTCTTCATAGTTTGTTTTGAGTACTTCTTGTAATCTGAGGTGAATCAAAGCCAACATTAGGTTGGACACCATGCTCACTTCATCTTTAAGTAGCATTTTGATTTGTTTCAATACTCTGCGTAGTTCCATTGCAGCTTCTGCAGAAAGTTTGTAATAATCTAATTTGTTTTGGTGTTCTACTGGCAGGAATAGTAATCGGTGTAAAGTGACACCACCTATGTTGTAGGCAGCTAAACCCGTGGGGGCAATGACAACAGCTGACAGTTTGTTGTTTGTCAATTGTTGAAGGAACTTACTGATGATTTTGATTAGGTATGTTTTGCCAGAACCAGCTTCACCACTGACATACAATAGTATAGGTTTGTAATTTTGACAGGTGCATTCTTTGTTTTCATGTTGTACACCATGTGCAATTTCTTTTGTTACTTCTTGAAAAATGCTACGTTGCTCATTGTTTAGCTTTGATTGTAGTATAGTTAAATCTTCTTTATCTTCATACTGACACATGGTGTTTTCTACTTCTATCATAGCTAATTCTGCCTCATTTGTTATTAGTGGGTCTCCCAGTGGTTCTTGGCTTCCTGTGACAGAAGGTTGACTACTGTCAGGAGTCTCCTTATCTAGTTGGGCCTGGAGTTCATTGTTCATTCTTCCTGTTGCTGTTCATTGTGCAACATTGTTTTGTACTGTGCAAAGTTTACATCAGTTATACTGCTTTCATTTGCTTTGAAAGCGTCTTCATATGAGTCATAGTTATCTAGTATTTCTTCTTCTTTTCTCCATGGTTTAAAGAGTTGTAGCAGGGACATGTAATATACCTCTTTATGTTGAGGAGTCTTTAATGACAATTTGATATTATTAATTAAATTTGGTTTGGTGAGTTTTACTAAGCTGCCTTCACAGTTTGTCACTTTGTATTTACGGTTTTGTTCATCAGGTTTTATATAATTTTTGTATGTGTAGTTTTGGGCTATGTGGGATAGACACATGGTTTCCAAAGTGGTACTCCTGTTTGGGTAGTATGTGTCCAATAAATTGTTTTTTAAAATGGATTTTTGGGATCATGTTTGGCTATTGTTTCTATATCTTGGTATGATTTTAAAACTCTTTTTCTAGATTTAGCTGGACCAAGACTTAGCCATACTATATTTTCAGATTTACCATACAATGCAGTACCAGTTAATCGATCAGCTGCTTCATAGGATCCACATTCTCTATGGGACAGCATTTTTATGCCCAAGCTGTATAATTTCTGAGACACTGTTTTATCTGATGACAGGTCATTCCAGAGGTCTTGGAGCTCTGTCTTTTCTGATTTGGTTAAGTATGCTGTGACATATCGTGCAACTGAGTAGAATTGTCTGCGATGTACTGCACATCTATGTTTGCATTCCATAAATGGGCAATGATTGCATTGTAATCATTGATATATTTTTCTTCTTCTTTTCTTTTTATGCAATATGTATTTTTAGGTGACTTACCTGTAACACCATGTCTAACTGAAGACATGAGGTTGTTCACTTAACCTGTATTTATAACTAGTCTAGGGAAACCAAATCGGCATTTGGTGTAGTATTTCCCTTTGTTTTTGTATTTGCGACGACAGTATTTGCCACATTTGTGTCTTTGGAATTGTAAAATCTTTGCATGAAGATCACTATTTGTGGATTCTGATGGAATTTCACAAGTGAAATATTTTTCAATTAACTGTAAAACAGTGCCATCAATGTCTTGACCAGATTTAGGAGCATTTTTAATCCATAAAAGCATGTGGACATGTGGTGCTCCTCTGGCTTGGTATTCTTTTCTCCAAAAGAAGTGTTGCACTTCTCCAAGGGGAGGAACAGTTTTATTACAAATAAAATGTAGCATATCAATGAAGCGATGGTGAAAATATCTTGAAACATTAACAGGATCATGAGAACAAAGTTCTCCAGGTGTTAGTATATCTATGTTTGTTTTGTTTTCGTTTGATATGCGTAGGAAAGCATGTAAATCTTCCCATGCATGTTCTGAACAACTTAATGTAACAAACCAAGTGGGTGGGCCAAGGTTTCTGATCATACAACGTACATCTCCATGATGTCGAAACCAGTACTCTTTAGTACCATGCATTTTTGCTAATAGATTTGTAAAATTTGCTTGTAAAACCTCATCTTTTTGTTGAACTTTTTGTAATAATTGTATAGCTGTCATATTTTGAAAGTGTGATCCTGATTTTAATATGTGTGCAACTCCGTAACATAAAGTTGCTAGTTCACTTTCAAAGAGTAGGTGGAATATATATTCCACATTTTGTCGAAATCTGGGATCTTCAGAATACATTCGTAATGAGCGATATTCTGATGCTGATATTTGAATAGGTCTATCATCGTATCTTCCTCCTTTGCCAGTAGGAAAGAGTAGAGGAAAAGCACATGCTTCTATACTTTTTTCCCATATGCTGATTGGTGATCATTTTGTTTCACACATTTGGTACGTTTCAAGTGCATCTTCTATGGTGTCATTAGAGTGCAATGGATGAATTGTATAACGGTCTAAAGTGTTTGATAGTGTAGCAGGATCTAGGAGCTCAAATTGACCAGCTTCTTGTGTCTCTTGAATTATTTCAGTTGTATCTTTCAAGTTTTCTTCAATATTAATTTCTTTTTAATATTCATTATTCTCTTTAAGATATTGCAGGGCTTCTCTAACTTTATGTAAATCTACCAGTTGATGCCAATTTTTTTTGTCTTTTGTAGGTACTCCATTTACCAAGATAATTAAAGATTGTTACATTGGATGTTGCATTCCTAGAGTGTGGACATTTTCTTTTAGATCTATTGGTAAATGCACTACTTTTCCACAAATACCTTTCACTAATTCAGAGGGAGGTAATTTTGCAGTTTTTGGTTGAAGGCGTATTATTGCTTAAAATGGGTGCTCTGTTTGAATTATGATGCTCTCATATAAATTAAGTTGTTGAAGGGGTTTTGGTAGTGGATATAATTCCAAGTTATTTGTGATAGCACGTGAAGGAGTTTGGTTGTTTTCAAGTTTTGTAGTGCAGTAACTGCAAAGTATTATGAGGTCAGATATTTCGTATTGGCTTTCTGCTATAAGGTAGAGAGCTAATTCAAACCATTTAGAATCTTCATTGTCTTCTATTTTGTATGATAGGTCTACAGTTTTTGTGTTACTTTTATAAAAAGTTCTGCGGCAACATACACACACGTGGTTTGGTACTTCAGCTGAAGTACTTTCAACTTTTAGTATTTCTTTTTTGTATGTGTGTAGTGAAAGGTTGCTATGTGCAGAATTATTACGAAGTTGGTTTACAGCTAATTCATCTTGTAAGTGGGTTTCACTTCCAAAATATTTTGTCTGGATATAGTCGATTTCTTCTAGTAGGTATTTTTGCTGTGCCATTTAGAAGAATGTTATTTAAATTGGCTAGTGCTAAAGCAGGACTTTTAGCATAGTACAGTTTATAAACTAGATTTCATATACTTGCCTGATGTGTTGATATCCTTTTGATATCATGGAAGGTTGTTTTGCAAGTAGGTCCTGTAATGCTGGCCAATGAATGTCCTTGTAGTCCTGTGTACTTGCGTACTGGACAAGCATCCATATTTTGCAGTAGTTTAATTTTGATTTTGTCTTTGCTTTTCACATATTGATTGAGTAATTGGCGTAAAGACTTGAACATTTTTTTGGGAATGTTACACATTGACGTGCTTGGCCATTTGTACACTAGATGTTCTGATTCAGTTAAATGGAGGGGTAAATCTACGTTTTCAGGGCATATTTTTGTAAGGAGTACTTCTTGTTCCATTATGGTATTATTAACTTTTTCATAACCTCGACCACTGCTATATATGGCAATTGTGTTTGATTGCTTTTGTTTGTACGCTTCTTCATTAAAGTATGGTTCTGTGCTTGTAGTGGGACTCCATTCACCTCCACAGATATTTAAGAAGTTATTTCTGTTGACATTTCGTTTATTGAGAAGTCTTTTTTGTAATTTAGTTATTAGTTTTGTTAGTGGTTTCATTCTGTTTAACACTAAAATAAATAACTTTCTTTTGAGAAGAATTGCACTATCAACGCTTCTAAGATTACTTTCCTATGACAGGTTTGAAGTGTTGAACCTGGTTTCTCTCCTGTTTTTATAAGATTTTGAAGGACTTTGTGACGGAACATTTTGGCTAAAATACTTTTCTTGGTATGCTTACTTTGTAGTATATCAAGATTTATAGAAGACATTTTATTTGTAGTGATAGTTGATTTTCTGTTAATTGTTTTTTGGGTTGTTTTACTTTTTGATAGAGGAGGCAAAGTTTTTGTACTAGAAACTTCTTCTGTTTCCTACATGACTGTATTAGCTGTTGTGTTTCAACTTTTTTTTTACAAATTCCGCTATAGATGGATGTTTATGTTGGAGACTTTTCTTTTCATTTGCTCTACTTCTGCGTTCCTTTCTACGGAGTTGCTTTTTGGTAGGCATTCTTTAGGGTCTGTTGAAAAAAATACAGAAGGTATGGGTTGGGGTGTTCTGCAATGCATGTGTGTTGTGTTTATGAGTGTTTGAGTAAGATGATAAAGAAGTATGTAATGGTGTATGATTGTGCATTGGGAAGTACAACTACTAGGGATGGGTATTCTTGAATTCATCTGTTACTAAACTGGGGTTCAGATGACAGAAAAAAAGTAAGCGAGTGGTGTGGAGAAGTATCAATAGTATATCTAAAGCTATACAATTAAAACAGTTGTTTGTTCTACAACATCTAAATTCTAGCGGCTGAGTTGGGTAATTTGTGTGTCGAAAAATAGGAATTTGTGGGCGATTCTGCCAGTAAATCACTGTTTAAGATGGGGGGATTTTTGGTCAGAATGGTGCAGAATCTCTGTGTTTAGGCACAGAAATAGCATGAATTAACCTTACAGTGTGTTTGAGTAATAATACAAATATTATGGTAACATTCTACTTACTTTTTTTCTAAAATGAGCAGTTTGCTTCTTAGTTGTTCT
Source organism: Ambystoma mexicanum (assembly GCF_040938575.1). Taxonomy (NCBI): domain Eukaryota; kingdom Metazoa; phylum Chordata; class Amphibia; order Caudata; family Ambystomatidae; genus Ambystoma; species Ambystoma mexicanum. Next base: position 238,490,111 of record NC_090939.1, on the reverse strand, counting down.
TTGTACTTCAAATTCGGCTGCTTCTTTTGAGGCGAATGGTCTTCACTGCAATTGTAAAAGAAAGAAATTAGTAATTTGGTTTGTATATAGCACTTTTTAAAATTTAGATATAGATTTTTTAAATTGAAATGCTCCGCGCCTTCCTCAAAACCATTAAAACTATCTTATGACTAACTGTAGGAAAGAAAATATCTTTACTATGGCTTGTGAAATTCATAATGTACCACTGTATACCACTATTCCTGTAACTAAGCTTTTCCACGTAATAGTGAGTCAATGTCATAGCCTGCTTTTCCACGTAATAGTGAGTCAATGTCATAGCCTGCTTGTCCTATATAAATGTAAGTAATTATATAAATTTAAAAAAAAACAATTATGTGTTTGTACAAATATTATTGTTTGAGATTTGATCATAGAGTGTGCATGTAATTTTGTTTGATTATATGTAGTCTATATATATTATTTCAAAAATGTTAGTTTAACATTATTTGTGTGTGTGTGTATGTGTGTGTATGAAGAAAGTAAACGGTATAAAGGTTTGTAAGTCACAGTTCATTTTAGGACAATGAAAAAATGATCGTAGATTCATTTTACAGATTATACAAGGTAAACGTCAGTTAGAAAATGTGTTCATGTACTGTATAGAAAATATGCATACCTGTAGTTTGTGTTCATGCATATGGATATGGACGAAGCTGCAAGTAGAAATCTTGGAGACTTGTATAGTATTTCTCATAGATCGTGCTTGCCAATGGTATGAGACTTGTACTCCGAGAGATTCACCATACATTTGTAGTAATGATCTATGATGATGTAGTTACATGTAGAGGTCTTGGATTTGATAGGTGGATGGTCATGTGATTTCTTAGCTGCATCCAATGAGGGAATGGCACAGAGAGTGAAGTGGAAATGGTAGAAGGGCTGTCCATGTTATGATATGTTCGCGAACATGGCGGTAGTTCTAGGACACCGCATATTACATCCGGGGAATTTGGGGTGGGGAGGCATGCAAATTAGATTGAATGTAGCAAGGGATTGGTCAGTAAAGTTTAGTGAGTGTGTTGTGCTAGGAGAGGTTTTCTCAGATATTCTTTTTGCTGAGAGAAGAACAGATAGCTATGGCTGAGTGTTTAAAAAAACAGATTGTGTGGATTATGGGAGACTCGTGGATACATTGGTTGAAGGTGCATGCAGAAAGCTGTGGAGTATCTATAGATCTTGGATTCGCACATGTGGAAGTGCACTGGCATGGAGTGCGTGGAATGAAGTGGTTGGACTTGCTACCTCTCTGTGCAACTTTGAAAATAGAGGATCATCCAGACATAATTGTAGTTCATTGTGGAGGGAACAGTTTAGGACATGTGTCTGGAATTTCTTTGCAATTTGCAATGAAAGAAGGACTTCAGAAGATCATGGACATGTTTCCAAACTCCAAAGTAATTTTTTCACGGATTGCGCAGAGACAAATGTGGCTTCGTTCTTTCTCATGTGGTCCACAAATGGAGAAAGCAAGGCATAATTTTAATAAGGCTGTTTGTGCCTTCCTAAGAGATTTTGGCATGTCCTCTTGTCACAATGAAAATATTATGTTTCATAGTACATACATTTTTCGCAGAGATGGAGTCCATCTTACTTATGCTGGCAATCAGATTTTTCTGAGAAATGTACAAAATGCATTGCGACCTTTTTAAGAAATACAGCATCCATTTTGAAGTAGGTGTTAAGTATTTATAATTTGTGACATACAAACACATCCCAAAGGCTCTTTTCAGAGCCACCACTTCCTCCCAGAGAAAAATGCAATGGTTACAATAGGGTAGCACCCCAATGTTTTTTATGTTCGCGAACTGTCCGCGGACTTTCAAGAAATACAAAGGGCCCTGCTTTATTTATCTTCAATTCTATTTTTTAACTGTGAAAGGCAGCTCTGAAAAGAGCCTTATTTTTCCCCCCTGCAGAGTACTGTGTCACAGTACATACATACAACTGTGACCCTCGAAAGGTAAGGGTCATCAGAATTCTGTATGGCCTGTGAGGCAGCTTGAGGAAGACGCTGTCCCACAGAGGTGTTCCTTGTGGTGACAGGATCAGAAACGGAGGATGAAGTATAGGCAATCAACCTACTACGCTCTTCGCAAGGTACAACCTGGCGAATGGCCCCAGTGTGGAATGAGTTGAGGTGTCGATTCATGGTAGTGGTCCCAAAGCTATACGAACCATGCCTCCCACGACTGAGTACCATTTTGCACTCATTGCAGGTGACACAGTTCGCACGAGCCTTAGGACCATTCCCATGAACGGTAAACAACCGCCACACCCAAGAATCACGCCGAGGGCGGGTAGTAGGGATTTCCTCTACCTCATTCTCATCATCCTCTTCTTCCTCCTCTGTACCCTCACTCCTGTTCCCCTCTTCAGGCCCTTGCGGAGATGGTGGTGGTGGAGGGGCTGGGGGTGGTGCTGAGGCAGATGTAGCGCCAGGTGGCAATAGTGGAGCCATGGATGTCATCGGCTTGGAGATGGAAATCTCAAAATCTGCAAAATATGCAGCAAAATGCAGTGTGCTCTGTGGAATAGCCAGAAACACAATGAGAATGAGCTCTAGGGCGTGGTCTTTTATAGGGGTGCTTGTACGCAGTTCGTGGACATGCGCGCTGTCCACAAGACAGATCGAACACCAAAAAAGGTTCAAAAAGTCACAAAAACTATGTGGAAATTTAGGATTAGTATGTGGGATTTGTGGTATGGTGAGTTTTTAATGAGAAATATTGTGAATTACTTGGAAATGTACTTTTAAACTGTTCAGGGACACGAACAGTGTCCGCATTCAGAACACGCGATCAGCGTGGGTGCGATCACATGATTGCTTCGTGAGCATGTTCGCTAAGGAAGCGGCCGTCCACAGCGCACCCAATGTACGGACATTGTTTTGCGCATGCGCGTTGATGTTCTACAGACAGTGTTCGGGTCCTGAACTAATTAAAAGTGGGTCACACGTAAAACGAACAGTTACGGACAGCCGTTTGTTCTTAGCACAGTTTAACTTACTTGCGAACATTACGGACAGACATAGCGTCCCCAGCACACCTCCATTTTCGTTTATTTACGAACAATTCAGGACACTACGAGTTTTCTTAGAACAGTTTCAACTTGCTAGTAAACACTACGAACAGGCATAGTGTTCTTAAGGACACCTCCATTTAGTTTATTTATGAACATTTCAGGACACTACGAGTGTTCTTAGAACAGTTTCAACTTGTATGAGAACATTACGGACAGATATGGTGTCCTCAGGACACTTACATTTTTGTCTATTTACGAAAATTTCCGAACAACCGCGCTGTCCGTGGACACCTAAATTGGTTTTAACAAAAAGAACTGAAACTAAATACAACACAATATAAAAAAGTAACTTTATTTGACATATTTTATCAATTTATGACTGAGAAGGTGGGGCAGAAACAGAAACAAAAACAGGAGAATTAGGGATTTCAACATAATTGGGATCAGGTGAAGAAGGGATGGAAATGTCATCAAAACGTTTTGGTTCATGGAGAGGGTTTGGGGTTAAATGAGTGGGATATGGTGAGGGGGGACATGTACAGGTCGGACAATGGTATCTTGTTGTTAGTTTTAAGTGATCTTCTACAAAAAATTTTAAATTGGTAAAATTTGCCATAAGTTGGCCCATTTTTTAGTTTATGTGTTCCAGAGTGCTATCCACCACTTCTTTTTCTGTAGTAGTTTTAATTTTTGTATGGTCTGTACAAAAATAATGTATATGTTAAATGTATACAAAATAATATTTATTAATTGGTTTATATAGTAAAGTGTGTACCATTAGGTGCACTATCTTCTGACATTTCCTCTCATGGGAAATGCTCCTCTAGCCACTCCAGAGTACTACACATTTCTGTGAGAAAACAAAAAAGTAATATATTTTTTTTATCTAATACAGAAAGTTTATAAATATATGAGTAAAATGAAGTGCGCTTACTATTTCAGGTAAGATATGTGATGAGTAGTCTGTACGTCTGGTCTTGCTCTTAGTTGTGGAGTGTTTGTGAGGTAATTATGTTGGAAGCCACTTTATCTTCTTTTGGTATATTCCATTTTAGAACATATTGCATTTAAATGAATGGTTAGTGTGTTACATATATGGGTTACATTTCTTAATTATTACTACATATACTGTGTATGTGTGCTGCTTTGTGAATTTGTTAAATGTTCCTATGTTATGATATAACAATTACACATACCCCCCCCAGAGTTTTTAGGTGGTGGTACTGTTGTCCGAACATGTCCGCAGACAGTCAAATTCAGTAGAAAGGGTTCAGTATGTTCCATATTACATGTACATAAAGTGAAAGTTATTATTGTTAAGTTGTGCTACTAAAAAACTATGAAATTCAGTAAAGAAACTTTGTTAAAGGGACGTTATGGTTCAGTTGCGCTATGAAAAACCTATGAAATTCAGTAAAAAAACTTTGTTAAAGGGACGTTATGGTTAAGTTGCGCTACTAAAAACCTATGAAATTCATTAAAAAAACTTTGTTAAAGGGACGTTATGGTTAAGTTGCACCACTAAAAACCTATCAGATTCAGTAAAAAAACGTTGTTAAAGGGACGTTATGGTTCCAAGTAAAACCGAAAAACCTATGAAATTCGCCAGTTATGGTAAGCTAAGCAACCATAACTCGCGCCACCACCGTGCACTGCTAAGACTAACACCCAGGACATCAAAGATGACATCACAAATGTCATTGATGACATCACTGTTTTCTATTTACCTCAAGAATCTCGCACATCTTTCCCATCACTTCAGTGGTAAAATGGCTTACTCGGTCTGACTCAATCATTTGCGGGAGGCTGAAACGAGAGAAGATGCGGTTGATCATTAGTGCAGCACCTGTGTCCGCCTTACAATTCAGGGCTGGAAGACATTCCACCCAATTTGTGAACAAGCATTTCACAGTCAACATGTACTTGTTTTGTCTAGAGGGGCGAATCACTGCCCAATAAAATTGACCTGTATATCTGACCAAGGCAGTGTCATTTCCCTTTTCTGTAGGGGAGCTCGGTTTGTGAGTGAACTGTGTTGGAATTGAGCACACACAAGACACCCCTTTAGGTAAATGTTGAGGTCCTGGCCCATGTGTGGCCAACAGGCAACCTTGTACAAGATTTCCAATGTCGTAGTGGCTGCATCATGGGCATGGTTCAACATCAGGCTTCGGAATGAGGTAGGTACCAACCGCTGGTCAGTCAGATAGGGCTCTCCTTAACAACAATCCATCTTGGATCCGGAACATCTTGGAAAAGTTCATCAAACCCGGAGATCCTCTTTACCGGTATAATCCGACTCTGCTAGAGGCAAGCTTACAGGGTTTTCAAAGTGTCAATAACATTTCCCAATGATCAGGTCCTCTTTGTGTGCAATGATTAAATCTGCATCTGGGGTATCTTAACTTCAATGGGCTGTCAAGAGTTTGCTGTTAGCCCAGGTTTTTGACCTGGTGACAGCAGCTATTTGGATTTCCCCTAGCAGGGATTCTGTTCCCATGAAATCCCCCTGCACAATTTGTGTTTTAGCCAGCTGGTCAGCCAGGTCATTCTCAGTCTTATCTGACCCCTCTATCTTGGAATCACCTTTCATATTCTTCCAATAGATGGTCATCTCATTGGAGACCACCAGATCGTAAATTAACTGGATAAGTTTGGCATGCTTTAGGGGTTTGTTGTTGAAACAAAGCATCCCTCGATTCTTCAAGTTAATCAGGTGTTCCACAAACCCATTCCAGACATAATCAGAGTCAGTGATTATAACCAGTTCATTGAGTTGATGGTACACTGCAGTGAGTATGGCTTGATAAACACCCATCAACTCTGCAACCTGACCACTTCGGGGATCCAATTTTAAAACCAGCAGAGGGTTCTGAGGTGTCATTCACCCAGGCATTCCCAATGCCAGCCACCAGTTCTTTTTCCCCCATTATTATCATCCTGGTAGGAGCACCCATCCATATAAAATGTGGTTATCCCCTGACACGTGTCTTCTTCATAGACCTTCTGTGGGGAAGTTAAGTACGCCTCCATGCTGTTGTTGGTCATAAGACTTTCGTCTTCAAGACAGTTTTTATGAGCACAATCATGCAAGTCTGTCAACCCTTGCGCTAGGTGACTCTTTTTGTTTTGGCCACATCTGAAATCCACAGTAAAGCCTTGCATGGACAGAATACAGGAAGCAATTATGGAATTACTAACATTCCCTACCCGGATTCTGTCACTTTGTCGATATTGCAAGGGTTGGTGAGGAGTCTCGACAATGAAGTGCTCCCCCTGTATGAATGGGCAGTAATTTTTCAATGCCCACACCATTGCCAGATGTGCCTTCTTGCAGTCATTGAATTTTTCCTGCCCAGAGGACGATGTCTTGCTCGTATGTGAGATTACTTTTTTGACCTTGTCATACTTTTGGTACAATACCACTGTTAGGCAGGTATCTGAGAAACCTGTCTCCAAGAAGAACTCCTTTTTCTTTATTAGGTAAGTCAAACAAGGAGCCTGGGAAAGACTTCTTTTCAGTTGTTGAACTGCCTCAGATTGTTCTGGACCCCACTTCCACTTGACTCCGGCCTTTAATAAATGGACCAAGAGTCTTGTGAACTCTGTGTAGTCTTCAATGAACTTCTGACTATAATTAGCGGGTTCAAGAAGGCTTCTTAATTCTTGCAGAGTGGCAGGGTCTTTTATTTTCAGTAAGGCTTCCACCTTCTTCGCCTGGCGATTAAGACCCTCAGGGGTGCTCTTGTACCCTAAGAAATTCACTCAGGTTTTACACGACTGTGCTTTCTGAAAGGACAGTTTTGCTCCGGCTTTCTGCAACTGGGTTAGAACATAGCAAATCTCTGCTATATGTTCCTCCACAGTTGAGCTTTTGATCAAAACATCATCCGCTTTCGCCCAAATTGGGCATGGCCTTATGAAGGAAGATGTTGAACTCATTGTCAGAGTTTATGTATCCAAAGGGGTTTCAGGTCCACATGTACTGCTGCCCCCTGAAGGTAATGGAAAGCTTTTACTGGTATGCCCTATTGATGGGTACTGTCCAGTTACCGTTGGTCAGGTCAATGGTGGTGTACACCTTTGACCCTTGGATCTGGGCTAGTCCCTGATTGATGTAGGGAAGGGGCCATCTTGACATGTGGACCCATTTGTTCAACTCCCTCAGGTCTGCGCATATTCTTAATTGACCGTTTGATTTGAAGATACCCAGTGTTAAGGATTTCTATCAGGCAATACACCTGGGTCTCGCCTAGCATGTAAAGCACAGATGAAAGACTTATTTATTGTGTCTATAAGTTCAATATTCTGAATGATATACCACTCATATCACACCCATCTCAAAATAGCCCCCAGGTCGGTTCTACGTTATTTTGCCGCAGGATTTTCCGTCGCGGGACTTTTCATAGCCGTTTTTTTATCGAAAAAAACTCATCGGTTTTTTTTGGTTTTTTTGGGTGGGGTTACCCACCCAAACCCCCGTTTAAAAAAAAAAAAATTATTCCCTTTCACCCACAAATATTTATTTAATTTTTAAACCCCCCCCCAAAAAAAAACCGATGATTTTTTTTTCGATAAAAAAAACGGCGATGAAAAGTCCCGCGACGAAAAATCCTGTGGCAAAAGAACTGTATACCCTCAGGTCACAGTAGACCAGGAATCAGGCTGGCTGGTAAAGGTAAATATTTATTTATTATTAAAATTCAAATCAAACACATATTTAATATATATGGGGCAGCAATCACCAATGTGGTGACAATACAAATCAGAAATAAGTAAGGCAATTGAATTCTCTTCTGAGCACCACAGAAGATAAAACACAGGGAAAAAAACAGTTTGGCTAGTGAAAAGATAGCGCTTAGGGTAAGATTTCCCCTTGCAAAGTTCACATATGAGCAGTTCTACACAGATGTCAGTAAACAGCAGGTATTCAGGAATAAAAGAACAGTATATAGGGTATGAATGCAATCTTTCATCCCCAAACAAGAGAGAAAAGAGTTTTGAACGTTTACACTTTTAAAATGACAGATGAAAATGGCTTTGTGAAACAATGAAAAGTGTGCAAAAATCCTCAAATTGATATAAATTCCTATGAGAGCAACACTGAACAGGTTCTAGCAAACATAAGCTACAATGTGAGCAAGCATACACACTTTAAATCAAAAAGGAAGTTTGGAAATACTTTGAATGGGGAAAGACAGGTGTAAAACTTTTACACAAATGCGAATTCCCAATTTTCGCTATGCAATTTTCAATAAACACGGGTCAAATACACTGTTTGAAGAAGTTATGCAAGTTTGAATGAGATGTGTTTTGGAGAAAAATGAACAGAGAAAAACAGAAAATCAGTTTTAAATCACAGATTGGTTTTATTTAAACTATATTAATGACTAAGAAAATGAAGAATGCTGCCCGGGAATCTCCACAGTTACGCACGGCCGCTTGTAACTCTTCACGTGGCGGATACTACGTTTTCTTTATGGGAATTACTTTATTTAATCCAAATCACTAATGGCTTATGGTCTAGCAAAACAAATGAGAGAAATCAGCGCTAACACTAGGGATACAAACAGGGTTACAAGAATGGTTCTCACACTATTGGAGGTTCTTAAGCTAAAGAGAGGATGGGTTATATTTTGGGATAGGACAAGGCAAATAGACTATGGTTGACTATGATTCCTATTTATACTTACAGTCCACTGTAAATTGAGATTGGACCGTCAGGTTCTGGTCATCACCGGATCGGGTCTACAGGCAGCAGGGCACTTCTGGCGGGATGGTCAGTGGGGCGGTTCTGGTCAATTGGACTGCACCTCAGATTGGATTGGATTGGCCCTTCTGTTCACTGGACATTGTAGATCAGTGGTATGGCGAGTTTCAGCAGGCAAGCCTGAATGGTAGCAAGCCAAACTGGATCAGAATGATTTCCCTTAAGTTTTGGATGGATCGGGATTTGGGCCTAGCTGAAAAGAGTTTAGCAAATGCTGGGCCTGAGTTTTGCAAAGTAGTCTGGATCAGGACAAGATGAAAAGTTCTGGAACAGGATGAAGAAGTGAGGACCAGAGCGTCATGCGGAAATCAGGATGTAGTCAGCAATCAGTCTGTGTCTGTGTATTGTGAGGTTCCTATATATATCATGCCACGTGACATCATACAGTTTATGGTAGGGGCAGACTTACAACCCACACTCCCATGGCTGTGATAGGTCAAAGGCACTTGCCTTTTTCTGGTTGGAAGACAGAAAAAGCTGTCATATTTTATGATGTGACTTGGGAACTCCCACAGTGATTTGGACCAAAACTGAACTTTTCCACAAATACACATTTCTATAATTATGTTCTCTAATGAAATCGGGCACATGCATTACATATTTTATGGGTTACATTTACCTCCAACTCCTACGTCCGTGAGAGCTGGCTTTGTCTTTCTGTGGAATTTTGTTAATTTTAATCATAAAGATTTGGCATAACAATTCCTAATTCAGTACATATCTGTGCAATCACCCCTAGAACACGGGTATACAATATTAATAGTCTTGGTGCAATTAGCCTTTCTTTATAACTTTTATTCCTTATGCAGTACCAGGTTCAATCACGTCTCCAAAGAAAGAGCATAACATTAGATTTACAACCACCAACTTTTAGATTTATCCTCCTTCATGTGGCAAAGGTAAATATATTTAAAGCTTTATTACAAATAGGCATTAAAAACACCAAAAGTCCTTAGCAGATTTTTTTTACTTTTCTTTCACTGGCAACAGCTGTCAAATTCCTTTGATCAGGGTGGGGGTCCAGAGGGAAGTTTCCTGCCCCTCCCCTGTGGAGGTGAGTGTTCAAGGCTTGCCATTGTCTTTCCTTGAGCCACAGATGAAATTCTGATGAGGTCCTTTGTTCTGAGTATGTGAAACCTCCCAGCAGCAATTAAGCCTTTCCTGCTAGCATGGAGGTGTTACCCATTCCCAGGCTGAGGCTGTCAGATCAGAATTAAATAGTTGATTAGCTCCAGACTGGGTTTTAACTTTAAGTTACCTACATCTTTCATTACAACATATAACTTGAACACAGTTTTTAGGTGGATTTTAACATTTTAGCAATCCTTTTGACATTGCTGACAGAATTAGGCCTTTCAACAAAACATGCTTTTAAACAGGTGATTTTGCCCTTTCTTCAGGGAAAAACACATTTAAGCTCAGTCTTTAACATCAGATTTTCCTCTGCAGCACACATATTTTATTCAGCATTATTTCTGTCATTGAGTGCTAGGATTTATCTGCAATCTGGATGTATGTATCCAGTCTTTGCTTGGAGTTCTCTCTGCATAGCTGAAATTGTTACATGTTGCGATTTTAGTCACATTTTTCCCTGTGGAACTGAAAACAGTGTTGCTGAGCTGCCTTTTTCATGAAATACATTTCTTAGCTGTTGTCAGTCAGTGAGGCCCAGTCCCTCTGAGCCACTGGAAGATCTGTAACCCTTTTAATTTCAATGGTTCACTGGAAAATGAAATCGATCTAGCGCCAAAACAGCACTTTGAAGGTTGCACTTTAAAAGCTGCATTACAAAAGGCATTTTTGTTTTTTGGGACAATTCTGCTGCCTTTCTCCATGTTTAATGTATCAGGACCACTGGCATGCTCCTGCAGTGAGAATTCTGCTTTTACCCCCACTTTGACTGTGTGTGGCAGGGGTGTGCAGCCTTTTGTGATTGTGACCCCAATACAGTTTGGCAGATGTTTTCGCGCACAGGGTTAGCGCATTCATTTTTGGCTGTTTCTTTCCCCATTTGTAAAGTGGTGCACTGGCTCACATTGGCATGGGTCAAAATATCCCACATAAACCCCCCCTTACTTCGGCTTGACTTCCAGTCATGGGGAAGTCGGGCACGTGGGATTTTTCTTTCTGTCCATGTGAAAAACGCTGGTTTCTTTGGTGGTAAATTCTTCTTCCCTCAGCGAATGATGCAACACGCTCTACTCGCCGGCTCTGGTTGGAATAGAAACAATACCCCAGTCTTCTCTCATGCTTTCTTTTCCAGTGTGGAGCGACTCTCCGGACCTCTTTTTTTTTTCCTCCCGGGTCCCCAAAGAGGTCCTCCTTGGTGATTAGGTATACTTAGTGCCAATACTAGAAAACAGAACATAACCCAGTTATGAACATTTCCCACTACTGCTCCAATGTGAATTTCAGCAGTGGGATAGACACATGCATTGAGTGAAAATTTACAATATTCCCTGCATGTATTCAATAATAATTTAACAATTTCCTAGGGTTCATCATTATCTCCCTCTGGGTTTTCTGTGGGCTCTTCTATTTGCCACAAAGTATGCCTGGGATGGCAACTCTTTAGCTGGTTTATGTGGAACCACTTGTCTTTCAGCCAGAAAGTCACATATGGAAATGCAGATTCTGTAGTTGAGGCTTGGGATGATGACCTCTTCTCCATTATTGAAATTCCATTTCCTACCGTAGCGCTAGTGCTGACCGGAAGGCTTTCTTTAGAACTGCCAGGACCCTGAGATTTACTCTCCAGTTGGCACCGGGCTTGGAAATGACTGGGGTCCAAATTAATCTCAAGCTGGTTGAGGAGGTGACTGCTCATATAAAAGGTGGAAGGAACACCTTGCATGACCCAACAATTATGTACTATGGTTTTCTTATCTCTAGAAATGTTTATCATGCAACTGCTAAGCAGAGTATGTTTGGAGCGGGGCATTTCCATGCCCCATACCCATTGCTGCACTGACTCTACGGCGTGTAGGGTTTGGTCTTTTGGGAGTTTCTTGAATAATACTTCGCTGATGAAGCTTTCTTCGCTATTCAGGTCAACTCGAGCGAGGGCAAACTCCTTGCTGTCATTTAACTGAATCGGGAGGAAGAGCTGTTCGCCCCTCTTCAGAATGGCAGTTATGCTTGGTGCTGGTTTGATATCAATTATGCTATGGAATGGGGGTTTTCTGATTGTGGATTAGTATAAAATTCCTGAGTATTTTCTTCCAGTATGGAATGCCACTTGAGACTGGAGGGAAGGTTGATTTGCAGAAATGGAGAGGAGTTCCCATCACCCGTTTGTTGTCCCACCACAATTATGGTCATGTCGGGCATGTCATTGTTTTGAAGATACAAATTCATTTGGTCTGGTTTTTGTTCAACCATGTGGCATGTGCCATTTAGACTTACATGGTTGACACTCTGTTTTAATTTGATTGGCCTGTGAGTCTGGGTCCAGAGTACCTTATTCACACAGTCTATTAGGGGAGACAACCTTCGCAGGATGTCATTCCCTAAAAGACAGAGGGGTCCCTCTGGCGCCATGACTATGACCGGGTGCTTCATTTTGTGTCTTCCAATTTTAATTTCCAGCTCTGCGGACCCCTCAACAGGAATTTCCTTCCTGTCAAAGTTCTGGAGTTGTCCCAGAAGAGGGGTGAGAGGGATCTGGTATCTTTCCCCCCTTCCTGAATTTAGCTGTTCAAAGAACCTCTTTGACAGCAAAGTTGCTTGGGATCCAGTGTCCACCAGTGCTGGAATTGCACATTGCTCTTTCATTTGGATGGAGGCGTAGAATCTACCTTCTTTCTCCTTCAATGGGCAAAGGTAATGGGCATTCTTAGTAAGCCGGGTGGTCAATTTACTTATTTCTGACTCTTACACCGGGATAGTTGGGTCAAGAGTCAGTGTTGGAGTTCTGGAATCGGACAAAGTATTTTGACACAACGTTATTTGGGGAGTTTCGGGCTCCCTTTTCTGGTTCTGGGCTGCCCCGCTTGTTGGAGGCAGTCAACAGAAGTGGTTGGTGAGGTTTGGGGTTCCTCTTGTGCTGGTTCTGGGCTGCCCCCCTCTTCTAGGAGGCGGTCCCCAGAATGGAGTTGGATAGTTTGGGAATCTGAATAGGACCTTTCACACTCAGGGATTCGAGAAGTTTGGGGTCCCCCCTTTCTGATTCGGGGCTGTCCCCCCCTTTTTGGAGACAGTCCCGAGAATGGCTTTGGGGAGCTAGGGAATCTTCTTTCTTTGGTTCTGGGATGCCCCTTTTTGGAGTCAGTCCCCAGAATGGTTTTGAGCGTGATTTTGTGTGGGAGCTTGGGGATCTGCAAAAAAAATAGGATAGTTGGATATTGGGGGAGTTTTGGGCTCCCTTGTTTCTGATTCTGGGCTGCCCAACACCCCCCCCCCCCCCTTTTGGAGGCAGTCCCCAGTGTATTTTTGGGCAGGGTGGCTTTCCAAGCAATCATTCTGGGGTTCAATGATGAGCGGTTCTAACTCAGTCCCCACATTTACTCAGTGTTCATTAGGATCTCTTGGGACCCATATTTCTTTGGGCGGAGTTCCCCCATCCCTGAAGGAGAAGATCCTTTTCCCAGAGTCAACTGAGGACCCCTCCCCTTCAAATTGGAGGACACTAACCTCCTCCACAAAATGGGTCTTTTTAGGTCCTTGATTTCTCCTACCCACCCTCTGTTCCTTGGGCTGCAGACTTTCGGGGCAGGAGATTTTGATTCCGGTTCCTGGGTTTCCTGGGGCTTTTCACAAATGCGGAAAGGAGCTTCCTCTAAGGCTTTACACCCCCCTTTTCCTCTTCCACCGTGCCTCCTCCTTTGGAACCGGAAAGTTGTCGGTGTTCTCTCCCCGCCATTGCTCTTGAGTACCAGACCCTTGGTTTGTGGAGTTCTGAGCTGCCATGTTCATCTGAGGGTTCTGTTGAGTCCTCAACATGCGGCCCAGATCCTGGGACAAGTTCTGGACCTGGCGCTCCAGTTGGGACACCTGTTCTGGCTGGTAGGGAGTCTCTGGTCCACCCTAGGCGGATCACGGGAAAGGTAACTGTCCCTTCTCCGGTAATACCCTGGGTTGGGATAGTTCTGGTAACCCTCCACCCTTGTCCTCCCCTCTCCCGGATTGGGCTGTCTGGGCTCAGGAAAGTGGGGAAAGAAAGGAGGGTTGTTTTGTGGGTTGAAGTTTTGCGGGTACCGGGGAAAGAAGCTCAACCTGACATTTGGGGGATTACTGCCCTCCTGGGGAAAGTTAGGATGGAAGTTTCCTGGGTTGGTAGCTACGTGGTGGGATCCCTCTCCTTGGGTTTGGGGGTTCCACACATACCCCAGTATGGGTGTATTGCCCTTGTATCAGGGTCTTTTGTGGTCTGGGGAGTTAGGGGTCCCATTTGTGGGATTACCTCCCTGACTACCTGTCTGGGATTGGCCCGAGGGCCTTCTGGTTCTTTGGTTGGGTAAATTCTGTATAGGTATATTTTTAGGCCCCCCCATCTCCAGATCTAAAATGGGGGCAACCTTCACCTCCGCCACCTTAGCAGCAGCAGGGGTGTTGGCTGGTTTGGTATTTTTATTGGTATTTTTTTTCTCTACCGGTTTCTGCACTTCATAAATACGGGTCGCCTGTTCAATGACCCAGTCCAGTGATCTCTTCTCATGAAAGTCCCTCACCAGCTGGGTCATGATGTATTTGGGGAATGCATGGAAAAAGGTGTTAATGAACTCCCTACTGTCTGTGCGCACCCTCCTGGTGGTCTGTGCAAAGGCACGTTTAAGTTCTTGCACAAATTCATGTGGGGCCTGATCATGCCCACACTGTAGATTGTAGGCCACCTTGCAGGACTCTTGGGGATTTCTATGGACAGAAAAGTGTTTTAAGATGGCTGCCCTGTAGGTCGACCATCTTGAGTGGTTCTGATCCTCCAGCCCCGCAAAGAAGCTGGAGTACTCCGGAGAGAATGTCCATTTTAATATTGGATGCAACTCTTTTAGATGAAAAGTATCCATCATCTGTTCGTATAATTCCAGGTGTTCCCAGACTGAATACTTAGCATTTTTGTGATAGGGAGTTATAACACTCCTAATGGCCTTGATCTGCTTCAGGGGATCTTTTTGTATAGCCTTCTTGATTTTGTTGGCCTTTTTGATCTTAGTCACCCGTGTCCACTCATCCTCTGAGTCAGAGGCACTACTACAGGAGGTGGCTATTTGATCCTCTAGGCACTCCCTAATTCTGCGAGCTTGAGAATGGCTTGCAGAATGTGGGGGCCTAGTTTCTTGAAGCCTGTTGTGCTCAGAAGAGTCTTCTGACTCTCCCCTGCCCCCAGGATTGGCAGAGTACCCCCCCCCCACACTGCCCTAGCTGGGAAGAGGTCTTTAGGATACTCTTCTTGGGTTTAATTTTCTGGAGTTCCCCACCAAATTTTACAAACTGATCCTTTGGTAGGCGGTATTTTTGAGGATCCAATTCCCTGACTCTCCCCTCATTGGACTCTTCCTGATCAGAGAGGTTAGCCCTACCATTTGGGGATCTGTACCGAGATGCCTGTCCATCAATTTCTGGGAGGTGCTGATCTGTCAGTCCCATGATACAAATTCTGCTGAAGTCTACCATCCCCATGGCCCTTGGTTCATGTGAGCCGGTGGACATGAAGCTGGCAGAGTCCATGGTATTGAAGGGGTTAGAGTCACGGATTACAGGGGTCCTGATGTTATTCTCAGGGGTGTCTCTGTCCTTCCCTACCTTTTCTCTTTCAGCCCCTATTCCCTGGTGACCTGAATCTTTTGTTCCTCTATCAGGGCCTTGCTGGTCTCAATAATTTTCTCTTGCATGGCTATCTGTTTGTGGAGCACATCATTCTGTTCACAGAGAATCTCATTGTCTCTCTGTGCTTCCTGTCTGGTCTGACAATACTGGGCCAATTTCTGCTGCAGGAGACTTACCTCCTGAGCTTTAGCATATTTTGTCTGGTTGTTCTTTTCCAGAGCCACTGGCCTGGTTTACTCTAGTAGCTTCTCATATTCTGTTTTAACCTCCTTGAGCTCCTGGAGTGCCAGATTTATTTCCTCTAGCTTGGTTTTTAATTGGCTTACTTAATGGCCTAAGGCGTCCCTCTCCTGGCTTAGAGTGCCCCTCTGTGCAGCCAGGTCTATCTATCTATCTATCTATCTATCTATCTATCTATCTATCTATCTATCTATCTATCTATCTATCTATCTATCTATCTATCTATCTAAGTTCTTTTATTGCGCCACTAACCCAAAGGCCTCAGGGCGCACACAAAAGAGAAAAAAACTGAAAGACAAGTACATATGAACAGATAAACAAACAACAGAAAAAATGGGAGAGCAGATAGACATAGTAGACCAAGATAAGGCAGCCAACAGAGCCTACACAAAATATTAGTGGATGTTATGAGACGCAAAGTAGAAGAGATTGTTACGGCAGTCTAGAGAAATTAGCCTTAGTACGTTTTTAACTGTTTTTTAAAGACAGCTAGTGAGTTACTTTCAGCCAGATATCCAGGAATGGAATTCCACAAGGCAGGAGCCTACAGATTGAAACTAGCACCCCCAATTGTCTTCAATGAAGAAAGAGGTTGGATCAGAGAGACGTCACAATTGGATCGTAATATGCGACCAATGGGCTTCTTTTTTATCCTCGCTGTAAGATAGGATGGGGCATCGCCCAATAAACATTTGAATACAATGTACAGGCCCTTATGCTGCAGCCGCTGTTGAACAGGTAGCCAGTGAAGGCTGCGCCTGGCCTCAGAAATGTGCATATTACGCTTGAGGCCAAATATTGCACACACAGAGCACTGTTCAGAACCACCTGCAAAGATTTAAGATTGGCCTGTGCCAATAAAGAGACTATTACAATAGTCTGATTTGCAGTTCACGATCCACGCTGCAATTAAGGCAAAATTTTCTTTAGATAGATAAGGCCGTATTTGCCAAAGAAGCCGAATATAGAAATAGCAAGAAGATTTCAAATAACTGATCTACCAATTAAAAGACAATTGGGGATCAAAGAAGACTCTGAGTGTTTTAACAGTATTTGAGACTTGGATGGTATTTTGGCCAATAAAGAAATTCTCATATTTTACATCCAGTCTCTTTAATCTTTGTCGGGTGCCTAAAATGAGCAGTTCATTTTTGGCATTATTGAGAGCCAATGAATTTGTGGCCATCCAGTTTTGGATTTCTCTAAAGATATGGTTGATACGCGCATGATCTTGATAATAGTCACCAGTTAACTTAATAACTATCTGCGTATAGTTATTAAGTTAATAACTATTTGGCATAATTGCCAAAATATATGCCTATAGCCGTCAGAAGTGCGCAGAGAAGACGAGAATAGATATGAAAGGGTAGTGGTGACAGACAAGATCCCTGAGGGACACCACATAAGAGAGTAGAGTTGATTGAAAAAGAATTATTTTTAGTTACTCTCATACTGCGTGGTCCCAAGAAGGATTTGAACCAAGTAGTCGCTTCTTTAGAGCATTTACCCACTGTACAGATCCAGGAGTAACAGTAACGCAGTGTTACCTTCATCCACCATCCCAGCAATATATGATTTTAAGTCCTGTAACAAGGTCTAGGTTCCATAGTTTGGTCGAAAACCGGATTGCTGGTCAGCTAGTATATCATATTCTTCAACAAAAGACTGATATTGACAGTAAGCAATCTTATCTAAACATTTTAACATGAAGGGAACATTTGTAATAGGCCGATAATTACCAGCCTCTGCGGGATCCAAATTTTCCTTCTTCAGTAAGTGTGTTACCCATGCCTCTTTGATACTTTCAGGAACAAGTGATTTGCAGAAAGAACAATTAGCAAAAGCAGTCACCCATGGAGTGAGAGTAGAGATGTATTCTTTAAATAATGCAGCAGGGAAGATGTCCCCTTTGCAAGAGGTGGGTTTAAGTTTAGAGACCACATCAATTACCTCCTCCATTGAGACTGTTTGGAAAGAGAAAGCAGCAGAATCAACACTACTTTCTACACTCTTCATAATAGAGGTGATATGACCAGGTAGTAGTTTAACCTTAGCCTCAATGTTTTTTGATGAGTTGCGGTTTTGTTTGAAAAACTGTGATGAATATTTTGGCACCAGGAGCTATCAACATGAGGTGAATCAGACACAGTATTGCCTTTCAGCTCTCGAATGATTGTGAAGAGCTCCTTTGGCCTGGAGTTAGCTTTAGCAATCCTGGATTTCAGGTGTATCTCTTTGGCTTGTGCAATAAGTGTTTTATAATGTTTAACAGCAAGCCTATGGATAAAAAGGCTTGCCTCACATGGATGCTTCCGCTTTAAATGTTCTAATTTGCTTTTTTGGGCATGAGCTTCAATGATCTCATGTGTAAATGCTGTGTAAGATTTAATAGTATCTTTATTTATAGAGGATTTAAGGGGGGCGAGTATCTCAAATGCTTTGTCCACTGCAGATCTAATATTGGCTACAAAGGCTCCCAAAGGCATGACTATTTCGAGGGATGGAAGCAGTGGCAGGACTGTTGTATGAAAAGTATCTTGTGTGGCTTTTCGTATGTTTCTAGTCATACAAAGTGGAGAAGAGACCTGATTCACAGGGAGGATGCTGTCAAGAATCATCTCAAAACATATAAAATGGTGATCCGACCAGATACAAGTATTAATCTGAATGTTTATAATAGAAATATTTTTGGAAAGAACCCAGTCTAGAGTGTTTCCACCTATATGTGTGGGAGCATTAATATGTTGCACAACTTGTAGAAAAGAAAAAGATTCAACTAGGGAGGTAACAGTTCTATGTGTAGGGTTATTAGCCCAGTGATTGATATCACCAAAGATAATGGTGGGGGAGTGTGACTTACCGGAGTTGCCTAAAAAGGCTATTAATTGTTCTTCAAAGAGAGGGGTGTGAATAGGAGGTCTATAGAGAAGTAGCAGATTAAGTGAAGACACTGGGTTACAATTCAATTTAATGAAGAGAGTCTCAAAGTTCACAGTGATCAAATACTGGTCGGTCTGATACATGCAATTTAAGAGTCCATTTGTATAGTAGAGCCACTCCACCACCCCGTTTTTCTGGCCTGTTTGAGTGGAAGAACAAATAGCCAGTAGGGGTAGCAAGTAGAACATAGTGAATAGCAGCATCGTGGATCCATGTTTCTGTCAAAGCACAGACATCTCTTTGGGTTTGCATGATGAAATCAGCTACCTCGTGACAATGTTTGACTAATCAGCGTGTGTTGAGTAACATGCACTTTAATGCAGTATTTTTAAAATGATTAAAAGTTGGTTTACTCAATACTGAACTATCCTTAGTTATACACTGAGACATAATCTTAGGTGAAAGAACCTGTTCAATTAAAGTAGTAGTGCTATTTCTAGATGTAGGAGAAACATCCATGGATTGAGAGTTATTTGTGATGTTTTCCATGTCATTTTCACATGACACGATTTTAAGTCTATTTCTATAGTTGTGTTGTATAGCAGATACCAAGTCACACCGAGATTCCATATTAAATAGTAATAATCTACAAATAGTATAATGCAATATAAGAAAGGACCGTAGCAAGTAACAAGTACTCACAGCCACAGTACTTCCTTTGTTTTTTGAATGCGTTGGACTTCCGGTGCTCCTCATCAAATTCCTACTGAGAGTGGAGGTCTTTAATAATTAATTTATTATTTTCCTCCTTTAATTTGTCTATCTGGTCATGTAGGGTAATTATTTGCTCTCCACAGGCCCTATTAAACTGTAATTGTTGCGCCAGCTTGTGTTGACTCTGTTGTAAAGAGTCAACCCTGTCCTGACACTCATCTTTCAGTGCCTGAACATGAGTATCTTGCTCTGCCTTCTCTTGCTGTAGGTGAGCCAGATCTTCCTTCAGTTTTGTCAGATACTGCCTAGCTTCTGTCTTTGATTATTGGCTCTTCTATAGCCTTTGCTTTGCAGAGTCCAGATCAGTCTGGATTCTTTCTAGTGCTTCCACTTGACTCTTTGCCAGAACTACTCCTATGTGGAGGTACAGGTAGGCCGCTATTTTGTTAATTTTACTTTGCTACTCTTTTACTTTTGGGGCCATGTAGAGTTCACTAAGAGCTTGGTGTAATGGGCCCTTGTCCTGCCGTCTATCTAG
The DNA here is from genome assembly GCF_040938575.1 of Ambystoma mexicanum. Taxonomy (NCBI): domain Eukaryota; kingdom Metazoa; phylum Chordata; class Amphibia; order Caudata; family Ambystomatidae; genus Ambystoma; species Ambystoma mexicanum. The sequence continues at coordinate 238,470,141 of NC_090939.1, read as the reverse complement.
GTCCATGGCAGTGACCTGTTCTTTGATTTCCTGCAGCCATACCTGTTCATTCTGTTCGGGCCACTCACCCCCGACAAACAGTTTGTGCAGGGGTGTTCCCTGGCCATGTGGGATCGCCATTTTGGAAATATAATTTTCCTTATGACTTATTTTAGGGTTAATTTACTTTTACAAACAGGCCTGATTTTGGAATATTTATTTTGAGAGGTGCTTGCATAGTGTAGCACAGTACGGCAACCCTGCAAGTTGTCTGTACCCTGCAGGCTAGTATGCCATTTAGACTGTCACGGGTGGTAACTCGAACTCAAAATCCGAGACAAGCCCCAAAATCTGTTAAGGATTTTAATAAGGCAATACACCCGGGTCTCGCCTAGCATGTAAAGCACAGATGAAATACTTATTTATTGTGTCTTTAGGTTCAATATTCTAAGTGATATACCACTCATATCACACCCGTCTCAAAATACCCCCAGGTCACAGTGGACCAGGAATCAGGCTGGTTGGTAAAGGTAAATATTTATTTATTATTAAAATTCAAATCAAACACAAATTTAATATATATGGGGCAGCAATCACCAATGTGGTGACAATACAAATCAGAAAATAGGTAAGGCAATTGAATTCACTTTTGAGTAGCACAGAAGATAAAACATAGGGAAAATAACAGTTTTGGCTTGTGAAAAGATTTACCCCTGCACATTTCTTAATTCACATATGAGCAGTTCTACACAGATGTCAGTAAACAGCAGGTATTCAGGAATAAAAGAACAGTATATAGGGGTTTGAATGCAATCTTCCCTCCCCAAACAAGAGAGAAAAGCGTTTTGGAACTTTTACACTTTTAAAATGACAAATGAAAATGGCTTTGTGAAACAATGAAAAGTGTGCAAAAATCCTTGAATTGATATAAATTCCAAGAGAGCAACACTGAACAGGTTCTAGCAAACATAAGCTACAATATGAGCAACCATACACACTTTAAATCAAAAAGGAAGTTTGGATATACTTTGAATGGGAAAAGACACGTGTAAAACTTTAGCAAAATGTGAATTCCCACCTAATTTTCGCTATGCGCTTTTTAAGAGAAACGGGTCAAATACACTGTTTTGGTTGAGGATGTAGCTACGGGTATTAGGTGTCAGTGAGAGTTGAAATTAACTGGGTAATTCATAGAAATTCCCACAAAAGTGGCGCACGCGGCTGGTGCACAGCGTGCCCGTGCGAATGTCTGCGCCAGCCGCGTGCGCTAAAATCGATTTCCGCGCACAGCGTATTCATGGATTTTCGCATCCAAAACCAGCTGTGGCGCAGCGTGGCGCAGCGACCCTGCAGCAGCGCCAGTTACGCCCCCAAGAACGCCCTTGCGCAAGGAAAAGCCTTCAAAATCCCCAAATAATCGCAAAGGGCTGCGCTAACCCTGGACCAGTTCACAGGGCTGGCAAACAGCAAACGCCAAGCGGGGAACGTGTATTTCAGTGGTTCGCGGGAAGTTCCACACGCGATTGTCCTGTGTACGTGTGCATCAGGGGTGCGTGGGAAGTAACACACGCAAAACCAGCAGGGTACATGTATTTCAGGGGTGCGCGGGAAGTATCACATGCAAAAGCAGCAGGGTACGTCTATTCCAGGGGTGCGCGGGAAGTATCACACGCAAAAACAGCAGGGTACGTGTATTTCAGGGGTGCGCGGGAAGTATCACACGCAAAAGCAGCAGGGTACGTGTATCTTAGGGGTGCGTGGGAAGTATCACACGCGATTCCATCAGGGTACGTGTATTCCAGGGGTGCGCGGGAAGTATCACACGCAAAAACAGCAGGGTATGTGTATTCCAGGGGTGCACGGGAAGTATCACACGCAAAAGCAGCAGGGTATGTGTATTTCAGGGGTGCGCAGGAAGTATCACACGCAAAATCAGCAGGGTACGTGTATTTCAGGGGTGCGCGGGAAGTATCACACGCGATTCCATCAGGGTACGTGTATTACAGGGGTGCGCGGGGAGCACCACACGTGAATTGCACGTGTGGGTCCTCCCAGGTGTTCCCTCTACACCCTCCACGGCCCCTGCAGGTGGCCCACACCACAGGGGCCTACCCTGCACATGTCCTGCAGGCTCCCCATCCACCATGGCCATGCCCCCCAGCCAACCCACATGTCACCTTGCACTACTGCCCACCAACGCATGTCCCCCTGCACCCCCAGCCACAAGGGGCAGCCTCCACCAGGCCCCCACCCATGTCTCCCATCACCCCAACCCCCCAGCCACCAGGGGTAGCCTCCACCAGGCCCCCACCCATGTCTACCACCACCCCCACCCCCAGCCACCAGGGGCAGCCTCCACCAGGCCCCCACCCATGTCTCCCACCACCCCCACCCCCCAGCAGTGCAGGGGCAGCCTCCACCAGGCCCCCACCCATGTCTCCCACCACCCCCACCCCCCAGCAGTGCAGGGGCAGCCTCCACCAGGCCCCCACCCATGTTTACCACCACCCCCACCCCCCAGCAGTGCAGGGGCAGCCTTCACCAGGCCCCCACCCATGTCTACCACCACCCCCACCCCCCAGCAGTGCAGGGGCAGCCTCCACCAGGCCCCCACTCATGTCCCCTATCACCCCTACCCCCCAGCCACCAGGGGCAGTCTCCACCAGGCCCCCACTCATGTCTCCCATCACCCCCACTCTTCAGCCACCAGGGGCAGCCTCCACCAGGCCCCCACCCATGTCTCCCACCACCCCCACCCCCCAGCAGTGCAGGGGCAGCCTCCACCAGGCCCCCACTCATGTCTCCCACCACCCCCACCCCCCAGTAGTGCAGGGGCAGCCTCCACCAGGCCCCCACTCATGTCTCCCTGCACGCCCAGCCCCTAGCCACCAGGGGCAGCCTCCACCAGGCCCCCACTCATGTCTCCCACCACCCCCACCCCCCAGCAGTGCAGGGGCAGCCTCCACCAGGCACCCACTCATGTCTCCCTGCACCCCCACCCCCAGCACCAGGGGCAGCCTCTTCAGGCCCCCACTCATGTCTCCCATCACCCCCACCCCCCAGCCACCAGGGGCAGCCTCCACCAGGCCCCCACCCATGTATACCACCACCCCCACCCCCCAGCAGTGCAGGGGCAGCCTCCACCAGGCCCCCACTCATGTCTCCCACCACCCCCACCCCCAGCAGTACAGGGTCACCCTCCACCAGGCCCCCACTCATGTCTCCCTGCACCCCCACCCCGCAGCCACCAGGGGCAGCCTCCAACATGCCCCCACCCATGTCTACCACCACCCCCAACGCCCAGCAGTGCAGGGGCAGCCTCCACCAGGCCCCCACTCATGTCTCCCACCACCCCCACCCCCCAGCTACCAGGGACAGCCTCCATCAGGCCCCCACTCATGTCCAACTCATATCTCCCTGCACCCCCACCCCCCAGCCACCAGGGGCAGGCTCCACCAGGCCCCCACCCATGTCTACCACCACCCCCACCCCGCAGCAGTGCAGGGGCAGCCTCCACCGGGCCCCCACTCATGTCTCGCACCACCCCCAGCCACCAGGGGCAGCCTCCACCAGGCCCCCACCCATGTCTACCACCACCCCCACCCCCCCAGCAGTGCAGGGGCAGCCTCCACCAGGCCCCCACTCATGTCTACCACCACCCCCACCCCCAAGCAGTGCAGGGGCACCCTCCACCAGGCCCCCACTCATGTCCCCTATCATCCCCACCCCCCAGCAGTGCAGTGGCAGCCTCCACCAGGACCCCACCCATGTCTACCACCACCCCCACCCCCCAGCCACCAGGGACAGCCTCCACCAGGCCCCCACCCATGTCTACCACCAGCCCCACCCCCCAGCAGTGCACGGGCAGCCTCCACCAGGCCCCCACTCATGTCTCCCTGCACCCCCACCCCCCAGCCACCAGGGGCAGCCTCCACCAGGCCCCCACCCATGTCTACCACCACCCCCACCCCCCAGCAGTGCAGGGGCAGCGTCCACCAGGCCCCCACTCATGTCTCCCACCACCCCCACCCCCAGCAGTGCAGGGGCAGCCTCCACCAGGCCCCCACTCATGTCCCCTATCGCCCCTACCCCCCAGCAGTGCAGGGGCAGCCTCCACCAGGCCCCCACCCATGTCTCCCACCACCCCACCCCCCAGCAGTGCAGGGGCAGCCTCCACCAGGCCCCCACTCATGTCCCCTATCACCCCCACCCCCCAGGGGCAGCCTCCATCAGGCCCCCACTCATGTCTCCCATCACCCCCACCCCCCAGCCACCAGGGTCAGCCTCCACCAGGCCCCCACCCATGTCTACCACCACCCCCACCCCCCAGCAGTGCAGGGGCAGCCTCCACCAGGCCCCCACTCATGTCCCCTATCACCCCCACCCCCCAGCCACCAGGGGCAGCCTCCACCAGGCCCCCACCCATGTCTCTCACCACCCCACCCCCAGCAGTGCAGGGGCAGCCTCCACCAGGCCCCCACTCATGTCTCCCATCACCCCCACCACCCAGCAGTACAGGGTCAGCCTCCACCAGGCCCCCACTCATGTCTCCCTGCACCCCCACCCCGCAGCCACCAGGGGCAGCCTCCAACATGCCCCCACCCATGTCTACCACCACCCCCAACGCCCAGCAGTGCAGGGGCAGCCTCCACCAGGCCCCCACTCATGTCTCCCACCACCCCCACCCCCCAGCTACCAGGGACAGCCTCCATCAGGCCCCCACTCATGTCCAACTCATGTCTCCCTGCACCCCCACCCCCCAGCCACCAGGGGCAGCCTCCACCAGGCCCCCACCCATGTCTACCACCACCCCCACCCCCCAGCAGTGCAGGGGCAGCCCCCACTCATGTCTCCCACCACCCTCAGCCACCAGGGGCAGCCTCCACCAGGCCCCCAACAATGTCTACCACCACCCCCACCCCCCAGCAGTGCAGGGGCAGCCTCCACCAGGCCCCCACTCATGTCTCCCACCACCCCGACTCCCCAGCCACCAGGGACAGCCTCCACCAGGCCCCCACTCATGTCCAACTCATGTCTCCCTGCACCCCCACCCCCCAGCAGTGCAGGGGCAGCCTCCACCAGGCCCCCACTCATGTCTACCACCACCCCCATCCCCCAGCAGTGCAGGGGCAGCCTCCACCAGGCCCCCACTCATGTCCCCTATCACCCCCACCCCCCAGCAGTGCAGGGGCAGCCTCTACCAGGACCCCACCCATGTCTACCACCACCCCCACCCCCCAGCCACCAGGGGCAGCCTCCACCAGGCCCCCACCCATGTCTACCACCACCCCCACCCCCCAGCAGTGCAGGGGCAGCCTCCACCAGGCCCCCACTCATGTCTCCCACCACCCCCACCCCCCAGCAGTGCAGGAACAGCCTCCACTAGGCCCCCACTCATGTCCCCTATCATTCCCACCCCCTAGCACTGCAGGGGCAGCCTCCACCAGGCCCCCATTCATGTCTACCACCACCCCCACCCCCCAGCCACCAGGGGCAGCCTCCACCAGGCCCCCACCCATGTCTACCACCACCCCCCCAGCAGTGCAGGGGCAGCCTCTACCAGGCCCCCACTCATGTCTACCACCCCCCCCACCCCCCGCAGTGCAGGGGCAGCCCCCACCAGGCCCCCACTCATGTCTCCCTGCACCCCCACCCCCCAGCCACCAGGGGCAGCCTCCACCAGGCCCCCACTCATGTCTCCTACCTCTCCCACCCCCCAGCAGTGCAGCGGCAGCCTCCACCAGGCCCCCACTCATGTCCAACTCATGTCTCCCTGCACCCCCACCCCCCAGCCACCAGGGGCAGCCTCCACCAGGCCCCCACCCATGTCTACCACTACCCCCACCCCCCAGCAGTGCAGGGGCAGCCTCCACCAGGCCCCCACTCATGTCTATCACCACCCCCACCCCCCAGCCACCAGGGACAGCCTCCACCAGGCCCCCACCCATGTCTACCACCACCCCCACCCCCCAGCAGTGCAGGGGCAACCTCCACCAGGCACCTACTCATATCTACCACCACCCTCACCCCCCAGCCGTGCAGGGGCAGCCTCCACCAGGCCCCCACTCATGTCCCCTATCACCCCCACCCCCCAGCACTGCAGGGGCAGCCTCCACCAGGCCCCCACTCATGTCTCCCTGCAACCCCACCCCCCAGCCACCAGGGGCAGCCTCCACCAGGCCCCCACTCATGTCTCCCATCACCCCCACCCCCCAGCAGTGCAGGGGCAGCCTCCACCAGGCCCCCACTCATGTCTCCCTACACCCCCACCCCCCAGCCACCAGGGGCAGCCCCCACCAGGCCCCCACTCATGTCTCCCATCACCCCCACCCCCCAGCCACCAGGGGCATCCTCCACCAGCCCCCCACTCATGTCCAACACATGTCTCCCTGCACCCCACCCCCCAGCCACCAGGGGCAGCCTCCACCAGACCCCCACTCATGTCCCCTATCACCCCCACCCCCCAGCCACCAGGGGCAGCCTCCACCAGGCCCCCACCCATGTCTCCCACCACCCCCACCCCCCAGCAGTGCAGGGGCAGCCTCCACCAGGCCCCCACTCATGTCTCCCACCACCCCCACCCTCCAGCCACCAGGGGCAGCCTCCACCAGGCCCCCACTCATGTCCAACTCATGTCTCCCTGCACCCCCACCCCCCAGCAGTGCAGGGGCAGCCTCCACCAGGCCCCCACTCATGTCTCCCAGCCAACATGTCACCACAATGTAGATCCCTGGCCCTTATGGTCAGCCTCCAAATGGCAAACACCTAGCCGAGTATTGCATCCACCCACTTAGAAATGGCAAAAACATGAGAGAAGCCCAATTGCAAGTTTGGAAATGAACACATGTCCCTCACATACACCCAACGGGTGTCAGTGAATGTCAAGACCCATATCATGATATGCATGAAACCAATGAGATGATACTACACATTGAACTTTGAAGAAAAAATATGTATTAAAAGCAACATAAATTGAATCAAAAATAAACAAACAATAATAGAAATTAAAAAAAAAAAAAACAGCAGGTCCGTGAAATAATGCAAAACCACAAATCATAATGCAAAGGAAAGGTGTCCAAAGTCACAGTCCACAAAAGTAAATCCAATGGAAAATTAAAATCGAAAACCATTGCTCCATGGCGAAATCATAATAAAAATTGAAAATCCAAAAGTCAACTATGTACACATAAACAATCCAGGGTCCATTATCCCAACCGAAGAACTGAAACCTATCTAATAACACTACCTAAAAAAAATAACTATATACAAAAATGTGGCCCATTGTCCAAAAGGTACAAAAAAAATGCTAAACCAGCGGGCTAGTCCGACGGCTCACTTCGGGAAGTTCCGGGCCAGGGCATCATCGAACTCCTGCTCAATGTCCCGGAGGCGCTCCTCCTCCATGGCCCCGAGGGTCCGCAGGGCCGTCCACATGTTCCCCCCAAACTCCCTGCTGATTGCCTCGAGGCACTCGGCACGCAGCAGGGCCCTCCGCATGGAGTTCTCCGCCCTGACCATCGTGAGCCGTGCCTCTTCCGACTGCTGCCGCTCCGCATCTATGGCGTGGCCCAACCTCTGCCACACGGAAGACACTTCCCGTCCTGGGTCCTCCTGCCCTCAGGCCGATGCCTGCCCCTCCGATGTGGAAGGCCCCGAGCCATCATGGCTCCCACCACGTTGCTGCTGCTGCGCCTCTGCCTGTGCACTGCCTCCTGCTGCCTGCAAATCCTCCGCTGGCTGGGGTGCAGTCGTTGATGTGGCCACACCTGCTGGACATCCGACTCCCGACTGTGGCAGGGATGCCTCCTCCACCAGCCTGGCCGCACCGTCAGAGGCAGCTCCACAGGGCACCCAGGTGACGGATGGGTGGGAAGATGGCATGGAGGACGACTGGCGCATAGAGGGTTCAGTTGAGGAGGGGGTCATAGCAAGCCCCATCAAACGGAGGAATCCGGCCTGGGTGACCTGTCCCAGTAGGCCGACGCGGTCAACGAGCCATTCGTGCAGTCTCCTCATGAAAAGACTGTAGGTCACCTCGCATGGCCCGTTGACGCAACGCCACACCAGTCAGGACAGGCTCAACCCGGACCCGGATAGCCACGTCCGCAGGCAGAGGAAGGCCAGTTGTCGTGAGCTCATCCCCTGCCTGAAAACGGGTCTGGACATAGGCATCCCTGCTGGTGCAAGATGATGCAGTGACAGGATCAGGGACAGGATTGCACACAGGCACCTCCGCGGCGACCTGTGCTGCCTCCTGTCCCTGGTCCTGCACTGCACCACTAGCACCAGTGGAATCCCCACCTCCAGACCCCGTTTCTGTTGCTTGCATGGCCTCCTCCTCCACCAAACCCCCCACCAACCTGGATGACTCCGTGCCATCTTCCCCCGTTGGGCCCTGTGGGGTCCCAGCTGCCCCTTCTGCTGCCGAGGAGTCCAACTCCGACCTCCGCCTCTTGGACGTCCCCCCGGCAGCTGCGGCCTGGGACGCGGCACCGGACTCCTCACTCCCCGACGAGATCACAACCTGGGAGGGGAGCCGGGCCTTGCATCTCCGGCTGGCGGTGCGATCCCCGCCGCTGTGCTCCACAGCACCTTCTCTGCCCTCTTCATCAGTTGACGCTGCAGACAGGAAGAAATAAAACACAGGCATCAGGGCACTGTACAATGGACACATACACACATGACAGTTGCACATGAGTGGCATTGGCAAACCTCAGACATGGCATCACAATCGGCAACACACATGTCATTTCAACTTGCACACATGAGCCATACCACAGCCACATCGCAACTGCCAGCACCATCCATACACATACAACAGCATGAGCAGGCAAAGGTGAGCCAGACATCACATGCAACACAGGGAGTGCACTACACATGCACGCACACCACCACACTTGCATGCATGTGTACACCTCAGCTAACTGTCGCAGTGTTCCGATGGGCATCCATGTCACATCTGCCAATCAGGCTTACACATCCTGCTGTCACATGCATCCATGTTGCCTCACTGTTGCACCCTTGTCAAATACACACACATGCACATGTACACAGTGTTGATACATGCAGCTGAAAACAACATACATGCGTGACATCACGAACATGAACACTTACATACACATTCATCCAAACATGTGTGCCCACACAACTGCATTTGGCATGCAAGCCTACACACACAAGCACCATCCATGTCTCACACATGACAGCCCTCGCATGTGTTAGCCTCACAGTCCTGTACAGCCCCACCCATACTCGGCCCCATACAAACAGATGTGCAACCGGCACACTACTGACACATCACCACACGCACAGCTTACAATCATGATGCATGTACACTTACCGCTCGACTCCAGACGGGTCTGCCTCTCAAGGACCTCGACGTGGAGCGCTGGGGATATGCGTTCCAGGACCCTCATCTGATCTTCCGACAAGTGGCCCCGGCGCCCTTTAGCATCCGCTGCCTTCAAGAGGCGCCGGGCCTTGTTCAGGGTCCTGGACCTGAAGTCCTCCCAGCGGTTCTTGACATGTTGGAAGTCGCGGACTGCCACCCCCTCCGCGTTGATGGCAGTCACGATGTCCGTCCAGATCCGAGTCCGTCCTTCCTTGTCGGCGTGCACACTTCCATAGAGGGCATCATACTGCCCCAGGACTTGCTCCACCAAGACACCAACTTCCCTGGCACTGAAGCTGGTGCCCCTCTGCTTCTCTGGCCAGGGGTTGTCAGTGGTGCCATATGTTGCAGTGCCCGACATGACAACCCCAGAGGCAGGAGTGGGTGGGCAACTGGGTCCTGGGGCTGGGCTGTGGAACGATGGAATCCCAGTCGGGAGTCTTCGGTTCCAGCAGGGGTGGTCACAGCAACAGCACCCCTGGCTGATGTGCAGGCAGCAAATGGCAGGGCACATGGGCAGCAGGCAGTCAGGCAGCAGCAGATGGCAGGTGGGAGCGTGCTCGGGGCTCTGGGGGACAGTAATTCGGCCTTGTGGGCAGGAGCGTGGTCTTCCGTGTGCTTACGCGTGGCCAGCTTGATACGGAGTGATTTGGCACGTGAAAATCCTGCACGTCTGCGTGTAAATCGAGGAAAGGCCCTTAGCGCGTATGCACGTCAGTACGCATATGCGATTTCATTGGACCAAAGGCCCTTAGCGCGTAAGCGCGTCTGTGACGTGACACGCGCGGGTGTTTCCCTCATTACACGTGATGACAGAGCACACGTGGATTTCCACCAATCGCGTGTGGAACTTCCTGCGCACCCCAGAAATACACATACCCAGGCCAATCGCGTGTACGCTCACTTCCCTCCGATTACACGCGATGACACTCGGACGTGCAGTTTTACCACGTGTGCTCGCATATGCGATTTCATTGGCCCAAAGGCCACCATGCGCAGCTGTGACGTCACGCGCATGGCCTTAGAGAATGGCGCTTGTAAAAAAAAAGAGATACACGTCCGAGTGTCAAAGCGCGTAATTGGTGGAAATAGCCTCATCGCGTATGCGCGTCTGTGACGTGTGTATAAAAGGTACGTGTAGAACGCCATTTCCTTGTACGTGCTTTTCGTGGAGAGTGAGTGGGTGAAATCTGTACTTCTTGTCGGTTCATACGCGATTTACTTCACGGCGTTTCCAGTTCGTACTCCCTGTTACTTCTGACAGCTTTTTCTCTTTTCCTCTTTTTCCTGGGCCTGTTTCCTCAAACAGCGTTCCCTTCTACTGTTGTCCTGTCTCCTCAGACAGCGTACAATTCGTCTTTTGGCGGGGGTGTTGCCAACGCGTACACGCGCATATTTTTCACGCTTTTGTTCCTGGCAGACTGTGAGTCGCGCACGTATTTAACATCTGTGCTTGCCCAGTGTGTCGCGTACCCCTTCAGAGGTCATTCTAGGCTGCGTGTGACACGCATACGTTCATTCTTGTGTTTCTGGGTGCCACAGCGTAGTGCAGGTTTATTTTTCCACGCACGTGGTCTAGGAGGGGTTGCGTGCACCTTACTTCCTGTTTTTGGGGTGCCTGTGCGTTGCGTGACCCGTCATATTTCCCCAGGGATGACATACAGCCTTGCTAGAGCACTAGGGTACGATAACCATCTGGTACCCAACCCCTTTGACCCCCAATTGCCCAGGACAATAGTTCACATCGACTCCCATACGCACAATAACATCAGTGCCATGGCTGGGAGGCGACCAAGTCGTAAGGGTGGCAAAGGTGGTCGAGCCCCAATTGGTGGCCGTGGTGGATCCGGTAGGGGACGTGGCCGTGACTTGCAGGGTGCCCCTAGCCCCCCATGTGTGGAGGAGCAGTCAGGGACACCCATGCCCCCCCGGTTGAGGTTAACGTGGCTGACACCATCCATGCTCAGCCCTTGTTGGACCAGCCCACTATGGGACCAGACGTGGCACAAGGTGACTCCATGGCTGACTTCCAGGTCAGCAGGTCTAGGCCACGTGCGCCAGTGAACGTTGGTGTCATCAGGCCACGTGGATCAGGGGCAGCTAGGTCATCTGCTGCCCCGCGTAGGCAGGCTGGGGAGGCTGCAGGGGCAGCTGCGGCTCCATCCACCCCACCTCTCAAACACCCAGCCAGGACAGTGTCGGTCCAAGTCCATCATGCTGACATTCCCCCTGACACCATCACACTTGAGCTAATGCCTGCACCAACTCCCATGCTGAGTGTGCAATCCCACGCTCCTGCCCCTAGTGTCCAGAGCGGCGTAGGACACTTAGGATCCCCACCACCTTCCAAGTGGAAGAGGAAGAGTGCTCGTCCAGTAGAGGCTGATGCCCCAGACACGGCTACACAGTCCGGCCCTTCAAGGAAGCCCAGCTTCAATGAGGCCGAACTGAATGCACTCATAGAGTATGTGTCCGCACATGACCGCGAAATGGTGATTGTTGCAGGATCCAAGACCACACCTGCACAACGTCAGGCATACTGGCAGACCATTGCGGACATCATAAGTGCCCTTGGAATCGTGAGGCGCACAGCTAATGAATGCTACAAGCGCTGGAATGACCTGAAGCGCAGGGCAAAGAATAAGCTGGCCTCAAGTCATGCCGCAACTCTAGTGACTGGAGGTGGGTCTCCAGCAGACGACATAGAACTCACTCCACATGAGCAGGTTGCTGGGACCTACGTCACGGAGGAACAGATCCAAGGCGTGGGAGAACTGGCAGATGACGAGGCATTGTCTGGTGAGTGCACATGCATGTGTGTGTCATCCATGTGCATGGTGTGTGTGGGAGGGCTTCTGTTTGGGTGCCAGGTGAGGGTGTGTGTGCTTGAGTGGTTCGGGTCACCCATGTGCCTCTTCCTATACATTCTTGGCACCAGCATTTGGGTATAGCAGCATCCCTTCTGCCAACATTAGACATCCAGCCCAACACCACGCCAGTTGCCCTTGGAGTGTCATCTTGCCACAACATTGTTGCTTATTTACCTCTGTTTATTCAGGCAGATTGTTTGCATACCACCACTTTTACTCGGGATTTCTCAGTCCTATTGTCACATGTCTGACATGGCTATGGTACAGTGGACTGGCTTAGTTTCCTGGACATGATTAGTTTAGACATGTCGCTGTGCTATAGGACCATTTTGGACTGGCAGCTGCAGGTTAAACATTTGAACCAATTCAATGAAAAAATCAATTATATGAGCAAACTGGACTGAATGAACAATTGGTGACCTCCTCTCCCTCTTCACTTCATGGCTAGGGTACATGCCATTTGTGTGATGGCATGTGTATTTAACCTGCCAATCACTGGCCAATGTGTGATGCCACTGCTAGGCAGCATGCAGCAAATGTGTTCATCTTCCATCTTGGTGTCATCAATGTGTGCCATCTGCCTCCCCATCACACGCAGTGACGGTGCATGCATGGGAGGGTTTTAGTCATGTGGGACATGTGTCAATCAAGTACTGTTTCTGTAGCCTCTCAGCCCTAATTGTGTGCCATGGTGCTAATGCCTGTTTCCATTTGTTTTCTTTTATGTCTTTGCAGGGGATGACGCACTTGATACTGTTGGGGTTGTGGAGATGGTGCAGACCCTGGAGGGGTCTGAGGGCCGACCGACTACCAGTGAGGGACGTGGTGTGGTGGTGGGTGAGAACCCACAACTGCTGCAGGTCATGCTCTCAAGGGGTGTCTCTGGCTGCACCTCCCCCGAGCCGTTTTCAGGTGTCGATTCGGATGATGAGACATATGTGCCGTCGCAGGTGAGTGTTCCTGGGAGGGATTCTGTTCTGTCCGACCCACCTGCACCAGGGTTAGAACCCTCAATGGGGATGTCAGTGTTGGCAGGTACGCCTTTGGTGGTTATGGATGCAGGGTCACACTCCGCGACATCTGATCCTGTTCCTGGGCCAGCAGATCAGAGGGGGAATGCAGTCCTGCAGCCTCAGGCAGTGCTGGCACACCAAGGCGCAGTTCGCCTTGCCCCAGACAGGTGTGGTGCCCGCCGACGTGGTGGCCGTATGCCACCTGGCAATACCGCATGGGAGCAATCCATATACGGTATGGCAACCCAACAGGCAGCATCATCAGAGATGATGGCTCAGACCATGGATAGAGTGGCCACTTCCATTGTCCCCCCCGAAAGGCTGATGGAGCGACTACAGCAGGCAACCGACTCCATCTGCCAGTCACACCGATAGGACATGTTGGCGTCCGACAGGGACAGGCGGGCGGCACTGGCGACTCTGCATGAAGCCATTTCCATAGAGTCCCAGGGCTCCTTCACCTCAGGACGACTCTTGTTGAGCTTGAGGCTTCAACAAACAGAAGGACAGAACAGCAGCTGGAGCGTCTCACACGTACGCTCTCAGCTGAGATGCAGGCAACTAGGGCGGAGGTCCGGGCATCCCGTGAGTTGTTGCATGGGGACCTCCGCACACTTATCCTCCAGAACGAGACCTACCACACCCTCATGCTTGCAGCCATGGAGGAACAGACTAGGGCTTTGCGTGGGCTTCCTCCCATAGTGCCACCACCTCCTGATGCAGCTGCAGAGGGTGAGGAGAGCGACAGCAGTGATACTCCCACAATATGGTATCCGTGTAGGCCATGAGCCCATGGAGGTGTTTTTTTTTCGCAAGAGCCACACAGGTGGGTTTTGGTGTGCACCCTGTCCTCGGACCTCCTGGGTGGCCTCCCCCACACCCCCGGGCCCATTAATGGCCATTTTTGATATTTTTATTTTTATTTTATTTTTATTTTTTTTGGGACAGTGTGTTGCCTTGTGTGGCTCCCGTGGGCATACGCTGCATTGTGGCTGGGCACATGCAGGCTTGTCATGAATTTGGTTCAGATGCTTGGGTTTTTGTGACACACACCCCTCCTGCTTCTCGTTTCCATGGGCTTGCAAAGGGTGTGCCCAAGTAACATTGACGTACATGGTGACATTTGACTCCTATGAGCTGTGTGGGCAGTCTGTAGTCAATACTGTGTATACATTCATAGTGCATATTGTTGTTGTATTGTACACTGCATGGTGTATTGATATGTGCCTCTGCATCCATCTCATCCTCCTAATTTGCAGGTCCATTCCTCATGTTTTCACAATGCGGTCCACCTTGGAACTGGAGTCCATGTTGTAAGCAGTGCACCTACACTCTTGCGTGGCGCTAACACTGTATACTTGGAACAGTTCGGAGGGCTGGCATCATCAGGTAGTGAGGCTGGCAAATCTTTAAGTCTGTAATGTCATGTTTAAGGTAGGTTGGAGGTTGTGTAGGTGATTGGTATTCTTGGTAAGTATTTGGTAATGTGTGTTGTAGGTCCTGCATTACTGTGAGCATTTCATGTGTGGACATGTTTCCATTAGGGACACTGTAGCTGGTGACACTTGGGGCATGTTGTGGGGATTCATTTATTTCCTCTCACATTGCATGACATGCCTTGGTGTGTTGTGTGGCCGTGCCGGGGAGGGGTTGGGTGACATGGCACTGTTTTCATGTAGTATTTTGCGAGTGGGTATTCATTTCTGCAGCATGGATGTGTCTTTTGATGACACTGCATTGGTGGTGTTTGTGTAGGTAGGGATGGATGCACACATTGTGACACTTCCACATGAACAATCTCAGGCTGCTATGGTTCTGACAGTTGACTGTCCCTTTGTTCGTCTTAATTGTCAGGTCGAGTCATCATTGCTTATCAGATGGTATGTGCCAGGCCTGTGTGCACTTCCCTGGGGTGTGAATTCTATGTGAAGTAATTAGCCACCAGCTGCGTACGGGCTGCCTCACCCCGTGCCCTCTCCCCTCCCATGCGCAGCGGGCGTGCATGTGGTTGGGGATGTGGGGACACCACCATGTCCACAGCCAGGCCTCGGCGTGTTGCAACATTGTGCAGGACACATGCTGCCACTATGATCCTGCACACTACTGGGGGCGCATATAACAGCTGCCCGCCAGAACGGTCAAGGGAGCGAAAGCGTGACTTGAGCACTCCGAATGTGCACTCCACTATGCCCTGGGTTGCAATATGGGCTGTGTTGTATCTTACCTCTGGAGGCGTGATGGGGTTCCGAATTGGCGTCATCATGTGGGTGCTCAGAGGGTAGGCACTGTCCCCTGGTGAGGAGGTGATGGGTATCATTAGTGGGGTAGTGACATAACTCTGCATCTGACATGCATGCATGTGCAGTGGAATTCATACGCACCAAGCAGCCATGTATCGCCATGCCGCCCAGCTTCTAGGTCCCGGCTTAGGGTAGACATTCGGTAAATGAAGCTGTCGTGGGTGGACCCTGGATAGTTGGCATATACTGAGGTGATGATTCCCTTAGCATTACATACTACCTGCACGTTGATGGAATGCCAGTGCTTGCGGTTCCTATAGATGTGCTCAGATGCCCTGGGGGGACGTAGTGCCACATGGGTGCAGTCAATGGCACCTAGCACTTTTGGGAATTGTGCCACACCGTAGAAATCGAGGGTGGCAGCCTGCCTTTCTGCAGGTGTCCTGGGCAGGTATATGTGCCTACGGACTGATGGGCGTGCAGTGATGATGTTCAAGACATGGTGTAGGCAGCGTGACTGCGTGGCCTGTGACACCCCACCCACTATGGCACTTGTCCGCTGAAATGATCCTGTGGCCAAGAAGTGCAGTACATTGAGGACCTTCTCCAGGGGGCTGAGTGCTTGGGAGCACAGGGTGGGTGATGTGTGGTCATCCTCCCACTCACTGACCATGTCCAGTATTATGTGTGGTGGAAACCTGTACCTCCCATACACCTAGTCATCAGGCATCCCAAAAAGGCTGGTTCTGGGAGTGAAAATTCTGGCCCTCACTATCCTCCTCCTCCTCCTTTGGTAACCCACGGCCACTGCTGCTAGGAACGGTATATTCATCCTGGCGTATGAGCTTGTTTGTTGTTTGCGCGCACTTTTATGCTGCGCGTGTCGACGTACGCCTGCTTCATGCTGGCCTACGTGTTTCAGGATTGGACCATTTATTTTTTGGCACGTCGTAGGCGAACGTGTGAATCTTCCCGCCCACCCCAGGAATACACGTAGCACGCTCTCCCAGGCCCAGTCGCGAGTAAATATTCCCGCCCACCCCTGGAATACACGTACCCCACTCTCACAGTGTTAGGCGGAAACCTGTGCAGTTCCCTCTGGGACCACTGCAAAAGATTTAGGACTACAGGTGTTTGGCAGTAAACCCACTTGGTAGCAGTCTGCACCACACAGATTCACTGTTGGTAGTTGTGGCTGAGCAGTCAGACTTCTCTCAAGAAGAGTTAAGCAGTATGTGGAGTATACAAGATAGGGCAATTCTTCACAGTAAGACAAGCAAACACGCAACGAGACTCAGTGTAAATATATTAAGGTACTTATTTATAACGAAACATCTATCAAAAATACTATGGCACTATCACGGCAAACAAATCAATCACAATTACTCTACGAAGAAGAAACGATCAATCTCCCTAACAATATGTCGACAAGTCTAGGTTATTCCGGCACCACTTATTTACAGACAGAGGTGTATGCCTCAACCTAGATGGCACTCTAATATTAGTTAGGACGGGAGAGAAAAATATAGGCAGGTTACAAAATCAACACAGTTCAATACTTCACGGGTAAAATGCAAGGCAGGAAGGCAAGAATCACAATAGATCATAAAGTTCAGAGGCCAGGCCCACTCGGAGAGAGGCAAGGCGATATGTCCCAAAAAGTCTCTAGTGGAGATGCATTCCAGTCTTTGTAGCAAATTGTTATCGGCAGATTGAACCAGTTCAGAACAATAAATGAGAAAAGCTTGGAGGCGACCCAACGGAAAGGAGAGGATTAAGACACCTCACTCGAACCAATCGAAAGGGAAGCCAGGCGGACACGGTACCTTGTTGTGGAGGGCAGCTCCGGCGGGGGCAGTTGTTCCTGGTGGTGGATGCACGTCGGGTCTTTGCCAAGAGTAGAGATGATCTCGTCGTCGAAGAAAAGGGAAGTCCGGTGCACCACCAGGGAAGAGACCAGCCGCGGAGTGCACCGTCACAAGGCACCACCTTTTGGTCGCGGTACAGGGGTAGTGGCTATCCGGTTGCCGAGGTGCTCTGCACGGGCAATTCGACCACTGCGTCCTGAGACGAATAAAAAGCAAAGGGGACTGGTTTTTCCCACCAGCCAGGGGAAGAGACTCTCCGGCAGGGAGATCTCCTCTGTCGTCGGGAAGTGGTGAGTCCGTTCCGCAGGGCTCCACCGGAGGTGTAGTCGTGCAGGTCGGCTCAGCGTTACCCTCGTCGGATTCTTAGGTCCTGTGGTGACTTCTGAAGATCCAGTCCCAAAAGCCCTGCTTTTATGCAGAAAACCCCCATTCATTCAGCCTAGCTGTCAATCAACACATGCTAAGTGGTGAGCGGGGAGGCTCAGCACTTGGGCCAATCACTCCAGAGTGCGACCGGAGTTGGCAAGGCAACTCGGTCCAGGGTGCCTAAACCCCCTCCCACACCCCTGTGGTAACCCAGACAGAATGGCACCACTTTGGCGGGTCTCTGTACAGAGCCTGCCAAAAGTGGAACAAAGGGCTCGACCTTTGGTTTAGGAGTCACAGAGACGAACACAGATGCCATTTTACAAACCGAGTTCTGGCAGAAAATACCATCCGATAAACTTATTTAAGATAAGTAGACCGGTGGTACGTTAGAGATTAACGAGAAAGTATCAATCTCCAACAATGGGACGAATCCCATAGGGTTATGTTCGGGGTCGAACATAACAAGTAGTTTCCACTGCCACCAGCCAAAACTCAACGAGGGGGGACAGGACAGTGCCCCCTCGAATAACAGATCCAGGAGTAATCGAATTACCCCTACTACTACATCCACAATTAGATGGTTTGTACTAGTTCTGTTAGTAAATTTAGGTCTAGTAAAGCCAATGGTGACTTTACATGCCCGGGGAGACAGTAGTCAGTCTCTGGGTATGTAGTCTATGACGGAGGTCCGCTAGGATGCCCCAGTGTTACGGCATGTAGGGTGCGGTGTAACACACATAGAAAAACATATGAGACCCTATGGAGTAAAAGACCCCATAGCCCATAGAACACATTGACATTCAAAGGAATTACACACATACATGTCCAAGAGTGGGAAAAAAGAGTCTCACTCTTGACAGGATGGAAAAAACAAACTCCCGAAATCCAGCAAACCTGCTGGGGGACTCACTAGGTTAGGAAATTCAGCCTAAACAGAGAATTCTCCCTAACACACAGGCCCAGTCGCGTGTGGAAGTTCACGCGCACCCCGAAGTACACGTACCCAGGCCAATCGCATGTGGAACTTCCCGCGCACCCCGAAGTACACGTACTCAGGCCAATCGCGTGTGGAACTTCCCGCGCACCCTGAAGTACACCTACCCAGGCCAATCGCGTGTGGAACTTCCCGCGCACCCCGAAGTACACGTACCCAGGCCAATCGCGTGTGGAACTTCCTGCGCACCCCGAAGTACACGTACCCAGGCCAATCGCGTGTGGAACCTCCCGCGCACCCCGTAGTACACGTACCCAGGCCAATCGCGTGTGGAACCTCCCGCGCACCCCGTAGTACACGTACCCAGGCCAATCGCGTGTGGAACTTCCCGCGCACCCCAAAGTACACGTACCCAGGCCAATCGCGTGTGGAACTTCCCGCGCACCCCGTAGTACACGTACCCAGGCCAATCGCGTGTGGAACTTCCCGCGCACCCCGAAGTACACGTACCCAGGCCAATCGCGTGTGGAACTTCCCGCGCACCCCGAAGTACAAGTACCCAGGCAAATCGCACGGCTGGGGGTTGGGGGTGATGGGAGACATGGGTGGGGGCATGGTGGAGGCTGCCCCTGCACTGCTGGGGAGTGGGGGTGGTGGGAGACATGAGTGGGCGCCTGGTGGATGCTGCCCCTGCACTGCTGGGGGGTGGGGGTGCAGGGAGACATGAGTGGGGGCCTGGTGGAGGCTGCCCCTGCACTGCTGGGGGGTGGGGGTGGTGGGAGACATGAGTGGGGGCCTGGTGGAGGCTGCCCCTGCACTGCTGGGGGGTGGGGGGATGGGAGACATGATTGGGGGCCTGGTGGAGGCTGCCCCTGCACTGCTGGGGGGTGGGGCTGGTGGGAGACATGGGTGGGGGCCTGGTGGAGGCTGCCCCTGGTGGCTGGAGGTGGGGGTGCAGGGAGACATGAGTGGGGGCCTGGTGGAGGCTGCCCCTGCACTGCTGGGGGGTGGGGTGGTGGGAGACATGAGTTGGGGCCTGGTGGAGGCTGCCCCTGCACTGCTGGGGGGTGGGGATGGTGGTAGACATGGGTGGGGCCCTGGTGGAGGCTGCCCCTGGTGGCTGGGGGGTGGGGTGCAGGGGGACATGTGTGGGAGCCTGGTGGAGGCTGCCCTTGCACTGCTGGGGGGTGGTGGTGGTGGGAGACATGTGTGGGGGCCTGATGGAGGCTGCCCCTGCACTGCTGGGGGGTGGGGTGGTGGTAGACATGGGTGGGGGCCTGGTGGAGGCTGCCCCTGGTGGCTGGGGGGTGGGGGTGCAGGGGGACATGAGTGGGGGCCTGGTGGAGGCTGCCCCTGCACTGCTGGGGGTGGGGGTGATGGGAGACATGAGTGGGGGCCTGGTGGAGGCTGCCCCTGCACTGCTGGGGGTGGGGGTGATGGGAGACATGAGTGGGGGCCTGGTGCAGGCTGCCCCTGGTGGCTGGGGGGTGGGGGTGGTGGTAGACATGGGTGGGGGCCTGGTGGAGGCTGCCCCTGCACTGCTGGGGGGTGGGGGTGGTGGTAGACATGGGTGGGGGCCTGGTGGAGGCTGCCCCTGGTGGCTGGGGGGGTGGGGGTGCAGGGGGACATGTGTGGGAGCCTGGTGGAGGCTGCCCCTGCACTGCTGGGGGGTGGGGGTGGGGGTGGTGGGAGACATGAGTGGGGGCCTGGTGGAGGCTGCCCCTGGTGGCTGGGGGGTGGGGGTGCAGGAGGACATGTGTGAGAGCCTGGTGGAGGCTGCCCTTGGTTGCTGGGGGTTGGGGGTGATGGGAGACATGAGTGGGGGCCTGGTGGAGGCTGCCCCTGGTGGCTGGGGGTGGGGGTGCAGGGAGACATGAGTGGGGGCCTGGTGGAGGCTGCCCCTGCACTGCTGGGGGGTGGGGTGGTGGGAGACATGAGTTGGGGCCTGGTGGAGGCTGCCCCTGCACTGCTGGGGGGTGGGGATGGTGGTAGACATGGGTGGGGCCCTGGTGGAGGCTGCCCCTGGTGGCTGGGGTGCAGGGGGACATGTGTGGGAGACTGGTGGAGGCTGCCCCTGCACTGCTGGGGGGTGGGGGTGGTGGGAGACATGTGTGGGGGCCTGATGGAGGCTGCCCCTGCACTGCTGGGGGGTGGGGTGGTGGTAGACATGGGTGGGGGCCTGGTGGAGGCTGCCCCTGGTGGCTGGGGGGTGGGGGTGCAGGGGGACATGAGTGGGGGCCTGGTGGAGGCTGCCCCTGCACTGCTGGGGGTGGGGGTGATGGGAGACATGAGTGGGGGCCTGGTGGAGGCTGCCCCTGCACTGCTGGGGGTGGGGGTGATGGGAGACATGAGTGGGGGCCTGGTGCAGGCTGCCCCTGGTGGCTGGGGGGTGGGGGTGGTGGTAGACATGGGTGGGGGCCTGGTGGAGGCTGCCCCTGCACTGCTGGGGGGTGGGGGTGGTGGTAGACATGGGTGGGGGCCTGGTGGAGGCTGCCCCTGGTGGCTGGGGGGGTGGGGGTGCAGGGGGACATGTGTGGGAGCCTGGTGGAGGCTGCCCCTGCACTGCTGGGGGGTGGGGGTGGGGGTGGTGGGAGACATGAGTGGGGGCCTGGTGGAGGCTGCCCCTGGTGGCTGGGGGGTGGGGGTGCAGGAGGACATGTGTGAGAGCCTGGTGGAGGCTACCCTTGGTTGCTGGGGGTTGGGGGTGATGGGAGACATGAGTGGGGCCTGGTGGAGGATGCCCCTGGTGGCAGGGCGGTGGGGGTGGTGGTAGACATGGGTGGGGGCCTGGTGGAGGCTGTCCCTGGTGGCTGGGCGGTGGGGGTGGTGGTAGACATGGGTGGGGGCCTGGTGGAGGCTGCCCCTGCACTGCTGGGGGGTGGTGGGAAACATGAGTGGGGGCCTGGTGGAGGCTGCCCCTGCACTGCTGGGGGGTGGGGGTGGTGGTAGACATGGGTGGGGGCCTGTTGGAGGCTGCCCCTGGTGGCTGGGGGGTGGGGGTGCAGGGAGACATGAGTTGGACATGAGTGGGGGCCTGGTGGAGGCTGCCCCTGGTGGCTGGGGAGTGGGGGTGGTGGGAGACATGAGTGGGGGCCTGGTGGAGGCTACCCCTGCACTGCTGGGGGGTGGCGGTGGTGGTAGACATGGGTGGGGGCCTGGTGGAGTCTGCCCCTGGTGGCTGGGGGGTGGGGGTGATGGGAGACATAAGTGGGGGCCTGGTGGAGGATGACCCTGGTGGCTGAGGGGTGGGGGTGCCGGGGGACATGTGTGGGAGCCTGGTGGAGAATGCCCCTGCACTGCTGGGGGGTGGGGGTGGTGGGAGACATGGGTAGGGGCCTGGTGGAGGCTGCCCCTGGTGGCTGGGGGGTGGGGGTGCAGGGAGACATGAGTGGGGGCCTGGTGGAGGCTGCCCCTGAACTGCTGGGGGGTGGGGGTGATGGGAGACATGAGTGGGGGCCTGGTGGAGGCTGCCCCTGCACTGCTGGGGGGTGGGGGTGGTGGTAGACATGCGTGGGGGCCTGGTGGAGGCTGCCCCTGCACTGCTGGGGAGTGGGGGTGGTGGGAGACATGAGTGGGGGCCTGGTGGAGGCTGCCCCTGCACTGCTGGGGGGTGGGGGTGCAGGGGGACATGAGTGGGGGCCTGGTGGAAGCTGCCCCTGCACTGCTGGGGGGTGGAGTGGTGGGAGACATGAGTGGGGGCCTGGTGGAGGCTGCCCCTGCACTGCTGGGGGTGGGGGTGGTGGGAGACATGAGAGGGGGCCTGGTGGAGGCTGCCCCTGCACTGCTGGGGGGTGGGGGTGGTGGGAGACATGGGTGGGGGCCTGGTGGAGGCTGCCCCTAGTGGCTGGGGGGTGGGGGTGCAGGCAGACATGAGTGGGGGCCTGGTGGAGGCTGCCCCTGCACTGCTGGGGGGTGGGGGTGGTGAGAAACATCAGTGGGGGCCTGGTGGAGGCTGCCCCTGCACTGCTGGGGGGTGGGGGTGATGGGAGACATGAGTGGGGGCCTGGTGGAGGCTGCCCCTGCACTGCTGGGGGGTGGGGGTGGTGGGAGACATGAGTGGGGGCCTGGTGGAGGCTGCCCCTGCACTGCTGGGGGGTGGTGGTGGTGGTAGACATGGGTGGGGGCCTGGTGGAGGCTGCCCCTGGTGGCTGGGGGGTGCGGGTGCAGGGAGACATATGTGGGAGCCTGGTGGAGGCTGCCCCTGCACTGCTGGGGGGTGGGGGTGGTGGGAGACATGAGTGGGGGCCTGGTGGAGGCTTCCCCTGCACTGCTGGGGGGTGGGGGTGATGGGAGACATGAGTGGGGGCCTGGTGGAGGCTGCCCCTGGTGGCTGGGGGGTGGAGGTGGTGGTAGATATGGGTGGGGGCCTGGTAGAGGCTGCCCCTGCACTGCTGGGGGGTGGGGGTGGTGGTAGATATGGGTGCGGGCCTGGTGGAGGCTGCCCCTGGTGGCTGGGGTGTGTGGGTGCAGGGGGACATGAGTGGGAGCCTGGCGGAGGCTGCCCCTGCACTGCTGGGGGGTGGGGGTGGTGGGAGACATGAGTGGGGGCCTGGTGGAGGCTGCCCCTGGTGGCTGGGGGGTGGGGGTGCAGGGGGACATGTGTGGGAGCCTGGTGGAGGCTGCCCCTGGTGGCTGGGGAGTGGTGGTGGTGGTAGACATGGGTCGGGGCCTGGTGGAGGCTGCCCCTGCACTGCTGGGGGGTGGGGGTGGTGGTAGACATGGGTGGGGGCCTGTGGAGGCTGCCCCTGGTGGATGGGGGGTGGGGGTGCAGGGAGACATGAGTTGGACATGAGTGGGGGCCTGGTGGAGGCTGCCCCTGGTGGCTGGGGGGTGGGGGTGGTGGGAGACATGAGTGGGGGCCTAGTGGAGGCTGCCCCTGCACTTCTGGGGGGTGGGGGTGGTGGGAGACATGAGTGGGGACCTGGTGGAGGCTGCCCCTGGTGGCTGGGGGGTGGGGGTGTAGGGGGACATGTGTGGGAGCCTGGTGGAGGCTGCCCCTGGTGGCTGGGGGGTGGGGGTGATGGGAGACATGAGTGGGGGCCTGGTGGAGGCTGCCCCTGGTGGCTGGGGGGTGGGGGGTCGTTGTAGACATGGATGGGGGCCTGGTGGAGGCTGCCCCTGCACTGCTGGGGGGTGGGGGTGGTGGGAGACATGAGTGGGGGCCTGGTGGAGGCTTCCCCTGCACTGCTGGGGGGTGGGGGTGGTGGGAGACATGAGAGGGGGCCTGGTGGAGGCTGCCCCTGCACTGCTGGGGGGTGGGGGTGGTGGTAGACATGGGTGGGGGCCTGTTGGAGGCTGCCCCTTGTGGCTGGGGGGTGGGGGTGCAGGGAGACATGAGTTGGACATGAGTGGGGGCCTGGTGGAGGCTGCCCCTGGTGGCTGGGGGGTGGGGGTGGTGGTAGATATGAGTGGGGGCCTGGTGGAGGCTGCCCCTGGTGGCTGGGGGCTGGGGGTGCAGGGGGACATGAGTAAGGGCCTGGTGGAGGCTTCCCCTGCACTGCTGGGGGGTGGGGGTGGTGGGAGACATGAGTGGGGGCCTGGTGGAGGCTGCCCCTGCACTGCTGGGGGGTGGGGGTGATGGGAGACATGAGTGGGGGCCTGGTGGAGGCTGCCCCTGGTGGCTGGGGGTGGAGGTGGTGGTAGATATGGGTGGGGGCCTGGTGGAGGCTGCCCCTGCACTGCTGGGGGGTGGGGGTGGTGGTAGATATGGGTGGGGGCCTGGTGGAGGCTGCCCCTGGTGGCTGGGGTGTGTGGGTGCAGGGGGACATGAGTGGGAGCCTGGCGGAGGCTGCCCCTGCACTGCTGGGGGGTGCGGGTGGTGGGAGACATGAGTGGGGGCCTGGTGGAGGCTGCCCCTGGTGGCTGGGGGGTGGGGGTGCAGGGGGACATGTGTGGGACCCTGGTGGAGGCTGCCCCTGGTGGCTGGGGAGTGGTGGTGGTGGTAGACATGGGTCGGGGCCTGGTGGAGGCTGCCCCTGCACTGCTGGGGGGTGGGGGTGGTGGTAGACATGGGTGGGGGCCTGTGGAGGCTGCCCCTGGTGGATGGGGGGTGGGGGTGGTGGGAGACATGAGTGGGGACCTGGTGGAGGCTGCCCCTGGTGGCTGGGGGGTGGGGGTGTAGGGGGACATGTGTGGGAGCCTGGTGGAGGCTGCCCCTGGTGGCTGGGGGGTGGGGGTGATGGGAGACATGAGTGGGGGCCTGGTGGAGGCTGCCCCTGGTGGCTGGGGGGTGGGGGTCGTTGTAGACATGGGTGGGGGCCTGGTGGAGGCTGCCCCTGCACTGCTGGGGGGTGGGGGTGGTGGGAGACATGAGTGGGGGCCTGGTGGAGGCTTCCCCTGCACTGCTGGGGGGTGGGGGTGGTGGGAGACATGAGAGGGGGCCTGGTGGAGGCTGCCCCTGCACTGCTGGGGGGTGGGGGTGGTGGTAGACATGGGTGGGGGCCTGTTGGAGGCTGCCCCTTGTGGCTGGGGGGTGGGGGTGCAGGGAGACATGAGTTGGACATGAGTGGGGGCCTGGTGGAGGCTGCCCCTGGTGGCTGGGGGGTGGGGGTGGTGGTAGATATGAGTGGGGGCCTGGTGGAGGCTGCCCCTGGTGGCTGGGGGTGCAGGGGGACATGAGTAAGGGCCTGGTGGAGGCTTCCCCTGCACTGTTGGGGGGTGGGGGTGGTGGGAGACATGAGTGGGGGCCTGGTGGAGGCTTCCCCTGCACTGCTGGGGGGTGGGGGTGGTGGGAGACATGAGTGGGGGCCTGGTGGAGGCTGCCCCTGCACTGCTGGGGGGTGGGGGTGGTGGGAGACATGAGTGGGGGCCTGGTGGAGGCTGCCCCTGCACTGCTGGCGGGTGGGGGTTGTGGGAGACATGGGTGGGGGCCTGGTGGAGGCTGCCCCTGGTGGCTGGGGGGTGGGGGTGCAGGGGGACATGAGTAAGGGCCTGGTGGAGGCTGCTCCTGCACTTCTGGGGGGTGGGGGTGATGGGAGACATGAGTGGGGGCCTGGTGGAGGCTGCCCCTGCACTGCTGGGGGTTGGGGGTGGTGGGAGACATGAGTGGGGGCCTGGTGGAGGCTGCCCCTGCACTGCTGGGGGGTGGGGGTGGTGGGAGACATGAGTGGGGGGCTGGTGGAGGCTGCCCCTGCACTGCTGGGGGTGGGGGGTGGGAGACATGAGTGGGGGCCTGGTGGAGGCTGCCCCTGCACTGCTGGGGGGTGGGGGGTGGTGGTAGACATGGGTGGGGGCCTGGTGGAGGCTGCCCCTGGTGGCTGGGGGGTGGGGGTGCAGGGGGACATATGTGGGAGCCTGGTGGAGGCTGCCCCTGCACTGCTGGGGGGTGGGGGTGGTGGGAGACATGAGTGGGGGCCTGGTGGAGGCTGCCCCTGCGCTGCTGGGGGGTGGGGGTGGTGGTAGACATGGGTGGGGGCCTGGTGGAGGCTGCCCCTGGTGGCTGGGGGGTGGGGGTGCAGGGGAACATGAGTGGGTGCCTGGTGGAGGATGCCCCTGCACTGCTGGGGGGTTGGGGTGATGGGAGACATGAGTGGGGGCCTGGTGGAGGCTGCCCCTGGTGGCTGGGGGGTGGAGGTGGTGGTAGATATGGGTGGGGGCCTGGTGGAGGCTGCCCCTGCACTGCTGGGGGGTGGGGTGGTGGTAGATATGGATGGGGGCCTGGTGGAGGCTGCCCCTGGTGGCTGGGGGTGTGGGGGTGCAGGGGGATATGTGTGGGAGCCTGGTGGAGGCTGCCCCTGGTGGCTGGGGGGTGGGGGTGGTGGTAGACATGGGTGGCGGCCTGGTGGAGGCTGCCCCTGGTGGCTGGGGGGTGACGGTGGTGGTAGACATGGGTGGGGGCCTGGTGGAGGCTGCCCCTGCACTGCTGGGGGGTGGGGGTGGTGGGAGACATGAGTGGGGGCCTGGTGGAGGCTGCCCCTGCACTGCTGGGGGGTGGGGGGGTGGTAGACATGGGTGTGGGCCTGTTGGAGGCTGCCCCTGGTGGCTGGGGGTGGGGTGCAGGGAGACATGAGTTGGACATGAGTGGGGGCCTGGTGGAGGCTGCCCCTGCACTGCTGGGGGGTGGGGGTGCAGGGGGACATGTGTGGGAGCCTGGTGGAGGCTGCCCCTGCACTGCTGGGGGTGGGGGTGATGGGAGACATGGGTGGGGGCCTGGTGGAGGCTGCCCCTGGTGGCTTGGGGGTGGGGGTGCAGGGAGACATGAGTGGGGGCCTGGTGGAGGCTGCCCCTGCACTGCTGGGGGTTGGGGGTGCAGGGAGACATGAGTGGGGGCCTGGTGGAGGCTGCCCCTGCACTGCTGGGGGGTGGGGGTGGTGGGAGACATGAGTGGGGGCCTGGTGGAGGCTGCCCCTGGTGGCTGGGGCGTGGGGGTGCACGGAGGCATGAGTGGGGGCCTGGTGGAGGCTGCTCCTGCACTGCTGGGGGGTGGGGGTGGTGGTAGACATGGGTGGGGGCCTGGTGGAGCCTGCCTCTGGTGGCTGGGGGGTGGGGGTGCAGGGAGACATGAGTTGGACATGAGTGGGGGCCTGGTGGAGGCTTCCCCTGGTGGCTGGGGGTGATGGGAGACATGAGTAGGGGCCTGGTGGAGGCTGCCCCTGGTGGCTGGGGGTGGGGGTGCAGGGAGACATGAGTGGGGGCCTGGTGGAGGCTGCCCCTGCACTGCTGGGGGGTGGGGTGGTGGGAGACATGAGTGGGGGCCTGGTGGAGGCTGCCCCTGGTGGCTGGGGGTTGGGGGTGCAGGGGGACATGTGTGGGATCCTGGCGGAGGCTGCCCCTGCACTGCTGGTGTGTGGGGGTGGTGGGAGACATGAGTGGGGGCCTGGTGGAGGCTGCCCCTGGTGGCTGGGGGGTGGGGGTGAAGGGACACATGTGTTGGTGATCAGTAGTGCAAGGTGACATGTAGGTTGGCTGGTGGGCATGGCCATGGTGGATGGGTTGCCTGTGGGACATGAGCAGTGGTGCAGGGTAGTACCCTGTGGTGTGGGCTGCCTGCAGGGGCCGTGGAGGGTGTAGAGGGAACACCTGGGAGGACCCACATGGCCAAATCACGTGTAGCATTCCCCGGCACCACCGAAATAACGTACCCTGCTGAAATCGCTTGTGAATCTTCCCGCGCACCTTGGAATACACGTACCCAGGCCAATCGCGTGTGGAACTTCCCGCGCACCCCGAAGTACATGTGCCCAGGCCAATCGCGTGTGCAACTTCCCGCGCACCCCGAAGTACACCTACCCAGGCCAATTGCGTGTGGAACTTCCCATGCACCCCGTAGTACACGTACCCAGGCTAATCGCGTGTGGAACTTCCCGCGCACCCAGGAACATGCGCACACGCTATTTTTCACACAGCGGGTGTCCGTGTTTGTCGGTGCCCCTTTGCACCTCATTTGTCCTAGAGGGCCACTGTATGGCCCATTCATCATGGCTGTATATGGGTGCTTTTTGTTAGCCCACATTTTGGCACACATTTTTTTCAGTCGCAGGGGCGCTACCGCCTGCTTTCTTGTGGCTTACTTGTTTGGCCCTGTGCGCGTCTTTGACCGTTCGCTGGTTTGCCCTATTCGATTCCATGAATACGGGTTGTAGGCCTGTGTGTGGGCGTTCCGCGCATTTGCCTCCTGTACTTCCCCCGTGACGCCCATATTTTCATGCGTTGTTCCCCATTCCGAGTGTTACGCCCCATGTTCCGCCTACTTTTGTGATGTGCGCCGCGCTATGTGCGATTTCGCAGTGGGCGTGGCGCACGCTGTTGGATGACCTGTGCGCCGGAGTGCGCAGCGCACATTTTTAACGCACATCCAATGTTTTTATCGTGCACGGACTTACATGAATCGATGTGCGCTGGTTTCCCTGCGATTTTCGCACTTGCACTGCGATTTTCGCACTTTTACCGCGGTTCGCACGTTTTGGCACCTCTGCGCAGGAATTTTCGGCGCACATTATTTACATGAATCGACCCCTAACTCTCTAGCTATACAATTGAAGAAGTTATGCAAGTTTGAATGAGAGGTGTTTTGGAGAAAAATGAACAGAGAATAACGGAAAATCGGTTTTGAATGACAGATTGGTTTTATTTAAACTATATTAATGACTAAGAAATAGAAGAATACCACCCGGGAATCTCCACAGTTACGCACGGCTGCTTGTAACTATTCACGTGGCGGATACTATGTTTTCTTTATGGGAATTACTTTATTTAATCCAAATCACTAATGGCTTATGGTCTAGCAAAACAAATGAGAGAAATCAGCGCTAACACTAGGGATACAAACAGGGTTGCATGAATGGTTCTGACACTATTGGAGGTTCTTAAGTTAAAGAGAGGATGGGTTATATATTGGAATAGGACAAAGCAAATAGACTATGGTTGACTATGATTCCTATTTATACTTACAGTCCACTGTAAATTAAGATTGGACAGTCAGGTTCTGCTTATCACCGGATCGGGTCTACAGGCAGCAGGGCACTTCTGGCGGGTTGGTTAGCTGAGTCTGGGTTTTGCAAAGTAGTCTGGATCAGGACAAGATGAAAAGTTCTGGAACAGGATGAAGAAGTCAGGACCAGAGTGCCACGCGGAAATCAGGATGTAGTCAGGAATCAGTCTGTGTCTGTGTATTGTAAGGTTCCCATATTTATCATGCCAAGTGACATCACACAGTTTTTGGTAGGGGCAGACTTACAACCCACCCCCCATGTGATAGGTCAAAGGCACTTGCCTTTTTCTGGTTTGAAGACAGAAAAAGCAGTCATATTTTATGATGTGACTTGGGAACTCCCACAGTGATTTGGACCAAAACTGAACTTTTCCACAAATACACATTTCTATAATTATGCCCGCTAATGAAATCGGGCACATGCATTACATATTTTATGGGTTACATTTACCTCCAACTACTACGCCCATGAGAGCTGGCTTTGTCTTTTTGTGGAATTTTGTTAATTTTAATCATAAAGGTTTCGCCCAACAATTCCTAATTCAGTACATATCTGTGCCATCACCTCTAGAACACGGGTGTGCAATATTAGACTTGCAGCATTAATAGTCTTTGCACAATTAGCGTTCATTAATAACTATTGTTCCTTATGCAGTACAAGGTTCAATCACGTCTCCAAAGAAAGAGCATAACATTAGATTTACAACCACCAACTTTTAGATTAATCCACCTTCATGTGGGAAAGTTAAAGATATTTAAAGCTTCATTACAAATAGGCATTTAAACACCAAAAGTCCTTAGCAGATTTTTTTTAACTTTTCTTTCACTGGCAACAGCTGTCAAATTCCTTTGATCAGGGTGGAGGTCCAGAGGGAAATTTCCTGCCCCTCCCCTGTGGATGTGAGTGTTCAAGGCTTGCCATTGTCTTTGCTTGAGCCACAGATGAAAGTCTGATGAGGTCTTTTGTTCTGAATATGCAAAACCTCACAGCAGCAATTAAGCCTTTCCTGCCAGCATGGAGGTGTTACCCATTCCTAGGCTGAGGCTGTCAGATCAGAATTAAATAGTTGATTAGCTCCAAACTGGATTTAACTTTACGTTACCTACATCTTTCCTTACAACATATAACTTGAACACAGTTTGTAGGTGGATTTTGACATTTTAGCAATCCTTCTGACATTTCTGACATAATTAGGCCCTTCAACAAAACATGCTTTTAAACAGGCGATTTTGCACTTTCTTCAATGAAAAACACATTTAAACTGAGTCTTTTACGTCAGATTTTCCTCTGCAGCACACACATTTTATTCAGCATTATTTCTGTCCTTGAGTGCAGGGATTTGTCTGCAATCTGGATGTATATATCCAGCCTTTGCTTGGGGTTCTCTCTGCATAGCTGAAATTGTTACATTTTGCCATTTTAGCCGCATTTTTCCAGTGGAACTGAAAACAATGCTGCTGGGCTGCCTTTTTCATGAAATACATTTCTTAGCTAGTGTCAGTCAGTGAGGCCCAGCTCCTCTGAGCCACTGGAAGATCTATAACCCTTTTAATTTCAATGGTTCACTGGAAAATAAAATGGATCTAGCTCTAAAACAGCACTTTGAAGGTTGCACCGCTGCATTTTAAAAGGCTTTTTCGGTTTTTGGGACAATTCTGCTGCCTTTCTCCATGTTGAATATAACAGGACCACTGGGATGCACCTGCAGTGAAAATTCTGCTTTTACCCCCACTTTGACTATGTGTGGCAGGGGTGTGCAGCCTTTTGTGATTGTGACCCCAACGCAGTTTTGCAGATTTATTTGCTCACAGGGGTTAGCACATCCATTTTTGGCTGTTTCTTTCCCCATTTGTAAAGTGGTGCAGTGGGGCACATTGACATGATTCAAAATATCCCACACCAGTTCCGGGTTGTTGAAGGTACAGTGGATCAGACAAATTATCCCACTGGATTCTAAATTCTTAATAATCTCTGTGAGTGACTCCATGGACGTGAGAGGTAACCAGTATGGTTTCACAAATACTAGAGCCATCTTGGGGTCCGTGGGAATGGTGGTTGAATGAATGGATGTGCGTCCAAAGTTGTATGAGTCCACTGAAAAGATATCTTGGAATTCCAGGAAGACCTGTTTTAGCTTTTGTCTTTGCTCCTCAGTCTCACGGGCTTCAGCAAAATTGATCCTAACCTCAACCATATTCTTGAACTCTGGAAAGACCTTGGGCTTGGCAAATTCAGCTGTATCTTCCAGTCGGGTGGAGGAATCTCTTTGGATGGTGCTGACCTGGACAGGGGATTCGTGCTAGTGGTCCTTCACTCTGGACATACCTACACCCTCCTAATCTCACAGATCACCTCTTAAACACCATAGGGGCAGGAAGGGTACACCAGAAAATTCCCCCCCCATGCCTAGTAAAAAGAAATTCTGGAGGACTACTGTCACTTATGTTGATACAGTCGTTAGGGATTGGTCCAATGATTTAATTACCGAAATTAGTAGAATAATGTTGGGCATAAATCACCATTCCAATAAAGGTTGTTGTTATCAATCAATATTCAAATGGTGTTGTGTTCTAAATCTACTAGAGGTGTTGGATTTAAATACAAACCTTGTTGGAGATGGGAATTTAGATTTATATAGGCATCCCGAAGTTTGTGGTTCTGTCCTTATTTTGAGGGGGAGAGTAAATTGTTGCACATGCCCTGGGTTGGTAACCTGTTCTCTCAATTGACCTTCGACCACATAAGGCAGCAATTGAGCCGACCGGAATGCTTCTTCAATGTTCTCAAATCCCATGGGGTTACACCCCAGTCGAGACCAGGCTTTATGATTAATTAGGTCCAAATTGATTGCCAATCGGTTGAGAATGTCACTTCCCAGATTAAAGGTGAAGGGGACATCTCTCATGACCCAACAATTATGTTCTATGCCTTTAATGGCAATGAACATTTTTAGCATACACCTGCTAGGCAGGAGATGTTTGGAATTTGGGGTTTCCAGAACTACTTCCCATTTGTCAATCAATTTAAATGTGGGAATGGTCTGATCTTTTGGGAGTTTCCTGAATAATTCTTTGCTGATGAAACTCCTTCCATTATTCAGACATAGAGTGTCATTATGAGAAGTGCGGTAAAAACGGTGTCATTACCGGCATGGAGGAACTAGCGGGTCCTTGCTCGTATGACGCCGCTAATAGCGGGCGATTACGAGTGCGCGAGCACCCGCAAACCCCCATGACGGTAATGGCCATTGCGCCATGGAGCTAAAGGCCCTCCAACCCCCCCCATAGTGCCATCACGGGCCCGCCGATACCGCCTCCGTCTAGGAAGCACCCCTTAATACCGACCCGGTAATAATATCATGCTAATACCGGGCTCAAAATACCGGACCCGGAAGTAACATCATTGCATCGGAATGGTAAATGCACCAGCGGGCATCTTTAAAATCACAATCCATTGCAATCCTCCCAAACCACCAGTTGTGTTCAGGAGAGACCAGTGCCAATCCCTTCACCATGTCAAAGGCTACCCGGAAAACAACCCCCCATCTGCACAAAAAGCCTTTTTCAGACGATGAACTGAAAATGCTGGCGGACACTGTTGCCGCCCATGCAGAGGAGAGCAACCTGCAGAACCTGAAAAGGGAGGTGCAGCAGCGTAAAAAGGAGATCTGGGAGGAGGTAGCCCGCAAGGTCTCGGCAGTCGGCACCACCCCATGGACAGTGAAATACTGTAAAAAGAGATGGGATAACCTCCGCCTCAGGGTATGGAATATCCTGGCCAGCAATAGGAGGGAGGACATGGCCACAGGCGCGGGTCCCCACTCACCTGCGAAACTGTCACGCTGGGAGGAGACGTGCAGCATGTTTATATAGATAGAGTCGATCAAGGGCTTCAGGGAGATGGAGACAGGTGCCACAACATCTGGAGATGGAGGTGAGTGACCCTGCAGATCCCAGTAGGGGAAACCATGACGTAGCACAAGTGATGTCGAAGTGAGTCTAGGCAAGGCAATGCATGTCCCAACACACAAATAGACATATCCTTGTTCAGATGGAGGCCCAAACCCTGCCACAATGAAATGCATGCTGAGTGCCAATCCCATTACCAACACACAGCCAACACACACGGACTGTGCCCATGTAATACATCACACAAATCCCAATACAACGGCATGGCACCTGCATTGCAGCAAATGCCATAATACCCCCTTCATACTACCGTGTGTGACACACCTGTAAGATATGAATGCATGATAAATTAAATATTCCACAGCACCATATAATGCTACTTGCATGTAACACCATAATTGATTCCCTGCATCTCTTCTACCCCCCCAGGCACCAATGGAGATGATGCCAGTGAGGAGACAGGCACAAGGGCATCCACGTCCCGGCACAAGACAACGGCCGCCGAAGAAAACCACCTCCTGGGCAGCCTTGCAGCCCACACCAACACCCAGTGCGAGTGGCCAGGCCATGGCTGCACATAAGGGCCCCACGTCAACAGCCGACACCGTGAACACAGAGCTGGCTACACCAGTGGAAGATGAGGCCGTTGCCCCACTGAGCAACATAGATACTGCAGTGGAGGAGTTCGTGGACCAGGATGGACTGACCCATGTGGCATGTCCACACTCCCCAAGCCCCATGTCCACCCCCCAACTCCACACTCAGCCCTCACCCACCTGCAGCAGTGCGGATCCATTGCTGCGTGATTCTGACCTCAGCAGCCTCCCCGAGGACAGCACTGCCAATGAAGGCCCGGTGGCAGCACCCTCGACCACTGCTGCTCCCACCACCAACCTTGAGGCACGGCTAGCGAGGGTGGAGGCCAGGCAGCACTCCATGTTGGACCTTCTCCGTCAATATGTTACGGATGGGGAGGACACGAGGCGTGAGATTGCCCAGGCCATAGTGGCGACCACAGCCGCCATAGCGGCGAACACAGCCGCCATCAATGCCTCTGCATTGATGATGCGAGACAGTCCGGGGGCCGTCACGCAGGTCCTCACCTCCATCCTGCTGCATATGCAGCAGCCACAACCCCCACCAGCCATGCAAATCACCACGGCTTCCACCACACCCACTTCCTGTGCGTCTAACAAGACTGAGTGCGAGGCACTCAGAAATGCTGCCCTGAGACATCAAGAAGTCCAGGAAATATTGTAGGACAACTATGGGAGTGGGACAGATGGTGTCGGCGGTGTATGTGTGTATTAGGGGTAGTTCACTGGGGGGTTTTGGAGTTCATTGGGAGTTTTGGGAGTTCACTGGGGGTTTGGGGGGGTTGCACATTTCTGCAGTTAATATCAATACACCTGTTTGTGAAAAATCATTCAATGCCTGGACATTGTTCATTTTGTGTGTATCCATTTAATTCATGATGGTGCACAGTGCCCAACTCCCCACATTCCCTGTGTGCATGCCCATATGGATACAGAGCACAATGTGTCACTGACACATATCTATCAACGTCCCTGTGGGTCAGATGTATTCGTCAATCAGTGATTGGCGTACTGCACGGCCATCCTGTGCATCACGTATTGGCAGGGGTGCTGCTTCTCCTCCGTCTTCATCCTCATGATCCTCACCCGGTGCATGCATGTCAATGTCAGGTGGCAGTGGTACATTTCTCCGGACGACCACATGTTGTGCAGCATGACACAGGAGATGGTGATCTTTGCCACCTTCTCAGGCCTATAAAGGAGTGCTCCACCAGACTTGCTTAGGCAGCTGAACCATGCCTTCAACAGGCCAAAGGTCTGCTCAATCACAACACGGGTACCGGTATGTACCCGATTGTACTCCTCTTCATGGCTGTTCTGCGGGTTCCACACAGGGGTAAGTAGCCACAGCTTCAAGGGATACCCTCCATCACCTGCAAGCTAATACAAATAGGTCTATGTGAGTCACTCTGAGCTGCCACCTTCAGGATTCACAGTCATGGGTGCAGCTATTCGCTGTCGACATGCACATGTCCCTGTACGTATGCATGAATATTGTTTAGATGCATTCTATACTGCAATATGGTGTGGTAGTCTGGATGGCTTTGTACAGATGATGCAGGTGAATTCTTGCATGCTGATGCGGATGTATTGTTGTTGCAGGATGATGATTTGCCTCCCATTTTTGCTGTGTATACTACACTGTGCATGGTCACACTAGCCACATTGGCACAGTTGCAATCATGTTTAGTCATGCATTGCTTGACATACCCATGGTGGCCAGGTTGTGCTTCTTACATGTTGCCATTGATATACGTAATTGGTCCAATGTGTGTCAGTGATGTGTTATGTTGGGGTTGGGAGGTTTAGGTCAGGAGTTTTTATCTCTGCGTGCATTCGCCACTCACCGTCCATTTCCACCCAGGTGGAGTATGCTTCCCCCCCGTTCCCACCCAGGTGGAGTATGCATCCCCCCCATTCCCACCCAGGTGGAGTATGCACCCCAACACATCACTACCCCGATGCACTGCCATGGGCCAGTCAGGCAACTCACCAAGCAGCTAGGCACGTCGTCCAGCATGTTGCTCCATGTGACGGGGTAGTATGGAGTTACGCAGCACCATGGCATCATGTGTCTATCCGGGATATCGGGCGCAGCAATGTGTGACGGTCTTGCTGGAGTCACATACCATCTGCACATTGATGGAGTGGTATTGCTTGCGATTGCGGTACACCGCCTCTACGGCATGGGGGCTACCAATTCTACATGGGTGCAGTCGAAGGCACCAACCCAATTGCGCATGCCTTACAGTGCATGGAAGCCTACTTTGGTGTCGGCTATCTCCTGGGCAGTCTGTGGTAGGGATATGTGGGTGCTAGCGTGCTTCAGGAGGGCATCCAGCACTTGTTTCAGCATGCGTGAAAATAGTTGTTGTGAAATGCCATGCAGCTGCCCCACTGTGTGCTGGAAGGTGCCTGTGGCCTGGAAGTGGAGCACAGACACCACATTTAGTAGCGGGGGAATGGAAGTGTGTATTTCTATGATGCTGACGATGTTGTTGTGTATCATGTCCACTATGGTGGTGATGGTGTCCCGGTCCAACCGGTACAGGGTGTGGCTCTGCTAAGGGGTTAGATTGAATGGACTGGGTCTGATGCGAGGGATTGGTGGCTGCCTACGAGGTTCTACTGGCTGCACTGGTGATAATTGCTGGGCCTATCTCACCCTCCTTCTCCTCCTGTGTCTCCTCTGTGCTGCCTGTTGTTGCTGCTGTAGTTGTTGTTGTAGTTGTTGTTGTTGTTGTTGTTGCTGTAGTTGTAGCAGTATAGGCATGTCCTCCAGCCCCATGATTGCAACAGCTAGTGGTATCATTTTGGTGTAGGAAGGGGTGTGGTGTGTGGGTGTACTCATTTTATACTGGGAAAGGCTCCATTGACTCCACCTGTGGTGATTGTGTGCACCTGTGGCAGTTGGCTTGATTGCAGATTGCTGTTTACGGGTGGTCTGAGATGCCTGTATGGCCGTCATCGTGCAGGCCCTAATTACCGCCTTCAGGATGCCGGTAATTGCATGCCCGCGTGGGTTGTGATATCCTCCTATTACTGGCATCCGGTATTTACTCCGCGAAGGGGTGCGTGTACGCACGCATGCCGGTATGAGGGGGCACGGTACGGGCGGTGGAGGTATTGGCAGGTTGTCGGGTCGTAATGCCCCGGACACATTAACAATGCTGGTATTACCATTCCGCTTTCCTTTTTTCATTACCTCCATTTTCGTAATGAGGCCCATACTCTGGTGAGAATCGGTTCCTCCACCTCATTTAAGTGAATGGGGAAAAATAACTGCTTGCCCTTTTTCTGAATGGTTGTCAGACTTTGAGCCTGTTCTTCCTTGTCTGGTTTCACAGCACTCAATATTTCTTCTTATTTTGGACTGGTGTACAACTTTAGGATGGTCCCTTCTACTGTGGACTGACACTTAAAATAGGAGGAAGGTTGATTTTGAAGAATGGAGAAGGGTTTGAGAGTCTAGAAACTACCCTACCAAACATAGATGGTATATTAGGTTGGCCGAAAACCAATCGCATCATATGCCCTACATCGCCAATACAGAATCGTCAGCATAACCATAGAGCGTACGGCGGCGTGGCTAGGCGGCCATGTTGTAAAACGCGCTTCTCACCGTCTCCTGTCGATCCGGAATGATCCTTGGGTGCATGGGCACCTTAATCCTGAACATTCGCTACCAGAGACAGATCAGAGTTGGTGAGAACGCTAGCTGCATCGAATGATGGCACTCCGCTCAAAATTCATCAAGTATTAGAGCGGCTACCGTGGAAATTGTGCTGACGGCAGAGGACGGCGCTCAGAATCAAAGATGGCGGCCGTGTGAGCTCGCCAAACAAAGGAATGGAAGGACTGAGGAGGCAGGCTCGCTGTGCATCTTGAGAGGAGGCGTCCCTGGTCGGCCGGGATGGCGGCCCAGATGACAGCGTGAAGAGCCAGAGCTGTGCTGCTGCGGAACCTAGAGGAGTGGATGCCTCAGTCGCTGATACAGGCGTCCGGCAAAAACGGGAGTGCACGTGTGCTCCACAGACCTGGCGGCGCACAAGCGCTCTCTGGACCTGACGCAGTAGATACTGGATACTCCCGAGGGGCCCTGAAAGCGGTTGTACATAAGGCGGTAGCATCCACCTGGGACTGGAGGGCAGCAGGGGCCAACAGCTGGCCCCAAATATACAGCTAGCCTGTCAGCTGGCCGATGAGATTCAGGGCCTTTCTGATCTACGGCACCGTGGCTAGGGGCCAGTAGGCCTCACCTAAAACTGGGGGAATGCCAGACGGCAGGACGGCATCAAACTTCCCAAATCCCAGGCGAAGCAGGCCACAATGGAGGACTTCACCAA
This sequence comes from Ambystoma mexicanum, assembly GCF_040938575.1. Lineage (NCBI taxonomy): Eukaryota > Metazoa > Chordata > Amphibia > Caudata > Ambystomatidae > Ambystoma > Ambystoma mexicanum. Next base: position 238,432,197 of record NC_090939.1, on the reverse strand, counting down.
GACCCCAGAACAGCGGAGGGGGCGATACCTAAGGACAAGATGCCACCTGCAGACATCACCCCTACACGCGCCAACCGGCAGATCCTGGAAGCAATTGCAGACCTTAAAGCAACGTGGCAAAGCAAGCTAGAGGCAGCCACTGCCGAATTTAAGGCAGCGCTGGAGCTTAAAATTGGTGCAGTGCAAGAGGAGGTGAACTTGCTCATATTGGACCTGTGGAAAATGGCGGAACGCTCAGATGAGCTGGAGAAAGAGGTGACCATAAACACGACTGCCCGAACCTCTCACGCCTCGGAGATCCATATCCTGAAGCAGCAGGTGATCAACCTGGAGAACAGAGCAGAGGAGGCCGAAGGGTGCGCTCGAAGGAACAACGTGTGCATAGTGGGCCTCCCCGAGGGGGAAGAAGGCCCTAACCCGACGGACTATGTCAAAAACATGTTGTTGCAGGAGATAGGAGCTGGGATCTTCACGCAAGGCTTCGCTGTCGAGCGAGCACACAGAGCACTCACAAGGAAACCCCTCCTTGTATTCCCCCGAGGCCAATCATCGCCAAGATTTTGAATTATCGGGACATGGAGAAGATACTGGAATATTTCAGGAAGGGGGCACCATACCAAGGTCTTTCACGATCATCTCGTCTTATCCTGACTATACACTTCAAGTGCAGAGGCGGAGGCTGAACTATGGGACAGTGAAGAGGAGATTGCAAGCGGCAGGGATGCGATGCATGTTGATGTACACAGCTAAACTGGAAGTGATTCACAAAGCCAAAGCTTTGTTCTTTGAGAGTCCAGAGGATGCAATGGAATGGTTGGATGGCCAAAATTGCCCGGAGGGAGTGGACGACAGGAACAAGGACGATACGGACAAGTGAGGCCCAATTACGGGACTGAGGTGCTGTACATATACGTTTGTTGTGATATGGAGGATGCACAATGTACCATGGTAATTATCAGGAGACAAGTAGGAAGCGCTCTTAACCCCAACAGTTAGGACATTAGTTAGGTCACCAAATATTGGTGACACCCTGCCGAGTTCCCGACCTCGGGATTTCGAGGTGGGACCAAACGCAGGGGAGCCTGAGATCCAGGGATGGAGCTGGGCATTAGTTTGGGTGTGGTTGAGCAGCGGGAGGGAAGGGGAAGTGTGTAGTGGGGAATAGTTGAGTGGGTGGAGGGGAGAGCCCAAGTTGGGGACGGTGGGGAGCAAGTCCAATTTCATGCTGGCCGGAACTGGGACGTTGACCCGGGGAGGGGGGAGGCGGTACATACTTTGCACGGCTATGGATGGTCTCTGGATTGTAAATTGGAATGTAAGAGACCTCAACAGCTACCTGGAATAAAGTAATGATGTACCTGAGAAGGCTGAAAGTCGATATAGCATTGCTACAGGAGACCCACCTTACTAGGGACAAATTAGAGTTAGTCAAGAGAAAGTGGAGGGGAACCACCACAGGAGCTACATACTCAGCATATGCAAGGGTGCTGGTCACGTGGGTAGCACCTCATGTACCATTCCAGCTGCTTCAATCCACGCCAGACCCAGATGGGAGAATGTTAGTGGTGCAGGGGATGTTGGAGAATAGGGAGGTCAGCATCGTGAACACATATGCTCCCAATCAAGATACAGCGGCCTATTACAGGGCCCTATATGATCAAATTAGCCCCCTAATGGGCAGCGCTACTATCTGGGGAGACGACTTCAACTGTACAATAGACCCCAGGATGGACAGGTCTGATAAGAAACTTGAGAGACCCACCCCTGCGGCGAAGGCACTAACGGCCCTCCTGGGGGATTTTGATCTGGATGACATATGGAGGCTGCTGCATCCGGGGGACAGGCAATACTCGCACTATTCAGCCCCCCACAACTTATATACTAGGCAGGACTACATGTTTGTGTCCTCGGGAATAGCCGGGGAGATGGCGGGTTCGGAGTACAAGGCCAGAGTGCTTTCGGACCACTCCCCCTTGGTGGTGGAGTGGGTGCATCGACCCCCCAGGACGAGAATCCCGACATGGAAACTCAGAGCTGAGGCTTTGCAGGACTCGGGATTCCGCAAAGACCTAAGGGAGGCCATTACCAAATGTTTTCACATTAACACTGGCAGTGTGCAGTCGGAGGGTACCCTATGGGAGGCGTTCAAAGGGGCATGGCCATATCCAAGTCTAGAGGGCTCCAAGGGGGCATAGAGCGGGAGCTACAGGAGACAGAGAGGGAGCTTGAAGAAATAATACAGTCGGGGGGTTCCTCAAAGGAAGATACGGCGAGGGTGGTCCTACTCCAGCAGGCTAGCAGTGGGCTCTGGGACAGGCTCTGCAAGTTAAATTATAAAAAGTACATTAAGAGGCAACATGCAGGGGGAGATAAACCTGGTAGGCTGCTGGCGTGGCTATATAAGAACGAAACGCCGCGCTCAGTGATCAGGGAGATAAAGGACGAAGATGGCCAGACCTGGGATACCCAAGAAGGAGTCAATGAGGGATTTCTTAGATTCTACAGGTGCTTATATGAGGACACGGGGGAGGAGACGAGGCAAGAGACTCGGGAAACCCTGGAGGACATAGGACTGCCTAAGCGTAGTGACCAGGAGCGGGAGGACCTAGACACCCCAATCACTCTTGAAGAACTAGAGATGGTGGTACAGCACCTACCTACGTGTAAGGCCCCGGGGTCAGATGAGCTCCCGATTGAATTTTACAAGACATACAAGCAGGAGGTGCTCCCCCCGCTGCTCGCCATGTTAAGCGAGGCGTATGAACAAGGGAAGCTGCCGGAGTCCCTTAGGGAGGCGGTGATAATACCACTCTTGAAACCAAGCAAACCAAGCGCGGACTGCGGATCCTACCGACCCTTGTCCGTGCTCAACCAAGATAGCAAGATCCTTACTGCCGCGTTAGCCAACAGGCTTAAATGCGTCATAGGGAAACTGGTCCATACCGATCAAACAGGGTGTGTTCCAGGCAGGAATATAACAGACAATCACAGGAGACTCCACCACATAATTGAGCAAACAGAAAATGACCCGGGTGAAATGGCGATAGTCTCGTTGGACGCCATTAAGGCGTTCGACTCGGTGAGGTGGCCGTGGCTGCTGGCGGCGCTGAGGGAATATGGCATGGGGCCAGGGTACCTGAGGTGGGTTAGAATGATTTATAGCTCCCCAATCGCCAGGGTTAAAACCGACGCCATGATCTCGGACAAATGGCAGCTCAGCAGGGGCAGGAGACAGGGCTGCCCCTGGTCGCGCATGTTGTACATTCTCGCTCTGGAACCACTGGCAATCTGTCTCAGACAACAGTATGGGGAGATTGGCATCCCCACAAAGGAAGGGACGCACCTCACTTCGCTGTACGCAAACAACATCCTGCTATACCTGCGCTTCCCAGAGGAAAACTTGCAATTTGTCCTGGAGGTGATGGAACATTTTGCCACCCTCTCGGGCATAGCGGTGAACCCCAGGATATCGAGCATGTTCCCCTTGGGGAGATACAGAAGGGTCCCAGTAAAACACTTGCTGGTCTTGCCAATACCCTAGCAGACCAGGACTTTTGGGTATCTGGGCATCGATATATACCACTCGGTTGAGGACGAACACAAATACAACACGGAGCGGGCAGTGGCAGGCATTAATAACAGCATGGGGTTCTGGTCTAGGCTCCCTTTAGCCATGATGGGTAGGGCGGCGCTGCTCAAGATGGTGGTCCTGCCGAGACTGTTGCACTTCTTTGTAAATATTCCATCTATGCTCCCTAGACGGTTTTTTGGGAAACTCCACAGTTTATGTAGGTGATTCATCTGGCACAATACCAGAAACAGGGTGGCTTTATGGAAGTTACAAAACCCGAGTGACAAAGGGGGCATAAACTTTGAGCTATACTATCTGGCAGGACAGCTTCAGTACGTGACCAGGTGGCTGTCCGAGGAAGAGTCCGCTGAGACTAGGCTTTTGTACAAGGACTCTGCCCCTTATTACCTGAGGGAGGTGGTGAGGTTGCCAAAACCTAAGGTGCAGGGAAGGGCAAGGCTCCTAACACTGGGCTGGGAAATCTGGAACAAAACGTGGCAGCTGGTGGGAATCCCAACCCCATGCTCCCCGCAGGTGCCGTTGGTAGCGGTATGCGGGGAGAACCCGCAATTGATAATAGCGATACGTAAATATTGGGAATCAAAGGGACTTGTGACCCTCGGGGATGTATGGCAAGAGGGTGAGACACTAGAATTCAGTTGGTTGATGGTAGGTACCGGGGTACACGTAGGCCAACACATTACCCATACTAGAGTCATTAAACGGGTGTTGGACAGATGGTCTGCGGAGGTGCTATCAGAGCAAGCTGATATGGTCATCGAGACAATGTATGATATCTCGGAGGGTGGGCATGAAGTGTCCCGCATATACGAGCTACTGATGTCCAGGATGGGTAAGGAGGTGCTGCAATTGAGACGGGATTGGGAGGAGGAGGTGGGAGAACCCCTGCTAGATGGACAATGGGACAGAGTTCAGAGGTACCACAAGAAGGCGTCTCGCAACGCAAGACTTCAGCAGATACAGCTGTATGTCACCAATAGGGCATATATGGCCCCCGGTAGGATTGCCAAGTTTGGGAACCCAGCTGGGCTAAAGTGCCCACGGTGCGGGGAGGCAGAAGCAGGGCTGATACATATGTTCTGGGCTTGTCCGGAGGTGGGCATATTCTGGACAGAGATCAGGCTACGCCTGGCAGATAAAGGGATTGCATTGGAGGTGGAATCAGTATGGGCATGTTTGCTGGGGGTGTTTGCCAGACTGCGTAACCTGAAGCACGTTAGTAAACTGAAGGACCTGGCCTACATTCTGGCCAAACGGAGAATCGCAATGTGCTGGAACGCCCCCCAGCGGCCCAGGATAGAGGCGTGGTGGGCGGACCTCCTAAAATGTGCAGACGCAGAGTCAACAGTTTGGTATGAAGCAATCAGTAGGGGTCGGGAGGAAGAAGTGGGACCCTTGATAGAATGGAGGCAACTGGTGACCACATTAGCAGGCACCCCAAGGCGGGTCCCAATGAGGACACTGCGCAGGAGACGTGATTGCAAAATGAGATACTTTGGTGGGCGGCATTGCAATAGGGGCTTGAGTTAAAGGGGAGGGGGGGAGGACCGCAATGTTTGATGTATGTCTATATCGCAGTAGACTTGAATGTACATATCCTCTAAGTTGTAATGTTTGGTGTGTTGATAATAAAAAAATAAAAAAATGTAAATAAAAAAAAAAATAATAAAAACAGAGCGTCAATTTTGTGCCCTAGATCCGCCATTGCCTTCCTTGCCTTTCTGTTCAAACGCTTTGCAAAATGTATTTTATTTCGTTCTGCTCCAACACGAAGCAAGGCCACAAGTTACATGTTGAGAGACCCAGACAGAAATGTCAAGCAGTACAGAAATACATTGTTTTCCTCCCTCACAAGTCCTTGAAGCCGAGGAGAGAGGTATTAATCACCAAGCCAGATGCCCGCTGGTCTCGCTGAAAATGTAGAAATAGGCCGTTAAGGCATGAATTATACTTTCCTAGCGGCCCCCCTTTTGGGGCCCTCTTTAGATCAGGCTGACCCCTAGTTCATGAATAGAAACTAGAAGTTAGCATGCTTTGGAATGTGACTCTCCTATGAACACGGTTTGTTCGCTGAACACGTGCTTTGTATTCTCCATAACAACGAACCATGTCTTACTTACTGCAATTTGCAACAGCTGCTAAACCAAGTAATATAGATTAAGAAAGGAACGTGTCATAATGTGTCATATTTCTCATAATTGTCAATTACCGAACCCTAGCTCAAGAAGATACATTATCGGTGGTTTTGATGTGTACAATTGTTTTTTCGTATATATGATACTGTTGTCGAATGCATGGCTGACTGAGACTATTTGCTTTGCAATAAACCCTAGTACTTGGAAATCGATCCTCGTGTCTGTCGTATCACTGGGTGTATGGTGATTGTGCCTTGTTTCCATACGCGAGAGTCTTCAGGGCCTAGCAAAAAAATGGCGCCTGAATAGGGACCCTCCCCCATTTGCTCCATCGTGTACGTTTGCATTTGAAGAAGGTGAAAACGAATCGAGGACGAGGTTGTCGAACCGGGATCAAAAGGTGTTTGAGGCGCCCCTGTGAACGTGATGAGAGACTACTTTGGAGATCTGTACACAACCTGTCCCTGATCGACGAGCAGCGGCCAGAGAGCAAAGAAGACGAGAGTCCTGAAACAAGGCAGATTGAGCCAGATACAACGATTCTTATTTGCATCTGTATACGGACGAATTGCGTCTCGAGAGACAAATTGATTGATCAGTCGAGTCGTGCCCCGATTCTTTACAGCCCTGATATTGGTTGAGAGTTGCTCTTGCAAGATCAAACGCCCAGGGTAAGGTACGAAAAGGATAAACATGCCTGGGAAATTGTCTTCCTGTCTATTGGGATTTTTTCACTGCGGTAGACAATCTTTAGAAACTGGCCAGGCTGCGCCGCCCATCAGGCGCCAGCGTTTGAGATGTATGTGAAATATGGAATAGGAGCAATAATGTCTAATGAAATTTGGCATAGGCAGACCAGACATGTAGTACAGTGGCTGAAAGACGGTACTTTTGAGATGGTCCGAATAGAGCACTTGGAATCAGTATTGCTGCGCAAGAAAGCACGCCCCGCAACATTTGACATCACAAGGGACTGGAGGAAAGAAGCTAACCTCCGTTTAAAAAGCAGGGAGAAACATGCGCGCACGCATAAATCAAACGCGGAGAAAGCGATAGAATTAGAAGAGAGAAAATGGGATGAGGATATCAGAAGAGGGGATAGGAGTATTCAATTACACATACAAAAGATATATCCACAACAAGAATTGCATGCATCAGATGAACTAATAAATACGATTTTGAATTAAAAAAAGACAAGAATGCCCTCAAAGTAAGATTGACATAATTGCACCAGTACCCATTGCTCCATTTCAGTTGCCACCACCCATCCCTGTTGTTCCAACTGCAGCGTCTCCCCCTGCGCACGTGATACAATTTCCCCCACTGCCGACAGAGCAGGAATTAGCAGCTGCCTTAGGAGACAGTTCCACAGAGGCGGAGCCTGCACAGAGAGGAAGCACTAGAGTAATGCGTAGTACGGTTAGCAGAACAAGGAGAGAGGAGCTTAAAGAATGGGCAGAAATGTATATTGAAGGAAATGACGAGGGATCCACGCTGAGTGCAATGTGTGACTATCAGAAGCTCATTGAAAAACAGGTATTTTTAGAATGCATGGGAGAATATCTTATGGATAGATGGAGGAAATTAACTTGCATGGTAGCACCACAGAAGTTTCAGGATTTAAATGCTTTTTCGCGTATTTGGGAAAGTGGGGCAGAAATAAAAGAACACGTAGACAGGCTATTTGAGTTTAAAGATGAACTTGATGAATTGCATGCAGAGATGAAAAGAGGGAAACGAGACGAGGTGGTACTATATGTTGCGCAGTGATTTTTTCCGCTGTCAAAACCTGTAAGTGAGGAAATGAAAATATGTACACGAGAGGCGATTACATGGATTATGGATGCTAGCATTCCTACAATGGAGGTGCATGATATGTTCGAGCAGTATACGATAGAAATGCAAAGAAAGGTATTACAGGTAATGGTTGAGTATTTGCAAGACAAATGTGTTGAGAAAAATGATTGTTGTCCCTCTGAATTAATGGCAATATACAAGAGAGCGTTCTCACCTGAAACTGGAAAGACTGCCCTTTCCCTCGATCTAGCTATAGTACTTAATAAGAGAGAGAAGGAAGACAGGGCCAGTTCGATATTTCCCACAGAGAAGTCCCTCCCACTTTTGTGCCAAAAGTAGAAATTCCTGCCGTTGATGGAGCTCCCGCGCAGGTAACAGAAGCCCATTATACAGCACAGTACGTGCATGTCCCTTTTTCGAGACAAGAGGTAAATAATATAAAACAAACCATCCCTGATTTGAGAAAGAATCTGGCAGGATTCTATAAAGAGATTGAGTCATATTTGAAATCTTCTATTTTTACAATGAGTGATATTGATTTATTATTTCCTGTAATTCACCCAGTAGACATATGGAAGCAAATTAGGAATGTAGATGACACTGAGATTGTTTGGGTGATACATGGGAAAATTTGATAAAAGAAGATACAGACAGAAAAGCTGGTGAGAAGTCATCACCAGCTTTGTCAGCATTACCAGCACGAATAGTACAAAAATTAAAGATTTTAGTACCCGAGAGGAGAATTATCTGGGACAAATTAACTGCATGCGTGCAAGGCAAAGATGAATTGGCTACTGACTATTTTAACAGCTTTGAAGAAGTATTTGCAGACTTTAGTGGCCAGGATTTAACCACTGAACCTGGGAAGAGACTATTTGTTGACAAATATGTGAGAGGGTGCTACAGAAAATTCAAAATTTAATAATGACATCAGAAAGTGCGTGGCAAGCAAAATCACAGAGTGAAGTATTACACATGGCACAGTACTATGAAAATAGAGTAAATACAGAGAAAGAGATGAGGGATAGGGTGAATCTGAAGACGAGAGTGTTACTGCAACAGGTAGCGAATAATAATAGGGGTGGAGGAAATGCACAAACGAGAGGGAATTTTTCTAACATGCACGGAGGTCCAATTGGACTGAATCAGTGTGCATATTGTAGAGAAGAAGGCCATTGGCGAGCACAGTCCCCACATTTACAGAATATGAATGGAAACGCCCCAAGAAGACAGAATAGAGGTCGTCCAGGAATGCAAGGACAAAATAGAAACACTAGAATGCCACAAAATCAGAATAACCAAGGAAATAACCCGAGTCAGAACCAAAACCAACAGCAGCAGAATGGTGCAGGAGAAGGAAATGTTTTTGATACTCAGTCCAATTCATACTATTCCGGTGACTTTACATCGGATCGTTCAACTAGGACAGCCCAAGACAGGGTTCGGAACCAGCATCTATTCCCGTTGACCAGAAATGGCCCTACGTAGAGATGAAAGTGGGGAATAGAGAGCACATTTTTCTAGTGGACACAGGTGTGCAGAAATGTTCGATTGACCATCACTTGATTACGGAGATACCACTGTCATGGAAAAAGAATGTTTCAGTAGGGTTTGCAGGCACCCCGATAATCAGTCCAGTGTCACAGTTGGTACCTATAACATTAGGTCCATTTGCTGAGTCTTGCCCGTTCCTTTTGACACAAAATTGCGGCAAGAATTTATTGGGTTTAAATTTGTTGAAAAAATTAAGTGTGGTTATTCATTGTTCTCCTGATGAAGTGTATTTGACAATATCACCACAAAAGATGCCAGTGTCACAATTTTTGTCTCAACCATTACCAACTGAATTAAGTAAGGTACCCACTTGTATATGGGCGATGAATGACAATGATGCTGATTGTTTAAAAATAGAGCCAGTGAAAATTGTTTTGAAGGAGGGAGTTGCATTGCCACGTATCCCACAGTATAAAATTTCGGTGGATGGTGAGAAAGCATTGAAATGCATTGTTTCCGATTTGATTAAACAAAGAGTGATAGAAGAAATTACTGGTAGCACTTGTAACAGTCCCATTCTTCCAGTTTATAAGAAAGGAGGCAATGAAATACCATATTGTTTTATAATTGATTTGCGCGGATTGAATAAAATAGTTGATCCCCAATTCCCATTGGTCCCAGATGTCACTACCATTTTGACAATGATTCCAGCCTCTGCCTCACGTTTTAGTGTCATAGATCTGAAGAATGCGTTTTTTTAGCATCCCAGTGCATCCAGATAGCAGATATTTATTTGCTTTAACACTAGGAGAACGTTCTTTTACATTCACACAAATTCCACAAGGTTACACTGAAACCCCGAGTATTTATAGCAGAGCACTAAAAGAACAGCTAGACATGCTAGAATTACCAACAGGGTGTGTACTATTGCAGTACATTGATGAACTGTTGATTGCTGCAGACACAGAAGACATTTGCAAAGAGAGTACTGTTAAATTGTTGACACATTTGGCAGCGCATGGACATAAAGCTTCATTAAAAAAATTCCAGCATTGTCAAAAGGAAGTGGCCTATTTGGGCTACCTCCTTTCGAAAGAGGGAAGGAGACTGACACCAGAAAGGATAGAAAGCATCTGTGGCATGCCTATTCCAAAGACACAGAAGGAAGTCAGAGCCATACTAGGCATGGCTTCATATTGCAGGCAGTGGATTGCCAATGTTGCTATGATTGTGAAACCTATGGTGACATTGACAAAGAAGGATGTTGCTTTGCCTTTACCCTGGAGCGAGGAATATCAGAATGCATTTGATCTGCTCAAAGTTGCGTTGTGCTCAGCTCCAGTTTTGGGCACACCAAATTATGAAAAGGATTTTAAATTATTTGTGCATGAAAGTAATGGCTGTGCGCTGGCTGTTTTGACTCAGGGACAAGGAAGAAGAAATAGACCATGCAGTTATTTTTCTTCCGCGGTGGATCCTGGTGCATGCGCTTTGCCGTGCTCTTTGTGAGCTGTTGCTGCGGCTGCCGTGTCAATAAAACTAACCGAGGGAATGGCTTTGGGTCACGCCTTAACTTTGATGGTGCCGCACACAGTAGACTTTCTTTTATTTATTTTATAACTCTGTTTATTGGGTTTAAAAAGCATAACATAATAACAATAAGCATGAATCATCGGCACACAACAAATGAGAAAGGCATAGCAATATCAAAAGAAAGAGGCGCCCCGCAGGCCTAGGACAGTTGCAGGACAAGGCAGGCAAATAGTGTTATTCAAGGTGTTGATCTGCATCCATCAGCGGGCTTCAATGAGCATCAAGCCATTTGCCCCATATTTTTTCAAATTTGTGGGGGCAACCCCGTGCATTATAGATCTGGCGTTCTGAAGCCGCGCATCTGTCCAGTTCATTACTCCAGCGGTTCAGGCACAGTAGGTCTGCAGAACCCCATTTAGCCGCGATAAGTCTCTTGCCTGCCCCTAACGCTATTGACAGGAAATCTGGTCATATTTTGTCAGATCTACTTCTCCCCAGATGCCTAAGAGTACCATTTTGGGATCCCTAGGGATTGGCGTTGCCAGGGCAGCAGAGATCATATTAATACAGTCCTCCCAGAAGACCTGTAGCACTGGGCAGTTCCATATCATATGGTAGAAGGTGGCTGGCTCAGTTTTGCATCTGATGCATGTCCCATCTTCTAGCCCCCCCATCTGGCCATTGCAGTACGTGAGTGATAAGAGCGGTGAAGGATTCCCAGTTGTATTAGTCTGAGTTTATTTTCTATCACGATTTCCCTGGGGGACATTAATGCATCAACCCAGTCTTTCGGCTCCAGTTGGCCCACATCCCTTTCCCACTTTGCTTTGAGCCCGTCGAGCTGTGTAGCCCGAAAGAGTTGAGGGCCAGATAGAGAGTGTAGGTGACCTTCGAAGGGATGCGTTGCAGGAGGAATTTGGTCTCAATGGGAGAGCTTGGGATATGTGTGTCGTGTCTGGAAATTGGGTGTGGATGGCGTGGGCCAGCTGCGCATGCCGAAACCGGTCCATGGGCGCCAGATCAAACTGCACCTGCATGGTCCCGAAGTCCAGGAGGCGACCCCCCTGTATCACATGTGCCAGTGTGTGTATCCCTTTTGCGTGCCAGTGACCGAAAGAGACCATTTTCAATACTTCTGGAAGGAGTGCGTTGTGCCATATAGGTTGGGACAGTGTTGGCTTTCCTTTCCAGCCGATCAGTTTGTGTGCCTCCCGCCATGCTCGGCGGATATGATGCGTCATCTTGGGTAACTTCGGGAGGTGGTTGTGGGTGGCATACAGAGTCTGCAGTGGGGTTAACAAGGTCATGGTCTCTAGTTCGATACGGATGTGTTGTAGTGTGGGGTCTGCATGCATCCAATTGTTTACCACTATGATCTATGTCGCAAGGTAATACGTACCTATGCAGAGGAGACCGATACCCCCCTCCCAGACCGATCTCTGGAGCATGTCAAGGGCGATTCTGGATTGCTTCCCTCCCCATAATAGCGTGTGGAGGTTCCTATCAATAAGTGCGAAGGTTTCTCTGGGGATGGTAAATGGGGCGTTTTGGAGAACATAAAGGAGTCTGGGGAGGGTCATTATTTTGAATAATGCGACCCTGCCCCTTAGCGATAGGGGGAGTGATTGCCAGTGGGAAGTGTCTTTGTTAAATCGCTCTAGTACTGGTTGTAGGTTCAGCTGGAGGAACCCTTCAAGTGTCAGATCGAGTCGTATGCCTATATATGTAAATTCCCTGATAGAGATATGGTATGGGCAGGTCTCAGGAATCGCAGATTCGCCACCCTGAATTGGGAAGTAAATGGTTTTGGTTTCATTCACTTTCAAGCCCGCAAAGTTTTGATATTCTCTAAGGATGAGGGAGACAATAGGGCATGAGGTCATCCACGTAGAGCGAGAGGCGGTCTTACCCCCCCCAGCCAGGCGAATCCGGTCCAGTTGGTGTTAGATCTGAGCTCAATAGCAAGTGGTTCGATGGCCAGGAGGAAGAGAAGCGGAGACAGCGGGCACCCCTGTCTCGTACCCCTACCCAAGGGAAATGATTTAGAGGGCCTACCGTTCACCCTTACCATGGCCTCCGGGAATGCATAGAGCAGCCTGACCCATGATATGAATGTTTGCCTCAGGTTCATCCGGTCCATGATTACCCACAAAGCGTCCCACCCCACCGAGTCAAATGCATTTTCAAATTCCACTGCCAGGAGGGCTAGTGGGGCCGGTATTACTTTGGCTCTGCTCAGCGCCAGTTGGATTCTGCGTAAATTCATGCAAGTGGATTTATTGGGCATAAATTCACATTGGTCCGGATGGATAAGGGTCTCTACCACCTTCAGAAGCCTATTGGCGAGTGTTCTGGCGAGGACCTTGGCTTCTCCATAAATTAGTGAGATGGGGCGATAGGAGGCACATTCCTCTGGAGGTTTCCCTGGTTTGTGTATGACTACTATGCATGCCTTCCTGAGGTCCAAGGGGAGCGTCCCTAGTTCTTTTCTATGTAGGAACATGCGGTGCATATGGACTGATAGTGTACCTCCGAGGTATTTCCATGTTTCTGTGGGGAAACCGTTGGGACCCGGAGTTTTCCCAGGCTGGAGCTGTGTTAGTGCTTCTTGCACCTCGGCCTCTGTGAGTTCAGCGTTCAGGAGTTCTGACTGGTGCTGTGAGTGTTTTGGGATCTCGATCCGGTCGAGGTAGTGGGAGGGTACAGCAGGCGAGCTCTCGGCGGGTGGGGTGTAGAGCTTCTTGTAGTAGGTGGCAAATGCTTCGACAATGTAGTGTGCCATCCGGCGATTTAATGGCATGTCCCCAGCTTTGTTCACACCTCTCCATCCAGGCTAGTGTCTTGTTTGCTTTGTCGCCACGTTCATAAATTTGACTCCGGACTAGCTGGTGGGCTGTTCGTGCATTGTTCAGAGCTAGGTTACTCAAGGTATCTTGTGCCGTGGTCAGGGCATCCTTTGTCTCCTGGTTGCTGTGTTCTAGGGTCTGTCGCTCACACTCCAGGACATGTGCCCCTGCCTCTCTGATCTTTTGAACTTGTCGTTTTTGGTGGGCGGAAACAGCCGAGATAGCTTCTCCCCGAAGGACTGTCTTATACGCCTCCCAGATCGAGATCAGGCAGTCCACTGAGCCCTCGTTGATTTCGAAATACTCTGTTGTCTTTTTTTCCAGTTCCTCCGCAATTTCGGGGAGCCGCAGATGGTATGTGTTCAGGCGCCAGTTGCGATCCGGACATCGACAGGCATTCTTCAAGGTTAGGAGAAGTGGAGAGTGATCCAAAATACCCCTTGCAAGGAATTCAGCAGCTAGGAGTCTGTGGTTTGTGCTGCGGGGGATGAAGGCATAATCAATCCTTGAGAACGATTTGTGCACGCCGGAGAAGAAGGAAAAACCAGCCTCGTTGCTATGGAGTGAGCGCCATGTGTCCGTCAACCCCAGGGCTTCGGCGAACATTGCAAGCGGCGTAGAGGCGGGGTGGCATCCGGATCTCCTATGAGATCTATCGACTGCGGTGTCCATCACTTCGTTAACGTCCCCCCCTATCACCCACAGATTGGCCTCTTCTTCCAGGAGTACATTTCGCAGCTCGGACAGTAGTTCTTTCATGAGCGTGGGGGGGGCATAAATTGCTGCAAGGCCCCATTTCTCACCCCAAATATCAGCGAATATCATTACATAGCGGCCCCGGGGGTCAGCTTTGACCTTCCTAACCTGTAGGGGGACACGCTTGTGGACGAGTATCATCGTGCCCCTGGCGCCTTTCGTGAATCCGGCCTGATAGGTATGTGGATAGTTGGACCTTTTGAAAAAGTTGGTGTTTGTACCAATCAGATGCATTTCGTTTAGAAGAGCTATATCTGGTGAGTAGCGATTGAGATATTGGAGCATCAGTCTTTGTTTTATGCTGGATCCAAGTCCGTTAACGTTCCAGGACAGTAAGGATACCTTGTTGGAGTTCATTCTATCTGCGTGGGCGTTTTAACTCAGCATCTGCAAGGATCAATGGCAGTTGCATAGTTTTCAAAGGAGTGTAGGGGTATTCTCTCAGGGGAAACGTCTGTGGGTCACCCGTAGTGACGTGCCTGACGCCTGGATAATTTTGGTATCAACTCTCCCGCCCGTAGGCCGTGCGTGCCCCCCTCGCCAGTGCCTGCCTGTGTCATGCCTTCTCGATCCGTGATTCTGATTCCTTATATTCCTAAAACACGCCCCTCCCTGTACTTCCCCCCCAACTGGGAGCACCCGTCGCCCAAACATCAAATTTATAACTTGGTAAACTTCCTCGGGATAGCCCGGGCTGTGATAGCACCCACGACGCACTAGGTGTGGCAGCCGCTAAGTGAGCGTTCCCATGTTATTGTGTTGCAGATTCGTCCCCATATTGCATGGGGCTTATCCCTTCTCTGTAGGGTTCCCAGCCGTGCCGTCGTCTGCATTGGTTGGCGATTGAGGTGGCGAGGGCCGTTCGGACCAGGGCTTCTGTGTGGGCGGGCCTGGTGGTGTGCTCCCCGCTCTAGGGTCTGTGAGGACTTGAGTTTCAAGCCAGTCCCATGCCTCTTTGGGGTTGTGGAAGAGGTGAGTGGTGCCCTCGTAGTAGACTTTGAGCAGTGCCGGGAAGAACAGGGCGTACTTGACAGATAACGACTGGAGTTTCTTCTTCAAATGACTGGCGGGCCTTTTGAACTTCCTTGGTGTAATCGGGGTAGAACCTGACCTTGTAGCCGTTGTACGTGATTGGACCAGAGGCCCTGGCCATCTGCAGGATTGCATCACGGTCTCAGTAATTCAGCACGCGTGCAATCATTGTTCTAGGTGGGGCTCCAGGGGTAGGTCGGCCAGTGGGCACCCTGTGTGCTCTTTCTATGGAGAAAAATTTTGATAGCTTCTTAGGAGCGAAGACGTGAGTCAGCCAGTCTTCCAGGAACAGTTCAGCACTGGGGCCTTCCTCTTTCTCCGGTATTCCAAGTATCCTCAGGTTATTGCGTCGCGCTCTCCCCTCGTTATCCTCAGTGCGGTATTCCCGCTGGGTGACTCTCTGGGTGATTGCGGCAAGTTGTTGTTCCAGGCGGTGGACGGTGTCTTCTGTGGCGTGCACCCTTTTTTCCGTCTCGCCCACCCTAGCTGAGAGGTTGCGTAGATCCTGTCGGATAAGGGAGACCTTTGAGGACAGGCCGCCTATTTTGAGTTCCAGCGATGTTCTTGAGTCCCCAATCGCTTTCATGAGGTCGGACAGAGAAATTGGGGGGTCCTGAGCCTCCTCGCCGGCAACTTCCTCTTCTGAAGTCTGCGTCCCCTGGCGGGGAGCCCCTGTTGTATAAAAATCCATCTTACTTTGAAGAGTTTGCCGTTTAGATTTTTCTTTCTCCATGTCGCAGGTGGCACACCAGTATAGCAGCAGGCACGTGTATATTACGTAGTCGGGCCAGGAGTGACACAAGGGGTCCCCAGTGTATTCACACGGGGTCAGCGTCGAAGTCAGCAGAGCGTGTGTCCCCGGGGTTTGGGTCTCTCATACAAACTGCTAGGCCAGGCGAGTGGGGGAGAGCTCGCCCCGTAGTAGTGGTGTCCTGTAGGAGCTGTTTTGTGGATCATCCCTCACATCCGTGCCCCCACCGCAGTCCAGGTGCACGGAGGCCTTAATTAGAGATAAACTGTTTTGGAGGGAGTGCAGGATCGTATTGCTATATTGTTCCCGGGGGAGCACAGGTTAGTGCATATTAAGGTCCTCAACAGTTCAGATCAAGGGCTGCACAGGCCTTGCCGCCGGTCCGGGTTTATGAGAAGACGTATAGGGATGGGGGGAAGAAGCAGGGTTGGCTCCTGGCCCCACTCACACCCCTACCTTGCTATGGCTGGGTCCGTTGCCTTCGTGTCATCCACCAAAAGGGGAGCGCGGCACTAGATCGTCCCAGGCGTGCCGCGACTCAACCCTGAGCGGTGCAGTCTCGCTAATGGGGGGGAGGGGAAGGGGGAGACCACCGATGGAAGGCTGGTGGCGTAGGCCCGGGCCTGGGGCGAACCCTTCAGGTAGCCGCGGGTCCATGATAAGAAGGTGTTGGAGCGCTTCCTGCATGATCCTCTGCAGGCACAGGAAGGAAGGTGAGGGTTTCTTTAGCGGGATGCAGTGGATCGGCGATCGGGGCCACTTCAGTCCTAGCGCCCGGCAATGTTCAGGATCAGGTAGGCGGGAGGGACTGCACTCATGGCTCCGGCGGTTCCGGCAGAGCGTCCCAGGCGTGCTCTGTTTGTGTGCCCCAGCTCCGAAGTGTTGGTGTGCCCCAGAGGGGGAGGCATGAGCAGTCGCCTCCGCTCACGCTGCTCTGGCCGCGGATCACCCGCCAGCCGGCAGTCTTCGAGCCAGTATTGGAGTCCCCCTGGTTCGAATCGTCTCAGAGCTGCAGCGACGGCTGCCCAAGTGCATTCACTAGCGTTCGTAGGCAGATGGGGTTCTTAAGAGCAGCAAAAAGGGTTTATTTAAAACGATAAATGCAGCGCTCGCCGGGCGCCGAAGTGCTTAGGTCCGCATGCATTGCTCGCGCATGCGCAGTGAGTAGACGTTCTTTTAAATAGAACGCAGACACAACATCTTACATCAGCTAGACTGACGAGATACAAAATTGTCCTCTTTGCACCACATATTCAAATTTTGAGATGTTGCGCTTTGAATCCTGCAGAGTTAATGCCCCCTCCCAATGAAGGTACGGGTGAGAAGAAATCACCACCCCATGATTGTATAATGGTTACTGAACAAGAAACGAAAGGAAGAATTTACCTAACAGACACCCCACAGAAAGAGCCAGACGGAGAACTGTTTTGTGACGGTTCCTGTTTTAAACTGCCCAATGGCACCTCAACTGCTGCATATGCCATCACAACCCTGAAGAGTATTGTAGAGAGCAAAAGGATCCCGTTTAATTCGGCACAGGCTGCAGAGATAATAGCATTGACAAGAGCATGTAAAATTTCTGAAAATTTGAATGTAAACATATATACTGACAGTCGGTACGCATTTGGGGTGGTACACAATTTTGGTCGACTCTGGGCTTAGAGGGGTTTCCTAACATCACAGGGAACCAAGATTCAACATGGTGCTTTAATAGCAAGAGTGTTGTCTGCATTGACGTGTCCAAAGCGACTAGCAATAATGAAACACGAGATGCATAAGAAAGTAATATGTAATGTTGGAAAAGGAAACGCATTTGCAGACAAAATTGCAAAACAAACTGCCACTGAACCACATACAAAAATGTGCATAGCATAGGCAGAAGAAATGCCCTGCGTGATAGAAAATGGGATTGCCACAAAAAAGAGATGCAGGCGGAAGCAACTACAGATGAAATAAAAGCGTGGGCTGAGGGTTCAGCAGAATTAGACGCAGAGGGTTGCTGGGTAGACAAAGAAAGTAGAAAGTGGATGCTGCCCAACTCCTATGTAACAGCGATGGCCATCATGGCCCACAGCCCCACACACATATGTACTAAAAAAATGATTCAGCATTTGGCCACGGTATGGCAGAACCCACACATTAGAAAAACTGCTGAAAGGCTAGTCAATAATTGTATGACTTTGCAACATAACATTGGAAAAGGAACAACTACTCCAATAGGTAGTTTTGGCCCCTCCTCTATGCCCTTTGAAGTCATCCATTTTTATTTCATAGAAATGGAAAGATGTCAGAATCTTAAATATATCCTGGTGGTAGTCTGTGCATTCAGTAAATGGGTGAAAGCATACCAGTTTAAGGACTGCACAGCAAAAGTGATGCTGAAGGAATACTTCACTAGATTCGGCCTGCCACAGGTCATAGGGTCAGACAATGGCCCACATTCTGTTGCTGCTTTGATATTATAGATTTGTGCAGGTCTTCAGATTGATAAACGTTTCTATTCCGCCAGACACCCGATGATTGCCGGTCTTGTTGAGCGCCAGAACAGCATCTTAAAAAACCAAATAAGTAAAATCTGTTCAGGGAGTCAATTGAGGTGGCCTGATGTGCTACCCTTAGCTTTGTTGTGCATGCACACTTCTCTGCAAGCCAGGACTGGACTCTCCCCCTACGAAATGGTCATGGGGAGACCCGTGAATGTTTGGTGTGCCCCACAGCCCAGGTGCTTGAGTGAAGTAGAATACCCTTTGCTCAGCACTTATTGTGACATGTTAACGCAGACACACCGTTTGATTCATCAGCAGGTGCAGGAGGCTCTTCCTGTCAGATATACAGGCCCGGGGCATTGTCTGCAGCCGGGCAAGTGGGTCCTGATCAAGAACTTTGAGAGAAAGTCTTGCTCGCTCCCAGGTGGAAGGGCCCGTATCAAATCCTCCTGGCAACGCAGACTGCAGTCCGAGTGGATGGTCGTAACGCATGGATCCATGCCACCCACATGAAAAGAATTCCATTTCCATTGAAAGAGCTGCCTTATCTGGACGACAAGGAAGAAACAGCTGCCCTTGACTCGAAAAACACAGTCGCCAGTTCTCTGCCACAGATACTGCCTGAGAAAAAGTCTGAAAAGATTTCCAGAGAGGGAAAAGGGCTAAATGTGCCCCAACTTTGCCCAGCAGAACCTGCATCATCACAGGCTGACATAAAGCCTGGTTCATCACTTGTTGCATCACAGGCTGAACCTGAGCCTGCATCTGGAAGTGCTTCTGCACTGTTCATTGATCACACAGTACCTGGAGCGATAAGGTACAACCTACGTTCTCAAAATCGGAAGTGATCTGATCTACATGCTTTGTTTTCACCTCTATTTTCATCACAGATGAATTGGGAATCGGAAGCCTAGGGAAGTGGAGCGTGGGGCTGTACCAATCTGCATCAATTTGGAAGCTCTGTAACGCGGCTTCCCGGTGCTATCTTTGAAAAAAAGTAAATAACATATGTTGACCACCCCGTGCGAACAAGCGGGGCGCATATGGTGAAAAGGCAATTGAAGTCTGCTCTGGAGTCTTTTTGAGCACTGTGCACAATAATCTTGCCACATGTTTATCAATCCAGGCTGCTGAGAACTGGCCTAGACACTTTGCTGACCACTTCGAACATTTTAAGTGTTTTAAAGGGCGCGACTGCAAGAACTATTCACGACGAATATTGTTGGAGAAGAATTGTACACAATGCCCATACTTGCTTTTGTCGCCTCCTGCACCAACGTTGATGACGTAGTAGATATAGAGACTATAAAAATGTTAAGAAGAATTTGACGTAGAAAATTCATACTAATTATTATAATACTACTTTGCATTCTGAGTACACTGATCCCAGTGTTATCGTATCTGGAAAGCGTGCATCCATTTAATTCTCTTTTGCCTGCCACCAAAGCACCTGTCACAAACAGTCCAGTCCATGTACTCTTTTATACTCTCCCTCCATTAAAAGAAAGATACAGGGAAGGCTATGATAATAACACGTTGCTTTTGATAATGAATATAAGTCACTCTATCCTGAACAGAACACCCCCCTCAATACAGCATGCTATGCATCACTAAGTGCACTATTTTATGTGAAGTGGAATAAGAGTGATACGGGTCAGTTAGATAGAACAAACATAGATGAGTTTGAGAAGGTGGTAATGAAACCTGTAGGTTGTTCAATATTTAACAGAGCAAGAGTGATAAAAACCATTTGTAACGCCAGTAGACAGACTGTATGTGCCTTATAAGTCATCTGTAATCACGTTTCACATGAACCCAGTAGGGAACAAGGACATAGTACCCCCCTCGCATACAATAAATTACAATCCTCGCACTGTCTCATTTTGTCTACGGAGAAAAGGTTCCTATTCAGTAGGGACATTCACTAGATGCTTGAATATTGCAATACTTGAGAGAGAAGAAGAAGCAATATATGTAGGTGATCCCGTTTATTTTATATGTGGAGAAAAAGCTTATCCCTGGTTACCTAGAAATTGGGGAGGGACTTGTTACCTAGGGATCCTTTTTCCACGTGTATTCCTTTCCAGAACATCAGACATATGGAAATTATCTAGATCCAGGCCTCGGCAGGATGAAACAGGATTAATTGCGGAAGAAATAGCAAAATCATTTTGAGCATTTTGGGGCCAAGCAATAAACTTGTGGAATATACAGAGATTGTCCAGAATTTTAGAAAAAATGATAAACGGAACACATGACATATTGTATAGTATGACCTTAGAAGAAAAGGAAGTTAGATTAATGACACTTCAAAATAAAATGGCTCTTGATATCATTTTGGACGACATTGGAGGTGTTTTCAAAATTGTGGGGTCAGCGTGCTGCGTATTTGAAAGTGACTCCTACCCTATAATTTTTGAGGCAATAAAGAAATTACACATTCTAAGCTCTGACCTTCGTGCCCTGACAGGCGGTTGGGAGCTGTATATAAGCTCTTGGTTTTAGGAGTTGCTGCGCTCATGGGCATGGAAACTAATTGCAATCATAGTAACATTGCTCAGAATCTTCTTGACATGTTGTTGTTGCATACACTGCCTGCCAATCATTGCTCGGAAATAACAGATGAATGTATACACATGGTAACAGAAAAAAGTACTTCCGAATTAGGTAGGAATACAAACTGACAGAACAGAAACTATGAAAGAGTTCATGTCGATTAATATTGATGATGACGATTACAGTAGTATGTATAGCTCAGAACTAGATACATGGTCAGAGGAAGATGCGATGTACGGATGTGCTCTTGGCTTACGGCCAAAAGGAGGGTTTTTGAATCTAGAAACTACCCTACCAAGCATAGATGGTATATTAGGTTGGCCGAAAACCAATCGCATCATATGCCCTACATCGCCAATGCAGAATCGTCAGCATAACCATAGAGCGTCCATTTTGTTCCCTAGATCTGCCATTTGCCTTACTTGCCTTTCTGTTCAAACGCTTTGCAAAATGTATTTTATTTTGTTCTGCTCCAACACAAAGCAAGGCCACAAGTTACATGTTGAGCGACCAGCCCAGACAGAAATGTCAAGCAGTACAGATATACGTTGTTTTCCTCCCTCACGAGTCCTTGAAGGCGAGGAGAGAGGCATTTAATGACCAAGCCAGGTGCCAGCCGGTCTCGCTGAAACTGTAGAAATAAGCCGTTAAGGCATGAATTATACTTTCCTAGCGGTCCCCCTTTCGGGGCCCTCTTTAGATCAGGCTGACCCGTTGTTCACGAATAGAAACGAGAAGATAGCATGCTTTGGAATGTGTCTCTCCTACGAAAACAGTTTGCTCGCTGAACAAGTGCTTTGTGTTCTCCATAACAAAGAACCATGTCTTATTTACTGCAAATTGCAACAGTTGCTAAACCAAGTAATATAGATTAAGAAAGGAACGTGTCATAATGTGTCATATTTGTCATAATTGTCAATTACCAAACCCTAACTCAAGAAGATATATTATTGTCACAAAAAGATTGTACGATTCTCTTTTTTCGTATATATGATACTGTTGTGGAATGCTTGCTCTCTTGCATCTCACAAGGTCTGGGTGACACACGTTGCGAGACGTCAGACCCAGTCGGCCAACTGAGACTATTTGCTTTGCAATAAACCCTAGTACTTGGAAATCGATCCTCGTGTCTGTCGTATCACTGGGTGTATGGTGATTGTGCCTTGTTTCCATACACAAGGGTTTTCAGGGCCTACCAGTTCCCTTCATGAGTTTGTTCTCTCACAGAGATGACAGTGATGTCTGAGACTTGGTTATTCTTGAAATCGAACTCTACATTCTCATAGCGTTCTCAGAGCGTTGATCAATTAAGTGACAGGCACCATTCAGCTTAAATAATTGGTACTCACTTTTAATTTGATATGGTGGTTAGTCTGAGTCCAGAGGACCTTGTTTACACAGTCAATCAGAGGTAATAACCTCCTCAGGAGATCGTTCCCATGTAACCAAGGTGTGCCCTCTGGAGTCACAACTATCATCGGATGTTTCAGCTGGTGCCATGCAATTTTTATGTCCAGATCCGCAGTCCCTTTGACGAAATATCATTCCTGTGGAAATTTTGCAGTTGTCTTGGAAGTGGTGTGAGTGGAATTTGGTGGCCTTCCCCCCATCCTGAGTTTAATTGGTCAAAGGTCAAAGGTCCTTTATGACAGAAGGGTGGCTTTGGATCCAGGATCCACCAGAGCTGATAATTCACACTGACCCTGCATCTTGACGAGAGTATAAAATCGCCCTTCCTTCTCCTCCAAAGTGCAAAGAAAGAGTGAGTTATTTGACAGCCCCGTGATCACTATCTTAATATTGTACTAGGACACTGTGTTCTTGGGCAGTTTTCTGTGTTCGGGAATCTGTAAAGAAAAAAACGTTATACCCCGCAATGGGAGTTGTTGGGGAATCTTCATTTCCCCCATTACCTGGCAACAGTTCTGAGATCCTGTTTGGAGAAAGGACACCCCCCACCCCTGTTTCACTTCTGTCTGGGTCACATGTTTGGGGTTGAACAGTTTCTGGTAATGAGTCTTACACTGTCCCACTTAGGGTCTCTTGGGACCCATTTTTCTTTGGAAGGGATCCCCCAATTTTTTAAAGAGAATGTCTGCATACCTGAATCCTCCAGGGATTCTTATTTTTCAAAGAGCATAATTCAGAGTTCCTCCACAAGGTGGGTTCTTCTTTGGCCTCTCCTACCTACCCTTTGCTCTCCTACCTACCCTTTGCTCTTTGGGTTCTAACATTTCAGGGGTAGAAGAGACTCTTTCAGTCTGAGAAGTTTTTAGGGGTTCTGTTTGGGGGAGAAAGGAAGCTTCGTCTAGGGTTTGGCATCTCCCCTCCACCCGGGACCCCTCTTCAGGAAAGAAAGAAAAGAAAGAAAGAAAGAAAGAAAGAAAGAAAGAAAGAAAGAAAGAAAGAAAGAAAGAAAGAAAGAAAGAAAGAAAGAAAGAAAGAAAGAAGATCAGAATATGCTGTATCAGGCAAAGATAAATAAACATATATTTTTTGTACTCCACGTTTCCTTGGGCATTAAGTAGTCCTCTATGGTAGTTTTCAGAGCCGTATATCTATTTGTGTTATCCTCAGGAAATTTGAATGCTACCCCATGAACATCAGGACCCATGGAGTGTAGCGTCAGACCATGTTTTCTCTCTTCATCCTCCTGGCTGTGGCTAGAACACCAAAATGTCTTATCCAGCACATTCTGTGGGGACCCTGGTAGCTGGATTCTGTAATAACAGGGTGCAATCGAAATCAGGGCAACAATTAGTCAGGCCAGATGTTGATGAAGCTGTCATTGTGAAAGTAGACTAAGGGACACTGGTGGATGAGTCACCAGAATCTGACATGTGTAGCATACATGTCGAGGGTGGATGCATTGCATGTGCTGTATGTTAAAACGAGATTTGAAAACAGTATGCAAATTCTGCTTATCAGAGTGTTTGATACACTTCTTGCAGTTGGTCGTTACTTTTGCAAAGTGGCAATATGTTCCAATGGCTAGTGTCTTGTCATTTTTATTTTTGTGTTCTTTATTAATGCCTTTTCGTGTTCGCCCCTTAACGGTACGTTTAGGAGTTGCACTTCATTAATGATGCTGGATTTCCATACCTTGTGGAGATAGCTCTGTTTGGGATCCACTGCTCTCGCAAGATCACACAAGAGTTTACCAAGGAAATATGGAGTGGTGACAGCAGGTGCCACGACCCCTGGATTCTCACCAGGGGTCACTCTTCTTCAGGGGGTGGCGGGGTAAAACATCAGCACTGTTAAAGGTGATGATGCGGGCATGCACAGCCACGCCTCCACTCTGTTCATGCTGCAAGTGTGTGCAGCATGCTGGAAGATCCATGAACATGGTGCTCACTCACGCATGATCAAGGATTTTTCAGAGATCTGAAGGTAACTGGGAACTAACTATTATCTTGTAGTTTCCTGGTTGGACCTTCTCATTTGATTCTTCTCCTTTGATTGCCCTCGGTCTTCCCGTGCCAACTGTCAAACATAACCTTAAAAATGTTGCTTGCAAAAGACATAAACTTGCCTCTCCTCTTTTAGCAGAAGAATTTGATCATATACACATATCGCTCCTAATCTCTGAAGTCGGCAGTATGCAAGCAAGCTTTCTGAATGATTTTCCATATATGTGAAACTCTGGCTCCTTTGCAACCTATACAATATTTTAATAACCACTGATCACCATGGTTAATGCAACAATTAAGCAAAATTAAAATGACAGTAAGAGCAGAAAGGATCTGGTAAAAATCAAAAACTGAGCACAGATTGATCTGTCTTAAATCTATTAATAAAAGGTATAAACAGATTGTTTATACGAAGAAATGTTATTTAAATGAACAAGTCACAAAAGCAGAAAATGACCAAGAAAATGATTTCCAATGATAAATGCAATAATGAAACAGGCTGCAAACGCTCATTCCTTTCATTTTTCAGAGAATCATAGTGCTCTTCTAAATGATATTTTAATTTCCAAAATTTCGGATATTCAAGAAGAGATTAAAGAACGTAAAATGGTTAAGAGCAAATATGAAATCTATCAGGAGACACAAAGTGATTTCCTAGTGTGAAGAAATCCCAGGTAAAATTCCCCTTTGAGTTCAGTTTAGTATCTTCAAAAGAGGCTTCAGGGATGATTAAACAACTGAAACCCACAGTTCGCCTTGAAGATCCCCTGCCGGCCCTGTCTGTCAGAATTTTCTCTGACTCTATGGCACATTCAATTCACAATCTGATTAATGCTCATTGATCGAAGGCATTGTTCCATCTTAGTTGGAGGCATCTATTGTTGCTCCATTATTGAAGAAATCCGACTTGGATCCATTCATTTTGAAGATATTTCGTCCAATCGCATGCTTGCCTTGCCTTGGATTGCAAAGATTGTAAAGCAAATAGTTTAATTTCAGCAGCATTCTTTTGTTTTAATTTCAGCTGGATTCATTTGTGGAATCACACTCATTACTAAATATGTTTAAATCAGGATTCCAACCTAAACATGCTACAGTGCAAACTACCCCATTTCCTCGCAGATCAATTTGTCCGAGGCCCATTTGGATGTATGTTTTTTTACCACATTTTACCGCAAATGTAGATCGGGTGAGTTTAGATATATAAAAAGGTAGGGAGATGTGGGAGGGTTGCTGGGGGTCTAACCCCACATTTTGTGTGGTAAAATGCGGTACCTTTGAAGTGATTGTCAGGAAGACAAGTGAGGTTGTATACATTTGATTTTCTCAGGTTGCCACTCTGCTTCTAACATGCAGATTGAATTTTTATTCAATACTCCTTTCCTTCTTCTTTCTAGACTCTTCTGTCACTCACATCATCCACCTCAGAAGTTCAGTAGACCCATCGACCTTGTTGTTTAACGATTCCACATGTGGGGCAGCAATCACCCGAGACACCAAAATGGCCTCACCAGTGTGAACAAAAAGTCCATAAAAAATGCTTTCAGACGTTTTTATGAAAAACTACAAAAGCACGTTGTGCCACTGAAGATGGCCATCGCTCCCTTGAGCAATGTGGCGTTGCAGCAGGTTCCATGACTTGCACAAAGATGGACGAACCGCAGAGAGTTCTGCTATTTGGGTTATGAAATAATACAGCCATTATCAGCAGAAGAGAAAAAAACATTCTTGAAAAAACTGCCAGTGTGTCCAGGAACAAACTGCCAGCCGCTTCCCTGGGCTTGTGTTAAACTCTTGCGGTTGAGATCAAATGGCTGTTGTGTGCGTCTGTTGATCCAGATAGCCGCATGCTATGTATTTGTGCAGCAGAATTCATTTCTTCCCAGCGGTTTATTTTGTGGTTCGGCATGGCCAGCTTCAAAGGGTGCATTTTACGTCCTGCAGCACTGACCTCAGATTGCCCTCTTCGCTGCAAACACTGGAGTAGGCGGAAATGCTGAAAAACACAAGGAGTGTTGCACAAGGCAAAGTGTACTTGAGTTTATTATCGATTGACACCAGACTCATCTTATGCATACATCCCACTCGTTGCCTGTTTTTTCTCAGTCTGATTAAAGCGATGATTCAGGTGGAACAAATGCCTCTTGTATACCCCATTATTCCTCTGATCGCTGCACGGAGAGGATCACGTCTTCTTTCTCACAGTACAGTAACTTTGTTTCATCTAATGATCAAAATGCTTCTCTTTACACAGACCCAGGAAGCCCAGGGAACACCCATTGGTTTTCTAGCAGGGCCCCATGCTGCTCGGGTGGCAGCCCCAGAGGTAAATCTTCAGCAGTGAACCTCCATGCTAAAAAGCCACGCTAACATGGAAGTATTTTCAGGGTGACACACTTTTCCCTCTGTAAGGAACTCATGGTGGCAACAGTAAAGACAGACACAAGTGATCACAGCTCAAAAGTGTTTATTAAACTGTTTGTGCAGGTTTGAAAAACACCTAATCTAAATCTAATATGGGAGCAAGCGTCAACCATCAAATGAAAATGTGGCAGTCCTTGTGGCGTCTGGTCAAAATAAATAACCTAGTGTTTTTTAAAAAACGTTGCCAAATCCTTACAACTAAATATTGAAAGGTTGTGGGAAAAGGTTTTCAAAAGAAATAAGTGTTCACAAATAATATGTCAGGATGTGATTGCCAGGGGTCTCCCTTCCCCACGTTTTGAGCACGGGATAAGGTGGGTCTCCTGAACTCAGCACACACTCGAGCATTCCCAGCACTAGTCGACAGTTCCGTTTCAGCTATCAGGTTCTCAAGGGCCAAGTCTCCTCACACTCAAAGGTTTCTTGCCTTTGAGGGCCTGATCTCTCAGCAATAACAAATAAAAGTTAATTTCCTTTTTTGTACTAGGGTGCTGATTTCTCACCCTTCGGTCCCCTCTTTCAGGCGCAGACCCTTTTCAAATCTCAGCCTTCCTCCGTCAGGTTCACTCAGGCTGTCCTCTCCTTCACAGCTCTTAACATCTTTTCATACAGTTCCCGTGGACATTCCTCTGCTGGGTTCACTTTTGTCAACACGCTGTTTCTTGGGACTTTAGATTTTGCCACTCTTAATAGGCATCTGCTGCAACACACGCTGGCTGTTGTTTGCAGCCTCACGGTTCCTTTTGCGGAGGGCTCATGGGGCTTGGTCAGAAAGGGCAAGGTCGCTTCTCTCCTTGTCACTCCCTTGGTATGTGCTGTCTTTCTCCTCCTCTTGAACTGCCGTGCTGAGTTAGCTCTCACGTCGTTCGGTCTGCCTTGCTCCTAGTGTGCTTTCGTGCTCCACCTTTTAACACTGTGGGGAAGGGAAAGGGCCGTCGGATGTCTGTGATTCTGGTCAATTGCCTGACCGTGTGCCTGACTCTTATATTGGGACATGTCAGGTAAACGGCTCTGGTGTTTATCCGTTGTCTTCCGTGTTGCGCAAAAGTGTTCCTATCAGAAAATGAGGGCAGGTGTTTTCGAATGTTCTATGTGGTGGGATAGGGAAAAGGTTTTAGAAGAAGGCAGTACTGCCTCTCACCCGCCAGTGTCCCGCTCCTACTCCCCAAGAACCCCCATCCAGGTGATCCTCCCTCAATGGTCCAGCCCAGGAACTGTATCCAATAGCAATGGCTGTGTCCTGGCCACCTGGATGACAGATCCCCTGGGACTAGCTTGGTAGACAACTTCAGGGTTCTCACACCTCCTATATAAATGGCCATTTGTGGGCTATTAAGTGCAGAACCTTTTATGGCAGGCTGCTACTTACATCATTGGCTTGTATCCTGAAATGTGCCCTCCCCACTCTTCATCCTTAGTGCTCTGAGGTGGCCTTACTGTGGCGGAAGGTGCTATACAAGCCATAAGCATTTTATAAACGTATCCAGGTTACATGTGCACAATGTGTCGTGGGTGTTTGGGGACTGGCTTGCTGATCTCTGGAGTAATGGTGGGAGGTGTAAGGTGATTGTTCTCCTTGGACCCACCCCGTCGTTTTGATGTTTGGGGATGCTTCAGTTGTTTTTTTATGTCATTAGTGATGTCACCAGTGATGTCATCTGAGATGTTATCATTGTGGTCATAGGCCTGATTCTAAATAGTTTTGCAAAGCTGGCAGGATTCTGTCAAGAGGGGGCAAAATTAGAGGGGGTCCCAAAACATTGTAAAGACCTATAAATGTGGTGCCATTTGACAAATCTACACAAAAGTTTGCAAACACATTTTAGATCTAGATATACATGTTTTTGTAAGGTTTGGTGGGATTTTATCAAGAGGGGGCTAAATTAGAGGGGGTCTCAACATTATTAAATTGTGTATAACTTTGTTTCCATTTGACGAATGTGGACAAATGTTTTCAGAAAGATTATAGATCCAACCTTCAATGTTTGTGTAAAGAATGAATGGCGCTTGTCAAGTGGAGGCTAAGTCATATGCTATTGTAAGTACATACATTTTGACACTTTTGAAACAATAAAACAAGGGTGGATTTCAATCAAACCTGTGTAAGGAGCATTGGCAAGGACCTTAAAGCATGGGTTTGCAAATATGCCCATGTTTTATTTTTTGACAAGTGTCATAATGTAGGTACAAAAAATTGTGATATACCTTTGGTGACTGAGGTATAGCCTGTGGCCATGGGCAGTGGCCAGATTGTCTTGGTCATTGTATAAGATCATAACCCAGACAATCTGGCTACTGGACATGACCGCGAGGGACGAAAAATTGTGTTAAAGTGGCCATTTCCACCTGGGACAGGCTATGTGATAAAGTTATTCGAAAGAAGGATAGGTTTGAAAGGGAAAAAAAGTGTGCTTGTGGTGATATGGTTTTAGGGTTCTGACTTCACGTTCTGCAGGCTGCCATGGAAAGGGAAGAGGGGCTCAATACGGAGCCCCGCCTTCTCTTTCCATGGTGGCCATCTTGGAAAATGTGTAATGTCATCTTTGATGTCCTGGGTGTTAGTCTTAGCAGTGCACAATGGTGATGTGAGTTATGGTTGCTTAGCTTACCGTAACTGGTGAATGTCTGAGGTTTTTCGATTTTACTTGTAACCATAACGTCACTTTAAGAATGTTTTTTCATTGAATTTCATAGGTTTCTATTAGTGCAACTTAACCTTAACGTCCCTTTAACAAAGTGATGTCATCAATGTTATTTGTGATGTCATGTTTGATGTCCTGGGTATTAGTCTTAGCAATGCATGTAGATGGTGCGAGTTATGGTTGCTAAGCTTAACATAATGGGGGAATGTGCAGTGTTGTTTGGTGTCACTGTGAAGTATACCATCCCTTTACCAAAGTTTTTTATGGAATGTACATAATTATATATGGCAGGGAACAAAAACAAAGGGGCTAAACATGTAATGCCGTCAGTGATGTCATCAGTGACATTTGAGATTACATCTTTCATGTTCTGTGTGTTAGTGTTAGCAGTGCACAGTGGTGTTGGCAAGTAAGGTGGCTCAGTCTGCCATAACTGGCGAATTTCAGGGGTTTTTAATTTTTAATGTGAAGCATAAAGGTGAGGGCGAACATTTTTTTGTAGTGAAGTGCACAGGTTTTTGGTACGGCAACTTAACCATAAAGTCCCCTCAACAAAGTTTTTTTTGTAGTGAATTTTACAGGGTTTTGGGAGGGCAACGTAATCATAACGTCCCTGTAGCAAAGTTTTTTTAACTGAATGCCATACGTTTTTTGTAGTGTAAATGCATCATAATAGTACTTTTAAAAAAATGTTGTACTACACTTATCAGAGTTCTAATAGTAACACATGAGCATAGTACTGAAAAGGAATATTTGAAGTAACTAGCCACCTTCCAAAGAAATGTACATTATCCTATACTGGCGTACCGCATGGGGGCGTGTTCGAAAAATCATACACACTTCACAATGACAAGTGTAACTGGTTGATAGTGGGAAAGTACATTGGGTGTTCTGGTTGGAACTTGTAATCCCAAATTTTCCGGCGCAGAATTCCACAATTGAACTGTTGAACACAATACAAGCACGAGTGCATACCGACGTATCTTGATCATTAAACCCCATTCCCCTCCAAAGAGTGCAGAATGAATGCCATTAGCAATCGAGATTTTGCAGCAGTGATGCGTGGTATCACAAAAGAGTATTTTTTCTCTTCAACCGGAATGCCTCGGCATTCCCGGCTGAAGAAAAGAAATCCTTTTTCAAGATGGCCACCACAGAAAGGGAAACCGGGTGTAGGATAGAAAGCCTTCTTCGCTTTCCATTGCAGGCTGCAGAAAGCAAAAATGAAACAGTGTGCCTGTAATGGGAACACCACATTTGTGTTTCTTGACAAATTTGTGGTTATGAGCAAGATCTTTAGCACAAAGACAATGCCTGGTGGACATGGTGACCTGAATGCCATGTTTTGTCCCTTCCAGTAAAGACCAGTAGCCACATCCCCGACATTGTGGCCATTAACCATACATAGAGGCTCCCCCTCAGAGACGGAAGCAGTACCATTGATCTGTTATGTACATGATGACACTTGTTAAAAATGAGAACACAATCACATGCACAACACAAAGCTTTTCAGTCGTTGTCAATTTCCTTTACATACATGTGTTGTACATGTAGTCATTTTTTTTCTATAAAAAGGAGTGTAAAAAACGCAAAGGAGTATTGTACTTAAGTAACATAAAATCCCAAAGAAACTGTGTAATGTGAAGCATAATGACGTCAGAAATACTGGCAGCAACACCATTACCACTCACCTTTCCACATATAATTTCGTAAGTGGAACAAGTCGAAAGGTGTGCAGATATGTGTAGTTGGAGGGTGTAACCATATATTATTTCACAAACATTTCTGGCCATAGAGCATCTGCATGACAGAAATTGGCCTGATGGTGACAGAAAATGGCCAGACGGCACTAAAGCATATGAGATGGGCCTGACCCTCCCGCACCCAATGCAAGTGGTGCACAGTACCTTTATGAATAATGTTCCTTGGCTGCGTAAACAAATGAGTCCATGTGGATTTATGTGTCGTGAAGTAGCAACTGTAAAAGAACACATTACGTCCTGCATAGTAGCATACTACATTGTAAAAGCAAAGAGTACATTTGTAAAGAAAACACAAACATATAAGAATTAGTACATAAATTTTATTTCACAATAAACGGAGCGAAATCATCGCCCTATGCAATTAGTAAAGTTGTTTGGTTTCACATTGACCTGGGCGAAATGATCGCCCTATTCACATTTCCATAGAAGTGGAAAGGTTGTCTCTTTGGGTTACAATGAAAATTTGAAAGGCCACGTTGTTTTTTCACACACAGAAAGTAAGCAGTGCTGCCCAAGTAGTCGTTTTCCTCCCCCATTGATGTGCAAGACAACGTCAACCATTCTGATCTACACCAGCGGAAAGGATGGAATGTTACTTCTTATGACGACAGAAGCGTACGGACAAAGAGGGCCACCACAACCATCCCAGTGAATTATGATGCTCAGACAACCGGAAATAAACAATTGGAGTTGACGGTTGCAAAATCTGTCACTCGGTAGCTGTAATCTGTGACAATGAAAATAGGGAAGGAAATATCTGACGGGAAAAAATGGGAAAAAAAGATGTATGAATATGCAACCTTTGGATAAACCAAAGTTATGACACATAACTTTTTTATTGAAAATTTATTTCAATAGAACGAAATGCAGTGGGAACCTATGGAAGGTGACAATGTGCAATGTCCACATTAGGGTTAGAAAATGGAACGACACTGAAAGCTGGAATGTTGGTAGTAATAATAAAATTATTGGTTGGAGGTAGCAGCGCGGTGGAATGGCAAACAAAACGTGTATCACCATGCAACCTTTCTACAAAACTAAATTTTAACACATACTTTTTTAATTAAATATGGCCAAGAAAATGGCACCGGAGCATTAATCTTGTAAATCATTAGGGAACATTTTTTTTATGATGGCAAAGTGAAGAAATAACGGCAAAGTGGTATATAGTCAGCAGAAAGACACTTACATAATTTGGACGGCCTCCATTGCATGCGCTGCAGGCAGACAGTAGTATATGGGGATCAGTGGCTCTTCAGGAACTAATTTTGCATGGTCATAGCAAATGTTTTTGAAGCATAACCTTATCAAGTGATATGTTTTTCAAACTGTTACTCCCTACATTATTTCTACTCTTTCCCTGCACGTCAAGGTTAAAAAACAAGGGATCCTTTTGGGTGTCGACAAATATGCAGCCGTACTGAGCATGTATTGAAAACAGAAAATGCAGTGGCCTTCACTCTGAATGCAAATATATTTTCATTTTGCAACAACATATCAGCGGCTATTCATGAGAATGGCTAATATTCTGCACGTGCAGAAGTGCTGTGTGTACGAAATAGTGCAAGTGGCAGTCTCAGATTTCAAACAGTAGGATGCCAGCCTGACAGCAGTAATGATGTGTATGTGTTGTAAAATGAACGCAGTAATTTCATTTCGAACAATGAGTAGTAAGGCGCACCATACCGTATGACAGTGCTAACAATAATTCTTCCATGTTTGTTTTTCTACTAACACAGACATACTTTTAGTTGGTTTTTCAGGGAACCACTGTATGGATTGTCACAAAATTTACATTCGTGCCCAAACAATTTGCTTTCGTGCCCAAACCCCTGCCACTGGTGCAGATTTGGTGCAAATCTGTCCAGCGGTTTGCCCTGTAGCCGTGCACATAATTTCCCCCCATTCTGTCTATGGGAAGAAAGAGGTTTTGGAACCCCCCCTATAACTTTTCCCCCCCTGGACCAAACATCACCAAACTTTGCAAAAAATTCAGAGTGGCCCTTATACTTTTTTTGCAAAGTTTGGTGAGGATTACTCCAGGGGGAGCGGAGTTATAGGCCGCCCAATAAGTGCTCTTCCCATGGAAACAGCAACTTAACCATAACTACACGGCCACTACTGTGGCCGTGTAATATATATATATATATATATATATATATATATATATATATATATATATATATATATATATATATATATATATATATATATATATATATATATATATATATATATATATATATATACACACACACACAACACCAAGAAAATGATGGTGGGTTAAACATGTTTCAGCCCAGGCGTGGGTATGTCGAGACGTGGGTTCCGTGCCTGTTGGGCCTAGAGACCCAGGCTACTCCTCACTGATGAGGCTCAACAATGCAGAAACATGTGACCAAACAGTTTGGGCTAATCTGCCCCTTTTGGGGTGGGACCAAGCCTGATTTGCATGTGGTCTTTCCCCTTTTGTAAGGGCTAGGCAGGCAAAGAACGATGGTCTGGAGGGTTGCCCATAGCAATGCCGGTGGTTAGTATTATTTTCAAAGCTTCCAGGCATCACTGCTTTTGTTTTGCATCTTTCACCCTGAGTGGGACACATATGTCCAAAAGTGGGACCCGTGCCTGCTGGGCCTAGAGACCCGAGCTACTCCTCAGTGATGATGCCCAACAAGGCCAAAATATGTTTGGGGATGCTTGTGCTCTCATGCAGAAGAGATGTGACCAAGCAGTTTAGGCTGGACTGCCCCTTTTGGGGTGGCACCAAGCCTGATTTTCATATGGTATTTCCCCTTGTTTAATGGCTTGGCAGGTGAAGAGAGATGGTCTGAAGGATTGCCCAGAACAATGTCAGTGGCTCAGGACTAACTCCAAACCTGCCAGCCATCAACTCTTTTGTTTTGCGTAAATCACCTCTAGGGGGACGGGTATGCCCAGACGTGGGTCCTGTGCCTGCTGGGCCTAGAGACCCAAGCTACTCCTGACTGATGAGGCCCAACAAGGCCGAAACATGTTTGGGAATGCTCGTGGTCTTGTGCAGAGCGGATGTGTCCAAGCAGTTCAGGCTGGACTTCCCCTTTTGGGTTGGGACCAAGCCTGATTTATATATGGTCTTTCCCTTTTGTAATGGCTTGGCAGGCAAAGAAGGATGGTCTGGAGGGATCCCCACAGCAATGCCATCAGTTAGGATTAATTCCAAACCATCCAGTCATCACCTATTTTGTTTTGTAGGGTGCCACAGGGCCTTTTTATAGTTTCAATTTCCTTTGTGAGACTCTCACACCTGTGTCTCTTTCCTTATTTCCCGTAGGTTGTCAGAGAGCTGTTTTTTTAATATGACACTAAGGCCTGATTAGTGTCAAGCACCCTGCTGTGAGTTACCAACCAATTTTTTGTTTGCTGTACCTCATGCTGAAGTGATTTGTTCTCCTTCTGTGAGCATTGTATGCTGTGCGAATACTCAAGGCGCTTTTCCTTTAGGAGAATAATCGCTTTCCCTTGTTCATCCCTGAAAGCAAAGGATAATAGGTCGACTACCCCTACCTTAAGACCCTGAGTCGCACAAGGTTAGATCCAAGGTAATCTCATGCAATTTTAAGATTACTTATACCACACATAATTAACAAAAATATTTTTCTTTTTATTGTTAAGACAACATATGCCTAAAAAGGCTTTCTAACGCCTACATCTATAAAAACAAACTGTGCTACTCACTTACAATCTAACTGGTGTGGACACACCAGACCTTTCAATATGCCAAATTACATAGGGAAAGGAAACGGGAAAAACAGTGTATATTACTGCAAACATGGATGCATTTAATCTCGAGGAAGAATCAAATATATTAGAGCCTCCCAACTATAAATGTATGCCTCAAAGGTTTTTTAACCAGAGCGGATAATCTAGTTCTGTGTTTTGTTTATTACCTACTCTATTCTAATTAACCTGCGTTGTTGTGGGGTAACTGCGGGTTACTTAATACACACCAGCTACCCTTTCACAAATTACTGAAATGAGAGATAGGAATCAGAGAAGTGAAAAAGTTCCTATTAGCAAGTCGACATATGTTTCGGCCTTTCTGACTCATACGGGACTCTCTCTTGGTGCCATTGGTTCTGATGGTATTAGTGGCCGTCTTCAGGACAGAGAAAATTTTGTTGTTTTCAGTAAATTATACTTTCCCATTAATATCTAGAAAACGAAATACATAAAAAAGAGTGTTTTACTAAAAGTATTTTATCACAAAAACTAAAAACGGTGGTAGCTAGCAGTAATGAAACTGTTGCTTCTTGGACTAACCTGAGTGTTTCTCAATTTCTTTGGGACGTATAAGGTAACTTTATCGGCATTTTCATCCGGCTTCCTGAATGAATGCCGCGCATTCAAAATGTTTTCATGCACTGTATCTGTAAAAATGCATACAGTAATCAATAGGGCGCTCATATTTACTTTGCGCTAATTAGTCATTTGAATGTTGGACAGTGTGTAGTACTAACTTAGTTTAAAGTACCTTTAATGTTTTTTTACTTTGACTTGTGACGAACTGGTGAAAGCAAAAGATCTCCACTCAGCTTGGTTCACGATGGTGCTGTGTTCAAAGTAGTGGTGCTTTCATCTATTCATATGGATGAGCAGCAGCTGTAAAGAGTGACAAATGTGGTCATGGCTCTTAGTTGTTATATAGTTAATTCATACTTCACCCATCCATTGAGGGTGCCTGAACTTAATATAATTATTCGAGCATTCTGCTCAAAACTACATCTATCTTGTTAATACATTTGGGTTTGAATACATAGCATTCCAAGCTATGTGCAAACAATGGGCAGAGCGCCAAATTGTGTTCTTGCTCATGTTTTGGAAAGCATGAGTTCAAACTGTAAATTACTGCATGTTGAATAAATATAAGTACGCCCAATGACTTAAGGCTCTGGAGTCTTACTCGTGTTTTAACAACCACGTGGGTTTTAAAAAACCATGAGTTCCAACTGTGGAATTACTGCGTGGTAAATGAACATAAAATATCACCCAGTGTCTTAATAGCTTTAATGCGTCATGTTTAGTGACTTACTCAACCCCTGCTTCCATACATTATCAGGCATGCTGAAGGAGAGGAGGGGGGATTGGGGACGGGGGGGGTATTATTAAAGTAGCTTGTGCAGAATGCACCATTCTACCGTGTCTTCACTCACCTTCAAGAAGCAGTGTAGCTCCTGATTAACGCTCGTGTAACTCAGGCGTCTGCTGTTAACCCGGAAAAACGTTCGTGCTTTACCAGCTAAGTGTGAGATTTAAAGGAACGTCATCCTCACGTGATACAAAGTCACGTGAGCGTTCCAAAAAAGGTTTTCAAACTTGGATTACTTCGCCACTTACCTCACCCAGTAATAATATCTAGATGAGCCTCCACATGGACAAGAATCAAACTATAACGCTTATGGTTAAAAGACCTTTGGGCTAGGTGTATTATACATGAGATATTGAAGCAACTACAATGCTGCTGGGAAATGTAGTTTCCACCAATTATACACATTAGGTCTCAACGTGTGCAAAGAAAAAGATACTATGTTAAAGTCAGACACAGTTTCATTGTACAATCAAGGGAGATGGATATTTTTTACGAACCACTTTCACAGGAAATATTTAACCAGTACATAATCCATTGCATTGGGAACCTACGGCTTTGTATTTGTGCAGGACCAAAAATAATGTGTTATCACTTAATGTTGACATCTTGATACTTTGTTAAAATCACACGCAATTGCAGCTCACAGTCAAGGGAAACATTGTACAATCAAGGGAGATGGATATTGTTTACGAACCACTTTCACTGGAAATATTTAACCAGTACATAATACATTGCATTGGGGACCTAGGACTTTGTATTTGTGCAGGACCAAAAAATAAAAGTATTATCACTTAATGTTAATGTTGACATGTTGATACTTTGTTCAAATCAAATGCAATTACAGTGCACAGTCAAGGGAAACAGGTGATTTTTGAAGTCACTTTGCCAGAGAGTGATTAATTAATTGGCCAGTACATGATGTGTTGTATTGGGAACCTTCAGCCTTTTATGTGGGCAAAACCTTGGGTAGTATGTTATCAGTTAACGTTGACATGATTATGCACAAGACAGTTGTATACAGGCAGTTTACTGTAGTAAACACCAACCCAAAAAGCCACTTTTCTAGTCACTGTATCATCAAGATAGAAAAAGAATGTACTGATTTGACATGAGATCGGGACAGAGACAGGTAGCATAGTTCACCACACCGAATATTTATCCCTTCTTTCACAGAAATGTATTCCATTCCACAGCTAAGTTTAAACCACCTTTTACTGAATTGGTGTCATAAATCCAGCGTTGTTCACACCTGGTTAAAGCCAAATCGCGGTCACCACCTTTAGTGGCTTGTTGAACCACCTGTAACACGCACCAAAGCATCTCTGTCGGTTTGTGCTGTTCTTTTTACATAGTGTGCTACCAACGGTTTATTCTCTATTTGATTTTTTATACACGATTTATGTTCAAAAATTTGTTCTCTAACCTGCCTTTTTGTTTTGCCAATATATGCTAAATTACAGGGGCAGAGAATGACATAAACCGCCCATGTAGTGGCGCAATTAGTGAACTCTCGCAGAGAAATTACTCGGGTCCCTAAAGTGATATTCTTCATATTCTTCGTCTGTGGGCACACTGAGCATTTGCCACATTTATAATGTCCTATCACTGGAGGGAGCCCCCATAGTGTATTCTGGGTTGCTTTTGGTATGCTGGGAGATGGATAAGTATGTACCAGGTTGTCTCTCAAATTCTTTTGCCTTTTAAATGCAAAACAGGGTTTTGCTGGGTTGAAATCCTCTGTCTTTAACATGTCCCAGTGTTTCAGAATGGTTTTCCGCAGGGGGGTGCTTATGGGGCTATAGGTACTCACACAAGTGATCTTATTCAATGTGGTTTTTTGTGCCGGGTTTAGACAATTTTCCCTCTTCATATGTTACACTCTTTTATAGGCTCTTTGGATGGTTTGTTTTGGGTAGCCTCGGTCCTTTAGTCTAGTCTTAAGAGCTTGGCCATGTATTTTATAGTCTGATATCTGGGAACAATTTCTGCGAATACGCAGAAATTGACCGAAAGGAAGACCTTCCTTCAGACTTTTGGGGTGGAAACTTGTATAGTTGAGAAGTTTGTTTCTGTCTGTAGGTTTCTTGTAGAGTACTGTTTCCAATCTGCCATAATTGGTTTTCACAATCTCTAGGTCCAAAAATGAAACCTTGATGTTATTCTGTTCAATAGTGAATTGGATACACGGATTTTGGAGGTTTAGCCAAGAATGGAAGTCTGTCAGGGATGACTGAGGGCCTCGCCAAAGCAT
This sequence comes from Ambystoma mexicanum, assembly GCF_040938575.1. NCBI lineage: Eukaryota > Metazoa > Chordata > Amphibia > Caudata > Ambystomatidae > Ambystoma > Ambystoma mexicanum. The sequence continues at coordinate 238,393,601 of NC_090939.1, read as the reverse complement.
AAACACATCGTCAATATATCTGTACAATGCGACAATGTTTGATTTAAAAGGATTGGTACAGTTGTAGATGAACTTGGTTGCAAAGTCATCCATATATAAATTAGCAAGGTCAGGTGCAAATGTGGCACCCATGCTAGTCCCTTGTAACTGGTTATAGAATGTTGTTTCATATAGGAAGAAGTTTTCTCTCAAAGCCAAACGAATACATTCTAATATAAAAGCCGTGGGCACTTTCGTCAGAGTGGTGGTACGTAAATTGAGATATTTTGACATTACAGTGAGGCAATCTTGTTGAGGTATACTCGTGTAGAGAGCTACAATGTCCAGAGTGACTAGTATATCTTCAGGTGCAGTCTGAATTTCTGCAATAGTTTTTATCATACTCGTAGTATCCTTAATATATGATTGCATCTTGCCAATGAACGCCACAGAAACCAATCGGCATACATCGATAAAGGTTCCAACACGGAGTTAATAGATGCTACGATGGGACGACCCGGATGTCTAGACAGGTTCTTATGTACCTTTGGCAAGATATAGAATGCCGGGGTCGTGGGGTTCTAGTTGATTAAGAAAGACTGTTCGTCCTCATCAATCCAGCCTTCTTCGAGCGCATATTTCATCAAGCTGATTATTTCATCTTTTAGTCTGTTGGTGGGGTCAAGGGGTAGTTGTCGATAGGCTAAAGGGTCATTAAGATGTCTCATGACCTCCGTGTCGTAGTCTTGCTTATCCCAGATGACTATGCCCCCTCCCTTGTCGGCGGGCTTGATTACGAAAGCGTTGTTTGATTTGAGTTTGGCGAGAGCTTCTCTTTCTTTCCTAGATAGATTATCTTTACCATTATTTTTCGAAGTCAGCAAGATTTTTGTTTCCGCAATGATTCGGTTCTCAAATGCTATGATGGATGGACTGACCATTGAGTTCAATGGTACAAACTTGGAAGGCGGTTTAAGGCCCGTGGTGCTCGATTCTTTCTCTTTGGTGGAGGGATTTCTGAAGAAATAGTTTAGTCTGATTAGTCGAAAAAATCTTTGTAGTTCTATTTCCGTTTCAAAGCTTTGAGCCCTGGTGGTGGGGACAAAAGATAGACCTTTTAATAGTATATGTTCTTCTTCTGGAGACAGTTCATATTTACTCAGGTTGTATATTGGGACTACCAATTGAGAGGTGGGCCTTGCCAGTTCCTCTTTTGCATCCTGGGGGGCCCCTGATACTTGTTCCGCCCTCGCTTGCCCTGTCCTTGAAATAATTGGGGCTGTTGCTGAGGCCTGTTGGGGATATTGGCACCAGTGGAGGTACCCCCAATTGATCCACTACTTGTTGAACTATTCGATGAATTCGAAAAGTTAACATATGGTCTCTTTTTGAAATTGGCATTCCTGTACTGGGCTTGTTTATTTAAATCTTCATAATATGTCTCCACCAGATAGGGGTAAGTTCTTGTTTCTTTGTATTGCCTACATCTTTCTTCAACTTCCAGAGTTTTTTCTCCATAATGGTTTTATTAAATGTGACTATTTATTCATCCATTTTAGCTAAAACATCCTTCTGATCTTTGATAGCATTATCCTGTTTAATTTTTTGTTCCAGTTTCTCAATCTCATCTCGTTGAAGTTGTGTTTCCTCAGCAGAGGTCTCGATAATGAGAATCAAGAGGTCACGGGAACATTTATTGCTAACACCACTAAATTTTCCTTTGAATTTAGTGTTATGGGTGAATACTCTCGGGATGTTCCTGATCTGAAGGCCCTCCGGTATCACTCCAGCTTTAAGGTAAGCTAGCATCAGTTGACCGTGACTCTCTGTTCTTACTAATTTTTTCTTTTTTTGGAGCAGAGTCTCTGCCTCATTCGATTGTGTATTTACTGTGGGTGCAGTTACATTATCTCCCAACAGTAATGGCATACTCATCAATTTGAGATATACCTCCTCTGAAAATGACACTAAATTAGCGTTATCCATTCTGTTTAATAGAGATGGAGAATGTACATGGGCCTGAAATCACTAGACCACAATAGTTATTGGCAACCTAAACCGGTTTGCATAAAATAATTGAACCCAACAACCACAGGGTTGTCCACAATTAGTAATTCAACATTGGGTACTCCCAGTTTTTTGTTATCAGGGGGAAGACACTATCAATGGAAGACTGATACACTGAAAGCAAAGGATAATAGGTCGACTACCCCTACCTTAAGACCCTGAGTCGCACAAGGTTAGATCCAAGGTAATCTCATGCAATTTTAAGATTACTTATACCACACATAATTAACAAAAATATTTTTCTTTTTATTGTTAAGACAACATATGCCTAAAAAGGCTTTCTAAGGCCTAAATCTATAAAAACAAACTGTGCTACTCACTTACAATCTAACTGGTGTGGACACATCAGACCTTTCAAGATGCCAAATTACATAGGGAAAGGAAACAGTAAAAACAGTGTATATTACTGCAAACATGGATGCATTTAATCTCGAGGAAGAATCAAATATATTAGAGCCTCCCAACTATAAATGTATGCCTCAAAGGTTTTTTAACCAGAGCGGATAATCTAGTTCTGTGTTTTGTTTATTACCTACTCTATTCTAATTAACCTACGTTGTTTTAGGGTAACTGCGGGTTACTTGATACACACCAGCTACCCTTTCACAAATTACTGAAATGAGAGACAGGAATCAGAGAAGTGAAAAAGTTCCTATTAGCAAGTTGACATATGTTTCGGCCTTTCTGACTCATACGGTACTCTCACTTGGTGCCGTTGGTTCTGATGGTAATAGTGGCCGTCTTAAGGACAGAGAACATTTTGTTGTTTTCAGTAAATGATACTTTCCCATTAATATCTAGAAAACGAAATACATAAAAAAGTGTGTTTTATTAAAAGTATTTTATCACAAAAACTAAAAACGGTGGTAGCTAGCAGTAATGAAACCGTTGCTTCTTGGACTAACCTGAGTGTTTCTCAATTTCTTTGGGACGTATAAGGTAACTTAATCGGCATTTTCATCCGGCTTCCTAAACGAATGCAGCGCATTCAAAATGTTTTCATGCACTGTATCTGTAAAAATGCATACAGTAATCAATAGGGCGCTCATATTTACTTTGCGCTAATTAGTCATTTGAATGTTGGACAGTGTGTAGTACTAACTTAGTTTAAAGTACCTTTAATGTTTTTTGACTTTGACTTGTGACGAACTGGTGAAAGCAAAAGATCTCCACTCAGCTTGGTTCACGATGGTGCTGTGTTCAAAGTAGTGGCGCTTTATTCATCCCTACATTTCGCTGCCTCTAAAAGTCCATCTACTATTTGTCTCACATGCTCCTCTAGCACATTCCTTTCTCTTTCTCATTCTAGTCAGTTTCTAAGGATCTGACTGTTCCTTCTCTGCATCACTTTCAACCTGAGTGCATCTTGGTCTTTGCCAAGTTTTCCGGTACAGAAACAAGGGTGCCGGTAAGCTCACTGGCACCCTTGTTTCCAGTCCTGAAAACTACGGCTTTACCTACCGGAGCCACTTTGCCCGACAGGTCTGACCCTGATGGGCACAGCAGTCACGGTAAGCAGAGCCGCCACGGGAAGTACTGGCACCATTAACAACTATGCCGGTGCTTCCCTGTCCCCATTCCCATAGAGTCCAATGAGCTGGTGGCAACGGGAAGTGAGGCGCCAATAGATTTTAGGGTTACAGCTGGCCCCGTATTGAGGCCCCATCTCTTTAATGATGGACTGACTATTTTCCCTTTCCAATTCCCTAATTTGTTGCTTGAGGAACAAAATGTAATCTAACATAATGCCATCTAACAACCCTCTGCTATGACCAGTCTGGTCATTCAATTGGGAACGCAGGCGACTTACTGTGTCTGCATCCTCAGTGCATGCTTTTTGCAGTGCAGTAAACTCTATCTATATCTCTGCACTGGCACGCTGTTGCGATTTCAGCTCATCCTGTAGTTGCTCAATGAGCCTTTCTTGTTCTACTCAAAACTTTCTCTCTGCTTCACTTTATTTTCAAGCTGCGTGCATTCTTTCTGAGCCTGTTTTTGGGCCCAGTCTGCTTCATCATATCAGCCTCACTCTTTTGCACTCACTTTTCCACTAACAGCAAGTGGAAGTTAAAGTAAGAAATGAGCTGAGCAGTTTGACTCAGTTCTTCATGAGCATTTTTGGTCATATAAAATGCCTCTAATGCTTTGTGCAATATTCCATCTTCACACCAAATGTCAGTGCTCACTGAGTTGACCTGTTCCACCATTCTAGTTTACCCGCTCCCAGCTTCGCACTCACCCCATTCTCCTCGAATGAATAGTTTATTCCTGGCATCACAAACGTCTGTGGTAGTCATTTTAAAATGGCTTTTTGCAACTTTTGTAAAACTTTCTTTTCGCAGGGGCAAAATTCGCCCTGTTCCTGCTAGATTTTTACACACAATGCCAAATCAAAAGTCAATTCTTCCTCAATCTCCTTTTTGCTATAGCACTCTACAGGGTCTTATTTTTCTACACCTATACACCTCCCTGGAACTCAAGGGTGAAGTGTTACAGTAGCCTTTAAACAAAGCACAGCAACCTTCTTTCTACCTCAATGCAATTACACCAAGATGAATATCATGTCACCAATGCACTTGTCATGAGTCAACAATAATAGACCAGATCCTGGCGCACAAGCCCCCAATTTGTTGCATTATATTGAGAGAACCCTTAACCTGGGGAGTTCCTTCCCACCCCCTATCAAGGTGCCCTGCAATACTTGTATCCTTTCTTTAATGCTGGCCTTACTGAAGACTCACATAGAGTCACACAAATCGCCCCTGCTGTGCCCACAGTGAGCCAAGAGCCAGGCTGGGGTCTAGGACATTTATTTGTGTTTATTTGCAAGATAGGTAAAATAGATCACACTAAAATGGCACACGACACCTTCTTTGTGGCTCACAATTAAACTTCTTGTTACACAAGTGAATTATTCAAGTTGGTTGGGAAAAACACAAATCACAATATGATATGATATATGATATGATAAGGCATTTGTAACGCGCCTATACACAAGTGTTTCAAGGTGCGACGAGGCAGGGAGGGGGGAACAAGGGGAAGAGAGACAACGATCCTACTAGGCCAGGTGTCATTCAGATCGTGCAAGTGCAGGGGTAGGGTGAAGGGAAAAAGTGCATGGGGAAGAGGGAGGGGGAAGTGCAGTACAAGTAAGAAGAATAAAACAAATAAATAGGGCCAGCTGGTGGCAAGTGCAAGGTAAGTGCAGACAAGTGCTGGGAAGGGGGGGCTGTAGGGATACAGAGACAGTCCCGCAGTGCAGGGGTTGCCAGGGAGGAAGTGCAATTGGAGTACTTTACCTTATACTGATTTCACTTCAAGAAATAATCAAAGTGGTCAATGAACACAAGCAATTTACATCTATAGTGCAGTGAAATTTAGATTTTCCTGCGCACTTAAAAAACTAGCAGTTGGTTTATAGATTGGTCCAAATGCATATGGCAATTATGATTTCACCCACACTTTTGGTTTAAAATAAACACAGAGTGATTTAGCAGATTGTTTTCAGACCCCCGTCTCTGAAAGGTCTGTGTTGGGGAAGTTGGACAGTAAAGATTTAAGAACCGAGAAAAATTGGGATAGTTTGAGAATTTGGGATTTCACCCCCCTCCATTTAAAGGCCTGTGTTGGGAAAGCTGGACAATACACAATTGGGATGATTTGAAAACTTTGGATTTTAGACCCCCCTCCACTTAAAGGACTGTGTTGTGCAAGCTGGACCAATAGGATTACCCAATTAAATTACAGTCGATAGTGTTTAGTGCATACTGGGAAAGAGCTTTGTTAATTTCAAATATTAACAAATTACACCTTGTGGTCTGCTGCCAAGAAGAATTAATTAAATACTGATTTTTAGTTAAATAGGCTAAGGATCTACACAGTTTCCCCCACCCACAATAAAGGGAAAGGATTTAAGACAAGCAGGCTCCCCCACCTTTTGGTTTCAAATGGCACAATTCTACTTACATTTAAAACCTCTGGGAGGACAGGGCAGGGGTCTGGTCACTCCCCTCCCAAGGATGCTCCCCGGCTCTTTACCATAGGACCCAGTCAGCATTAGGACTCCCCAGCAATAGACCACTCCATCCAGATGCAATTTCAGCAATATCTAATTTTGGTGCTTTCTTGCGGCTGTCAGATGGTACATTTCACCAGCTTTGCCCTTTCCTCATAGTACACCCACTTTAAATACCAGTGATGACACCATCAAGATTTCAATACTGGGTGATGCCCTGCATTAATTCTCAGAACCAGGATTGGACAGTTACCCTTCTCTCTACCCCCAAGTCCAGCCTCTCTCTAAGGATTGGTTTAGAAGTCTGGAGCAGACACATGGCAACTTCCACTTGAAATCACCTTTTGTTCCCATGTCAACTTTAGGAAAAAATCTAGTTATGTGGCAACAACTTCAGAATGTACTGGTAACTGCCATAATACATATATGTTCCACTTCAGCTAATCATGGGGAATTTATTAAAACAACAGCCGGGTCCACACCATGTTGCACAGCCATTTGCAATTTAATGCCGTTTTTATAAAAAGCATGATTATTAGGAACATGCAATTTACTCCCGACATTCCTAATTTTATCCGGCACTAGTTTACCAACTTTCAAATTCGTTACATGTTCAAAGCAGTCAGGAACATCTTTTAGCTGGTTTTTACAATTCCCTAAGTCGCTGGTGGATGAATTTTATTTCAACAAAACCGCCTGGAAATTATCTAGAAATTGACACAAAATGAAGGCAGTACGACTTAAAGTTGCTGAGAAAAATACCTAAATGATAATAGTCCTTTTACATTAATAGCAAATCTTTATGTTATGCAAATGTTAGCTCTCTGGTATCTAGACCATTTGCCACTCTTGGCCAGACTGTGAGCAGGATTTTTGTTTTTATTAGTTTCTTTGTTGTTTGAGGTATAGGCTCCAGATTGTAAATACATTTAATGCACCAGCCACACATAGATCCTCCACCCTACATTCCAGTCATACATTGGTTAAAATATTTGACCTGCACAGAACTGCCCTCAGAGAGAGCAGGTCTAGGGAAACTTTGTTTTTGACACCCTTTGGGCAGGCCACATTTTATTGCAGTTTTAAATAGTGCAGATGCAAGCCAGGCTTTCACTGGGGGAGTTCTTTATGAATTTTGCCCAGAAACCCACCATTTCTCTTTGGCTGAAAGGAACTCACATATTGCATTTTCTAACATCAGCCTTTTTTCTTTGACATACAGTGGGCTTCATTACACGGGAGGCGGTAAACCATGGTGCTATTAGCACCATGGTTGCTGCCGGTACCATACCGGTACCACCATGGAGGAAAGGGGAATTACCACCCCATTCCAAGGTTGGCGGGGCGGTAATTCCCCCTTTCTCCATGGCCCTTCCTCATTCCCATTTTTGCCCCATAGGGCTCAATGGGAATGGGGAAGGAGCTAATTACGGTACCGCAAGTTGCGGTACCATAATTAGCACCAAGGTCCCTTTGCGGGTCCCAACTTTAACGGCTGGTCTACACCAGCCGTTAAGGTCGGGTCCTGCAAAGGGACCTCGTAGTAAGGTGGTAAGGGTTTACCGGTACCGGTGCCATTACTGGTACCAGTAAACCCTTACCACATACCGTGCAATGAGGCCCAGTGTGTTTTACGGGTCAGGGTTTACTTTGCTTTTGTGCTGACAGGACAGGGCTGTTACTTTCAGTCATTAATAAAATACACTTTTATTACCTGCTGTTCATTTTGTTGCTGAAAAGTGGGCCTGAATTGTCACAATGCACCACCTTGTGATGGCTGGCAGTTTCTGTGAAAATGCTGCATTTATTTCTCAGCCAGCTAGGTGATGTGCTCTTCCAAGCTCCACTTGGATTACATGTTTATTTTAGATTTCTCTGGATTTCCACTGTGCAAAGACACCCACATAATCTGCCTCTGGCCAGCCAGAACTTTTCATGGAAACAAAGTCGGCTTTTCTTTTTAAATGTTTGCTGGTATTTTGCATGTGAAGCATAATATACATTACTTTTTGTCAACACACACTATTCTTTTCCCTGACATCTTTGTGTTAGCAGGGGACATTTTTATCATTTCTTGCTTTAAACTGCAAACACACATGCAAAGCTGTTTTGGTGTCAATATTTGAAACTTCTGTTTTTCATGTGAAAGGGACCTTTGAATTTCTCCTACCACTTGTGAATTAAAATGCTGCTTTTCCTTTTTTAATGACAGGTAGGCCTTTTTCACATGGCCCTTCCTTGTGTTACTTGCAGAAACCCCACCACCTGCCTTAATAGGCCTGTTTTCAGTGTAAAGGTTTTGTTATAAAAGCTGGCAGGTCATTTTTATTCAGTGGGCCCTTGATTTCCTTTGGTTTGGGCCTTTGATTACACCCCACAATTTCTTGTCTTCCCTCAATATGTCTTCACTACCTTCGAGGTAGATTAATTTTGGGGATAGTGTAACTATGGTTCCAATTATTTTAGAAATCTTTTTTTCAATGCAGTCCCAATATTCTTGGCGAGAAGGTCAGCAATTCAAGACCAGGTGTCAATGTATCCACATATGTACGTCTGGGACAGCTTGTCGAATTTCCTTTATAATAGGTCCATTACTTCTGAGGAGTGTAATACAATCTATATTGATTCAAATACTGATTCAACAGGTGTGACTGTCACCTGATGCCTTCATGGTTCATTTTATTGCCTCTGTAACTCCTCCATTGTGACTCGCCAAGCTCTTAAATTGACTTATCCTACATTATCCTGTCTATATCTTTATATTGTAGATGTTAGTTGAAGTTAAAAGGGCAACTACAATAAATCAAGAATGTATCCCTGATTGTAAGTCAAGTGAAAGGTTTCTGGAACCTCCCACTACAGTGGAATCACTGACTGTTCCTCATCCAGATTGACATTGTGTTGTTCATACCCTACAGCACCGAGCGCCCGTCACTGAATCATACAGCTCTAGCAAGGTCATATTCCTGATCTCTTGTCTTTATGGTCACCTTTTCTAGAGAAGATAGTCTCAACATCACTACAAGCCAGACATCAATCTCCAGCTTCTTCTTTGCATTTCAGATCCTAAGGATTATTTTCTTGCCAGTGTGAATTACTTTCTTGATCAAACAAGCGAACCAACCTTGAAAACCCATTGCCTTTTCATAAGTTGTCAAATAGAATTAGCTTCACTTCTCTTTTCACACTGCATCCTAAATCAGTCCAATTCTTACAAGTATCTCTACACCAAAGTCCATTACCCTATTGCATTTAATAAGCATTTGAATTTATTTTGCTTTTGCTGCATTAAGAAGTGCAAACAATATTTGTGATTGGAAGAAACTAATGCCTTTCCCCTTTACTCAGTGCAACAAAGGGCCACCAGACCTATCACTCAAGCCAGGAAGTCAATGTTACTTTTGTTGAAAACACACAAATATAGTCATTTAACCTAAATCAGTCCACAAAAAGGGTACCCCCTCTTTACTTCACCGTAAAAATACCTTCAACACTAACCACTTCTGCATTCACTTTGTCAGACAATTACTTTGTATGCATTTGCTTCTTCTTACCTTTACTATGTATTTATCCTCACATTATCATGGTAGCAGTGGATATGGTAAGGTTACGTGTAATGTTGGGCCAAGGGGATAGGGGAAAGAATATGGGGAAGAAAAGAAGGGGATTTACTGGGGGGTCTCTCCCTGTAATGACAAAGTCAATGTTATAAGATGTGAAAGACAGAAGAGGTATCGGTATGAACAGGTAAATGTGAAAAAGTGAATGAATAGCGAAATGAATGCAGAAGAAGTAAAGACATACATCCCAAAAAAGTTGATTTTCTTTTGTTGATTTGTCCAAGTTAAATTCAGTGCAAATCTTTCTGAATAATAGTATTTCCTTTTTAGATTGATTTGTGTATACTTATCCTGCACTTAATTTAGTGACTTGGAAGAGCATGAATTCCTCTCAATTTACTCCACATGGAATTACAGATGCTGTGAATCAGACATTAGGATGATGCTTTTCAGCACTTGGGCTGACCAGAACCTGGAGTAAGGCAGCAATTGGCCTTTGTCCTACGCTATTTTACCTTATTGCACACTTGTGCCAAGATTCTCAGAACAATTTATTTGACCTTGTTGCACACTTGCGCCAAGATTCTCAGAGAAATTTATTTGACCTTGTAGCACACTTGCGCCAAGATTCTCACAGCAATTTATTTGAACTTGTTGCACACTTGCACCAAGATTCTCAGAGCAATTTCCTTGTATGCGCCAAATGTACACAAATATCGGGAAAATGGGTAATTCACATAGCAGTAAATGGAGGGAAAGATTCATACATTTGCTACCCTACGCCTGATTCTCAGAGCCTAAAATGGGGGCCAGTCTGCAGCATCCATTTGATGTTCCTGTGCAAAAGTGATTCACAAAGGTTTGCTCAAATATACTTGAGAAATGCCCTGAGTATCTCCACTTTTGACCACATTTGTGGCTGTGTAAATCAAGTGAAGTGTAGCAGTGCAAACCTGCGATGCGCACTGGCGTCTCTTGATTTGCTGCAGTCCTATCTTCAAGAAGGCCTTTTACCCTCATACAAATGGTGTGAGTTGTAGGCACGCCAGGGTGTGAACAGTGCATCCCATAGTTCATAAATCCCTTTCATACAATTCACTCGCAATGTTGGCCAGCTGTATCTAAATGTTGGATGTGCCCAACACTGCGATATGCAAGAGGGGCCCGGGTGAAAGGCATATGCAGTCCTGTCTGGGAGAGGGGCAGCTCTTTCACTAGTCCACCTCCCACATTTGCTTTGGGTGGCAAAGACCAGGTATGGCACAATGGACCCCTAGACTCCTCAGCAGTGCATACAAGGGACAATGGGTGGGTGAGATGGAGGGGGACAGTAAAGCAGAGAAAAAGACAGAGATGGCAGGATAGGGAGTTCAATAAGAAGAGAACAATAGGGAAGACAAACTGATGGAAAGATAAATAAAAGAAATGGCGGTAGTAAGAAACAGATAAGAAGTGAAGGAAAGAATGGGATACATAAGGAAATTGAGAAAGGAATTAAGGAGGGGGGCAAAGGAAGGAAAGATGAAGACCAACGAAATAGAGAAAGGAAGATGAGAGGATAGAGAAATGCTGGCCTTATTTGGGTATGTGGTGATTACTGCATGGCTCCTCTGCCACCATGTTCCTATAGTGAGTAGAGTAGAGGCAAATGTATGTATGTGGGTGAGGGGTCGTTAGCCGTTTTTGCCTACGCCAGCTAAACCTCTAGGGCTGGCTTCTGCCCCTACTCCTTTGTGAAAAAGGGGACCTGCATGTCGAAGTTTGCTTCCAGCAGGTTATATGAGGATGGGTCTGTTTGACCTAAACAGTAAGCACTATGTGAAAATAGCTTATTTAATAACTACTGTTGTAAAGTGGTGAAATGGCTCAGCTGATAAAGGGCTCACTGATGGTAGCTGAGTGTCATTTGCCAAGTTCCTATTCTAATTCCTCTTATGTTGTCGCCACCTTTCATCCTTCTGCACTTGATAAAATATATATCAAATACAATTGGGTGGTGATGATTGTGTAAAGAATTGACCTATTGAAAAGGCAATATGAATAATCGATTAGCGGATGTGGCAAAATAATCTGGAGGCAAATTGAGTGGGTAATAGAATAAAGTGTCATAACAAGAATTATAAAAGGTATAACGATCACTTAAAATGTGTCTTGATCAAAACTGATTGAGAGCAGTAAATCTGGGCTAGCCTTCTATTTATTTATTTTTTTGCAATATTATTAGGCAGCAAAGGAGTCATCCATCCTGGCATAATGCGATTGTAATACTAATTTTTAAAAAGGGTATTCGACCAACACCGATAAACTATTGGCCAATGACTCTGCTCGATGGTGACAGCAACGTGCTTACTGCGTTGCTATAGGAAGAACTGGAGACATGGGCAAGTGATAGTGGAATTTGAAAAATGTATCAGATGGGGTTTAGGTGACAAATCAGGGTGCATTGTAATTGTTTTACTATGTTATGTATTAAGAAGACGTCTTGGGCAGTAGGGGCTTCTCCTGCATATGTAGCTTCACTAGACTTAAAAGCTGCTTTTGGTTTAGTGGACTGAAATTTGCTGTGGGTAAAATTGGATCATTGGGGTTTGAACCAAGGTTTGCTAAAGATCCTTATACGTTTGCGCCGGGGAACATCTATCCAGGTTAAACTGGACAGGGAGGGCCACTTAACTAGGAAGATCTTGACATATTCTGGTTTAAGGCAGCGGTATGTGTTGGCCCCCTCTGTTTTTAATATGTATGTTGCTGATGTAGGGGAATGTCTGGAGAAGGTCTCTTTCGTTCCTCCATGTATTGAGGATTTAAAGATTATTTGGCTCGCCTATGGAGATGATTTTATTTTATTTGATAAAACCCCAATTGGACAACAGTGGTTGCTTTGTGCTTTTGATAATTATATGGCTACCAATAGACTAAAGATTAATCCGGCTAAATCAAAAGTTTGAAAGATTAGCCGCAGTAAAGTGCAATCTCGAAAATGTGTGTGGTCAGCAAATAACGCGCGACTTGAGGTAGTTATCATAAAATGTGGGTTTCTGGTCCTGACTCACTCTAGACTCATATGGGGAAAGAATATCAACAAAGAGGGCGCACCGTTGTGAGTGAGTTCTTTGATATTGTCAGGAGCAGATGGCTGATTTAGATCTAACAAATGAGAATATGATGTCCAATCCGGGGAAGGTTAAGTAGAACATTCAAATTAGTGATTGGATTGCCACTGGTGAACGTCTGAGTACTTATCGGCTGTTTAGTCATTTGAACCTACTGTATAAACACGTGAAGAATGTTATGTAAGTAGATTACCAGATCTCCAGACTCTAATTAAGTTCATGAGATTTTGCTTTAATGTTTTGCCCATGAATGAAATTAGGAATATTAGGAACCAGCTGCCAGACAAATTGGCGGTGTGTAGATTTTGTAAAGCACCAGGATTTGTGGAAAATCGGTAACATGTGCTATTATTCTGCCCGGGATTACTATCATTGCCAATACAGATTTTGGTAAATTTGTTCATTCACTTTAATGGGTTGATGTCGAGCATGTATGCTAAAGGACGAGTGGTAAGCCTGTTTCTATGATTTGCGTGACTGTGTGATGTTTAAAATTATGTATCTCATTATGAAATGTAGGCACTGATATTTTTATATGTATGCAAAAAACAAGGGGGGTGGGGTCCTAGGAGTACCTCTGCTGGCCATTCGTCCTGGTTTTGATTGTCTTACCCAGATTCTTTAGCTCACTATCTCTTTCGCTGAGGAGAAATAACCATAAAATATCAGTCTTTGTCCTGCCCTGTGGCAGTCCAGCACCATAATGCTAGGCAATTCTCCTCTGAACAAGAGTACCAACAGCAACCCCAGACACTTGTTTCTGTCAGGTTGGACATTATTTTTGCATAATTAAATTAACTTGGGTCTCAACCTAAGTTACTAGGGTAATCCAGACGTGGACCCCTTTTATTTAGTTATTATTTTAAAAATGTTTTTATTTATTTATTTATTTATTTACATAGCGCACCAAACCCGGAGATATCAAGGCGCTTATGCTTAGGAGAATGGTTACATTGCTTATAGTTACAGGACAGGAATTGCAGGAAGTAAATACAACATAGTACATACATCATACTACAGAGGTAGTTACATCACAGACAGAGGTGCAAGAGTTCAGATAGACACATTCATGGAGCCTAACCCCATGTTGCAGGACGGCTACAACACAAAGATGCAGAAAGTCAAAATTGGTGGGCACATTGATGGAGCCTAACCCCATGTTGCAGGGCGGCTACAACACAAAGATGGAGAAAGCCAAAATTGGTGGGCACATTGATGAAACCTAACCCAATGTTGGAGGGCGGCTACAACACAAAGATGCAGAAAGTCAAAATTGGTGGGCACATTAATAGTGCCTAACACCATGTTGCAGGGCAGCTACAACACAACAATACAGAAAGTCAAAATTGGTGGGCACCTTGATGGAGCATAACCCATGTTGCAGGGCGGCTACAACACAACAATACAGAAAGTCAAATTTGGTGGGCACATTGATGGAGCTTAACCCCCTGTTGCAGGGCAGCTACAACACAAAGATTCAGAAAGTCAAAATTGGTGGGCACATTGATGGAGCCTAACCCCATGTTGCAGGGCGGCTGCAACACAACGAAACAGAAAGTCAAAATTGGTGGGCACATTGTTGGAGCCTAACCCCCTGTTGCAGGGCAGCTACAACACAACAATACAGAAAGTCAAAATTGGTGGGCACATTGATAGAGCATAACTCATGTTGCAGGGCGGCTACAACACAACAATACAGAAAGTCAAAATTGGTGGGCACATTGATGGAGCTTAACCCCCTGTTGCAGGGCAGCTACAACACAAAGTTTCAGAAAGTCCAAATTGGTGGGCACATTGATGGACCCTAACCCCGTGTTCCAGGGCGGCTACAACACAAAGATGCAGAAAGTCAAAATTGGTGGGCACATTGATGGAGCCTAACACCATGTTGCAGGGCGGCTACAACACAACGAAACAGAAAGTCAAAATTGGTGGGCACATTGATGGAGCCTAACCCCTTTTGCAGGGCAGCTACAACACAAAGATGCAGAAAGTCAAAATTGGTGGGCGCATGCATACAACAGGGCAGCATCCTGGCAGTGGACAAGGAGCAGACAGGGGCCTTGGCTATGGGCCTTTGCTGAGTGGCCACCTCCTTCCTCCCGGTGCCACCTATTGGCTGAAATAGCACTGAAAAGCCACCAAGGAGGGGGCAGGCTCATGCAGAACAATTAGCCAGGGTGAAGGAAGTGGTGCAACCATCTTAGAATGGAGGGTCGAGCAGGGCCAGTGCATGCTGAGCAAGGTTTCAGTTAATAGCAGCAACTGAATCAAACATCATAGTCATAGAAATAATGATGCACCATGTAAAAGCACACCATGGTTAAATGCATGTGCTTTATGAAGATGGGACAGCAGCGCATAACACGTAATGCATATACATTTCTTGCAAAAGGAAAAAGCAATTTGTGAGGTTGCGTGTACCGCAAGATCATCTGTTTTTGGTCCAATGCAACGTAGAAAAGAAAGAGGAAGTCCCAAGGGCCTCGCAATGGGCCTTTGCTGAGTGGCTGGCTCCTGCCTCCCGGTGCCACCTATTGGCTGAAATAGCATTGGAAAGCCAAAGAGGAGGTGGCAGCCCCAGGCAGAACAATGAGCCGGGGTGAAGGAAGTAGGGTAGCCATCTTAGAATGGAGGGTAGAGCAGGGACAGTGCATACTGAGCAACAGAAACAAATATCATAGTCGTAGAAATAATGATGCACCATATAAAAGCACAATGTGGTTAAAAACATGTGCTCACTGATCTTAGAGAGGCACAGCTCCACCCTACTGATGAGGCTCAACAAGACAGAAAAATGTGTATGGGGTTGCTGTCGGTACTCTTGTTCAGAGGAGAATTGCCTGGCTTTTTGGGATAGACTGCTCCAGGGCAGGACAAAGACTGATATGTTATAGATATTTCTCCTCTGTGAAAGAGATACTGAGCTAAAGAATCTGTGTAAGACTTTCCAAACTGGGACTTATTGGCCAGCAGAGGGACTCCCAGGACCCCCCTTATTTTTGCATAATTAAAGTAACTTTGGGTCTCACCTTAAGTTACTAGGGTAATCCAGATGTGGACCCCTTGCTCACTGTTCTTAGAGAGGCAAAACTCCAGCCTACTGATGATGTCCAACAAGGCCGAAACACGTGTCTGGGGTTGCTGTCGGTACACTTGTTCTGAGGAGAATTTCCTGGCATTTCGGTGCTGGACTGCCCAGGGCAGGACAAAGACGATATGTTATGGATATTTCTCCTCTGTAAAAGAGATAGTGAGCTAAAGAATCTGGGTAAGACTCTCCAAAACATGACTTACTGGCCGGCAGATGGACTCCCAGGACCCCCTTATTTTTGCATAATTAAAGTAGCTTTGGGTCTCACACTAAGTTACTAGGTTAATCCAGATGTGAACCCCTTGCTCACTGCTCTTAGAGAGGCACAGCTCCACCCTACTGATGAGGCCCAATGAGGCTGAAACACTTTCTGGGGTGGCTGTAGGGACTCTTAATCAGAGGGCAATTGCCTGGCATTTTTTCGGTGCTGGACTGCCCCAGGGCAGGACAAAAACTGATACGTTATGGATATTTCTCCTCTGTGAAAGAGATAGTGGGCTAAAATATCTGGGTAAGACACCTGTAACATTGACATATTGGCCGGCTGACGGACTCCCAGGACCCCCCTTATTTTTGCATAGTTAATGTAACGTTGGCTCTCACCCTAAATTACTAGGCCAATCCAGACTTGGACCCCTTGCTCACTGCTCTTAAAGACCAAACAAAAACTGCAGTTATCCATGGATAAGTGCACACCCTCCTATTATTGATTCATGTTAATTCATGCGTGAAGACGCTGCATAATCCCCTCCAAGACAGCAACCCTATTTAAAGGGTATATGTTTTAGAAACAAGACAGCATGTCAGAATTAATTTATTTAAAGTTTATTTGATCATATTTTAATTATAGAAAACATTTACAAAACAGCATATAAAATATATTAATAACACATCTATACAAAACCAGTTGTCAAGAACACACATTTTATCACATCAACAAAAAAAGCTCACATCTCACATATCATTCCTTACATACTCTTTCATCCCCATGCATACAAAAGACACCACTCATATTTGTGCAAAAAACGCAATGCTGATAATTTTGTTCTGTAACTCAGAACATCCCATCCATTTGGGTTTAGTATTTTAGTTGTTCCAAAAGTGCCTAATTACCAATATTTTTAAAAATAAAACACTGGGTAGATATTCCAAAGTGATTACTTATGGACACATATTGATCCCCATATTTTATCTGTGTAGACCCAAGTTAAAGCCAACTCTGGGAGGAGTAGGCTCTATGGTGTTGTCGACGCGAGTTTCGGGCTGCCAGACAGTCTGTACAATTTCCGTTTCCAATTTGCACCTCATCAGGACATATACATTACAAACAAAAACACAGTTTCTTAAAAGAGAATTCAAATTGATGTGAATTGACTTTCGTTCAATTTCAAAGAGCTAGTTTCTTTCGATTCACAAGGTGTTCAATAGTGGTGAAGCAAGTATGTTTTTCGGAAAGCCGCTTCTACCGATGACCGAGGGCAAAAGAGAGAAGAGAAACAAAGAGAGAGAGAGAAAACAAAGTTTACAATCCTTCTCTATAGTTTCATTCATGCTTTCTTTGACATTTATCTTAGCTATTATGAATCTTGACATGCTGCTTTGTCCTGGGCAGCACCCTGGCTTACTCTAGGCGTGTCTCAATATCAGGTTAGTCTACCCATATTTATAACAGGTGAGGCCAGAACGCTCTCCTTGAAGTTTCTGGAAGGGAAATGGTGTTGACTCTCATGAGACGCCCTCCAACCCCCACCCCTCTCCCGGAGAAGGAAGGTACAGCAAAGACACCCTTCGGTTAACATCAGAAAAGATCAAAATTAAAAAGTGAAGGAATGAGAGAACAATAAATGAAAAAATCAGAAAAGACAAGACAAAGAAAATCAGAAAACAAAAAATGATTGGAGGAATAACTATTCCCCAATTTGACAGTCATGAGATACATGAAGGCACAACATTGTGATAGCTAAAAGGCTGTTTTTTCTCTCACCCAAGATATAAAGGCCTCGGATCTAGTCTCCTCATGTATTAATAGCAGGACCCAAACCAAGACTGAGTTTCCTTCTTAGTTGTGATATTGTTGTGTCTGCAATGACAAATGTATATGTATCCCATCAGGACATTGTTGTCTAAGTTGTAGCAGACAACATGGTGATGGTCCAAATGGTTATGCCGATAGCAAACCCATGTGTCACACACCCCCTGTTTTAGGTGCAATTGCATCATGATTTACCTTTATCCGCAGAGATGTTGTTTCCTCCCCGCCGGATATATTGCAGGCCAGATGGTTCAATGGCATTGAGCTAACGGCACGCGATTCTTGCCCAAAGAAAAACACTGGATGTGAACAGTGTCTCACACTCAAGGTGTCAACAACCACAAGAAATAGAGGGGGAAACCAAAGAAGGGAAGCCAATTAACACTGCAAATTGGCAATACCAATAGTTCAAGCAATTGTTACTACCTAATGCTAAAAACCGCGTTGGAGCGGCAGAGACAGGAGCACAACACAGCTTCTAAAGCACTTGTGTTCGTGTCATTGCCAGCCCTTTCTTTGAGTACTGGGCTACAATAAAGTATTGTGGAGTGCCTCACCGGCAGTGGGAACTTGCCACGTGACATGGGGCCCCCAGGAATACAAAAAATCCAGCTGCTCCCCCCAACAAAGGGGGGGAGGAGGAATGGGAGCTGGAAAAAACGCTCGCCACCAAAGGCGGCCAAAGCACCCAATTAACATTGCTAAATCGGTCCGCAATTTTGAAGGCAGTGGGAAGGAAGGGAGAAGGAGATGGGGGGGAGGAGAAAGAGAGAGAAGTAGCCCGCCCTTCATGCTCAGACACAAAATTCTCGCATGTTTGGACAAGCCCCGCCGGCCATGTATGCCGTTGCGAGGCGCAAGGAACTCAGGGGCACAGCAAACCAGTTGCAACCCCCCGGGTTCTTAAAGAGGCACAGCTCCCCTTTACTAATAAGGACCAACGAGGCCGAAACACATGTCTGGGGATGCTGTTGGTACTTCTGTTCAGAGGAGAATTGCCAGGCATTTCGGTGCTGGACTGCTCTCGAAACCGGGACTTATTGGCCGGCAGAGGGACTCCCAGGACCCCCCGACCCTTATTTTAGCCTTTTTATATGTATGAACATTGATATTATATGACCTTTTTTTATTTTTTTATTAGCTCTTTAGGAAATAATCAGATTAAATGAATAGTGTACGTTTCTTGGTTTTACATGAATTTGATGTTTTAACATTTATGCATGTTGTTTTATATTGTAAAAGTTTAAAGTCTGTTTTGTTAAAACCAAACACAATTAAGAATTGAATTGAAATTGAAATTTAATAATCGATTATCATAATTGTATGGCAAGACAAACACATGAAAGCTATAGATCTGAAGAGAAATGAAGCCCACGCCCTGGACCTTAAGGGCCTGATTTACAAAATTGTTTCCCATTGAAAAATGCTTTGTAAATCAGGTCCTAAGGCTGTGAACTTGAATTTACACATGGACTTTTGAAACATAGACATGCGCCCATTGAGTTGCATGCCAGGGTGGCTTCTTGAATTACTTGCAGGCCTCCTGGGGTCGTCAACATCGGGGCACCACCAGATTGCACCTCCACGAAGAAAATTAGGCCATTCTCAAGTAAAGTGGCAAGCAAAACGTCCCTGGGCCTCGGGCACTAATAATGAATGAACTGGCCCTAAAAGGGCACATACATTTCTAGGCCTCTTTAAAAAAAAATGCGCAGCATTGTGCAGAGTGCGCCATTTCATGCAGAGCTCATGCAGCTAGACCCAAATACAACTGCATGCCATCATGTACTTTCACTGCATCAAGCCTGGTGCTCTAAGCCTTTCCCCCTCGGCTATCACGCTCTAAAGAACGCCCTAATTACCAAAGAAAGAAGACGAGGCACATATGTGTGAAGCAGCCGCAAACAGTCGTTTTGACACGTTCAGCCACAGCAGGCTAAAAGTACTTTCAGGCCCTGGGGTTTCTACTGTGTTGTGGTGGCATCTGCTGCTGTACTTGGAAACCACAAACCCATGCAGCTTAGAGGGGAAGGAAAGCAAGCGTGCACTCTACACACAATAATTACTGAACCAAGAACCAATCCCGGGAAGATAGAATGCTGACATTTGTGGTGTTTGTTTGTAGCTCAGTAGTACGTGAGGTGCCTCAAGTTGATTGGACACCAACAAAAAAAGAGCTTTCTCTCTGGGTATAAGCATCGACACCCTTCGGGATTCTACGACTGTATGTAAATTTGAACCATAAATTAATAAATAGACCATGTAACAGTGGTGGAAGTGTGTGGGAGCAGTGCTTCTCTACTTTTATAAATAAGTTTTACTGTTCCTATACTTTTATTTGAAAAAGAAACCGTTCCAAAGTGTATGAAGAAGTTGAAACTAGAGCACTGCACTGAACTTTCTCTGAAACAGCAGGTGTGTTTGTTTGGTGGTTTGGTTTGCACGTGGCCGGGGGCGTGGCGATGGGGTTTGTGGGAAGCGGGGGCAGGCCAGCAGGGAAAGTAGTTCCTTCCACTCACTTCGACCACTGATCTGTAAAGCACATGGTGCTACAGGTACACTATCTATCATTGTTCAGTCCACTTTGCAGCAAGACAGAGGAAAGCTTTTCTTCTTTAATGATCAATTTCACTTCATTTGCTTGAAGAAGAAATTGCACTTAACAGATATTTTAACCACAATTGTTTTGTTGTTGATGTCGTCCGTATAAAGCCTCTAGAAACTAGTTCTCTTTCAGAATGCAGTGCAAGCCTAATGTGTCCTCATGCCAGACGATTTGGGAATTCTTAGAAACTTTTATAGCATGCTTGCTGCATCATAGCCAGTCAGGATATTGCAATTCCGGGTACTATCAACTGGTAGTTGCGGGGAATTTCTGCCTCTTTTGGACGTGATGCAGCATGTGTTCTATCCAGTCCTCACTGCTGCCACTCACTTCCCATTTTCTGCACGAGGCCACTTCCTCTACTTCCTGCCCGAGAGTGGCCAGCTCCCCCTACATGTTCCAGCACTCCACATGCTCTGCTCAGCCCAGTGCACCAGCCTATGCTAGGAGGGCACACTTAGGGCCTGATTCATGGAATTTATAGCGCGTTGCAAAGGGACTTTGCACTGCCAACAAACACCCTTACTCACAGAGCGGTGCAAAGTGTTTTCGTGCAGCTTTGCACTGCAAATGTACTCTTTTCACTGCGCTAAATGGGCCTAATTCACGGTGCAAACAGAATTTATGCAGTGCAAAGTGACTTTGTCCCGCAAAAATGCACTTTGCTCTGCTCTGTGAATTAGGCCCGGTTCAACGTGTTTGATGGCGGTTGTGTTTGATGGCAGTGCAAAGTCACTTTGCACCATGCTACACGTTCCATGAATTAGGCCCATTGCCTGTTTCGTGTGGGGCTTCCTCAGGCATCTCCCATTCCATGGAAATGTTGAGCTGCAGAGAAGCACTCTATGTCCACACCAGCACTCTCTTTTTTGATGGCAAGTTTGACACTGCTATTGGGTCATTCAGCACCTAGACTGGTCCTGGGCTGGTGCTAATAGCTTTAGCAGCACCCCTGGGGATGCTAATTTCGGTGTCAACAGCCCCCCTTAATGACCCTTGCTTGGCGGAGGGCTGATAAGACAGGTATTCTTGGAGCCTAATGGCAGGGATTCCTGTCCCCTGGGTGCTTATGCTTAAAGAATCAATTCGATGACATCACAGCAAGGAGATACCGCCTTTTCTCTGCCAGGTACTTATTTGTTTACTTTTATAGATTGATGAGGGGTGATATAAAACATAACATTATAGATGGGTAGCTTTCAACTAGTCAGTGTATTATGCCTCAGATTTCCGAGTGACATCATGGACAGCTCGAGCTTCCCTCTCGTTTTCCATTAGCTATCCTGCGAAATAGCTCCCAATCTATAGCTCTGCTATAGGACTGCATGTCCACATTTCAAATAGTTGCTTCCCATTAATATGTGGTGTACCTTAGCTTTTAGTCGATAGACGGGTTATCTGTGATGTGTCCATTTTCTACCAGAAAACCCTGCGTGATAGCTCAACCTGCAATTCCAATGCACGCTCAAAATGATCTCAAAATACCTGAAATGTAAAAAATAAGGGGCTTTATGTGTCTTAATCCCACGGCACAATTAAAACAAAACGTTTGAATGTTGGTTGCAATGGACTTTGGCTGAATTACCAAGATATTTAATTTGATTGAGTTTGATGCATTTATTTCAAGCATTTGTATTATTTGAGGTTTCATTTATTTGTGTGGTACTAATGCTAAGTGTTAAATTCTGAATAATGTATTACACAATTATTTATTACATGTAATACTATTACATGGTAGCACGTTTAGTAATCCAGAGTGCAGTTATGCTTTCCATGTGAGTTTTTAGGTTTATTTTAATAAATATTTGCACCTATTGTTAGTTTATTCTTCTTACAGCTTGTTATGTTATATTAATATGTTTTATAGTGCAACTTTTTCTGTGGAGGGTTTTTAGGCACTGAAACAGTCACACAGTATCATCTCATGGTTATCTTGTTTGGAGGCTCGAAGTACCTTCCTAAAGCGGGAAACGTTGTCGAGTTAATTTTGCTCCTAAGCATAATTTGACGACGGAGAGCCGTTACGTTAGCACTGCAACGTAAATGGCTCCCCATCAACACATTCTCATCATTTGCACGAAAGAGTGCAAAAGTGTACGCCGCCGTCTGCCCTGCACTTTTGCGCTCCGTCTTGCAAAGTGAGTAAACGCTGCCTGGCATGCAAGCGGCACTCACATTTGCAATTAAACAATGTCCGATGGTTTTACCACACGGTCAAACTCAGAGAGTTAAAAATGTAACTCCTTGTTTTCTATGGAGGAAATATCCTCTGCACAAAGCAGGTACTGCATGTAATATTACCTCATGCGGTAATTAACGCATGTCATAACACGTAGTCCCCCATGTAGTACAACGTAACACCAAAATTGGGTATAAACCTAGGGACATATTACTCTGAATTATGGGGATCCTTCCCATTACTACATCTTTACCGCATGTGGTAATCCTAAAGCATCTTGGCAGTATTCTTGGAGTTAATACCACCAAGCTCTTAATGAGGCCCAAAGAAGTTACTATATATAACTCTAATTTACTCCTGACTTAATTTTGGAGAGATAAGAGTAAGCCAAAGTAATTCAGATTCTTCCAGGTAACTAACTACTTTGTGAATCAATTAGCCATTCCTAGGTGTAAATCAAGCACAAGACACATTGCTGAGACACCAGGTGCTGTAGTAGATAGGAAACAGTGGTTCTTATGCTTTGTTCTACAAGGACTAGGTATTAATCTATGCACTTTGTTTCAGGCACATTTATCTTAGCTCTGCCTCAGGGGATTTCCCTTTGTTGCCGCAGCTTTCACCATTCACATACCTACATGTTTACTTTCATGTACATGTTTTACCAAAAAACCTGCTAAAACCCCACATCGAAAGGCTTTCCCCAGAACATCCATGGAGCGATGTTACAATCATAGCGTATCCACTCCGATAATGCTTTTGGCAAAGGCGTTTACAAGCTTTTTATCCCACCTTCGTATCAGCTGTTCTGCTTACTTAAGATGTTTTCTGTCTCACGTCTACTTCCGGGTAGGCAGGCTCATACAGGAAGAGAAATGTTGGAAGACCTTGTTTACAAACAGTCTTGAATGAGTGACTTCTTGTTTAATGTGTCTGCACTTTTTGTATTCTTCTTCATTCTTCTCATCCTGTGCAGTATGCTTACAATTTCTGAAAGGGCCCCAATGAGGCGGCCTGCTGCCTCTATAAAAAACAAAAATAAAAAATAAATGTTTTGACTTCATTTTTTCTATCTGATCATACTCTTGGTTCCCTCTAGTTCTTTGCAATAGTAATTCAGCGAAAGGCAACGGCAACTCCTGCCTGTGCAAAAGAGTTTAAGTAAGCGTGTGTGAGCGTGTTTTGGGTTCTTAAATAAACGTGTACAAATGTAATTAAAAGACTCAAGGACACAAGTAAATGTCGAAACACAAAGCAAAGTAAAGTGCGGGCAGGGGCCATTTCATGAAATTGAAATCACGTTCACTTGAACTAAGGAAAACATAATTCCTATATAGAGTGTGGTGTTGTGGGCTTTAATAGGGGGTGGTTTATCACATGAAATAATACATACGGGCGTTCATTCATTGGACGTTCACAGGAAGGTATGGAATATCCTATGGTTCCATGGATTGCCTCCAGCATTCAATGGCCTTGTATGGAACTATATGCTTCAATTGCCTGCTGTGTTCATGGCTTGTGCAGAGCTAATGATGACCCAAGGCCGGTTCAAAGCACTGATGGAGAAGAGAGCAAGGGGGGCAGGGGCAGGAAATAGCAGAGAAGGGAGCCGAGAGGGACAGAGGCAACAGATATGGTGGTTGCCAGTTTAGCGCGTATGCCGGAAAAGTTCCACTTTAAAGCACCGAGTTGAGTGAAGAACATTGATGAGAAGAGTGGAGACTGCACAGGTGGCTAGAAATAGCAGGACAGGGGAGAAGACAAGCAGGGTTCTGTTTTAGTGTCCAGATCATTACAATGGAGAAGCATCTAACTAAGTAAGTACTGCTGTAACAGTGCCACGATGCACAAGGGTCGCTTTGTGTGCTTTATAAATTCAAATAAAAAAATAAATAAAGCAAGTCATTTGTTTTTTACTATACCTTTTTTTTAATTAATCATTGATTCAATCAGTTTGAAGGCAGAATGGGGAATGCCATGCGTTTCTGTGCCACTCCCCCGCTTTGCCTTCAAATTGCAGTAGGTTTCCCGCCAGCGTGCATGTTCATGCTTGGCGGGAAACCGAAGTGTTCTGAGGGAATCTGCCTGACTTTGCACCTGTTAAGAGCAGGCGGATTCCACTGGAATGCATTGTAAATGCCGCCTGCAAAGCATTCATTGCAGGCTACGGTGACACTTCTTTTCAAAATGGACCAGGAAAGGTAGGAGTAAAGCATAGCTCTCAACTCACCCGCTTTTGGCGGGTGTCACCCGCCAAAGCATCTACACACCCGCCCACCCGCCAGCTCATCTGTTTCACCCGCCTTGGCAAAGGTGGGAGCTACGATTCATATTTTTGCCGGGACCCGATTTCGAGATCCCGAAATCGGGTCCCGGCGCGACTCTTCCTGCGCGAATGGAGGCGTGAAAAGCAAGTGTCATGCTTTTCACGCCCCCATTTCCTCCCCTTTCACCTCCCTGGCGCTCTCCTCCAATGAGAGGATTGTGCATGGGAGCATTCCTCCCCACCCCCCTCCCGTAAAAGGTCAGCGACATAGAAGTAGGACTGCCGTTTCATGTTTTTACGGCAGTCCTACTTTTATGTTTATGGCCTTTCTGGGTTTTCACCCGCCTTGGTATCAAAAAAGGTTGAGAAGTATGAGTAAAGTCTGTTTTAATCACAAAAATTGTACGCAACGGCCTTTCACAGATGAGTGTAAATGGACGGGGTCCTGCTCCGTGCAATCCGGGAGGCGTGTCACATGACGGCAACACGTTTCGTTGCTTGATTATAGTTATCAATATGAACTATTTCTGGTAACGTTTTCTGAGATATACCTCACAGTTTTATGTTTTTGTAATTTTGTGGGGGATAGCTTCAGAAACCAGATTTGTACAATCCAGAGTGCTAAGTGGCAGGTGTTAACATTCACTATTATTTCCCACATTTCTGGTGCTGAATTTCCAGCAACCGGAGGGTGAAGGCATGAGGCAGGGGTGTCATTTGGGGGTAACCAGAGGTCACATGAGTGACCCCTGAGGTCTCCACCTACTGCCCCTGTGGTCTCCCTTGCAACCCCAAAAAATTAACATAAAATAAATGTATTTTTTTTTTAATGAAAGCTCCAGAGCTGTGGCCTGGAGTGGCTGGATCTCTTATTCAGGAATCTTTTTTTTCAAATCTTAATTTTTATTGGCATTTGTTTAGGAAACAAGACAGTACAAAATACCAGTATCGTAAAACCAAGTTACAGTGAACAATCTTGGTCCCCCTTGCCTCCCCCCTCTTCCTCATACGTCACCTCCAAGTGGAGCCCTAAAAAACCTTATCCCCTCCAAGGTAAGCCCCTGAGACCCCTGACCCCTCCCAATTTAACCCCCTCTTATGTGTGCAAATACACATTCTTCTGTGTCTCGATGGCTCTGGCCTCCTTGTTTCTTTGCTGTCCTGTGTCGGCTCCCTCTGAGGTCCCCCCTCCAATCCCTTCCCAGTTTACATGCTTACTGGTCTCACCAGACCGCCCTCTTCAAGCCTCATTTACATAGAAGCGCATTCCACTCAGCAATAAACACACTGAACCCATTGTGCACCACCGCCGTCAACCTCTCCATGACCATCATGCTATGTACTTTTCTCTCCCAAACCTCCTTGGATGGAAGTGTTTCAATTTTCCAATTTTGGGCTATGTCCAACTGCATTACACTCAGCATAGCTTCCCACATCCTGGGGAGTCTATTTTCTTCCCTGTCCTTTCCAGGAACCCGCAAGATCATCTGCAGCGGGTCCAGGCTTAGATGAACTCCTGTGGTCTCTTCCATCCAACTTAACACTTTCGTCCAGTACATCTGCACCTTAGGGCAGTGCCACCACATGTGGGCTAGAGATCCACACTGGCCACATCCTCTGGGACACATGGGTGAGGTCCCCGTAAAATCTTGGATAGCCTCAGGCGATCTCTGTGACAGCCCATCACTATTTTGAAACTATGCTCTATCGAGGAGGTGAACCTGCTGCCCTGGAGCATTACTTTGTAAATTTAAACCCAGTCTTCCTCCATTATATACTTCACCACCAAGTCCACCCAGTACCTCGGAAATGTTTGCCTCCCCACGAGGCAGAATTTGTTCATAGCTTTGTACAGTCTGAACAAAATACCCCTTCTCATAGTGGACGCGTCGATGACCTTCTCAAACTTGGTTAGCTCCCCTGCAACGCCCAACACCATTTTGGGTCGGTCAATACGCCTTTGATTTGGAGATTTTAAAAACCTGAAACCAAGTTCCTTCCGAATACCTCACAGATTGCTTCTGGGTCCAAAAAGGCCCCATCTTTGAACAGTTGTCCCCCCAACCTCTTTCCAGGCCCATATCGGACCACTTCTGTGAGAAAGGCAGCCCCTGGAGTGCAAAATCGAATGTAGGACCCCACACTGAAGACATCTGGTAGGGCCATGTCAAGAGCCTGTGGTTACTTTCTGTGTCGTGCCAGATGGACCAAAATAAAAAACAGAGTGGGGTGCAACCATAGGCATTCAGGGACTGACCTGAGAGGGGACCAAAAGTATTACCTCGCCTTCAGTGTGCGAGCCGACAAATATTCCAAGTAGGACCAATAGGTCCTCAGGTCGTCCCTCGTGTGTTCCAGCATCACTCTTGACTGGGCCCCCCTATAGTATAGTCTTATGTCGGGGAAACCACATCCCCCATTATCCCTCAAAAGTGTGAGCGTTGCCATTTTCACGCTGTGCACTTTATTACACCATATAAATCTACCGAGTTCCACTGTTATTTCTAGGAAGAACCTCTCTGGGAGATGCCTCGTGAGGGCCGTAAATAGATACAGGATGCGGTGGAGCACATTCATTTTTACCAAAGTCATTAGCCTGTACCAGGTTAGGACAAGGGGGTCCCATCTTTTTAGATCGGCTGTCAATTGCACGCAGAATGGGACATAATTTGCTGCAACGTGTTCTCTTGGTCTCTAGTCACTTGAATACCCAGATACTGTATGCTCTTCATCAATTCTCATGCCCTGGTATCACCTCCTTGAGTCGAGGAGAGGGCTATGCTTAAGTATGGGCATAATGCATGATTTTGCATCGTACATCTTAAGCCCCGAGAGGCAGACGTATTCCGAGATCTGTGCCATAAGTCCCAGGAGCGAGCGCTGGATGTCAGTGAGGTACCCCAATATGTCGTCTGCAAAGAGCAAGAGCTTGCACTCAATCTCCCCCCGGCTATTCCCCGGATCTGCCTGTTTGCTCGAATTGCGATGACTAGTGGTTCCATCACTAGGGCATATAGTAATGGCGAGAGAGAGCACCCTTGTTTCATGCCCCTTCTTAGTATGAAGGCCTCCGACACCCCTCCATTAACACAAACTCTAGCCCTGGGCCCATTATAGAGTTCAGTCACCAATCTCCGGAAGTTCATTCCAAACACCATCTTTGTCAGGACCTTGCTCATGAAGGACCATTCGAACCTGTCGAATGCCTTCTCTGAGTCCAGGGATCCCAAGCAGGCATCTAGGCCCCTCGTCTCTGCACAGTGAATCAGGTTTATGGTCTTATAAATATTAACTGATCCTTGTCTTAGTTTTATGAAGCCTACCTGGCCACTGTGCACCAATTTAGGCAATCCCCCCCTCCAATCTCATTTCCAGAACTTTTGCCTTGATTTTTACATCACTGTTCAGGAGGGAAATGGGTCTATATGAGGAATACTTGTTGGGATCTTTCCCCTCCTGTGGGATTGCTACTATCATTGCCAGCAACATTGTCGGGGGTAAGGTCTCCCCCTGTAGACAGCCGTTGAACACTCTTACTAGGCATGAGCTAACAATGACCTTGCCCCAGAGCTGTCCATCTACTTCATTCCCTTTATGGTTTGCAGGACCTCTACTGTTATAGGGCGCTCGAGATTCTCAACTATTTCCTGGGAGAGCCCCGGAAGGGGGAGCCCCTCCAAAAACTCATCTATCTGTGCCTCCTCACCCTTCCATTCCGATGCATAGAGGGTGCTGTAATACTCGGAAAACTCCTCTCCAATGCCTTTTTGGTCGAACATGGACACGCCCTTCTGAGTCTTTATGATTCCAATTGTTCTCTGCTTCCTTTCTTCCCTCAGTCTCCAAGCAAGGATCATGTCCACCCTATCCCCCTTTTCATGGTATTTCTGCTTCAAGAACAGAAGCTTCTTTTCCACATCCTGAACCAGGATAGCCTTTAGGTGGGTTTTATAGTGCTGGAGTTCTTTCACCTTCACGGGTGACATGTGTCCCCCCTGTGTACCCCTTAGCTGGATTAGCACAACCTTTCGGCGGAAGTCGCATTCCTTTCCACCCCTCTCTTTTTTCTTCTGGGAGCCTATCCTGATCAATGTCCCCCAAACCGTCGCCTTAGAGCCCTCCCACAGGGATTGAATCCCCACCTCCTCGGTATGATGAAAGAGGAAGTATTCCATGATTCCCTATCCTTCAGCAGAAAACCATTGCACCTCCAACTCCCCCACCGCACGGGCTCGATGTACGTCTGTCCCATTCCCACATAGATCCTTACCATGTCGTGGTCTGACCCTGGGATTGGGGTGACCTGAGAGCTCAAAACCTGCGCCTTTAGGGTTGTATCTACCAAAATCAAGTCTATGCCTGAGTACGAGGTATGCACCACAGAGAAGTATGTGAATTGCCTATCCCCTTCCAGGGGAGCGAGAGGGAGTCAACCAAACCCAAAACCTTGTTCACTTGCCTGAAGCGTACTGAGTCCCCAGCACTGCCCTTAAGGGAGGTCCCTTCCCCATTCTCTTGCGATCCCTTATTAGGCCTAACACCATGTTAAACCCCCCCCCCCACCACGAATTGACCCTCTACAAATGCAATTAGTGTGTCCCTCAACTCCTCCCAGAAGTCGCACTGGCCCAGATTTGGAGCATACACAGATCCCTGGGTGATTTGGGCATCTTACAGCAGACCCTTTATTAACACGTATCTCCGTTTCGGATCGGTTAGTACCGATTCCACCCAGAATCCCAGTCGGGCAGAGACGAGAACCGGCACTGCACTCCTTTTCCTCACATCAGAAGCCATGTATGATATGATATGATATTTTATTTGTATCGCGCTCGTACACAAGTCTTTCAGAGTGCGAGTATGTACACTTCCCCCACCTCCCGGGACCGAAGTTGGGGTTCCCTGGCCCTCAGCCAGTGTGTTTCCTGAAGACATAAGCAGTCAAGTCGTGCCCTCTTAAATTCACGGAGCACGAGCAACCTCTTGTTTGGTGAGTTGAGGCCTTGTGCGTTGAGGGAACCAACACACATTTCACCAAGTCCAGACATTGATTTGCTGCCTAAACACTGCATAACTCATGACTACCCCGAGACAATTCCGTCCATGGGCATTTGTCCTGAAGACCTATGTAGCATTGAGTAAACTTTGACTTAGCGCACCCTGGACAGAATATAGCACAACCAATTCAAACTCCTGTTTCACCCCCCTCCCCCACCCCGTAGAACAACCAACCCCAACACCCCCTTCCCACCTCCCCCTCCGTGGCATCCAACCCCGCCCAGATTCATCACCTTAGATGGGATCGAATCACCAGTGGTCCCCCTAAACCCGGACCGTCTTATGCAAGGCACTTTTCCCTGAGCTCCCCCACCACCATGCACCTTAAAGCTCATCGCACCCCTCCCACACCTCCTCTCTGCTCCCCCCTCATCCTCTCCCAACTGCGGGGCTCTGCCAGGCATGAATGATCCTCCTCAGATCTCCGCCATTCACTTCCTAGATGTCATTGACCCCCGCAATGCCCTTCTCAGTAATATTCACTGACATCCCCTCACTCCCGTGAGGGTGTTAAGTTTTTTGAACTTCTGGGTCCTGTGGATCTTTTGTCTGTCTTTCAGGAGACCACTGCTGCCTGCTCCTTCAAGCGCTTCGCCAGAGCCCTGCGGTAAGGGATGGGGGTCCCCCATGAGTTTGGCAATCACCCTTTGAATATCGTCTTCAGTTATTAGCTTGTACTGGAAGCCCTCGTGCTCAAAAGATATTGAGAAGGGGAAGCCCCAGCGGTACATCACTCCCTTTTCAGTGAGCCATTTCGTCAGGGGACCCCATTGCTTACTCCTGGCCAACATGAAGGGCGACAGATCTTGGTTTGTTCAGGCCTCTTAAATAAAAAAACAGTGGGTTCCACAAGTGTAACACTTTGAGCAGTGACCCTAAGTAAGAAAGAATAGGACTAAAAAATAGTCTTTCTGGAATTGTATACAATAATTGCTAGACTCTTTAAAGGTTTTGTTTAGGCACACTTCCTGGGGTGAGTGACTGATCTAGTCCGTTCTTAAACACCTCAAATTCACGATGCAGACAAAAAACTATATGTATTTTGATATTTGCAAGTTGCAGTTATAGAATTTTTTTCTGCCTTTGGATCTGTTATGATCATCACAAGACATTCCATCTCAGTGTCCTCGGTCACTTGACAAAATCCTTGTGCCTAAAAGCTTGTGTGCAGCATAGAAATGTTTGACTATAGCACATAAAGTGGTCCTTGATTTCATTGTGCCACAATTAATGCTTTGTTGAAATGTGTCTATCTTCCCTATCTATCTGGCATGCTGTTCAGGGAGTTTACTTGCATGTATCAGGTAATGAGTACGTAATGCCGTGTGAGTGCGCTACTTTCCCTCACTACTCTAAATTCTTTAATGCACAGTTATGAACCCTACCGATGGTATGTATTTTACCAACCACTGAAGCCTGAACAGTAGATCCACGCAGGCTTGACATGTGGCGAACCTTGTACCAGACCTGCAGATGGACTGCCCTGCTGTTAAATCTCAGTTACCAGTTTATTGGTATCCACTACAGAGTGTAATTTGCTTTCTGACTTTTTTACAACCTTCTGACGTGTAATTGCTCATTTTACTATTGCTGGTAAGATAGCTCAGTAGGTTGCGCACTTGCTGCTGGAATGTGTGTGTGATCTGCAGGTTGCAGGTCTGAATCCGCCAAGGCCAACTCAGCCTTTTCTTCCTTCTGAGGTATATAAATGAGTACCAACACAGGTTGGGTGATATTGTATGTGTATTTGTTCTATATAAAGCGCTTAAGCCTAAGTGCAACATAATAACAGATCATTATCATTTGGCCTTGGACGTCTGCTTGCATTCACAGTAATTTGGTAATATGGGCCTAAAGACACTGATATTAACAATACATATGGTGATTCATTCTTGTATGAAATGTGTAGCACCATACAGTGATATTGTAACAATATATGTTGTAGTGTACTTACGAACAATGCTACATGATGCCACTTCCTGTTTTGTCAAGGGTCGAAAAGTTGTGTTCCATCGCTTCGTGTGGCGGTCAAATGACGGCGCTTCCTGTGATGTCATCAGATGTCAAGGATCGTGTGATGTCACTTCCGCTACCCCTTGCATTTTGGTGAAATGACGTACGTGCCTATTGGGCGTTTTCAAACCCATGTTCGTGGGACAGCTCCTTGTGATCAAAGCGCATGCAGAACGTGCAGAGACGTCCGACCGCCATTACATTGATAAAGCTGCATACTCCGGGTAATAGGCACATCTCAAATCGTTCTGCAAGTTCATGCGTGAGTGCACAGGTTAACGCAGGGCACAACTCCTGAAGAAAAAAGAAGTGGGGGAACTCATTGACATATGCTATGGGAAATGATGTCACCAGACGTGAAAATATCATACATTGAAAGAGGTCAACTTCATTCAATTGGCCGTTCGTAATGGTGGAAAGTGCACCGAACAAATGTCAGTTTTATATCTCAAATCTCAGAAAATAAATCCCAAACATCCAAAACATTTACCGGCTAGAGGCAGGTTTCCTATAACTTTGCAGAAAAATTATGAAAGACACTTGCTTTTCAAACTCAATATTTGTATTACACTATTCCCTCTACAGCCAAATCTCAAGAAGACATTTAAAAAAGTCCCCGGTCTGATTTGCATGTGAGGTGGCAGTTCAGGTTCTGGTCTGTGAGCTTCACATGTGCTCTAGAGCGTACTTTTCTGGTCAGGGAGCTAGACCACGGTGGTTCGATCCTGGCACTTCAATAGTTAATCCATTATTTAAATTGACACACACAATTTATGAATTGTTTAATCCGGCCTCATGCTGCCCACCTGTGTGTGCCCTGGTCAGGGGCAAACCGGAAAGGAGACAGAAGGCTGTACTCAACAGGGCTGTCGCTTTGGCAAAGCAATTCCAAGATTCCTCCTAGGGCGCCACCAGCAGCGACGCAGTGGATGGCAACATAGTGGCCCACAAATCATCGAATATTTGTGAGAAAGCAGTGATGCCAAAGGGTGCCAGCCCTATTCATAAAGTGGGTGATAATTAGAAGTCTGTGAAAGGTTCCAGACCAAGAACAGTTTTTAGTTGATGATGACGTGTTTCCTGACTGGACCCTCACTGTATTGCACAGAGCAGCTGAATCCAATTAAGGCTCAACCCTGGACTAGTAGTCCTCGCCCAATGCAGGGGGCCTAGGCTTGAGACGAACCTGTGCATGGGCTCATGGTGCAGTGGTGCCTGGCAACGAAAGGAGGCATTTGATTGTTCCAATTGGTAGACACAATTCTGTCACTACGTGCTAATTGGTCTAAAGGCACTCTGGCATTTTGTATTAGTGGCCCAAGAAAAACGTAGCTATGGTATTGTTGAAAGAATGAGCTCTTGTTCCAGAGAAGTCTAGACTAGACTCAGAGTTCCATTACAAAATGGGCAGTAACAGGAAAACAGGTGTCATTTTCCAGAAATTGTCTGATTCACCCCATTCCTTATTAGAGGTTCAAAGGTATGCAACTCTGTGGTGTTTCGAAGCAATACCACTGGCTGTAAATATCTTTGATTTACAAGGTGGATTTTCGGTTTTATGTGATTTCATTGGTTTTTTTTCCATCACATAGGAATTAATCGATTTTCTTTTTGTAGAACATTTTATAGCAAATGTATGCTAGCAACAGCGTATTGGAGCGATATTTAAGGTTGCCTTTTTTATTTGAGGCTCCACAACATGGCTGTTCATTATGTTTCCCTCCAGGTCTTTTTCCACCCGAACTGCCCTTATCTTTCACCATTTACTATGCTGAGTAGGGACCTTGGTAGCTGAAATACAAAACCTAAGCAGGACCACAAAATGAGTGGCAATTTCCTAAAGCATGTTTACCATAAAGCGCAAAGAAAAAGGTAAACTGAATTTTCTTAAATGTGGTAACAGTTGCAACTGCTTAAGTGTTGTGGAGTAAATATTTTTCCCAAATTTGCATGAGCGCCCATTGAAAGAACAAAAGAAATATCGAGGCTCAGTACCACAAAGGAAATACACCAATCACAAGCTAAAAAGATTCACAGATCTACTGTACAGTTTACAAAGCAAAACAGATAGCTATCTGGCTCCCAACATCTCGCAATGTGTCCCAGTTGAGAGAGTGTTGTCCATCTAAACATTTGTGTTTTTATACAATTTGTGTAATATTGTCCAGCCTCTCTTCACGTTAATAATTCGTGGTCTAGAGTTTGTGCCTAGTTCACATACAGATTATACAATATTATGCAAAGGATTACATAGGTTTGCTTTTCCATGAAGGCACAATGGTGATGTATATTCTCGGATCCTGTGGTAAGCCTTGTACAATGTTCCTTTACAATACAGTTCGACCAATGTATACGCTCGAGGTTTGTTCTTCATTGTCCCAATGTTTATACAAGGATGAGTCATGTGAGTGCAGACAACACTTAAACAACAGTTCATATGAAGCACAAGGTCTCATTACTCAGTCTAAACAGTTGGCTCTCGGATAGCCTAAACATTAACAGAACTCAAAGGTCGGAAGGCTTGGTTGCAAGTTGAAAACATAGTCCACCATTTTAGAATGACGAACACATGAGTAAAAATCAAAATGGTGGATGAATCTTAAAATGGCGGCAAAGTTAACCCAAAATCGGAACTTTGTAACACAGTTTTCCATGTAGCGCGAGTAGGCTTAGGCCACTATAAATACTAAGGAGGCAGTATATAATTACCGTTTAACAAACCCTCCTTTTGGCCTTACTAAACTCCATGTTTCAATGTCCGTACATCCTGAATCACATTCATCAGATATATCAATTGCCATCAAATCCTTAACAGTAATATCCTTCATTACAAAAACATTAGTCATCTTCTCAGGTATGTGTATTTTCGGTCCTAATGTTCCTACAGTTTGTGCACAACATCCCCCTAACATCGAACATATGACAGGAAGACATTGTATGCAACAACAACAGAACAACATAATACCAAGGATAACCTTTAAGACTGAAAGAAGTTTCCATCCCCAAGACCGTAAAAAGTCCCAGAACCAAGTACTAAGATCCCTGTTTCCCTTGGGAACATGTACTTCTGTACTTAGGACGTGCAGATTTTGTATTGCCTTGAATATGGTTGGGGAGGAATCAGGTGCGAAAATGCAACAAGCAGATCCCACCGATTTACATACTCCACCACGCTCAGCCAGGATGACGTCTAACACCATCCGGTTCTCTAGAGCCACTAATCTAATTGCTTTTTGTTCTAGCCCCATATTGTAGAGTATATCGGTGGTCCGGTTGATGGTTCTCTCCAATACTCTTGCTAGTCTGCTAATATCCTCGGAATTCATGATCTGTCCTGAAAATGGCACAAAGGATTTTGCTACATCCCCCATGACTTGAGAAGGAGTATCACCATTCTCGTCCCACCTTGGACGAGCCTTAGAGACCTCAGTGGTGCTAGCAACATATACCCCTGGTAGCAAGATACCCAAATAACAAGTACCCTGCCAATCCCTAGGTAGCCACGAATAAGATTCATTACCGCAAATGAAATAAACAGGGTAACCTACATACAAAAGTCTGTCCTCACTAGTCAAATTCGCAACATTATTAGAACCCTCAAAAGTACCCATTGACTGAGAACCGTTCCTTTGTATGCAGAAGGAAATAGAATTGGGGCTGTGAATGATAGTATAGGAAGGAGGCGGAGCATCCCGGTTGCCTATGGGAGCCATCTTGAAAGAGATTAACGATTGAAGAGGTCTAGATAGTCTATCGGAAGGCCTAATAGAAGCAACATTTAGCTTGCTCCTATTTTCAAAAAGAGAGCACCCCAGAGGCGTCAGGACTCGCCTTTCAAACTCATTCAAATTAGTCCAATCAAAATTCCCTGAGATGCTTATCATTCCAATGACCAAAGGATAACACCCTTACAGAGGCATAGCATTCAGTAGTTTGAGGCAAAGGATGAATATAGCGGCTCAACCCTTTTTCCCGTGTTGTGGCAAATGCAAACAGATCCAACAATTAGTTCAATTCAGGATCGCATGAGTTGCATTCATAATTAACAGAAGTGTATTATTGTGATAACTCTGTCTGTGTTGGGAATCCCTAGGAGATAGAGAGTGCAGATGCACAAAAGGTGTAGACATAGTGGGAACACTCTCAGTAGGTAAAAATGTTTCAAGTGGATGCACCCCTTCGATGTACCAAAACCCAAGAGCAATTACTACTGTTAGACCGGTTAACATAATTACAAGGAAACAATACGTCCTCAAGGACCATGTTTTTTTCTGCCCAATGTCTTTGTTAGCCACACAATCGATTGGTTGGTCTGTACGAGTAGAGATAGCGACAGGCATTGTTCCTCGAAGCTCTTTCCTGAAAAGTTCCTGCGAAAAACACTGTAGTTCATTTGCTGGTGCTCTCCTGATCACGTGATCTTGATTGACGATAGCTTTTCCCGGTCCCCAGCCACTTACTTATGTTTCAGTGCAAAAGTGGCAGAGGACAAGCTCAACAGTCATTTCCTGTGGGCACAGCTGTGCTGTTCAGTAAGTCTAGTGCCGTGGACGCAGATCGTACCTTAAGACTCCAGGTACTGGGTGATCTGCGAACAGTGTATCGTTGCTTCCTGATGGAAATGGTGAAACAGAGATAAGGTCGTTCAAAGGTGCAGAAAGACCGGGAGAAGAATTCAGAGACAAAGCAGTAGTCTCCCCAGACCCCGCAGGCTCAGGAAGAGTCTCTGAACTACCCTTGGTGTCATTCAAGACTGATTGGTCATCAGAAACAGAGGAAGTAGTTTTCTTCTTTTCTTCTCCATCGTGTGGCAAAGGGAAAGGTATCCTCTTGATGTGTGTCGCGTGTATCCAATGTCATTTTCCAGCTACTCGTACAGCAGTCTGTGTGGCCAACAGGACCTGGAATGGTCCTCACCAACGCGGTACGTGGCTGGATGCTCTCTCAAATGACTTCGTGAGCACCCAGTCACCGGGTCGAATTCTGTGACCTGGCCCCTCGTATTTAACTGGGAGGGCTTCTCGCACCTGTTGATAAATCAAATACAAGTTTTGAGTTAACTGGTCACAGTATTCAGAAAGAAGCAAATGCTCTACATCCTTTAATTGCTTTGGCTTGGACAGGCTCCAAATATTAGCTGGCCTCCCCATCACAATTTTATATGGGGAGAGCCCAGTTTTAGTCTGTGGGGTTGTCTGTATAGACAGTAGTGCTATAGGTAAAGCGTCTGGCCATTTCAAATTACTGCTAGTATAGACCTTGGAAATTTTATTCTTCAAGTCCAGCACTTTGAGCGTGTCTAGACGAATGGAACCGTTTGTCGATCTGCAATCCCGCACATTCTTGCAGAATAACAGCAGCAATAAAATGTGGACCATTATCCGACCAGATGAACCTCGGCAAACCAAACCTAGGGAAATATTCCTTAAGCATGGTTTTCGCCGTTGTCATTGCTGTAGCATCTTTCACTGGGAAGGATTCAACCCACTTGCTTAAAGCACAAATGACTACCAAAACATATTTGTAATTATTACAGTGCTCCATCTCGATGAAGTCGAAATTAATTACTTCAAAGGGCACCAAGGGGGGGGGCAAAACTACCCCTCTGTGTCGTCGTACCCTTGCCCGCATTATGCTGTAAGCAAACCTTACAATTCTGGACAAAACGCTCAGCAGTTTTTGAGATGTTAACATTCACCCAGACAGATTCTAACATTTTGCAGATTTTCCTAGCACTTATATGAGTGGGACCATGGGCCATTGTGAGCACGGCGGTGAAATATGCATTGGGTAACATCCATCTACCTTTTGAATTATCTACCCAACACCCATCCTCATCCAACGGCTCCAAACCCTCAGCCCAATGTTTAAGTTCTTCTAGAGTGGCATCAGCTTGAATATTCTTTATCGAGTCAATCCCTTCATCTACAGTACAAGTGTTTGTGGCTTCCTTTGTAACATACATTTCTGAGTATAATTCAGTAGCAATCTGTTTAGCTATCCTGTGAGCAAAAGAGTTCCCTTTCCCTATATCATCTACTACTTTCTGATGTGCCGCGCACTACATGATTGCTAGTTGAGTAGGAAGCGCAAATGCTTAGAGTAGCTGAACTATCAAGGTGCCATGTTGGATTTTCGTTCCATGTAAGGTCAAGAAACCTTGTTCTGCCCATAGTCTACTGAAGTTGTGAACCACCCCAAAGGCATGCTGGCTGTCAGTAAATATATTCACTCTAAGCCCTTTGGAAAGTTCACAAGCTTGAGTCAGTGCAATAATCTCTGCGGCCTGCGTGGAGTTATGCAAAATTCTCTTGGTTTCCACAATCGTGCTTAGTGTAGTGATGGCATAGGCAGCAGTGGATGTACCATCCGGAAGTTTGAAGCAAGAGCCATCACAAAACAGCTGCCCTTGTGGATCATTCAGAGGTGTATCTTTCAAATCAATCCTGCCTTTAGTTTCTTGTTCTGTGGTATAAAGGCAGTCATGTGACATTTCGTCACTGCAAGCAATACCTTGCGGAAGAGGTAACAATTCAGGCAGATTCAATACACAACACCTTTTAATTTGAATATGCGGTGCAAATAGATCAGTTCATATATTGTTAATCGTGCAGAAGTAAGGTGTTGCGTATGCATTCTATTTAATAGAACGTCTACAGAATGAGGTACCAACACGTTTAAAGTATGGCCGAGGACCATACCCTTGCTCTGCTTTACAGAAGCAGCAGCATCAGTGACAGCTCACAAGCATCTCGGCAAAGCGCATGCAACAGGATCTAGTGTGGAGGAAAAATAACCACACAGTCTATTCTTCCCCCCATGTTCCTGCCTTAACACAGCCAAAGCACATCCATCACGGTCATGCACATACAACTCAAAGGCCTTATCATAATTTGGTGTGCCCAAAACTGGTGCTGAACACAGTGCAGTCTTGAGCAGATCAAAAGCTTCTGGTGTTCCAAGTTCCACGGTAGTGGCAAAGAAATGCCCTTCTTTGTCTATGCCAACATTGGTTTGATCACTAGTGAGAAATTAGGGATCCACTGTCTACAGTAAGAAGCCGTTCCTATGAAACTCTGACTTCCTTCTGTGTATTCGGGACAGACATGCTAGAAATGCTCTTAATTCGTTCAGGTGTCAATCTTCTTCCCTCCTTTGACAGGAGATAGCCTAAATAGGCGACCTCCTGTTGACAATACTGAAACTTTTTCAATGAAGCTTTATGCCCATGCTTTGTTAAATGAATAAGCAATAACACAGTGCCTTCCTTGCAAGCACTTTCTGAGTCTGCATCTAAGAGAAGGCCATGGACATATTGTAGCAATGTACAAGTAGAAGGGAACTCAAGTGTATCGAGCTGCTCTTTCAAAGCCCTACTATAAATGCTCGGACTCTCCGTGTACCCTTGTGGTGCACGGGTGAATGTAAATGAGCGTGCCCCTAGGGTGAACGTGAACAAATATCTACTATCCACATGTATGGAAATGCTAACGAAGGCATTCTTAAGATCCACCACACTGAAATGAGTAGCAGAGGCTGGAATCATTGTTGGTATTGTCGTTACAGCAGGTACAATTGGAAATTGTGAAGCAACAATCTTATTGATAGCGCGTAAATCGATAATGAAACTAAAAGGAATCTTATTATCCCCATTCTTATACACTGGTAAAATCGGGCTATTTCACAGACTTCCTGCAATTTCTTCAATTACTCCACGATGTACAAAATGGGAAACTATACATTTCAAAGCTTGCTCACCATCAGCTGAAATCTTATATTGTGGAATTCGTGGCAACTTATCTCGTGGTTTCAAAACGATTTTAACAGGCTCAATTTGTAAAATACCAAACATCATTGTCATCAATCGCCCATAAACATGCTGGAACTTCACTAAATTCTGGCGGCAAAGGTCTAGTCAAAAACTGTGAGGCAGAAAATTGCTGTGGTGAAATCGTCAAACGCACTCCCTCCAAAAAACAGTGAATTACCGCATTTAATTCCTTCAACAGATTCAATCTCAACAAATTCTCTCCACAGTTTGTTGTCAGAAGAAACGGACAGTAATCCGTAAATGGACCCAGTGAAATTGGTACCGGCAGAGAAACCGGACTACCCACTGGCGTACCAGAAAACCCTGCAGAAACATTATTCTGCCCTGACAGTGGAATGTCTGGAACCTGTGAATGATCAATGGAACACTTCTGTGCTCCTGTGTCTATCAGAAATAGATACTTCCTATTCCCTACCATCATCTCAACATAGGGACCTTTCTGATTAACGGGAATAAGCGTCGGTTCCAGATCCTGCTTCGGGCTGTCCTAACGAAACAATATATCATCAAAGACAAGATCTTCAGAAAGATAGGCAGTTGAAGGATTATCAAAAATATTTCTGCTATCTACACTAGGTTGCTGATTATCTTGCGAGAAAGACTGAGAATTTTGAGCGAACTGGCTTCTACCAGGACCCCCTACCCCAGGGCGGCCTCTGGATCGTCTACCCATGACACCATATGTGTTATTCGACCTTTACTGGAGGATCGAACATTGTGCTTGCCAAATACCCTCTTATCTGCAATAAGCACATTGGTTTGTGTGTACAGGACCCAACGGCACATTACTTTGTGGAACGAACTGACCTCGAAACTGTGTACTACCACCTCTAGGCCCTCTGACCATCTGTTGCAATAATACCTTAGTTTTCAGATCTCCCCTTTCCTTCTCAATCCTTTCTTTCTCATTGTTGACTCTATTCACGTAATACTGAGCCATATGCAATACTTCGGACTGTGATTTAGCTTGCCAAGCACTCTCGGAAGTCATAATTTGTGACTGGATATCAGGCAACAATCCACACACAAATTTGTCCACAAACAATCTTTTTCCTGACTCAGTGCTTAAATCCTGTCCGCTAAAATCTGAGAATACTTGTTCGAACCCATTAAAGAATTCGGAAGCACCTTCAGATTTTCCTTGGGTACAAGCAGTGAGTTTGTCCTAAACAATCCTTCTCTCGGGAATTAAAGTCTTCAATTTTGCTACTATTCTATCTGGCAAAGTCAATATCACCTGCGGTGGTCTTTCACCAGCTGTCCTTTCTCCATCTAACCTAACCAAGTTAACCATGTGTCACCTAACCCCGCTGGATCATCTACAGTCCTAATCTGTTTCCATAAATCAGCAGGTAGGAGCACAGGAAACAACAAATCTATATCACCCAGAGTGAAAACTGACGAATGCAAGACATATTCTATTTATTTGTAAAACCCTGTTGGATTTTTCCTAATGTCTGGAATCGACTGTCTAATTGTATTCACCTCCTGTCTTGAGAACGGGACGTGAACAAATTGTGATATGTAGTGAGCTGCAATATCATAGGCTGCTGCACCCGTTGCAACATTAGCTGGAATCTCAACTTTGGGAACAAATGTCGGAGGAACCTTTCTCATAGGCAATTGAGAAGTAGGCAACTCTGAACATTTACTAAGCAACAGAGCCAAATCGAGCGCTAAAGTGGTGGAAGTAGTATCAGACGCATAAGCTCTCTTATAGATAATCATTCTGTGGGACAACAAATCTTTTTCTTATACATTCATCCTGCAGGTATTCTACCGTTACCTGTAACACTTTCCTCTGCATTTCTGGAGTATACTGACTATACGTATCATATACTTCTACAGGAGATGTCGACATATCTGAAATCCATCTAAGCGCATCCCTTGTGCAAATTTGCGTTTCTTCACTCGTTGATTTACAAGGAGGAAGGAACCGTTACTGCACGTAAAAAGCTTCCAAACTATCACCATCTATTTAATCATTCTGCAACCATTCTAACTCCCTTCTAAACTCAAAAACCCTCTTGACATGCTCATGTACTTTCTCCGCAGTAACCCTTGAATAAGCTAAAACATTCAAATCTCTCAACCCTTGTGGGACATCTGTGCCTGTCAATCTATTCCACATTACAGCCAAATGTATCCTAATCCCCTCAATAAAGACATTCTGATCGGGAATACTTTCTAGATTAGAGAGCGTAGATAAGACAGTAGATTGTTGACCTTTCTCTATACATTGTCTAGCCC
Organism: Ambystoma mexicanum; assembly: GCF_040938575.1. NCBI lineage: Eukaryota > Metazoa > Chordata > Amphibia > Caudata > Ambystomatidae > Ambystoma > Ambystoma mexicanum. Next base: position 238,351,539 of record NC_090939.1, on the reverse strand, counting down.
ATGCATTCAAATCTCTCTTCTTTTCTTTGGAAACTGTGTTCCGAGTTACAACCTTTGATTCAACAGTCGCTCCTTTATCAGCTACAAGCAGAGCAGAACCACTTGGGAAAGAGAGAGTAGACAAATCCTGTACGGCAGGTAGCAGAGACACTACGACTGGCAACAAAAATGGATCTATTGGAACAGTACTAGTCGGTAAAGGTGGAGGTATAGGCAGAGGAACAACAACAGGAAGCGGGGCAATAACTGGCAGTGGAGGAGCAACATGAAGAACAGGAATTGCTACGGGAGGAGGAACGACAACAGGAAGAGGTAAGACAGCAGGAATAGGTGCATAAGGAGGTGGTGCAGTAGCACCAGACCTACGTTCATTTAAAAGTTTATCAATTAGCTCATCTGAGGCATGAAAATCTTTAGACGGATATATTTTCTGTATACCAAGTTGAAAAGCTCTATCCATGTTTCTAACAGACTTTGACTGTTTTTGTTGATCATACAATAATGCCTTTTGCATGCTTCTCTTTACTTTTTTTTTAAACACACTTTATTGGCATTTTAATATAACATTCCCCAACCCCCACACCCTCCCTCCCCATCTCCCCAAACTCCTCTCCCCAAGACATCAAAACCCAACCACCCGTTCCCCTGCCCCCCCTATTTTCCCCTCCCCCCGCCATCCCCTATAATTCAAATTGTTTGTCTTCTTCCCCAAGCACAGCAGCCAAACAGCAGATACCCATAGTCCTGCAAGGTCAGGGGAGTTCCATCTGTCCTCTCCGTCTTCAAATTCCCCCTCTTATCACAACCCCTTCTCTGTACCCATAATTCACGGCGGACGTAAGTCATTATCTTTTGCCAGATCGTTCAACAGTTGGGACCAGTGAACCGTTACCTCTCCCGCATCCCCTTCCAACCCCAGATTCTGCAGCACCATCAACTCCGCTAGACCCCAGCTCCTTACATCCTTCCTCCATAGCTGGATTGCCGGCCCCTGGAGGGAATTCCATGCAATCGCCATTCTGTGTTTTGCCAAAATTAGTAAGAAGCGACTCATTCTATTCCGGCACCTGTTACGTTTCCCCCCCGGTAAACTACCCCACAAGCAGATCTCCGGTCGTCGCATCAGACTGGTTCATTTATTTATACCTTTAAGCACATTTTCCCAATATTCCACGATCGCCCCACATTCCCATACCATGTGCCAGAACCCCGCCTCCTCCACTCCACACCTGGGGCATTCCGCCGAGTGGTCCTCACGCATTGCCTTGAGCGCCCTTGGGGTAATATACACCCTATGTAGGATATTGAATTGAAGCAACTGGAAGCGCGCATTTCTCGAGGACTTCCTTACCAGCCCCCAAACCCTTTACCACTCCTCACTCGAGATTGAGCGTCCCAGGTCCACCTCCCATTTCTCCTTCACTTTCAACACCCTTTCCTGCTCCCTCCCTTCAAGTGCCTTATAAAGTTGGGTGATACGCCCTTTCCTCTCAGCTCGGTCAAGTAGAACTCGGATCACTGGGCAGGGCTCCGGCTCCTCCGGGATCTCATCCCACAGTTCCGCTAACCTTCTAACTACCGCCCCATATGCTAAAAAGACCTCTTGCGATAACTCATACTTTGCACACCATTCCTCACAGGTAAGGAGCTTCCCCCCCTCGAAAAGATCTCCCATCCGTTCACACCCTTTCTCCTGCAACCTCCGTATGCCTATCCTCCCAATCGCCTGCCGAAGTTCCCGATCAGCTCCCCATGGGAGGTCGGGGGCATAACGACCCTTAACCCCGGTTACACCCCCATACTTCCTCCAGGATTCCCTTACCGCCTCAAAGACCACCGATGCCCCCACATTGCCCCACGGACCCCACAGAAGCTCCGCTGGCCTGCGCCCACCCTGCACCGACCCCATCAATGTACTCAGGAGCTCGACCTCCGGGTGATCCCATTGCATCACTGCTTGTAATTGCGCCACCACAAAATATCTCCCGTACTCTGGGAGACCTAGTCCCCCATCCATTCTCGACCTCCGCAGAGTCTGTATGGATAACCAGATCCTTCCCGCATTCCAAAGCAATTCCCTTATCTTAACATCCAACATTTTGAAGAATATCTTCTTCGCCACATACGGAATATTCGCGAAAAAGTACAGTAGCCGCGGGAGGATCACCATTTTACATAAAGCCACCCTGCCCATCAGTGAAAGTGGAAGGACCCTCCAGAACTGGATAGAATCCCCTATTTTGGACAACACCCCGCCCGTATTGTGCACGAACGTGTCCACGACATCATGGAACACTGGAATCCCTAAGTATCGAAAGTATTCGGTCTCCCACCTTATCCCTAGCTCTGGCAGTTCCTCCACTGGACGACCCTGGTGCCCACCCAGTAGAAATAAGACCGACTTTTCCAGATTTATACAAAATCCAGACATTGATCTGAAGTTACGCAGAATCTCTAAGAGGTCTGAGAGGTACAGCCTGGGATCTCCTACATACAACAGCAAATCATCCGCGTATAGGGATACAATATGCCTCTGCCCATCTGCCTCGATCCCAGCTTCACCCATCTCCTGATGTAGGTACACCGCCAGCGGTTCCAGGGCTAGGACAAACAAAATGGGAGAGGCCGCGCATCCCTGTCTAGTCCCCCTTTCTAACTCCCACCTTTCTGAAACCCAAGAATTAGTCTTCACCATCGCCCGTGGTTAGTATACAACAAGGACAGCCACCTCACCATACCCTCCCGAATCCAAATTCCTGCAGTACCCGAAACAACCACTTCCATTCCAAAGTATCAAACGCTTTCATTGCGTCAAACTACAGCCATGTTGCGCTTTTGCTGCTTCACCTGGTCCATCACGTGATGCAACTGGGAGATGTTGCCCGACGTGCTTCTCCCTCCTATAAACCCACACTGATCAGGATGCACCAGTTTCGGGGCTACCGCCGCCAACCTGGCCGGTATGATCTTCCCCAGGATTTTCCCATCTATGTTCAAAAGCGATATGGGCCTGTATGCCGCACGGTCCCTCGGGTCCTTCCCCTCCTTTAGGATCACCGTGATCACAACCTCCCTCATCAACTCTGGGAGAAGTCCCTTCTGAAAGGCCTCCTCATATAACATCTGAAGTTGTGGGACCAGTATATCAGCGAATTCTGCGTAAAATTCCACCGGGAGCCCGTCGCTACCCGGCGCTGTACCCCTACGCATAGCGCGTATCACCCAACAAATGTCCTCCACCCCTATAGGGGCATCCAGTTCTGCCCGCCTGTCCTCCCCTTACTTCGGCAGCTGGAGCATCTCCATGAGGTCCTCCACGTCTCGTTCCACATATCACCCCTCACTCGTATAGAGTCTCTTATTGTATGTTGCAAAGGCCGCATTCATTTCCCGTTGAGTACCAACCATCTCTCCACTATCAGACCGGACCTGAGTGATAATGCGGCTCAGAATTTCCCTTCTGATAAGCCATGCTAGGAGCTTACCTGCCTTATCTCCCTCGCGGTGAAGCCGCACATCTCATCTGCTATCATCAAAGTGCGACAACTCTGCTGCATAGCTTCCTTTTTCCAATTTTGTATTACATCAAATGCTGCAGGTCTAACTTTTTTCTTTAATAATATGGATTCTAAATATTCTATTCGGGCAATCTCAAAACTACCATTGATTGGCCACTGAAGTTCGGAAGCATGTCTAGTTTGTCTGTGCCAAATATCATTGAATACTATACAACCAATGCCGTACTTACAGTACATAGTACATGCCAGCAACCCCTCCTGTGGTGCCGGATGGCCAAATTCCAAAGAGTGTCTGTCTCTGCAGAATAACGCCCTGAAACAGGCAGACAAGTACAATACTACAACCAAATATCAGGATACTTAGGAATCGGGGCACGACTCACCTGATTCAAAGGACTAAGGGAGGTCCGACCAGATTACAAAGGACAACATAGGACCCTCGTGGTTGGTGATTTCAGCAAATCTGCCCGCCTCGATATATGGACCTTCGTCAAGATGCCATCTCGGACCGTGAGCTCACCGTCCAGGGATCGGATCGTGCAGTACTGTTGAGGTGTCGCGTCTCATCCAAAAAGGGGCCCCCTTTTCTCACCGTCCGATCCCAGTCTGATAGCCGCGTCAACTCTTCAACGAGGTGGCATCAATTTTGAGGGTCCCTATTCGAGAGCCATCTGAAAGAACAAACAAATATTGAGGCTGAGTACCACAATGGAAATACACCAATCACAGGCTAAAAAGATTCACAGATCTTTTATTACTGTACAGTTTACAAAGCAAAACAGATAGCTATCTGGCTCACAACACCTCGCGATGTGTACCAGCCGACAGGGAGAGGTGCGAGAGTGTTGGACATCTAAACATTTGTGCTTTTATACAATTTATGTAATATTGTCCAGCCTCTCTTCATGTTCATAATTGTGTGTGTGTACATAGAGGGAGCAGGCAATCATGGTGCACCCCTCATACCCAAAGTAGAAAGCATTGCTTGGGGGCTCCGGAGCCAGGGCTCCATACGGGCTGCACTGGTGTGATCCATGTCTCATTCAAGACTGCCAAACATTTGGATAACCCCTCACTTTGGAGCTTTATGTAATGGGACACAGTTGGTTCCTAGTAGCTTGTGATTAAAGGGGGAGGTTGGTTAGAAATATTATTGGCCCAATCGATCGGGATGTATTTGCGAGCATACATCTATCATTCCTAAAAAGAATTCCAATGCAACTTACCTGAGTTTTCGCACTTTAACACATGCGAAAATGACAGGTCGGGCACCACTACTTTGGGCTAATCTTATCCGTTGATCCATCACTCTAAGTTCAAGTGCCCTTGTGGCACTAATTCAGATCACTGCCCCTAACGCTGACATCACTAGATGCTCACGCCCCATTTCACAGCGCCAATTCACGTCTCAAGGCAACATCCTCTGTGCGCGATCTATTGACATGTCTCCATGGAAATGCCAAGATGCCTTTTTCCTCGACAAGGGTAAACAAACCCTTTCTGATCACACAATGTTGGAGGTCTTTTTCCTTCATGCCAGTGTATTTCATGTCGAGCTTCCCTGACTTGTTTCTGCTCTGTTCAGCTATCTGCCAAGTATGACGCACTGGTAATTCTGCATAAAATGAATTAACTCAGTAGTCACTTTTTATTTCTTATGTTATGTACAAATGTCTTTATCAACCCAAATTTAAACATGCGTCCTTGCAAACTTTTAAAGCTTGAGCCTATTAATCTTATCTTTTTCACAATGTGTTTTTGTAACATGGCCGTTTCTTCGCTTCTCTTTTTTTAACATTCATTGTTAATGGGAAACCTCTTTTCTTTACTGTATACAAACAAAATGTTTCATTTACCTCACTGTTGATTCTGTGCTTCTTCAATATTCAGGAACTATGGCAATTAATAATTTGTGGTCTAGAGTTCGTGCCTAGTTCACATACAGATCATACAATATTATGCAAAGGATTACATAGGTTTGCATTTCCATAAAGGCACAATGGTGATGTATATTCTCGGATCCCGCGGTAAGCCTTGTGCAATGTTCCTTTACAATACAGTTCGACCAATGTATACGCTCGAGGTTTGTTCTTCATTGTCCCAATGTATATTGAAGGATGAGTCTTGTGAGCGCAGACAACACTTAAAAAACAGTTCATATGAAGCACAAGGTCTCATTACTCAGTCTAAACAGTTGGCTCTTGGATAGCCTAAACATTAACAGAACTCAAAGGTAGGAAGGCTTGGTTGCAAGTTAAAAACATAGTCCATCATTTTAGAATGACGAACACAGGAGTAGAAATCAAAATGGAGGATGAATCTTAAAATGGCAGCAAAGTTAACACAAAATCGCAACTTTGTAACACGGTTTTCCGTGTAGCGCGAGTAGGTTTAGGCCAATATAAATACTAAAGCACTATATAATTACTGTTTAACACCATAACAAAGAAGCTGAAAGCAACAGCAGGGGTGCTTTGGGGGATTCCCTGCCCAAGAAAATGTGTTTACATTTGTGTCAATATGGTCCGTTTGACAGCACAATTTTAGGTGAAGCTCGACAAAAACTTACAGAATTTATGGGAATTTCTGTACAGGTTACATTAAATATTTAAATAATTCATGCAAATCCTGTCCGTTCCATCATACAGCTGTTCACCCAATGAAGTACATTTTCAAACTGTGGAGCTAGCCACCTTAGTGTGTTGGGGGCACAGAGAATGTTCCGCAGGATGAGGGGGGACGCAAGGCTCTTTAAGGATGTGTGATGACTTCTTTTTAATGATAACATAAGTACTTCCTGCATATATAGGGGGGCCCACCAGCAATTTTTTTTAACTCATAGGGGGCTCAGCATAAACATGATTTGATCAGAATATTTTGTCAAAAGATGGTATGCTATGCAAATTAACATCTCCCCTCAGACATGGAGTCAGTAGCACTTCTCAAAATCCTCCAGGGTCGACCCATTCCATCCCTGCAAGTCCAACAAATGTGGCATGATTAAATTGGTTAATAATAGCAGCTGATATTTACACTGCCTTGAAGCATGAGGAATATGGCATGAAGCTATTTAAAAACATGGCATTGTTATCAATAACACAGTGGCTTACACAGTGTGCTACTACTACATCTAGGAAAGTGATGGTCATATGCTACTGGAAATTGTACCAGTTTTAAACATTGTGCAGGATATTAATCATTTAACCCTTTTAGTGGTGCCCTGCCTGTCGTTTAGAGAATGGGAATTCAATGATTCCCAAAGTAATCATAGGATGTGTGTGTGTACATAGAGGGAGCAGGCAAACATGGGGCACCCCTCATACCCAAAGTAGAAAGCATTGCTTGGGGGCTCCGGAGCCAGGGCTCCATACGGGCTGCACTGGTGTGATCCATGTCTCATTCAAGACTGCCAAACATTTGGATAACCCCTCACTTTGGAGCTTTATGTAATGGGACACAGTTGGTTCCTAGTAGCTTGTGATTAAAGGGGCACGTTGGTTAGAAATGTTATTGGCCCAATCGATCGGGGATGTATTTCCGAGCATACATCTATCGTTCCTAAAAAGAATTCCAATGCAACTTACCTGAGTTTTCGCACTTTAACACATGCGAAAATGACAGGTCGGTTACCACCACTCTGTGCTAATCTTATCCGTTGATCCATCACTCTAAGTTCAAGTGCCCTCGTGGCACTAATTCAGATCACTGTCTCTAACGCTGACATCACAGGATGCTCACACCCCATTTCACAACGCCAATTCACGTCTCAAGGCAACATCCTCTGTGCGCGATCTATTGACATGTCTCCATGGAAATGCCAAGATGCCTTTTTCCTCGACAAGGGTAAACAAACCCTTTCTGATCACACAATGTTGGAGGTCTTTTTCCTTCATGCCAGTGTATTTCATGTCGAGCTTCCCTGACCTGTTTCTGCTCTGTTCAGCTATCTGCCAAGTATGACGCACTGGTAATTCTGCATAAAATGAATTAACTCAGTAGTCACTTTTTATTTCTTATGTTATGTACAAATGTCTTTATCAAACAAAATTTAAACATGCGTCCTTGCAAACTTTTAAAGCTTGAGCCTATTAATCTTATCTTTTTCACAATGTGTTTTTGTAACATGGCTGTTCCTTCGCTTCTCTTTCTTTAACATTCATTGTTAATGGGAAACCTCTTTTCTTTACTGTATACAAACAAAATGTTTCATTTACCTCACTGTTGATTCTGTGCTTCTTCACTATTCAGGAACTATGGCAATGATTTAGCCCTGCCTGTACAATTCCCAATATTCAGAAGAGGAAATCCTTGAAAGAGCAAAAAGTCGAGACGATGTTGAATCAGATGAAAGCCATGAGGATCAATCGCCAGAGCCTGAACCCAGTTGCATGGTACACTATTCCACCTGGTCTACCTGCCATTGTTTTGAATTTATGCCTAATCTGGTGGAAAACTGCTGTTGCAGAAAAAAACTCTGGCTGCTTGGCCTACATTGCCAAAAGAAGACACACCAGCGCTATGTGTTACCGAGCTGCATGACTTCGGAGCCACCTGCCTTACAAGATCTGTGTTGCGAATGATGATGGTCCTTATGCATAGTTTGCCCTCGTAATCCAACTAATAAGTAAGTTCACTCTATACATGCTGTGTGTTTGACAGCCGAGATTGCTTACATAATATATTGTTCCCCTCCATCAATATAACTATAATAGATCACTGACAAAATACCTTTTTTGAAGCATAACAATGCCTTACATTTTACATGGTAGTGCAAACAAATAAAATGCAATTATTGAGTTCATTCAAGTAAACTATTTCTGTATTTCTTACACAGGTGGTACAGGCTTGTGGAGTATTGTGCGTTTACATGGTGGATTCATGGAAGACTGGGATTTGGTGTTCGATCCGTAATATTTGCCTGTGTGGTTCGAGCCATACGTGTTGAATTCCCCAGTGACCCCAGAAAATACTGTGGATTTATACAGACAGTACCTTGACCTCAGCAGTATCATTTGTAGTGCAATTGCCATCCACTTTACCAAACTAAATAAAATATAAATAAACAAATAGTTAATCTTAACAGTTGTTAGAAAACATTTGTAAGTCTACAACACGTCCAAACCTCTACGAGTATTGTTAAAGACTTGTGTGCTTTAACAAGTATAGTGGCCTATCACACTCCATTCATCCACACCCATCCCTCCTCCACTATCAATGACAGTTTGCACCAGTGGGCATGCACTCACAAGGGGGCTGGGATGATGGGAAGACTCAAGTTGCCGAATACCATGTACACCTGAAACGGTTCTTTCGCATGGGGACCCTTACCCACATGGTCAACGCAGACCCGGTGTCTCCAGTCTCCCCTTTGACGACCCCGACCCTTCAATCAACATATGTCAGTGTCTGTTTACTGTGTTCCGGACCTTTTGCACTACACTCATCCGCCTCCACTTTCAATAAAGGTTCGCACCTGTAGGCATGCGCTCGCAAGGGGGCTGGGAGGATGTGAATGCTGTAGGTGCTGAATACCATATACACCTCAAAGGGCTCTTTTGCATGGTGACCCTTATTCACAGGGCCACCCCAGGCCCACTGTCTCCACTCTCCCCTTTGACGACCCTGTCTCTGCAATCAACATATGTCTGTGTCCATTGACTGTGTTTCTGGCCTATTGTGCTCCCCTCATCCACATCCGTCTCCCACTTGCTATCAACAACAGTTCCCACCTGTGGGCGTGCGCTTGCAAGGGGGCTGCACTGGTAGGATTGAGGAGGTCAAACATCGTCATAGAGGCCTGGTGGGTGTGAATGAACACATTGCACGTTCACATACACACCCACTTCTGTAAGCCTTCATAAACACTTTAGAAGTAACCATGAAAATATCTGTGAAATCGACAACGGTTATGGCCACCCCTCCACTTTTGTCCTTACTTGCTGAATCAGCTCATTTGTTCTTCTAAGTAATGGTTAGTCAACATTTACTATTGTTTTCTGTAGTGTCAACGTTCTCTGCTAGGCAACTTTCTATTGCTTTATACTCAATGTACGCCATGTTCTCATTTTATTTTATTCAAAAAGTCTACACCGCTATCAACCGTCCTATGCATTTTTATCTCTGTAATTAGAACATAACATGACAGAGTATTGTTTCCAAATGCAATTTTTTGTAGTGCGTGGTTTCAATGCCTGTTTGCTTTAGGTGCCATTTTTTTATAAAGTCAACTTTTTGTGTATTATCAAAGGAATGTGATGTTTGGTTTACTCTCTGTGATACTTTTTTAATAGTAATATTTATTTACATTTCTTTAACGGATCCTAAGGACAATCCAACAATTCCTTCTTGTATTGTTTTGGGTTGCACTAATAACAGCCATGCTAAAAGTCAGAGTACAGTCCTGCATGTTTTTCAAAAGGATTTAAATTTAATAAGAAAATGGTTCTTGAGTTGAGGATTTCCAGTGTCTGAAATTAAAAGCAGAGCCAAGGATGTCTTGGATGACGTGAGGGGTAATCGATACCTCATCTGCAGCATGAACATCTCAGAAGATATGTACAGAAAATCACAGTACACTAAATACCATTCCCCCAGACTCCTTCGCAAATTACTTCCCAATCCAGTTGTAACTGAATTTCAGCACACGATGACCCAGATGAGTAGTGGATGCTGAATTTTTAAATGTATTTTACAATGTTCTAAATGTGTCTGTATAATATGTCTTATGACTGACCCCTCAATATATTGAAATAGTCTCCAAAGAGGTAACATAACAACGATTTTCAGTTTTTGGGGAATATTTACATTGATATTTTATTACACAAGTTTCCTTTGTGACATGATATACTGTGGTTTATAAATGTTTAACTTTAGATTACTTTGTGTATCCCTACTTTAGGGATATTCTAATCATTTAGTGCAATGGGAGTCTCTCCAAACACACCCTCACATTGTGTACTTTAAAAATAGGTACTTTTTCAATTACCATGTCTGTCTTTACGTAGACCGCACTGACCTGAAGAAGTACAGATTGTTACCATGGAGGAAACCACAGACACGTCCAACATCCTAATGGTGAGGGCAAGCGGCTTGCACACCCATTTTCTTTACTCATTTTTGATGTGGTCTAAATTATAATACTAATGTACATTATCTGTCGAACAATGGTATGAATATATACATCAATTAAAGGACCGTGATGCTACATCGACTACTATTCCAGAGTCAGTAGCGACTTCACTCACCTTTTTAAGTACATTTTTTAGAATAATACTTCAGATGCAACTATGCAAAATATGTATTTATTCAAGTTCAACTTAAAACATATTGATTATTGTTATGTATAATATTAGCTTTTGAACCAAAGTGGCTTGTAGGCTTCTTTGTCAAGATCGACCATCTTTTGTGTGTCATTTTTATTTTTATTTTGCTTAAATATCTTCATTAATACAATTACTGTTATATAGGCAGAGCCTGGAACGTCAACAACGCCCTAATCCTCTATTGCAACCAGTATGGAGAATGAGGTATGAGAAGTGAAAATGTATCGATTTATACTAATAGTTATTGATGAACAATATATTTTTTCCATTTAGGCTATGTTATTTTTTTGATAATTTACAATACTGTCAGCAAATTGCAAAAATGTACTTTGTCATTGAATAACATACACACTTTCACCATATGCATGGTGCATGTTTTTGGTCATAAACTTTAGCTGCTCAGCAAAAAATGGAATAGGTGAAACAAAATAACATTACAACACATTAAAGGGGCCACAATGTTATCAATATGTTTTGCATGATGATCTCGCACCAACTCCCTGCAACATTTTTAAAGTTTATCAAGTACATTTTTCAAATATGTCTTTTTAAAATATTACATGTACACAGTGTTCTAATTTATGTTAATACTAATTAAAAAAAATGTAATCAGACAATTAACCGTATCTTTTTGCATAGTTTAACTGATATTGTAAAGTAGACAATCATTAAATCAGCTTTCTCAAGATGTACCTTGTGTGATCAAAGATTTTAACATTAAATTGTTTAATAATGTATTCAATGTTCTTTTAATTTGTTAGGTACAAGGAATACTAGTGAAGTGGTCAAAAATGGAGAGACACATGGACAAGAGGTATATATAAAATATTGTAAAATATCAGTTTTCACCCATTGTAAATGTGATATAATATTTTTTAGTGGTTTCCATAGTGACATTGTGTTATATTTCTATTTATGTATATAGGATTCTTTAAGTGGAAGGGCACATTTCAAGGTTTATACTATTTTAAACTGCTGTTTTTCAGCTACGTCTGCCAGTCAGCAAATCCAGTTTGACTGTTTCAAGTAAAATTCAGAAAACAAGGGTGCATAACAGAAAGTTTAAAAAGAATAAGTTGTTTAGGAGTTATTTCATTGATATTACATTTTCATGTTGTAATTCATATAATCGGTATGTGTGCTATAAATTAAGCCTGTTTTTGCTCTTCATTTAGAGACCTAGCAAGAAGAGGAGCATAAAGACTCAGACAACTACACAAACTAATGATGTTGTTTGCCAAACCGTTGTCACTTGGGAGCAGCTACATTTTTAGGTTCAGCATGGTCCTTGCAAGATTCAGGCCCATATTCTGAAGTTGCCGCAGTGAAGGTGCTAAACAGCACAATTCACTGCGCCAAAAGAGAACACCCAGGCTCCACTAGTATTCTCAAGTGGGTCTGGGCATCCTTGTAGAGCAAGACAGTGCACTGTGTGGATTGCACCTGTTTTTACTTGTAACGGGTGCAATCCAATCTCGGCAGCATTTTTGTAAAATAACGACATATTCGTTATTTTACAAAAATGCTGCTGAGAACACAGGTGAGTATGAACACGTTCCTATACAACAAAGTGAGCAGCTTCAACATTGCAGGATGTTGAAGCTGCTTACTTTGGTGTATAGGAAAGTGTTCAAATACCCCTGTGTGGTGTATATGAACACTTTCATTTAAAGCGAACAGCTTCAACATTGCAGGATGCAACGTTGAAGCTGTTCGCTTTGGTGTAAATGAAAGTGTTCATATACACCCTTGTGATGTACATGAACACTTTCATTTAAAGCAAGCAGCTTCAACTTTGCAGGATGCAACGTTGAAGCTGCTCACTTTGGTGTAAAAGAAAGTGTTCATATACACCCGTGTGTTGCATATGAACACTTTCATGTACACCAAAGCAAGCAGCTTCAACATTGCACTAACGTTGAAGCTGCTTGCTTTGGTGTACATGAAAGTGTTCATATGCAACACACGGGTGTATATGAACAATTTAATTTACAACAAACAAGGCATCTTGTGGCACTCCTCCAGTTTAACACCACCAAAAGGGTACCGTATATGTGCGCTAGTTTAGCGCACATATTAAACTTGCAGAGTGCCACAAGAATAGCCTTCCAAAAAGCCAGTTTACGAATGTGGCAGTTGCTAGGTTGGTTTCCAACCCATCCTATCAACCGCCACATGTATTCCAAAAGTGGCGTATTCCATCCAACTTCGGAAGAATGCGCCACCTTCAGAATAGGTCTTAAGTACCGAAAAGGTCGTTAACCCTTTTAACGTCCTTTTCAGTACTTAACACCTTGATGAGAATATGGGCCTCAGTGTTGTGATGCAGATGTCAAGTGGCCGGAATTTGAATTGAATGTCAGCAGTGAACTATGGAAAGTAACCCTGGGTCATTGTTAAAGCACACACTGTTACCCAGAAGAGACACACAACACAGAAGATGATTCAGATTTGCTTGCAGAACCGCTAACACAAACAACACTCTCTACAAAAAGTATATTTAAGAAATAGGCAATATTCCCTGTTTCCCCAATACATATGGACAAATCTGAAATATCACACATAGTAATAATGGCACCATCTTCACTTCTGATTGACGACTGTGCTTCACTCTTCCTAGTGTTGAGGACTTATCCACCACCATGGAATCGGAAACAACTACACTTAAGGAGGATTGGCTATTAAAGGAACCAAAATACATTGTATTTGACTGCTGCCTGATCGAGATTATGAAAATGATTAAATGTGATCATAAATTGCATAAGAGGATTTCTGGGGAGCCATTGGTGATGTTTACTCGTGTAGTCAAAGGCACCAACCTGAAGATCAAAGGTAGCTGTGTACACAACCATAACTCATTTTCATAGTATGCTCAACCTATACTTGGACAAGTGCCTGCTGGAAATGTACTTTGTTCATCAGTTCGGTTGTTTAGTGGATCAACGTTCAGTACAATTTCTCAAGTTTTTCTAACTTTGTGGGATCTAAGTTCCTTTCAAAAACCCAATACTACAAATATCAGAAGGATTTCTTGTTTCCCACTATTAGCCAGGTATGGACACTCAAACAGATGTCAATGGACAATCCTCTGGCTTGCTGGTGATGGACAGTGAGAAAGTCCAGGTTTCTCTGCTAAATACTGCACTTACCACTTCCAAGACATGGAAAATCAAAAATATTGAGTTCAGTCATTGTGCAAGCATTGAATGTAAATTTTCTGATGCCATGGAAAAATATGGTGTCATTAAACCCTTTCAAATTCTGAAATCAAGAGGAACGCTAATCGACCTGATAGCCACTGACAGGCCTGTTTCAATAGCCAGGAACATGCAAGAGGAGTTTCTAGACATAAAGTATCAATATGATGTATAGCATGTCGCAACATCAATTTCAAAAGAAATTACAGCTGCTGGAGAAGAAAAAGGCTACAGAAAACATTTTAAATTGGTCACAGTCAATCAGAAACCACTTTTGTTGGAGCTCAAAATCCTGTGATGGATCTGTTGATATTCTCATTAATGCACCATTGTACTAACATACACTCTTGGAAAGTAAGCAAGCATTTCCACAAATCTGCACATGGACCCTTGAACAAGGAGCAGGAGCGAAAGAAAAGGTGGTTGTTTCCAGGCTCCCCTCCTCACACAGCACTTGAGAAGATTGTGTACGAAAAAATGTTTTTAAGAGACATGAGGGGACTCACTGAATTCTGCCACACTGGAGATTTGGAGGTATTCTATAATATTTGCCTAAAGTACATGCCTAAAAGGGTGCATTTTGGCATAGACGGTATGGAGCCCAGAACAAGAATTACTGTACTTGCACACAATGAGAACATTGGAAGGGAACAAGCAAAAACTGCAGGAATCTTTGGGATGCCCCGTTACAAAGAGGTTGCAAAGAGTTGACCAAAAAAAAAGCAAACAGTGGGTACCAAAGCCAATCTTCCAGCAGATGGATTTTGAATTTGTGAAGATCTGACATTGAATGTGCTGGCCATGCAAATGCATGGAATTGATCTAGCTTTTGTTTCCAGGGCCCAGTCTGTGCCACAGAATATTGCAAAAACAGTTTGCCCTCCCAAACCTGAACTTCTGGAACGGTTGACTTCAAGATTCAAATGATGTGTGGCTCCCTTTACAATGTTTAACAAAGCCATTTTGAAGCTTTTGCACAGTGTTTGGAAACTGTTTTTATCATACAAAAAATTTAATAGTAAGTAACTTCAGATGTAATTGTTATCCTCCCTTCATCCCCTTCAACTAATCCAGAACAGGGCTGCAAGACTTATCCTTGGCCTCAAGCCCAGGGACTGCATCTCTCCAGACCAAAGATATCTGCACTGGGTCCCGGTGGCTGCAAGGATCAAGTTCAAGAACCTCTGCATCATCCACCAGGCTTTCTGGGGCCAGGGAACCCACTACATCTGACTCCCTAAATACCTCACACTAAGATACCTTCAGTCATCTAGCTGCAATTCTCTGCAGATCAGACCCTATTCCAAGCAGAGAGTGTGGGGTGGATCTCTGTCCTTAGCAGGAGGCTCCCAATGTATTGACTTCCCTACCACTCTGAGGCTTCTGGCTGATCTCATTAAGTTCTGGAAGCTTCTCAAATCCCAATACGTCTCTTCTTCATCCACCCAACCACTGCTAATGCCCCCTCTGTTGCATTGACTGGCTCCCGGGTCCTTTCTGAGCTCCAAAGCGCACTAGGCCCTCCTCAACCAATATACCTCAGCACCCTGTCTTCCCGTCCCCCCTGTAAGGAACTCATGGTGGCAACAGTAAAGACAAACACAAGTGATCACAGTTCAAGGGTGTTTATTAACCGTAGAAGCAGGTTGGAAGGACGCCTAATCTAAACCTAAATCTAAGATGGGAGCAAGCTACGGCCATCAAACGAAAAAGAAGGCAATCTTAGTGGCGTTGTGTCAAATAAAAGGGCCTATACTAAAAAAAAAATACTATTGCCAAACCTTACAACTAGATACAAAAAGGGTGTGGGATAATGTTGCAAAAAAAAGAAAGAAGTGTTCATAAATTATATGCCAGGATGTGGTAGCCGTGGTCTCCCTTACCCACGTTTTGAGCATGGGACAAGGTGGGACTCACAGCACACTCAAGAGCCTTCCCAGTACAAAATGACATTTCCGTTCTCAGCTATCAGGACCTTCGATGGTTAAGTCTCTTTTCATAAACAGTCTCTTGCCTTCGAGGACCTGATATATAGCAAAATAACAAATGAAAAGTTCCTCTCTGATTACACTTTGGATGATGTTTCTTGACCCCTGAGTCCCCATCTTCTGGGCTCAGACCGCTCTCGAATGTTTGCCTCCCTAGATCGGGTTCCCTATGGTTTTTCACCTTTGGATCCCCCTCTTCTGGGCTCAGACCCTGTTTGACTCCCTTTGTCAAGTTCACTATGGTTGTTCACATTTGGATCCCACTCTTATAGGCTTGCACCCTGATTGCCTCCCTCTGTCGGTTTCACTGTGGCTATACACAAAACACTTTTGCCTGTTGCATTCACAGACCTTAGGTGTTCTATGGAATTATAACCCTCGTACTAGGGGGGTTGGTAAACTCAGAAGGACAAGATTGCTAGGGTTTGCAAAACAGATGGGGAACAGATGTGAATGACCGGGATTGTTATTGTGAAATGAATAAGGGGGATTGTGGGAACGTTTGTGTTTCACCAAAGTAGGCTGGGTGTTCAAGAATGAATTGTCAGAGGGACGTGGAAAAGAATGATTGGGAGTATTCGGGTATGAGACAGGAAAACAGGGCTTCTGGGAGAGATAGTTTCTGAATGCAACAGGGTTTGGGATCCTAGGGGATTTGTTATATATGAAGGGGTCATTGTATTTGGGCAAGGGAGATTCAATGGGAGGAAGGGAGGCAGATGTGGTAAAGCCTTCAAAAGCCTCATGGACTCCGTCCTCCTCACCTTCTTCTCTGGTATAATACTGCATCTCACCTGGAGCATTTCCCCAAGCACAACCCCAGGCTCCCCTACCCAGGTGATCCTCCCTCACTCGTCCACCCCCAGAGTTGGGATCTGAGAGTGCCAGCCCTACCCTGGCCACCTGAATAAGGAATTCTTGAGGTTTACTTGGGAGAATACCCTCAGATTTCTCAGACTCGCCACAACTTGCACTTGCCCTTCCAGGCCACTTTCCCCTGACAAGCCTGGTGGGGTGTGCATCGCTACCGAGCCTGGTCCACCCTAGTCCTAGTGCTTAGCATATGGTCCTCACTCCCTGCTTCCCCTGGCACTTGCCCACCTGGCCTCTGCTTAGCACTTGCCTAGCCCAATTGTCCCTCCTCTTCCCCATCTCCACCCTGCACTTGTATACCTCCTCTTTCCCTGCAGTTCCCTCCCACCCAAGAATGTTCCCTTCCGCCTGAACTAAACCTTCCCCCTCCATCTCGCCTGCACTTCTTCTTACTGCACAATTCGGCCCAGGGCAAAGTGGCGATTTGTCAGCCAGCAATTATAGATGCAACAAACCAACTTCCTTTAGCTTCTTTAAGATCGCCACCTTTTCAAACGTACACTTAATTGGGTTGTTGCAGCCACTGCTTACTGCTTACACCGCTGCAGTGCACTCCTCAGCACTCCACATTTCGCGCCACCCTGATTTTATAGTAAATTATGCTAGTTAAAGGAGAAACAGCCAATCCGATGCAAAATGGGAATAACAGCTCCAAAAGTCAAACGGCTCCCACTGCCGACTGCACTCCTCAGTACAATAAATTGTTAAAGAGGCAAAGGAGGAGATGGGGTGGAATTAGTGGACCTGTATCCTGGGACCTCTATCCCGATGCATTGAGCAATTATGGATATACTGTGCATAGAAGGGTGACTTTATAAAATAAACAGCTACAGGTGAAGACTGTAAACAATAGACTTATTTCTAAGGAATAGAAGATCACTTAGCCAATAAGTAACAATGCCTTCACGTGTTGCTTCCAGCTAGTTATTCTATTGTACTACCTTTGTGCAAAATAAAGGCCAGAAATGGTATGGGCAATTCATGGTTCTCAATACCCTAAGGCCAATTTATCCTTTATCAAGTGTCATAAATAAGGAGCAGTTGGATGTGATATCAGGAACACAATGCCTAATTATTACACAAGGCTCAGTGATTTTTGGGGAATACGGTGTATGCAGTTGAATTGTACAGAACCAATGGAGAAATGCCCTCAAGATGAGAAACCATGTCTAGTCTGTAGTTTCTTGAGGAAGTCATAGATGAAAGAGGAATGCAGCACTTATAGAGCACCATTGATCATGTTAATTGAGCATATACATATTAGGCACTGCAAAACCTAGTTTGTAGATATTTAATGGCGCCTGCATAAATGTCACAGCTACATGAAGTTTGTGATGTCCTACGACTTTACAAAGTGTGTGTACGAAAAGTTCTGCAAATTTGTAAACCCCATGTTGATATTTCTTCTGACAATTCATCTGAGATGATGAAAAAGAAGCCTTGTCTTGCAAAAGTGGGTAATGAAACACAGTCTGCTGGAAACCATGAAATAGAAGTCACAAAGGATTAAACAATCACTGGTTTGCTTGAACTGAATAATCAGGCAACATTTCAAGAAGATCGAGAGGTAACTTTGTGCACATATAACCAAGCATCTAACAAAACAAATAATATGCATGCACCATCTCCATTCTTGGAATATAGGGAAACAGTAGAGTCAAGTTAAGAACCTAATGAGATGAAAAACATTTTGGTTCCCTGCTGAAAGTCACCAAGGTAGCAAGGTACTGGCACCCTTTCCTGACCACTAGACTAGGAGAATAACTGCAGGGGCCTGTGCTCCCGGCAGGTCTGACCTGCTGGGAGTACTGACCCCTGCAGGCATGGTTTTCACAGAAGCACCATTAGCAGCGGCGCTGGTGCTTCTGTGTCCCCATTCCCATGTATGGGACTCCACAGGAATGGGGATTTACAGTTCCCGCCGTCTCACATCCCGGACCATCGGGAATTGTAATATCCCGGTGGCACCGGGATATCAGGCGGCAGAATAAGTGTTACGAAGAAAGCAGCAACCCACCGGTAGCACCAGCTGGTTCCCGTCGCCCTCGTAATGAGGCCCTTCTTCATGAAGGAATCACACTTGATACCTGATAATGTGCGTCCTTGAATAGCGATTGGATTGAGAATGCTGTTCATATTGCTCAGTCTAGAGAAAATAAATTCACTGTCACCGTTCTCATTCCCAAAATTGTGGAGTTTGAGGACAATCAAAATGTGGAAGGAGGAAGAAGGCAGAATGGCATTGACAAAGTTGAAAGACAGTAATTTGTCATTGGATCACTTTACAAACCTAATGGAGACAGAAGTGATACCTGTTACTGCTGGAAAGGATGCTTAGAGAAGTGGGAAATATTCCCCTAACAATTCAAGGGCACTGGAATGTTACATGTACCTATGTTTGTCAAATCCTAAACAAATCTTTGTAGCAATCAGATGATAGACAAAAAAAGAAGAAGAGACCATGTTAATGTCGAAAGATGTCCTGCTCCAAATAACTGTGAAGTACTATTGATGAGGTATTTTACAGCAAAGAGATATTTGCGGTCATAAAAACATGAACACTGAAAGAGAACCAGGATCAAAGCATGCCCTTAAAAATGGAACAACATATGTTATTCACCAGTAGTGCCAACAGGGCATACATTATCTCATTAGATGAAAAAAGAAGAATTGCAGAAAGAGGAATTCAATCAGATGATCATTTTAGTTCTTCCATATCCTCACCTATTCCTCTCATGAACCTGGACAATGATATCATGGTGAATGTCCTGGTCTGAAGACCATAGAAACATAATTTAATACTCAGTATTATTTATGAATTGCAAGTGGAGTTTATCCCGGTTCAGACCACAAAAATCATTCAGTGAAAGCCACTACATCTCATGATATAGGTCAAAGATGACAAGGATCAGTGTATCACCTTGTCTTTAGACGTTTAAATGACAGGGAATCGAAATTCATATTTAGGACCATGGCTACAACTGCTTTGTTGAAACATTCTGACAGGGTGAACAGTGGGAGTTATTTTTCAGAAAGAATTATGAGTGATGGAGACACAAGGCAAGAATGCCCAATTTGCTACTTTTACTCCTTCTATCCCTAAAATCTTTATCTAATAGAAACAGGGGGAAGCAGACATACAGGGAATGCAAACTACCAAGTGGGAGAATAAGAGCATGTTTTATGCAAATGGGATTATTATAGTGCTCTCCGTGCTGATTAGATGTAATTGTGCAAGATCTGGTAGCATTTTCAGGATACAACATAAACTGAACGTGTGAGGCCTTACATTTTGCAAAAATGTAAATGTAATGTTTTCTAGAGATGGCTACATTTTGATGGCATGGTAATGCCGTAGTTTAAATGTTTAGGTATACATCGAAATAGGGGGTCTCAAAGCTTAGAGCATATTTTATTTTCCACCTGTCTGGGAATTTATGTAGATGGAAAAAGCATCACGTGCCTCTATGGGAAAAGATGCATGTGATTACATAGTCAGTTTCAGAAATGAAATTAGAATGTTTACATTCTACAGATTAAGATCTGAAATTGACCAAGGAAATCTGACTATATAATGGTGCATAGAGTCAGAGACTGCAAATGGTGAAGCTGGTGTGGATCAATGAAAGAGCTAAAAGTGCCAAATAAACAAATGCATGAGGGTTGGTTCCGATCTGTCTAATATCTTTCTCTCTGCTCTCTTTTCTCTTCTTCCTGCTCATGTCTCTTCTTCTCCTTATCTCGGGAGGGTAGCGCAGGGGCAACACGCTCACCTTGGAAACAAAATGCAGTGGATGCAGCACAATTTCGATCCCCGGGTCTGAGCTTAAAAACATCTGTGTATTAAACACATTATATATAACCAATTATAATTAGATGATTATAATTAATGTCTTTCTCTAACTTCCCTTTCTCTTTCTTTAAAATCGACCATGCTCTTTCCATCCAACTTAAACATGACCTGTTCTATTACCCATTCATTGGGAACAGTCACTGTCTCATACCTGTTGCCCCGCCTGCCTCTTTCTCTCTGGACCTTCACCTCTGCCTCTATCAGTTTTGCTTGTAAACCCCAGCGCTCATCATATTCCACGTGTGTGGACACTGGTCTTGGCTTACTTATTTTTTGTCTACTTATAATGTCTTCACTACTGTAAGGGGGGGCACATATGTGCGATTAGGATGCCCTGCTGCTGCTTTTAATGCTCATAATGCATGTAATCCCTGTGCTTCCAAAGTAGGATCAGTGCTCTGGGGAAGGAGGAGGAGGATGTTTTGCCTCCTTCGTCTTGCTGATTTAGCATTTTCCATAGTTCCAGAATGGCTAATTGATTCTGTAACTGCTTTCTATTATAGACGGCATGTAAATAAGTGCACATGTGTTGCAGTACTGTCTTCGAGTGACTGCCTTCTTGTCACCAGGGCATAAACATTTTGCCTGCCGTGTCCTTCACCCACTGTGTATGGTAGTTAATCATTTTGTCTTATAATCGGGTAATGCTTTGCACAGGTGAATAATGGGAGGGTCTCCCATGATATGTCAACTCTCAGCTTACCAATACTTTAAAAATGTTATTTCAATGCTCACTCACAGTCTTTCTCCTCCCTTTCACACCCATTTCCAATAATATTAGTCCACAAACTAATACTTCTGCGTCTCTCTCTGAGACCACGCCTCCTGCATCCCCAATGCTTTAGAGCGGCACCCAAGATGCCACTCACGTTCCGAACAGCCCCACCTCGCTGTTCCCTCCAAACATTCTGAGTGACACCACAACCATCACTCACTCTCTGAGCAGCCTCACCTCGCTGCTCCCACAACTTCACATCCTGCAGAATATATACCAATATACACAGAAAATGCACTTTTCTCAAAGCTTAAGCTATTTTACAACATAAGGCTGCTGCAAGCAATTACTACACAAGTAAATGCACTACGGTCGTCTTCCCAACTCCTGGTGATGTATTCCTCTTTTCTTGTTATTCCTCGTAACGAGGTTTACCACATGATCTTTCCTGACCCTGGCCAGAAGTTATCTCTTCATCATGTGTCTCCTCATTTCATCACAATCCCCCAATATACAAACAATCCGCCCCCCCCTGTTTTATCAGCCTTATGTGAGTGGATCTGCTGAAGTTCTTCAGTGTCGACACTTCCCTAACAGCCAGCTTCCCTCCGCCCTAATGGGTGCATGTGGGGACCGGACAGCACTTTATCCAAAGAGGATCCTGTCAAACTCTCTCCATTATGCTTAATCCTGCTCGCCATAGGCCACCTCCATAGTCTTCAGGCCACGGCAGGGAACCCTCGACAATCCAACGACTCCAAGCAAACCATCTTCTGCTACCATGTGCTAAGAGGGCCTGGTAAGTCCCAAATTACACAGAGGTTTTGGAGACAGTTCAAACTGGACTCAATAACAGAAATGTACAAAGTGCAGGGCAAAACCAGCTTTATTAGCATCGAAATAAAGCCAGGATAGCATACAAGCATGACATTCTTGATGTCTCACCAGTTACATAAAGAACAATAATTTATATATTCAACATTTGTCATACTGACATCATACTGTAATATTAGTTACCATAAACTACGGGAAATGGGGATTGGATAATAGTGCTGATAACATGTACATTCTATAGGGGTTACACTTATAATTGAATAATGAAGTCTGATGGCTCCTCCTGCAACCACCTCTAAATTGATAAAGGTTCAATTCTGCAATATGTAATTGGCTTACTTCATGGGTGGCATAACATTGGGGGTTTTCATTTGTTGGCTTCGTACTAAGCAACTTTGGACAACTTACAGATTGTCAAGACATGAGCCACACAGGAGTAGGGGGAGAGAGGTCCACAGACAGCTTTCTTTCAATTAAAGAAGATACCATCCCTCATTTCTAGGCCATGAGCTGGGGTGATCTCTTTGTATTTGGCCTTGTTTGGTGTCTCATGTCTGAGGATGTGTTAGAAGTAAGGCAGGCGCCCAATCTGTGTTTGTTGCTAAATAATGTTATGATATGATCTTGCATTTATAACGTGTTTCTAGGTGCCACAAGACAAGGGAGGGAAGACAAGACAAACAATCTTACTAGGCCTTGTGACATTCAGATCATCCAAGTGGACAATGAGAGGTGCAGGGGAAGGGAGTGGGAGAAGTGCAAGGTAGAGGGTAAGGGGAAGTGCGGTCAGGGCCAGTTAGGCTCTGTGTAAATGCGACCAGGGCAGCACGGCTATGGGTAAGTGCAGGTTGGCAGGATCAATGCAGAGGTTACAGATTACAGCCCCAAAGTGCAAGTACGGCAGGCACAGTGCAAGGAGTACTGGTCATAGAGGAGCCTGGTGCCCAGTGAGGCTCTGAGGGTACCAATCAACCAGTCAGCGTATCAGACAGCAATGTTAGCAAGAGAGAGAGGGAGAGGAGAAAAATTGAGTCTTGAGCTGCTTCCGGAACTTCAGGTGGTCCGGCTCAGGGCTGAGAGGGTAAGGGAGGCTGTTCCAGAGGGAGGCACCTGCAGAGGAGAGAGATCTACCCCCCACTCTTTGTCTGGAGAAGTGTTTGACCCTTAGAGAGTTGGAGGTAGCTGAGCAAAGGGCTCGAGAAGGAAGCTAGTTAGGCAGAGAGAGCTGGATGTAGTGTGGGCGCCAGCCCCAGAAAGCTTTGTGTATGATGCAGAGGGTCTTGAACTTGATGCTTGCAGCCACCAGGAGCCAGTGGAGAGATTTCAGGGCTGGAGAGATACGGTCCCTGGGCTTGAGGCAAGGATAAGTGATGCAGTTCTGTTCTGGATAAGTTGCAGTGGGCGTACAGTAAAGGCAGGCAGATTTGAGAAAGAAGCTGTTGCAGTAGTCCAGCCTGCAGAGAACCAGAGCTATGGCAATACTGAGCTTCTGGGGGGAAGTGAGAAAAGGTAGAATATCTCTGAGGTGGTGTGGCTGGATCTGGGCCTTCTTGGCAATGTCTGGGATGCGAGGAAAAAAGGAGACGATGGAGTCGAAAATGACAACAAGGTTTTTTGCCTCACAGGAAGGCAAGGGTAGAGGGCCCAATGGATGACATATTCATCTGCCTCCCAACATATCTTTGTGTAATCTACAGATCAAATGTTCCAATCGGCAGGAGATAGCATAGTGGGTTAAGGGCTGGGTGCTGCAATTTATGTGGGCAATTTATGTGTAACCAGCGTGTCACAAGTCATAATAACAGTGACTGCAAGCTAAAGCACCTACTGAAGAGCAGTGTGAGTTATGTTATGTTATGTTATCGGCATCTAAACAGCGCACATGCACCCCACGGACATCTTGGGGCTAGAATTAAAATAAGATAACCCACCATAGTGGCATAGAATGAAAGTGTTTTTAGTGATTGACGGAAGAGAAGATGATTCTCAACGCTCCTGAGAGCAACAGGAAGGTTGTTCCACAGTATACCGGCAGCCACTGAAAAAGCGCTGCCACCCGCATGAACAAGGTGAAAATTGCGAACAACCAATAAACAGGCATTCTCAGAATGAAGAGACCATCCTGGAACATAGGACACAAACTTACCCTAAAGAAAGTCAGCCCCCTGATTGTAATAGGCCCGATAGACTAAGCAAAGGGATTTATACTGAATCCTTTTAGTCAGCAGGAGCCAGTGAAGAGATCGCAGCACTGGGCTGATATGAGCACCATACGGAGATGAGGCAACCTGTGCTGCTAGATTCTGCAAAAGCTGCAGCCGATGTATCAGCCCCACAGGCTGGGTGAGATAGAACGCATTGCAATAGTCCATTTTGACTAGTAACCAATGCAGCCACTACCAAGGGTCGAGATACAATTGGCAGAAATGGCAGAATCCTGCAGAGCACCCATAGCAGAAAGTGACCCATCTGACAGACTGTACCAGCCTGGGGAGTCATTGACAGTGAAGAGGAAAGACAGACGCTCACATTTTTTACCGCAGTAATTGGAATGGGAAAAGCACACAAAGAAGATGGCCAAAAAGAGGAGATCAGAGATGTAGACTCAGACACAGAATCCACCACCAGAATCTCTGTCTTGTCCCTGTTAAGCTTCAGCCAATTATTGTCCATCCTACCCTTCACGGACTCCAGGCATCCACACAAGTGAGACGACGCCTCAGCCCGGTCACAATCTAAATGGACCAGGATCTGGCTGCCGTCAGCATATGAATAACACCAGAAGCCTTGGGAGCCAATGAGATGCATCAGAGGCTGGAATCCAGACTGAA
Organism: Ambystoma mexicanum; assembly: GCF_040938575.1. NCBI lineage: Eukaryota > Metazoa > Chordata > Amphibia > Caudata > Ambystomatidae > Ambystoma > Ambystoma mexicanum. Next base: position 238,326,408 of record NC_090939.1, on the reverse strand, counting down.
AGGAGTCAAGAAAAGATTAAGTTTCAAGAAAAGAGGAAAAGCAAAGGTGCAACCAAAGACTCAAGAAGTTTGATCTGAAACTGAAGAAGTGAAATTGGATGAAAGTTAGTCAACACTGAGGTATCCAGTGGTGGTTTCTTAAGAAGAGGAATAACCAAAGCCCATTTCAGTTCTGCAGGATTAACGCCCGACTAACACAAGACATTGGCAGTAACCCAGGAGATCATGCCAGCCAGGCAGGATCTCCTTGAGTACCCCTAGAGGAACAGGATTGGAAGGTGCAGAAGATTTAAGCTAGGTCGACGCCTGAAGAACTGACTGCCATGAAAACACTAAAAAGCTAGTCCAAGTGTGTAAACCTGCTGGCGGAGTCCTCACCTGATTCATAATGCCAGTACCCTGAACATTACGTTATGTTCACAAATGCTAACAATTTTACTCGTAAAAAACTCAGCAAGTGAGTCACAAAGAGTTTGAGTAGGAAGCAGCCTAGGCGTAAAACGAACAGTCAAAGAAAAAGATTTGACAACTGAAAACAGTTTCCTCGACTGATTTAATGCTGAACCCACCTTTCCTGTAAAAAAGCTCTTTTTGGCTAATTTGATAGCAGTGTGATATTCAGCAGTGAGGCAACAAAACGTAGCCTCTCAACCGAGCCGTAAGACATAAGACAAACGCCATTTACGTTCTGCTTGCCTTATTGATAGGCAAGCTGTCTTAAGCTCAGCCGAGAACCAGGGTTGGGATGGCGATTACGAGGGCAAATACGTTTCAATGGAGCCACTTGGTCTGCAATGCCCTGCAATGTCTGGGCCAGTAAACGTAAATCAACAAAGGCAGCCTGATCACATCACACCTATTTTGAGTAGCAGCTAACATCAAATTATGGTCTACCACCTCCAATTACGTTTCAAAATAGCAGTGGAGTGAGCTTCAGTAGGGAGGACCATATCCTGAACCAGCAGAAATATCAAAGAATGATCCGACCAAAACAAGGGTCTCACAGATGAGAGCAAAATGTCTGGATGTGCTGAGAAAACCAGGTCCAGTAGGCCCCCAATACATGTGTGGGATAATGAACAAGTTGAATTAAGCAAAAAAAAAACGATAGTATCAAAAAATGAACCAATATTGGAACTTGGGGAGGGGAATTATATTGAATATTAATATCCCCCAGTACAAAGAGATTAGCAAATCTAACTTGGAGCCAAGCAACCAGCTCCAGAAAGTGGTTCATAAAATCTGAATGGGATCCGGGAGGGTGATAGACAAATAACAAATGGAATGTCCGTGAAGCAGGGCCCTTAAGACACACCAAAAGAGCCTCCATTGTATTACCATGTGACAGGAGAATCAGGGATAACAAATGCGTAGATTTAAAAATAATGGCTACTCTCCCACCTGGGTGAGGGGCAACTCAATCAAGATTAATGATATTATGGGGGGACGCTGTTGAGCAGCCCGAAAATGGCTGCCTAACCTCAGGGCTCCGTGTAGTGCAGACACGAATTTGGCTACATCAGCGGTCCGCTCCGGTACCATCATCCCAAAATGGCCCAGATTACTGCAGACATCCTGTTGATTTCCCACATCTGATCCCAACTAAATCTGAGCTGCGGGGGACCCGCAATGACTGGTGGCTGCTCGCGGCCTGGCCGCGTGGGTGGACCCCGGCGCTGCCTGATATTTGGCCTCGGACCGCCTCTATTGCCACAGTGGGAAGCTGCGCCTGCTGTCGCGGCGCGTCTGGATCTTTCCCACCTGTGCCCTGCATCGTACCTTCGAGTGCGGTCACGGCTGCAACCCCCACGAGGGCCGCGGCGACCTGATCATCTGGCCGCTCTATACCGGGGGTTGTGGCTGCGCCTGGGCTGGTGCCAGTGGCCGCCTCATCTTTACAATCAACGGCGCTGCGGGCCGGCCCTGCTGCTTGTGAGACTGCATGTCTCTCCTGGACGGAGGACCGCCTCTGTGGTCGTGCACTCAGCAGTCCGGGCTGGTGCCAAGCCCCCGCCCTCTAGAGCCATCTGCGCCTGTTGCTGGCAGCTGCTGCCGGACCCAGTGATTGCACCCTGCGAGCTGGGACTACGCGCTTGCGGGGCAGGTGAGGAGTTGGGGAGGGGTTAGCTCCTGCTTGCGGCTGCGTTTTTGGCCCTCTGCACACCGTTGCTGCTTCCCTAGCGCATTCCCAGCGCAGCAGCTGCCGGTGTCATCTGGAGGTGTGCGGGCTGAGTGGGGACCAGGCCTTCTCCATCAATATCTCCCCCTGCCAACTGGACTGGGCCGTGGGGGGTCTTGCCATACCCGGCTCCCTGGGCCCCAATAACTACTGAGGCTTGGCAGGGCCATGGGCCCCATCTGCTTCTACGCTTGACTGCCTGGGGGCCCACAACCTCATCTTCTCAACAATACAGAACTGCTGGACTAACAGACACTACATCTCTGCCACTTTCACTTATCAGTACTCCAGCGGAGAGACAGCACAACTCATTACTACCTTTGCATATCTAATGTTGGAGGTCTGAGCAAGGCACTAGCCCCTTTGTGTCCTCACTGCAGCCATGCTAACACATTAACCCTGAGTACAGACGCTGCTGACCCCTGGCCACCCTACTTGTTGCCCTATTGCCGGGTCCTGCACTTTCTAGGCACTGCCACACCGTGCTACACCCTTGATCTCCACGCTGCCCTAGGCTTGGCTTACTGGGACACACCAGCACCTTGTACTGCATCTGAAATGTCTAACAGAGCCCGAGGGGCCAATAAGGTGGGGGCCATGGACAATTTCACGAAGGCAACCCCGAGAGCTGAGCCGGGGTCTGCGGCATCCGCCCAGGAGGAACTCGAACCCAAACCTCACCCCAGTGCACTGACCCCGGATCTCACTACAATGATGGAATCAATGGCCAAGAACTTTGCCTCTTTCCATGAGAAGTTGGACGATATCAACGCCAACGTTGCATCACTTTAATCACGGGTTGACCAAGCTGGGACCAGGATCACTGAGGCAGAAAACAGAATTGGCTCGAACGAGGAATGGCTGCACACTCTTCAGAACACGATGGCCACTCTAACCCGAGACATGAAGATCGCGAAGGCGAAGTGTGATGACTTGGAGTTCCGCTCGTGCAGGAATAACCTATGCATTATTGGGGTCCCAGAGAATGCCCTTAAGGGGCGCATGGAGGTGGCAGTCGAGAACTTACTTAAAGAACTACTAGGCAACCCTACCCTGTCCCCATACTTCACAGTCAAACAAGCTCACGGGGCCCTATCACCGCGCCCTAAACCAGGAGATTTTACCAGGCCTATCATCACCAGAATTCTCAACTATAGGGATAGGGACCTCATCCTCCGCCTGTCACCCGAGAAGGGTGACCTGCGGCTCGACTCACACACCATCCGGATATTCCCCGACTTCTCTGTTGGCGTGCAACAGGAGAGGCGCCAGTTCCTAGGTGTCAAAAAACTGTTAAGAGAGCACAACATCCCCTATGCAATGTTTTTCCCGGACCGGCTTAAGATTACCTATAAAGAAAAACTACTTTTTTACCATCCTGGAGGAAGCTGTGAAGTTCAAAGAGTCTCAGATACCACTTCACAATCCAATGGGAGACTCCATGGATAACGACTGAGTACTCGCTACGTAGATGATGTAATCTGGTCACTACAGTTTGCTTTTTAATGTGATGATGGTAACAGCGGCTTATTGGTTCAACTACGCATACGCATTTGAAACCTGAGGCAGTTGCACTGGTTGGCTCCCTCCCGGAGGCCATTATCTGCTCCTCACCTTACACTGCTCATTTTGATACTGGCTTATACTTCATTTTGAGTTTCAACCAATTTCTCTCATATCAATGGGGGCCGTCTGTTCATGGTAATGTTGCTCAACTCCTCGACCAAGCCCTGTTTTACTACGCTCAATTGTTGTGTTGTGAAAAAATGCGATAGCTATGCGTACCGCTGACTTACGTACCGCTTGGTACTTAATGTTTCCCGCACTGTTTAAGTGTCAACCACATGGCAACACCGTGCCCCGCTGCGGTTGCAATGTTCACTCTTGTAGGGTTATTGTTGGGTGTTAGCCCCTGTTGGGCCAGTAGCGTGGTGGATCCATGTTGGGACTCGCCCGCTAACCCCTGTTTTATGGAAAATTTAGTTACATGGGGTGGGAAACACTACCTACCAGGAGGGATGGTGGGGGAGGGTGGTGGGAATGGGTTGGGAAGTTATAGTGGAAAAGGCAGAGGCAGACTGGCATATCACACTGCATCGGGGTGCCCGCAGAGTGGCAGGTTCGTCTGTAAACACATTCTACAACAACAGAGTTGGGATGTACCCTAGACGACTGAAATGCCTACTACAGTGATGTCCTGGAATGTCCGGGGTTTGAGTAATTACACTAAGGCCCGTAAAATCATGGCCTATGCTCATAGACACGATTGCAAAATATTATTCCTACAGGAAACACACTCTAAAGGGCCCCTGGCAATGTGTATGGCACCATCATGGGGTCCCAACAGGTACTCTACTTCCTATTCTACTCGGGCCAGAGGCGTGCTGACAATGATTCATAAATCTGTCAAATTCATACTGCGCAAGAGCGCCATTGATCCCGGGGGTAGATAAATAATATTACACTGCACAATTACTAACAGAGAATACCTTTTACTGAACACTTATGGTCCTAACATAGATTCCCCCAACTTCGTGGACTCGGTGGCATCTATACTGCTGGGCTATGTGGGGGTACAGATCATCTGGGGAGGAGATATGAATTTTATATTAGACACTATGCTGGACAGAATGGGGACAGCTCCCAGACTACTGTCGGGCGCATCACGCAGACTGCTGGCACATAGCGCAACACTTGATATCCGAGATGTAAGGAGGATACTACACCTGCAATTACGGGAATACACCGATTACTCCTCCGTGCATGATAGTTACTCCAGAATTGATCTGTTCCTATTGTCAAGCGGGATGATGGGAAGGATGGGGGGAGCGCAGATACTAACCCGTGCCCTGTCAGACCATGACCCAATCACTCTATCGCTGGAATTGGAGGTACCTGCCCCAACATTTAACACATGGTGATTCAAGTCCACCTCCCTGTGAGACATTGTGTTTAAGGCTGACATCCTAGCGGAGTTCGAGTCCTACTTTGAGCATAACACACCTCGGTCCAGAGTAGAGGAGGTCCCAGACATGGCCTGCACCCCAGCCCCCCATTTCGAGGTACCAGGGACATACTCGCCAAGGTATATGATGTATGAGGAGCAAATTAACCAACAGAGAGCAATTTTAGGCCTCTACCCAGTGCTCATCAGAAATGCAATACCTGTCGAAGTGCCTATAACCAGACAGCCATGGGCAGCTCGGTACCCACTGAGACAACCGTACCAGCAGCTGACACGAAATGAAGACTACCTACAAACTGTCCCTGAAGAGACCCAAAGAGCCTTAATGGAGGGCAAATGGTGACAACAAGAGAACCCAGATAGATGTACAAATCAACATAAACGACGAATGAAAAATGACATACAAGGGTGAAATGTAAAGAATAACGATGTAATGGACGTGTAAGAAGACACGGTGTTGATATAAAGAAACATAGCCATGAAGTGAGATGAAAATATGCAACTAACTAAATGCATGTAAATAGGCTTGGAACGCAAGAAGCCAAGGAAATGGTACTGCTTACAATGCTTAGTAGAAGAATAGAGCGGCAAGCGCCAATTATATGTCTACCTCAACGAAGCACACTATGCAAGTGCGACTCCATTTTGTAAAAGCAAAACTAAGCCCAGGATGCAAGGGGCCAACAAGGCTGAGAATTATATTCTAGCTAAAGCCAGAAGGGAAGAGCGGAATCGAAACTCAGCAAGAAGTAGCTCATGCTTGGGAATTCGAGGTCAACTCCAAGGAAGGGAGGAGAGTGGCAACTCCGAAGAATCGAAATTTAAGAGCATTGAAGCCAGCCAGTGAAGGTTGAGATAAGGAGGCCCCAGGCAGGTGGCGAGGCTGAACAAAGAATCAAATACACGAAAAGAAGGAGAATGAAGGAGATTCACGGAGAACAGACATGTGACCAGCCAAGCACTAAGAGGCACCAATGTCTGATGTCACCCAGAACCCAGGGATGCATAACCTTTCTTGATAAGAAGCTACAGTTTCAAGGCCATCCTTAGACAACTAATTGACACATAGCCCTAAAGTACTGATTGATGGAAGTGGGGCAGGGTGAATCTTGGGGCACAAGGCACCTGGGTGTCCATTCTGCATGCTGCTAATTAAAGTGGAGATTTATGCTTAGGGGTGTAACCCACCCATTCACAATGGACCAAATAATCTAGGGTCCCATAGCTTGTAGAGCCAATTAGAAGTTGTAGTTATAATGACGTCTATCACGAGTGATGTAGAGGGATGGGTGTAGACGCCCACCCGATAAGAGTTAGCCAATCCTCATGCATTGTTACCATATACAGATATAGCACCTATACATAAGTTACCTTTCCCAACCAATAGAATTGCATGTCAAACTTAGGAGTTTTACACGTCAATGATGACGAAAATTCGCTATAAAAGTTAGTGATTGCATGAAGAAGTTGGGAGTTGAAGCGAGACAGGCGATCGTATCACTGGTGATTACCATTTGTTTCCCCATTTTTTGTACTTGTCATTAAACGGACATCCCTTTGCCAAACCGTTGACTTGTCCTTATTGATTGGTGTCGGAGTAAGAGTATCCTGCACCCCATCCTCCTCAGGGGCAGCTATCTCGTTTTAAGGTACCGGAGGGCGTGCTTTGAATCTCATGAATCTCATGGGCCCGTTCAGAGGCCGCTCCGCCCTCTAGTACACTTGGTAGCAAAGAGGATGGTTTACTGACCATCGAGTATTGATTAACTATTGATAATACACCTATTGACCGATAGCACGAAGTAACTCTAGGTTTTCGGCAATATCACAAGTCCATCGCCATTCGGCTGAGTAGATTGAGAAGCTTCCCGTGGACAATGATAGTATAAATCCATAAAATCTGCAGTGGGTCTGAAGGAACCTGCCTTACAGAGCATAACCCTTCTCATTCCTACGGGCAGCCGATCAGATGAAAAGACCAGAGAGGCAGCAACGGAGGGGCAGGCGATCCCGTAAATCCAGAGAGGAACCATGTGAGCGGTGAGTGAACAAAAAGACTAAGCACTTTGGCAAAAGTTGTGTAGGCATTAGAACAAGTAAGGGAAAAGGTAACGGATGGTGGCGAAAAATAAAATAGTCAGAAGTAGAGAAGACTGTGTATATATAAGGGGATAATGACTTGAGTATATTAGAGAAAAGGTGGTTACCGGGAGGACACCCGGGAGAAAAAAGTGATTACCGGGAGGACACCCAAAAGAAAAAGTGGTTACCGGGAGGGCACCGGAGAGAAAAAGCAGAGAACACCTGAGATAAATAAGTAAGAGGATTCGCCTTGTTCCTGTACTTTAATATAGCGGTCAGAAGAAACGTGAACTCAGAGCCCACATAACAGGGGACGATAGGCTACTGCGACGATTAAAGATGTCGCAAAAGGGGTTTGTTTTAACTCCATGTCAGGGTAGTGATTAGAAGGCAGAGATATATGTTTCCAGCTGGTGTCTGTCCGGTCTGTCAAGTGTCTGTCATGCATGTTCTGTTATATGTCGAATGTAAAGAACTGTATCATTGATTGTTTGAAATGAGGCTTGGATTTTACGCGATTCTCCAACTAAAAGGGAATCGCACATAGATTGATGTTCTTGAGTAAATTGATGACATAGAATTTTGGTGGAAGAGATTGGATTGGAGCTTGCGTATTTGGTGCTCGCTCATATTGTTGGAAGTTTGAAATCACATGAAAATATTGTTGGAAATAGAATTCACGCATGGAGGATATTACACCACTCGCCACCTTATGTAAGCAGTTGCCTAAACATGCACCCCAGCTTAAAAGATACAGCACTGAGCTGGTTAAGGGTACCGCCCACACGATGTTTATGCCGTGGCCACAGAATGGGTCCTTATCTAAAGCAGTCTTACAGCATATGACGACTTATCTACATGCCACATATACAGGCAAGAAACTAGAGAAACGCCTTGCTGTTCTGGAACTTTGGAAAATGTTCGAACAGCCGAAGGAGGAAGAACCTCCCGCAGACTGGATATTAAAGGTATGCATGGAAGGGGGTGAGATGCCTACCGTGCCACCAGCCCCGCCTGACCCAAAGATCGAGGGGAGCAAGTCAGAGGGACTCTACCCGCTAAGAGAGCTCAAGGCAGCTATGGGGTATAGTAACCCCGAATATGAGTCACCTACATACAGTAGGGACGAAACGAAGGGGAAGGGTCAGGATAAAAATATTATCTCCACAGTCCAGAGGGACAAGGAGAGACGCAATGAGGAAAGGAAGGATCAGGCACAGAGTAGTGCACCTCTCGATAAAGAGAAAGAGGGAAAGAAGTGGAAAGGAAGTGAAGACAGAACTGATGAGATAGCATTTGCAAAAGACAAATGGATGGGAGGACAGATATTGTTGAAACTCAATGGTAAAGGAAGTGATGATGTGAGACCGAGAGAGAGGTCTGATGAGGCACAGAGAAGGGAGAAAGAGAAGGAAAGGGAAGTAAGGGATGAAAGAATGAAGAGGAAAGATAGGCTGAGGCGAGAACAACTATATACCGAAGAGCAAGGAAATCCGCTCAGTCGCAAGCAGTGCGCAGCCTATGACAAATACAGGCAGAACCTGAAAAGGCTGGAAGAAGAGCAAAGAGTACATGAAAGAAGAATAAAGAGGCGAGAAGATGAGGAAGCTAGAAGGGCGAATGAACGTAGATGGGAAAGAAGAAAGGAAGAAGAAAAGGGCAGAGAAGAGGCGAGGAAGCGCAAGGAAGTTGATGATGATACGGAACGTAAGCATAGACAGAGGGCACGCAATCTCGAATGTTTGAAGCAGGAAGTTAAAAAACCTAATCCTGTTGTAGAATGGCAAGATATCGAAGAATTCTTTCCTGCGTACGACTCAGTACCAGGATTGAGTAGGGCGGATATCGAAGATGACTTCGACACCAGAAGCATCGGGAAAACAATCAATAAAATATATGTTGAAATGGGGTTGGAACTAATATCCCACATGGAAAGGGAAGACGAGCGCTTGGAGAGCACTCAGTTATATGATACAGAGGATGTCACCCGAAGTAGTGGGAGCGGGAGATTGTCCCTGGACAAGCTAGAACTTAGTAGGAACGATGAAGATGCAAGAAGTTGTGTGAATTTGGAACTATCAATGTCCGACTCAGAAGGGGAGCCGGAGGACGAAACTAATGAAGATGGGAGACGGCACGAAAAGCGGCCCCCAAGGGATAAAGGGGTACGATGGTCAGACGCTAGCGAGTCCGCACACAGGACATCAGAGCCTGCCGTGCAGCCTGACGGACTTGTGAGAACATCCCACGGTCAGAGGGGGGTGTCAACACCCGCCTATGTAGACAGATTGAGGACATTGCCAGGCAGACGGCAATGCGGGAATGTTACCCCAGCGATAGACAGGAGAGCCATGGGGAAAGAGAAGGAAGACTGTGCATTCCAATTTCCACTACTAGAAAACGGGGGAGCAAGACCACAATATATTCCATGGCCACACATGGATCGAGAGAACCTGAAAAACAAACTTCCAATGCTGACATCGGGAGCCAGGAAGTGGATACACGAGTTAGAAAAAATGACAGGGGGGTGTCACGTTAGCTATAGGAGATATTAAGGGTCTCCTGATCGCCATACTTGGTGAGAGAGCAGACGATTTGTGGAAACGAGCAGGACACACTGGTGTAACCATAATTAACACTACCCATGACGGAGCACCATTTAATAACTGTAGAGCCGCAGTATGGAAAGCGCTATGAGTCCTGTACCCAGACACTTCCGATATGGGAGCTATAATTACTCAAAAAATGAAGGCGATAGAAGACCCATTGATTTATATCCAGAATTTTCAAGACACGTGGGTGCTCGAAACGCATGAATTTTGGACGAAATCTATCCCTGTATTCTACCATATATTGTGCCAAGGGTTGCCAGAACCGGTGCAGAAACAGCTCAAGAAATTGGTAGGAGTAGAAGCTAAACCATGGACAGAAATACATTTGACTATTGCACATTACTGTAGACTGTTGCAAGAAAAGAATCGGAGAAAGGAGGCAACTCGTTAGGGTGAGGAAGCAAAGCTAGTGCAAAAGAAATGATCAAAATATGCTCTCGAAGGAGCCATGCTGACAAGCCCAGCTGAATCAAACATACAACAGGCGACTACCCCGCCGCAGAACAACCAGAGTAACGCAGGATTTTACCCTAGGGGAAGGGGAATTCGAGGAAGAGGATGGCAGCGTCATCAGGGAGGTTTCCAGAATAATCAAGGAGACTTTCAAAACGTATGGATGGGCAGTCCAGATATGTCAAATGGACAGATAGCCCGACCACCGCCAGTATGTTGGCTGTGTGGAATAACAGGACATGTGGCACGCGCATGCAGAAGCCAAGGCACGTGGCAAAATGGTCAAGGAATGGGAGCAAGCACAGTGAATCTGCCTGCAATCCCACAACGGGGCGGTGCACACAATCACACAGTACAGCAGCAAGCACCAGGATTGCAGCAAGGTGCGAAACAAGGGGTTCAACCCTTGAACATGGGGAATCTGCCACAAGGGCAACCCCAACAGGCACCACCGCATGTGTCTCAGGGCGAAGACTCCGGAAGGGGAGGCAACCCCGGAAATAGAGAAAATCCACATATATGCAGTGGACCAAACTTATTTATGAACTAGGACAGCTCACCGGAACTTTGATGTGTTCTATCCTATCAGTGACACCAGACCCTAACAGGGAACCTAGGGTGAATGTCATCATAGGGGGAATAGAATATTCCTTCTTAGTTGACACGGGTGTGACACGCTCGTGCATACGAGAAGGCAAGTTTTCCTTGTCCGGCCAGGCCATAGATACTCAGAGTTTTACAGGAGTTCACAGTAGAGTTCCCTTTACAGACGCACTCCCAGTCTCTGTAGGAGAGTGCAAGATGAATGTGCCATTATTATATTCACGTCAGACCCCAGTGAACATTTTGGGTCGAGACCTAATGACAAAATTGAATATGATAATATCTTTCACAGAGGAGGGCATAGTATGCTCCACTCCAGGAATGCATTATTCTAACGCGTGCAAAATGATCAGAGCATACTCTGGATGCATAGCTATGAGAGCTATACTGTTAGAACCAGAGGTCTTCGCATATGGCATGCGCATGCTTATGGCAGGGTTGTCAGGTCTTGCAGATAGGACCATGAGAACCCCTGACGAGTTTCTATTCAGACCGAGAATACCTATGCATGAAGAAGAGGGACGAGTATTTCGCTTAACGATACATATTGCAGCAGTACGAGGGAAAGTAGTATGGGTCGAAGGGTTCGATGACGAAGGCAGACAATGGTGTGCTGTTATCGCCATCGAAGAGGGATATCGAGTGACTGATGTCACCGATGCCGATTTGTTCGAAGAACACCCTGACTTAGAAGAGACAAGGGTAGAAGTAAGTCTCATATTTTGGGTCAATATGATCAAACGAGAAGTGCCACAGAGAATGATGTTAGCGCTGATCCATCCCACATGCTTTGATGAAGACATGGCCCAGGTGCCTGTCTCAGTATGGACTACAGGACCCTATGACATAGGCCTCCTGAAAGGGGCGGGAGAAGTGAAAATTAAACTGAAACCAGGAGCAATTTTACCAAGGGCACGACAATATCCCATGTCCAGAGAAGCGGATGAAGGGATCGCAAAGACAATTTCCACCATAATGGATCAGGGCATCGTAGTGATGTCAGAATCACCTTGCAATACAGTGATTTACCCTGTCAAGAAATCAAAAGGTGGGTCTTGCGTTTGATCCAAGATTTGAGAGCACTAAACAATATTGTCGAAGCCGAGTTCCCTCTAGTCCCTAATCCATCTACAATCCTGTGTAACATACCGATCGAAGTGAAATATTTCACGGTGATCGACTTGAAAAATGCTTTCTTCTCAATCCTGTTGCACCGTGACTCACAAGATCTGACGTCATTCACTTTCAGACAAAGGCGTCTGAAAAGCACAAGGTTGCCACAGGGGTATTTCGAATCCCCGTCTATCTTCAATAGAGTCCTGCAAATGGACCTAAGCAATATTGCAGTAGACAGTGTTGTTTTGCAGCATGTGGATGACATTCTGATCTGCAGCACCACTGAAGAGCAATGCAGGCACAACTCTATCCAGCTTTTGACTACACTGGCCGAGAAAGGATATAAAGTTGACAAGGAAAAGCTACAATACTATCAACAAGAGGTGCTGTACATAGGCCAGTTAATTTCACATGAAGGAACCCAGAAAGGGCTGAAGCTATCATGAATACGGCTAAGCCACTCACGATAAAGCCAATGCAGAGCTTCCTAGGCCTGTGCAATTATGTTAGAGCATGGGTTTTTGACTACAGCTCGTATACCAAACACCTTACTCCAGGCCCTAAAGAAGGCCCAGGCGACAAAGGAAAAAATTGAATGGACCGAGGCGATGGACAAAGGGTTTACACAACTCAGGAAAGCGATTTGTACGGCTCCAGTTCTCGGAATTCCTAATTATGCAGAGGAATTCTACCTGTTCTCGCACACAGATGGCAACTTTATGACGGCAGTTCTTGGCCAAAAAACCTCATTGGGGTACAAGCTCCTGGCGTATTACAGTGGAAATCTGGACCCAGTCATGAGAGGCCAGTTCCTATGCGAACAAAGTTTAGCTGCCACAGTGTTCGCCATAGAGAAGGCAACAACCATTGTAATGGGCTGTTCCATGACATTATACGTCGAGCACTCCTTATTCGCCATTCTAGAGAAACCAAAGGGCACATTGACATCACAGAGGGCTTCTGCCTATGAAGTGATTATATCTAATCCATCAATCAAAATAGTTCGATGCAAAACCGTAAACACAGCCACGTTCATAGCTGAGCCAGTCACTGAAGGAGAGCCGATACATGACTGTGCAAACTATGAAGAATTCTATGACGAAATCCCCAGGGTGAAAGAAAATGCCCTGGCAGGTGGCGAGATCATTTTCATTGACGGTTCTTCGAGAATCGACCAAGAAGATGGACAAAGATACACAGGTGTTGCCGTAATTAAACACATAGCAAACAGAGAATTTCGAGTACTTGTCAGTGCACAAATACCATCTCATTATTCAGCACAGGCTGCAGAACTACTGGCGTTGATACTCGCCATTGAGAATCATGCAGACCAGGAAGTAACGGTATACAGAGATTCCGCCTATGTGACGTCCACAGTGCACGCAGGGCTTGCGCGCTGGAAAAGGAGGTGCTACCTCCGAGCAGACAATACATCAGTGCTGCACGCAGCCTAATTGGACAGGCTGATAAAGGCTCTACGGCTCCCAGTTGGCATAGAGGTCGTGAAATTTGCCGCCCATACCCACGGGTCAGATTTTGTATCACGCGGAAATCACACGGTAGACACAGAAGCCAAACGTATGGCATTATAGAAGTGGCACACACCCATGAACAAATGATGGTAGCTCAAGCCACACCAGAAGCCTATAGTAATATGGGGCAGATGCAACTGATGGAGCTTCGAGGGGAGGCACCACAGGATGAAAAGAACCTGTGGAAGCGTTGAGGGTGTCCTTTAAACCCCTCAGATGGGTTGTGGCGGCAAGACAGCACCGGTAAACCAGGACTGCCTGTAGCCTTACTAAAAATAGCATTAGAACAGTTGCATTACCCAATCCACATGTCAAAAGAAAATCTTGCTGCAACGCTCGCAGAAGACCGGTTTATATCGAATTTAGCAGAGCATGTTCCATTCTTTATGGTGAACTGCATAATCTGCCAGCAATTCACAATTTGGCACACATTAAAAGTAGTGAGAGGAGTCATCCCGCGGCCAAATGGGCATTTTCAGCACTTACATATCGATTATGTCAACATGATTCAAGTGTGTAATGGGGGTATTACCCAAATTGTTCGTTTACAATTGTTCGAATGAACAATTGACCGAATTTAAAGGGTCACAATTGACCTTTTCACAATTTACCGCATATATATATATATATATCACTTTGGTTTTATATATATATATAAGGGGTTTTGGGCGGGTTTGGGTTGGGTGGGGGATTGCGGGGGGTTTCCCCATGCATATATGTTAGAATTGACCTTCACAATTCGGTCAATTGTGAAAAGGTCAATTGTCATTCGAACAGTTGTAATACGAACAATTCGTATACAACCTGTAACGGGTACAGGTACTTAATTGTAGTGGTGTGTCCATTCTCTAGATGGATAGAAGCAGGTCCCTGTACATACCCAGATTCAGCCTGGGCTGCCAAATTCCTGGTGAGGGAAGTGTTCCCTAGATGGGGGGTGTGTGAGGTGATGAGATCAGATAACGGGGCTCATTTTGTTAACGCAGTCTTTGAACAGATCAGCTTGCTGCTTGGTATAAAGCACAAGTTCTCATTGGCGTATCATCCGGAGGGAAATGGGGTATGTGAGAGGCTCAACGGTTTGTTAAAGGAAAGGATAGCCAAGTTGAAACTTACTCTAAAAAGGGGATGGTTGCACTGCCTTCCACTGGCATTGTATGCTCTTCGGAACCGGCAACTACTGACTGTCATGGCGGAAGCCTTCATTGTACTGCCTGAGTATGGTGATAAGGACACAAATACTTCCACCACAAGTGATCCTCGATGAACTCACGTACACGTTTTTCTTTCATATCATAGAGGAATGCCCAGGACTCGTCGGGAGAACCACGGACGCCCTCACCTACATTAGAGACCCAAGAAACACTGAACATTTGAACCAACTGTGGACCAGGCTCAAGTACATGGTCGCAATCCACGTAGCAGGAAAGTGTAAAGACTGTTCACGTCAAAAGAAAGGCCTGTGATCCTGAACCCAGCAAAACAGGACAAATGTCCCTGTCACCTGAGGACAGCCGACTGGCTCACAATGTCCTATTCCATCTAGTCACTGACTATTCAGATATGGAAGGGAGACCTGCCGAGGTTGACGTCATCACCTTCCTCAGAGATCCAGCTAATACAGCACATATGGGGACACTCCTCCATGGAATCATGCTCCAAGTGGAACTGTCCAACTTTCAACGAGAGTATCTATGGAGATTCCATTGAAACTTTCTGCCGAAGGGCCAGATCCAAGAGGCAAAGACACAGTTCTTCATCTTTCCGCCGAGGGACAGATCGAGAGAGTCGAGATGAGAACTTCACCACCTTATTTTCCTATTTTATTTTTATTTTATTTTTAGACTTTGATTTTGATTGACTACCATCTTTCCATTCTTCGCATTGAACAGTATCCAACATGTCTTCAGGACTGAAGCAAATTCGGGGGGTGGACTGGGAATTGACCTATTTTGAATATGCATAATGAACGTACCTCACCAAAGATGTTAGTCTAATCTTTTCCCATAGTCTAGCAAGGGAACTGCATCCTGTAATCCGAGACAACCGTCGTCACCCGCAAGAGGGGGACACTTACGAAGCACAAGACACTTTATGTTACAAACTTTCTGAGAGACAATAATGGAGTAAGTGAAAAATACGAACCTTTATCAAGCTACTGTGATTGAAATGGAGGCCCAAAACAGTAACTTGATCCTCCCTCAAACAGAGGGGCACCCCTCTTTCCTGGAAGAAAATTCTGCAAATTGTCATACCGCACGGTTATGTGCATATGTTTAGTGATTATCATTGCCTTTCTGTCATTAACAATCAGAACTGCATTTTTTATCGGTACACGAAACGTTCCAATTTCAGTGCACTCACCAGATAATTTACGTATGAATCCCACGAAAGCACCCAGACCCTATATAGTCATTCCGGTTCCAAGAAAATCTGATGGGAAGGTAAACGAATTAAAATTGAAGGTAATTAGCAGTAATTCACACACACATGAGGTAACGAATGAAGAAACAAGCTGGAGACAGGGTAAGCACGGAATGAATGTAAATACAGCACTCACCATGACACGCACACACACACTGAATGCACACGAACAAGGGCAAGTGTCAATGGCTGCAGAACTTCGAACAAGGAAACCTGCTTCACCGACAAGCATGTCTGAGAATCCTCCGGCAAGTAAAAGTCACACAGACTCATTTAGAGACATAGTTATAGCCAACTACAAAAAGACACCAAGAAGCAAGAGAAGCTCACACGAAGATAGCAATGAACTAAATGATTACCTGGACAGCACAGCACATCTAGGAAATAACATTTGGTACCAACACATGAAAGAGGTCGGAAGAAGGAAATCGAAGGAGAATGCTACGTCTGTGGACTTCTACCATACAGCATGGGAAAATCCAAGATCTTTGTGGCTGTAGAAATCAATGTCCTGACAGCGCACTGTTTGTCAGACGTATCAATGTTCAACACTAGAGGACAGTTCATGGGAAAAGATGCTATACTGATATGGGCAACAGAAACAGCATACCCCGATGAAGATGACTATGTCCAGGACATTAAGAAAAGAAACAGAGCCCACACCAGGAATCATGTGATCAGGTATGCAAAGCCAGAAGTGCAAGGAGCAGGAACAAGATGGGAGATAAACCCAAGACTGAATGTCCAAGGAAAAATCCCAGGAGAAGCTCAAATTTGGAAAAATAGAGGCCAGATGCAGATTTGGGGAACAGTGCTTTGTCCAAACGGATGGGAAGAAGGAGTAGTGATATGCCAAGCATGGATGTTCCTTGGAGCCTGCAAGGAAGCAATAGAAAACTCACAAAAACTGTGCAAACCTCTATGGCCAAAGGTGGTGAAGTTACTAACATGTGTCGAATACAGAGGAGGACCCCTGCAGATAGTGCCACTGGAAAGCTCAAAATTGTGCTTTAGAAACAATGGCACGAGAAAGATGGGAGAGAATCAGAACTGCAGACGCATCTTTGAAGCTCGAGGTATGACTCACGGAACCGCAGTAATTATGGATCATTACTGGGCGTGTGGAACCAAAGCATTCATGAGGTTGCCGAAAAACTGGGGAGGCATATGCACGATAGTGAACGTCCACCTTCCTACACTAGTGATCCCAAAAAGTGACCTGAGTATTGACAGCTTCCCAAAGGCAGGCGCTCACATGAGGAAGAGGAGGTCTGTGGAACGGGTATCCAGAATGAAGAGAGAGAATTATTTTTCTGCCAAATCAGAAGAAGCATTTTATGCAATACCATACGAACACAGGCTGTTTAGCCTCACCTCATCAGTATTCACAACAATACTCTTGCCACACATCCAAGTTGGAGTAAATACGAAATGGTTGCAGATAAACAGATGGGAGTTGTTGCAGACCATCAACACCACCATAAAAGGATTCAACGCAATCAAAGAAGAATTAAGAGCAATCCGATTGATGACTCTCCAGAACAGATATGTACTCGACATGATCACTGCAATGGATGGAGTTATTTGCGCAAAAATTGGAGAATCGTGTTGCACATTTATACCTTTGCATGATGAAGAAAATGGAACCCTAACAGAAGCCATAAGTATGCTGACAAACCTGCAGAACCAGATGATCAATGAAACCGACGAAATTGATGATGACAGCTGGTTTGGAACACTATTTCTATGGGTCCCACAATGGATGGCAGACATATTCAAAATTTTGGGAGCCTTGCTAATGATGATAGTACTAGGATTCTGTGTTTTCAAGATAATTGTCACACAATGCCAGAAGACTGCGAAGAAAGCCATTGGAATGAAGATCATGGTCGATGTCAAACCAGGATGGAAGCCCAGAGACCTGACTGATGAAGAAATTAGAGAGTGTGTGAGGGCTAGTGAATTTGCGCCAGAAGGAACAAAGTTTGTGTATCCCAGAAAACGACAAAGGTACGAAGGAAAGTGGATCTATTGCAACCCAAATGGACAATGTCAGCCCATGACCTGGAACAAAGACGAACATGTAAAGACAGCAGGAAGTTTGAAAGGAGTGATAAAAATATAGACTCCAAAGATGCATATGTTCACACCATCGTGCACAAACCCAGGAGACGATGAACAAGAAGCAGAAGAGCCAAATAAGACAAACCCAAAGGAGAATGCAGAAGTGGTTGATGAACCGACCAGACGGGGGAGTGTAGAGGAGGTCCCAGACATGGCCTGCACCCCAGCCCCCCATTTCGAAGTACTAGGGACATACTCGCCAAGGTATGTGACGTATCAGGAACAAATGAACCAAAAGAGAGCAATTTTAGGCCTCTACCCAGTGCCCATCAGAAATGAAATACCTGTCGAAGTGCCTATAACCAGACAGCCATGGGCAGCTCAGTACCCACTGAGACAACCGTACCAGCAGCTGACATGAAATGAAGACTACTTACAAGCTGTCCCTGAAGAGACCCAAAGAGCCTTAATGGAAGGCAAATGGTGACAACAAGAGAACCCAGATAGATGTACAAATGAACATAAACGACGAATGAAAACTGACACACAAGGGCGAAATGTAAAGAATAACGATGTAATGGACGTGTAAGAAGAAACAGTGTTGATATAAAGAAACGTAGCCATGAAGTGAGATGAAAATATGCAACTAACTAAATGCATGTAAATAGTCTTGGAAAGCAAGAAGCCAAGGAAACGGTACTGCTTGCAATGCTTAGTAGAAGAATAGAGCGGCAAGCGCCAATTAAACGTCTACCTCAACGAAGCACACTATGCAAGTGCGACTCCATTTTGTAAAAGCAGAACTAAGCCCAGGCTGCAAGGGGCCAACAAGGTCGAGAATTATATTCCAGCTAAAGCCAGAAGGGAAGAGCGGATGCGAAACTCAGCAAGAAGTAGCTCATGCTTGAGAATTCGAGGTCAACTCCAAGGAAAGGAGGAGAGCGGCAACTCTGAAGAATGGAAACTTAAGAGCATTGAATCCAGCCAGTGAAGGTCGAGATAAGGAGGCCCCAGGCAGGTGGCGAGGCTGAACAAAGAATCAAATACACGAAAAGAAGGAGAATGAAGTAGATTCATGGTGAACAGACACGTGACCAGCAAAGCACTAAGAGGCACCAACGTCTGATGTCACCCAGAACCTGAGGATGTCATAACTTTTCTTGATAGGAAGCTACAGTTTTGAGGCCATCCTTAGCCACTAATTGACACATAGCCCTAAAGTACTGATTGATGGAAGGGAGGCAGGGTGAATCTTGGGGAACAGGCACCTGGGTGTCCATTCTGCATGCTGCTAATTAAAGTGGAGATTTATGCTTAGGGGTGTATCCCACCCAATCACAATGGTCCAAATAATCTAGGGTCCCATAACTTGCAGAGCCAATTAAACGTTGTAGTTATAGTGACGTCTATCACGAGTGATGTAGAGGGATGGGCATAGACGCCCACCCAATAACAGTTATCCAATCCTCATGCATTGTTACCATATACAGATATAGCACCTATACTTAAGTTACCTCTTCCAACCAATAGAATTGCATGTCAAACGTAGGAGTTTTACACGTCAATGATGATGAGAATTCGCTATAAAAGTTACTGATTGCATAAAGAAGTTGCGAGTTGAAGTGAGACAGGTGATCGCATCAATGATGATTACCATTTGTTTCCCCGTTTTTTGTACTTGTCATTAAACAGACTTCCCTTTGCCAAAACGTTGACTTGTCCTTATTGATTGGTGTCGGAGTAAGACTATCCTGCACCCCATCCTCCTCAGGTGCAGCTATCTCATTTTAAGGTACTGCAGGACGTGCTTTGAATCTTATGGGCCCGTTCAGAGGCCGCTTCGCCCTCAAGTACACCACTATCATTGGTGTCCGGTGGGACGCCTTTAAAACCTACATCAGGGGAATGTCCATATCTAAGGAGGCGGGAGTACTGAAGACAATAAGAGAAGCCCTCAGTCACTCCAAGTCCAGATTATGTGAGCTGGAGCGGGAACACCCAACATCGGTCGACCCTGCCACCCTTGCCCTAATCAGCAAAGAACTTCAATCATTCAACGAACACGCCACTAGGGAGGTCCAATATTTTAGCCATGAAGAGGCCGCGCGGAAGTATGGAGAGGGCGATAGACCCAGCAAAACCTTAGCTGCCTTGACTAGGGGAGAGTGGGGTCAGACCCAGCTTACTTGTGTCAAGGAAGGTCAGGGCGCTGTTCAGTGGTCCGACCAGCAAATACTGGACGTCTTCACTGACATTTTTACAGAGCTCTATTCCCAACCCCCCAAACAAAGTGAGCGACATATGTGGGATCTCCTTGAACAGATACCAATGACATGTATCTCCCCCGCAACCAGGGACCAACTAGACTCCCCTATCCTACTAGATTAAATAGTCAATGCCATATCCAATCTTCTTAAAGGTAAGGCGCCGGGCCCCGATGGATTTACGGCAGAATTCTATCAGGAACACATTGCCATATTGGCCCCTAAACTACTTGAGGTGTGGGACGAGTCACCCCGGTTATCTGCCCTCCCCCCAACACTGTGTGAGGCTGTCATAACGGTGTTACTTAAACCTGGTAAACCTAGTGATGAGTGCAGCTCTTTCAGGCCCCTCTCGCTAATGCATCTGGACACTAAGATCTTCGCCAAAGTAATAGCGAACCGCTTCCTCCCATTTATGACATACATGGTCCATGAGGACCAGTCAGGCTTTGTACCTGGGAGGTCCACTCCCCACAATATCAGGAGGCTGCTCAACGTCATGGCATGAATCGACCAAGGCTCGAATGCGGTTGCGGTCACACTAGACACCCAAAAAGCATTTGATATGGTATCCTGGAAGTACATGTGGCTGGTGCTGGAGATGATGGGCATTGGCCCTAGTATGATTAGATACATTAAACTATTATATATCTCTCCAGTGGCCAGGGTCCGAGTCAACTCCCTGACGTCCACTCTGATCCCACTCTTCAGAGGTACCCGACAGGGCTGCCCTTTCTCCTCGATCCTCTTCGCCCTGGCGATAGAGCCAATGGCAGATCACATTAGAGCACGCCACTCGCGCAGGGAGATAGGACTGAAAGAAAACCCTGAGATTATAACCCTCTATGCAGATGATGTGTTGTTGTTTATCAGGGTCCCCGTTCCCACCTCGATCGAATTCTACGTGACATTACTCGCATATGCACCCATTCCGGATTCACTATCAATTACTCCAAGTCTGAGGTCTTTCCCCTTACTAGTTCCACTCAACAACCTTCCACCGAATATCCACTCCGCTGGTCTCCTGGTTGGATTAAGTACCTGGGAGTCCAGGTGTACCTAACTAAAGACACATTTCTTGCAGACAACTACCTGGCCGCGGCACAGCACGCTGAGGCCGAAATGGCGCGTTGGCGCTCCCTCCCACTGTTACTCGCTGGGAAGCTTTCACTCATCAAGATGGTACTGCTTCCCAAGCTATTGTACATATTTAGTAACATGCCCATCAGGCCAGGGGGGGAATACTTTACAAGATTGCACAAACTGTGCACGCAGTTCTTATGGCACTCTGGCGCTGTGCACATAAAATGGTCGGACATGATGCTCCCATACGTTAGAGGGGGATTTACCGCCACTGACCTGATGCTGTATTGGTTGGCGGTACAGGCTCAATACGCCTCTTATTGGTACCCCGGGCCCTCTTCTCGCCCCATGTCAAGCTGGAGATCCTGGCGGCAGCAGACATAAATGTAATGTCACTAATATTAAACCAGCAGTACGTACTGGATTCTCCCATCGACCCAGTCAGAACCACTGTGCATGCCTGGGGCCGATTATTTGGTGTCACGGCTGAACAGAACCCCTACTACAAGTGGCTCCCTGTCTGGAGGTTCCCCAGGCTTGAGCCCACACATGACAGCCCTGGCACGACACTGGGGAATCCTGGGACACGCACTAACAGACTTCTATCCTAATGGGCAGTTCATAAATCCACAGACATGGAGGCCGGGCAATTCGGGGTCGGCACTAGAATTTTTGCAGTTCTCTAGGCTCCGCGCTGCCTTCCAGGCCGGATGGCCGGGTTTCCCTAACGAGCCCACGGACTCCCCAGGGATTGCATACATTGCTAATTTGGGTGGTGCCCGTGGGGTTGTCTCTTCATTATACAAACTATTTCTAACGGGTGCCCCGGCCTGACCCTCTAGGGCGCGTGATGAGTGGGCAAATGAGCTGGACTTGGAGGTTTCTGATGATTTAGGAGTTCACATACAAATAGAGTCTCCCTCAATTTTCGCTAACGAACCATACAATACAAATTGTTGAATAGGCTGGATTACACCCCTCTCAGGATCTTTAGGTTTGCTCGAACCACACCGCAATTCTGCCCTCACTGTGGGGCAGAGGGCGCCGATCATCTACATATGTTCTGGGAATCCCCAAGGCTAGTGGAATTCTGGCGAAAAATTCTAGGGACATTATCTGAGATCAGTGACACTATTATCGATCCTGACCCGATGACAGTTCTGTTCGGGGTGTGGCAGGCTGAAGGGGCTAAATGTATGGCCACATTTCTAAATATGAGCTGTATAGTGGCCAAGAAGTGCGTTCTTCAAAGTTGGAAGAGCTCCTCTCACCCTACATTTCAGAAATGGTTAAATCTGCTTACCTGGTCTCGTAATTGTGAAGAAGAGTATGCTCCCAATTCACTCTCGCCCTAAGAACATTTGGACTGCTTTCAATAGCTATCTTCACAACCTAGAGGAGAACTCTTCTGAGAGTGGTTCTTCCCGGGCCTCTCAATGACATGTTTACGCCTTATGGTACATTGCGATTTACTGCTCCCCCACCTGTTGTTAAACCATGGTCTTTTCAATTACTGTATTTCTTCATGTATGTACTGAACCCATTGATCGCTCTGATGTATGTGTTTGCTATATGCCTCTGCTGACAAAAATAAAAGTAAAAAAAAAAGATTTATGATATTATAAGTTTCAGGGAGTGCCAGTGATAATACAGGTTCCAAGGTTTCTGAGAGCCATGTCTCGGTCAGGCAAAGCACATCAGGTTGATATTCAGTCAGATAATGAAATGTAACAGCTATATACGCAACCAAGGAGCATGTGTTCAATAAAACAATCTTTAATCCCATTTTACCACCAGTATCAGCCCTGGGACAGCCCACTTCAAATGTAGATTGAGTGTGTAATCTGCATCTCTTAATTTGACAGCCTGAGCTTTTCTGTTTTTAATTAATTATATTATGCAGGTAGATCTGTCTCTGAAATTGAGGCCTGCTAATCAGACCCCTCACTCCTTTCCCAATGCTTCATGCTTAAAAGTATATTGCAAACCTGTCTACAGACTCCTCTCAGCCGCTCCATTGTACCTTGGCAACATGTCAATTGCAAAGTGACATGTGCACCCGTGCTGACAGACACATGATCTGCCTATCATCATGAGTAGCCTTGATTCAATCTCATAAAACTGTGGGTATCAGAACCTTGTGGAGGATGAAGAAATACATATAAACCGTATCTAGTTTTTACATGGTGATCTCTGGGAAGCCACAGTTATACTTTTGGTGTCATATTATTGTCAACTTAGTTGTTAGTGATTCACTGACAGGGACATATGTATATCAGGGTTGCAACTGAGTTTCACCCAAAACAACCGTGTGGGCCCAGTCTATTCTTTCATGCTCATCATGGGAGGGATCGGCTCCTCCAGAAGTCAGGAACTGCCCCCAGGCAGATAGCTGTGAACAGCTGCCTCAAGGGCAAGCCAAGTCAGAATAATGAAGCACTCGCAAAGGTCAGTATTTAACAGAGACTCTTTGATGTAGGCAGACAGGAGACAGGGTGGAATAGAGTATACCAGGAGAGGACTTTCTGGTAAGAGAGAGGCTCTATTATTTTGTGATTTCCTAAGGCTGTGTCCCCTCCCCACTTTTTACAAACACAAGTTTTCTGTGAACAGAGGTGTATATGGCATCACCAGTCCTAAGACTGAAAGAGCATATATAATTGGACCCCTTGCATTAGCCTACACGGGAAAACATCTGAGGTACACGATTGCCTATTTATGGGGTGAGACCACCCCCTCACTGTTGAATCATCTTCAGACTACTGAAGAAGGGTCACACCTGGGACCATGTTTGGAACTCCCCTCCCATATAGGTAAAGACAAAGCTTTTCAAGAAAAGGGCACACCTTTGTCTTAACCATCCCAGAAGTAGATTTGGGAAGACCTCTTAGCTGGACAAGGCAAACTGCAAGTTGAGGCCACTGGTGCCCAGGAAGCTGCTCCATAGTGGTGTCAGACCCTGCAAGTGCTTTCTTAAAACTTTCTTGGCTTGTAAGTGCAGGTCAAGGTGTTACCATGCCCCTGGAGAGCCTGTACATGGTCCCTCCAGCAACCAAAAGTCAAGTAAAAGCTATAGAACCGAACGGCATTGATGGACTATCTTCACCTGAATTCACAGTCTTCATGGCTGTAATTCATTGAGAACAACCAACTTGAAACATCTTGATGCTGTATTCGACCCATTGTGAACCACCTGGAAGTCTGGGTCAATTATGCTGAACCCCAAGAAGTAGCATTAAAGGAATTTGAAGTGGTTCTGTCCTTATGGGCTGCCTTAATGTGCCATAGTGACAGTAAGATAGTATTTTCTACCTTTTTTAAAGACAACTTCAGTGAACTTGACTTTGCTAATGAAATTATTGCCTGTGCACTTCTGTCTTCAGACCCAGAGATAGTGCCCCATTCCATTACAATGTCTGGATATTCTGTGACTTCTCATACATGCATAGTTTCTAGGGTTTTTGATTAGTGCCTTTTTATTTAGTTTCGTTAACGTAGCCTATTTTTATAGAACCTTGGTTGGACACTCTTTATTTTGGTACCACAGTACTATTGTTGTTTGGTCTGCTTCTGTGCTAGTTCACATCCCTACTTAAGCCTATGGCCGGTTTTCGACCCACGCTACCTTAAAGCGGCGAATGGGGTATACATGTCACGCTGTAACTCAAACACCCTTAAGCTTTGGATCACTGCTGGTTTAGTATTGTCTGGAGATGAGTATACGTTTTAATCAGTACTCATCCCTGTACTTCTGCAGAGCCCTATTCATGTTGTTGCACTTAGGCTTAATTTCCCAGAAGACAGCTGTGTTAACCTTCCGGCTACATCCACCTGTTTTAATCCCTGCCACAGTGATGCGCAAAGGCAGCAGGTGAGGCATTCTAACCACCGCACAATAGCTCAGATCGCAGTGGGGTCATGCGTGTACCCGAAACCAAGCATCAATATTTATTTGTTGGATTAAGTCATCCAAGTAAGGGTGACTTAATCTTTCATTAGAAGTTGAAGAAATGAGTACAAGTGTATTGGGAAATATGAGTGGCGTTAACTGAAATCACCAATAATGTACTTGAATTTCTGACAAAGATTACAAACTTGACCCTGCAAATAAAACCTAACTAACTGCTGGCAGTTCTTATTACATTGAACTATTCTATGCAAATACGACTCATAATCTGTGTCAGATTTAGGGCCTAATTCATGGAACGTTTAGCGTGATGCAAAGTGATCTTTGCCAACAAACACGTTGAACCGGGCCTGATTCACAGAGTGGTGCAAAGTGTATTTTTGTAGTGCAAAGTGGGGACTTTCCTGCCTTAAATACAGAAAATCAGTGTATCAGTGTGTACAAGAATAAAACGGATCTTGTCACAGGCTTCTGGGAAAGCCTCATATCTATTGAATTTGACAAAGAAAGAAACCTCTCCTGAACGAGTGCACCGCTCCTCTTTTTCAAAATAATAAAGCCGTGCAAATGATAGTTGAGTAAGTGTGCGCTATGTGCGTGTAACCTGAATTGTCTCTGAGTACCTCATAAATAGTCATTGGGCCTCATTACGAGATTGGCATTAACCTGTCGGTGCGAATGGGGGGTTGCCACCAACCCCGCAACAATGATTTTCGGCACCTGACTTCCCGGTGCCACCGTGACATTTCAAGTCCCGGTGGCAGGGGAAGTCAGGCGCAGGATTTTGTAACTCCCCATTCCCATAGAGTCCGACAGGACTCTATGGGAGTGGGGGGACAGAAGCACTGAAATTGCTTCCATGAAGAATGTGCCTACCAGGGCCACAGCACCCGGCAGGGTCAGAGCTGTCGGGTGCAGCGGCCCCAGCAGGCAGACTCGTAGTGTGGCGATCCGGTAAGAAGGGTGCCGCTAAGCTTACTGGCACCCTTATTTCCGGACCGCCACACTTGTAACAAGGCCCATTGTATCCACTTTGGAAGTATGAAATCCTCAATCACCACTGCTCAGATTCTACCCTCCGACCTGTGCCATATACCCAGATAGCTGCAATAGTCACTTTAGCTGACGTTACAAATTGTGATGTGGACATTACAAATACTAATCTCAACTTTACGAACCTCGCAAACGCTGTTCACACCCAGTAGTGGGTGCATCCACTGCTTATTCCTCCTAGCTATACCTTACAAATGGTTTTCTCTGTAAATACTTAGATAATTTCTATGACCTTCTGGTGAAGCTTGTGACTAGGCTTGTTACAATTACATTAAACTTTTTCCAAGATTGAGTGATACTTACAAAGGAAATAACCCAAACACGAGGAAGCCCATTTCCCAGCAATGGCCTAATGCCAGAATAACATCCTTTTTGCTTCCAAGCGGGAAAACGTACACGCTCCTAATGATTTGATCCTTTTGATCTTCTGTGCCAGTGTGAAGGCAGGTTTATTGATAATTTTCTAATAAGCTCGTTGATGACTGTATTGGAGGGAGGGGCCGCTTTTCCGCCCATCAGTCTTGTGTGCACATATTTAACATGTGTCTCTTACACTGGACAGTCCCACTCTGCTGGGAATTTTAGTCATGTGGATACTGATGTCATCACTGATGCCTTTCACATCTCCAGGTGGTGCGTAATTTCCTAGGAAAGGCAATCATCTTCCATTCCAACTGAACGTTCTGCCGGTTTGAGGCACACTGGGCCAAATCCTAGATACAAATGTTGCTGCAAGCGAGGGGATGCACTTTCGACCTCTCTTCACTGGGGTCCACAAAACATCAAAGGGTAACTGCATGTGCACATAACAGGTGTACACGTGCAGATGCACGTTTTCCACACAATTGCAAAATAAGGGGTCAGAAATGATCCTCAAATGCATTGCACATCACCCTGCACCTGTTCCTATATGTAGAGGTGAATGTTTTGCTTTCTGTGTATTTTTCCAGCATGTGAATGTGTGGAACAACTTCTTATTTTCCTAAGTAAACAATAATATCTGAAGTTTTGTTTGAACATAACCACATATGACAAGCAAAGAGTATGCACCACCCAAAGAATATATATACGTATGCATGGATCACACACACTCAATATGCAATATGCACTTACAAACATCAATGCAGCATCAGCATGTACATTACATTTATAATACTTGTAAAAGAGCACTAAAAACATTCACTGCACACATGCACAATCTGGCCTGTAACAATCATATGAAGACCAAGACGCAATAGAGGCATGACTATGCTAGGGAATTAACATAATCAGATGCACACAATATGCATATGTAGCTACATACACACATCACTACCTATACACACGGAATGCCAACATGATGGTAGAAACACTTGGTGCAAAAGTAACAAAATCAAGAGACTACAGGCTTCGTAAAGGCCAACTTTATGATTCCAATACTCACTGTATATTAACTAGTTCACAAATATAAAGTCACTCTTACTAAAAATGTAATCTTCACTCACAGTTTCCCACTACCTTACAACACTTGCTATAAATATGAGGGAGCTCTTGCCCATGGTGTAGTTAAATTCATCTTGTGAGGTCTTGTGAGGCAGACCTGAGTGGTGAACACGTCTGCCTGCTTTACCGAGTGTATACTGAGCTAATTGGCTTTGGAAAGTTGGAGACCAATGACAAAAGAAGTGGATGAGTGGGCTTGAAGCAGTAAATGGCTGAATGTGCAGAGTTTCTTATTTGACTTCCACTGCGTCTGGTCTTGCTGAAGGAGCAGCATTGGGGTGAGTACAAGTGCAGACTGATAGGTAGAGTTTCATCTAGAGAAATGTGGTTTCAGGTGGTCGCCACCTCCATACTAACAAGAAAGATGGAGTTGTGTGGTTGGACAGAGTTAGAGTGATAATCCTTTGGATATCACTGATGAAAGTACGCTTACAAAAGCACCTTGTGGAATGTACTGTCAATGTGGGCTGGGCATAGTATCCTAGTTACCATTCAAAACGGATACTTTCAGTGGTGCTATATTGCACTAACTTATAATGTGACTATATGGGTGGAAGTATAAGTTGTGAATAACATAAAAATGTATAGTGCATTTGGATTCTTGGTCATTGTATTTGAAAGGGATGACTAACCACCTGCAGCATTACTGGACAATGGTGTATAATTGAAATCCAAAGAATGGAATAATGTGTTAAGCAAGTTCAAAATACCATTCAAAGGGTTGAAAGATTAACCTTGTTTGTGAAACAAGATTCAATAGTGATGTCTATGTTATTAGGATACAAGTGGAAAGACGAGTAATGGAGGTAGCTGTGGTAGCACATATTGTAACAGGAGAAAACCAAATGCCAATACCAAATTTCACTTGCTAATTCTACATATCTGGAAATACCTGAGCAAACCTATATACTGAGCACCATTCTAGCACTTATTCTTTGCTAATCCCAAATATCTGGTAATATTTTTAGTAAAACTACATATCGGGAAATCCATTTATCAGAATTACCGACCGAGGACATCTCTAGCACCTATACAGTAATGACAAGAGTTTGGAGCAGAATCTGCCTGTCACCACCTTTAGTGCTCGCCAAAGCAATTTGACCCAAAAAGACACAAGGAGGACCTTACTCTAACAGCAGAACCCAAAGTGAGATACCACCCCATCGACAGGCACTAGACAGACTGACACTCAAACACACCATGATGCTAACTCTTTCCTCTGCACCAACAAACAATAGAAGGTAGCCACACCCCACAAGTGATTCGTCCTAGCTGCACACATACTTATACACCTCCACATTCACCTCAACTGTCTTTAGAACGCAGCTATACCCCTTGAAATCGGCCTAGCTGCAAGCATAGTCACATCCACAAACTCCAGCGCCGCCAGAATGCAGATTCTCAAGTTCATTGGTCTTGCTCCACACATTCTACTAATATCACACAACCACTGCACCACACCTAGCACTAGTATGCAGCTACACACCACTTACTCCACACTGGCTGCACAAATACTGAGTGCACCAATCATGTTTTACTACATTACTCTCTCCATTGACCTGGACTGCAGTCCCCGAGGGCATTCAACTCACAGTTTTTTGAAATCATAACAATGGTGAAAGGCCCAATAACATAACAAAACATGTCTCACAATGGAACAAGGTGCAAATATTCACCTGGAATGAATAAGAGGAAAACATAAGAGAGGGGCAAAATGTAACACATGTATACATGACAAGGGAAGGCATTAAAAACTGGGAAGTTATGTGTCAGAGTAAGTTATGATGGAAATGTTCAGAAAAGAGGTCTTTTCATCTCCCATTAAAGTTGTAGAAAGTTACCAACAGTCTGTAAAATCATCAGATGGGCATGTATGGAATACCAATAGATTGTGTAAATGTGGTGAGAGTGCAAGGTCTTGCACAAGAAGAACATGTAGAAAGTAATGTACAGAATAGAAGACCATAAAGGGAGAGGTGGAAACCCTCCTACGAGCAGGATCATTTTTTTTATTATTTATTTATTTATTTATATCGCGCCGCAGCCCGCAGGCATCAGGGCGCCACCACAAGACGAAAGACATTTTGCAGCTAACACGAGACAAAATGTACTACATTTTCTGTTTCTGGGCTATTGTAGAAAGGAGCTCTATTTGAAAAGGTGTATTTTCTGTTTTTTCCTAAAGCTATTATAGTTTCTTTCCAGCTTTAGCTCGATCGGAAGGCTGTTTCAATTTTGGGCTACTTTTACAGCTGCCCAAGCCTTTTACATGCTTAAAAGCTGGACATTTGATTAGCGTCTGTGTTTCAGATCTCAATGATCTTGGGGGAACATATTGACTGATTCTCTCTTTAAGATAAACCGGAGCCTGTCCAAACAGACGTCTGTGAGCAATTGTTAAGCTCTTAAAATAAATCCTCTCCTTAACAGCCAGCCAGTGGAGATTCATTCTGGATGTAGGTCTGTGGGAAAGAGGTGTGGCATGTAGCATGGAACCCTGCCTAGATGTAGGACTTTAGAATCATGGGAAGGTGATTGCAAGTGAGGGGATCATTGAGGAGGCTGGAGAAGGCAGCTCGCGTAGTCATGACCCATCTATTTCTTTATATGTAATAAGAAATACACATAGAAAAGTCCACTGTGCAGCATGGGCAATAATCAATATGCAGCTAATAATTTTCCAAATACTGCTGCCATCCTAGGGATTCGTTGAAAAGTGATATTCATGATCACCTATGTCTGTACACCTTCACTGCCATGAAAACAATTTATTTTCGTTAAACCTGCTTGAAATAATCCAAGGGACAGATAAGGGAGCATGGATGAAGGTTTCAGATCAATTCCCCGTCAGTTAGCAGGGAAAGAGTCAGTATGACAATGGCTCACTGGCTGCAATGGATGTGTGATCGTTCACTTATCGTATTCAGTGGGAGATCTGCAACTGCCGAAATCTGTCTAAAACAGTTAAAGAGGCCATTGACAACAGGTTCAGGTGTGGGCATGCTGAGTGTTTGTTTGGGTATGGTGGGTACTCACTTCAGCTGCCCCCTGTTATAGCAGAACCACTTCTCGAACAGTCAAACAATCCATGGTAGCCGTTAAGGCTGAAAATCCAGCCAGGTAACCATACAAGGTACTTGCTTTATTTTAGAAGTTCAGCCTTTTCTTGCAGTAAGTAGTTCAGCTACGGGTCAGAGGGTTCATGGAGTGTATCCGACAAACTTCACTAAAGCTAAACTTCACATCCTCCAACTGCCACTGGTGGAACATTCACACCACATACATTCCATAATTGGACCCCTTGCATTAGCCTAGAAGGGAAACAATCTGAGGTACAAGATTACCTATTTATGGGGTGAGACCACCCCCTCACTGCTGAAACATCTTCAGACTACTGAAAAAGGATTACACCTGGGACCATGTTTGGAAGTCCTCTCTCATAGAGGTGAAGAAAAGCTTTCCAACAAAAGGGCACACCTTTGCCTTAACCATCCCAGAGGACCATTTGAGGAAGCTGCTGACTAGTGGTGGAAGACCCTGCAAGTGCTTTCCTAAAACTTTCTTGGCTTGTAAGTGCAGGTCAAGGTGTTACCGTGCCCCTAGAGAGCCTGTGCATCATCTCTCCAGCAACCAAAAGTCAAGTAAAAGCTTTGGACCCTATTTGTTCACTTCAATCCATTTTCAGGCTGGTCAGCCATTTCAAGATGCTTATCGAGCCTCTGCAAGTACTCAAGCTGCCTTTGACACTTTCTCTTTTTTTATCCTATTTTGAGCCTTCTATCCTCTGAATTGACAGATCAGCTGCCTGTACTCGAGCTGTTTTTTAGCTGATCACCACCGAGGAACCACATTGCATCTTTGGACATTCTGAAGACGACTTAACCAATTTAAGACAGCGACTCAACCTGTTCTTCACCTTATGCAAGACTATCACTGCTATAGAACCGAACGGCATTGATGCACTATCTTCAGCTGAATTGACAGTCTCCATGGCTGTAATTCATTGAGAACAACCAACTTGAAACATCTTGATGCTGTATTCGACCCATTGTGAACCACCTGGAAGTCTGGGTCAATTATGTTGAACGCCAGCAAGAAGCATTGAAGGAATTTGAAGTGGTTATGTCCCCGTGGGCTGCCTTAAAGTGCCCTAGTGACAGTAAGACACTATTGTCTACCTTTTGTAAAGACACCTTCAGTGAACTTGACTTTGCTTCTGAAATTATTGCCTGTGCACTTCTGTCTTCAGACCCAGAGAGACTTTGCACTGCAAAAATTCTCTTTACAACTCTCTGTGAATCAGACCCAGTTTGTTTGTTAGCAGTGCACTTTGCACCACGCTAGACGTCCCCTGAATTAGGCTCCAGTGTTTTGATTAAATGCTTTCCAAGTGACAGACCGTTCTTGTAAATAGTTCATTTCAGGAACTGTGGCAAAGTTTTGTTTTCTGGGACCCTAAAGATTGCTTCCAAGTTCCAATACCATTCAAGTGTTTCACAAAATGTCAGCAGAATTGGTGAAGTTTTCCAGATTCAGAATACCATTACATGTAGGTCGTTAACATTTTGCAGAAGGAACTTCACACAGGCCTGGGCCTACTCTATGAAAGTCAAAAATTCAGAATAGAAGCCTGGGTGCCTCCTTCAGATTTCCAGCTTGTCAGATCTGTAGAAACATTTCTCTTCGGAAGCCCTACTTTACTTACCGTTAATTTTGCCCTTTTGCATTGTTTCTGCCCAAAATGGCACTGTCCTGCCTTAAATACAGAAAATCAGTTTTTCAGCGTGTACAAGAATCAAACTGATAGTGTCACAGGCTTCTGGGAAAACCTCATATCTATTGAATTTGACGAAGAAAGTAACCTCTCCTGAACAAGTGCATGTCTCCTCCTTTTCAAGAAAATAAAGCCTGTGCAAGTGATAGTGGAGTAAGTGTTCGCTATATGCGTGTAACCTGGATTGTCTCTGAGTACCTCATAAATAGTAATTGGGCCTCATTACGATGGTTGCCATTAACCCGCCGGTGTGACCGGCGTGTTGCCACTAACCCCGTAATACTTAATCCAGTGCCTGACTTCCTGGTGCCACCGGGATATTACAAGTCCCGGCGACGCGAGAAGTCAGGTGCCGAATTTTGTAACTGCCCATTCCCATAGAGCCCCATAGGACATAGGAGTGGAGAGACGGAAGGGTTGGCACCGTTACTAACGATGCCAGCGCTTCTGTGGAGAATCTGCTTACCTGGGCCGCTGTGCCCGGCAGGGTCATACCTGTCAGGGGCAGCGGCCCTGGCAGGCAGACTCGTAGTGTGGCAGCCCGGTAAGCTTACTAGCACCCTTGTTTCCGGACCACCACACTTGTAATGAGGCCTATTGTATCCACTTTGGAAGTATGAAATCCTCAATCACCACTTCTCAGATTCTACCCTCCGACCTGTGCCATATAACCAGATAGCTGCAATAGTCACTTTAGCTGACATTACAAATTGTGATGTGGACATTACAAATACTAATCTCAACTTTACGAACCTCGCAAACGCTGTTCACACCCAGTAGTGGGTGCAACCACTGCTTATTCCTCCCAGCTATACCTTACAAATGGTTTTCTCGGTAAATAATTAGATAATTTCTATGACCTTCTGGTGAAGCTTGTGACTAGGCTTGTTAGAATTACATTAAGCTTTTTCCAAGATTGAGTGATACTTACAAAGGAAATAACCCAAACACGAGGAAGCCCATTTCCCAGCAATGGCCTAATGCCAGAATAACATCCTTTTTGCTTCCAAGCGGGAAAACTTACACGCTCCTAATGATTTGATCCTTTTGATCTTCTGTGCCAGTGTGAAGGCAGGTTTATTGATAATTTTCTAATAAGCTCGTTGATGTCTGTATTGGAGGGAGGGGCCGCTTTTCCGCCCATCAGTCTTGTGTGCACATATTTAACATGTGTGTCTTACACTGGACAGTCCCACTCTGCTGGGAATTTTAGTCATGTGGATACTGATGTCATCACTGATGCCTTTCACATCTCCAGGTGGTGCGTAATTTCCTAGGAAAGGCAATCATCTTCCATTACAACTGAACGTTCTGCCGGTTTGAGGCACACTGGGCCAAATCCTAGATACAAATGTTGCTGCAAGCGAGGGGATGCACTTTCGACCTCTCTTCACTGGGGTCCACAAAACATCAAAGGGTAACTGCATGTGCACATAACAGGTGTACACGTGCAGATGCACGTTTTCCACACAATTGCAAAATAGAAATGATCCTCAAATGCATTTCACATCACCCTGCACCTGTTCCTTATATGCAGAGGTGAATGTTTTGCTTTCTGTGTATTTTTGCAGCATTTGAATGTGTGGAACAACTTCTTATTTTCCTAAGTAAATTGTCATGTAATTTTACAGTGTTGCTGTGACATTGTCATTTGTCTATCAATCTATCTATTGCTCTATCTATCATCTATTCTCTCTCATGCTGTCTCCCTTACTGTATGCTTGTCGAAACCTGCCAGTCATCATGTTCACTTTACTGCATCTGACCATTTCACTTTTAATGTTATGTTATGTTATGTTATTAAAATGTATAAAGCGTACTTTCACCCGAAGGCATCATGTGGCTCACCTATCAGATAGGAAATCAGAAACGCAAGAGGTTTCTAAGTAAAAAGAAAGTTTTTTAGAGCCCGGTGGAAGGGCACATGGTTAAACGTAGCTTGCAGGGACAGGGGGAGAGAATTCCAGACCTTAGTTGCCGCCACAGAGAAGGCACGACCATCCATATGGGAAAGTCTCACCCGAGGTATTTGAATCATCAAGGATGATTGAGAGCAAAGAGCTCTAGAAGGCGCATACAAAGGGAACTTGGCTTGAAGATAGACAACATCAAGTTTATAAAATGCTCTGTGAACGTTTCACAGTGACTTGAACAGCACTCGCTTCTCAACGGGGAGCCAGTGAAGCTGATGAAGAAGAGGTTACATATGGGCACCAAAGTAAGGTCGAAGTACTGCTCGGGTCACAGCATTTTGCAGTAGCTGCAAACGGTGCCAAAGGTATGCCGGTTGAGCGAGATAGAGAGCATTACAGTAATCAATACTGCTTAGCACCAGAGCGGCCACCACATGAGCATGAAATTTAAAGTGGAGCAAGGGTAGGACTTTGCGAAGAATTCTGAGCTTGACATGTCCAACTTGGCAGACTGAAGAGATCTGATCATGCATCGATAGGAAGGAAGATAGTTTAATCCCCAGGTCTCTAACAGAGACAATGGGAGAGGGAAAAAAGGGCCACGGAAGGGGGGCCAGAAGTCGGGGGTCAAGAAGGACAGAGGACAGCAGGAACCAAAGACCAACACCTCAGTCTTCCCACCATTCAGCTTCAGCCAGTTTTCGGCCATCCACCCACCAACCTCCTCGAGGCACCCCTAAGCCGCGCAGCAGTATCCGGTCTGGCAAGATCCAGACAAAGAATAATCTGTGTGTCATCGGCATAAGAGTAGCACATGAAGCCATGGGAGTGGATAAGGCAGAGAAGTGGCTGAATATAAAGGATGAAGAGAGTGGGAGAAAGTGCAGAGCCCTGAGGGACTCCACAAGACTGTGGAACAGACTTAGAACAAAAAGGAGAAAGATAGATAGAGTGAGAACGATCAGACAAAAAGGCAGTGAACCATGCAAGAACCAACCTGTCCTGAAACACCTGAAGAAGACAGCCGGGCAATCAGGGTGTGTGGTCTACGGTGTCAAATGCGGCCGACAAGTCTAATAGAAACAGCGCCCCACCCTGATATACCAGACAAGTACGGTCATCGACCACGGACACTAAGACCAACTCAGTCCCCATACCAGGCCAGAAACCCGACTGGAAGGTGTCAAAGAATTTGGATGATTCAATAAAGGAACCAAGCAAGGGAGAAACCAAAGACTCAAGCAGCTTCATAAAGAATGATAGAAGAAAAGTAGGACAGTAATTTGATAAAGTAGAGGGGTCAAGAGAGGGTTTCTTAAGCAGGGGTATTACCAAACCATGTTTCAGGAATTTGACCAAAGGAGAGGTATATATTAATTACCATTGTAATCCATGATATAATCTCTGCAGGGATCTCCTTAAGTAGAGAAAGAGGAATAGATGTAGATTTCCATTTATGAATATCAGTCAGAACATCGTCATCAGCGAAAATGGGGTAAGTAGACCAGTTTGCTTTGGACAGAGTGCCCAAAGGGAGATGAGTAGAAAGTGAAGAAAGTGAAGGGGGGACAGGCAGAAGCAATTTTACGATGGGTGGTAACAATTTTATCAAAGAAGAACTCCGAGAGGGATTCGCAAAACACCTGAGAGGGTACGATCCCAGAGTTGACCATGGTAGGAGAGGACAGAGAATGTACCAAGTCAAATAGTGCTTTAGGTTGATTGATTGCAGTTTCAACCTTAGCACTAAAAAAGGATTGTTTAGCAAGGAGGATTGCCTTCTAGTGGGTAGATGTGGCTTTGCAGGATTTCATTTCAACTGCAACAAAGTAGCCAACTCTCCACTTCCTTTTAGCCAGCCGGCACAGTCATTTGTACAACTTCAATTCATCAGAGAACCAGGGCGTAGAGTGGCGGTTTTTCTTTTTGCAAAGTTTAAGAGGGGAAACGGAGTCAGCTACACTACTAAAGACTGACGACAAGGTTGCCAGAGAGCAGAGAATAGTGTCATCACAATGAAAGGCAATGCGAGCCGCAAGATCTAACCGTGGAACACAATGCCAGCACCGTTTCAGAATATCCTGTCTCCGAGCAGGGAGAATAGTCTCCGAGAGTGGAATGGAGAAAGGCACAACATAATGGTCGGACCAGATAACTGGGAAAGAGGGGCAATAGACAAAAGAATCCCAAGGGCAAAAACAAGATGAAGAGTGTTACCCATATACACACACTGTGTTGCCCCCTCACACACAGCCCCACCGCAAATACTTGATCAGAATGCACATAGACATTATGCACATACAATCTGCTGATAATATGCATATACAGACTTAGCAGGTAATACACATATACAACACATTCAGAATGCATGAAAACGCGGATAATAAACTCAGAATACACATACACACACACACACACACACACATACACATATACACACATCTAACACATGCAGAACATTCTCGGGGTACACAGAACACAGCACCCAGGAGAATGTAACATACATATGCACAGACAACATGCAATACAAAATTACCTTATGTGCAGAGCACATTAAGCAGGGGCCACATGCACACAACATGCAGTATGCAAAGGACATATACTCTGTGTACATTAAAACACATAGGCATACACAGCATTCTAAATGCACAGACAGCACATGTGATGTGCACCCAGCCATGTGCCATGCACATAGAAAATACAATATGTACATAACATTCACACAGACACACAACATGCTATACACATTTACATCAGGGTCATGTAAGCAATACTAATATCTGAGGTTTTGTTTGAACATAACCACACATGACAAGCAAAGAGTATGCAACACCAAGCAATATACATGTATGTATGGATCACACACACTGAATTTGCAATATGCACTCACAAACATCAATGCAGCATTAGCATGTTCATCACACTTATAATACTTGTAAAAGAGCACTGAAAACATGCACTGCACACATGCACAATCTGGCATGTAACAATCATCTGAAGACCAATGGGCAATGTATTTAATTTATTTATTTGTATTTATTTTATTTATATAGCGCACAAAACCCAGAGGTATCTAGGCACTTATGCTTAAGAGATTGGTTACAGTTAGAGTGCTTCGGGTTACAGAAAGGAAGTGCAAGAGGTGATTACATCAACGAGGAGCGCACAGAAGTAATACATCACACGCAAAGTGCAGAAAAAGAGTTCAGATGTGCAGATGCATGATACCTAACCCCATGTGGCAGGGCGGCAGCAAGAGACAAATGCAGGAGTCAATTAGGCGGCAGATACATGGTGCCTAACCCCGTGTTTCAGGTCAGCGGCAGCATACAAATGCAAAAGTCAATTAGGCAGCAGATACATGGTGTCTAACCCCGTGTTGCAGGGCGGCAGAAGCATACAAATGCAAAAATCAATTAGGCGGCAGATACATGGTGCCTAACCCCATGTTGCAGGGCAGCAGCAGCATACAAATGCAAAAGTCAATTAGGTGGTAGATACATGTTCCTGACCCCATGTTGCAGGGTGGCAACAGTTGATTAGGAGGGCACTATCAGGTTTGGAGGAATGGGATAAGGGGAGGGGGGAGGGGTGAGGACATCAAGGGTCAAAGTGGGGTGGGGGCACACAGGCATCACAGGTGACCGGGGGGCTGGGGGGTGCACACATGCATCACAGGTGACCAGGGGGCCTGGGGGGCACACACAGGCATTACAGGTGACCAGTGGGGTGGGAGTGCACACAGGCATCATGGGCAACCAGGGAGGGTGGGGGGCACACACAGGCACCACAGGAGACCAGGGGGTGGGGGGGCACACAGGCATCACAGGTGACCAGGGGAGGTGTGGGGAGCACACATGGGCACCACAGGCAACTGGAGGGCAGACACAGGCATCACAGGGGGGTGGGTGGCACACAGGCATCCCAGGCAACCGGGGGGGGGGGGTAGTGGGAACACACAGGCATCACAGGTGAGCAGGGGGGAGTGGGGGGCAGACACAGGCATCACAGGTGACCAGTGGGGTGGGGGGGCACACACACAGGCATCACAGGTTACCAGGGGGGTTGGGAGCACACACAGGCATCACAGGTGACCAGGGGGCATAGGGGGCACACACAGACATCACAGGCGACCAGGGGGGGTCACACAGGCATCACAGGCGACTGAGGGTTTGGGGGGCACACACAGGCATCACAGGTGACCAGGTGGGGTGAGGGCACACACAGGTATCACAGGTGACAAGGGAGTGGGGGAGCACCCAGGCAACACAGGCAACCAGGGGAGGCATCACATGTGACTGGGGTGCACACATGGGCATCACAGGTGACATGGGGCAGTGGGGGGCACACACGGACATCACAGGTGAACAGAGGGGTGTGGAGGGCACACACAGGCATCCCAGGTCAACAGAGGGGTGTGGGGGGCACACACAGGCATCACAGGCGACCAGCGGGGTGTGGGGGGCAGACACAGGCATCACAGGTGACCAGGGGGTGGGGGCACACACACACACAGGCATCACAGGTTACCGGGGGGGGTTGGGAGCACACACAGGCATCACAGTTTACCAGGGGGGCTTGGGAGCACACACAAGCATCACAGGCGACCAGGGTGGGGGGGGGGGTCACACAGGCATCACAGGCGACTGAGGGTTTGGGGGAGCACACACAGGCATCACAGGTGACCAGGTGGGGTGAGGGCACACACAGGAATCACAGGTGACAAGGGGTTGGGGGAGCAGACAGGCAACACAGGCAACCAGGGGAGGCATCACAGGTGACGGGGGTGCACACATGGGCATCACAGGTGACCAGGGGCAGTGGGGGGCACACACGGACATCACAGGCGACCAGGGGGGTAGCATACCTGTAGCGGACAGGGAACGGACAGGGGCAT
The DNA here is from genome assembly GCF_040938575.1 of Ambystoma mexicanum. Lineage (NCBI taxonomy): Eukaryota > Metazoa > Chordata > Amphibia > Caudata > Ambystomatidae > Ambystoma > Ambystoma mexicanum. The sequence continues at coordinate 238,287,005 of NC_090939.1, read as the reverse complement.
TAGGAGTGGGCCTTTGGTGAGGGGGCCGGCTAAAGCCTGCCAGTCCCCGATTGATAGTAAAGGGCACTCCAGCAGCCAATGGGGCAGCATGTCACAGCAAGGCAAAAAACAAAACTAACTTTAGCAAGTACAAATGGTGGCGGCCATCTTAAAGGTGCTGCAGGGGCTCAGAACAATGCAGCCAGCTGATCAGGGCAATGTAGGGAAACATAGTGCAATAGAGGCATGCACTATGTTAGGAATTAACATAATCAAAAGCACACAATATGCATATGTATCTACATGCACACATTGCTACTCATACACAAGGAATGCTAACATTATGGTAGAAACACTTGGTGCAAAATTAACAAAATGAAGAGACTACAGGCTTCGTGAATGCCGACTTTAATATTCCAATACTTACTGTATATTAACTAATTGACAAATACAAAGTCACTCTTACTAAAAATGTAAGCTTCACTCACACTTTACCACTACCTTACAACACTTGCTATGAATATGAGAGATCTCTTGCCCATGGTATAGTTAAATGCATCTTGTGAGGTCTTGTGAGGCAGACCTGAGTGGTGAACACTCCTGCCTGCTTTATGAAGTGGATACTGAGGTAAATGGCTTTGGAAAGTTGGAGACCAATGACAAAAGAAGTGGATGGGTGGGGTTGAGGCAGTAATGGGCTGACTGTTCAGAGTTTCTTACTTGACTTCCACTGCGTCTGGTCTTGCTGAAGGAGCAACATTCGGTGAGTACAAGTGCAGACTGATAGGTAGAGTTCCATCTAGGGAGATGTGGTTTCAGGTGGTCGCCACCTCCAGACTAACAAGAAAGATGGAGTTGTGTGGTTGGACAGAGTTGTTAGAGTGATAATCCTTTGGATTTCACTGATGGATGTACGCTTATAAAAGCACCTTGTGGAATGTACTATCCAACGTGGGCTGGGCATAGATATCATAGTTACCATTCAAAATGAATGCTTTCAGTGGTGCTGTATTGCACTAATACAGAATGTGACTATATGGGTGGAAGTATAAGTTGTGAATAACATAAAAATGTATAGTACATTTGGATTCTTGGTGATTGTATTTGAAAGGGAGGAATACTCATCTGTAACATTACTGGACAATGGTGTACAATTGAAATACAAAGAATTGAGTAATTTGTTAAGCAAGTTCAAAATACCATTGAAAGGGTTGAAAGATTGACCTTTTTGTGAAAAAAGATGCAATACTGATGCCTATGTTATTAGGATACAGGCGGAAAGACTGGCAATGGAGGTAGCTGTGGTAGCGCATATTTTACCAGGAGAAAACCTAATGCCAATACAAATTGCGCATGCTAATCCTACACATCTGGAAACCCCTTAGCAGACCAATAAACTTAGCACTTATTCTTTGCTAATACCAAACATCAAGGGAATGTTTTTTGTAAAACTCCATATCGGGAAATCCATTTATCCGAATTACCAACCGAGGACATCTCTAGCACCTATACAGTAATGACAAGAGTTTGGGACAGATCTGCCTGTCGCCACCTTTAGTGCTCGCCAAAGCAATTTGACCCAACAAGACACAAGGAAAGACAAAAGCTGCAAATATTCACCTGGAATGAATAAGAGGAAACATAAGAGAGGGCAATATATAAGAACGGTATACATGACAAGGGAAGGGCATTAAAAACTGGGAAGTTATGTGTCAGAGTAAGATATAATAGAAATGTACAGAAAGGAGGTCTTTTCATCTCCCGTTAAAGTTGTACAAAGTTACCAACAGTCTGTAAAATCATCAGATGGGTATGTATGGAATACCAATAGATTGTGTAAATGTGGTGAGAGTGCAAGGTTTTTCACAAGAAGAACCTGTGGAAAGTAATGTACAGAATAGAAAAACATAAAGTGAGAGGTGGAGACCCTCCTACCGGAAGGATAATTTTTTATTATTTATTTATTAGTTTATATCTCGCCGCAGCCCGCAGGCGCCAGGCCACCACCACTAAGACGAAAGACATTTTACAGCTAACACGAGACACAATGTACTAAATTTTCTGTTTCTGGGCTTCTGCAGAAAGGAACTCTATTTGAAAAGGTGTGTTTTCAGTTTTTTTCCTAAAGCTATAATAGTTTCTTTCCAGCTTTAGCTCGATTGGAAGGCTGTTCCAATTTTGGGCCGCTTTTACAGGGAAGGAGCTGTCCAAACCTTTTACACGCTTAAAAGCTGGACATTTGATCAGTGTCTGTGTTAAAGATCTCAATGATCTTGGGGAAACATTTTGACTGATTCTCTCTTTAAGATAAACCGGAGCCTGTCCAACCTGGCATCTGTGAGCAAATGTCAAGCTCTTAAAATAAATCCTCTCCTTAACAGCCAGCCAGTGGAGATTCATTCTGGATGTAGGTGTGTGGGAAATATGTGTGGCATGTAGCATGGAACCCTGCCTAGATGTAAGACTTTAGAATCATGGGAAGGTGATTGCAAGTGAGGGGATCATTGAGGAGGCTGGAGAAGGCAGCTGGCGTAGTCATGACCCATCTATTTCTTCGTACGTAATAGGAAATACACATAGAAAAGTCCACTGTACAGCCTGGGCAGTAATCAATATGCAGCTAATCATTTTCCAAATACTGCTGCCATCCTAGGGATTCGTTGAAAAGTGATGTTCATGATCACCTATGTCTGTACACCTTCACTGCCATGAAAACAACTGTTTTTCATTAAACCTGCTTGAAATAATCCAAGCGACAGATAAGGGAGCATGGATGAAGGTTTCAGATCAATTCCCCGTCAATTAGCAGGGAAAGAGTCGGTATGACAATGGCTCACTGGCTGCAATGGATGTGTGATCGTTCACTTATCGTATTCAGTGGGAGATCTGCAACTGCCGAAATCTGTCTAAAACAGTTAAAGAGGCCGTTGACATCAGGTTCAAGTGTGGGCGTGCTGAGTGTTTGTTTGGGTGTGTTGGGCACTCAATTCAGCTGCCCCCTGTTATAGCAGAACCACTTCTCGAACAGTCAAACAATCCACAGTAGCCGTTAAGGCTGCAAATCCAGCCAGGTAACCACACAAGGTACTTGCTTTATTTTACAATGTCAGCCTTCTTATGTAGTAAGTAGTTCAGCTGCAGGTCTGAGGGTTCAGGGAGTGTATCTGGCAAACTTCACTAAAGCTAAACTTCACATCCTCCAACTGCCACTGGTGTAACATTCACACCAGATACATTCCAGACTACATCACTCACTCGCGCAACATTCCATGCAGCTTAAGAATATGATTACCACAACTACACCTGCCATATGCTATTTCAAGTTTCTTTGTTGTTGCCTGTATCATCACTACAATAGCTGTTCACTGGAACTGCATAGATTCTTGCCACAAAGGTACCAGGATTGTCAGGAATATGGGTGATTTTACCAAAGCACTGGTGCCTCTGAAGACTGGTGGGCGGAGGGGACATCCTGTTTCCGCGGACACTGAACTTAAAAATGGGCTTAATTACACGTCTGGTGTCCTGCAAAGAAGGGTGCTGGTAACAACGTACCTGCACCCTTTCCGGACCGCAAGACTAGGAGAATGTATGCAGTGGTTTTGAGGGAAGCACCAGCACCATTAGCAACAGTGCCGGTGCTTCCGTGTCCCCATTCCCATGGAGTCCTCTGCGACTCCACAGGAATGGGCCTTTATTGTTTCTGCCACCTGACATCCCAATGTGTAATATCCCAGTAGCACCGGGATATCAGGTGGCGGAAATGGTGTTACGAGGTCGACAAGAACCCTCCGGTAGCATCGGCGGGTTACCGCCGACCTCTTAATGAGGCCTATAATGTCTTTTATATGTTATCTCCCCTGATGACTTACTATTAGGAGAATACATACAAGGCATGTTGAGGGATGTTCGAGTGCCCTTGTGCACAAGCAGATCCTTTCCCTGCGGCTCTGCAGGCTTACAGCTGTGCGAGCTATTGCAATATAGTATCTCTAGGTTCAAATAATTTTTATTATACTCATATTTTTACAAAGTGATCGCTAAATTCTCTCAATGAGTGGTAGACTTTGGTCAGACTTCCATTTCCAATATGTATTAAACCTTCTTCTTGCAATGATACTTTGCCTTTGATCGGGTTTCATTTCCCAAAATGCACTAGCTTTGTTGCTATCCAGGATGGTTGGTCTTCACATTCATTTTGTTTTCACACATGTACTAGACTTATTTATCTTAATGTTAATTAGGCTTTGGAATCACATAGTTTCGTTTCCAGACATGCACTGGGCATTCATCTCTCAATGCTCATTAGACTTTGCAGACAGTTATGTTGATAAATGATTTTTAGATGCCACACATTCCATGCAGAATGCCTTCAAGAGCTTGCTATACATAATCAATGAACTGCATTCATCAGTGTAGCTGTGTTATTTTTGCATGATACCTATGTGGATGATTAAGGATACAATATCAATATATCATGAGTGGCTCATGATTTGAAAGAGGGTGGTTGGGATGGAGAGTATAGTGATAAATGAGTGTAGTGATTGGCTAGTTAGTTGTTGAGGATGTAGGCTGTGCTTATGGGCTGCAGTAAGCTTGAGTTTAGCCATCCTGATGGTTGAATCCCCAAGTCCATATCAGCCAGCCACTGTTTTTCATGACCCATACTCTCAATTAATTGATTGTTTGTATAGTTAAGATTTGGGAATTCTCAAAAGGGAAGGCAACTTTGTGATGGTGTAGCTAATTGCATACTGCGCCTGTTTCATCCATTTGACAATGTTTACAGGTGTTTTGGGTATTTTAAAGATGTGAAGTACAAGAACACAGTGCTAGCTGTACCAATCCACAAAAATCATGAACAATAGTTGACATTTATCTCCTGGTCATTAATTCAGACATTAGTTCTGCCCAGAGTTCATATCGGGCAACACTTGTTTTTGGTTTTTCACTTAAAGATCAACACCTGTCTTTTTAGTTGGAATATGACAGGAGAGGAGGGCACAATGCAACCCCAAAAAGGGGGAGGAGGGGCTTCAGCCTGCCATGGACAACCTGATTAACTGACAAGGGCTCCCTGGAACTGCCCTGCTCATTTGTTAGCCCTGCAGATGTGGCAGCGATTAACATACCAATAGAGGGTACTTCAAACAAGCCCACATTTGGCCTGGCTGCGGAGGATAACACAGGAGACAGGAACCCCAATAAACCTTTCTTAGGTAACTGTGTCAACCAGAAGCCAGCTCCCTCATCTCAGTATCAATGACAGTGAACTGACATGTCTGAGACTATTGTTGAAGTAGATAACACATGCTAAGGGTCCCCATTCATAGGATACAAGAATGTGGTTTGCAGAAGGCAGAGAGTCTGGTCTCTCGCATCTTGAAGGGAGATCTGCTGATTTAAAGAGGAACCACACAGGGAGAACCATTAACCCGGGAGACTCTTTGATCACAGCAGACAAGAAAGTGTGTTGAAACTAGTATCACAGGGGAGTGAGCCCAGAATTATTTCGGTTGAGAGAAGGGTTCAGCCATATTGGTTCTGGGACACCTCTTGTTCCTGTCGGACTCCCTTACCTTTTCCTGTTGCAAAGCACTCTGGTCATGACCTCACACATACAGAAAACTGTTGGTAGGTACCACAGGATTGGTTCACTAAGGTAGGTTCAGCCTACACCAATCATTGTGGCCTATTTGGCTTTATGAGAGAGCTGAAGCCCCTCTTTCAGGCAGATCATCTGAAGACTTCACTTGAAGAAGAAAGAAGAACTCATCCTTGAACCTTGGCTGAAGGTACAATCTGCCTTACAGCTTCCGCCACTGAAGGAAGTCCAGAAACATTCAAAGAGGGAAACAAGACCCCTCCCCTTAACTTCTCCCAGGAAACAGAGGGGAAGAAGAACTCAGAAGACCCTGCAGGTACTTAAAAACTGGTATCCAGCCAGCACCCATTGTGCCCTGCTAACTCTGCAGCAAGCTCCCTGGACAGGGAGTGCCCGAACGTCTCCGAACCCAAAACCAAGAACAAGGCAGCAGCCTGCAACACACTCCCTAGCTCTGTGTCATCCACCTTAAAGGACAAATCAAGCCCATTGGAGAGGAGAAGTGCAACAACAAACACCTGCGGCCGTCCACCTTAAAGGACATTCTCATGCTAATCGAGTTCATCGATCCGCAACTGCGTGTTGCGCTGCCCGCCGTCAAGCCTTCAGCTACCGCCATCAAGCCGCAGTCACTGAATGAACCCGAGATATCTCGACCAGCACTTCAGAACTGCCAGTCGTTACTGAGACAATGATTTCTTACCCTGAGTCATCTTGGAGGCCAGGCTGCAGCCGTTCGCAAAGCTTTGCTCAATGAACCGCCTTGCCGCATGATACCCCCCCACTGACTCCAGTCTCAAACTTTGTTGCAGAACCGTCAAAAGTACCCTGAAGCCAACTCCACTCTGTCGAGGACCAAGTACACCAACAGCAAGAGGAATATTTCGGTTCTGTCCCCCTGGTCCTTCTCAGAAGGCCCCCAGAGAGACTTTAAGACCCGTTCTCCCTTTCTGCGAAAGCAAAGAAGCCTTTTAAAAAACTGTTGTGTTTATTAACCATACCAACTACCATCCTGCCAGTATCCAGAGGGAATCCCTTTACCTTCTTAGAAAATGTCTGTTATTTGCATTTCCTTTACAGGGTGGGTTGCATTTATTAGTGTTATCAGATTGTCTCTTCTGATAATAATAAACTAGATATTTGTTTACAACCTTGACTGGGCACTTCTTTTATCCTTGGGTATAATTGTATTTTCGCTGTGTTGAAAATAACCAACGATCCATCACCTTTAGAGGAGATAATCCTGCTGTTCCGTCCACATTACCAAAATTGCTCAAGGAGGTTTATAATTTTAATTGTATGCTTGTTTAGTCCAATCTGTTTGGATGAATTCTGGTGTATTTGAGGTGTGGGACTGATTGTTGGTTTAGAAACTGATATTCACCCCTGGTCCACTGGTACCCCTGAATTTGATATGTCATATTGGTGCTTATGTGTTAGGGTATATTCATTATTATTAGCCCCAAAAATAGCAGTAACTAAGTATTGTTATTTACACACAGGGATAGCTTTTAGCCAGCATCCATAAGGAAATAACCCTCTAAAGAAAGCTGAACACCAAGGCAAGCTGAAACATGCTAGGAATTTGGGAGAAGTTTTTGAGTGAACAATGACGCTTCATGATAATTGTTTTCAAATTTGTAATTTTTAAAGAATGAATAAAGGTTTTCATAATTGACACACACACACACACATACATGGTAGTAGACAGCGTGTGAGTGTGATGAAATACAAAATGAATGTAGAATTGTCATCCACAGATTTATTTGATGTTTTACGAAACAAGTCCAATGCATGGGATAATATTGAAATGAAAGATGGGGTTACTGTCTATTGACTATTGTGTTTATGTACACACCTGGTAGAACCTCGCCATTAAATTCAATAAGCTAGTGCGAGTTCTGGGTGTCATGTCCAGACTTATCCTAGTGGTCATATTTTGTATGCCTTTTAATTAATGCCAAAATATAAGGAGCAACAAAGTAGACGAACCACCAACAGAAAACCCACAGTTCTCAAAGAAACTATAAAAAATATATCACATTTTATTAATTATCATAAAAAATCTGTAAAAAGTCAAAACATTATTAAAAAAAGACAAAGTGCTTGTGACATTAACAACCTTTACAATCTTAGTTTGCAATAATTCAGGACTGATGTTAAATTAACTTCGGTATCGTCCCCCTTTCAGTTAACAATAGCATATACAGGTGAGACAATAATCCCTCGCCGGGTTTCAATATATCAAAAGAACCAAACTAGTACAATTCATCACTAGTCTATTGCCTTGACATGTTTCAGTTCTACAGTTTTCATACAGAACTTTCTTCAGGAGGAAACAACTTGATAGTCACTTCAACCTTGACATCATTTTTAAAAACACTTAAATTGAGATGAGGTCTTGATACTGTCTTTCAAGTGTGGGTATACTGTTGATGAAAAAGTAAAAAAAAACAAAGAGCAAAATTAGCCCATTGTGTAAGTTTAAATTTAAATTTAAAAAGACAGTCTCATTCTGTCTAACAGGTAGCAGAAAGATAATTCTTTACCTCGAGTAACAGTGGTCAAGTCTTCAACATATGCTGGAATCAAAGATATTGCCAGTCCCGCCACGTCCCCAAATCAATTAGGAAGGGTAATCTGTAATAATACAGACATTTTATGTCAGACTTCTTGGAGAACCTAAATAACACATAGCCGCTGCTCGCACCTTTTTCAAATTCCGAATTTCAGAATCTGACCAATGTTTCGGGGATATAGCTTCTGATCCCTCCTGACACGTTTCACTCAACAAATTGTACAACTCATAGTAATTGCACCTCTGTTGGTTGACAGATAACTCATTTTAGCTTGTTTTTACCCCCAGGCCCCCCGGTCAGACCTAGGGCACCCTGGAGGTCAATAGATTTTTCACCAATAGGAAAGAAGCCCCCAATTTTCAACTTTCCAGGCATAGTTCACGTGGGGGCAAAAAACATATACATAATTTCCCCACACTTTGTCTGTTGATGGCAATAGTGCTTACCATTAAATTATTAACACTGCCTGTAAGTCTCTTTCCTGGACTCGGATGACATACGTGGAAACACCAGGCTTCAAACGAGCGTTACACCTCAGATTCCCAAAAACCGTAGGGAAACAGATCCAGAGGTCCATTTAATACCGCAAAACTTGATAACTAGGGTGCAAATTCAAAACGTCATTACTCGCACCATATCTCCCACTAGGTTAAACACCTTCGTTCGCAAAATTTATCAGGACAAAGGTCTTTGCGTGGATTAATCCTTTCTCGCCTAATGGCAGTGCTGTTCTGTGTCCCCGTCCAGCACTCTGCCCGACTTCCCGCTTGCACTTTCCGTGTGATGCTTCTGCGTTTGTAGCCGCACTTGCAGTCGCGGCCGCCATTTTACTGGAACTGATTTTTAAAGCTTCCGGACTGGCCAAGCTCCTTACAAGCAGTAGTCCCTTTTTACTGCTGTCTGCCTTCACGACCTACTCACAGCAGAGTGCAGTTGAGAAGTTCAGCACTACTAGTACTGTGTAACTACAGTTATTATTAGAGCTCCTAAAAATAGGGTGCCATAACATCTACAAACGGAATCACGCATAGGTGGAAACTGACAACATACTTTTATTGTAGATATAAACTAGATACCCAATTTGGGGCACATTAGTTCCAAGGTTTGTTATTCCAGGGTGAGCCGTGACTGAAGCCACAGTTCAAATCACACATTTCCCAAGGCTTTCGAGAGCAAGTTATTTAAGTTTATGCCATTCAATAGAGTCATTAAGACCCACACGGACTCTCAGCATTTTGTAAATAAGGTTTTGTTCTTTATGAATCAGGATTTTATTTTTCACCCCCGGATTATCACCTGTGATTACCAGAAGCACTGTCCATACAAAACGTTCCGCACCATGGTTTTTCTCTATAAAGTGCTTGACCATAGGTGCTTGCATCACCCTATTCCTCAGGCAACTCTTATGCTCCGTGATACGGATTTTGATCTTTCGATTAGTTTTGCCTATGTTGTGCAGACCACATGGACACGTGATCAAATACACTATATATTCCGTATTACAGTTTGAAAAATACTTCTGTGTCCATGGAACACTCGACCCTATGTCTACTTCTTTACTTTTTTTAGTTAACTTGTAGGTGGACCACTTCCCACATTGGTAGTGGCCTACAACTAGGGGTAAATCCCATTGACTTGGAATGTTCATCATTGGTACTGTGGGCACTCAATACCAACTGGAGCTCACACAGTTACCTATTGACATTGATTTAGTATAGGCAAAAAGAGGCAATTTGGGATTTGCTTTAGTGGTCCTGAGCAATTTCCATTGTTTGGAAATAATATTCCGAATGTCCAAACTGAGTGAAGGTATTCACGCACACCATTTTTTCCTCCATCTGTTTTTTAGGTTAAGATTTCTAATAGGGCTTCTCTGTTATTATTAAAGGCGCGTTTTGACACCCGTTTTATACATTTTTTAGGATACCCCCTCTTTCTGAGCTTGGATTTAAGGTGTGCTTCCTCCTCATAAGCTTCTTTTGTGGAGCTGTTTCGTTTCAATCTGAGTAATTGTTCATAGGGCAAATTATCCCTCAGATGCTTTATATGGTGGGACTGATAATGTAAAAGAGAGTTCTTCTCCGTGCTTTTGTGAAAAGGCTTCTCCAGGATGGTGCCATTCGAATGATACAGCGTTAAGTCCAGGAAATGAATCCTGTCTTGTTCAATTGTCATGGTGAACTGTAAATGTCTATTTAAACTGTTTAACCAAGTTAGAAATACTTGTGCTGTTTCTCGAGAGCCTTGCCAAATTTCCAGGACATCGTCAAAATAGCGTAACCACGTTTTGATGTTCTGAGTAAACGGGTTAGGTGTATACAAAAACTGTTTTTCGAAGAATTCGACGTATAAATTTGCCAAAATGGGGGCCATCATCGCTCCCATGGCAGTGCCCTCTACTTGCTGGTAAAAGTTTCCGGCAAACTCCAAAACGTTTTTGATGGGTGCTATCGTGATGCACCACATAATAAACAAAGTGGGCACTGGGTCCTGGTCCGTCCGGGTGAGCAAAATCTCTTCAATTTTCTCAAGGGTCTCCTGTTGCGGAATATTAGTATACAAAGATACTATATCCAGACATAGCAACAGTTGTGTCCTCGGATCATAGTCCATGTTTTCGATTTTGTTAATAACATCTTTCGTATCCTTAAGATACGATCTCATCGTTTTCACATGGCTCTTTAAATAGTGATCAGCAAAAACCGACGGGGGTTCTAATATAGAGTTAATCCCTGCCACGATAGGCCTACCAGGTGGATCCACAAGAGTTTTGTGGATCTTTGGGAGGCAGTAAAAATGTGGGATCTTTGTTGATAAGGAATGAACTTTCCTGTGGGCTAATCCACTCTCAATCTCGTGCCTTAGTTACTTTCAGCTCAATTGCTACAGTTAGCTCTTGAGTTGGATCATGGCTCAGTTTTTTATAATATGTTTCATTTAGTAATTCCCGATGACACTCTTCAACATACTTATTGCGATTGAGGATCACTATTCTGCCCCCTTTATCAGCTTTTTTAATAATGATCTGGTCATTCTGCGCTAGGTTTTTTAGTGCAGCCTTTTCGTCTCTCGTCAGATTGAAGAAGGTATTGCTTTTAGATTGTTCTAATTTCTCCACCTCTACTAGAACTTGTTTTTCAAACACTAGTGATTGTGGGGAGAAGGCATGTCCCGGGGGGCAAAAAATAGATGGTGGACAAAGCCCAGTGTAATTGGTTATAGCTGGAGCAGAATAACTCTCATTGCAAAAAATTCTTTGAGATGAATTTTGCGCAGCAATTTCTGAAACTCAACACGGAACTGGAAAGGGTCATGTGTCTTGGTAATAACAAAACCGAGTCCTTTGTTAAGCACTCGTTGCTCGGTATCATTTAGAGTGTAATCCGATAAATTGACGAGAAGCGACCCCCGCTGCGGGTCTGCTTCGAGTTGTTGCCCCATGTCCCTCTGGAGGGGCCGTGATATAAAAAATGCCCTCCATTGTTGTTCTGATTACCTCGCCCTTGTTTTTGGTTCATGTTCCCTCATCCTCGTCCTCATGTTAGTGGTCCTCCAGATCCTACGGAGCCTGTGGAGCCTCCTTCGCCCGAGTCATCTGGATCGCTTGCACTGCTATCGTTACGTGTGCTATAAAATGTTGCACAAAATCTAACTCGCCGGGATTGATTCATCCAGTTTGGTTGTTGAAAAGTTGGGTTTTGGTAATTGAATTATTGATTATCCAAAAACAGGCGTGGTTCATTAGAGACAATCAAACCTTGGGGGAGGGCCTTATTTTTCAAGTACTCAAGCAAGATCGCTCTGTGTAGTTCTGTCTGGATGAGCCGCTTTTTGATTTGTACTACTTCATCCCACTCTGTACCTTTATCATGCTGTTCTCCCAAGTCACTATTATTTAGAATAGATATTGCGTTCATTAGTGCAGACGCATAATCATCACTGTAGGATAAAGTTCTATCATCCGTCATTCTGATATGGAGAAGGAAACAAACCTCAATAATAAGATCAAGGGCGAGGAAACGGCAATGCTTAAAAACTGTTCTCCAACCACTTTTTTAGTGCTTTCCCATGTCTATTCAGCCACTATGCACATCCATATAGAAAAGGGAAACCCCCTTACTTTCTTAATTTTTTAATTAATGCACCATGTTTTCAGAGAGACATTGATATTTCAAAAACCAACGTGGGAAAGGACCATGGCCCGTGTCACTTTGTGTGACATATTTAACAGAAGCAGGATGCGTTTCAATATATGAAGATGGAAGTGCTATTTCCTTGTAATACATGTGACATTTGGGGTGGTAATGTTCATTAACCTGAGACGCATATGTTGATGAAAAAGGAAGTGTTCATTGAGAGATTCCCTACACTTCAACAGCAATATTTGGTGTTGCAGATGGTAATTGACTGGTATTGCCAAAGAAAGTTTGGATTGATCCACAGAAGCAATTAAGATTCTTTCACTCTTCTTACTCATGGTCTGTATTTGTATTTGTATTTTATTGAATTTATGAAGCCCTTTAATACAAAGTGCTTTACATGAGAACAAGCAAAAATACAACAAGCATAAGATGGCAATTGAATCACAACTCGAAAACAGTATAATTAACAATTTACAATATTGCTGAGGTGAGGAGGGAGTAGGGAGGGGCAGAGGTGTGCGGGGGAATGGTAGGTATTAGTGGAGGTTAGAGCGGAAGTAAGAGGGAAGGCAAGAAGTTGTGAGGAAGAAGAGAGGAAAGAGTAAGACTAGATGAGAGCAGGGGGTGGGGAAGAAGGAGGTAGAGAGGATTGAGAGGGTAAGGAAGAGCAGGAGTAAGAGCCTTCCTTACCCAGGTCAATCAGCTCTTTGATCCTTGCTATTGTGATTTCAGCCCCTCTTTTGGACTGGAAGTCTGATTGATGGTCGGGCAGTAGCTTGTGTTATTCCACATATGGATGGAGTAGCCTTGTGCCCTCGGTCTCTAGACCTTTAGGGCAAGGGAGAGATTAGATTAGCCTGTTGCTGACTGGGGCCTTGGGATTGGCCACAGGTTTCTTTTGAAGGAAGGCCATTAGTATCTTTTTTCAATTGTTAGACCTTTATCTTTGCTGACTTAAAACAGCTCTTTTAAGGCCTAAAAATGCTTATACCACGGGGATGGGCAATAAACCTCATCACATCAAAAGGGGCTTATTACGAGTATGGCAGTGCAGGAAATAATTGGCATTAAGGGAATTACTTCTAATATTAATAGGGACACCATGAGTAAATGCACATAGGTCAGTCCTGGTTAAACAATACAAACAATATAATAGGGAACCTAGTGCTCTACACCATACGATTCAGGAGACAACATTATGGAGATTAAGGCGAGAAAATGATTCAATTTACTCCATTCACTTCTTTCAAATAGTAAACAATTTATTAGTATTCATATAAAAGACAGACACATACTGGTTAAAATCACAGGCAAGTCAAATAGTGCTTCCTAAACAATACGTAACAAAATAAGTGAATGTAAAACCTATAATTCATCAATGCAGATACAGTATTGCCATTAACAATCATTTTTGTATAGCAGCAAATCTATTGAATAGTTTTGAAAGTAGATCACCTCCTTCTATTTTATCTTGATTATATTAATTGATTATTCCTATGCTTGTTCTATTTTGTGGCTGATCTGGGTGCATTGTTTCCTTTCGTTGAGAGCTTAATTGTTGTTTTGTATTGTTGTTGTTTTTGTATATTTGGAATATTGTACATTTGGAATTTTGTACATTTGGTGTTTCCTTTTCCTCACAAAAGATTGATAAGTTGTTTTTTTTTAATTTTTTTTATTTTGTAAAATGTTAATGAAATGTTGAATTTGATAAAATTTGAGTTTCTCAGCTAAATTCAATTTAAAAAAAAAAGAATAGTTTTAATAAAATGCAGGAAGAAATAGTTCAATTGTAATACCTTTAGTCTTTAAATTTAAGATTAATCTTCACCCAACATGTTTCGTTCCTTTCTCAAAATAATTAGATCTTATAGGAACTTCTTCATGGGTTTATCTGTCAGTCTTCAATGGTCTTGCGTTTTCAAAAACTCATTTAAGTTGAGTGCAGTAGTCAATATCACACACTCCTTATTTCTCTGTGGTATCCTGTGTCGTAAAAACATATACACAGCTCTAATTAGCTGTTGTTATAATTGTGTAGCAAATTAGATTATGAGCTAATGATGGCTGAACTTAATTATAGTGCCATACTTAATATACTTTCTTACCTATAATTTCTTATGTAAATAAGTCTTTGGGAGAGGCTTAATTTCTCGTTCATCACTCTTCCCATGGAGACACAAACATTGAGCCCATATGTCACCAGTAACAGAATTACATTTTCATTTACATGTGTCTGTTTTATCATAGCCCATATGTAACTGGTACTTACTTTATTTTGTAATTAAACTTACATTTTTGATGGTTACTTCAATCAAAGTCTCTTAAGGGTTGTATTTTACTTTTGAAGGTCGTGGGTACCTAATAAGAGATCATTTAATCTATTTAGTCACTGTGGATAGCTCATAGACTTAAGTGGATGAAAATTAATCTTACAGGCGCTATACACATGAATGACAAAAGCTTACTTGTATTGGGTCAGCGCGGCTAAGATGTCTGTAATGCTACTAGTTGGTACTATTTATGTGATATAATCAAGCTCGTTTCACTCAGAGAATGGCAGCTTTCCTTAGTTAAGGAATGATTATTGTTATCATGATTCCTTGTTCGGCATTTACATCAGTGACTCTTTCACACGTAAGCCCTGTGTGAATATATAATGTAAAAAGGTGTCAGTACACCCCGTTGTTTTGTTCTCAATTAAACCTACTATGTTCTATATGGCAATCGAATAGCAATAGCATTTGTGGTCTGTGAAAAACCTGAGGTACTCCCAGGTAGGCCGCAAGATTCCTCTATTCAGGTGGCCAAGGGCAGGCCATCCTTTTTGGATCCCAACCCTGGGGGTGGACAAACGTGGGACGATCACCTGGGTAGGGGTGTCTGGGGTAATAAATCTTGGAGACACTCAAGCCAGATGCGGTATCCGATTAGGATAACAGGGGGCAAGGAAGATATCCCTGATGCCTTTATAGGATACTCGGGTCTATCTCTCTTGAATAAAGAAGAGAAGTCCAATCATAATAAAATGAGAAGGATGGGGAAATATGTAAATAGGAGGGACCAGAATCCGGTTGGCTATAACATCAATGGGTCTTTCCCCAACTCAAGTCAAAGAACTTCTTATCCATATCAGCCCAACTAATACAAATCGCTAGTAAAGAAAGATGAAATGGGAAAAAGGGAATTGCCCTGGACATATCAAAATCATGCTGGGTGTTCCCCTTTGCCCCAATCTCAACCATCTTATTACCCTTTGGTCTGCAAGAACCCTCATTGGTCTGGTCACATCTCCCCTTCCTCATTTCCAAAAAAACACTGAGACGAGGAAGATGCAACTACAATCAATGAGGATTACCGATAGGAAAAGCTTTGGGATGCAATGCAGGGTTTACTACCATAACCCACCACTAGGCTATCCCACTCTTAGGGGCCGATTCATGGAACAAACGTGCACCGAAAATCCCAGCGCAAGCAGGCGCAAGGTGACACAAGCGTGAGAAAGCAAGCGCACGCGCACGCGTGCCATTCAAGGAAGGCGCTGCGCTTGTTTCCCACTGGTTGTGCGCCAAATCCGTGCATGGCGCACGCGGGCACACATATCATCAAACGGCGTGCGCTATGCGCACAGCACAAGCGCACATAGCGCGGCGCACACAACAAAAGTGGGCGGAACAGTGGGCGTAACACGCGGAATGGGGAATAACGTGTGAAAAAGAAGGCGTAACTGGGGAAGTACTGCAGGGAACTACACAGAACGCTCACACGCACACGAACAACCCATATTCTTGGATTCGAATACAGTAAACCCGTGCACAGCAAAAGACCCGCACAGGCGTCAACGCATCCGCCACACGAAGGCAGGCGGAAGCGTCCCCGCGCACAGTATAAAAGTGCGCGCAAACAACAAACACGTATATACAGCTACGATGAATGCCCCATTTGTCGCAGCACTTATCGTGGGACACCGCAGGAGGAGGAGAATAGCCAGGGCATGCATTTTTTCACCACGGACAAGCCTTTGTGGGATGCCTGACGACCAGGTCTATGGCAGGTATAGGTTTCCACCCTGTATCATCCTAGACCTGCTCAGGGAGTGGGAAGATGACCTTACATCCCCCACTTTCTGCTCCCAAGCATTGAGCCCCTTGGAGAAGGTGCTCAATGTCCTGCATTTTTGGGCAACTGGGTCTTTTCAGCAGACTACTGCCATAGTAGGGGGGTCTCACAGGCCACGCAGTCATGCTGCCTACACCAGGTCTTGGCAATCATGACAGCGCGCCCCTCAGTCCGCAGGCACATATACATGCCCAGAACACCCGCAGAAAGGCAGGCCGTTGTTCAGGACTTTTACAGCGTGGCACACTTCCCCAAAGTGCTCGGTGCCATAGATTGCACCCATGTGGCCCTACGTCCACCTAGGGCCACTGAACACATCTACCGAAACTGCAAGCACTGGAATTCCATCAACGTACAGGTGGTATGCAATGCAAAGGGAATCATCACCTCTGTCTATGCAAACTACCCTGGCTCCACCCATGACAGTTTCATATACAGAATGTCCGCCCTGAGCCGGGCCCTGGAAGCTGGGCAGCATGGCTACACATGGCTCCTAGGTGAGTACAAATGCCTATGCACATGCATGCATGTCACACACAAACAAATACACAAACCCCAATAATCACAACCATTGTCACCTCTCCAGGGGACAGTGCCTACCCTCTGAGCAACCACATGATGACGCCAATCCGGAACCCCACCACACCACCCCAAGTAAGATACAACGCGGCCCATATTGCAACCAGGGCCATAGTGGAGCGCACATTCGGAGTGCTCAAGTCAGGCTTCCGCTCCCTTGGCCGCTCTGGCGGGCAGCTACTCTATGCACCCCCAATAGTGTGCAGGATCATTGTGGCAGCATGTGTCCTGCACAATGTTGCAACACGGCAGGGCATTACTGGTGGACATGGTGGTGCCCCCACATCCCCAACCACAGGCACAGGAGCTGCCCATGGGATGGGATAGAGCATGTGGCGAGGCAGCCCGGACCCAGTTTGTGGCCACCTTTTTCACCTAAACTCCCAACCCTGCGGAGTGCACACAGGCCTGGCACATACCAGGTGACAATCTATGATGAAAAAGAGACAGTGAACTGTCACAACCTTACCACCCTGAGATTGTTGCCATTGAATTGCCACATTGTGTGCATCCCTAGCTACTAAACACAAGCAATCATGTGTGACTAAAAGGCACACATGCAAGGTGTGAATCACACAGACCTGCAAAACAGGCCATGACTATCACTGGTATGTCACTCAAACCCTCCCAAACCACAACATGACATGGCAAGCAATAGCCATACACCAACACAGTACCAATAAGGTACACATTGCCATGTGAAAAATGTAAATTGGCATCAGACAATGATGCCTGACATGGAATCAGATGACATGACTGACCAACAACCTCCCACCCAAAATAAGTCATACCCAAATGCATTCCAAAAGTTGTAGTTGTAACATAACAATGAATGCCTGTCTACATGCACAATGTGCATTGCAAAATCAACACTGCAGCTTCTGTGTGCCGTGTCCACCTCCTGCGACACACTACTCAGCGCACAGCACAGTGAATAGCCATTGTGTGTGATGCACACCCTGAGCATCACATCTAAGCAACAAACTACATCAAAAAGCAAATTAGGCATGCACAGGATCCACAATTGGTCATAGAACATGTGCTGCAGGGACACAATGGGCACCAAAAGGCAAACAGAGTGTACATGTGGACATGGAAGGGTGGTTGTACATGTAGTGGATTATAGTGCGAGTGTGTGGGTCAGTAGGGACATGCACTGAACATATGCATGTGCAATCAAGTGACCATCAGTGGCCTCTACACATCACATGTGAACATTCACCATGTGTATACCCCAGCATGTCAAACCACAACTATCCCCTCACACCTGAAAGGTAAACACAACACATGAACAGGCATTGATCAGCAGAATACATCATGTACATAGGATACCACAATTACAATGTCAGGGTGCCCATCACACTGCAGGGCAAGGCAACAATCAACAGCAAAACACCCCCCCCCCTCCCTCACAAATCACCACGACCCACTGAACAACTGAACCTGGGTTATTCAGCCTTCATCCTTTAATTTCACCTGGCCACAGGATCACCCTTCCCCTTTGTCACCATCTCCCACCTTGTGTGTGAAAAGTTGCCAGCACCCTCAGAGTCCACCTTGATTTGCAAAAGCACCAAATCCAAGAGAACTCAAAGCAGGCCAACACAGAAGCCAAGCAAATGGCCTGCAGGCAGTAAAACAAACCAGAACAGCCTCCAGTAGATGACTTGAAGTAGCAGTACGCCACAAAGGCCAAGTACTACCACAACGATGTTAACAACCAAGGTAGCACAGTAAAACAATAATAATAATAAAATAATAATAATTTAGCATTTATATAGCGCTATGAACCCTGAGGTATCTGAGCGCTGCTTATTATTACACAGGTGTGTGGTGCTCATTTATCGACCTCGGAAGGATGAAAGGCTGAGTTTGGCCCTGCCGGGATTCGAACCTGCACAGATGTCAAAGCAAAAACAAAGAGGTGATGGCTGGAAGGTTTAGACTTAATCTTAACCACTGGCGCAGACGGGCTAAAAAACGGTGGTGTGGAAGGTTGGCCCAGTGGTTTAGATTCACTTTTGTGGTCAGTTTGTGAGAGAGGGAACCAGGCCGAAACATGTCTGGGGTTGCTTGGTTTTCTGTGCAGAGGGGACCTGGCCTAGCAGTTCGAGCTGGGCTGCTACCTTCGGTGGCGGCAGCTGCTGACTGATTTGCACATGGCTGGTCCCCTTTTGCAATGGCGCAGACGGGCTAAAAAACGGTGGTGTGGAAGGTTGGCCCAGAGCAATTGCCAGTGGTTTAGATTCATTCGAAACCTTCCACCCATCACTTTTGTGGTCAGTCTGCACAGATGTCAAAGCAACTGCTCTACTCGCTGTGCTATTGGACCGACAACAGGATGTGTACCATGTGTGGTACATAACATAGAATGATGCACCACGAACGGATGTGTACTGTCACAGCTCCCGTGTACAGGCGCAGGAGTGGCACGAACCAACCACCCCCACCGTGGTCTGGGTGCCTGCAAGGTCAAACTCACACAGGCCTGGTGGGGAAGGAGGGTCAGGGATATGCAGTTGGGACAGGCATTGGCATACTGGATAACCGGAATGAGGGGCGGGAGAAGAGAGTAGGATTGACACAGGAAAGTAGGGAATGCACAAAAATGTAGTGCTCACATTAACACATACACAATTAGACCAAACTTGTTCATCATGTACATAGCAGTAAATTACTCAAATGGAAGTCAAAGAGAAACTTATCTCTGGGGTGAGTGCTGGCCTCCTGCCTGCGCACTCTCAGGACCGGTAACAGGAGCAGTTCAATGCTGCAAAGAGAGCCACAGTTAATAATCTGTGCATGCCCAAAACACACAAACACATCACCAAATATGCCCCAAAGTAACAAACTACTCTACAAACAGACAATCTTGTGTGGATGATTCATACCCATACGTAACATTACCCCTGTGATGGTTCATACACAGTCAATGCAGTGTCAGGCGCCGGTGGGTGTGTGGCAAATGGAACACCAATATGTCACGATTCACACAACATGAAATGTTCCTTTGGTAAGCAGACAGACGCATATAGCAAGGTATGACTTCAGAACAAGTCATGTACCACCATGACCAAAATAAAGTAGGCAGTGCATGTTTCAAATTCTACTTAGAAATGAAATGCACTCCACCCGAGTCTGTCCCTTGCTGTCTGTCCCTGTGAGCTGCTTCTTTCCATGTCTCGGAACGCTACATGGCTAATACAAGTGCCTCAATGGACCATGGTGGACCAGAGGGTATGTGCCACTGCCCTTGCAGGTGCCCCAGACAACTTTCCCATCAACTAGCCATCAGTCCACTAACACAACTGAGCTGTATTGTGCACTTCAACACCAATATTTGTCCAAGCTCACCGCCAGTGCTGCTACTAAGCATGCATGTGCAACTGGCCTGGTGGAAGGTTTGCTGTGTTGTGACCCCCCTGTGCTGCTCACCCTGCCGGACTCCCTTGAAACACGTCAGCAGTTTTCAGATGTATGATTGCAATCCCTGTGCCTCTGCTTGCGCACACATGCGCATGTCGGCACCACCAAACGTGTCCAGATTCCAGACGTCTAATGGCCCATGTCTGCTGGAAAAGGTGGTCTGGAGGCTCATCCCCTGCAGAAAGGCCATGAAACACATGATTAATGCTTTAGATTCATCTGTGTGTGTCTCTTCAGGCATTTCATGACTGGACCATGTTAGAGACGTACATCAGAAATCACACCATCAGTCGGTCTTTCACAGCCAAAGTGTGGAACACACTATCTACGGCATGAATTGCAACAAGCACATGTACAGTAAAGATAAGAAACATACTACACAATGCATAGCAATGAATGTACACATGAATCATGAAACACCCCATCTAGCAAAAGAAGAACAGTGGTCAATTGCACCCCAATCATCCGCACTAGGGGTGTTAACACAAGTTCCACAGCAGCAGACATGCCACATATATGACAGTCCAAAGCCCTTGTGTAATAGGCTGTTACACCGAACCATCCTTGCGAGTCCATGGATAAGGGAAGCAGGGGTGGCATATGTGAGTCAAGGACCCCAATCAGCAAACACATACACAAGACAAGATTGAAGGGCCCAGCTGGAACAGACAGTGAATACTTTCAAAAGCCACAAAGCACCACACCGTCACATGAAAGCACAATAGACAAGCAATTTTAAACTATATTAACTAATTACACTAACTATGAAAAACCTACATTACCTATTTAAACTAACTATCAAACAGAAACTTAACTAACTAAACTAAAAGAAAAATAAAAAATGGCCACATATGACGCGGGGGGGGGGTGGAGTACGGGGGCACCCAGGACGGGGGAGGTACAGGGTGCTGTTCAACACCCACATGTGATGATGCTGAGGAAAAAAAAAACTCCATGGGCTCAACGCCTGCACAGCCCGACCTATGTGGGAGATAGATTGTCGTCCGAGTCTGGCTCTTCCTGGAAAGGAGGACGTGGCACAGGAGCATGACCACGCCTAGCCGCAGCTTGCCCCTCGTCGGCAGCAAGTCTGCCGGACGGGTGAGCCTGGTTCTGTGTGGCGATGACACGTAGGTCTGCATGCAGAACCTCCCGTGATACATGTGCTTCCTCTTGCAAGGTAGCAGTTGTAACACAGAGTTCCTCCTGCAAGGCCTGGCTGGACAACCGCTGCACCTCCCGGCAAGCATGTAGCTCAGCCGAGATGGTACGCTCAAGCTGTGCAAACCTCTCCTCTGCCCGCTCCCTCTGGGACATCAGAAGGACAACCAGAGTGGATCTGAGGGAAGCATACTCCTCCCTCAGGTCCTCCATGTGTGCCTCTGTGTGAGCAGCAATTGCTTGACGCAGAGACAACATTTCAGCCTGGCGTGCCCTGTCTGAGGCCGCTATGCCCAGCCTGAGTGAGCGGGCCGTGGACTGTGCTGCCTGCTGCTGGAGAAGCACGTGCCTAGCAGGGGGGAGCACGGATCGGGCCACACGCTCCATGCTCTCAGCGATGTTCTCCATTGCTGCCCCCTGCCGTTCAGAATTGGCAGACATGTCTTGCTCCCACTCAGTATACTGCAGTTGCGCGCGGCGACCGCATTGCTGGGCTTGACCCCTGCGGGACCCAAGGACCAGATGTCCTCGTGTGTTGGCAACGCCCGAGGCTGCACGACTATATGCCCCCGTCGACGTGATGTCCCAGGCACATCAGTGACTGGTGTGGAGGGTGACCCTGCATCCCGATCCACCACGGGCAGAGGTTCTAAGACTGTCTGACCCCTCAGTGCAGGTGTCGCGGACAGAGGAGTGTCCACATCAGAATCACTCACCCCTGACATATAGACCTGATGCTCATCCAACTCGACATGGTCGTCAGAGTGTTCATCAGGACTGGACTCATAGGCAGCCAGAGACAAGATGGACTGTAGCACTTGGGGGGTTTCGTGGCCTACCACCCCATGACCCCCACTTGTGCTGGGTTGATGTAGTGATAACAACCCTGTGCCTGGCATCACAACACCATCCTCCGGCTCCATTGCGTCATCATCTGAAAAATAGAGAGAAAAAAAGGTCACTACACATGTTAGAAGCACACAACACACACACACACACACCAAACACATCAGGCAGACATGTGACACACAAAATAGAACATGGCATGCATGCTGGGTCAACTTAAAATGGGTAGCATGTCTACAAGCAAACCACCCCTCCCCCCGAGTGCAAAAGCAGGGATGCCTAGCATGGTATCAAAAGGTTGACCATAGACCTGTGTATTGACAGACAGTGTTGACTAGCATCAACAGCATCATGTGAGTCAAGTGTGAGTCAAGTGACAACACAGCAAATGATGATGGGACAGTAAGCAGGACACATGATGAAACCTCTGGAGTACACCCACGTGTGAAGAAGACACTACACCAGTTGGACAGAGTCATTGGCCATTAAACAGGCTGAGGCCTGTGACCCACACAGATTTTCAGACCCTAAACATGTGTGCAACGCAGTACTGAGCCACAGTTGACATGGGAAGGCAGATGAAATGCCATGCAATGTAGGTCATCTAGGACTTGTATTACAGTGATCATCCAGTCATGGACACATAGGGGCATGCGTGGAATGCACATGGAGCATGAATGGGCACTCATGTCCCTGTGGGGCATCTGACCTCTGCACAGTCCAAGTGAGACACCATGCCTCAAGTACTAAGGATGTACATCACAGCGTATGTCTGGCAGATTGGCCGCTGGATGTTAGCATGTACACAGGAGGCATGAACAGGGAAGTACCCAAAGGCAATATTGTAGCAGACCAGTGCTAAAGTGGAATTGGGGTGCAGAGCGGGGGGTTTAGGGGCAAGGGAGCATGCCTACATTGAGTACCCGCTTGCAGGCAGAGGACCCATGCACGTCAGTCATGCTATGCATAGTCCCTGGGCTGAGAGGAAGATCACCCCACGCTACATGCAGAAGTGCCAGTGAGCTGGAACATGGACCGGAGGGGCATACTGGTAACCAGCATGTGAGTAGGGTGCAATAGTGGTGATGCGGACAGTCCCTGTCTGCTCCACATGTCCACCATCCAGCAGAGTAGACATGCATCAGGGAAGCATTGCATTACTTGCACATCAGAACCATGTACACGTGACATGTAGTGGCAGTCATGCACAACACATCACACAAGTAAAACACACACGTCCTCGACAAACACGCATCAACACTCACTGGACTGGGCATCAAAGTCTGGCATCTCTCCCACTCCTTCAACTGATTCAGATGGTACGAACTCTGCAACGAGTGACTCATGCGGAGTGAGGTCTTCCTCCTCTGGTGCAGGCCCACTGCCAGTCACCAGAGGTCATTCCAACGCTTTTTGCACTCTTGCGCCGTGTGCACCTCATGGCCGAATGCACTCACATGTTCCGCAACTTGCTTCCAGTGGGTATCACGGTGGGCAGCCGTAGTCTAACAATTAGCACCCACTAGCATGTCACGGCTGTGGTCCCGCATGTAGTCCACGAGGAAGTCCAGTTCCTGTTTGCAGAAAGGCTTCTTCCTCAACGTGCAGGAGGTCGTGGCTGTGTGTGGGGTCCCAGCCTGTGCTGCAGGTGCAACCTTCCTCCTCTTGGATTGTGGCGCAGACCCTGGCTGGCTAATGCCACCCTGATCAGTATGGCCAGTGGGTTCGGTGGATTGAGCCAAGGGAGTGGCAGGTGTAGGGACGACCAAAGGCCTGACTTGTGTCAGTGGCAGCTGGGTGCCCTCTAATGAACCCTGCGCAGCAACATCCGCTGTGGCAGGGTCATTGACCGCAACTGTCCTGGTTGGCAGACTCACAACCTGGGTGTTGTTGGGTGCATCTGCCCCTGCACTTGCCAACACCCGCTGTTCGGGGCAGCAGATGACATAACAGCCCCAGGGACACGTGTCTTGGTCAGGGCAGCCCTGCGTGCCCCTACGGTTTCCCTCCTGGCCTGTTGGAAATCTTCCAAGGGCTCTTCAAGTGCCAACGCAGCCTGCGCTGGCAGACCCTGAGCCTGGGTGGTGGTGTCCACAGCTGCACCTGCAGCTACCACTACCCTTGGGCCCGTGGCAGTCGATGAAACGGACTGCCGGGTCACACGGGCGCCAGTGCCAGATGCAGAAGCTGCATCTCCCGGAACCACAGGGGGTGGTGGCATGACTGCACTGACACATGGCACAACATCGTGTTCAAGTGGTGCACCCCTGCCTCTTCCCCCTCTGCGCCACCCTGGACACCCTGGAGTCCCCCTACTCCCTGTTCACCCCGGCCACGTCCCTGACCACGCACGCCATGAGGAGGACGCCCAGCTGAGGCGCCCCTCATCTTTGGTGGCCTCCCAACCATGGCACAGATGTAGTAGTGCCGGCACAGATGGCGTAGTGCCAATGGGAGGTGTACACCACAATTGACCTGGGCAATTGGGGTGAAGGGGGTGGGATGCAAGATGTTAACAGCCCCCCTGCACCTGCAAGGCTGTATGTGACCCCGGTGATGTAGTGACGGGTCACGCAACGCTCAGGCACCCCAAAAGTGCAGTAAAACCGTGCACGCAACCCTGCAGCCTACGTGCGTGGAATCAACCTCCCGCAGTATGCGGTGACACCCAGTAACACGAAAAAGGCATACGCGTGGGACACGCAGGCTACTATGACCTCATAAACGGGTGCGATACACAGGGGCACCCGCAGTGGGAAAAATAGCGTGCGCGACTCATGGTCTGACTAGCGCGATGCAGAAAAACACACGTAGCCAATACCCCCGCCAAAAGAAGAGATACGTCCTTGATAGCTGTGAAGTTGTGATGGCACGCGAAACAACACGAAGCAGCAACACACGTCGGTCTCCACGAAAGGCACGTACAGCGAACTGCTGGCCCCGCTCACCTTTAACCCATGCTGAGGGAAACGCCCGTGCGTGTCACGTCACTTACACGCGTAGGCCCTTTCCTCGGATTACACGCATTCACACGTGGACGTGCAGTTTTTTCACGCACGCTGAACCACTATGCCCATGTCACGAGGAAAACGCCTGCGCGCATAACGTCACAGACGCGCTTACGCGCTAAGGGCCTTTCCTCGAATTACACGCTGATGTGCATTTTTTTCACATACCAAATCACTCCGTATCAAGCTGGCCACACGAAAACACACGGAAGACCACGCTCCTGCCCAGAAGGCCGAATTATTGCCCCCCAGAGCCCCGAGCACGCTCCCACCTGCCATCTGCTGCTGCCTGACTGCCTGCTGCCCACGTGCCCTGCTATTTGCTGCCTGCACGTCAGCCAGGGGTGCAGTTGCTGTGACCACCCCTGCTGGAACCGAAGACTCCCGACTGGGATACCATTGCTCCTCAGCCCAGCCCCAGGACCCAGTTGCCCACCCACTCCTGCCTCTGGGGTTGCCATGTCGGGCACAACACCATCTGGCACCACTGGCAACCCCCAGCCAGAGAGGCAGAGGGCCACCAGCTTCAGTGCCAGGGAAGTTGGTGTCCTGGTGGAGCAAGTCCTGGGGCAGTATGATGCCCTCTTTGGATGTTTGCGCGCCGACTATGAAGGACGGACCAGGATCTGGATGGACATCGTGACTGCCATCAACGCGGAGGGGGTGGCAGTCCGCGATTTACCACATGTTAAGAAGCGCTGGGAGGACTTCAGGTCCAGAACCCTCAACAAGGCCCGGTGCCTCTCAAAGGCAGTGGATGCCAAGGGGCGCCGGGGCCACCTGTCCGACCACCAAATGAGGGTCCTGGAACACATATGCCCAGTGCTCCACATCCAGGTCCTTGAGAGGCAGACCCGTTTGGAGTCGAGCGGTAAGTGTAAATGCATACTGATTGGACGCTGTGCGTGTCATGGTGTGCCAGTAGTGTGCAGGTTGCACATGTGTTTTTGTAGGGCCATGTAGGGATGTGTATGAACATGGGCATGAGGCTGCCACATGTGAGTCCTCTCAGGTGTGAGACACTTCGATGGTGTATGTGTTGGTAAGCATGCTGTGCAAATGTAGGTGTGGGAGCACACGTTTGAATTTCTGTGTATGTATGTTGGCATGGTTGTGGTGACACACATGGATGGTGGTTCCTGCTGCATGTATCTGCACTGTGTACATGTGCATGTGTGTGTATTTCACAAATGTGCAACTGTGATGCAACTTGGATGCATGTGACACTGACATGTAGAAGGCTGAAAGCCAGATGTGACATGGATGGCAATATCATCACTGTGACAGTTGGTGGACATGTACACATGCATGTAAGTGTGGTGGCATGTGTGCATGTGTTGTGCACTCCCCGTGTTTCATGTGACGTCAGGCTCACCTTCGGATGCTCATGCTGTTGTATGTGTATGGATGGTGCTGGCTGGTGCAATATTGCTGTGGAATTGCTCATGTGTGTGAGTACAAATTACATGTGTGTTGGGGAGTGTGATGCCATGTCTGAAGTATGACACTGCCACTCATGTACAACTGTCATGTGTGTATCAGTCCATTGTACAGTGCTCTGATGCCTGTGTTTTATATCTCCCTGTCTGCAGCGTCAACTGATGAAGAGGGCGGAGAGGGTGCTGTGGCGCACAGCGGCAGGGATCGCACCACCAGCCGGAGACGCAAGGCCCGGCTCCCCTCCAGATTGTCATCTCGTCGGGGAGTGAGGAGTCTGGTGCCGTGTCCCAGGCTGCAGCTGCCGAGGGTAGGTCCAAGAGGCGGAGGTCGGAGGTGGACTCCTCGGCAGCAGAAGGGGCAGCTGAGACCCCACAGGGTCCGACGGAGGAAGATGGCATGGAGTCATCCAGGTTGGTGGGGGGTTTGGTGGAGGAGGAGGGAGCGGAAGGGACAGACACAGGGTCTGGAGGTAGGGATTCCACTGGTGCTAGTGGTGCAGTGCAGGGGCAGGGACAGGAGGCAGCACAGGCAGCCGCGGAAGTGCCTGTGTGTAATCCTGTCTCTGATCCTGTCACTGCATCATCTGGCACCAGCAGGGATGCCTACGTCCAGACCCGTTTTCAGGGAGGGGATGAGCGCACAATAATTGGCCTTCCTCTCCCTGTGGACGTGGCTATCCGGGACCGTGTTGAGCCTGTCCTGGCTGGGATAGCGTTGCGTCAATGGGGCATGCGAGGTGACCTGCAGTCTTTTCGTGGAGAGACTGCACGTCGTCTCGCATGCCTCTTTGACCACAACGCGCCAGTCCTCCTCCATGCCATCTTCCCACCCAGGTATCAACTGGGTACCCTGTGGAGCTGCCTCTGACCCAGTGGCCAGGCTGGTGGAGGACACATCCCTGCCACAGTCGGGAGCCGGACGTCTAGCAGGGGTGGCCACCACGACAACTGCACCCCAGCCGGAGGAGGACGTGCAGGCAGCAAAAGCCAGGGCGCAGGCACAGGCACAGCAGCAGCAACATGATGGGAGCAATGATGGCTCGGGGACTTCAACATCGGAGGGGCAGGCATCGGCCATAGGGCAGGAGGACCCAGGATTTCAAGTGTCTTTAGTGTGGCAGCGGTTGGGCCACGCCATAGATGTGGAGCGGCAGCGGGCGGAAGAGGCACAGCTCACAATGGTCAGGGCGGAGAACTCCATGCGGAGGGCCCTGAGGCGGGCCGAGTGCCTCGAGGCAATTCGCAGGGAGTTGGTGGTGAACATGTCATCGTCCCTGCAAACCCTCAGGGCCATGGAAGAGGACCGCCTCTAGGACATTGAGCGGGAGTTCGATGATGCCCTGGCCCGGGACATCCAAAAGTGAGCCGTTGGACTAGCCCGCTGCCATTGTAAATAGTTTTTAGAGTTAGGTTTCCTTTTCCTTTTCCTTTGATTTGTGGTGAATGGACTATGCCACACACATTTGTATATAGTATTTTTATTAGGTAGTTTCTTAGGTAGGTTTCATTTCTTTCGTTGGGCTCATGGACCCTTGACAATGGATTGTACATAGTTGTACAATGGATTTGATTGAACTTTTTATTTGATTTTTCTTTTTTTTATTATTATTTTTTTTTTAAACTTTTCTTTATTGGCAAGAAGTAGTAACTGGCACATTACAAGTTATGACAACAACACACATTTCATATTTAGAGCGTGAATGACACAGCACAGATTCTACAGAGGGTCACATATGATCCTAACAGCCAGTTGATTACAATAACGCCATTTATCGTGTGGCTTGATCAGTCCCTTGGTCTGGAGATGGGGGAGATGACAGAAGCTCCAGGTCAACCTTGCGGTTCAAGTAGCTACAGAACTCAGTCCATATGTTTTGGGTTCGAGCATTACTAGGCAACATGTTAATGTAGTCTTCTCCACAAGATTGTGTCCAGGTAAGGGCTTTCAGCCACATCTCTAGGGAAGGGGGGGACCTGCGCTTCCAACATTGCAGGATGCATTTCTTGGCCACAATCGCCGCCACATTCAGAAATTTAGCTTCTCGTTTCACCTCAACTCCCTCCCAGAGCCCAAAAAGAAGAGATAGGGGGTCCGGGTCGACACAGAACCCCACCACTTCGGAGAGGGTCTCAAGCACCGCATCCCAGAACAGGGCCAATGCCCCACAAGACCAGAACATGTGCGCGTGGTCCGCATCGTTAGATCTACATCTTTGGCAGGGGTGGAATTGATCTCGGGCAAATTTCCCAATCGCGTAGGGAGTGTAGTACAGGCGATTGAGCAGCTTATATTGAACACATCTAACTCTGGAGTTAAGAGATACCTT
This sequence comes from Ambystoma mexicanum, assembly GCF_040938575.1. Lineage (NCBI taxonomy): Eukaryota > Metazoa > Chordata > Amphibia > Caudata > Ambystomatidae > Ambystoma > Ambystoma mexicanum. Next base: position 238,257,795 of record NC_090939.1, on the reverse strand, counting down.
ACGTGTATGCATGCACATTTTGGTCCACATATCATCTGTGATGTCTAATCCCAGGTCCCGGCTCCAAGCCTCCCGAGAAGTGTGGGGGGGTTCTATAGCTCGCGCAATCAATGTTTTATATAGGGAGGACACCATGCCCTTGCCACCTGCGGAATTGGCAATGTACCGGATCTCGGGGGACTCCGGAGGTTCGTCCAGGTACGAAGGCCACATTTCTTGGACTGCCGCCCTGAGCCGGAAGTACTGCAGCATCTCCAGTGAGGACTTGGAATGCCCCCACCTCCACGTATCTGGGGTGATGAATTTCCCATCGAGGAACAGGTCAGAGAATGATCTGTATCCCAGATCCGACCAGTGTCGCATAAGGAGCTTATCTTGTGTGGGGGTGAGGCCAGGGAACGACCAGAGGGGAAGCCATTTGTAATATGGGGGAGAGCCAGAGCTAGGTTAATTTGTTTTTGAACATGGATTAATGGATTTTCATTTGGACAATGGATTGTACATAGTTGGACAATGGATTATTTTGAACTTTTTCTTTTGATTTAACCATGGATCAATGGATTTTCTTTTTACATATCCTTTGGCTTTGCGTTGGTGGAGGGAGAGTTTTGATATTTTTCTTTAGGATTACTTTGGATTGGTTATACTTTTCATTTACTCATCTTTTGCACATGGTTTTCATTTCATGTTTGCTGTTTTGTTATACTTCGTTTCATTGCTTTATTTTTGTACATAATACATTTTCATATTTTAGTTCCATGTGTGGGATTCGCTCATTGGGTTGATGCATGTGAAAATGTGGGTTTACACAATCAGTGCCAACCAGTGTGTGTGTGTGACGGACATGTGTTGATGTACATAGTTGACTTTTGGTTTGTGTCTTGAGAAAGGCATGTCAGTGTGGGGTGGATTGGGAAATCATTGCATCTCAAGAATGGGGTGGTGTGCTGTGGTATTTTGGTGTAGAAGTGGGCCATGATTGTGCATCTTTACTTCATGTGGGGGGGGGCACGAGTGGGGGCCTGCTGGCAAGTGCCCCTCATTGCTGGGGGGTGGGGATGCTGGGGGACATGAGTGGGGGCCTGCTGGCAGGTGCCCCTCACTGCTGGGAGGTGGGGGTGCTGGGGGACATGAGTGGGGGCCTGCTGGCAGGTGCCCGACACGGCTGGGGGGTGGGGGTGCTGGGGGACATGAGTGGGACATGAGTGGGGGTCTGCTGGCAGTTGCCCCTCACTGCTGGGGAGTGGGGGTGCTGGGGGACATGAGTGGGACATGAGTGGGGGCCTGCTGGCAGGTGCCCCTCACTGCTGGGGGGTGGGGGTGCTGGGGGACATGAGTGGGGGCCTGCTGCCAGGTGCCCGTCAATGGTGTGGGGGTGGGGGTGCTGGGGGACATGAGTTGGTGATCACTAGTGCAAGGTGACATGTGGCTTGGCTGGGGGGGCATGCCCATGGTGGATGGGCTGCCTGCGGGACATGACCAGGGGTGCAATGTAGTCCCATCTGGTGTGGGCTGCCTGCAGGGGCTGTGGAGGGGGTAGAGGGCACACCTGGGAGGACCCACACTGCCAATTCACATGTAGGACTCCCTGCGCACCCCCGAAATACACGTACCCCGCTCTGACAGCAAAATCGCATATGAAGCTTCCCGCGAAACCCAGTAAGACACGTACCCCACTCGCACAGGGCCTATCGCGTGTGAAACTTCCTGCAAACCCTGGTAATACATGTACCCGACTCGCGCAGGGCCTACCGCGTGTGAAACTCCCCGTGAACCCCAGAATTACACGTGCCCCACTCGCACAGGGCCTACCGCGTGTGAAATTCCCCGTGAACCCCATAATTACACGTGCCCCACTCGCACAGGGCCTACCGCGTGTGAAAGTCCCCGTGAACTCCAGTTATACACGTACCCCACTCGCACAGGGCCAATCGCGTGTGAAAATTCCCGTGAACCCCAGTTATGCACGTACCCCAATCGGACAGGGCCTATCGCGTGTGAAACTTCCCGTGAACCCAAGTAATACATGTACCCCACTCGCACAGGGCCTATCGTGTGTGAAAATTCCTGCGAACCCCAGTTATGCACGTACCCCACTCGCACAGGGCCTATCGCGTGTGAAACTTCCTGTGAACCCAAGTAATACATGTACCCCACTCGCACAGGGCCTATCGCGTATGAAACTTCCCGCGAACCCCAGTAATACACCTACCCCACTCGCACAGGGCCTACCGCGTGTGTAATGTACCATGAACCCCAGTAATACACGTACCCCAATCGCACAGGGCCTACCGCATGTGAAACTCCCCAGGGACCCCAGAATTACACGTACCCCACTCGTACAGAGCCTACCGCGTGTGAAAGTCCCTGCGAACCCCAGAAATGCACGTACCCCACTCGCACAGGTCCTACCGCGTGTGAAACTCCCCGCGAACCCCAGAAATACACGTATCCCGCTCGCACAGGGCCTACCGCGTGTTAAACTTCCCGCGAATGAGTGGGGTATGTGTATTTCGAGGGGTGCACGGAGAGTTTTACACGCGATTGGCCCAGCGCGAGCAGGGTACGTGTATTCCGAGGGGTGCGCGGGGAGTTTTACACACGTTTTCGTGGTTGGGTGGCTGTATACTGGTCCACTGGCCTGTGCGCCATGTACTGGATTTGTGCGCTGTTCATGGCGCATGGGGCGGGGTTGGAGGCGTAACTGGCGCTGCTGCAGGGTCGCTGCGCCACTCTGCGCCACGGCTGCTTAGGGATGTTAAAATCCATGAATACGCTGTGCGCCGAAATGGGTTTTGGCACACGCGGCTGGCGCAGACTGCCGCACGCGCACACTGTGCGCCAGCCGCGTGCGCCACTTGTGTGCTGAATTCTATGAATTACCCTCTTAGAGTCAGGCAAAGTCAGGTACTTTATCCCAACTGTGCGCACCTGACTCCACTTGACTCTTCCCTGCACTATAAAGGGGCAGGAGCTGAAGGCTAGAGGAGAATTGTGTGCGGATAGGCTAGCCTGGGGTCTGTGAGGAACTGCTGCACGTCGAGGGAGTCTCATTCCTTTTGGATCTATGCTGGACCCAAGGGTGCCTGAGGGGCAGGTGGTGAGACCCTGACCTCAACCCCCATATCCTGGAGGGACTGCCTGTCAATGCAACGCTGCCCGGGTGGTTTTGGGAAAGTTAATGATAAAGAAACTTGTGAGCTTCCATGTGACTGCAGCGGAGTGGGAGGAAAGCACTGAAGTAAAGCGGCACAGAGCGAAAGGGAAGTGACAGATTGTGGAAAGACATTAAGCAAGAAAGCGAGCAGTAAAAATTGTAAAGCGGCATGAAATAAAGCCGAAAGCAAGAGAGGCAGAAAACAAGTGGACAGTCATAAAGAAAGTTTAAAGGAAAATGTGCCAAGGGTACTGACATAAGTGGCAATTACCTTTAAGAAATGTAAGAGAAACAAGGGTGCAAGTGACCTGAAGCAGGAAAGACGATGCGAGTGACCCAACACATTTGAAAAGGGAAAGTAAAAGCAAGAGGAAGTGAAAAGAGGGTACGACCAACCCGAAGGTGAAAACAAGAAAGTGCGAGCAGCATGAGAAAGTGGCAAGAAGGTGCAAGAGTGCACAACCAAAGGAACAGACATAAGTGGCAATTACCTTTAAGAAATGTAAGAGAAACAAGGGTGCAAGTGACCTGAAGCAGGAAAGACGATGCGAGTGACCCAACACATTTGAAAAGGGAAAGTAAAAGCAAGAGGAAGTGAAAAGAGGGTACGACCAACCCGAAGGTGAAAACAAGAAAGTGCGAGCAGCATGAGAAAGTGGCAAGAAGGTGCAAGAGTGCACAACCAAAGGAACAGAGAGTGCAAGGGGCACAATAAAGTGAAGAGAAGGGTGCAAGAAGGACAACAAGATAAGAAGAGGGTGTGAGTGTGCACAATAGAAAAGAAGGTGTGAAGTAGGCACAGTCAAGTGGAAAATAACAGAGTGAAAGAGGCACAGAAGAGAAACAGTGCCAGAAGAAAAGTACAGAGAGCACAGAGAGGGGTCGCACGTCAGAGGGGTCGCGCTTGGGGGGAGCAAAGAACCCAGTGTTCTCGAAGGTCTCTGATAATACCCCATGTAAGAACTGTACAGTGAAAGGTAAATCCATCCTAGGAGAACTTTGTTTGTTTAAAGATGAAAGGGGCCTAAGCTTGGGGGGAAGGGAATCCTGAGAGGCCTAAGAAGAATTGTGTAAGAAACAAAAGGTACATCCTTACCAGAGGAACTTTTTTTGTTAAAAGACAAAAGGGGCCTAATCTTGGGGAAGGGAACCCTGAAATGCCTAACAAGAGTTGTGCAAGAGACATTGTTGAACTGTGTAATCTTTTTCTGTTTGGAACTGGAAGACTCTGGGCTTGGGGAAGGGAACCCAAAGAGATCCACGGTGATTGTGAACTTTGTTGATTTGCTGCAAGAGCCCTGTGTCGAAGGTTATGAGGGTTCCCCTTTTGAATTGAACTATCTTGCATTGGCAGAACTATACCAATTGGTGAGACCATCTGGAACCAGCTGTGGTTTACATTTCCTTTTCTTTGAACCATTGTTTAAAAAGACTTCCTGACACGTTTTTGTAAAGAGTGAGGGCAAGGATAGGTTTAGACACAGATGTATTATTGTGCTGGACTTTCAGACATCGATGGACCTTAGAAACATCAGTTAATGAAACCATCCCTTTATAGTAAGTGCCAGTTAGGCATTACGCCAACCCAGGAACCTTAGTAAATAAAGGTTTTGAAACAAATATCTTTGGGTTTGTGTCTCTCTTGATACCATGCCTGTCTCACAGCTCTTATCACTTACCTTTCCGTATGGCTGGTAATGTAACAAGGGTCACTCTGATGTTCAGACCTCTATCTCGCCGTCATACTGCAGACGCAAAGGATGTATGTTATTAACATATTTGGCTATTCGTATACTTTGCATGGCATTCTGATGAGAGCCTGCTCCCTAGCGTATTTTGTGGCAGTCATCTTAAACAGTGTTGTGTCTCTTAAAGACTGAGTTATTTCATCAATATGCACTATGAAACCTTGTTGTAAAATAGACTCCAGTGCTTGTATTAAATAATGTTACCATGTTAGTTACTTTCTAACCGTATCACCACTCGGTGTACTCATTAGAATTGCATTTGCATGCTTATGTTATCATGCACGTTGCATAGTTAAATATAATTTAATTATATAAACAAGGATTAGTCATCATGTAAAACTAACTCGTCAAATGTTATTCTACATAAATCATTCATGACTAACAAGTTTGTTCCGTATGCATGCTGCCATCTTGAAGATGCAGAGCTATCATTGTACTCTGATTGTGATAATCAAAAACTGGGATGTTATTCAGGTATATGTTATATCCCCATAATGCAAGGTTGACTAGATCGTAATTGCTGTTACTCTGGCAGTGACCATTATATAGTATTGAGTATGTATTAGTTTTTAACTCCCTCTTATGTAATAATCATACATGATCCACTTGGTGTCATTGGTACATATATAAGATGAATTATGCCCTATGATATTCTATGTATAGGACACTTAATTATTTCACGTGGAGATATGCTTATGGTCTCTTAAGTTCACATATTATTATATAAGTTTTCATTCAGCCCTATTAAGTGACTCCTTGTTAAATATATAAGGGCCATCTCTTCCTTGGTCAGTCTCTTTTTGTCAAAGCTCCTGTCATTACTCAGATTAATTTTCCTCAGCACAGACCATTGTAATTCATCAGAGCTGTGGTCCGCCGCTATAAAATATCGGACCATAGGTGCAGTAAGTATTCTATTCCTAATGCAACTATTAAGTTCTCATATGCGGGTTTTGATTTTTCGTTCGGTTTTCCCTATGTAGATTTTCTTACAGGGGCACCAAATGGCATAAACAACCCATGAGGTGTTGCAAATTGTGGGATTTCTCTGCTGCCATGGTTTACTTAAACCAATATCTACTTCTACTGTCCTTTCCATTTGCGCACAAAATTTTCATCCGCCACATGTGCTATGTCCAACTGGTTTGCTCATCCACCAATGCTCTGTTAGGGTTGTTTGTTTTGCATTTTGCTGATGTATATAATTACGTGTTATTAAGGCTTTGAGATATGTGCTCCTTCTATATGCGCATCTCAGTGGTTGGATTGGATGGGTGCCTTTAGACAGGATGTGTCAATTTTTTGTTATTATCTTATGGAGTTTCTTCGAAATGGGATTTGAAAATGCTAACAAACCCGATGTCACTGGGCCTCATTCGAAGTATGCCGGTCCGGTAACAATGGTGCCGGTAAGCCTACCGGCACCATTGTTTCCGGACTGGTATAGTATGAATCTGCGTGTCCCGTCCCGCCTGCTAGGTCTGAACCTGGTGGGTGGGATGGCACCCGCCTGCAGAGTTTCACGGAAGCACCGGCACCGTTAGTAACGGTGCCGGTGCTTCCGTGGTCCCCATTCCCATGACTCAAGTGGGAATGGGAATTACATTTTACTGCCTCCTGAATTCCGGTATCGCCGGGGTCATAATCCCCCGGAGATTCTGGCAAGCCATGCACCGGTAAATATTGCAAGTCCAGCGGCAACCCGTTGGAAGCACCGGCAGGGTTGCCGCCGGACTTGTAATGAAGCCCACTCTTTTCTTTCGTATCTCGATATTCCAACAGAGCCTCACGATTAGTGTTCTAAAAGCCATTTTTATAATTGTCTTGGGGTAACCTCTTGCCCCCAAATTCACACTTAGGGTCTGTACTTCCTTTTGAAATTCTGTTTTGTTGGAACAATAACGTTTCAAATGTAAAATCTGGCTTAATGGTAGATTTTCTCACGAATGTTTAGGATTCCACAGCACTTTTGCATCTGCACAGCCTTCGCTCTGGAGACTCGCACTGAAACCTCCTGCGCCCAAGGATGTGTAGCAGACAACATTCCTAGCACTACGTCCATGGCACACCCATGAGCTTGGACTCCTCAGCACTTACCCCCTCTTCCCTCTTTCTTTCTGCAATTGCACGTTCTGAATACTCACAAGGCATAGTAGGTTTGTCCCTCTTCCCCCTCTGCTCTTAATATTGTGTTATAATGTATTTCCTACCCTCCCTCCCTCCCTGCCCTGTGGGTGCTTTGAATCAGTATATCAGTATATTCTTATTGTATAAGCGCCTAACAAGCAAACAATAAATAAATAAATAAAACTAAATAAAAATAGGATGAAAACTATTATATGCAAATAGAGAGTTTTTAATCAGTCTCTTTATGCAAGGGTTTTAACTGTTCTATATATGTTCTATATCATCTACATAAATGGTGACATTTAATAAATTGGTACACTTCTTCCTTTTTAGTGAGCCGCTGTCGATCACATGTTTTTTCTACTTTAGTTGTTATTAACGTTTTTAATCGTCCAGTAGGACCACTTCAATTTCTTTATAGAAAGAGGTGTCCATTTGCTGGCAATTACATTCTGGCATATATATTTCCCTTTCTTGGAGAACAATGGCACCTACTTTATCAGCTATTAACTGTTGGTTGGATTTTAATGACTGTATTGCTTTTTGTTCTTTATTCAGCAGGTTTTGATACATCTTATCATTTGTACTCCTGTCTTTTAAGACTTCAATTTCAGCAAGTATTCTTTTTTCAAAGACTATGGATTCTGGGCTGAAACTGGTCGTAGGTGGACAGAAAAAATGGTTTGTGAAAACCACTAGTATTTTCTGGAATATCAAATCGATTATCCATAAAATATTGTTTAAGGTGTATTTTCCTTAACAACTAGTGTATTTCTATCCTGGTGGTGAAGCTATCATATTGTGTAGTGGGTACAATGCTAGATCCTTTTTCCAGTGCTGTGATATCATCTAATGTAGGTGTATACAAAGACAGGTTTATTAATAGGCTGTCTGACTTTTCGTCTGATGGGGCTCGTAATCCCATACTATCTGTGCCCTGTCTAAAAAATTGGAGGTTGGTGGGCCTCTGCCTCTTTCGTTCCGATTATGTTGAGATGACCTGCGCCTCTTGTTAAACCTGCCTTGGCCACGTAACTGGCCTCTATTTGGACGATTTTGAGTAGTATTGCTTATGAACTGTCATCAATGGAGCTCAAAGAGCTGTAGGAAGTGGCACCTAATCTCACTGGTTTTGTATTAGTAGGTAATAAATCCCTACTTTGATTAAGAACTTAGTTCTCTTTAGTGTACTTGAAGGCTTTCTTGTGTGAGAAATTAGTAAGACCTTTCTTCAGCCATCTGATCCTGCCTCGAGTGTTTTGTTCCTTAAAATCCTCAATTTCTTTGATAATTTCATCTATTCTTTTTTGAATGCCTAGAGGGACCAATTTCTTAATTTCATCCTCTAGGGTAGTTAGCTCAATTACATATGTACTGTCATATACTTTGCTGTGTCAATTACTTGAATGAGCCAGTCTCTTCCGCGCTTGTTGGCAATGTAACTCCATCATATAATTAAGATTTTTTTATCAAGGAAGAGACATGGCTAATTTCTAACTATAGGTACTTGCTGTAATGGCCCATTTCGTAAGTATTCCAACATTATTATACCATGCAGTTCTGTTCTAATAATGCACTTTTTTTAATTGAGCAGCTCATCCCAATTACTGACATTAGCCAGCAGTGAGCTTTCTCCATCTCTAGAGTTTAGCGATAATCTTACTAACAGTTCTGTAACATAGCTTTCATCATAGCTCTTCGTCTTTTCTACTGCCATGATAGCGATTATAGGAAGATTTAAGTCAACTTTACAATGTTGAAGGACGCATTGGGGCAAGTAAATGTCTCCATGCATGCAGAGGATATGTTTAGTGATGTCCCATGACCGATAGCCGTGCTAGGAAACTTCTTATATTAAAAGGGACACCAGGAGTAAATGCGCATAGATCGATAGTGCTTTCCTCTGTATAATCCACAAAGCTGTCTGCGTCCGGGGACCACACTATCTGCAATTCTATTTTACCAAATATTCCCTGTCTAAGCCTCTATGCTCCTCTGGCACCAACTCTTTGTGTGTAAAGTGTTTGGCTAAACAGTGGGCAGGAGATTGACAGCTTTCCTCAGCTGGCTCCCTTCTTTGGAACAGCCTGCCCCTCCCTCTTTATCTTGAGCAGGACTTTCTTAAATTCTGGAAGCTCCTCAAGACTTACTCTTTAATGTACGCTCTATCACTTCTTTCAAATATTAGTATTAATATAATACTAACGATGGTTGCAGATTTTTCGAGTTGGTAAATGGTGAGCGTGATCTTTGGGTGTCCCTGAATCTGCGTGGGTTGAACATGTGGAGAAAATGGTGAGTGGATCATTGGAAAGCAAAAATGCAGAGGCATTGATGGCGGCCAGATGGCATCACTGTACAAATTCGGCAAACATCTTGAGGATTACTACCAGCTTTAATACCTTGCGTGCTCCTGGCCCCAATGGCATTTGTAGCAAAGTGGTTAAGAACAATGCAGGGACTTGGGCTGTGGCACTGGATTGCCTGTTCAGGAGCATTGGGGAGTCATAAGTTATCCCTTGTTCATGGAGAGACAACATCATTGTCCCCATCTGGAAGAAGGATGATCGTTCTCTCCCTAGTAACTACGGCTCCTGGCAATGCTCGACTTATCTTCTAAGATCTGTGCACGGTTGCTCCTCGACGATTTACGGTCCTGGGCCAATGAGGCCAACCTCCTCCCCCTGAAACAAACTGGGTTCAAACGTGGCTTAAGTACATCCACTAATTGCCTCGCATTGCATGCTGTAATCCAACAGCCATGGTGGTCGACCCGCTGGTGCCACATGTATGCAGCTTTCTTTTTTTTAAATATTTATTTGTACATTTTGCAAAAGAACAGTTAACAGTCAATAATACATTACAAAAACAATATAACTACATGCAGAATAAAATATACACATTTAAAGTTACAGAACTAGTACAATTTCAAAAAGCTATCCCAAATCTTCGCATGCAAGGTAAGTTTCCCTTGTCTCCTGTAAATTACTCTCTCCATGTTTGCAAGACAAGTCATCTCCTCAATCCAATCCACAATCGTAGGTGCAATTCGTGATTTCCAACCCCTCAATATCATCTTTTTGCCTATACAGGCGCCTTTGCAAACATTTTTTTTCTGTGAGACCAAAAGTTCCTCAAGTAACTAATCACCTCTATAGATCATCGTTTTGAAATCCAATGCAATATCCATATCCAGAATTTGCAAGCAAATGCCACAAACATCCTGCCAAAATCCACATACTTGTACACAGTCCCAGAGCATATGTTCCAAGCTACCCACTTCATTCCCACAACACCAGCAGTCATCCGAATCCACCATACCTCTCTTCAGCAACCTTTCCAGACTCCAGTACACTCTGTTGAGGTTCTTTATTTGCCTCGATCATTCTTCCAAGTTTATTGAGCAAAGCTTCACATTAGCACACATCTCCAACCACATATCAGAAGAAGTCACACACCCAGTCTCCTGCTCCAATCCGCTCTTAGTTCAGTATTCTCTTTATAATTAGACACAATTTGATTATACACCCTGCTGCTAACGATCCGCATCCTGGCTCTCGCTCCTTAAGAAAGAGATTCTCGATTGCACCACCCTGCTCATCCACCTTTCTTATACATCTTTTCAATTTCCTTAAGTCACCATTTGAATAATTGTCAATGCTATATTGTACACATAACTCTTCCTCAGCAATCAACGTACCATCCTTATTGATATCACCAATCCAATATATTCCACTTAGAAACCCCTCTGGCCAGAATAAAGGTTTACCCCTATCAGCTATCACTGGGTTAAACCAAATGGAAGCACGAGAAGTCTTCAAAGCCACCGAGCCCAACATTTCATGCACATTTTTCCATGTCTCCTTCAAAAACACTGTCATTGGAACTTTCCTACATTGCTTATTTGTGGCCGCGAGGATTGCCCTAGAAGGAAGTGGGCACAATAGACTTGCCTCCGCCACAGCCCACCTATCTGGTGGTTCTTTCAAGAAGGGGACTATAAAGTAACTAGAAAAAGCCAAATGATAAGCTTTGAAATTCGGAACACCCAGCCCCCCTTTCTCCATAGGTAGTTGAAGCTTACATAATTGAAGTCGCAGTTGCTTATCATCCCAAAGAAATGACTGTAAAAAGCCATCAATTCTCTTCCAATAAAACTGACTTATCTTCATGGGAACCATACCCAATATGTAATTGACTTTTGGACCCGCATTCATTTTTAGAGCGTTCACTTTGCCCCAGAGTGATAAACATAACAAAGACCAACTCTGAAGATTCATTTTCAGATCCCTACACACATCAACCATGTTTTTTTCCACCATATCCTCTACCACTGGTGTCTGCCAAACACCTAGTTATTTTAATCTTTTGTCGCACCATTGGAAACCCCAGTCGGACACCAAACGCTTATCACAATATTGTGTAATTTGTAATTGGTTAGAACTCAGACTTAGACCAATTAACCTGGTATCCAGCTACATCATAATACCTGCCTAATAGGCTCAACAAGGCAGGTAATGACACAGCCAAATCCTGCAATACTAGCAGTAAATCATCCACATACAACCATATCTTTTGTTCAACTCCCTGAAAGGTTAGACCTCGTACCCCAGCATCGCACCTCAGAGCAATTGCCAGCGGCTCAATGGCCAAAACAAATAATAGATTTGACAGTGGGCACCCCTGTCTTGTACCCATCTGTAACTCAAAAGAAGCTGACAGCTGTCCATTAGTTTTGACATTGGCCGTTGGACCAGCATATAACATGGCAATCCAACAAATAAATTCCTCACCCAAGTTCATAGCATGCAAGACCGAAAAGAGATATTGCCAGTTAACCCGGTCAAATGCTTTTTCAGCATCTAGAGAGAACACTGCAACATCTTCGTCTGAGCCTTGGGCCTGAGACATCATCATCAACAGGTTTCTAATATTACTAGAAGTCCTACGACCTTGAATAAAGCCTGACTGATCAAAGTGCACTAGCTTCACAAGTACGTTTTCAATACGTATGGCCAACAATTTCGCTAATATGTTGTTGTCTGTATTTATTAAGCTTATCGGATGATAATTAGACGTCAAGCTGCTATCCTTACCCTTCTTTAAAAAAACAGATATAGTGGCATGATTGGTGGAAGCTGGTAACAGACCCACCTCTCTAGATTCAGTAAACATATCCCTCAATAGCTCCACTGCCGAATCTGGTAAAATCTTGTAAATCTCAGCTAGTAATCCATCTGGCCCTGGAGTTATGCCTGAGTTTAGCCTTCCGATGGTAAACCTAATCTCTTCAGTAGTCACTTCCTTATTAAGAAGTACTTTTTCCAAATCTGTAACCCTCGGAACCTCTAAACCATCCAGAAAAGTTCCCCCAAGACTACTGATTCCAGACTCATTTTGATCCAACTTCATATAGTATTCTTTGAAGGCCATATTAATTTCATTAGGGTCAAATGTTACCAGACCATTCACCCCCCTTATAGAAGTTATTGCCCCTTCCGATTGCTGTTGTCGTAGTCTATAGGCAAGCCAATGGTTGCACTTTTCCCAACATTCAAAATACGAGCACTTTAATCTGTACAAGTCCTTTTCAGATCTCACCATTAAAATATCATTCAATTCTCTCTGTAACTTTCTGAGTTCTGATCTCTTGTCAGTATTATTTGGGTCACATACCAAATCCTTTGAAATTGCTTTGATCCGCTCATCCACATTCAAGCTCACTCTTTCCAAGCTCTTCCTCTTGCTACTAGACAATCCCAATAACATACCTCTCATTGTACATTTGAAGGCCTCCCAAATAGTTTTAACACTAAGCCCATCAGTCCTGTTTTCTGTCACAAAGTGATCAACCTCGGATGTAATTTTATCCAACATAGTCTCATCTTGCAAAATAGAAGTATTAATTTTCCAACAAAACGCCCTGCGAGTATCAAACTCCAGTTTTAATTTAAAAAACACGGAAGCATGGTCTATAATTGCAATACTGCCAATCCCACAACTCGCTAGGTTCACTGTCATGGAGCCAGCAGTAAGGAATATATCAATACATGAGTGTGTATTGTGAGAGCTAGAAAAAAAGGTGTATTCCCTCAAATCTAGATTTCGAAATCTCCAACAATCTTTCAAGTCAAACTCAGAAATAAGTGACTGAAATGAACAAAAGGTAGGGTCTCTCCTCCGATACACACGTGACCCACTAAGATCTAAGGTTGGGTCAATAGCCAGATTGAAATCTCCCCCCAGAATAATATTAGGGGAATCAAAATCCTGCAACAATTGAGCCACTTTTCCAAAAAAAAAAGAAAATCATCCACCGAGGGAGCATAAATATTACAAAGGACTGTCTTGACCCCCTGAATATCCACCTGAAGTACAATGATCCTACCCTCATCATCTGAGCGCAATTTTAACAATTTAATCGGAGCATTCTTCCTCACCAAGACGGCAACCCCTCTTCTCTTCGAGGTAAAACATAAGTTTACGGTTTATACATGCACTTTGGGTATCCCAGTCCGTCCCCGACCTGTGCCACCCCTCTCTGTATCAATAGACTTTGGCCTTGCCTGGGGTAATTACTTCAGGTCTCATATGGAACATTTTAGAATTCGAAAGTTTTAATAGCTCAGAAGCTATATGTCTATTGTGGCTTTAGAGTTATTAGAAACCTACCTGGATTATTTACCAAAACGTGATAACCTGAAGGAAGGGAGGAGGCAGGTAAGCTTTTTCTTTGCACCCCTGAAGCAATAGAACATGTCAACATGATCGAACACATTTTGAACACGCCTTTCAATGAACGCGCTTAATTGCATCATCTTTAAGGCAGCTTCAAGCACATTTTTGCTCATAAGGGCTAATGCACCGCACAGCATTGTGCAATCTGCTCACGAATGGTTGGCAGTGGCCCCTGGAGTCTCCATTTGTTGGTCTTATCCATGTTTCAAAACGGCTATGAAAAAGGTGGTTCAAGCTCACTTTTGTGAACTGTACGTCAAACAGCTGTTATCAAAACACAACTGCCGTATATCTTGGCCAGGAATCTTGGCCAGGACTAACACCCTGTAGTATATCGAGCAATATTTGGGCAATAAACTTATATGGGACTACCTGAAGCTGAAAACTAACTTTGTAAAAACCGTGGCGGTAACAGGGGCATGGGATCATATCCCTAAGCCTTTACGGCTATGCAGATTATGCGGCAGTGGAGGCTTGGAAACTGTGTGGCACTTGATGCTACAGTGCGCGTCGACTAAAGCCCTATGGCAGTGGCCCAGGCTAGCCGCTGGTTTAGACCAGTCTATTTCCAGAGACACTCTGGGCTCTTTTATGGGGGGAACCATGAGCCATGTGTTGTGTTTTTTACTATTTTATGGGGACATACTGCCAAAACCAACAAGGAAGAGAGGGAAAGAATCCCATATACTGGACTATTTATTTGCTTCTGATAATCTCCATACTGGTACAGTGGACATGGCGGTTATTGACCGCACACAGAGTGATCATAACATACTAAAGTTATGTCTCTCACTGGGTGTGAAGAAAGATCTTGTCATGGAAGCAGATACCCTAGAATTGCATCCTGGAAGAAACAGACTGAGGCTGTCCCGCGACAATGTGATTAAATTGTCAGGAGACCTAAGGGATACTGGGAGGTTAGCCGACTTAAATTACAGAAACTCTCTAGCCATCTACAATGAGAAACCAGGTCCAGGGAGAAATAACAAGTTTAGCCACAGACATGAATTTGATCTTACCATCCATGGGCAAAAAAGGGACCTAATGTGCCTAATGAGAGCACACACAGAAATCCCTCAATGACATCCCATGAATCTGCCAAGAAGGCCAAGACAGCCTACAACAACTGGGTGAAAAAACACAGATACTCATTAATGCAATCAAATGCAGAGCACATGTTGAAGCTTGTCACATCTAAAAACTCAAGGGAGATGTGGCAAATCTTCAATTCGATGGATGGTCCAGAACACAGTATAATGACCAACTCAATCTCAGCGAGGGACTGGACGGATCATTTTTCTACTCTCTTTTTCGAAGACGGCGGAAAATGCTAAGGAGGAAACAGGAAACTCTTGTCCAAGTTGGGCATTTGAAACCAAGAGGGAGGACATCCTTGGACTAATCAAAACTTCCAGTAACTCAAGAGCCGCAGGCCCTGACGGCCTAACGGACTTCACACTTTAAAAGAACCCGGAGGAATGGGCAATGTTCCTACATCATTTGTTCCTATTTGTAAAATCAAGACGTAACATTCCGGCCACATGGACAACATCCATCATTGTCCCCATCTTTAAGAAAGGTAATAGGTCTGGTCCTTCGAATTATAGACCTATCGCCCTTCTAGATGTTATTGGCAAACTCTATGCAGCTCTACTTTTGAACCTCCTTATTGATTGGAGCCGACTCATTTTGATCCAACTTCATATAGTATTCTTTGAAGGCCATATTAATTTCATTAGGGTCAAATGTTACCAGACCATTCACCCCCCTTATAGAAGTTATTGCCCCTTCCGATTGCTGTTGTCGTAGTCTATAGGCAAGCCAATGGTTGCACTTTTCCCAACATTCAAAATACGAGCACTTTAATCTGTACAAGTCCTTTTCAGATCTCACCATTAAAATATCATTCAATTCTCTCTGTAACTTTCTGAGTTCTGATCTCTTGTCAGTATTATTTGGGTCACATACCAAATCCTTTGAAATTGCTTTGATCCGCTCATCCACATTCAAGCTCACTCTTTCCAAGCTCTTCCTCTTGCTACTAGACAATCCCAATAACATACCTCTCATTGTACATTTGAAGGCCTCCCAAATAGTCTTAACACTAAGCCCATCAGTCCTGTTTTCTGTCACAAAGTGATCAACCTCGGATGTAATTTTATCCAACATAGTCTCATCTTGCAAAATAGAAGTATTAATTTTCCAACAAAACGCCCTGCGAGTATCAAACTCCAGTTTTAATTTAAAAAACACGGAAGCATGGTCTATAATTGCAATACTGCCAATCCCACAACTCGCTAGGTTCACTGTCATCGAGCCAGCAGTAAGGAATATATCAATACATGAGTGTGTATTGTGAGAGCTAGAAAAAAAGGTGTATTCCCTCAAATCTAGATTTCGAAATCTCCAACAATCTTTCAAGTCAAACTCAGAAATAAGTGACTGAAATGAACAAAAGGTAGGGTCTCTCCTCCGATACACACGTGACCCACTAAGATCTAAGGTTGGGTCAATAGCCAGATTGAAATCTCCCCCCAGAATAATATTAGGGGAATCAAAATCCTGCAACAATTGAGCCACTTTTCCAAAAAAAAAAGAAAATCATCCACCGAGGGAGCATAAATATTACAAAGGACTGTCTTGACCCCCTGAATATCCACCTGAAGTACAATGATCCTACCCTCATCATCTGAGCGCAATTTTAACAATTTAATCGGAGCATTCTTCCTCACCAAGACGGCAACCCCTCTTCTCTTCGAGGTAAAACATAAGTTTACGGTTTATACATGCACTTTGGGTATCCCAGTCCGTCCCCGACCTGTGCCACCCCTCTCTGTATCAATAGACTTTGGCCTTGCCTGGGGTAATTACTTCAGGTCTCATATGGAACATTTTAGAATTCGAAAGTTTTAATAGCTCAGAAGCTATATGTCTATTGTGGCTTTAGAGTTATTAGAAACCTACCTGGATTATTTACCAAAACGTGATAACCTGAAGGAAGGGAGGAGGCAGGTAAGCTTTTTCTTTGCACCCCTGAAGCAATAGAACATGTCAACATGATCGAACACATTTTGAACACGCCTTTCAATGAACGCGCTTAATTGCATCATCTTTAAGGCAGCTTCAAGCACATTTTTGCTCATAAGGGCTAATGCACCGCACAGCATTGTGCAATCTGCTCACGAATGGTTGGCAGTGGCCCCTGGAGTCTCCATTTGTTGGTCTTATCCATGTTTCAAAACGGCTATGAAAAAGGTGGTTCAAGCTCACTTTTGTGAACTGTACGTCAAACAGCTGTTATCAAAACACAACTGCCGTATATCTTGGCCAGGAATCTTGGCCAGGACTAACACCCTGTAGTATATCGAGCAATATTTGGGCAATAAACTTATATGGGACTACCTGAAGCTGAAAACTAACTTTGTAAAAACCGTGGCGGTAACAGGGGCATGGGATCATATCCCTAAGCCTTTACGGCTATGCAGATTATGCGGCAGTGGAGGCTTGGAAACTGTGTGGCACTTGATGCTACAGTGCGCGTCGACTAAAGCCCTATGGCAGTGGCCCAGGCTAGCCGCTGGTTTAGACCAGTCTATTTCCAGAGACACTCTGGGCTCTTTTATGGGGGGAACCATGAGCCATGTGTTGTGTTTTTTACTATTTTATGGGGACATACTGCCAAAACCAACAAGGAAGAGAGGGAAAGAATCCCATATACTGGACTATTTATTTGCTTCTGATAATCTCCATACTGGTACAGTGGACATGGCGGTTATTGACCGCACACAGAGTGATCATAACATACTAAAGTTATGTCTCTCACTGGGTGTGAAGAAAGATCTTGTCATGGAAGCAGATACCCTAGAATTGCATCCTGGAAGAAACAGACTGAGGCTGTCCCGCGACAATGTGATTAAATTGTCAGGAGACCTAAGGGATACTGGGAGGTTAGCCGACTTAAATTACAGAAACTCTCTAGCCATCTACAATGAGAAACCAGGTCCAGGGAGAAATAACAAGTTTAGCCACAGACATGAATTTGATCTTACCATCCATGGGCAAAAAAGGGACCTAATGTGCCTAATGAGAGCACACACAGAAATCCCTCAATGACATCCCATGAATCTGCCAAGAAGGCCAAGACAGCCTACAACAACTGGGTGAAAAAACACAGATACTCATTAATGCAATCAAATGCAGAGCACATGTTGAAGCTTGTCACATCTAAAAACTCAAGGGAGATGTGGCAAATCTTCAATTCGATGGATGGTCCAGAACACAGTATAATGACCAACTCAATCTCAGCGAGGGACTGGACGGATCATTTTTCTACTCTCTTTTCGAAGACGGCGGAAAATGCTAAGGAGGAAACAGGAAACTCTTGTCCAAGTTGGGCATTTGAAACCAAGAGGGAGGACATCCTTGGACTAATCAAAACTTCCAGTAACTCAAGAGCCGCAGGCCCTGACGGCCTAACGGACTTCACACTTTAAAAGAACCCGGAGGAATGGGCAATGTTCCTACATCATTTGTTCCTATTTGTAAAATCAAGACGTAACATTCCGGCCACATGGACAACATCCATCATTGTCCCCATCTTTAAGAAAGGTAATAGGTCTGGTCCTTCGAATTATAGACCTATCGCCCTTCTAGATGTTATTGGCAAACTCTATGCAGCTCTACTTTTGAACCTCCTTATTGATTGGAGCCGGGTAGCTAAACATCCGCTCGCAAGCAGACTTTGAAAAAGGTATTGGAACATCCTTGAACCTATTCTTAATTAATTAATTAATTATCTGAAATCAAGAACTGCAAGAAAGAACAGCAAAAATGTATACTTGGCCAATGTGGATCTATCCCAAGCCTTTGACTCAATTAACAGACAGAAGCTCTGGTTTAAATTAAAAGATTGGGGATGTCCTGCCAACTTGCGTGAGGCAATTGAAGCACTACACTCCGACACTAGTATTCAAATAAAGCTAAATCAAAGGGGGGACCTGACAAGCCCCATAAAAACAAGAGTGGGCCTTAAGCAAGGATGCCGCCTAGCACCAACTATATTCAAATTGTACATTTCTGATGTGGGCGATGCATTCAATGATACTAGGTGTTTCCCACCGTCCATCTCTGGTACCCCAGTCAACAGATTGTTGTATGGCAATGATGTCATCCTCCTCGACGAAACTCCAATCGTATTTCAGCACCAATTGGACGCCTTGGCTTGCTTCCTATCATCTAATGACCTTCGAGTAAATGCCTCTAAATCAGCGGTGCTGGCTTTTCGGAACCCAAAGCGTAAGACCTCTAAATTCAATGGTTGGTATATAAATAGTGACAAAATTCAAGAAACAACTGAAATGATCTACCTGGGAATATCTATCAACGTGAGCAACAGCGACGCACCCAGAGAATTATGCTTAAGACTCAAAGTAAAGATGCTGTCTGCCCACGCAAGACTGCTTAAATCCAGATATTGTAAATTCTCACTGACCCCTGTAATTACCTTTTACTGCATGAAGGCCGCCCCCATTTTGACCTATGGGGCTGAATGTCCACTCCAGTTGAGTTGGAAGCTGTGGCAAACCCTAGAAGGCCTTTTTTGGAGATCTGTACTTGGGCTTCTGAACTGTATTCTGATAGCAGTGATACAGAAAGAACTAGGTCTGACCTCTCTAATCACCTTTGTGACCTGGAAAACGCTAAGCTTCTATCGGAAATGCCTATTGCCGCCGCTTGAAAGTGGCTTTATGTTACTTGGGCAGGCGCTCAAGGTGGAAATAGAGCAACTACTTGTAGAATGGGGCAAGAAATGTGTGGGTCTAGTAGAATCAATTCACACAACAGAGGAACTGCTCATCGAAAACCCAGACTATGTTAAAAAGTGACTGTATGAGTATGACTGGATAGAGACTCTGGAGCTTGCACTGTCGTCTAAACTCTACAGAAAGTACTGTGTAGCACAAAGCAAACGAGGAACGATTCCTATATATCTGAGTAAGTTTCCTTCAGCAGGTCTGCGCCAGCAATTCTTAAAACTGCGACTCAACATTCTACCAACTAAGGAGATCCTTGAAGTAAGGAAACCCAAAGGCACAAGAGACTCTGCATGCAGGCTCTGCGGACACAAAATGGAATTGCTCCGCCACCTCATCATGAACTTTCAGGGCGTGGACCATATTCGACACAACCTTTTATACAGATTCTTTGCGGATCACCGCACTCTAACCAAGAAACACATTTGGTTATTTTTGCTGAAAGGGACTAGGTTATCACTCACATTCACTCTTTTAGAGCTAGTGGCAATCATTATTGCTAAACTTGAAGAAAAAAGAGAACTTAAATTTGTTTGGATTATCTATTTATTCTATGACATTCTTCTTTGTTATTTTCTTTCTTTTTCTATATTTTTTCCTCTATTTTTTGGTGCGGCTTGTAGCTTTGTTATTGTTTTTTCTTATTGGATCTTTCATTTTTTCTCTTATATTAATTGAATGACTTTCCTGTCTTATTTGTATATTCTGCTAATTGCTGATTTCATAAGCCTATGTAATGGCAAAAAGTTTCTATTGAAACTAAATGCTAAATAAAAAAAATAAAAATTATGGAAAAAGCTAACTTTTCTTTTGGCTATGCATGGCCAGTAGGCTGGAAAAACCCTTTTTCCTTTGTTGTATTTCCAATTGCTGCTTACCTTTCCTTTACATGTGTTTTCCTGTGTTAAAACGTTGTAATAACTTCTGCATAACATGCTAAATATTTTTTAAAAAATGTATGGTGCATTTAATTTTTTCACCATTTGATTTTGCTCCTGTACACATTCTAGTGGGAAATTCCATCACACCAGTGCAAAGTTGATGTAGCACAGGCCCTACCTACCCATTAACTTTTGTTCTTACAGAAATGGGAACCCTACATTGCCTCCAGTTTTACTAAGCTGTCCCCAACTCTTTCTTACTTCCATGAGGTGTAGCTTGTTTTTTGTTATTTGTCTTGCATTGTTGCCTCCAGCCCTGCGTTTATTTTTTTTTATGTATCACAGTCTCCATTTACCTTTTGATACCAGTTTCCTTGACCATACTCCAAAAGACGGCATTAATGTATATCCCTTTAAAAAATGATTGTAAAATATACAGGTTTAAACATACTTTGTTTATTCCTCTAGTCTGTTTCTATCAGGACATCTGACAGAGCATACATAAAATGCAGTAAACTTAATTCTCAATGTGTCTATTTATATTATGCAGCAAAAACTCCCAGCAGCAGCAAGACGTGGGCTAACATGAGTTTTACTTGAGAAAACCCAAACTCCCATGCACATTCCTGCCAGGAAATAGTTCACATGGGGTTGATCACCCCAGCTGAAAAAGTCTTTCGATCAAGCGTCTTTATCCGTCCCTTTTTCTACAGCTCCCGACTTGTTAATCCTCCTGTCTTGCCACTTTTTTGCTCTGTTTTCTTCATTAAATAAATAGAGACAGCAAAATCCAATTAGAGCGGTATTCAAATAATTTTTAGATTAGCATTTTTGAAATGCCCAACTGCAGAGCTGGAGACTGGGCGCGGGGCTCTCCAATTATAGGGAGCAATTAGTGAGCATCCTCAGACAGTTCTGAGGTCTCATTAAGGGAAGTGTTGGTTGGTTGCGGGCATCTTAGCGGATCGCCACAGTGTCTTGGCCCGGCACAACCCACATGCCTTGGACGCACTAGACAGTGACTCACTCGGAGTAAAACAATGCGAGCTGCCTCCCCAGTCTACACTTTCAACAAGAAGCCATTGATAATTGGTCTTTATGACACATACATCCAATAGCCGGCCCCATTGTGCCCTTGCTTTTTTTGGTCTTGGATACAGATAAATTGCAATGTGACAAAAACAAGGCAGCGTGGGCCTAACGGTGGAGTGTATGTCAAGGGTTATGCATGCAATGCCTGTAACGCACAATTATACAGCGGGTGCATCGCTATATTGACAAGCTGTGGTTTCAGCGATCCAATCAAGCCGCAGCGTTTACTGGAAATCATAACATGTCCACAAAACACTGTGTTACTGGCTGGGGTGTGTTGCTCAGTATTTTATCACCTCATTATCTGCGTGCACGCCGTGTAGTATTGTTGGAAATACACAGTATGCCGGGCTTCTGAATGGCACCTTACGGCTTTCAGAGATCCGGTAAGCGTGCAGTCTCGGTGCACTGTACAAGCAATAATGCATTATGAACTGTAAATGCTTCCTATTGCTATATCTGGTCGTTCGAAGTATTCACAGACGTGCCTTTCCATTATAGTTCGTGTTATGGGAGTGCAAAGAGACAATTGCGTTTGTGGCCTGCGCTATATGAATGGCAAATACAACCGTATTAATATTTAAGTGTTATCACCCTCTAGGGCAGGCATAAATGACTGTTAATTGCCTGCCCCTGAATTATGGGCCAGAATGGAGGGCGCACAATTCGCGGAAGGGCAATTGCAAGCTGTTGATGGCCACGCCACGAGGGCACATGGCTATATATGTTTCATGCACCTGGTCTCTCTCCCCACGCAACCCTTGCTCCCCATCTCCTTGATCCATGTTCGCACCTCTGCCATCTCGCACTCCAGACCGCCATTTAGGCCCATCCAGTCCTGCTCTGTCTTCGCCGTCTGCTTTTCCTCCCCTCCCTGGATTCTCGCTCACCTTTTCATCAAGTGTTGTTTTCCCCCTTGTCTGCATCTATATACTCAGCTACCTACTTTCCCACAACACCTTGCATCCCCCCAACCCTCTGCCTTCCCAATGTCGCTGTCACCTACTCTCTCTCTCTGCATCTCTGATCTCTCTGATCTCTCTGTACTTTTCACTTTCCTCGCTCTCTGTTCTCTCAACACTGCACCATCCTGATCACCTCCGCAGGACCAATCTCTCTCCCAACATTCACTCTTTGTGGTTCTTTCCTCGCTCTGTTCTCTCAACACTGCACCATCCTGATCACCTCCGCAGGACCATTCTCTCTCCCAACATTCACTCTTTGTGGTTCTTTCCTCGCTCTGTTCTCTCAACACTGCACCATCCTGATCACCTCCGCAGGACCAATCTCTCTCCCAACATTCACTCTTTGTGGTTCTTTCCTCGCTCTGTTCTCTCAACACTGCACCATCCTGATCACCTCCGCAGGACCATTCTCTCTCCCAACATTCACTCTTTGTGGTTCTTGTTTTCTTTCCCATTCCATTCTGTGTTTCACCACTTGATGCCTCGAATGCTGTGATTGCTTCAAATAACAGTAGTTAATGCCCACTTTTTAAGCCACATGATTGGCTATTTCAACATTAAAGTGGCAATTTACGTGCTCACTGATTTAATGTTTTGATCATGAATTATTACACCACTGAGTGTTATGGCCTCATTACAATGTTTGCCGGTCTGGGAATATGGTGTCAGTAATAACATGTACAGGCACCTTTCCGGACTGGCAAACTACAAGTCTGCCGGTAGGGGCTGTGATCTACCAGCAGGCCTGACCTGCCAGTAGGTCAGGTCCCTACTGGCAGATTCCCAGAATCACCGGCACTGGTACTAACAGTGCTGGTGATTCGGCCAACTACATCTCATGGAGTCCTCTGCGACTCCATGGAATCGCAAGTTACCAATGTCTATGCTGCCCGTAATATTCTGGTAATACAGGGATATCGGGTGTCTGAGATGGTACGGTAGTGTGGTACGGTAGTTCCCCAGTGTACTGTTAGAATTACCAGCGGGATATCGGGGAACTTGTAAAGAGCCCCTTAGTCTTAAGTTGATCATGGAGTACTTGTCATCCCTCACAGAGCGAGTGAGATGGGTTGATCTAGAAACGCCACTCTCCATTTGGGCTTGTGTATCCGGAGAGACAAGTTGTGTGCCTGTACCTTTGGGACTCTGATAACAATTTGGTGTGTCCCATTTGTTGTAGGAGTGCATCAGGAATTGTCTGTGTGCCCCTATGCCTGTAGGATTTAGCAACACATTCCATGTGAGACTGCACAAAAAATGTGTATCCCCTCCTTTAAGAAAGTGTGTCAACAATTGTGTGAGCACCTCCAGGCCCATGGGAGTACTTTTAGGGGGTGATGGGGGTGTTTACCCCCCCCCCCAACTTTCACGGCACACCATTTTGTCCCCATTCATTCGGCTGGGGCACCTTTTTATCAGATGTCATGTCCCTCCCCAACATTTTCAGCAAAGTTACTCCACTGTCCAGGCCTGACCTTCCCGTAGATCAGGCCCCCAAAGGCAAAGAAATGCTGCAGTTACAGGCACTAGTACTACCTGCTGGACTCCATGGAATGTGGAGTTACTGGCATTCCAGCCACCCGCAACTACAGTGGTACTACTGGGATATCAGGCGCCGGGAATTGTAATTCTGTTTTGGTGGCATGATACCACTAAACTCGGAATGAGGCCCCTAGTGTGTGCCCCAAAGACTGCAGGAGATGTCAAAGGTTAAGCGTCTGCTTCTTCCCAGTAGGATTGCAGCACACATTGTGTGGCCCTTTTCTTGAGGTCATGCAGAAAACAGTGGATATGCACCACAGTCCCCGCAGAATATGATGCAAACGTGTGTGCGCCCACCTTCCCTAATGAAATGTTCCAAACATGAGTTTTGTGTCCCTTCCCTGTGGGAGTGCTGTAACAAACATGCCTGGTGCACACCCTTCTGAACAGAAAAAGAGGTTGTTACCTCTATTCTCAGTATTTGTGCAGAGGCCTGCAATGCAATGAAAGGGCATGTGGGATACCCAGAGAACTGAGGGGCTTTCAAAGACTATTCAAGCAGGGGAATGTTTCATGTACCACTGTGCTACATTCTAATCACAGACAACCAAAATGTGCCAGGCTTGGCAGTTCACGCTCTGGGTCATCACCAAAATTGTTAGGCGTCATCAACGCAGTTGCCTTCAATATCACCAACGTAGTATCATTTAATTGTCAATACCTGAGATCATAATATCCATAAAATAACAGAGGACATCACCTGACTCCATTGCCAATGTTGACCTGTCTTCCACTGGGCAGATGTTAACATCTGACTCGACAATTATTGGCCGCTAACTTTGAGGATTTTGAGTCTGTGCTGATAAAATTACTGCAATCTTGCACATACCTGTTGGTGTGAAGGAATGCCATCTGTGCAGGTGTGCAATTCCAAGCTTTTGGATTTTTACTGTGAAACACTGTGCTGGCTTTCCTCTCTCCGATAGCAAACTCTGCTATTCTGGGCCCACTTTATATATGCTAAACAACCACAGCAAACGAGGGAGAGGACTGGCCACCCGGCCATCTTTCCTGTGCCAGCCTATTCATTCAACCAGATATTCCATCCTGTCCATAATTCATCCTGTCCATGGTTTGTTAGTATTGGGTGTTTCTCCCTTGCGTAGTTGATACAGGAGGCCTACCTACCCACGTGAATGTCTAACTCTTCAATTGTCTCATGGGTGTAAACATTGCATGATATTTACTTAATTTTATTCAACGAATTGAATATTATTGGATTAAATGATTGTAAATGTTTGTAAATGTTTGTAATGTGTGTTTGACTGGTTTGACTCGTTCAAATAATTTACATAACTGTTGTAAATGTATGTATTTGTATATTTCGTATTTTGTATTTTGTACTTTATATTTTCCTATGTTCCTATTTCCTATTTTATACTCTAAATTTTATGTTCGAAATTTGTAAAAGTTAATTTGAACTAAAACGAATAAAGATTATTATTATGCTAAATGGTTTTTTAAAAAAAACTGTATACTACCTTTTATAAAAGGTCGACTTTGAATGGAATAGGTGAAGAAAATGGAAACAAAATAGTTTTCATAACAATAACATTCCTTATTAGAAATGGCACCTTGGCGCCAAAAGTACATAAGCAGAGACATATTTGGGTAAATAGTTCATTGAAAGTGCTCATTTACTTTATTTAATAGAAGCGGGGACACTTTTATCGTTTTCAAGATCGTTTTCAGTAGAAGAACCAAATAAATAAACATACTTGTTCGTAGCAGACGTTCCTAGTTTTTCGATTTTGCTATGTCAGAAATAAATACCAGAAACACTGAGAGATTTAAGAGAAACAAACATGTAACAGAGACAGGGTGTGTTGCTATTTATTGAATGGTAAAGCATATTGCGCATTTCAATAGCAACAAGTCATTGCATTGCCTAGAGCGTACGTGTAGCTCAGTCAGCCCCTCAGATCTTGACCAGGGGTGCAGTTTTGCGACTGAGGCAGCTTATGTCAAGGGCAGGGGCGTATGCTATGATTTACTGCCACCAGGGCATATAGCTTTTTCACACTTGAGATTACGTTATCACAAGATGGCAGATGGGAACAGATGCGGCTCATGGATATGAAGTGAGACTTGGGGCCTGATTTACAGAAAGAAGCGCAAAAGTAGCACAGAAAAATCTGCGCGTGCGCTTGGATTGCGCTGCGCAAATGCATCGTGCCAGAAGGCGATATACAGAATTAATCGCCAGCAGTGATCAACAATGCAAAAAATATAGGATTGCATGAGAAACGCCAACAAAATGCCCCTAGAGCCACCGAAACCTACCGTTTTTCGCACATTTCGATCTGTCAATCCAGATCCAGCAAAACTACCACAAATAGCATGCCGAGTACCCACAAGCAACAACCAAGAGCTGCACCCATACCAACCATCAACATAGTCATGCATCAATGTACACCCATGAAACTTTGCCACCCACATGCAAATGGCACATACAACCACTATTCCCACACCCAGTACACCCTTGAAACTGAGCCACCGACATGCAAAGGGCACCTACACCCACTACTCCCACTCCTGTACACCCATGAAACTGAGCCACCCACATTCAAAGGGCACTCACACCCACTATTCCCACCCCCTGTAAACCCCTGAAACTGAGACACCCACATGCAAGGGGAACCTAAACCCACTATTGCCACCCCATGTACACCCCCAAAACTGAGTCACCCACATGCAAAGGACTCCTACACCCACTATTCCCACCCCATACACACACCCATTACTGCGGCACCTACATACAAAGGGTGCCTACACCCACTATTCCCACAACCTGTACACCCATGAAACTGAGCCACCCACATGCAAAGGGCACCTAAACACAATAAACACCACCCCTGTAACACCACCTGTCGTGGTTTATTACGCAGTCACACTCAACTCAGGGTGTTCCTTCCCTCCCCAAGTAAGGTGGCGCACCATGAAGCACTATTCTGTTAAAGTTCAATTTGGTAAGGCCTCCAACCTGTCTCGCACCCAACCCCAACAAATACCTGGTGCCGCAATAGACATGGAATCAGGCCGGTGTGTAGTGAGAATATATATTTAGTAATTTATTTAAATCAAATTTGACAAACAGACTAACATCAGTCACCAATGCTGTGGCAACACAAGAACAAAAATTACTTCTGTAATGGCACCAACACAGAGATAATATTAAGGTATGTAGTCAAAATTTCCCCCATCTTTCTTTTCAAATCACCCACCAATACAGGAAAAAGAACAATTCAAGGCACACAGTTATTGCTAATTTGGTTATAATACGTTTTCTCCAGGCAACACCCACCCTCCAAAAATCAATTAGAATTGATTCCTCTGAATTGAAGGCAAGTGGCAGAGAGTGGGAACACAATGGGAAAATTGTTTTGGGTTCCTATAGAAAAATGCACACTGTGGAAAAAGGGATTCAAGGGGATAAATCGTGTTGCACTTATTACTACAGATGCAATACGAGGGAAAGATAAGCAATGGGAACATTAGTTTTGCCACACCTAAAAAGAACAGGCAGGGCTTTGTGATTTAGGCCAGAGCACAATGGGAACAAAGGGACAATTTCGTTTTTTTTTCCATCACACATGCAAAGGAAATACAAGGCTTCATACTTCTGATTTTAAATGAAAGGGAATCAGTGGGGAATTTCGTTTTGCACCCTGCACACTCATTTGGAAACAGGGTTTTGAGGATTAATTCTTTTGGATTCAGGACCCCCCTTTCTGTACGAAAGTCAGGGGTTTTCTTACAAATAGTCAATCAAATCTTTATGTCTATACCGGCTCGAAACAAACTGGGAGGAGCTTGTTAGTTTCTAATGTTAACAAAACACATCCTGTGATTTCAATAGGGGAATTGATTGATTTACCTTAATGAAATATGCTAAGGACCTACACAGACAAACAGGGTATTTTGCTATGGGGAAATAACTAGAACAATACTTTAGAAATGCAGGGTCTACACAGTCTAAGGCTTTGGCATAGTTGTACTTACAGGAGAGGCCTTGTAATGGGCATCAGGGAACAGCAGGGCACCTCTGGGAGGTCCAGGGTGTCAGTCAAAGATAGTCCCCTCTGACTCCTCCAAGGGGTCCCAGTCAGCTTCTATGTCTCCTCTAGCCCTCACCTGTTTTTCTAAGTTTCATTTACCCTTAAACATGTGACCAGCCAGATGCTAGCTCATCTTTATCTTAGCGTATCCCTCCTTGGCCTCCCAAATGGTCCTAACCATAGCTTAATGCACATTGTATGGGATTAGTGACCTCAAGGTCACTTCTGCTGAAAATACAGGCAGAGATGCATCTATTTCCACCGTGGTTTCCATCAATGGCAGTGTATGTCTTTGTATTTTTAAGCAAGCGACCTGATTGATTGTTGACAATCAGACCTCCCTATCCGGGACAAGCGGAGGAAAGTTCTTTGAGGTTAAAGTTTCATTTCAGTAGAAATGCCCAGCTGCATGTACAATTCTGCAAGAAATGGATTTTAACTCACACACAATGCATTTTACATGAAGCATTTTAAAAGTCATTCAGGCTTTATATCCATGTGTAATGTCTTTCTTTAATCTCACAGTTGCCAAAACATGAGTATCACTTCTGGATTGTCCATACACAGGCCAGTTATATGGGAACACCATGTTCACCTTGAAACCAAGTGGGCACTTCTCTTTGCATCCGGTCATTTGGGATGAGGGAAAGGAAGTCCTTTTATTTCTTATAATTGCAATAAGCTTGGTTTCCCTTGAGATTTCTGGATCACAATCTGGTATTAGATTGAAGATAATGTACACGCTGCTATCTGTCTCTTTAAGTAAAAAGTGTAGCTTTCCATGGATTTAGTAAAACAGCATTTTAAGCCACATGTCTTTCTCTTTCCTTGCTGAGACATTGCGCCTATCTCCGCACTTTTGAACTTCCAAGCACACTTTTTTCATTTGAGATTTAGGCATGTTTTTAGTTCAGTAGTCCAATGTCTGACATCACCATTTCGGTGCTGGCTTTAGGCTTAAGGGGACTCCACCTTAGCCAGTTTCCTTCAATCACACTGGCCTCTTTATTTCTGGCATTCAGGGCTATATTTTACCCCACACACCAAACATCACACCACGCACACATGATGTGAGGAATTCTACCATCTGCACAGGGAGAGTGTGCTCCCCTGGGCTTTTTTAATAATGAAAATGAATGATGGGAGATCAACCTTGTCACGGTTTATTACACGGCACACTCCAGCCAGGGAACTTCTTCCCCAACAATGAATGTGGCACACAATAAAACACTTTTTATTTGTAATATACTGCAGATTATTTTGAGTAGGCCTCCAACCCGTCTCGCACCCAAACTCCACTAAAACCCTGTGTCACAATGGACTTGAAACCAGGCCGGTGTGTATTAATAAGATATTTTATTGATTCATTATTCAATGTAAATGAGGGTAATCAAAATACAACATCCACCAAAATAGTGGCAATACAAATGCAATATCCTATCTGGAGCAATCAAGTGGAAATGGGCTGTTACACTTGCTTTTGTTATAATGGCACACAGAAAAATACAATCAGGTTGAAATAGACTGTAACACTTGCTTTTGTTTTAATGACAAAACAGGAAAATAGCAATTCCACACACACTGGTAACACCAACTGTTAAGCACTCCTCCCGCAACACTCCCCCCAAACATCAATTAAACTTGATACCTTTGAATGGAAGGCAGTGGCAAGGAGTAGAAATATAGGGGGAAAATCTGATTTGGGGTGAAGCCCACCACCACAAGATGGGAATCGAGCAAAGAAAGGGAAAACCTGTTTTTGGAGCAAAATGGCAGAATAGGATTTTGATTAATACTCACAACTGCTAGGGGACAGAAAAGAAAAAAAATGTATTGCTTACACTTAGAAGATAGGCAAAGCTTTAGAGAATACTAATCAGCACACCAGGGCAAAATAGACATGAAGTAGGACAAACGGTTTTTGGGAGAAAGCAAAGGCAAAGGGAAAATACAGTGGCAAATGGAAATTCATCTATACTAAGGCTTACAATGACAGGCAACTCAGGGAAGGGGTTTAGCTTAAATAGGAAAATCGGTTTTCAGTGACAAGGGCAGAGGCTCATAACAGGTAGACTTCTAGGAAAAAGGGATTGCTCACAATGGGAACAATGGTTCGGGTTTACTAGGACAGATGAAAATAGGAATTTGTTTGCTAATGCACAAAATATACAGACAGATTCTTTTGAGGCAATACTTTACTGATTATAACAATTAAATAAAAACACAAGGAAAAATATGGTTGATTTTGAATTGCAACAATCTTGAACCATGAATTTCAATGGGGGAATTAATTGATTTACTTGAAAAAAATACTAAGGATTTACACAACAACTGAGAGGTTTTCCAAAGGAGATATGCTAACATACAGAGGCAAACAAGAGAGTCCTCTATGTGAAAATGACTTAATTACACTGGCAATTTGGCAGTTTCAATGAGATATTTGATGCACTGCTACAAAAATGAAAGGTTTATGCAATTTAGGGCTGGGGTTATATGCTACTTACATAGCAAGCCTTGGTTTGGGATTCAGGAAAGCCAGCTGGATCTCAGGACACTCTGGACAGATAGGGCAAGGGGTCTGGTCACTGCACTCTCAATGATGGTAAGGTTCAGCAGCCTCCTCTCCTTCCTCCTTCTCCTGTATCCCGTTTGTGTGTGTGTGTGTGTCTTGAGTCCTTGTACAATCCCCCTTAAATGGAAGAAATTACATCACTAACTTTACAAGCTAGGGGGAGAACCCTGTAATTATCCCTGCCGCCAGGATTGGAAAGTTTCTCTCTCTCTCTCCGCCCCCAGTAAGGATTGGATCAGGGATTTTGGAGCACCATCTGTCTTTCCCCTTTATTACCCTGCGTTGTTCTCAGTTCAACTTTTTTGGTAAGAAACTCATTATCTATCATAACTTCATAATTGTACTAGCAACCGCATATGCAACATATATTCTGTTTGAGTTGGTCATGTGGAATTAGATAAGCTGACCGCCAAATCCGTGCGATGTGGCATGTCCATGTGCCACCTTTTTGTCGTTTTCATAAAATGTACAACAATTATGAATATGTACGTTCTCAAGCATGTTCCTAATTTCATTTTCCACCTTGCCATCAAATCTCATAATTGTCACATGTTCAGATCAGCCGGAACTCTGATCTAACTGGCCATTACAGTTCCCAAAATCCCAGGTAAATGTGATTTATATCCTTAAAACCGCCTGGAAATTACATGAACAATGGCATACAATTGAGATCCATCCTCAGTCTGATGGCTGCGCAAAATGCATAAAATGAAATAGTCTTTTAATATGAATGATGAGTGTGTCTGTCAGCAAATGGGCTGGTCGTTTAATCCCCCACAGCCATCTGTTCCCCTTGGTCAGCCTGTGACCAGAGGGTTTTTATGAGTCTCTTTGCACAGTTTACACATTGAAGTGGGGGCAACAAGAACTCACACCTTTTCGTTATTCTTTAGCCAAGGATTGCCTTCTTTGAAATCTTTGCTTTCATGTCTGCAGAACAGGTAATTATGATGCCTCCCGCAGCATCACATTTTATTTCAGGGTTGTTTGAGGATAGGTGTATTATCCAGCTGGAAGTGGAGATTTTAATTGTGAAGTTTCTGCCTCAGCAAAAACTGTTTTTTTCCTAAAGTAGTGTCTCTTCACAGGTTACAGGAGTTTTGTGGGTGAAACTAAATATATATTTGCTTTGGTCACCCACCACATCACGTTTCTGTGACATTTTTCTGTGAGCAGTGGTATGTTTTTCCATTGTGGCTTTTAAAAGCTGTTTTTATTTGCAAATACAAGTGCAGATAGATCATGATTGGATAATGATTGGTAAGTACAAAAGAAAAACCCAGGCCATTTTTGATTGCAGTGTATAACTTCTTGCCATTTATGTGACAGGCAAAGCAAAGCTGGGCTGTTTTTTGTTGCAGTGTGTAAATGCTTGCCACTCATGTCACAGGCAAAGCAAAAAAAGGCCATTTTTGGGTGCAGTGTTTACATTCTTGCCACTCATGTGACAGGGAAAGCAAAGCAGGGCCGTTTTTTGGTTGCCGTGTTTAAATTCATCTGTTCATGTGAAAGGGAAAGCAAAGCAGGCCGTTTTTGATTACAGTGTTTAAATGCTTGCCACTCATGTGACAGAGAAAGTAAAGCAGGGCTGTTTTTGGTTGCAGTGTTTAAACGCTGCTGTTCAGGTGAAAAGGACTTCTGTTTGGTGCCTTTAAATGCACCTCACAAATTCCAAGAAATGTGTGAGGCCATTCCGCACCCATTTCATCTGCTTCCTGCACAAAACGCATAGCCACGTGTATTCCAAGAAGACACAGCCTACAGGCGCCATCTCCCCCTGTCATTTTCAGCAGGAATGTGACAGCCACAGGTACATCAAAGCATCTCAAGAAGGGGGAAGGCACACCTTCCTCCAGCCAAGGGCAACCTAATTTAAATATCAAAGGCTCCATGGATCTACTTTCCCTTTGCCTAATCCGGCTGGTGGCAGTGCATACTAATGAGAGATAATTTAGGCCGGCATGTTGAAGTTGCTTGGTTGCCGAACAAGACAACAGGAAGGTGGAGCTAATACCCCTTTGTGTCAACTTCTAGCTTGTTCCCACCCCTTTGTATGAAAGGCGGTATAATGCATGTTTGGGTCCACTATTTACCATAGGCAAACCCCTGCAGAGCTGATCCCTTTCAGAGGGGAGAAATATGTGATTTGGAGAAGACAAAAAGTCTGCTCCCAGCACAAACTTCAAGGGAGACCTGCACTTTAATCAAGAGTCACAGCGGCGTACAGTTAAACATGGGCACTTTGATCTAGATCAGACAGGGAGATGGGTGGGACTTAGGTATATGTTGTCACCCATTATCCGTCCTGTTGCAGAGCACTCTGGTCCTGACCTCATACATAACAGAAAATTGTTGGTGGGGCCCAAGGATTGGTTCATTAAGGTAGCAATCACTGGGACCCATTTGGCTTTACATAGGGCGGAACCCCTCACTTAGCAGAACATTCAACGACTTCAAAAGGAGTAACAAGAAGGACTCATTTGGACCCTGGCTGCAGGTCCAGTCTACCTTACATATTCCACCAGCAAAGGAAGGCCAGGAGTTCCAAGAGGGAAGCAAGATCCCTCCCCTAAACATCTCCCAGGGTGCAGAGGGAGATACCAGACTTAGAGGAGCCATCCAGCAGCTCCACAACTGGTACCCAGCCAGTACACAGCATTCCCTGCTAAGTTCGGCCAGCAAGCTTCCTAAGAGGGAAGTGCTGGAGAGTCTCTGGACAAATGACAAGGCCATTGCCTGCAAACACTCTCCTGAGTGTCTTAAAGGACAACATGAGCCCTGCAGAGAAGCTAAGATGGGCGTCACACAAGCATCAACCAATGTCCATCTTTTAAGGACATCATCCAGTCAGTCGAAACCTCAAACTACATCCAGCTGCACCACTGACTGTTGTCACGCCATCCGAGATGCCTCGACCAGCATTTCAGATCCGCCAACCAGTGCAGAGACAACGATTCTTGTCCCTGAGCCGCCGTGCCTGCCAGCCTGCAGACGTCCGTCCAGCCTCGCTTGCCGAACTGCCTGCCACCTGATACCTGCAGCTGTCTCCCCCCTGTCTCAGGAGCTGCGAAGTGCCCTGGAACTGCCTCAAAGCTGTCGAGCACCAAGAACGTCTTCAGCACCATGTACATTGTGGTTTTGCCCCCTCTGGTCCTTCTCTGAAGGCACCTAGAGACAGTTAGGACCATTTGCCCCCTTGGTGCTGGAACCAAACCTTGAACAATAAGACTGATTATTGTACCAACTTCCGTCATGTCAGTATGCAGAGTGCAACCCTTTCCATTGTGAAACTGTCTGTTCTCTGTGTTCCTTTACAGGGCGGGCTGTGATTGTAGTGTGCTAGAACTGTCTGTTCTACTAATAATAAAGTAAATATTTGTGTACAACCTTGACTGGACAGTCCCTTCTATCATTGGATTATAATTGTATTTTGGCTCTTTTGCAACTAACCAACGATCCATGACCTTGCAGAGATAAGCTTATTGTTCCGTCCACGTTACCAGAATTGGACAAGGAGGTCTTATAATTCACTTGTATTCCAATCTGTTCAGAGGCCTTCTGGTGTACTAGAGGTGTGGGGTTGATTGATGGTTTTGAAACCGATATTCATCCCTGGTTCACTGGTGCCCCGGAAGTTGATTCATCACATTGGTGGCAAGAGGTCGGATCAGTTGGAGCATTGCGCACAGATTAGTCACCTAACGATAAAAGTACAGGCAGCGTTTAGTCACTGTTAGGTATTAGTAATAGTCATTGCGCTTGACATGGAGGCTGTAAAAGGCATGACCAAGGATGTCCTGCACTTCTTATGTGAACAGAGGGGACTTCCCTACAGTACTGAGGTTAATAAACCTGAGTTGCTGACCAGCCTCCAAGTTTGGGTAGAAGCGAGGGTGTTAGGTAGAAGACCCCGGGGGAGGGGCTAGGACCCATGTACCCAATTAGACAGGACCTTCCGCATTGGATAAAGGATGAGGACGACCACATGAGCAGTGTTTCTCACCAGTCATCATGCAGCAAGGCAAGTGTGGTTTCTCTACACTCGAGAGTGTCAGTGAGGACAGGGGCTAGTGCGGCATCCCGCAGGTCACAGGCCTCAGCGCAGTCTCTAAATGGCCCAGTAATTGTTCTGGCTGTTAATGCGGTAGTGGATAGACAGCTCCTGCTTGAAGAGAGGAGACTAGCGCTAGAGGAACATAAACAGCAGGACAAGGTAACCATAAAGATGCGCAAGCTGGCGCTTGAAGAGCAGAAAGAGGACAACAAGTGCCCACTAGCGAAAACAGCAGTAGTGGGTCAAACCAGAGTGCCCGAGATAAGCTCCGATGGCATATTTCTAAAGATTTAGGACAGGCTCATGAGGTGGGGAAGGATATTTTCACCTGGTTTGAAGCGCTCGAGCTGCCATTTCAGCTGCAGGAGGTGGATGAGGTACTGTTGGGTGGAGCCCTGATGAGTCTCTTGCTGACACCAGGGACTGATGCAATTTTTCAGTTAACTCCTGAGGAAAGGTCTGTTTATGAGAGCATGAAGGCAGCCCTCCCCAGGAAGCTCAGTACAACCCCAGAACAGTATCTCAAGAGCTTCAGAGAGCTTGGAAAGAAAAGTGGGCAGACATTTGAAGCATTCACAAACTTGTCGTTGAAATATCTGAGCGGAGGGGTGACTGGTAACAAAGTTGACACATTTAAAGGCACGTACAATTTGCATGTGAGCATGTGTTGAAAAATTGTGAGGTTGATCTACATCAGCATCTTATGGACAAGACTATCACTGACCCTAGGAAGCTTGCAAAGGCTGCCGAAAGGTGTGTGAGTACTCAAGTTCAGAAAAAGGCCCAGGTGAGCAAACCCAAACCAGAAGAACAAAAAAGTAAACAAGGATGGGAAGGACAAAGGTCCAACCCAATCCTCTTCAAAGTCAGGTCCCCAAGAGAATTACGGGAAACCCCAAAACTCTAGTTTAGCTCTGCACACTGAGAAGAGCGCAGGCACCCCTAACACTAGGACACCTGCGTTCTCACCACCTAAAGGTTGCTTCATATATAAGGAGCTGAGTCATAGGAAAGGGGGGGTCCTGCTTGCAAGGGCTTACGCAAGCAAGCTATAGTGGATGTTGGACTTGTGGAAGAAGCCATCATTAGTTTGGGCCTCTCAGAGGAGTATTTCCCACTAGGTCAGGGAGTGGCTGAATGTGGATTAGTTACACTGAGTGGGAACGGTACGGATCTCCAGAAGAGACCCGAGTTCCCAATAATAATCAACTCTATCTAGAGCATGTGTATATCAATGGACACAAAACTCCTGCGGTCCGAGACACCATGGTTAGCATCACCACTGTCACCCGGTAGTGGGTACAGCCAGGCCAGTATATTGCTGTGCCTGATTTGTGCATACGTGGATTTGATGGTAAGAGTAAGTGCCCCTTGGTGATAGTAGAGTTCAGCTGGTAAGGTGAAACGACCGAGCACCGTGTAGCTGTGAAAGACTCCATCCCTGTCCCAGGTTTTTTGGGTAATGTTCTTCCTGATCCCGAAATAGTCGAATCGGCTACACAATCGAGGGCCAAAGAGAGCGCCAGATTGAACACTCTGAGAGCCTTACGGCCTGCAGTGCTTCCAGAGGGCTTGTTGCAAGGACCAGTGAGGCTGGTAACCATTAATCCAGTTCCACAGACTACTGAAGTACCTACTCCTGTGGGACAGGGGCTAGTAACCACTGAGGACCCTTCTTTGGTAGCAGGGTACTCCGTGACTTATGAGTTGCATGGGGCAGAACAGGAACCTGAGATGGAGGACCAGGTGGGCACAGATCTGAAGGGTCTGCCTAAACTGAATGAGTTTGCATCAGCTGGGGGCCGAGATGACACTGACTTCTACATAGCCCAGAAAGAGTGTCCCACTCTTGCGGGTCTGCAGTAGCAGGCAGAGGAGCAGGGTAAGTCGAGGCCCCTGAACTGTTCAGAGTGTACTGGGAGGATGGACTCCAGTACAGTGAGCCAAAAGACTCTGACGGCGAGGGAGGTTGGTGATTCCCCAATGCCACAGAAAGTTCCTTTTGGATTTGGTTCCCCAAATATCTTTTGCAGGTCACTTGGGAATGACTAAGACATCAGAACGGTTGTCTGCACACTTTTCTGGCCACAGTTTGGTGTAAAAGTTAAAGAATTTGTCCTGTCCTGCCCGACTTGTCAAACTTTTGGCATGTCAGGTTTTGCCACAAAGGCCCCCTTAATTCCACTACCTGTGGTTTGACAGCATTTTCGAGAGAATAGGCATGGATATTGGTGGTCCTTTGGATCCTAAAACCAGCTCAGGGAACAGATATACCTTGGTGGTGGTGGACCACACCACAAGATACCCTGAGGCTGTCCGTCTGAGGTGCATCAAAGTCCCTGTGGCTGTGAAGGCTCTGATTGGGATATTCTCCCATGTTGGATTCCCTAAGAAGTGGTTTCTGACAGGGGCTCACATTTCATATCAGCATATTTGAAGGCTATGTGGGAAGAGTGTGGAGTCACCTACCGGTTCTCTATCTCCTTCTATCCACAAACCAATGGGCCTGTTACACGGTTCAAAAAGGCCCTGAAATGCATTATAGGTGGCTTGGAAGAGCACCTGGGGAGAAAATGGGATATTCTCTTGCCATGCCTTCTGTTCGCCTACAGGGAGGTGCCACAGAACGGAATAGGGTTTAGTCCCTTTGAGCTTCTGTTTGCACACCCTGTACGAGGTCCCCTCAGTCTAGTGAAGGTGGGATGGGAAAGCAAACCGTCATCCCTGTAACAAGATGTGGTGGACTATGTACTCGGCCTTTGGTCTGAAGCATTGGCATGAACAGAAGGCCACAGTGACAGTCTATTCTCCAGGCCAGCGGATGTGGATTATGGAGCCTGTCAAACTCAGTGACCTTTCTGGAAAGGTCAATAAGGTGAATTATCTCATTGACGTGAAAAGACCTAAAGAAATGTGCAGGGTCTTTCATGTCAACTGGCTAAAAACACCATTATAGCCGTGATGACTTGGTCATGGTGTTAGTGACTGATGCAGAGACTGAGGAGGAGACTGATATCCTCCCAGACCTCTTGCACACTGAAGCGACAAATGGGTCAGTTGAAGGTGTCAACCTTGCAACAGATCTGTCAGAGCAGCAAATGACAGATGGTCGCCGTTTACTGAGACAATTTGCAGGTCTGTTTTCTCTGACTCCAGGTTGTGCAGATTGGTGCACCCATGATGTGGACACTGGAGACAGTAAGCCGGTGAAGAGTAGGATTCACTGGATGTCCGATAAGGTCAGGGACACCATCAAGGAGAAAGTTTCCAAGATGTTGTCCCTAGGAGTGATAGAGCCACCCCACAGCCCCAGGGAAAGCCCAGTGGCACTGGCCCCTAAAACAACCAGTAGTATGAAGACTGAAGTTTGCTTTTGTGTGGACTACAGGGGGCTAATTCTTTCGCGAAGTAGATGCTCACCGCATTCCTCGGGCAGATGAGCTCATTTGACATGTTCGGCGCTGCCAAGTACATGAGTACTTTTGACCTTACAGCGGGGTATTAGCAGGTTGGCTTGACAGATGGAGCGAGAGAGGTCAGCATTCTCAACCTTGAAAGGACATTACCAGTTCACTGTGATGCCCTTTGGATTGAAGAGTGCCCCTGCCACTTTTCAGCAGATGGTTAACCAGGTTTTGTCTGGACTGGAAAAGTTCAGTGTTGTCTATTTAGACAACATTTCTGTGTTCAGCCACACTTGGGAGGATCATTTATCCCACCTGAAAAATGTTCTTCAGGTGCTGCAGAATACAGGACTGACTATCAAGGCCACAAAGTGCCAGATAGCGCAGAGTACCGTGATTTACCAAGGCCGCCTGGTCGGCTGAGCAAAGAAACAAACTCTCGAAGTAAAGGTACATGCTGTGAATGATTGGGATATCACCACCACACAGACACAGGTGAGAGCCTTTCTAGCTCTCTCTCACCAGGTACTACCAGTCATTATCAGATGGTATGGGACCACTGCCATGCCCCTCAATGATGTAACGTGCAAAAAGATGCCAAAGAAGGTAACTTGGACCCCTGTCTGTCAAACCTCCTTTTAGGATTTAAAGGATGGATTGTGCAGGGCCCCAATTCTGAAAGTGCCAGACTATGGTCAGAAATTAATTACCCAGACAGACGCCTGAGAATTTGGGCTTTGAGCAGTATTAGCACAGCTGAACTCCGAAGGGTTAGAGCAACCTGTCGCCTAACTTAGCAGGCGATTAACAAAAAGGAAAGGAACTAGGCTGTCGTAGAAAAAGAGGCATACGCGGATATGTGGGCTGTAAAGAAACTGAAACCTTACATCGTTGGGTCTCACTTTATGATCCAGGCGGACCACAGGCCTCTGCGATGGTTAATGACCATGCAAGCTTTTTTGTTGGGCCACATCCCTACAGGGATTAGATATAGACATCCAGCGCAAGCCAGGCTCCCAGAATAAAAATGCAGATGACCACAGTCTGTACTTTCCCCTTGATGTCGAAACAGACCCTCATTAGGGTGTTGGTACACATGTTGAAGCTGGGGGGCATGTGAGGAATTCGACCATCCACACAGGGAGAGTGCACTTGCCAGGACTTTTTGGGTTTTTTAATAATGAAAATGAATGATGAGAGATCAACCTCCGAGAAATGTGTGAGGCCATTACGCACCCATTTCATCTGCTTCCCGCACAAAACATAGTCAGGTGTACTCCAGGAAGACAGCACCTACCAGCGCCACGGGCAGCCAAATTTAAATATCAAAGGCTCCATGGATCTGCTTTCCCTTCATCTAATACGGCTGGTGGCATTGCATACTAATGAGAGATAATTGAGGAAAGGCTGTTGAAAGGGCTTGGTCGCTGAACAAGACAACAGGAAGGTGGGGCTAACAATGTGTCAATCTGAAGCTAGTTCCCACCCTTCTGTATGAAAGGCAGTGAAATGCAGGTCTGGGTGGACTATTTACTGTAGGCAAACCCCTGCAGAGCTGACCGCTTTCAGAGGGGAGAAGTATGTGATTTGGAGGAGACAGGATGTCAGCTCTGAACACAAACTTCAAGGGAGACCTGCACTTTAATCAAGAGTCACAGAGGGCTCAGTTAACCAGAGAGACACTTTGATCTACAACAGACAGGCAGATGGGTGGGACTTAGGTATATGGGTGGGAACACTCTGGTCCTGACCTCATGCATAACAGAAAAATGTTGGTGGGGACCCAGGATTGGTTCATTAAGGTAGGCTTAGCCTGCACCAATCACTGGTACCCCTTTGGCTTTAAAAGAGGGCTGATCCCCTCACTTAGCAGATCATCCAACAACTTCAATAGGAGTAAGAAGAAGGACTCATTTGGACCCAGGCTGAAGGGACAGCCTACCTTAAATCTTCTGCCAGTGAAGGAAGGCCAGGAGTTCCAAGAGGGAAGCAATATCCCTCCCCTAATCGTCTCCCAGCGAACAGATGGAGATACCAGACTCAGAGGATGCATGCCGCAGCTCCAGAACTGGTACCCATCCATCACACAGCGTGCCCGGCTAGGTTCTGCCAGCAATCTTCCTAGTTGGGAAGTGTCAGAGAATCTCGGGATAAAGGACACGTCCGTTGACTGCAAACACTCTCCTGAGCTTTGGGCCATCCACCTTGAAAGGACAACACAAGCCCTGCGAAGAAGCTAGGGGGAGTGCCACACAAGCATCAACCAGCACCCATCTTTTAAGGACATTTTGGAGACAGTCGAGTCCTCGAACTGCATCTGGCTGCACCACTGACTGTTGTCGTGCCACAGTCACCAGAGCCATCTGAAACGCCTCGACCAGCATTCCAGATCCGCCAACCAGCACAGAAACAACGATTCTTGGCCCTGAGCCCCCGCTCCAGCCAGCCTGCAGACATCTGTCCAGCCTCGCTTGCCGAACTGTCTGCCACCCGTTACCCGCAGCTGTCTCCCACCAGTAACTCTGCCTCAGGAGCTGCGAAGCGCCCTGAAACCGCCTCAACATTGTCGAGCACCAAGAACATCTTCAGCACCAGGTACATTGTGGTTCTGCACCCGGGCCCTTCTCCGAAGACCCCTAGAGACAGTTACAACCTTTTGCCCCCTTGGTGCTGGAACCAAATTACCTAGAACTGTAAGACTGATTACTTTACCAACTACCCTCCTGTGTAAGTGATTTCAATCCGGCACTTCACCTAAGTTAACGCCTAGCGTGTAATGCACAGCTGAAATCCTTATTTATTTATTTGTGTCTAAAAGTTCTTTTATTCTGAACGATGTACCACTTATATCACACCCCTCTCTTGGAACCCCCCGCCCACCTCAGGCACACTGAACCAGGAATCAGGCTGGTTTGCAAAGTTAAAATATTTATTTATATGTTCACAATATAATCACACTATTTTTAATGCGGATACAATAATCACCAATGGGGTGATGTCACACTTAGCAATCTCTTTAATCACAAGGAGTAATAATGCAGCACAGCAATAATACTTTTGTGGGTGTGGGTTCAAATCAAATAGCAATGTGGTTACTCTTTCCCCCTGCACGCCCCTCAACCCCCCAATATGCAATGTAGAGAGATAGGAGGAGGGGGAACAGGTTTCAGGAATGCAGAATTCAAATACAAGGCCAATCCCAATTTCCCCCCAGCAAACACAAGAGAGAAACAGAGTTCATTGGCAAACTGTCAAACTGGTTTTTAAAGTTGTCTGAGAATGGATTGGGTAAAACACTAAATATGGGTTAAATCACTGAAATTGTTTAAATTCTAATGGTAGCCACTTTATATGGTTGCAGATAAACACTAGCAATGATTTGACACCAATAAGCAATGTGCAAACGGAAAATTGAGGTCAGGTGCAATCAAAAGCTGTTTTCCAAGTGTGATATTTTGCCAAAAAGAAAATTTGCGGCAAACTTTTCCGTGTGCGGTAATCGCGATTGCGGGAAAACTATTGTGATGCATTGGTTTTATGGAAATCTGTGGATGTTAGCTACAGGTAGACGTTAAAATTTTGTTTCTAGCACAACATTTGAAGATGTTATGGACGTTTTCGTGGAGGTTGTTTCTTTTAAATATGCACCAAAATGAGAAAACAGGGATGCGCCTTCAAAATACAAACAGGATTTCTTTACACTATGGAATTACTATGAAGAAGCAAATACTACACGGGATACAGCCACTAGACCAAGATGCCTCTGGATCAAGTTTTTGCTTGCAGAGGAGCTTGCCTTCTTCAGATGAAATATATCAGCGCAAAGATATGTTTAACAATACTATTACAGAAGGAAGGTAGTAGGGATAAGATAAAGGGTTCAGGCAATTCGAAAATATTTCTAACCATGCAGTTCTGAAGACAAGATAGGATGGATTTGGATAGGGATTGCTATGGACAGTACATAGGCTAGTGACACAGTTCTATA
The DNA here is from genome assembly GCF_040938575.1 of Ambystoma mexicanum. NCBI lineage: Eukaryota > Metazoa > Chordata > Amphibia > Caudata > Ambystomatidae > Ambystoma > Ambystoma mexicanum. The sequence continues at coordinate 238,215,656 of NC_090939.1, read as the reverse complement.
CTCTGGATACTCACTATATGTATTTGAACAGAACTGTCAGGAATTCTGGTCAGTCAAGATGTCTGGACAGGAATTCTGCTGGGCACACCAGACTGGACAGTGTCTGCAATCAGCAAGGTGCTCTGGTCACTGCACGGCAGGACTGGACAGGGTCTGTAATCAGCAAGGCGCTCTGGTCACCGCACAACAGGACTGGACAGGATCGGCACGGCACAGCACAGGATTGGGTTTAATCTGCCCTGGTTCTGCAGATAATTATTTGGCAGGCAAGCAGTTACAGCACAGCCTGGCTGCTTCTTTGGTTTCCCCTTTAAGTTTGTGGGATTCTGGTTCTAGAAGTTTAAGGACTAGCCGAGAATGGTTCAGCTATAGAGTGGGCCTTTCTGCTTTGCAAAGTTTCTGGAGTCTGGAGCAAGGAATATGGATGGATCTCCTTCAGGGTGCTTCGCCAGGATCAGGATAGTGGGTGAATCTGTGTGTCCTTCTAAGTCCTCAGCTTTCTCTTTTTATGCATTTGGTAAAGGGGTGTGTATGCTGGATTTTTCTAAGCGCGCCCCCTTGGCTGGCTATAGACTAGAGTCTCCCCTTACCCTTGATTGGAGTAGAAAACAGGGTTTCACCATGATGATGTGGTTTTATGAGTCAGAGAATCCTCCCCTGGGCTTTTGCACATGAAATCTACTTTTAGTATAATACATATTTACATGTGTGCAATCTTTATAACAATAACACACATAGATCACATATTTTGTGGAGCATACGCTCTTCCAATCCCCGTCGTTGTAGGGTATTGTGTCGGCTTTTGACAGAATTCTGCCCTTTTGGGCCGGAACACAATATCTAGTTTAAGCAAAAATGTGTACAACTGTGCACATTGCATATGGGCATAAGCGTGTGAAGTTTCATGCTTTTGACATAAATACATTTGCTGCAAAACCATAATTTTCACAGTTACTTCCCAGAACATAGCACAGAGTTCTGGCTCCTCTTAAAATGTGCAGCCAAAAATTAGGATCAGAAATCCGGGGTTTACCTATTTTTCTCAATTGTACACAATAAATTATCAGTCTTATTAGAAATATGCTTTTTGTCCATTGGGAATCAACAAAAGTTGTCTGTCCCCGCCTCCTTCCCCTTCTTGCAGTTCAGGAGCAATCTCAGCCCCCTTCCTTCTGGCAGAGGCCATTTACGATCCTTCCTGATTAGAATCTCCTTGCCTTGGAGGAAATCCATTGTCTCCTTCTGGCTCCCCAGCAATTGGGACCTCCCCGTGAGTTTCAGCTGGGGGGAAGTGTCCTCCTTATGTGCAGAAACCTGCCTTTAAGTTCTTGCTGCTCAGCCAGGCTTAAATTTAAATGTCATTTTGTTACAATATTTTCTTGGTTTAAACAAACTTGCAATTTTCAAACAAGCAGCTAGAACACTGATTCCAGACTCTAAACCATGCAGTTTAAATAGTTACAACCTAGGTTACTCTTGAGAACAGGTCATTCAGATTTTAGACATTAGATTTCAGTGGCACAAGTTTACAGTTTAATGCAGGCTTTTGAAAACAGTAATTTAGGCGGCCACTGATACTGCACCCCAATTTTGACAGATTTCACAGGCAGGCACCTTTTTGCTGTGAATGCTCTGATGATGAATCCAGCTTTTCAGGATATTGCAATTTCACAATGATTTCTTGAATTCAGTAAATTGTGACACTCAGCAAGGAGATTGGATGTTTGTGGGTGTTTTGGACCAGCATTCTATATTTTCAGGAACCAAGAAAAGATTTAAAAACAAGATTACGGATTTCTTTCAGCAAGCACTGCTTTTCATGCCATCTCCATTTTTACTTGTCGGGCAGCCCAGTGACATGTTTCAGGCATGTAGTCTCCGTTCCACCACTGACAACATGTATGGTAGATTTGGCAGCCATCTCATTGTGCTTTGTAGAGCACAATTTTCATAGGTTTTGGTGCGCCGAGGGGTTTTGCGGCCATTTTGATGATTCTGGCACCACCAGGACACAGTGATGCTACAGGGCAGAGCATAAGTGAGTTAATACATCCTACAAAGCCCCCACTCACGACTTGATTTTTGGTCGCCCGTCAAGGGGAAGTCGGGAGATTGGGATGATCAGTTTTTCTTTTTGGTCTAACTGGAAAAATGTGTCTGCTTCTCCCATCAGTTGTGGATCGACAGGTTCTCCTCGCTGGTTCTGGATGAGAGTATGGAGCAATACTCCGGGCCCCTTGGGTCTTTCCTTCCGGTCCTCGAGTGGTCCTCCTTGGTGCTTAGGATCCATAGTTTCAGTCTATGATGAGCATATTTGTGGACATTTCCCCACCACCATTCATGTAGTGGGGCAGACGCATACATTTGACATATACATGACACTCTTTCCCACTTATAATTATTACTGATTATAACAGATGGAATGGTTTTTACATTCAGAATTTTCTAGGGAGCTGGAATATCCCCCTCTGGGTTTCTAGATGAATCCTCTAGTTTTTGCAGAGTTTGCCTCGGATGGCAACACTTCAGCTGGTTGATGTGGACCCACTTATCTTTCCCCTCTGCCAAACTGCCTTTGGGGATACAGATTTTTTAGGCGACTAGTGTGATTCTGTCTACAATTTCAAAAGGACCCCGCCAGCTAGGAAGAAATTTGCACTGTTTGGCCTGGTTCCTTTGGAAATTGTACAAGTAGACCCGGTCTCCTACTTGGTATTTTTTTCTAGTTTTCTTAAGGTCATAGTGGATCTTCATACTATCTGCAGATCTTTCTAGATTCCGCTGAGCATAGGCAAAAGCATGTTGAAGGTGTTTTCTCAGATTCTCAACATACTCATGAGTTGTGGAGGCAATTATCAAGGTCTGCTCTTGGATTCTGTAGAGCAAATGCTGGGGAAGCACCATCCTTCGTCCAGTCATCAGCTCAAACTGTGACATTTTAGTTAGAGAAGAAGGGATAGATCTGATGGTCATCAGGACAAGAGGTAATCGAATGTCCCAACTTGGCCCAGAATCTACCACAAACTTTTTAATATGCTCCAAATTGTCTTGTTGTATCTCTCAACTCAACCACTAGAGGCTTTCCGGTAGGCAATGTGTTGTTTTCTTTTGACCCAAGTATCTCCCACATCCTTGTCATCACTTCGCTAGTGAAGTGACTACCTCGGTCTGACTCAATCCTTTGGGGTAGTCCAAAACGCGAGAAGATGTGGTTGATCATCAGGGCAGCTGCTGTTTCTGCCCTGCAATTTGGGGCCGGGAGACATTCCACCCATTTACTGAACAAGCATGCCACGGTCAGCATGTACTTGTTCCCCCTAGAGGAGCAAATCACAGGCCTGATAAAATCGACTTGTAAATCTGGCCAAAGCAGTGTCATCCCCATCTTTTGGAGGGGAGCACGGTGTGTAAGTGATGTTGGCTGAAATTGTGCACACACAAGACACCCGTTCAAGTATTGGTCGAGGTCCTGCCCCATGTGTGGCCAGTATGCAACCTCTCTAAAGATATCTAGTGTCGTATGAAACCCCTGATGACCGGCTGTGGCCGCATCATGGGCATGACTTAGCATCAGGCTTCGGAATGAGGTGGGGAACACCCACTGGTCATGGCCAGCTAGGGATGTCCTTACCAACAAACCGTCTTGGGTTCGGAAAATTTTTGGACATTTCATCAACACTCTGAGGTCCTCTTTCCCTATGTAATCGGTATCAATCAGGGGAAAGTTCTCAGGGTCCTCAATGTGTTGATAAAACTTACCAATTATTGAATCCCCTTTTTGAGCTGTAATCAAATCAGCATCTGGGGTCTCCTTACTCCATTGTGCAGTTGAGAGTTCATTGTGAGCATTTGTCTGGGACCTAGTGATAGCAGTGACCTGGATTTCCCCGAGCAGGGACTCGATCTCAAGTGTGGGATGTATTTACCCATGCATCCGAGCCCTACCTCAAAACTGTGCAGTACTGACATGAAAACATCATGATGGCCAGAGCTTCCCAGAAAAGGCACAGGGAAATGCATGAAGAATAGGCTGCCACTCATTTTTGCCGATGTTATGGGCACAGAAGGAAACTGCCTAAAACCACCATTGGACTACCCACACAGTAGTCTGAAACCATTGGGAGTGGCAATGCTGATTGCCAAAAGCAAACCCATAACTGTTGGGAATTCATTTTCTTAAATCCCAAAAAGGGGTGCAGTACCAGTACTCACCACTATCAGAAAGCCGGCGTTTTAAAACCACCCGATTTTACTTTTTTGTAGAAAACTGAATAAATGAACCCAAAACAGGCCAAAGAAAGACTTACTGAGAGGTGGATACAATGTAAAGTTATATTCTGAAGTGACTTGAAGGTTTATAACAAGACTGGCTGAGCTGTGGATTTCAGCAGTTTAAGTAAATTTGGACTGAAAGACACTAAAAAAATCTAAATGTTTAAATTGACTGAGTGACCTACTTTTGAGTGTCACATAGGTTGCAATTGTTTAAATGTCATAGTTTTAAACTTAGAATCAGCCTTCTAGCTGCATATGTGAAAATGTTAGTTTTATTTAAATGCAGAAACTGGAGAACAGAAATGACATGTAGCTAAAAACTGGCTTAAAGAGATTCCAATTTGCCTGGCAACTACCCCCATCAGGAGTGAAACTTGAGTCACAGCTGTGTTCCCAGGCCTAGCTGCCCTTTTGCTGCTCACACCAAAAGGGATATGACACTTCCCTGATTGAATTACCTGGGCTCTGCAGGAAATTGAACAAAGCCCTGTCTTGACTCAGGCAAATGTTTTATGGCGGGAGTCGTAAATGGAGATTTCTCCTGGAAGCAAAGGGGAGGGGCACTGCCTGTGAGAGCAAGCTGGCTTGGCAGAACTGGAAAAACCAGAAATTCAACCTTGTGCTGGAGGAAAACCACACCCCTTTGGGGCCAGAACCTAACTCTAAAAAGATGAATAACTCATAGAGCGGACTTGTGAAAATTATTTAAATGACACCATAATTCTTGTGATTTTTCTGCCCACGTTTTAAGACGTGCTAGGACCCGGTGGTATGTTCAGGGGGGTTTTAGCGGAAAAGAGGATATTACTCAAAATGTGGGCATGTGAAAAATCTGACACTTCATCAACTAATGTCCATACTCCTTGCGCACATGTGTGTAAATTTGGGGTAATGTACGGTATTGCAAACCAGTTAAAAAGTGCAAAATATTGCCATTTCTGAATGCAAGCCCCCAGGAAGAGCAGATTTGGACAGGGTATACCTCCTGTGATATGTGAAGGGTGCATGTAATTTTATACAAATGTGTACCTGTGCAAATATGTTTTTTTGAGCAAATATAGATTGTGTGTAAAGTTGACAGGGGTGGGTTCTCTGTATCATAAACAGACCTCATCATGATGACACTTCATTTCATTATTCCCCCAATCAAGTGGAAGCGGATGAAGTGGCCAATGACAAGTGGAGAGGGGCTGGCTAGTGATGCTGCTCACACACACCCATTTTCAAAACACATAAAAGCAGAGAGACAGGACAGATAGGGACTTTCAAATCCATTTGCAGCTGGAAGCTCTGCCGGGAAAATCCATACTTTACCTCCATCAATCTCCAGAGAAAGCTGTGCAGAAAGATCCAGACTTTAAATCCCTCAATCTTCAGAATCCAGAGAGAGAGCAGACCCAGATCACTGTGAAGTGCAGAGTCCCGTCTAAAACCTGACCAGATCCATGGCGAGGCCCATTTCACTCAAGAATATAGTGTGAGTACCTAGAAAACTGTGCAGAACCAATCTCCTAGTTAAAATAATATAATTCAATCTAGCTTAATCTAAGTAGAACTGTCTTCTAACTGTCACCTGTCATTTGCAAAGCTGTCACCTGTCATTTTCTAGTTGCAAGCTGCACTTGTCTTTTTGAACTTTAAAATTTCAAATCTGAAAAACGACCTTTATTTAATCGCTCATATCTCCGTGACCGTTTGTGCTAGAGACTTGCAGTAACTTTCATCTGGAAGCTGAGATCCTAGGCTTTCCTAGGACCCCAAAACGATAGTGATAGTCCTTGTAGTTCCTCTGTAATAGCGCCCGGCGCATTCGCGAATTTTGCCGCGATTTGCAAATTTCTCCACGTGTGAAAACAGAAGCTTCTTGCTTTCATTTGCCAAAAATTCGTTTAACCTACCAATTACTCCTAGATCCTTGCTAAAAGTGAGGCTGGACTAATATTAACTTGATTTCACTCCCCCTGAACCTCCTAGAGGGAATTAAAAGCATTTTAGCATATTTTTTTCTACATTGCCAGCACATTTAAAAGCATTTGGGCCTGTGTTTTCAACTTCTGTAGTCTAAGTTGCTGGGTGAACTGAATTACATTTGAATTGCATTTCTGAGAATTGTGTGCCTTCCTTCCATTTCCCTGCATTGCAAAAAAGGGGGGGTGAATGGTCCAAGAAAGTGATTACATTGTCTTTTGCTGAAATTCTATCAAGTTATTTTCTGTACTGCATTTCATTCCACATTGCATCCATTGGAAACCATAAAAGTATTGTTGCTATCTTATCCATTTCAGGTCAACTCCTTAGTGATTATAAAGAAGTGTGCTAGTGCCAGATTCTCCGTTGTTAATCTTTATCATATCAGATTAAGTGTGATATTCAATTATTATTTTATTATAAAGTGTGATATATATACCTATTGTTGAAACTATCAATTAAACCTTTTAACTTGCAAAACAGAACTACTTCTTGGCTCAGTGGGGTCAGGAGGATTCCAAGAGAGGGGTGTTATATAGGGGTAGTCATCCAGAACGCATGAACTGGACATAAAGTTATATCAATAAGGGTTTTCATTCAGTATTATAGACTAGGCGTTGACTTAGCTGTAGTGTTGAATTGAATCCTCTTACAAATTGGGGGCTCGTGCCGGACGTTTGGGTTAGATCTATCACTTGTGCAGATTAATACAGTGTGCCAGCTGACCAGATACACATATCCGGTCGGATCACCACGCTGTGTTACGCTGTAAAGCACTCCTCAAAGGAACGCTCTAAGAAAAAGGTCTGTTTTGCAAAAATAAAATACAAACTTCTGTAAGTCAGGACAGAGACCAATCTCTAGAATGACGACCTTAGTAGACATGAAAATAGCCAGAGAGCACTTCTTACATAAGTTATTTGTGAGAGGTGAGTGGACTCACCAGGACCAAACAGTCTGGTTGCAGGCCATCACACCCCAAATCACGGAAACAGGGTCAGATACATGGAGAGACCAGGGTCCCTTACATGTGGCCCTGAGTGAACTATATATGTCCTCTAAGGCCAAGGATGAGCACAACAAGATTGCCAGGGTAGCGGCATATTTATATTTACATATGGGAGCCATGCAGGACAAATGTGCTGAAGGCCAAGATCTGGCGAGTAGGCAACTGCTGGCATTACAGAAGGCCCAATCTGAGCTGGACTCTTCTGAGCAGAGGCTGCTCAGGAGCCAGGAGTCAGAAAATGACAGTAGGCAGTATATCATTAAAATAAAAGAGGACATGGATATACTGCAACAGGAAAAGGCTGACCAGGATACTAGATTTCTGGCCCTGCAGAAGGAGCACCGAGACAGTTTGGACTCCTTACTGCAGAGCCAGAAAAAGCTGGAGCAACAATTAGACTTTAACAGGGCATGCACGGAGCAGGTAGCCACCCTGCAAAGTCATCTAGATAGAGTGAAGGTAGAGAGCAACAAGCTGATTTCGAAAGACCTGGATACCCAGGCAGAGTTTGATGAAGAACGCCAGAAAGCTGGTGCCTTTCAAAGGCAGAGGGACGACCTGGCGGCACAAATGCAGGCTCTTAGTCAGGAAAGAGACGCCTTAGGCCAGGAAGTCTGCCATTTAAAAAGAAAAATGGAAGAAAATCACCTGGCCCACCAGGGACTGGGTGACCTCCAAAAAGAACACCAGAACTTGTTAGAGCACACCAGGAGGGTGGATGATGCTCAAGCAAGAAAGGAGCAGGCCAATAGGGACACAGCTCAGGAGGTAACCCTCCTGCAGCAAAGACTGGCCCAGTGCTCCAGGACCAATCAGGAAACACAGAGAGAGAATGAGGCTCTCTGCCAGCGCAATGATAGACTCCAACAACAGGTAGCGATGCAGGAGAGACTGATAGAGTCTAGTAAGGCCTTAACTGAGGAACTGAAGGCGCAGGCTCTTGCATTGCAACAGGGAGCAGGGGCGGATAGAGATGAGGTTCGCTGGGAAAGAGAAACTCCTGAGCATAACCCCAGGAGCCCTAGTACCAGAGGCCTTTATCTCTCTCGGTCCCTGGACTCTGCCACCCCCATGTCCCCTGGCGCACATGAGCACAGGGCCACAGGGATGGCAGATTACTATCCAGCCAGAAGCATGGGGCTCATAGGCCAGTACCACCCAGGAATGGAGGGGCGGGCATCCGGGTATGGGCACCCCAGCACAGTGCAATTTAATGGGGAACCCCAGGAGAGTAGGCCCCTTAAGGGCATCCTGAAAACCTCTGCCCAGTTAGGTCAGTGGGGGGGGTACCCAGCAAATCCTGGCAGCAAGGAGGGATCTGAGGACTCCTCTGAGCACCACAGGAAACAGGAGACCAGGTCCCCACATTCTGCCAGCCATTCCCAGGCTCGCAGAATCCGGGAAAACCTGGAAGATCTGACGGGAACCTCTGGGAGCAGTGCCTCTGAGTCAGAGGATGAATGGACCAGGGTTACCCGAACCAAAAGGGCCAGTAAGGCAAAAAGGGCCTTGCTTAAGGACCCCTTAAAGCAGATTAAGGCGATCAGGAGCGTCATCACGCCTTACCATAAGAACGCTAAGTATTCTGTTTGGGAGCACTTAGAGTTGTTTGAGCAAATGATGGAGACTTTCCATTTGAAGGACAGCCAAAGCTGTATTCAATATGTAAAGTGGACCTTCTCCCCGGAATACTCCAGTTTCTTTGCGGGGCTGGAGGACCAAAATCATTTAAGATGGTCCACCTATAAGGCGGCCATCTTGAAACATTTTTCCATTCATAGAAATCCTCAAGAGGCTCGCAAGGCAGCCTACAATTTACAATGTGGGGAGGATCAGGCCCCACAAGAATTTGTGCAGGAGTTAAAGCGTGCTTTTGCGCAGACCACCAGAAGGGTGCGCACAGACAGTAGAGAATTCATTAATACATTTTTTCATGCCTTGCCCAAATACATAATGACAAAGCTCGTGAGGGATTTTCACGAGAAAAGATCTTTAGACTGGGTCATTGAACAGGCTACCCGGATCTATGAGGTGCAGAAACCGGTAGATAGCAAAAATAATGCCCAGAAAAACCCCAAAGCCAACAGCACCCCTGCTGCTGCCAAGGTGGCAGAGGTAAAGGTCACCCCCGTTTTAGATTTGGAGATGGGGGGGCCTAAAAACCTACCTGCACCTAATAATGCTAGGCCCAGAAGGTCCTCGGGCCAGTCACAGACAGGGAGCCAGGGAGGCAGCCCCACAAATGGGGTCCCTCGCTCTCCTGATTATGTAAGTCCCCGTTACAAGGGAAATCGACCCATCCTGGGTTATGTGTGGACTCCCCCAGCCCAAGGGGGGGGATCCAACCGAGCACCGAACCCAGGGAACTTCCCTCCAAACTTCCCACCGGAGGGCAGAAATTCTCCAAATCCTGGGCAGAACTTTTTCCCCAGGTATCCACCCAATTTCCAACCCCAAAATCATCCATCCTTCTTTCCCCAATTCCCTGAGCCCAGACAACCTAATCCGGGAGAGGGGAGGCCAAGGGTGGAGGGGTACCCAAATCTTCCCAACCAGGGGTACTACCAAAGAAGGGATAGCTACCCTTCCCGGGATCAGCCCAGGGGAGAAAACAGGGCCCCGTATCAGCCTGAGCGGGTTTCCCAGTTAGAGCGCCAGGTTCAAAACATGGCACGGGATCTGGGTCACATACTGAGGGCTCAGCAGAACCCTCAGATGGGCGTGCCGGCGCAGAACGCACCCAACTCTGGACCTGGTGCTCCAGAACAATGACGGGGGCAGCACCCCGATAACTCACCGGTTCCCAGGGAGGAGGCACAAAGGGAAGGGGGGTGTAAAGCCTTGGAGGAAGCTTCCTTCCTCACTTGTAAACAGCCCCTGGAAACCCAGGAACCGGAAACAAAATCTCTTGCCCCTGAAAGTCTGCCTCCTAAGGAGCAGAGGGGGGGTAGGAGGAACAAAAGACCCAAACAGACTCAGTTTGAGGAGGAGGTACAGGTCTTCCAATTTGAGGGAGAGGGATCCTCAGAGGATCCTGGGAAAAGGATCTTCTCCTTCAGAGAGGGGGGAACTCCTCCCAAAGAAAAATGGGTCCCTAGGAATGCAAATCCAGACTGGGGAGATGTGGAGACTGAGCTACCGCCGCCCACCATCTCATCCCAGAACCAACCGCAAGAAAATCCCCTGGTTCAAACCCATCCTGGTGACTGCCTCCAAAAAGGGGGGGGCGGCCCAGAACCGGAGCCAGGGGAACCGACAATGGCTCTGATCTCCAGTTGCCAAATTTTTCTTTCAGATTCCCAAGGCTCTCCACAGAATTCTGCCCAAATCTCTTCGCTAGCGATGTCCAAAACCAGAAAGTTAGCCCACCAGTTGTCCAAAAATGTGCATTATCTGTGCCCCCTTGAGGAGAAGGAGGGAAGATATTATGCCCCGGTACAAGTACAGGGGCAGGGTACAATTTCAGCGCTGGTGGACACGGGATCTCAAGCTACCCTTCTGTCCAGAAGGGCCTTTGATGAACTGAATGCAGGAAGGGGAGAGAATTATCGTATTCCTCTCACCTCTCTTCCTGGACAACTCCAGAACTTCGACGGGAAGGAAATTCCCGTTGAGGGGACGGCAGATTTGGACATAAAAATTGGGCGACATAAGTTGAAACACCCGGTCATAGTTGTGACCCCAGAGGGCACCCCTTGTTTACTAGGGAATGACCTCCTGAGAAGGTTGTCACCCCTAATAGATTGCGTAAACAAGGTCCTCTGGACCCAGACTAGCCGACCAATAAAATTAAAACAGAGTGTCAACCATGTTAGTTTAAACGGCACCTGCCACATGGTTGAACAAAAATCTGACCAAGTAGAATTTCACTTCCAGAATAGCCAAATTCCAGACGTGACAGTAATAGCAGTAGGACAACAGACTGGTGATGGGGGGTCCTCTCTATTTCTGAAAATCAACCTCCCTTCCAGTCTAAAGTGGTACTCCACGCTGGAAGGAAACACCCTGAAATTCTATACTAATCCACAATCAGAAACTCCCACTCCTATAGTCCAGAAAGATGTGAAATCAGCTCAAAGCCTGGCTGAGATTCAGCAAATTGGAGAGCAGTTGTTCATCCCTGACCAATTAAATGATGGGAAGGACTCTGTTCTCGCTCGAGTGTGTGTGAACAACGGTAAGAGCTTCATCAGCGAAGCCATGTTCCGCCAACTCCCAAAAGATCCAGCCATTCCCACATTCAAACTGATAGACAAATGGGAAATGGACCTGGAAGCGCCTAATTCCAAACATCTCCTGCCAAGCAGGTGTATGCTCAAAATCTCCATTGGCAACAAGAGCATAGTCCATAATTGTTGGGTCGTGCGAGACGTCCCTGCCGCCTTTTACTTAGGCAGTGACATTCTCAATCGCTTCGCCATTAGTTTGGACCTAATAAACTTCAAAGCTTGGTCCCGATTAGCGGATAATCCCATGGGCTTTGATGATCCAGAAAAAGCATTTAGGTCAGCTCAATTGCTACCTTATGCAGTTGAAATTCAGATCAAAGAGGAAGTCACCATCCCAGAAAGGACCCGACAATTCTCCCTGGAAGTGAAAGTTAAAAGGGGACAAGAGTTGAAAACCCCTGATGCTTACATACATCTAAATGCTTCTCTCCAACAGCAAGGGTTGGGGGTAAACCCAACTCCATTAGTCAACATAGAACATGACACCATTCCAATAGAGGTGGATAACAGCGACTTAAAGAGTATTACTCTAGCCGCAGGCACCATTATTGGAATGGCGGTTGATGACCGACATTTTTCTATCGACTTAGTAAATGAACTGTTAGGACCAATCCCCAAGGACTGTTTTGACAGTGACAGTGAGGACAATACAACACCAGACAGGATTTTTACCCGGCATGGGGGGAACTTCCTGGTGTACACTTCCTGCCCCTATGGTAAGGAAGATGTGACTTGTGACTTCAGGAGGGATGAGGTGATTTTCCAGGTCCATGAGGGCTGCCTTTCCCACCTGAAGCCTCCAGTCCAAATCAGCACTCTGACCAGGGACTTCTCCACCCAGCTGGAGGAGGCCGCTGAAATAGCCAAACCAGAAGTCTTTCCAGGCTTCAGGCAGATGGTGGAAGAGAGAGTCAACCTAGCTGATGCCTGTGTGACTCTGGAACAAAAGCAAAAGTTGAAACAAGTTTTCTTGGATTTCCAAGATCTCTTTGCGGTAGACTCATATGACTGTGGTCGCACTGACATCCACACAACAACAATCCCCACGGACCCTGGCATGACTCCTGTGTTTGTGAAGCAATATCGCTTACCTCTCGCATCAATGGAGTCCCTTACTGAAATAATTAAGAACCTTGAGTCCCGGGGAATAATCCGTCCAGTCCACAGCACCTTCAATAATCCGGTGCTGGGAATATTGAAGCCAAACGGCCAGTGGAGACTCTGCGCCGACCTCAGGGAGCTCAACAAACGGGTCCATACTTCCCGATGGCCTCTTCCCTACATTGACCAAGGGCTGGCCCAGATCCAGGGGTCACAGGTATTCACAGCAATAGACCTGACCAATGGATACTGGACCGTGCCTGTCAGTAGGGAGGACCAATACAAGCTGGCTTTTACCTTTGGGGGCCAGCAGTATACATGGACCCGGACTCCCTTCGGATACCTCAACTCCGGCAATGAATTCAACATTTTTCTACATAAGGCCATGCCCGACCTGGGTGCGAGGGGTAACCTGGCTTATGTAGATGATGTCCTCATCAAAAGTTCATCTGTGGAGGAACACATAGCGGAGATCCGTTATGTTCTGACGCAGTTGAGGGCCGCCGGAGCAAAACTTTCCTTTCAGAAAGCACAGTGGTGTAGAACCCGTGTTAATTTCTTGGGGCATGAGATTACTCCTCAGGGTCTCTGTCCCCAGGAAAAGAAAGTGGAAGCACTTCAGAAACTGAAAGACCCCACAACTCTGCGAGAACTAAGGAGCCTCCTTGGACTGACTAATTACAGCAGAAAGTTCATTGAGGGCTACGCAGAGATTACCAGACCCCTGATTCATCTCCTGAAGGGGGGGACAAGTGGGAATGGGGTCCAGAACAAGCCGAGGCAGTAAAACAACTCAAGAGAAGCCTCTCACAAGCGCCTTGCCTAGCTTACCCTGTCAGAAACAAGGAGTTCTTCCTGGAGACGGGGTTCTCTAATACGTGCTTGACGGCAGTATTATACCAAAAGCATGACAGGGTCAATAAAGTAATCTCCTATGCGAGCAAAACTTTATCCTCAGTGGAGGAAAAATTCAACGATTGTGAGAAGGCACTCCTGGCAACGGTGTGGGCATTGAAGAATTACCGCCCGTTTATCCAGGGGGAACACATCATAGTGGAGACTCCACACCAGCCTCTGCAATATCTCCAAAGTGATAGAATCCGGGCCGGAAATGTGAGTAATTCCCGAATTACTTCCTGGATTCTGTCAATGCAAGGCTTTCCTGTGGAGGTCAGATATGGCCAAAACAAGAAGAGTCCCCTCGCGCAAGGTCTGGCTGACTTGCATGATTGTGCCAGAGAAAACTGTCTGGAGGACGAAAGTCTAAAAATAAAGGACAACACGGAGGCATACCTTAATTCCCCACACAAAGTCTTTGAAGAGGACAAGTGTGAGGGAATGCCCACTGTCTATGTGGATGGATGCTCTTACCATGTTGACAACAACGGGGAGAAAGAACTGGTGGCTGGCGTAGGGAATGCATGGGTGAATGAGTCCCCAGAACCCTCCGCTGGATACAAAATTGGTCCCCGAAGTAGTCAGGTGGCAGAATTGATGGCTGTGCATCAGGCCATCCTCACTGCTGTCCAGCATCAACTCCACGAACTGGTCATAATCACAGATTCGGATTATGTACGGAACAGGTTCGTGGAGCACCTGGTTAATTGGAAAACCAGAGGCATGTTATGTGCTAACAACAAACCCTTGAAACATGGGAAGTTGATCCAAAACATTGATGATCTGGTCACCTCGAATGAGATGACCATCTATTGGAAAAAGATCAAGGGTCATTCCAAAGTAGAGGGACCAGACAAAACTGGAAATGACTTAGCTGATCAGCTGGCCAAAACTGGGGCCATCCAAGGGGATCTAATTGAGATTGAGTCCCTGTTGGGGGAAATCCAGGTCACTGCTATCACTAGGTCCCAGACAAATGCTCACAACGACCTTTCAATTGCACAATGGAGTAAGGAGACCCCTGATGCTGATTTGATTACCGCTCAGAAGGGGGATCCAATAATTGGTAAATTTTACCAACACCTTGAGGACCCTGAGAACTTTCCCCTGACGGATACCGATTACATTGGGAAAGAGGACCTAAGAGTGTTGATGAAATGTCCAAAAATGTTCCGGATCCAAGACGGTTTGCTGGTAAGGAAATCCAAAGCTGGCCACGATCAGTGGGTGGTTCCTACCTCATTCCGAAGCCTGATGTTAAGTCACGCCCATGATGCGGCCACCGCCGGTCATAGGGGGTTTCACACAACACTGGAAATCTTAAGAGAGGTTGCATACTGGCCACACATGGGGCAGGACCTCGACCAATACTTGAAGGGGTGTCTTGTGTGTGCACAATTTCAGCCATCATCCCTCACGCACCGTGCGCCTCTCCAAAAGCGGGGGATGACACTGCCATGGTCAGATTTACAAATCGACTTTGTAGGCCCCGTGATTCGCTCTGCTAGGGGGAATAAGTACATGTTGACTGTGACATGCTTGTTTACCAAGTGGGTGGAATGTCTCCCAGCCCCAAATTGCAAGGCAGAAACTGCAGCTGCCTTGATGATTAACCACATCTTTTCCCGTTTTGGTCTACCTCAAAGGATTGAGTCAGACAGGGGTAGCCACTTCACCAGTGAAGTAATGACAAAGATGTGGGAGATACTGGGGGTCAAGAGAAAGCTACACATTGCTTATAGACCAGCTTCTTCTGGGGCAGTAGAGAGATATAACCGGACAATTGTGAGCATCTTAAAAAAGTTTGTGGCAGATTCTGGGCCAAGTTGGGATATCCGATTACCTCTGGTCCTAATGGCCATCAGATCTACCCCTTCATCTGCAACCAAAATGTCACCATTTGAGTTGATGACTGGACGCAAGATGGTGCTTCCTCAGCATTTGCTCTACAGGACCCAAGAGCAGACACTGATAAATGCCTCCACTACTCATGAGTATGTGGAGAATTTAAGGAAACACCTTCAACATGCTTTTGCTTACGCTCAGCGGAATCTAGAAAGATCAGCTGATAGCATGAAGACCCACTATGACCTGAAGACTTCCAGGAAGGAATATCAGGTGGGGGACCGGGTCTATCTATACAACTTCCAAAGAAACCAGGCAAAACAGCGGAAATTTTTGCCTACGTGGAAGGGACCCTTGGAGATCATCGACAAGATCTCCCCTGTGGCCTACAAAATACACATCCCCAAAGGTCCTTTGGCAGCGGGGGAAGACAAGTGGGTCCACATAAACCAGTTGAAATGTTGCCATCCCAGGCACGCTCTGCAACAACTGGAGGAATCCTCTGGAATCCTAGCGGGTACTGTCTCAGACTAATTCAGTTCCAATCATAAAACATACCACATCTAGTCTCTAAAATATTGTGATTTGCATGAAACTGTCTCTTAGTTATACTGTTTTTTTTCAAAATAAGAATGTAATGTTTCGTTATGATGAAATGCATATGCTGCCCCACTATATCAATGGTGGGGGAAAAATGTCTATGGATAGGTATTGCCGCTCTTCCTTTGTCGTCCTAGGAGAAAGAAAACCTGGAGACGGGCCAAGGAGGACGATCCGGAGACCGGGAGCAGAGACGCAATGGGCCGGGGTACCGCCCAATATTCCCATCAGGACCGGCGAGGAGAACCGATCGATCCACCGGATGGAGGAAAAGATGCTGAACTGTGCCATCTATTGGAAGAAGATGAGGAAACATCCCAGGTCTTGCGAGTCCCATCAGGAAACAGAATGGCCATCGCAAGAGGGGGGCTTGTGGGATGTATTTACCCATGCATCCGAGCCCTACCTCAAAACTGTGCAGTACTGACATGAAAACATCATGATGGCCAGAGCTTCCCAGAAAATGCACAGGGAAATGCATGAAGAATAGGCTGCCACTCATTTTTGCCGATGTTATGGGCACAGAAGGAAACTGCCTAAAACCACCATTGGACTACCCACACAGTAGTCTGAAACCATTGGGAGTGGCAATGCTGATTGCCAAAAGCAAACCCATAACTGTTGGGAATTCATTTTCTTAAATCCCAAAAAGGGGTGCAGTACCAGTACTCACCACTATCAGAAAGCCGGCGTTTTAAAACCACCCGATTTTACTTTTTTTGTAGAAAACTGAATAAATGAACCCAAAACAGGCCAAAGAAAGACTTACTGAGAGGTGGATACAATGTAAAGTTATATTCTGAAGTGACTTGAAGGTTTATAACAAGACTGGCTGAGCTGTGGATTTCAGCAGTTTAAGTAAATTTGGACTGAAAGACACTAAAAAAATCTAAATGTTTAAATTGACTGAGTGACCTACTTTTGAGTGTCACATAGGTTGCAATTGTTTAAATGTCATAGTTTTAAACTTAGAATCAGCCTTCTAGCTGCATATGTGAAAATGTTAGTTTTATTTGAATGCAGAAACTGGGGAACAGAAATGACATGTAGCTAAAAACTGGCTTAAAGAGATTCCAATTTGCCTGGCAACTACCCCCATCAGGAGTGAAACTTGAGTCACAGCTGTGTTCCCAGGCCTAGCTGCCCTTTTGCTGCTCACACCAAAAGGGATATGACACTTCCCTGATTGAATTACCTGGGCTCTGCAGGAAATTGAACAAAGCCCTGTCTTGACTCAGGCAAATGTTTTATGGCGGGAGTCGTAAATGGAGATTTCTCCTGGAAGCAAAGGGGAGGGGCACTGCCTGTGAGAGCAAGCTGGCTTGGCAGAACTGGAAAAACCAGAAATTCAACCTTGTGCTGGAGGAAAACCACACCCCTTTGGGGCCAGAACCTAACTCTAAAAAGATGAATAACTCATAGAGCGGACTTGTGAAAATTATTTAAATGACACCATAATTCTTGTGATTTTTCTGCCCACGTTTTAAGACGTGCTAGGACCCGGTGGTATGTTCAGGGGGGTTTTAGCGGAAAAGAGGATATTACTCAAAATGTGGGCATTTGAAAAATCTGACACTTCATCAACTAATGTCCATACTCCTTGCGCACATGTGTGTAAATTTGGGGTAATGTACGGTATTGCAAACCAGTTAAAAAGTGCAAAATATTGCCATTTCTGAATGCAAGCCCCCAGGAAGAGCAGATTTGGACAGGGTATACCTCCTGTGATATGTGAAGGGTGCATGTAATTTTATACAAATGTGTACCTGTGCAAATATGTTTTTTTGAGCAAATATAGATTGTGTGTAAAGTTGACAGGGGTGGGTTCTCTGTATCATAAACAGACCTCATCATGATGACACTTCATTTCATTCCCCCAATCAAGTGGAAGCGGATGAAGTGGCCAATGACAAGTGGAGAGGGGCTGGCTAGTGATGCTGCTCACACACACCCATTTTCAAAACACATAAAAGCAGAGAGACAGGACAGATAGGGACTTTCAAATCCATTTGCAGCTGGAAGCTCTGCCGGGAAAATCCATACTTTACCTCCATCAATCTCCAGAGAAAGCTGTGCAGAAAGATCCAGACTTTAAATCCCTCAATCTTCAGAATCCAGAGAGAGAGCAGACCCAGATCACTGTGAAGTGCAGAGTCCCGTCTAAAACCTGACCAGATCCATGGCGAGGCCCATTTCACTCAAGAATAAGTGTGAGTACCTAGAAAACTGTGCAGAACCAATCTCCTAGTTAAAATAATATAATTCAATCTAGCTTAATCTAAGTAGAACTGTCTCCTAACTGTCACCTGTCATTTGCAAAGCTGTCACCTGTCATTTTCTAGTTGCAAGCTGCACTTGTCTTTTTGAACTTTAAAATTTCAAATCTGAAAAACGACCTTTATTTAATCGCTCATATCTCCGTGACCTAGAGACTTGCAGTAACTTTCATCTGGAAGCTGAGATCCTAGGCTTTCCTAGGACCCCAAAACGATAGTGATAGTCCTTGTAGTTCCTCTGTAATAGCGCCCGGCGCATTCGCGAATTTTGCCGCGATTTGCAAATTTCTCCACGTGTGAAAACAGAAGCTTCTTGCTTTCATTTGCCAAAAATTCGTTTAACCTACCAATTACTCCTAGATCCTTGCTAAAAGTGAGGCTGGACTAATATTAACTTGATTTCACTCCCCCTGAACCTCCTAGAGGGAATTAAAAGCATTTTAGCATATTTTTTTCTACATTGCCAGCACATTTAAAAGCATTTGGGCCTGTGTTTTCAACTTCTTTAGTCTAAGTTGCTGGGTGAACTGAATTACATTTGAATTGCATTTCTGAGAATTGTGTGCCTTCCTTCCATTTCCCTGCATTGCATAAAAGGGGGGGTGAATGGTCCAAGAAAGTGATTACATTGTCTTTTGCTGAAATTCTATCAAGTTATTTTCTGTACTGCATTTCATTCCACATTGCATCCATTGGAAACCATAAAAGTATTGTTGCTATCTTATCCATTTCAGATCAACTCCTTAGTGATTATAAAGAAGTGTGCTAGTGCCAGATTCTCCGTTGTTAATCTTTATCATATCAGATTAAGTGTGATATTCAATTATTAATTTATTATAAAGTGTGATATATATACCTATTGTTGAAACTATCAATTAAACCTTTTAACTTGCAAAACAGAACTACTTCTTGGCTCAGTGGGGTCAGGAGGATTCCAAGAGAGGGGTGTTATATAGGGGTAGTCATCCAGAACGCATGAACTGGACATAAAGTTATATCAATAAGGGTTTTCATTCAGTATTATAGACTAGGCGTTGACTTAGCTGTAGTGTTGAATTGAATCCTCTTACACAAGTAGATCCCCTTGGATGGCTCTGGTTTTGGCCAGTTGATCGGCTAGGTCATTTCCAGTTTTGTCTGGTCCCTCTACCTTAGAATGACCCTTGATCTTTTTCCAGTAGATAGTCATCCCATTCGAGGTGACCAGATCACCAATATTTTGGATTAATTTCCCATATTTCAATGGTTTGTTATTAGCACATAGCATGCCTCTGGTTTTCCAGTTAACCAGGTGCTCCACAAACCCGTTCCGTACATAATCCGAATCTGTGATTATGACCAGTTCGTGGAGTTGGTGTTGGACAGCAGTGAGGATGGCTTGATGCACAGCCATCAACTCTGCCACTTGACTACTTTGGGACCGATTTTGTACCCAGTGGAGGGTTCTGGGGCATCATTCACCCATGCATTTCCTACGCCGGCCACAAGTTCTTTTTCCCCGTTGTTGTCAATATGGTAGGAGCCTCCATCCACATAGACAGTGGGCATTCCCTCACACTGGTCTTCTTCATAGACTTTGTGTGGGGAATTAAGGTATGCCTCCATGTTGTCCTTGATTTTAAGACTTTCGTCCTCGAGACAGTTTTCTCTGGCACAATCATGCAAGTCAGCCAGACCTTGCGCGGGGGGACTCTTCTTATTTTGGTCATATCTGACCTCCACAGGAAAGCCTTGCATTGACAGAATCCAGGAAGTAATTTGGGAATTACTGACATTTCCGGCCCGGATTCTGTCACTTTGGAGATATTGCAGAGGCTGGTGTGCAGTCTCCACTATGATGTGTTCCCCCTGGATAAACGGGCGGTAATTCTTCAATGCCCACACTGTTGCCAGGAGTGCCTTCTCACAATCATTGAATTTTTCCTCCACAGAGGATAAAATCTTACTCACATAGGAAATTACTTTATTTACCTTGTTATGCTTTTGATACAATACTGCAGTCAAGGATGTATTTGAGAACCCTGTCTCCCAGAAGAACTCCTTATTTTTAACAAGGTAAGCTAGGCAAAGCGCTTGTGAGAGGCTTCTTTTGAGTTGTCTTACTGCCTCGGCTTGTTCTGGACCCCACTCCCACTTGACCCCCCTTCAAAAGATGGATCAGGGGTCTTGTGATCTCTGCATAGTCCTCAATGAACTTTCTGCTGTAATTAGTTAGTCCAAGAGGCTCCTTAGTTCCCGCAGAGTTGTGGGGTCTTTTAATTTCTGGAGTGCTTCCACTTTCTTTTCCTGGAGACAGAGACCCTGAGGAGTAATCTCATGCCCCAAGAAATTGACATGGGTGCTACACCACTTTGCCTTTTGAAAGGAGAGTTTTGCTCCGGCAGCCCTCAACTGTGTCAGAACATAACGGATCTCCGCTATGTGTTCCTCCACAGTTGAGCTTTTGACTAAAACATCATCTACATAGGCCAGGTTACCCCTTTCACCCAGGTCAGGCATGGCCTTGTGTAGAAAGATGTTGAATTCATTGCCGGAGTTGATGTATCCGACGGGAGTCCGGGTTAATGTGTACTGCTGCCTCCCGAAGGTAAAGGCCAGCTTGTATTGGTCCTCCATACTGACAGGTACAGTCCAGTACCCATTGGTCAGGTCTATTGCAGTGAATACCTTTGACCCCTCGATCTGGGCCAGCCCTTGGTCAATGTAGGGAAGAGGCCATCGGGAAGTATGGACCCGTTTGTTGACCTCTCTAAGGCTCCGCACAGAGTCTCCAATGGCCGTTTGGTTTCAAAATCCCCAGCACCGGATTATTGAAGGTGCTGTGGACTGGACTAATTATCCCACGGGACTCAAGGTTCTTAATTATTTCAGTAAGGGACTCCATTGATGCGAGAGGCAAGCGATATTGCTTCACAAACACTGGACTCATGCCGGGGTCCATGGGAATTGTTGTTGTGTGGATGTCGGTGCGACCACAGTCATATGAGTCCACCGCGAAGAGATCTTGAAAATCTAAGAAAACTTGTTTCAATTGTTGCTTTTGCTCCAGATTCTCACAGGCATCGGCTAGGTTGACTCTCTCTTCAACCATGTGCCTGAAGCCTGGAAAGACTTCCAGTTTTGCTATCTCAGTGGCCTCCTCCCGCTGGGTGGAGAAGTCCCTGGTCAAAGTGCTGATTTGGACTGGTGGCTTCAGGTGGGGAAGGCAGTCCTCGCGGACTTGGAATATCACTTCATCCCTCCTGAAGTCAAAGGTCACATCTTCCTTACCATAAGTGCATGAAGTGTACACCAGGAAATTCCCCCCATGCCGGGTGAAGATCCTGTCTGGTGTTGCGTCATCGTCACTATCACTCTCAAAACCGTCCTTGGGGATGGGTCCTAACAGTTAATTACCTAAATCTATGGAAAAATGTCGGTCATCAACCGCCATTCCAAGAATGGTGCTTGCGGCAAGAGTGACATTCTTTAAGTCGCTGTTATCCACCTCTATTGGAATGGTGTCATGTTCTATGTTGACTAGTGGTGTTGGGTTTACCCCCAACCCCTGCTGTTGGAAGTGAGCATTCAGATGAATATAGGCGTCAGGGTTTTTTAGTTTCTGTCCTCTTTTAATTTTTACTTCCAGAGAGAATTGTCGGGTCCGTTCTGGGATGGTGAATTCCTCTCCTATCTGAATTTCAACTGCATAAGGCAGCAATTGAGCTGACCTAAAGGCTTTCTCTGGGTCATCAAAGTCCATGGGATTACCCGCTAATCGGGACCAGGCTTTGAGGTTTATTAGGTCCAACCTAATGGCAATGCGATTGAGAATGTCACTGCCTAAGTAAAAGGCGGCAGGTACGTCTCGCACGACCCAACAATTATGGACTATGCTCTTGTTGCCTATTGCAATTTTGAGCATACACCTGCTTGGCAGGAGATGTTTGGAATTGGGTGTTTTTCCAGGTCCATTTCCCACTTGTCTAACAGTTTAAATGTGGGAATGGCTGGATCGTTTGGGCGTTTGCGGAACATGGTTTCGCTGATGAAGCTCTTACCGTTGTTCACACATACTCAGGCGAGAACAGAGTCCTTCCCCTCATTAAACTGAATAGGGATGAACAACTGCTCTCCAATTTTCTGAATATCAGCCAGGCTTTGAGCTGATTTCTCATTTCTCTGGACTATAGGAGTGAGATTTTCTGATTATGAATTTGTAAAGAATTTCAGAGTGTTTCCTTCCAGTGTAGAATGCCACCTTAGACTGGAAGGAAGGTTGATTTTCACAAAAAGAGAGGACTCGCCATCACCAGTCTGTTGTCCTACTGCAATTACTGTCATGTCTGGGATTTGATTATTCTGGAAGTGAATTTCTATTTGGTCAAATTTTTGTTCAACCATGTGGCATGTGCCGTTTAAACTAACATGGTTGACACTCTGTTTCAATTTTATTGGTCGGTTAGTCTGGGTCCCCAGGACTTTGTTTACACAATCTATGAGGGGTGACAACCTACGCAGGATGTCATTCCCTAGTAAACAAGGGGTTCCCTCTGGAGTCACAACTATGACCGGGTGCTTCACCTTGTGTCGCCCAATTTTAATATCCAAATCTGCAGTCCCCTCGATGGGAATTTCCTTCCCGTCGAAGTTCTGAAGTTTTCCAGGAAGAGGGGTGAGAGGAATTTGGATTTTCTCCCCCCTTCGCGAATTCAGTTGGTCAAAGGCCCTTTTTAACAGAAGGGTAGCTTGGGATGAAGTGTCCACCAGTGCCAAAAGGGACTCTCGAGGTAAGTACGGTACCGCAATTTGCGGTACTGTAATTACCGCCTTCCCCATTCCCATTATGCCCAATAGGGCAAAAATGGGAATGGGGAAGGGCCATGGTGGCATGGGGAATTACCGCCCTGCCAACCTTGGAATGGGGTGGTAATTCCCCATTCCGCCATGGCGGACTCCGGCATCGACCATGGTGCTAACAGCACCATTGTTTTCCGCCAGAGTCCTAATGAGGGCCACTAACAGGAAGGTGATTTGGGCAGGATTCTGTTTGGAGTCTGGGGAATTTGGAAGAAAAAGGTGACAGTTAGATATGGGAGAAGTTTCGGGTTCCCCTGGTTCTGAATCTGGGCGGCCCCCTCTTTTTGGAGGCAGTCGCCAGGATGGTTTTGAACCAGGGGATTTTCATGCTGGTGATTCTGGGGTTTGATGATGGGCGGTGCTAACTCAGTCCCCACATCTCCCCAGTCTGGATTTGGATCCTTTGGGACCCATTTTTCTTTGGGAGGAGTTCCCCCATCTTTGAAGGAGAAGATCCTTTTCCCAGGATCCTCTGAGGATCCCTCTCCTTCAAACTGGAAGATTTGTACCTCCTCCTCAAAATGGGTCTTTTTGGGCTCTTTATTTCTCCTACCCCCTCTCTGCTCCTTGGGTTGTAGACTTTTGGGGGCAGGAGATTTTGGTTCCGGTTCCTGGGTTTCCAGGGGCTTTCTACAAGTGGGGAAGGAAGCTTCCTCCAAGGCTTTACACCCCCCTTCCCCTTGTGCCTCCTCCCTGGGAACCGGTGGGTTGTCAGGGTTCTTCCCCGTCATTGCTCTGGAGCACCAGATCCTGGATTTGAGGCATTCCGAGCCGCCATGCTCCCCTGAGGGTTCTGTTGAGCCCTCAACATGCGACCCAGAACCTGTGCCATGTTCTGGACCTGGCACTCTAGTTGGGACACCCGCTCTGGCTGGTACAGGGTCCTCATTTCTCCACTGGGTTGATCCAGGGAAGGGTAGCTATCCCTTCTCACAAAATACCCTGGGTTAGGGAAGTTTGGGTACCCCTCCACCCTTGGCCTCCCCTCTCCCGGATTGGGCTGTCTGGACTCCGGAAAGTGGGGAAAGATGCATGGGTTGTTTTGGGGGTGAAATTTTGTGGGTACCTCGCAAAGAAATTTTGTCCGGTATTTGGGGGATTACTGCCCTCCTGGGGGAAGTGAGGAGGGAAGTTCCCTGGGTTAGCTGCTGTCTGGTTGGATCCCCCTCTTGGGCGGGAGGAGTCCACACTTAACCCAGGATGGGTCTATTGCCCTTGTAACGTGGGCTGATGTAGTCAGGGGAGTTAGGGGTCCCATTTGTGGGACTACCTCCTTGGCTCCCTGTTTGTGATTGGCCCCAGGTCCTACTGGGTTTGGGGTTGCTTTGATTCTGTGCGGGCAGGGTTTTAGGCCCCCCCATCTCTAAATATGGGGGCCACCTTCACCTCCGTCACTTTAGCAGCAGCAGGGGTGTTAGTTGTTTTAGGGTTTTTGGGACTATTTTTATTGTCCACTGGCTTTTGCGCCTCATAAATGCGCATGTCTTGTTCAATGACCCAGTCTAGTGATCTTTTCTCATGAAAGCCCCTCACTAGCTGGGTCATGATATACTTAGGGAGAGCATGAAAGAAAGTGTTTACAAATTCTATGCTGTCAGTGCGCACCCTTCCAGTGGTCTGCACAAAAGCACGTTTTAACTCTTGAACAAATTCTTGTGGGGCCTGGTCTTCCCCACATTGTAAATTATAGGCTGCCTTGCGAGCCTCCTGAGGATTCCTGTGAATATAAAAATGTTTCAGGATGGCCGCCCTATAGGTGGACCATCTGGAATGATTCTGATCCTCCAGCTCCACAAAGAAGCTGGAGTACTCGGGAGAAAAGGTCCACTTTACATATAGAATACAGCTTTGGCTGTCTTTCAAATGGAAAGTTTCCATCATTTGTTCAAATAGCTCAAGGTGCTCCCAAACCGAATATTTTGCATTCTTATGATAGGTTGTGATGACGCTCCGAGTGGCTTTTATATGTTTCAGGGGATCCTTGAGCAAGGGTCTCCTGACCTTGTTGGCTTTCTTAGTTCGGGTCACCCTGGTCCACTCCTCCTCTGACTCAGAGGCACTGCTAACAGATGTGCCTGTCTGGTTGTCTAGGTTCTCCCAGATTCTGCGAGCTTGGGAATGGCTGGCAGAATGTGGGGGCCTAGTTTCTAGAGTCCTGTGGTGCTCAGAAGAGTCTTCTGATTCTTCCTTGCTCCCAGGATTGGCTGAGTACCTCCTCCCCCCCACTGTCCTAGCACGGCAGAGGTTTTCAGGCTGCCCTTAGTGGGCCTACTCTCATGGAGTTTACCACCAAATTTTACCATCTGATCTCTGGGTAAATTATATTTTTGAGGATCCATTTCTCTGACCCTCCCCTCATTGGAGTCTCCCTGATCAGAGAAGATGGCCCTAGCACTTGGGAGCCCATACTGAGATGCCCGCCCATCCATTCCTGGGAGGCGCTGATCTATGACCCCCATATTTCCCATTGGGGTACAGTCTACCCTCCCCGTGGCCCTTGGCTCATGTAAGCCAGTGGACATGGGGTTGGCACAGTCCATAGAACTGAAGAGATGAAAGTCTCTGGTACCAGGGTTCCTGAGGTTATGCTCCGGTGTTTCCCTCTCCCAGCGGACCTCATCTCTCTCAGGCCCTACTCCCTGTTTATATGCAAGAACCTGAGCCTTTTGTTTGTCTATCAAGGCCTTACTAGTCTTTATTAGTTGTTCCTGCGTAGCTACCTGTCTGAAGAGCCTGTCATTTTTCTCACAGAGAGCCTCATTGTCTCTCTCTGCTTCCTGTGTAATTTTGGAGTATTGGGCCAATTTCTGCTGCGTGAGAGCTACCTCCTGAGTCCTGTCCTTACTGGCCTGATCATTCTTTGCCAGAGCATCTTCCACCCTCCTGGCGTGCTCTAACAGTTTTTCGTAGTCTTGTTGGAGCTCACCCAGTCCCTGATGGGCCAGGTGACTTTCTTCCAAGGTAGTTTTTAAATAACTGACCTCCTGGCCTAAGGAGTCCCTTTCCTGAATTAGAGTACCCCTCTGAGCAGCCAGGTCATCCCTTTGTTTTTTGAGTGCACCAGCTTTCTGGCGCTCTTCATCAAATTCTGTCTGGGGGTCAAGGGGCCTCATTATGAGTCCAGCGGTAACCGAGGTGGTAAAACCGCCTGGTTACCGCCGGACTCGTATTACCATTCCGCCTCTGTGACTCCCGGAATTACTGGGGCATTACAACCCCGGTGTCCCAGGAATTCCGGAGGCGGAATGGTGTTAATCCCTATTCCCATTGAGACCCATAGGACTCAATGGGAATGGCGATCATGGAAACACTGGCACCATCTCGTGATGGTGCTGGTGTTTCCTCGTCTGCCTGCAGGCGGGCGGTGTTAAACCCGCAAGGTCAGACCTGGCGGGTTTGACACCTCCGCCTGCAGGAGTTGTGATCGCCCGGCATTGGAAACAACGGTGGCGGCGGGTTTACCGCCACCGTTGTTTCCATACCGGGCGAGTTATAATGAGGCCCAAGGTCTTTGAGAATTAATTTGTTATTTTCTTCTTTTATCTCAAATATCTGATTTTCCAGGTTGATTATCTGCCCTGTGCAGGCTCTATTATAGTTCAATTGCTGTTCCAACTTTTGTTGGCTCGTAGGAGAGAGTCCAAACTTTCTTGACACTCTTTTTGCAGCACCAATACTTTGGTATCCTGCTCTACCTTCTCTTTTTGCAGGATATCCAGATCTCCTTTTACTTTTACCAGGTGCTGCCTGGTTTCATTCTCTGATTCTTGGCTCTTTTGTAGCTTTTGCTCTGCAGAGTCCAAATCAGTTTGGGTTTTTTCTAATAATTGTAGTTGCCTGTTTGCCAGATCTAGGTTTTCGGCATATTTTTCCTGTATTGCTCCAGTGTGGAGGTACAGATATGCCGCTATTTTGGCAATTTTACTTTGCTCTTCTTTTACCTTAGGGGCCATGTACAGCTCACTAAGTGCCATGTGTAATGGACCCTGATCCTGCCATATATGTAATCCTACGCAGTGGCTTGTTCTTTGATATCCTGCAGCCAAACGTTCTGATCCTGCTCTGTCCTTTCACCCCTGACAAATAACTTGTGCAGTCGGTGTTCTTTTGCCATATTAATTTCTACTGGGGTCGCCATTCCGGAAATATTAATTTCCTTTCTGACTTACAGGAGTTATTTTATTTTTGCAAAACAGGGCAAGTCCTTAGAGCGTTCCTATTGAAGGGTGATTTTACAGTGTAAAAAACCAGTGTGGTATCCCAAAAGGGTTTATGTACCCCGTCAGTTAGAACGCTGTAATAAGCTGTCACAAGTGGTATGACTAATTCAGACATCCCGGACGAGCCCCCAGGTGGGATGTTTCAACCCACGCATCCAAGCCCTGCAACATCACCGTGCTTTACTGGCAGCGGAAACATCATAATGGCCGCCGGAAAGCATGCTGCTTGCCAGAAATCATCTCAAAATGCGCAGTAAAAATCTGAAAGATAGGTTGCCATCTTCTTTTGACTCTGTCAGTGTTAATACAGGAGACCATTGCCAGACCCCATCCTTCGGCTGCACACAGAGCAAAATCAGTGCAAAGGAATATAGAGCAGTTCAAAATCCATTTTATTTGATATAAAAAATTACTAAAATCATGGCTCACCAAAACCACTAAAAAGGTCCCACCTCCTTGTTGGGGGTCAACATCATTCTCCCGCAAGAATCTACATGAATCTGAGGTCCACAGAAGTGTATCTATATTTGAACAAAGTATATTTCCCATAAGGGCCGGGGTCCGGAATGCCAGGATGCGGCAGGACCCGAAATGAAATGGGAATGACCCAACAGGTAAGTCTTAGAAGGAAACTGAGCTTTTCCTATTCCCTTCCTTCTCTCACCTTGTGTTCTTGTCTTTTTCTCTCTAGGCTGTGGGAAGTGGCTGCGGATCCGGACGATCGCTGCTGAAGATGGAAATGCCCTGGAAAGGTGAGTGAAATGCAGCGCTGCAGCGATCGAAGCGAAATGCTTTTAAAATGATGTCTTCCCTTTCAGGATCGTCGGTGTGAAGTCTCCGTGA
This sequence comes from Ambystoma mexicanum, assembly GCF_040938575.1. Classification (NCBI taxonomy): domain Eukaryota; kingdom Metazoa; phylum Chordata; class Amphibia; order Caudata; family Ambystomatidae; genus Ambystoma; species Ambystoma mexicanum. The sequence continues at coordinate 238,187,554 of NC_090939.1, read as the reverse complement.
TGCAGCTTTAGCAGGTAAGGTCTTCTTTCTCTCCAATTCTCTCTTAGCAGGTGACCCAGGATGCTGAAAGGCGTGGCTGAAGTCCAGATGCAGGAGCTGACACGGTGAGCGTCCAGCTGCGAGGAGCAGAACAACGCGAAGCGTGAGTTGCTGATCGGGCGTGGTTTAAATAGCTTTGGGAGAAGTTCCAGGTATCCTTCCACCGATCAGGTATGTATCCTTGCCCGACCACACCCAGGGGAAAGTAGTTCCACAGGTAAAGTAGTTCCATTCAGGCCTCAAGAGGGCCTGGATGTAGCAGCATGGTCTGCATCAGGTAAGTGCACCTTAAAACACTTGAACACATGTCTAGCTTTATGAGCCTGGCGCCTAAGGTGCCAGGACAGGGGTCCAACATGAGCCTGGCGCCTAAGGCGCCAGGATTGTGTCCAAAGGGCCCTAGTTTGGGCCCGCTGGCACTTCCCTGGGGGAAATGATGCCTGCCTCTGGGGTTGCTGGGTCGAACCTGGCTCCTTGGAGGTAGGCATCATGACAATTTTCACGAGAAAAGGTCACTAGACTGGGTCATTGAACAGGCCACCCGCATCTATGAGGTGCAGAAGCCCATAGAAAATAAAAGTAATGCTCTGAAAAACCCCAAGCCGACAAGCACCCCTGCTGCTGCCAAGGTGGCAGAGGTAAAGATTGCCCCCATTTTGGATATGGAGATGGGGAGGCCTAAAAACTTGCCTGCACAGAATAATTCCAAGCCCAGAAGGCCCTCGGGCCAGTCACAGACAGGGAGCCAAGGAGGTAGTCCCACAAATGGGGTCCCTCACTCCCCTGACTATGTAAATCCCTGCTACAAGAGAAACCGACCCATCCTGGGTTATGTGTGGACTCCTCCAGCCCAAGGGGGGATCTGGCCAAGCACCTAACCCAGGGAACTTCCCTCCTAACTTCCCACAGGAGGCAGAAATTCACCAAATCCTGGGCAGAACTTTTTCCCCAGGTATCCACCCAATTTCCAACCCCAAAATCATCCATCCTTCTTTCCCCACTTCCCTGAGCCCAGACCACCTAATCCGGGAGAGGGGAGGCCAAGGGTGGAGGGGTACCCAAATCTTCCCAACCCGGGGTACTACCAGAGAAGGGATAGCTACCCTTCCCGGGATCAGCCCAGGGGAGAAAACAGAACCCGTATCAACCTGAGCGGGTGTCACAGTTAGAGCACCAGATCCAAAATATGGCACAGGAGCTGGGACGCATGCTAAGGGCTCAGCAGAACCCTCAGATGGGCATGCCGGCGCAGAATGCCCCAAACTCTGGGCCTGGTGCTCCAGAACAATGACGGGGGCAGCACCCCGATAACCAACCGGTTCCCAGGGAGGAGGCACAAGGGGAAGGGGGGTGCAAAGTCTTGGAGGAAGCTTCCTTCTCCACTTCTAAACAGCCCCTGGAAACCCAGGAACCGGAAACAAAATCTCATACCCCTGAAAGTCTGCCACCCAAGGAGCAGAGAGGAGGTAGGATAAACAAAGGACCCAAACAGACCCATTTTGCGTAGGAGGTACAGATCTCCCAATTTGAGGGAGAGGGATCCGCAGAGGATCCTGGGAAAAGGATCTTCTCCTTCAGAGATGGGGGAACACCTCCCAAAGAAAAATAGGTCCCAAGGGATTCACATCCAGACTGGGTAGATGTGGGGACTGAGCTAGCGCCGCCCATCATCTCATCCCAGAACCAACAGCATCAAAATCCCCTGGTTCAAACCCATTCTGGTGACTGCCTCCAAAAAGGGGGGGGCGGCCCAGAACCGGAACCAGGGAACCGGAACCAGGGGAACCCAAAACATCTCCCATTTCTAGTTGCCAACTTTTTCTATCAGATTCCCAAGACTCTCCACAGAATTCTGCCCAAATCTCTTCTCTTTGCATGTCCAAAACCAGAGAATTGGCCCACCAGTTGTCCAAAAATGTGCATTATCTGTGCCCCCTTGAGGATAAGGAGGGAGGATACTATGCCCCGGTACAAGTAGAAGGGCAGGGTACAATGCCCCGGTCATAGTAGTGACTCCAGAGGGCACCCCTTGTTTACTAGGGAATTACCTCCTGAGAATGTTGTCACCCCCAATAGATTGCGTAAACAAGGTCCTCTGGACCCAGACTAGCCGACCAATAAAATTAAAACAGAGTGTCAACCATGTTAGTTTAAACGGCACATGCCACATGGTTGAACACAAATCTGACCAAGTAGAATTTCACTTCCAGAACAACCAAATTCCAGACGTGACAGTAATAGCAGTAGGACAACAGACTGGTGATGGGGGGTCCTCTCTATTTCTGAAAATCAACCTTCCTTCCAGCTTAAGGCGGTATTCCACACTGGAAGGAAACAGTCTGAAATTCTTTACTAATCCACAATCAGACATTCCCACTCCTATAGTCCATAGAGATGTGAAATCAGATCAGAGCCTGGCTGATGTTCAGCAAATTGGATAGCAGTTGTTCATCCCTGTTCAGTTAAATGATGGGAAGGACTGTGTTCTCGCCCGAGTGTGTGTGAACCACGGTAAGAGCTTCATCAGCAAAGCCATGTTCTGCCAACTCCCAAAAGATCCAGCCATTCCCACATTCAAACTGATAAACAAATGGGAAATCGATCTGGAAGCACCCAATTCCAAACATCTCCTGCCAAGCAGGGGTATGCACAAAATCTCCATTGGCAACAAGAGCATAGTCCATAATTGTTGGGTCGTGCGAGACGTCACTGCCGCCTTTTACTTAGGCAGTGACATTCTCAATCGCTTTGCCATTAGTTTGGTTCTCATAAACTTAAAAGCTTGGTCCCGATTAGCGGATAATCCCATGGGCTTTGAGGACAAAGAAAAAGCATTTAGGTCAGCTCAACTGCTGCCTTATGCAGTTGAAATTCAGATTGGAGAGGAAGTCACCATCCCAGAAAGGACCCGACAATTCTCCCTGGAAGTGAAAGTTAAAAGAGAACAAAAATTGAAAAACCCTGATGCTTATATTCATCTAAATGCTCCACTCCAACAGCAAGGGTTGGGGGTAAAGCCAACACCATTAGTCAATATAGAACATGACACCATTTCAATAGAGGTGGATAACAGCGACTTAAAGAGTATTACTCTAGCCAGAGGCACCATTATTGGAATGGCGGTTGATGACCAACATTTTTCCATTGATTCAGGAAATGAGCTGTTAGGACCAATTCACACAGACTGTTTTGACAGTGACAGTGATGACCATACAACACCAGACAGGATCTTTACCCGGCATGGGGGGAACTTCCTGGTGTACACTTCATGCCCTTATGGTAAGGAAGATGTTAACTGTGAGAGGGGATGAGATGATTTTCCAGGTCCATGAGGGCTGCCTTTCCCACCTGAAGCCACCAGTCCAAATCAGCACTCTGACCAGGGACTTCTCCACCCAGCTGGAGGAGGCCGCTGAGATAGCAAAACCAGAAGTCTTTCCAGGCTTCAGGCAGATGATTGAAGAGAGAGTCAACCTAGCTGATGCCTGTGTGACTCTGGAGCAGAAGCAAAAGTTGAAACAGGTTTTCTTGGATTTTCAAGATCTCTTTGCGGTGGACTCATATGACTGTGGTCGCACCGACATCCACACAACAACAATTCCCACGGACCCTGGCATGACTCCAGTGTTTGTGAAGCAATATCGCTTGCCTCTTGCATCAATGGAGCCCCTTACTGAAATAATTAAGAACCTTGAGTCCTGGGGGATAATCCGTCCAGTACACAGCACCTTCAATAATCTGGTGCTGGAAATATTGAAGCCAAACGGCCAGTGGAGACTCTGCGCCTACCTTATGGAGCTCAACAAATGGGTCCATACTTCCCGGTGGCCTCTTCTCTACATTGACCAACGGCTGGCCCAGATCCAGGGGTCACAGGTATTCACTGCAATAGACCTGACCAATGGATACTGGACTGTGCCTGTCAGTAGAGAGGACCAATACAAAATGGCTTTTACCTTTGTGGGCCAGCAGTACACATGGACTCGGACTCCCTTTGGATACCTCAACTTCGGCAATTAATTCAACATTTTCCTACACAAGGGCATGCCCGACCTGGGTGCGAGGGGTAACCTGGCTTATGTAGATGATGTCCTCATCAAAAGTTCATCTGTGGAGGAACACATAGCGGAGATCCGTTATGTTCTGACACAGTTGAGGGCCGCTGGAGCAAAACTTTCCTTTCAGAGAGCACAGTGTTGTAGAACCCGTGTTAATTTCTTGGGGCATGAGATTACTCCTCAGGGTCTCTGTCCCCAGGAAAAGAAAGTGGAAGCACTTCAGAAACTGAAAGACCGCACAACTCTTCGGGAACTAACAAGCCTCCTTGGACTGACTAATTACAGCGGAAAGTTCATTGAGGGCTACGCAGAGATCACTAGACACCTGATTCATTTTTTCAAGCGGGGGTCAAGTGGGAATGGGGTCCAGAACAAGCCGAGGCAGTAAGACAACTCAAAAGAAGCCTCTCACAAGCGCCCTGCCTAGCTTACTCTGTCAGAAACAAGGTGTTTTTCTTGGAGACAGAGTTCTCTAATACATGCTTGACTGCAGTATTATATCAAAAGCATGACAAGGTCAATAAAGTAATCTCCTATGCGAGTAAAACCTTATCCTCTGTGGAGGAAAAATTCAATGATTGTGAGAAGGCACTCCTGGCAACGGTGTGGGCATTGAAGAATTACCGCCCGTTTCTCCAGGGGGAACACATCATAGTGAAGACTCCACACCAGCCTCTGCAATATCTCCAAAGTGACAGAATCTGGGCCGGAAATGTGAGTAATTCCAGAATTACTTCCTGGATTCTGTCAATGCAAGGCTTTCCTGTGGAGGTCAGATATGGCCAAAACAATAAGAGTCCCCTTGTGCAAGGTCTGGCTGACTTGCATGATTGTTCCAGAGAAAACTGTCTCGAGGACGAAAGTCTAAAAATCAAGGACAACATGGAGGCATACCTTATATCCCCACATAAAGTCTTTGAAGAAGATAAGTGTGAGGGAATGCCCACTGTCTATGTGGATGGATGCTCTTACCTTGTTGACAACAATGGAGAGAAAGAACTTGTGGCCGGCATAGGGAAGGCATGAGTGAATGAGTCCCCAGAACCCTCCTCTGGGTACAAGATTGGTCCCCGAAGTAGTCATGTAGCAGAGTTGATGGCTGTGCATCAAGCCATCCTCACTGCTGTCCAACATCAACTCCACGAACTGGTCATAATCACAGATTCGGATTATGTACGGAACGGGTTCGTGGAGCACCTGTTTAATTGGAAAATCAGAGGCATGCTATGTGCTAATAACAAGCCCTTGAAACATGGGAAGTTAATCCAAAATATTGATGATCTGGTCACCTCAAATGGGATGACCATCTCCTGGAAAAAGATCAAAGGTCATTCCAAAGTAGAGGGACCAGACAAAACTGGAAATGACTTAGCTGATCAGCTGGCCAAAACCTGGGCCATCCATGGGGATCTAATAGAAATTGAGTCCCTGTTGGGGGAAATCCAGGTCACTGCTATCACTAGGTCCCAGACAAATGCTCACAATGATCCTTCCACTGCACAATGGAGTAAGGAGACCCCAGATGATGATTTGATTACGGCTCAGAAGGGGGATCCAATAATTGGTAGGTTTTACCAACACATTGAGGACCCTGAGAACTTTCTCTTGACGGATACCGATTACATTGGGAAAGAGGACCTCAGAGTGTTGATGAAATGTCCAAAAATGTTCCGAATCCAAGACGGTTTGTTGGTAAGGAAATCCCAAGCTGGTCATGATCAGTGGGTGGTTCCTACCTCATTCCGAAGCCTGATGCTAAGTCACGCCCCTGATGCGGCCACAGCCGGTCATAGGGGGTTTCAGACAACACTTGAAATCTTAAGAGAGGTTGCATACTGGCCACACATGGGGCAGGACCTCGCCCAATACTTGAAGGGCTGTCTTGTGTGTGCACACTTGCAGCCAACATCCCTCACACACCGTGCGCCTCTCCAAAAGAGGGGGATGACACTGCCATGGTCAGATTTACAAGTCGACTTTATCGGACCCGTGATTCGCTCCTCTAGGGGGAATAAGTACATGTTGACAGTGACATGCTTATTTACTAAATGGGTAGAATGTCTCCCGGCCCCAAACTGCAAGGCAGAAACAGCAGCTGCCCTTATGATCAATCACATCTTTTCGCGTTTTGGACTACCCCAATGGATTGAGTCAGACAGAGGTAGCCATTTCACCAGCGAAGTCATGACAAAGATGTGGGAGATACTGGGGGTTAAAAGGAAGCTACACATTGCTTACAGGCCAGCCTCTTCTAGAGCAGTAGAACATTACAACAAAACCATTGTGAGCATCTTAAAAAAGTTTGTGGCAGATTCTGGGCCAAGTTGGGATATCCGAGTACCTCTTGTCCTAATGGCCATCAGATCTACCCCTTCATCTGCAACTAAAATGTCACCATTTGAATTGATGACTGGACGCAGGATGGTGCTTCCCCAGCATCTGTTATTCAGGACCCAAGAGCAGACATTGATCAATGCCTCCCAACTCATGAGTATGTTGAGAATTTAAGGAAACACCTTCAACATGCTTTTATCTATGCTCAGCGAAATCTAGAAAGATCCGCCGATAGCATGAAGACCCACTATGACTTGAAGACTACCAGGAAAGAATACAAGGTAGGAGACCGGGTTTACTTATACAATTTCCAAAGGAACCAGGCCAAACAGTGGACATTTCTGCCTACCTGGAAGGGACCTTTTGAGATTGTAGACAAGATCTCGCCAGTCGCCTACAAGGTCTGCATCTGCAGTTTGGCAGAGGGGGAAGACAAGTGGGTCCCTATTAATCAGCTAATGTGTTGCTATCCCAGGCACACTCTGCAGCAACTGGAGCAGTCCTCTGGAACCCCAGAGGGAGCCGCTCCAGAACAATAAAAATTCCAACCCTAAAATATCCCACACATAGTTCATAAAATATTATGATAAGAATGCAAATGTCTCCTGATTTATAAAATGTATATGTTCACCCCACTACATTAATAGTGGTGGAGAAATGTCTACGAATATGTTTCTGCCGCTCTGCTTTGTCATCCTAGGAGAGATAAACCATGCAGACTGACCAAGGAGGACGACCCGGGGACCGGGAGCAAAGATCTGAGGGGCCCGGAGTACCACCCAATACTCCCATCAGGACCGGAGAGGAGAACCGATCAATCCACCCTGATGGAGAAAAAGATGCTAAACCTTGCCAACTGCGGAATCAGAAGAAGATGAGGACATCCCAGTCTTGCAAAGTTCCATCGATGAAAGATCAGAATGACCATCGCAAGAGAGGGGCTTGTGGGATGTTTCAACCGACGCATCCAAGCCCTGCAACATCACTGTGCATTACTAGCAGCGGAAACATCATAATGGCCGCCAGAAAGCTTGCTGCTCGCCAGAATTCATCCCAAAATGCACAGTAAAAATCTGAAAGATAGGTTGCCATCTTCTTTTGCCTCTGTCAGTGTTAATACAGGAGACCATTGCCAGACCCCATCCTTCGGCTGCACACGGAGCAAAATCAGTGCAAAGGAATATAGAGCAGTTAAAAATCCGTTTTATTTGATGTCAAAAATTGCTAAAATCATGGCTCACCAAAACCACTAAAAAGGTCCCACCTCCTTGTTGCGGGGTCAACATCATTCTCCCGCAAGAATCTACATGAATCTGAGGTCCACAGAAGTGTATCTATATTTGAACAAAGTATATTTTGAGGATTGCTTACTGGTAAGACAGCTGTCAAAAATAGGTGCAGTACCGGTGCTCGCCACCGACCGGCGCTGGTGCTCTAAATTCTGACAGGAGACCTGTATTTCAGAAGCTAAACAGTAACCTGTGTTAGCTGAGACTTCAAAAGGCTTGCTGTCCCCGGGAATCCTTCACACCTGGGGACTCCACACCAGAAGGCAGGATATCACATGGTCGTGTTGATTAAGAGGGAGGAGATTTTCCCTGCAGCCTGGAGGAAGGAAAAATGGGGGCTTTGAGATGAATAGAATATGCTGATTTGAGGTGTAACTGTCCACACTGCTCTAGGAAAAACAAGACATCTGACCTCTGACTCAAGCCAAGCTTCTAGGGGCGGGGACAAACCAATGGGTGTACTGAAGTGAAGGCAAATATATGTTTTACAAGAATACTGATAACTAATTGTAACCAGCTGATAGAAATGTACAATTTTGAGATTCTTAAAATGACACCTTCACTCACAGTTGAAGATGAAGTTGGACGCCGTGGGATGTTCTGAGGCCAAGCCCCGTATTTATTAATATTGTAGACACTGTGTTTATGCTAGAAAAATGAAAACTTACTGTAATATGCCCAGAGAGCGGGTGTACATCCGTGTAGGATTTGGTGCAAAGCCAATATTGCGAAACCTACCAAAATCGCAAATAAGTTGTCATTTCTGAACCCAAGCTCTTAGAAAGAGCCGGGTTAAACAGAGACCTGTCTTAATTAATATGTGATATGTACATGTATTCTCAACAACTTGTGTATATGGGAAGCAGGTTTGATTATGAATATTTGATTTTCTTGAGAAACCAAAGGGGAGTGTTCTTTCCTTCAGCCATAAAGATGATACCTGATGACTCATTCTGACTCACTACTCCCTTCTCCAGTCAGAGGACAGTAAATCTTTTAACCTATCAAATCCTTAGTGGGTTGGGCATAGAAAGCCAGCCTCCCCACCCCCTTTGGAAACACACAAAAAGAACCACTGAGACCAAGATAGGGACACTCATTTTTCCACTACTCATCGATACCTGCGCAGCATGCTGCCTGACCATATGCAGACAAAGACTCCAGACTCCTGAGGATCCAGATTCCAGACAGACTCCAGAACCAAAACTCTAGAACCTAAAATCTAGAATCTTGGAGAAAAGAGGCCTAATCCACGAGCTGAATCCTTCTCAGCAGGCCTCAGAATCCAGCAACCTAACTAAACTATTCAACAGCCGGGCGAGCTGTTTTGCTTCTGGCTTGAACTCTGTGCCAGAACCAGACCCAGAAATCAGAGCTGTATCCAGAACCCGTCAGACCCAGACCAGACCGCTGTGCAGTGCCGATAGTAGCCCAGAGGCCGCGCTGTGAGCAGAACCAGTGCCTGACCGTCCGGTGCCGAGAGTGCAGTCCAAACCTGACCAGATCTGTGACCAGGCCCATTCCAGTCCAAATCTAGGAGTGAGTATCCAGCCAAGAACTGTACAGAACCAATCTCTTAGTTTAAAATTATCTTATTCAAACCATTTCAACCTGTCCAGAACTGCATAGAAATTTTGTGTCCATTCTGTGATTTCCAACCTGTAAAATCGCCATCTGTCATTCTGAAATATTTACTTTATTTCTGAAAATCTACCTCCACAAAAACGTCGGTATCTTTTGAACCGTAATCGCGATACACGCACTCGGAAAAAGTGCCACGAATTGAAAATAAGCTCCATTTCACCACATGTTAAAAATCTCTGTTTCTTGCTTGCAACTGCTGAATTTCGTTTTCAATCTGACAATCATTCATGAATCATTGCTAGTGTTGACCTGTACCAAGCTAAAGTAACTATCCCCTACCCTGAATATCCGTTAGCGAATTAAAATCATTTTAAGCATATTTTCTCATCCATTGCAACCACATTTCAAAGCATTTGGCCTGTGTTTTAAAATCATCCCGGTTTTCTCAAAGCTTGCTGGGGGGAACTGGAACTGAACTGCATTTGATTGTATTCTGGAAACCTGTGTGCCCTCCTTTCCATCTCTCCATATTGCATAGGGTGGGAGTGAGTAGTCACAGGGGAAAAAGTGATCATATTATCTTCTGATTGAATTCATATCAAGTTTATTTCTGTGTTGCATTCTTTCCCATCTTGCATTCCCTTGAAACCATACCAAGCATTCTCTGCTACCTTATTCTTTCTATACCAACTCCTAAGTGATCAAAGCATCGTGCTATTGTAATATTATCCATTATTGATCACTATTATATTCATAAGTGTGCTATCAAATATTAATTTATTCATAAAAGTGTGATATATATATTGTTTTATTCCTCAAATAAATCTTTTAATTTGCAAAACAAACTTACTTCTTGGCTCAGTGAGGTCAGGGGGATTCAAAGAGAGGGGCATTATATACGGGTTTATCATCCAGATTCAAAGAATTTGACATAAAAATATATTAATAAGGGCTTCCATTGGGCATCCCAAACTAGGCATTGATTTAGTTGGATTGCTGGATTGAAGTCACTTACACCAAATCTGTAAGTGATTTCAATCCGACACTTCACCTAAGTCAACGCCTAGCGTGTAATGCACAACTGAAATCCTTATTTATTTATTTGTGTCTAAAAGTTCTTTTATTCTGAACGATGTACCACTTATATCACGCCCCTCTCTTGGAAGCCCCCCTCCTCCCTTGGTCACACTAAACCAGGAATCATGCTGGTTTGCAAAGTTAACATATTTATTTATATATTCACAATATAATCACACTATTTTTAATGGGGATACAATAATCACCAATGGGGTGATGTCACACCAAGCAATCTCTTTAATAAGTAATAATGATAAAAAACAATGCAGCACAGCAATATTACTTTTGTGGGTGTGGGTTCAAATTAAATAACAATGTGGTTACTCTTTCTCCCTGCACGCCCCTCAACCCCCCCAAAGAGGAGAGAGAACAGATTTCAGGAATGCAGAATTCAAATACAAGGCCAATCCCAATTTCCCCCCAGCAAACACAAGAGAGAAACAGAGTTGATTGGCAAACTGTCAAACTCGTTTTTAAAGTTGTCTGAGAATGAATTGGGTAAAACAATAAATATGGCTTAAATCACTGAAATTGTTTAAATTCTAATGGGAGCCGTTTTATATGGTTGCAGACAAACACTAGCAATGATTTGACACCAATAAGCAATGTGCAAACTGAAAATTGAGGTCAGGTGCAATCAAAAGCTGTTTTACACGTGTGATATTTTGGCAAAACGAAAATTTGTGGCAAACTTTTCCATGTGCAGTAATCGCGATTGCGGGAAAACTATAGGAATTTGAGATGCGGATTCTGGATCTCTGGAAAGCTGTGGATGTTAGCTACAAGCAGACGTTTAAATCTTGTTTCTAGCATAACATTTGAAGAAGTTATGGACGTTTTCGTGGAGGTTGTTTCTTTTAAATATGCACCAAAATGAGAAAACAGGGATGCGCTTTCAAAAGACAAACAGGATTTCTTTTCACTAGGGAATGACTATGAAGAAGCAAATACTACACGGGTGCACAGCCATTAGACCAGGGCGCCTCTGGATCAAGTTTTTGCCTGATGAGTAGCTTGCCTTCTTCAGATGAAATATATCAGCGCAAAGACATGTTTAACAATACTATTACAGAAGGACGGTAGTAAGGGTAAGATAAAGAGTTCGGGTAATTCAAAAATATTTCTAACCATGCAGTTCTGAAGACAAGATAGGATGGATTTGGATAGGGATTGCTATGGACAGTACATAGGCTAGTGACACAGTTCTATACTCTGGATACTCACTATATGTATTTGAACAGAACCGTCAGGAATTCTGGTCAGTCAAGATTTCTGGACAGGAATTCACCTGGGCACACCAGACTGGACAGTGTCTGCAATCAGCAAGGTGCTCTGGTTACTGCACGGCAGGACTGGGCAGGGTCTGTAATCATCAAGGCGCTCTGGTCACCGCACGACAGGACTGGACAGGATCGGCACAGCACGGCACAGCACAGCACAGCACAGGATTGGGTTTAATCTGCCCTGGTTCTGCAGATAATTATTTGGCAGGCAAGCAGTTATACCACAGCCCTGCTGCTTCTTTGGTTCCCCCTTTAAGTTTGTAGGATTCTGGTTCTAGAGGTTTAAGGCCTAGCTGAGAATGGTTCAGCTATAGAGTGGGCCTTTTCTGCTTTACCAAGTTTCTGGAGTCTGGAGCCAGTAATATGGATGGATCTCCTTCAGAGTGCTTTGTCAGGATCAGGATAGTGGGTGAATCTGTGTGTCCTTCTAAGTCCTCAGCTTTCTCTTTTTATGCATTTGGTAAAGGGGTGTGTATGCTGGATTTTACTAAGCGTGCCCCCTTGGCTGGCTATAGGCTAGAGTCTCCCCTCTCCCTTGATTGATGGCGAAAACAGGGTGTCACCATGATGATGTGGTTTTATGAGTCAGAGAATCCTCCCTTGGGCTTTTGCAGATGAAATCTACTTTTAGTATAATACATATTTACGTGTGTGCAATCTTTATAACAATAACATACATAGATCACATATTTTGTGGAGCATACGCTCTTCCAATCCCCATCGTTGTAGGATCTTGTGTCGGCTTTTGACAGAATTCTGCACTTTTCGGCCGGAACACAATATCTAGTTTAAGCAAAAATGTGTACAACTGTGTGCATTGCATATGGGCATAAGCGTGTGAAGATTCATGCTGTTGACATAAATACATTTGCTGCAAAACCATAATTTTCACAGTTACTTTCCAGAACATAGCACAGAGTTCTGGCTCCTCTTAAAATGTGCAGCCAAAAATTAGGTTCAGAAGTCCGGGGTTTACCTATTTTTCACAATTGTACACAATAAATTATCAGTCTTTTTAAAAATATGCTTTTTGTCTATTAGGAATCAACAAAAGTTGTCTGTCCCCGCCTCCTTCCTCTTCTTGCAGTTCAGGAGCAATCTCAGCCCCCTTCCTTCTGGCAGAGGCCATTTACGATCCTTCCTGATTAACATCTCCTTGCCTTGGAGGAAGTCCATTGTCTCTTTCTGGCTCCCCAGCAATTGGCACCTCCCTGTGATTTTCAGCTGGGGGGAAGTGTCCTCCTTCTGGGAAGAAACCTGCCTTTCAAGTTCTTGCAGCTCAGCCAGGCTTAAATTTAAATGTCATTTGGTTACATTATTTTCTTGGTTTAAACAAACTTGCAATTTTCAAACAAGCAGCTAGAACACTGATTCTAAACTCTAAACCATGCAGTTTAAATAGTTACAACCTAGGTTACTCTTGATAACAGGTCACTCAGATTTTAGACCTTAAATTTCAGTTGCACAAGTTTACAGTTTAATGCAGGCTTTTGAAAACAGTCATTCAGGCGGCTGCTGGTACTGTGCCCAGATTTTGACAGATTTCACAGGCAGGCACCTTTTTGCTGTGAATGCTCTGATGATGAATCCAGCTTTTCAGGATATTGCAATTTCACAATGATTTCTTGAATTCAGATAATTGTGACACTCAGCAAGAAGATTGGATATTTGTGGGTGTTTTGGACCAGCATTCTATATTTTCAGCAACCAAGAAAAGATTTAAAAACAAGATTCCGGATTTCTTTCAGCAAGCACTGCTTTTCATGCAGTCTCCATTTTTACTTGTCGGGCAGCCCAGTGACATGTTTCAGGTGTGCGGTCTCCGTTCCACCACTGACAACATGTATTGTAGATTTGGCAGCCCTCTTTTTGTGCTTTGTAGAGCGCAATTTTCATAGGTTTTGGCACGCCGAGGGGTTTTGCGGCCATTTGGATGATTCTGGCACCACCAGGACACAGTGATGCCGCAGGGCAGAGCATAAGTGGGTTAATACATCCCACACCTGTCAGTATCCAGAGTGCAAACCTTTCCTTTGTTAAATTGTCTGTCCTCTGTGTTACTTTACAGGGTGGATTGTATTTGTAGTGTGCTAGAACTGTCTGTTGTATTAATAACAAAGTAGATATTTTTATACAACCTTGACTGGACAGTTCCTTTTATCATTGGGTACAAATTGTATTTTCCCTGTTTTGCAACTTGCCAATGATCCACAACCTTGCAGAGATATGCTTGCTGTTCACTCCATGTTACCAAAATTTGAGAAGGAGGTCTTACAATTCACTTGTATTCCAATGTGTTTGGATCCCTTCTGGTGTACTAGAGGTGTGGGGTTGATTTATGGTTTAGAAACCGATATTCATTCCTGGACCACTGGTGTCCTGGAAGTTCATTTGTCACACACGCACTTCACCAAAGGAACCTGCACACACAATGTGAACCACTAAACCACACGACCCAGCACCCATGCCTCATCCTGTGCTGGCGCAACTCCTCCCTCCGGCACTGGGCCTCCCTCTGGAAAGATGACCTACTCCTGGAGGGCAGTACTGGCCCAACATTTTCCACACGTACCATGTCCAGCTGCACAACCTCATCATTCTGACCCCAGCACCAGTGGAATGCCCCCTGTGTGCATTTGCATTGCCACAGATTGCAAATGTCGAACCAGGGCAGCAAACGCGTGAACGTGGACAGCCGATCTTGCGATGGTTGTCTGCATGGAGTCCACACGTGTGGGTGCCCCGGGCATAATAGTTGAGGAGGAGGTGGGTGTGACATGTGATGCCTGAAACATGTTGACCACACCCAGCAGTGCTCCAGCTGTCTGGGACAGAATGTGGCACACCTGCCCGTGATGGCTGACCACTTGGCCATGGTTGATGTCCAGGGCATTGAATGCAGCCAGCTGCCAGCTATCGCCTGAGATGGGAATGAGTAGCATGTCATACCTAATGGCATCCTCAGCACGCATTGACAGGTTAGTCTGTATCGTGGCGTCAACATTGCTGCGTAAAACTGCAGAAGAATGCCCCTGTACAGTGTGAGTGGCTGCCCCTGTCAATGTGTCCTGCACACCCTCTTGTCCCAGGCGCATATCCACAGCCTGCATATCAGATGTTGTAACACCACCTGACACCACAGATATGCCCACAAATGCCTCCTCCACCCCCCCACACCAGACCCTGACAACCCAGATGTCACCCCTGCATCAACCTGGCTGTCTGATTCGGACGCAGATTCACCCTGACCCTCTGCCCCTGAGGACTCACCCTCCAGGTCCATGGCAATGTCCTGTGCACCTGTCCCTCAGATTAAGTTATTGATTGGATACATGTACGCCATCTGCGCAGCCTCCTTGAGGTCCTCCGCCTTGCCACCTGCTTTTCCTCCGTGCGTGATTCCACAACTGCATGCAACACTGCTTAGAAAAGGAGCAAGAAGAGGGTTTTCAGCATTTGTGTGCACATGTGCAAGAAACAAGACAGACTCAGAAAACGCAGATGTCATTTAATGGACAACTAACCCATTCCAATTACTGCATGCCTCGCCAAGCTTAATACAAGAAGGCTCTGGTATTTGTTAAACCCAGAAACTATACTTTAAAGTAGATGGGACATGATAAAGGCAAGCCATATCCATTTAGAGGGGTGCATACTTATTGCTTAAGAAAGGATCAAAAAATTGAATGTTCTGTTCTCCCCTTTTGTTTTCTGCTTTTCAGTCTCCAGCAGTCTGTGACTACCGAGAGATTAACCTTTGAAAATGAAGCTCCAGTTTAAAGCCAAAATACGTTTCTGGAATAGAATCGGATTATACATATACTAACTTCGACACTACCAAATAATTAGGTATGTATTCAATTCACCTGATAGGTCCCCTTTTCAGTGCAAGATAAGGGTGCAATAAAGACTTCAGACATCAGGTCATTAAAGTCTTTGTAAATTTACTTTACAGGTCGAGCTAGAACCATTTTCTGCTCTCCTTCGACCATAGATGTAAACTCCTGCTTGAATCAGGATCTCATCTTTTAAAGACTTTCTCCACAAATAGACCAAGTAATTTAAATTCCAGGCCTAGCCCAGATAAAATTAAATTATCAAGAAGAATTTGATAAATGATAGCCTACCATCTTTCCTTTTGTTTCTTTATCAACAGTCACATCTTCAATAATGAATTGATGATTTTCTACTGTTAACAAGAGTTGAAATTGTCTTCAACTGATGATATTGTTGTTTGTTTTATTTTATTGTAATAATAATTACATAGTGACATGTCTCCTGAAGAAATTTCCGAAAATAACGCAAGAGAACTGAAACATGTCGAGTTCCGTATCCCGGTAAAGTTTATAACCAGGGACTAGTATATATACCAACCAAAGCGTTTTGACAACATTAAGACAGCAAATGCCTCTATAGTTGTCAGAAGATCAATGATGTTAAACATATATATATATATCACCCCACTTGATTTAGGTACTTCTGTCACAAATAATTGTCTGTATTTTAGATGTGTTTTAGCATTTGGTGTGACAACAGAAAGGTTCTGTTGTTTTTTAAATTTTGATATTTTGAATAATATGTTATTTTGTATAATGAAAGAATATTGATCTTATGTGTACTAATCATTACTGTTGATAATTGCTAACTACCTTAATGTTTATATACATTATACTACCCCAAAATAAGGTAGAGCTACCACTGAGGTGGTTCCTTTGGGTTTCCCTCCCTAAGTATAGTGTTTTATAGTGACACCTGGTCACACTACACTCCCTTGTCCATCGACTGCAACAAAGTGCATACGGATCACATGTCATACACGTCCAGACCCATTAAACTGACAGGGTTGACTCACCTGCATCCTTGATCTGCTCCTGCAGTACGTGGACCTGGTCATCTAGTTCTGTGTTCACCCTCTGCAGGACCCTGAGGTGGTGAGCTGGAATCTTAAGGTGTCCACCCGAGTGCCCCTCTGATGTTGGTCCAGCATCGATGGCAGCCCTGGCTTTCTTTTGGCACTGGATCCTCGTGTGATCCCATCTCTTCTTGATGTTGTTGGTGGTCCGTTTGGCCACTCCCTCATTGTTCACAGCCGTGGAAATGTCCTGCCATATCCGCCTTCGGCTGACCACCCCAAGCTGCTGCTCCGGGTGGAATAGGGTGTCATAGTGCTTAAGCACATTGTCGCACATTATGGCACCCTCTGCCCCTGAAAAGTTGGCAGCCCCTATCCATGTGACCCTTGCGGTAGAGGTGAATGTAGCCAACATGTTGGTGGTGATGCATGCAGGCTGGCACAGCGTCTGGGATGCACCTGTAACAGAGAAACAAGTCTAACAACCATTGTTGGAAGGACACTACAACAATCAGTTTGATCCCCATGTTGCCCACACACATCACAGGGCCCCAACTATGGTCACTGCATATTGTCCCCCTCCTAGAGCCAATGCCGATCCAGGACATAAAGGGCAAATAGGCAGTGACAATGTTCCTGGTGTCACCTGGGCATGGACCAATACAGTCACACATGCACACTCAAAGTCCAACTGTTCATGTCTCTGCCACACAACCAACCTAGGCACCTCAATATCACAATTCATGCAACTGCCAATGTGGCTCACATGTGCATGATGGACAAGTAGACGTTAACTACAACGAATTGCGACTGTGTCCATGCCACATGTGCCTGCCCATACATAGGTCAGCAGCCAACCACAACACACTGTGCCCCCCCATGACGTTGGCCCCTCCTCATGAGTCCCACCATCCCACCCCGCCTGCATGCAACTACAGATCAACAGGTTCACCCTTCAACATTCCCCCATTCACCTGCACTGAGTAGAAGCAGGCAGCAATGTATTGGTGGCGTATTAGAGTCCACCTGGTGCAGACTGTGCACCTCATACATGCTGGAGGGTTTCAAGGAGTGTGCAAGCATGCCAAGATGCGTCCTGGACCAGTTGCAGTGATTTGTCAGTGGACACATGTAACTCCAGATGCAAAAAGAAAGAAGTCCCAAAACACATAAGTTACACGCGTTACGCCGTGCAAACTGAGCATGGGCAAAATACTAGGATTAGTGGGCTCCTGCACAGGAAGCATCTTGACAGCATAATCTCAATGTTCGGTGGACGCGGAGCACAGTCCTGGATGGCGTTGCTGGCAGAATCTGCATATAAGCAGAGCGAGTGCAGAACTATTAATACATCTCTTTATTTATTGAACAGCTGACATGGATGGCAGGGGAACTGGCAGGGCTGGGAGACTAGTGAAGGAGATGGGACAACCAGCAAGACGTGCCAGGGGGGAGCACAGCTGCCACGTGGTGGGGGGACACCACTTGCCCAGTCTGGTACCAGCGCTGTTGATGAAGGGGCCACAGATATCCCTACGGGCAAGGGACAGCCACTAGTCACAGACAAGGGCCATAGTCGGAAGAGGACATTTGAGGAGGAGGAAGTTCGGGTCCTCATCGACTATGTGGACGGACACCACTCCGAACTATACCCCAGGGCTGGAAGCACCCTGACGATGGCCCCGCATTTACGGAAGTGGCAAAAGGTGACTGACCTTGTGAATGCCTGTGGGGTGCAGAGGTGCACTGCAAAAGAGGTACACAAGCGGACGGACGACCTAACCAGGCAGACCAAGGATAAGATGGGTACGAATGTGTCCTCAGCAAAGGCAGCTGGCAGTGGTTTGCCACGTGTTGAGGAGCTCACGCCATTTGAGGAGGTTGCCTCTGGTCTCATTGCAAGTGAACAGGTTGGAGGGAGGCATTGACACTTTTGAACAAGCTGCAGGTGAGTGATTTTTGTCTAACTGTGTCATTAGATGGTGATGACACTTTACATGTCAATGTTTGAGTGAATTGGTGGTGCACAGTGGGATTCAAATCATGGGCATTAGATTACAGATGTACACACATGTGAGTCCAATGCACATGGTCTGTGGCCTGTCATTTGGATGCGTGGAGAACACTTCACTGCACCTTATAGTATTAGGTGGGAATGCCAATGTTGACATGGGTGTGTGTCCATGTACTGCATGGCCACATTAACAGTTACTATGCCATGTATGTGCAGTGTAAGACGTCAATGTTGCGTTCACTCACTCAGCTGATCCACTGACAACGGGTCATGCATGTCTAAGTCATTCAAAGCAAGGTTATATGAAGCAAATGAGAGGTGTCTAGTGGCAGTGTCATGGGGGGGGGGTCCACTGCAGGCATCATGCCGGTAACCGGCAACATTGTCATGCTTTCTGTGGTAGAAGTAGTATTTGATGTTTGCATGCTCTAAGGTAAATGTATATGTACACTGGTGACCACTGTGTCGGCCACTTGCAATACATGCCTGTGGTGCATTGCGTGCTTTTGTAGCTTGGTGCCAGGTTTCCTTTGAGATTTACGGGGGTGATGACTGTCACCTTAGCATTGTCTGTCCAGACTGGTTTAGGTATTGGATTTTGCTGCCCACTGACTAATCATGCACATGTGGGTGATTATTGCTGTATGTGCTGCTTGCTATTGCAGTGAAGCATGTGTGTTTGCAGATGTAGACATGATTTGTGTTGTCTTGTTTTTTGTAGGTGCAGCTGAGGGGGAGCAGGTGCCAGTGGGCACGTCAGGGGATGTACAACTAGGCACCAGCAGTGGCAAGACAGCACTGCGTGGCGAGAACCCACTGCTGTTGTAGAGCATCATCAGCATGCCTAGACAGGCCTCATTGGGGGAGGAGGAGGAGGATGATGTGGCAGCCTTATTGAGAGGGATGGTGGATCAACAGCAGCTCAGCAGTCCCGACCCCGTGTTCCTCCTTGTGTTCATAGGGGATGAGGAGCCTGATGGGGACAGGAGACCATGCGCCTGCCTGTGGTGAGCCATGCTGCTTGAAGTGGCGCAGTGCCTGCAGCATTACCCACCCATGTCGTGGACTTGGCGGCTGTGTGTGCAGGTAGTGGTTTGTATGCAGACACACAGGCCATGTCAGTGAAGACAACCAGGCAGGCAGGGACTGCATCCTCGTTTTCGGCATCCACGCACATGTGGTGGACGTATGCCTGTTGCAAGGTTTGACTTGGATGAGGAAGTGGTCTGCAAAATTGTGCAACAGGGTGAGGTGATACATGACATTGGCAGGGACATGCTTCGCCCCACATGCATCGCCTCACTGTCAACATGATTGCATCCAATGCCACTCTGTGCACAGAATTCCAGCTGTCGGTGGTGAGATATCTGCATTTAGGGAATGCCTGCATGATGAGATCAAGGCCTGAAGAGAGAGCCTACGTCTTCAGATGTCACCCCTGAGGGACGCCATCAACATCCAGATGGATGCTTTGAGGGCAGCTATGAAGTCTAACGTGAGTGAGACACACAAAGAGGCACACCAGGACATTGTAGCACTTAGCGGCCTGTTGCATGCACCAGTGTCATGTGTGGCAGCTGCAGAGGAGGACCCTGTGTGGTCAGGAACCCCCTTCACATGGGAACCGCAGGGTTGCTCCTAGCTTGGGTTATGCTGTGTTTCGGTGCACCTGAACTACTTTTTTGTTTTGATTCTCACCTCACCACACCACTTACTCAAAACCCCCAATGACTATGTAGACCTTGATGGATGAACTATTTTTCATTTCATAGTTAGTGGCCAGGGCACAGTGGTCTTCTATTTTTTGTTTTGTGTTGAACATTGCCATCTGGTGCCATGTGCAGCTGCTACGGTCAGGGTGGTACTTTTGGAGTTGTGATGACCAAGTCATGTTCAGGATATAATGTTCATTGATGTCAACTGACATGCTGGTTTCCCATGGAACATGATGGGACATTCAGGTAGGAATTCAATGTGGATCCAGGCAGTAGTTTACATGTGGTATGTGTGTGACTGGGTAGGTGCTCACTGATGCTCATGTATCTGTCGCCTTTTCAGGTCACTTTGCTGTGTCGGCTTACGGCCACCCTGTGAATGCTACAGGACACTCTCCATTTGCCCTTTTCCCCATTCCCTCTGCTTGACACTGACCTTCCTTTTGCAAATGGTGAGGCACAGTGTTTGGTGGAAGTGGAGGTGGTGGGGATGCACATCACAACAGCATGGATCTGATATAAGGTAGGACTAGCAGGGGCTTTGCATGTATGTTTGGTTATGTGTTTGGTTATGCGTTGTGTATGCAGTCCAATGGTAGGGTGGTGCATGATTATGTCATAGTGGTGTTATGTGTTGGTTTGTCACAGTTGGTAGCTGAACTGTTGGTGATCTTTTGGTGCTGAATGGAGTTCTCTAGGTGTCAGATGCATGCTGGTTGGGATCTGTGAGCGGAGGTCCTTCTGTGCACGTGTATCTACTGATGGACCATTCACTGGCATGCTTGTTTGTTGCAGGGTTTTTTTCATGTCAGGTCCTGGGTTCCTTGCATGCCGTGTCCTGCCATGTTTGGTTGCAAATCCATCATGCTTGTTCATCCGATACACCTGAATGTCACCTCACACCAGATGGAATTATTCACATGAGATGTGCTTTGGGTATTTCTGCATTATTGCTATTTGTGATTTTTGGTTATGTTTTTGGATGGGTGCAAGGCAACGTGCACTTTGTGTGCTGTGTCACTTGGCCATGCCATGCTTTTTGCCTACTCTGGTTCTGCTCCCTGGACATGCTGCCCACACCCATGCTAGGATATTGGCCACAACCCACCCCTAGAACCGTGTTACAGGTGACCAGTGGTCCTATGGCCTGTCCCTGGGTTGGCCATGGAGTCATCTTTAGTCACTTGACCCGGTCAGTATGGCAGCTGCTCAGTCAGTGGGATATGGTGCTGCTCTGGGCCCACAAAGTCAGCCACTGCACACGCATTGTATTTCTGGCTCAGCTTTTATGCTGGATCAGGCCTGTGTTGGGGTGAAACTGCATGCAGCGGCGTGTTCCCCCACTGCACTGGCAACTCCAAGCACACACAGGCCTGTGGAGCTGCAGACAGGGGTTCAGGTTACCTTGTGTTTGGTTTTCAGTGGTACATGCTCATTGATGGGATGCCAGTCGGTCATTTTCTATGTACTTGTTGCTGCTTCATGCATCGTCAATGGGTAATGGCAGTGCATAGGTATGGGATGTTCTGCAAAGGCCTTGGTTTTGCTTTGTTGGATGTCACATGTTCATGTTGCTTTATTCGTTGGCATGTGGTGCTGAGTGGCCCTGTTGTCTGCTGTGTGTGTTGCTTTGGTATTGCTACGTGTAATACTATGTGTCATACTAGTGACAATGGCCTTTTTAGCATGTTTTGCTGTGAGGTTGTAGTAGTAGGATTTGTGTGTTTTATTTTACAAATCTGAGGCACACACCACATGTCCACCCTGGACTGCAATTCGTAGTTGTCTAATGCCCAAATGAACTTGCCATGTTTCATCATCAAAGGCATTCTGGGATGTGGCTATGGTGTGGCTGTCACACTGCATGGTTATCATGTGAAGTATGTCTGGACGAGCTGGTTCCATTTGTGCTGGCCCCTGACCCTTTGGCAAAACAGAAAGGTGATGGGAAGAACCATATGCAAATCAGGCTTAGTCCTACCCCAAATGGGGCAGTCCAGCCCAAACTGCTAGGTCACATCCCTTCTGCATATGGTCTTTCCCCTTCTGTAATGGCTTGGCAGGTGAAGAACAGTGGCCTGGAGGGTTGCCCAGAGCAATGCCAGTGGTAAAGATTCATTCTAAACCTTCCAGCCATCACCTCTTTGTTGTTGCTGTGTCACCCCGAGTGGGACAGGTATGCCCAGACATGGGTCCCATGCCTGCTGGACCTAGAGACCCAAGCTACTCCTCACTGATAAGCCCCAACAAGGGCGAAACATGTTTGGGGAATGCTTGTGGTCTCGTACAGAAGGGATGTGACCTAGCAGTTCGGGCTGGACTGCCCCTTTTAGGGTGGGGCCAAGCCTGATTTGCATATGGTCTTTCCCCTTCTGTAATGGCTTGGCAGGTGAAGAACAGTGGTCTGGAGGGTTGCCCAGAGCAATGCCAGTGGTTAAGATTCATTCTAAACCTTCCAGCCATCACCTCTTTGTTTTTGCGTCCCCTGACCCTTTGGCCTGCTATTGGTATGGCTCCTGCCTGTGGCTGCGGGTGCAACCCCTCATGCACCTCTATTGGTGCATGAGGGGTTGCACCCGGTGGTCTGGAGGGTTGCCCAGAGCAATGCCAGTGGTTAAGATTCATTCTAAACTTTCCAGCCATCACCTCTTTGTTTTGTGGCCTGTGACCCTTTGGCCTGCTATTGGTATGGCTCCTGCCTGTGGCTGCCGGTGCAACCCCTCATGCACCTCTATTGGTGTGCCATGATGTGTGGCTCGATTATTCAAGATGCAACATGCCAATATGATCTTACATGACACAGCTGGTGCATGCAATAGTACTCCACCTGAATGGTCGAGGCAGCGGGAGCGAGATTTCAGCACTCCAAATGTGCATTCGATTATGCCTCTGGTCGCAATGGGTGCTGTATTGTAGTTGACCTCTGCTGGTGTGGTGGGGTTTCAGATAGGCGTCATCAGAACTGGTGAGAGCGGGTATGCGCTGTCCCCTGTGGATGACAAGGATAATAGTTATTTGGTTTGGGATGCCGTGGTATGGTGGTTTGGATTTGATGTGGACCACAATCTCTGTGTTTTTGTTGGTGTGCAGGGTGATACTAACCAATGAGCCACTTGATTCCAAATGTTCCAGATGGCAGGGCCTCGTGGAGGGGGGAATGCCACAGTATGTAGCTGTTGTGGGTGCATACCGTGTAGTTTGCGTTCACATGCATTCTGTGTCCCATGGCATCACAGATGACCTGAACATTAAGCGAATACCAATTTTTACGGTTTCAGTATGTGTTCGGTGGCTCGTGGGGGCTGTAGTGCAATAAGTGTGCAAACTATTGCCCTGCGTACCTGTGTGAACTGGGCAACGGTATAGAATTCTTGTGACACTCTTTGCCTTGCCTGCATATTGCAAGGCATCTCAATGTGACTGTGCACATGTGTAATGATGCAACTTAGAACCTGCTTGAGGCAGCATGATTGTGTGGGCTGTGAGATACCACCAACTATGGCTATGGTCCGATGGAATGTGCCGGTGCCCAGGAAGTGTAGTGCTGCTAGGACTTTCACCAAGGGCAGTATTGGCTGTAAGCACATGGCTCGTGAGACCAGGTCATTCTCCCACTCCCTGATCAAATCAAGGATTACATGGAGGGGAAGCGGTATATACCATAAACATCCTCATTGGGCATGCTGAATAGCGTTGTATGTATATGATATATTTTGGCCCCCCTTCTCCTTCGCCTTCTCCTTCCATGTAGCAGTTGGTATGCAAGCAGTGCAGGGGCCGAGATGCTGCAGGTCTTTTGTTACATTTGCACAGCAGGTTCTGTTTCTGACGATTGCACAGCGCAGTCTCACACTCTACCTGCTCACTGGTGGCAGTGGGTTTTTGGAGCATTTTGGTTGGCACAGGTCCAGAGGTCATTTTGCGAATACGGCCTTATTTGCACTTCATGGGGCATGTTTGTGCATTTACTGGGTGTGTCCCGTCCCAAGCCCATGTTATCCCTCATTTCCCTGTTTTAATGAGGGGGTTTGCATATTCCACCCCCTTCTTGTCCTTTGCGCTGGCCAGTCCTGCGCGCCTCGCGCAGGGCACACAGACGTGGCTCACAGTGCTGGGTTCCAGCGCAGAGGCAGATATGTCAATCATTGTCAATCATTGGAGTTATTATTGCAGAGCATAGTGCCTTTTATTGGCGCTATTTACTTTTGCGTTGCGCAACGTTTTCTGTAAATCAGGCCCTTGGAGTAAAAAAAGTATAATACACACACCATGCACATGGATGACACACACATGCATGTGCACTCACCGGACAATGCCTCGTAATCTGCCAGTTCTCCCACGCCTTGGATCTGTTCCTCCGTGACGTAGGTCCCAGCAACCTGCTCATGTGGAGTGAGTTCTATGTCCTCTGCTGGAGACCCACCTCCAGTCACTAGAGTTGCGGCATGACTTGAGGCCAGCTTATTCTTTGCCCTGCGCTTCAGGTCATTCCAGCGCTTGTAGCATTCAGTAGCTGTGCGCCTCACGATTACAAGGGCACTTATGATGTCCGCGATGGTCTGCCAGTGTGCCTGACGTTGTGCAGGTGTGGTCTTGGATCCTGCAACAATCACCATTTCGCGGTCATGTGCGGATACATACTCTACAAGTGCATTCAGTTCGGCCTCATTGAAGCTGGGCTTCCTTGACGGGCCGGACTGTGTAGCCGTGTCTGGGGCATCAGCCTCTACTGGACGAGCACTCTTCCTCTTCCGCTTGGAAGGTGGTGGGGATCCTGAGTGTCCTACGCCGTTCTGGACACTAGGGGCAGGAGCCCCGGTGGACTCTGTACTAGAAGTGTGGGATTGCACACTCAGCATGGGAGTTGGTGCAGGCATTAGCTCAAGTGTGATGGTGTCAGGGGGAATGTCAGCATGATGGACTTGGACCGACACTGTCCTGGCTGGGTGTGTGAGAGGTGGGGTGGATGGAGCCGCAGCTGCCCCTGCAGCCTCCCCAGCCTGCCTACGCGGGGCAGCAGAAGACCTAGCTGCCCCTGATCCACGTGGCCTGATGACACCAACGTGCACCGGCGCACGTGGCCTAGACCTGCTGACCTGGAAGTCAGCCATGGAGTCACCCTGTGCCAGGTCTGGTTCCACAGTGGGCTGGTCCAACAAGGGCTGAGCATGGATGGTATCAGCCACGTTACCCTCAACCAGGGGGTGGGCATGGGTGTCCCTGACTGCTCCTCCACACATGGGGGGCTAGGGGCACCCTGCAAGTCACTGCCACGTCCCCTACCGGATCCACCATGGCCACCACTTGGGGCTCGGCCACCTTTGCCACCCTTACGGCTTGTTCGCCTCCCAGCCCTGGCACTGATGTTATTGTGCGTATGGGAGTCGATGTGAACTATTGTCCTGGGCAATTGGGGGTCAAAGGGGTTGGGTACCAGATGGTAATCGCACCCTAGTGCTCTAGCAAGGCTGTATGTCACCCCTGGGGAAAGATGACGGGTCACGCAATGCACAGGCACCCCAAAAAAGGGAAGTAAGGTGCACGCAACCCCTCCTAGACCACGTGTGTGGAAAAATAAACCTGCACTACGCTGTGGCACCCAGAAACACAAGAATGAACGTATGCGTGTCACACCCAGCCTAGAATGACCTCTGAAGGGGTATGCGACACACGGGGCAAGCACAGATGTTAAATACGTGCGCGACTCACCGTCTGCCAGGAACAAAAGCGTGAAAAATATGCGCGTGTGCGCGTTGGCAACACCCCCGCCAAAAGAAGAATTGTACGCTGTCTGAGGAGACAGGACAACAGTAGAAGGGAACGCTGTTTGAGGAAACAGGCCCAGGAAAAAGAGGAAAAGAGAAAAAGCTGTCAGAGGTAACAGGGAGTACGAACTTGAAACGCCGTGAAGTAAATCGCGTGTGAACCGACAAGAAGTACAGATTTCACCCACTCGCTCTCCACGAAAAGCACATACAAGGAAATGGCGTTCTACAGGTAGCTTTTATACACACGTCACAGACGCGCATACGCGATGAGGCCATTTCCACCAATTACACGCTTTGACACTCGGACGTGTATCTTTTTTTTTACATGCGCCAGCCTCTACGGCCATGCGCGTGACATCATAGCTGCGCATGGGGGCCTTTGGGCCAATGAAATCGCGTATGCGTGCCGACGCGCTTACGCGCTAAGGGCCTTTCCTCGAATTACACGCAGAGGTGCAGGATTTTCACGTGCCAAATCACTCCGTATCAAGCTGGCCACGCGTAAGCACACGGAAGACCACGCTCCTGCCCAGAAAGCCGATTTACTGCCCCCCAGAGCCCCGAGCACGCTCCCACCTGCCATCTGCTGCTGCCTGACTGCCTGCTGCCCACGTGCCCCTCCATTTGCTGCCTGCACATCAGTCAGGGATGCTGTAGCTGTGACCACCCCTGCTGGAACCGAAGACTCCCGACTGGGATTCCATCGCTCCATAGCCCAGCCCCAAGACCCAGTTGCCCCACCCACTCCTGCCTATGGGGTTGTCATGTCGGGCACTGCAACATCTGGCACCACTGACAACCCCCGGCCAGAGAGGCAGAGGGGCACCAGCTTCAGTGACAGGGAAGTTGGTGTCCTGGCGGAGCAAGTCCTGGGGCAGTATGATGCCCTCTTCGGAAGTGTGCGCGCTGACAAGGAAGGACGGACTCGGATCTGGACGGACATCGTGACTGCCATCAACGCGGAGGGGGTGGCAGTCCGCAACTTCCAACATGTCAAGAAGCGCTGGGAGGACTTCAGGTCCAGGACCCTGAACAAGGCCCGGCGCCTCTTGAAGGCAGTGGATGCTAAGGGGCGCCAGGGCCACTTGTCGGAAGATCAGATGAGGGTCCTGGAATGCATATCCCCAGCGCTCCACGTCCAGGTCCTTGAGAGGCAGACCCGTCTGGAGTCGAGCGGTAAGTGTACATGCATCATGATTGTAAACTGTGCGTGTGGTGATGTGCCAGTAGTGTGCCGGTTGCACATCTCTTTGTATGGGGCCGAGTATGGGTGGGGGTGTACAGGGCCGTGAGGCTAACACATGCGAGGGCTGTCATGTGTGAGACATGGATGGTTCTTGTGTGTGTAGGCTTGCATGCCAAATGCAGTTGTGTGGGCACACATGTTTGGATGAATGTGTATGTAAGTAGGCATGTTCGTGATGTCACGCATGTATGTTGTTTTCAACTGCATGTATCAGCACTGTGTACATGTGCATGTGTGTGTATTTGACAAGGGTGCAACAGTGATGCAACATGGATGCATGTGACAGCGGGATGTGGAAGCCTGATTGGCAGATGTGACATGGATGCCCATCTGAACACTGCGACAGTTGGCTGAGGTGTACACATGCATGCAAGTGTGGTGGTGTGCGTGCATGTGTAGTGCACTCCCTGTGTTGCATGTGATGTCTGGCTCACCTTTGCCTGCTCATGCTGTTGTATGTGTATGGATGGTGCTGGCAGTTGCGATGTGGCTGTGGTATGGCTCATGTGTGCAAGTTGAAATGACAGGTGTGTTGCCAATTGTGTTGCCATGTCTGAAGTTTGCCAATGCCACTCATGTGCAACTGTCATGTGTGTATGTGTCTATTGTACAGTGCCCTGATGCCTGTGTTTTATTTCTCCCTGTCTGAAGCGTCAACTGATGAAGAGGGCGGAGAAGGTGCTGTGGAGCACAGCGGCGGGGATCGCACCGCCAGCCGGAGACACAAGGCCCGGCTCCCCTCCCAGGTTGTGATCTCGTCGGGGAGTGAGGAGTCCGGTGCCGCGTCCCAGGCCGCAGCTGCCGGGGGGAGGTCCAAGAGGCAGAGGTTGGAGTTGGACTCCTCAGCAGCAGAAGGGGCAGCTGGGACCCCACAGGGCCCAACGGGGGAAGATGGCACGGAGTCATCCAGGTTGGTGGGGGGTTTGGTGGAGGAGGAGGCCGTGCAAGCAACAGAGACGGGGTCTGGAGGTGGGGATTCCACTGGTGCTAGTGGTGCAGTGCAGGACCAGGGACAGGAGGCAGCACAGGTCGCCGCGGAGGTGCCTGTGTGCAATCCTGTCCCTGATCCTGTCACTGCATCATCTTGCACCAGCAGGGATGCCTACGTCCAGACCCGTTTTCAGGTAGGGGATGAGCTCAAGACAACTGGCCTTCCTCTGCCTGCGGATGTGGCTATCCGGGTCCGGGTTGAGCCTGTCCTGAATGGTGTGGCGTTGCGTCAACGGGCCATGCGAGGTGACCTGCAGTCTTTTCATGAGGAGACTGCATGTCATCTCGAATGGCTCGTTGACCGCGTCGGCCTACTCGGACAGGTCACCCAGGCCGGATTCCTCCGTTTGATGGGGCTTGCTCAGACCCCCTCCTCAACTGAACCCCCTATGCGCCAGTCGTCCTCCGTGCCATCTTCCCACCCATCAGTCACCTGGGTGCCCTGTGGAGCTGCCTCTGACGGTGCGGCCAGGCTGGTGGAGGAGGCATCCCTGCCACAGTCGGGAGTCGGATATCCAGCAGGGGTGGCCACATCAACGACTGCACCCCAGCCAGTGGAGGATGTGCAGGCACCAGGAGGCAGTGCACGGGCAGAGGCGCAGCAGCAACATGGTGGGAGCCATGATGACTCGGGGCCTTCGACATCGGAGGGGCAGGCATCGGCCGGAGGGCAGGAGGACCCAGGACGGGAAGTGTCTTCCGTGTGGCAGCGGTTGGGCCATGCCATAGATGCGGAGCGGCAGCGGGCGGAAGAGGCACGGCTCACGATGGTCAGGGTGAACTCCATGCGAAGGGCCCTGAGGCGGGCCGAGTGCCTCGAGGCAATCTGCAGGGAGTTCGGGGTGAACATGTGGACGGCCCTGCGGACCCTCGGGGCCATGGAGGAGGACCGCCTCCGGGACATTGAGCAGGAGTTCGATGATGCCCTGGCCCGGAACATCCCGAAGTGAGACGTCGGACTAGCCCGCTGCCCTTGTAAATAGTTCAGTAGTTAGTGTTAGGTTTCCTTTGGTTTTGCATTTTTTTTGGACCTTTTGGACAATGGGCCACATTTTTGTATATTTTTTTTTTTTAGGTAGTGTTATTAGATAGGTTTCATTTCTTCGGTTGGGATCATGGACCCTGGATTGTTTATCTGTATATAGTTGACTTTTGGATTTTCAATTTTTTTTATGATTTCCCCATGGAGCAATGGTTTTCGATTTGAATTTTACATTGGATTTACTTTTGTGGACTGTGACTTTGGACACCTTTCCTTTGCATTGTGATTTGTGGTTTTGCATTATTTCACGGACCTGCTGTTTTTTTTCTTTTTTAATTTCCATTATTGTTTGTTTATTTTTGATTCAATTTATGTTGCTTTTAATAAAAAAATGTTCTTCAAAGTTCAATGTGTAGTATCATCTCATTGGTTTCATGCATATCATGATATGGGTTTTGACATTCACTGACACCCATTGGGTGTATGTGAGGGACATGTGTTCATTTCCAAACTTGCAATTGGGGTAGTATCATGTTTTTGCCATTTCTAAGTGGGTGGATGCAATACTCAGGTGGGTGTTTGGCATTTGGAGGCTGACCATAAGGGCCAGGGATCTACATTGTGGTGACATGTTGGCTGGGGGACATGAGTGGGGGCCTGGTGGAGGCTGCCCCTGCACTGCTGGGGGGTGGGGGTGCAGGGAGACATGAGTGGGGGCCTGGTGGAGGGTGCCCCTGGATGCTGGGGGGTGGGGGTGCAGGGGGACATGAGTGGGGGCCTGGTGGAGGCGGCCCCTGCACTGCTGGGGGGTGGGGGTGATGGGAGACATGAGTGGGGGCCTGATGGAGGCAGCCTCTGGATGCTGGGGGGTGGGGGTGGTGGGAGACATGAGTGGGGGCCTGGTGGAGGCTGCCCCTGCACTGCTGGGGGGTGGAGGTGGTGGGAGACATGAGTGGGGGCCTGGTGGAGGGTGCCCCTGGATGCTGGGGGGTGGGGGTGGTGGTAGACATGATTGGGGGCCTGGTGGAGGCTGCCCCTGCACTGCTGGGAGGTGGGGGTGCAGGGAGACATGAGTTGGACATGAGTGGGGGCCTGGTGGAGGGTGTCCCTGGATGATGGGGGGTGGGGGTGGAGGGAGACATGAGTGGGGGCCTGGTGGAGGCTGCCCCTGGATGCTGTGGGGTGGGGGTGCAGGGGGACATGTGTGGGGGCCTGGTGTAGGGTGCCCCTGGATGCAGGGGGGTGGGGGTGCAGGGGGACATGAGTGGGGGCCAGGTGGAGGCTGCCCCTGCACTGCTGGGGGTGGGGGTGGTGGGAGACATGAGTGGGGGCCTGGTGGAGGCTGCCCCTGGATGCTGGGGGGTGGGGGTGGTGGGAGACATGAGTGGGGGCCTGGTGGAGGCTGCCCCTGCGCTGCTGGGGGGTGGGGGTGATGGGAGACATGAGTGGGAGCCTGGTAGAGGCTGCCCCTGCACTGCTGGGGGGTGGGGGTGATGGGAGACATGAGTGGGGTCCTGGTGGAGGGTGCCACTGGATGCTGGGGGTGGGGGTGGTGGTAGACATGAGTGGGGGCCTGGGGGAGGCTGCCCCTGCACTGCTGGGGGGTGGGGGCGGTGGTAGACATGAGTGGGGGCCTGGTGGTGGCTGCCCCTGCACTGCTGGGGGTGGGGGTGCAGGGAGACATGAGTTGGACATGAGTGGGGCCTGGTGGAGGCTGCCCCCCGTGCACTGCTGGGGGGTGGGGGTGCAGGGAGACATGAGTTGGACATGAGTGGGGGCCTGGTGAAGGGTGCCCCTGGATGCTGGGGGGTGGGGGTGGTGGGAGACATGAGTGGGGGCCTGGTGGAGGGTGCCCCTGGATGCTGGGGGGTGGGGGTGCAGGGGGACATGAGTGGGGGCCTGGTGGAGGCTGCCCCTGCACTGCTGGGGCGTGGGGGTGGTGGGAGACATGAGTGGGGGCCTGGTGGAGGCTGCGCCTGGATGCTGGGGGGTGGGGGTCATGGGAGACATGAGTGGCGGCCTGGTGGAGGCTGCCCCTGCACTGCTGGGGGGTGGGGGTGATGGGAGACATGAGTGGAACACCCCTGGAATACACGTACCCTGATGGAATCGCGTGTGATACTTCCCGCGCACCCCTGAAATACACGTACCCTGCTGCTTTTGCGTGTGATACTTCCCGCGCACCCCTGGAATACACGTACCCTGCTGTTTTTGCATGTGATACTTCCCGCGCACCCCTGGAATACACGTGCCCTGATGGAATCGTGTGTGTTACTTCCCACGCACCCCCTGATGTACACGTACCCAGGACAATCGCGTGTGAAACTTCCCGTGAACCACTGAAACTGAAATACACGTTCCCCGCTTGGCGTTTGCTGTTTGGCAGCCCTGTGAACTGGTCCAGGGTTAGCGCAGCTCTTTGCGATGATTTGGGGATTTTGAAGGCTTTTCCTTGCGCGAGGGCGTTCTTGGGGGCGTAACTGGCGCTGCTGCAGGGTCGCTGCGCCACTCTGCGCCACGGCTGGTTTCGGAGGCTAAAATCCATGAATACGCTGTGCGATGAAAAGGATTTTTTCTCACGCGGCTGGCGCAGTGTATCGCACGGGGACACTGTGCGCCAGCCGCGTGCGCCACTTTTGTGTGAATTTCTATGAATTACCCTGTAAATCTATGAGCTATGAAATGACGCAAATTACACGGATCGCAATAACGTGTTGAATAAAAATAGCTTTTTTTTTCTTAGCCAATGGGGTCACTGACCTTTTGCTAACTACGAAATGCCAGTGGCCACCAATACTCAAATCGAATGAGAAATGTATTTGTTTCTCATTGAATAGCTGTAAAATATAAAACAAATAAAAAAGTGTTTCCAAAAGATATCTTGCCCAACACACTGCTACTCATTCCACGAACCTCAGCAGGATGAAAAGCCGAGTGTGGCCTGCTTACTCTCTATCCTGGCAGATCCACACTGCCAACACAAGGAGTGGAGCAGCAGGTTATCAACTCACTGAGCTATCTTACTGGATAATAACAAGTGAGCATGTATGTCAATTCTTCACTAGCAATGGAAGCCTGACAGGCCTGGCTAAGTGTCCCTCATTTCATTGAATGACGGATGATACACATACCCAGGTTATTCATTGCTCCCGGCCCTAACACACCAAGCTTCCAGGGAGGAACTTGGAATCAAAAGTGTTCAGAGAAAAGTTTTTCAAAGTAGCCCCTTGTTACACCGTATGAGCAAGCCCAAGCCCCCACATTAGTCCCAATATACGGATTAAAAAATAAACAAGAAAAAACGGACAAATAATATTTATTAAGGTGGGTGGAAAGAGGCAGAGTGCATGGGAGAGAGGGTACGAGGAACATAAAACCAGGGTACCCACACAAAAGACACCCATGGTGAAGATGCCCACCAGAACGTCTCCAGAGTTCCCTGTAGGCAGGCGTGCAATGTCATTGAGCTGACCGTGCTGAAACACCACCCCCCCCCTCCAAATGTTAGCTGTGGGGCCAGGCTTCCGGGCCCTTTAACAGGTTAAAGGATCAGGAGCATGCTTCTGGGCACATTTTGTTTCTTCGGAGGCAAATCTACAATCTGCTCTGCTCCTCTGATCAAGCACTGCCTCTTTCCCAGAGTCACAGCCCCCCTGAGACACACAGGCTGCCTCCCTGGCTCTGCAGCCAGTGCCGTAATGAACTTGGCAACACCTTTCTGTTGTCATCAGCAGCATAGTCTGTCTTATGCATGATGGTGAATTTCCAACTGAAAGACCACCAGTCACCTTGCAAATCTGTGACAGTTAAAGTGAGCAACACAATAAAGCATCCTTTCAAAATGTGTTCATACGCATAACGTCTAATAGCTTGATATGCTAAAAAGTAAAGTTTGCTTTGATGTCCTTAGTTGAATGTTCTTAAAACCACACATAACAACACGCTGGAGGTTTGTGATGAATCTCCAAACCTAAGTGAGTTTATGACACAACTTATTTTAATGTGTCTTAAAGCGCTGAAAATAAAGTGGGTAAATATATATTTTGCGTTAAGTGTGTGATCACTGGCAAATAATGCAAACTGACCCTGACTTCAACTGCAAAAATTGGAGTGCTTATAAGTGATTACATTTACACCCTTACAATAGGACATTTTTAATAAGTGTAGGAACATATCTGTGAACCCTGGTGCTCCTCTGCTAGTGGCTGCAATACTCTCACAGAGAATTGCATTATTGCTGCACTGGCCCTCCCCCAGTTTCCTAACACTTGATTTGACAGGCAGACCTAGTCTCACCAGCCAGTCAGTGCACCAGAGATTCTAGTATAGTGGACTAACTGTCGTTGCACCAACATTACATTTTCTCCCCTGTTGTTCCCGGCCACTGAAGTTGCTTTGGCCGCCCAGAGTACCGCCTCAGGCTCTGCTATTTGCTATTGTGCTATGATATTGAGTCTTTCATTGAACACCATCTGCCATTTCCACACTTTCTAGAACCTTCAGGATCTGCAACAAGTGAGTGTTTTCAGACTTAAAGGAGAGAGTTAGCCGATTGTTGTAACATTGAAGCTGCAAGAGAATAGTCTAATTACAATGAGTAAAAAGTTAGATGCCTTACACAAGTAAGTTTGCCACTCCTCCACTGTCTCTGAAGTTAGCGCCTCTCCCAATATTTGAAGGGTTAGCCCACGCCTACATTTTAGCCTAGGTGCCCCCCTGGATGAGCGCACCTGCATTTTCTTAGGCAAAGAGGTGAGGGAAGACTTGTCCGAAAACTGGCGGTGTTAAAGTTTTACTGTGTTTGCAGTGCTGGTCATTTTACAAAAAAAGAAGAAAAAAACGCCTGCGGCTTTGCCAATGGTGTGTAATGCACAATGCTCGCTACATGTACAACTGATTCCTTTCAGTTGTACATGTAGCAAGCATTGTGCGTTACACACCAGTGTCAAGGCCGGCGGTAAACGGCAATGCTGCCGTCACAGGCGCTTTTTAAAAAGAAAAAAATATTTCAGCATTGCTGGATGTCCACTACGAGCCCCGCCCCCTCTAGGACACGCCCCCCCCAACTCCTCCCCCATCCTGGCCCTTGTGTTGTGGGGTCTCCCACCACATGTTTTCAATTTCCACAACTGTGTGTTTGTTTAGAAAAATGTACTTCAACAAACGCAGTAAAACGTTAAAGCTGCTACTGTCAAGAAAGTCTTCCAACGCCTCTCTGCATATTGTGCTTTAAAATATACTATTTGATAGTTGGTCCCCATCCAGACCATGGGGGGGGGGCGTAGAACAGTGGGAGTGGAGCCTGTAAGTTTGCCCTGCCTATTTTCTGAAGTGGCCCCTCCCATCACAACATACCGCCCCCCCCCCTCGCCACCTCCCCCATATGTAGGTACCGTTGCCCCCCTGCCTGTAGGACAGTCCACCGCTGGCAGCTGCAGATTGCCGCGACCATAAATCATGTGTGTTCCCAAATCGTCAGGCCCTAATTCCTCTGTCCCTGCTTTGGGGAATGGTGCCTCCTGGCTCGGGCCCAGGGGGGGGGCGATGGCTTCCTGCCTGCGCCCGCGGGGAGTCAGTCGAGAACAGATGGAGCGAAGTGCTGTCGCTTTCTGGTGCACAGGTAGGGATGGCTGCAGCTCGCCCTCAAGGGGGGGGGGGGGCTTCACAATTCATCATTCTCCGCATGGCAGCCGCAGCTTCATGGAGTTATCAGGGCTGTTTAATCATTGCCTTCCTTTTGCAGTGCCCTGCTGATAACGCATAGAGGACTGATGGCACTTGGCACCTGCCAACTGCTCATAGCACATGTCCCATTGGCCGCAGGGGACCGCCATCGGCTACATCACCAAATAATCAGTTGCGTCTGCACTCCCTTTGCCAGCCAATCACATGCAGTCGGCTGCAAGTTAGGATGCATGCATTATAATGTTGGTACCTATACCGTGGTGACAAAAGCAGACACTCATTTCAAGACGTTTCATTGCAAGACCACTGTCTGCATTTCACAATGCAGCACTTGTCTGTCATCGAGTCACCATTCAACAATTACCATTGTGAGTTGCGATTGCGCACTATTCGGCGCGCAACTTTCCTGCATATAAAATCCTTGCAACTGCATCGGGGCTTCAGAGCAGATGCAAAGGTGCGCAGCACTGAACAGGAGCAAAGGAATATCTTCAGAGCTGACACATGCAGAAAGTCTGATTATCAGTGCCCTGTTCTCCAAATTGTGAAGGTTCATTTGCGCCCAAAATGTTGCCCCTCTGCTTACCCACTAAGAAATGACCTTAAAACATGCGAAACAGTGATGCACACATCAAGGGTCCCCTTGCCGCCCATGACATCAATTGTGCAAAGAATAAGGTGGGAGAGTGTGTTTTTATGGATTTCAAAATTGCATTGCAATTCCGAAACGGGATGCAATATGAAATGCCTAGATTAAACGCGTGTGGAACATGTGCAGGGATAAGCACGATGTATGAGAGGTTCATTTGGGACCCTTTCAGGTATGTGTTGTCAAGTGGTACTGCAGCAGTGTGAACCACTCCCGTCCTCCTTGCATTGCCATCCCTCCAACAGGGAAAGGATGGCTGTTTTACTTTTTAAACAATTCACGACGAAAGGCTCCTTTAGGGGTGTCGATACTAGTGCATGCAACGGGGCTGACTTCGCATCATTTGCCCTGTTGCACACCCCTGCCACAGAAACGTGAATGTCAACTTTGTGAATAAGATGACCGGCACATTTCCTGCAATCACACAAATAAAAAGTATCCCCTGAGCTTTTGTAGTGTTAATATGAACCTATCAGGAACCTCGGATGCACCAATAAAAGGGACAACAGGCTCTAGAAAAATCAAGAACTAATTTTAAAGAGGCAATACTTTGGGGTGCTACAGACACGAATTTATGGCAAGACTTGTGTACTGACCTAAGACTACAGAAAGACCATCTCAGAAAGAGACTGAAAACGACCTTATTCCATCAAACTGTCCCTGAATACTTGCCTTTAGAATCACCTACTAGCGAAAAGAAGTTATTTAACTGTATGTTACCACTGCATTGCTTTCACCAATGTGAGATGTACAAAGGAAGCAGGAATCCAGTTGTAGAAGCTGCCATTTTGTGTTCTTTCGCTGAGTCCATCATGCCTATTCCATCTGACCACCTTCTCCAGATCTCTAGCCCCTTATCTCTGACAATACTTGCCCCACATTCTCCTTTTCCACCGGGCCGTCTTCTCCATGTTCTTTAGCCCCTTATCTCCCACAACACTTGACCCACATCCCTTTTCCATCTGACCACCTTCTCCATTTCACTAGACCTTTATCACCCACATTCCCCCTTGCATCTGAACACCTTCTCCAGATCTCTACTCCCTTATCTCCGACAATACTTGCCCCACATTCTCCTCTTCCATCGGGCAGTCTTCTCCATGTTCACTAGCCCCTTATCTCCCACAATACCTGACCCACATTCCCCTTCCATCTGACCACCTTCTCCATTTCACTAGACCTGTATCGCCCACATCCCCCTTCCATCTGACCACCTTCTATCTTGTCATACAAGAACTTTAGAAAGGACTGGGGCTAAACTGACACATTGTTGAGAACATGCTTTACATTCTAGAGATATTAGTTGTATAGATGTTACTTCTGGCTAGAGTGCAGGATATTCCCCTTTAAGTAAGTTGCTAAAGGGACCAGTGGTTTATTAAAGTACAACCACTTTCTCACTGAGTGCTCATTATCCTTGCACCATGAATTGATTTTCAATGTGTAAAATTCTCAAGAAGAATGAAAACTATCTGTCGAACTGCATAACATGGAGCTGGTAACAATCCCCCATACAATGGTCAACTTGCTCTGCTCGATTAACCAATAACATGTCTGGGCTTTATGAACATGCCCAAAGTGCATCACCACAATTCTTTATTTGAATTAATAGATAAGTCATTTCTCTTTAGGTATTGGGCTAATAGATCTAACGTGCATTGTAGCCCCTCCTGCATCTGATGAAAAAGGACAATGGGCCTCATTACGAGTTACTGGCACCGGCACCCATGAATGGGCTATTACCGGTCCATTACGAAATGAATGGGCCAGTAATTGGCCATTCGCGGGTGCCGGTGTGGGCGGGCTCCCAATCCCCATTCTGCCCCATAAGGCAGAATGGGGGTGGGGAGCATGGTTGCACTGTCACCGTTTATAACGGTGCCAGTGCAATCACGAGTTCTGCTCGCGGGTGCCGGTCTGCACGCCTGGTCAGACCAGGTGTGCAGTTTGGCACCCGCGAGCAGAAGTCGTAATGAGGCGGTATGGTAACAACGGCACCGGTAGCACTACCAGCGCCTTTGTTGCCTTACCGCCACATTCATAATGGGGCCCGATGTCATCAGCAATAATCAGAGCTTTTATGTGAAGGCTACCCAGCTTTGAAGGAAAAGAGTGAACATGGGCAACTGTGTCAAGGAGAAAAGGTTAAACAAACACAGGGCCAGAACACATCCTTGTTTTATACCTATTTTGGTTGCAATGCATCCCCTATAAGCGCTTCTAGAATGGAAACAAATGGGTATTTCTGTCTCTGTATGTAATAGAATAAGCATTTTAAGTATCCTAGACAGGATGTCCCAATCAAAAAGCTTTTTCTAAAGCTAATGTCTGTCTATTACATCAAATGCAACACTTAGGTCAATAGCAACAGCAAATAAAGGAGATGCACCCTTATTGTCATGTTGGTCCTTGAGTAGATTTAACACTAGGCCGTACAACGTAGTCCAAAAATACCTTTGCGAAACCACGTCTGGTATATTGACAATCTTTTAGTAGAGAGCTACAGAAACATAAAGGAAGTCGCTGAGTTTAGAATTGTCTTGCAATTTGTAAGATAT
The DNA here is from genome assembly GCF_040938575.1 of Ambystoma mexicanum. Lineage (NCBI taxonomy): Eukaryota > Metazoa > Chordata > Amphibia > Caudata > Ambystomatidae > Ambystoma > Ambystoma mexicanum. The sequence goes on along the minus strand of NC_090939.1, from coordinate 238,149,431 downwards.
AGTTCTTATTAATGGCACAGGTCCATACGAGAATGTATAAGGAAAAAACATAGTTCAGCCCAGTCTGATCATAATTCGCATGGAGATAGCTAACTCACAGCTTAATCAATTCCCTTTTGACATGTTAAAAAACATGTGCCAGATGAAGCAAGGGGGAGGATCCTGGAGAATGTTAGTAAGTGAAGGCAAGCTATCACAAGTCTCTGTACAATCCAAAGGTTGTGTGTCAAATGATGCTGTATTGGTGGTGTGTGCTGGGTAGAGAGATTGCCCTACAGGAGAAAAGCATATTGGGGTTCCAACTGGAAAGAGTTGATTGATATTTCCTTATGGAAGCCTTTACCAGAGAGAGAATTGAATGTAGAAGCCTCTGCCTAGAAGGGATTTGGGAGCAGGTGGACAGACTGAAAGTAAGAGCATCTCTGGCAGAGTCTCCTTAAAATGTTCAAGTGCCTACCTGTTCTGGGTCTTTGAAAGACAAAACAAACATGTGTATAATTATTCCAAAGCATAATTATATCCTAGATGCAATTAAATGTATTTTGGGAATTTTTTTTTTTACAAGCTGTGTCACTATAGTAAGACCAGTCTTGTACATGAATCGTTGTGAAAAAATATTTAAAATAGATTGTCCTAGAATCCAAAATTGTGTAGGGCATATTAGTCTCTGTTTTTCTACTGATGCCAACACTTGGCGACAGTTTCAGAGAGAGAAAACTAAGTAAATTCTTTTGTTTCAAACTTATTTCTGAGAATGTTTTTTTTTTTAAACAACACTCAGTGACAATTTGTATGTTGATTTTGAAGAGGATTTCATCCATTTCTCTGGAATAATTATTCAGATTTGCTTTTAAAGATATGTATGATTGTGTGTATTGTTTTTTTTAATTAAGTGAATTCGGTTAAGCAATAAAACCTTTAGCACATTAAAACTTTAGCACATTAAACAACACATTTTCAACACATATATTATAATTGGTTTGTGTATATTAAAACTGTACATCACAATCATGCACACTACATTTACATACACCAATTACCATGGCCCTCATTACGACCTTGGCGGAGAACCATGGTGCTATTAGCACCATGGTCCATGGCGCTAAGTTGCCAACTCCGCCATGGTGGTTGGCGGACTTACCGCCCCATTCCGACCTTGGCGGGGCGGTAAGTCCCCAATTCCCATTTACCCTTCCCCATTCCCATTTTTGCCCCATAGGGCATAATGGGAGTGGGGAAGGCGTTAATTACGCCACCGTAAATTACGGTGGCGTAATTAACAACAAGGTCCCTTAGCGCCATGGATTTTAACGCCTGCAAAAAGCAGGCGTTAAAATCACCATGGCGCTATGGGAACTCGTACTCAGGCGGTAAGGGTCGGCGAAGTTTACGCCGGCGTAAACCCCTTACCGCCTGGGTCGTAATGAGGGCCCATGTCATTATTACTCAAAGCCCTAAAATCCATTATTACAAACAATATCAAATATCTATTATAACGTATTTCAGAGTTTTGCAATAGAAAAAATACTGTTGTTAAAAAGTACATTAAATGTATCCTAAAATACGTAAAGTTCTCTAAGTGCAAGCAGCCCTGAATTCTTCTTTGTATCGGATAATCCATGATTAAAACACACTGCTAAAACAATCGCAATACCTCCTTCCAGATGTAAGGATCTGTGGAAGTTTTCCCCACGGACTCGGCACAAAAAAAACGATTCCAGAACTGGTATGTTTCTATAAACTCTATCGTAGGTGTAAAAACTGAATAACCCTTTATAGGCACCCTTTAATTTCGAACAGTCAGTCAGAATATGGCATAAGATCTCTACCGAAGAGTTACGTAACCGACAGTCTATCCGTGCAAGGAGTCCCTATACGCAGGTGCCAGTATACTCCTGGGTAGGAAGAATATTGAACCTCATACATGTGATAAATCTTTTCAACTGCCTACAACCAGACTTGATTAGGTAGGTAGATGGTAGATTAGGTCGAAAACCTTGTCGAATATATTAAGCATAGTGTTTCTTTTCATGGAGGTTGGTCAAGTTAGCATCAGCATCCCAAACATTAGTACTTCTTTTCATAATGTTCAATGCATTGTGAAGGTCTAACAGTTGCTCAATTGGTAACCCAATATTATTCAGGTGATTTGCTACCATTGCTCGAAGTTCCAATAAAAATTAGTTGGTTAATGCCTGTTGATAATGTTTGGCAATTTGTCCCATTAGTCATTCTACTGTCAAATCAGGGGAATGTAATGCCAATAGCATTTTACACCATTGTAGAAGCCACAGAGATCTTAAGGAAGGAAGACCCAGCTCTAATCTTAGAGCTTCAACAGGCACTGATGATGGTATTCCAAGTATAGATCCAAGGAGCTTTCTCTCCAATTTTTCCAGGCACTTTATATTAGATTCAGGAAGCACAGTCAGTCCATAAAGTATTCCAGGCACTATAGTAGTCCTACAGATGGCGATAAGGCCTTCAACGTTAAAGCCACCCTTGTTACTAATAAATTCCTTTAAAACCAACCATATTCTTAAAACATTGGGCATGATAAAATCCCCATAAACATTATTTTGGGGGTGATATTTAACCAGGACCCCGAGGTAAATATATTTCTCAACTATTTCAAGGGGCTTCCCATCAATTTTCCACATAAAAGCTTTTTTTTCTAATTCCATCTCTAATAATTACAATTCTAGTTTTGCTAATATCGATTTTTAAATTGTTCTTCTTCGTGTACACACATAATTCAACAATTGAGTGCTGCCGTTCAATGGGGGTATAGTCCTGTACAACTGTATCATCAGCATATCCCAGCCATGCTACTAGCTCACCCCCAATGGAAGGAGAAACATTTCAGGCTGCTTCAAGCGTGAGGCTCAAATTTGAAATATACAAATTTAAAAGCAGGGGTGCAAGCACACACCCCTTGCTTACAGCCTCTATTTGTAGGAATTTGGTGTGTGAGTTGTCCTTCTTGATTTAAACACACAACTACTAAAGTGTCTGTGTACAGTGCCTTGATGTAATATAATAGCAGGGATGTCATTTAGGGGTCGCCAGGGATCTTACTTGCGACCCCTGAGGTCTCCCTTGCTACCCCTGCGGTCTCCCTTACTACCCCTAAAAAAGTATATATTTTCTGTTTTTACAAATTGAAGCTCCTGGGATGTGGCCAATGCCATGTTCCTCTTTGTTTCTAGAGTGGCTGGCTTTCTTGTTCATGCTTCTTAAAAAAACAGGGGGTTCCACAAGTGTAACGCTTTCAGTAGTGACCTTAAATAAGACAGAATAGGAATAACAAATAATTTGTCTTTCTCGAATTCTAAACAATAATTGCTAGACTGATTAAAGGTTTATTTTAGGCATATTTCAGGGGGTGAGACCCTGATTTACTCTGTGCTTAAACACCTCAAATTCACAATGCAGACTAAATCCTCCAAAAAGCATTTAGAGTAGAATAAGCATCCATTTCTATTTATTTTGCTTTTCTAAAGTTGCTAGTATAGCATATTTTTTTTTCTACCGATGCATATGGTGAACCATTCTTGTATGAAATGTATATCACGTTACATTGATATTGTAACCATATTTGTCATCGTGATCTTAGAAACAATGCTATCTGTGACTACTTCCTGTTTTGTGAAGGCGTAAACGGGCGTGTTCCATCACTTTCCGTGATGTCACTTCGGGGTGCGGTTAAATGACATCACTTCCTGAGATGTCATCAGAGGTCAAGGGTCATGTGGAGTCACTTCCTCTACCCCTGGCATTTTGGTGACATGACGTCCCTGTTTAATAACCTGGCATTCATCCCCCCAAGAACCCAATTTCTTCCATAAATGAGGTCGGGAGACCGACTCAAAATCTTTAGTGAAGTCTACAAAACAGAAATAGAGTTTCCTTAATCTGCGTCCTGTGGTATCGGCCATAACACAATGAAGTGCATATAAATTATGTACAGTAGCGTGTTCTTTACGAAATCCTGTTTGAAAGTTGCATATAAGACCTTTACTTTCAGCCCATTTATTGAGCTTTTTTAACCGGATTATGGAGAACATTTTTTTACTGCTATCCAACATGGCCATGAGCCTATAATTTTATGGTTCATTCTGGTCTCCCTTTTTAAACACTGCTACCAAAATAGACTCCCACCAGCTATCCAGGATAAATCCCATAACCAGAATTTCACATAAAAGGTGCTCAAATATCAATGCCCACAAATTAGTCTGGACCTTAATGACCACATTTGCAATATTATCTGGCCAAGGCACCCTGGAGCTTTTTAGCCCTTTGATGATGTTCAATATATCAATGGTTTCAAAATCAATCTCCTCATTTGATACTAAAAGCCATGTTTCAATATCAGGGAATGTGAGTTCAGTATCATAGAATAAATCAGCGATTGCATGAATCCATCCAGCCTCCAAAATTGAATTATCTTCATGAGAGAAATGTTCAGTAGTATGGTTCCTTAAGTGCCCAAAATGTCTTGTTATCATTGCTTCTCAGCAAAATAAATAACAACTTCCAATTAGCATTGGAGATAGAGAACCCATTGGTTCTGAGCCAATTCTTGCAGTGAGTAGAGATACAGGACAATTGCCTTCCTATTTCCTCATTGGATATCATCAGGATCCTTTTAAGCAGGCTCTCGCCCACCTATACTCCCTTCTTTTTTTGTGTATTATGATATCAAATGGGCCTTTACAAGCACCATTCGTGTACCGGCACTTCTGATTCAAACACAAAAGTTTACAAAAAGTGGTCATCATTAACCATGTCTATCTTCCAGTCATTGCACCAGAGTCAAACACTTTTCAGTGATATGCCTGGTGTATCAATATATTTAATTTTACAAGGGTTATGCAATAATTGTGTCCACCTCAGTACAGCATGATCACTATCTTTCGTATGACATATCTCCATTTCACTACATATGTACCACAGATCAGGGTCAGTGAATACATAGTCCAAACAGGAGGATGTTCGACCATTAGACCAGGTAGCAGAAGCTCAATCATTCACTTTGCCCTTTTTGTTCAGGCAAATCAGATAATGTGAATCAATTTCGAGTCCAGTTTGGTCTGCCTTATAGTCTTCTCTGTGGACATATGATTACCGTCAGCTTCAGCAAGGGTTGTCAAATGTAGATGGAGATTAGCAGCATAAAAATCGCCAGAAATAACCGCTTTCCCCCAGGACATACCTCCACCCAGTGTGATAACATATTATCCATACATATGGGCACCTTTGCCCAGGCCACCCATTGGGTGCCCTTATTGGGTGCCCTTTTGCTTTCTGGGTAGCTGGGCAAAATAAAACATGATAACTGTCAATATTACATTTTTTTGTTAACCAGGTTTCTTGACGCATAAAAACCTCAATAGAGATAATATTTGATTGACCTTCGGGAGGTGTATGAAATGATCTGTAGCCTCTAGTTTTCCAACACATCCATTTATTACAATTCATCTGGCACTTACCTCAGTTGCCACTTGGTCTCAAAGTCTCTAAGATCCAATGGACCACTTTCTTTTGTGCCGCTGCCTGTACTCTCCTTACTTCTATCCAAAAAAGCTGGGAAGCTGGATCTTTCTGTAGATAAGGCATTCGATGTATCTGTTTGATTAACCCACTATGTTGATTAGGATCCACATTACTCAGCATCCTTGTGATGTATTTTCTGCATGCAGTAAGTACAAAACCTAGGTTTATTAATTTGGTTATACAGGAGCTCAAAAGTGCAACCACCACCTTTGATATAAAATATACCAAAACTCCCAGTTAGTTGGGCTATCCGCTCCAGGTTGTTCAATAGAATCAAATGCTCCAAACTAATAATGGAAAGGCAAGGAATTTTGTGTCAAAGATCAAGTAGGAAGAACCTGTTTAAACAGGGTCTTTTCATTCTTGGATTAAGGTTTTCAAGTTTAACCCATTTTCCAAATGGTAACATCCCACCTGACTCATATTGCGTGGAACCGGTCCATCAAAGTTGTGGCAAAAAATGTAGAGGAGGGAGTCAATATCAGGTTTTGAGCTCAGCTTAGGTTTTCTGTGAGGCTGGTTTGGCGGTGATTGACTGCACCTGCTGGTTCTCCAGGTTTGGGAGTCCTGCAGATAGGGGCAAGCTTCTCTGGTAGCCACTCTGCCTGTTATGAAAATGGCCATGCCAAGTAAGCCCAGAGCAACTGCCAGGAAATAACCCTTCTTGAGAAGGGAAAAACCTTTTTCTGATTTATCAATGTTTGTTGCAGGATTCGACGTAGAGTAGCAGACTTCAATAGGTAATAGGAAGAACAAGGGTGAACAAATAAAGATCCAAGGACAAGGCAGTAGCACAGACAACGGGACAAGTAACCAGGGAGGAAGACACCAAAGAAAAACAACAAGCAACTAAAATTCAGGAGAATAAATCAAAAAGGAGCGCTGAGCTAGAGTTTACCTAGTGTTGAGACATGGTGAGCGAGGGGTAATCCAGTGGTTGTGTAGCGTGGAAACTGAAAGTGTTACAAAGATGCCATTTCCAACATCTAGACCTGTAAGAGTACTTCCTATACAGCACATACAGCGCCATCTTGGGGAGGAGTGCCAAGTGCAGCAAATGGGCGAGAAGCGCCAATCGGACCAGATGGACCAGGGGGGTACTTCATGACAGTATGCCGCCTCCGAATCCTCGATTCGCCTAGTTTGCCAGGATGTACATGGTGAAAGCATTATAGAAGAAGTGGGGCATTGATATTAGAAAAGGGTTCCCATATGCGCTCACTAAAAGGACAGCCCTTTCACTCCACAAGGTACATCAATCGTCCACATTGAAAACAGGAATCACAGATCCGGGGGACTTTGAATTACAATTGCTGGTGTTTGGTGAGAACCGGAGGAGGGACGGGTTGTATAGTAGAAGCAGAATGGTATGGTTTCAGAAGCAAAACTTGAAAAACTGGATGGATCCTTTTCCATGATAAAGGTACTGATAGGCAAAAGGCAACTGGGTTAATGCTCTTTTCAATAAGAAAGGGTCCAATAAAAGCAGGGAGGAAGCTTGAATGGACAGATATGTTTTGGCAGATATTTGGAAGAAAGCCACACTTGGTCTCTGACATAATCGGTAGGGGCTGATTTCCTATGTAGGTCGGCAAATCGTTTAGTGGTTTCTTGAGCCCTGATGAGATTTTTTTAGAAGTTTTCTGAACAGAATTTAAAGCAGTCATCCATTGTTCTACTGCAGGCATTTGAGTTAATGGGAAGTCAATTGAAGTATACATCATAGGGTGAAAGCCATAGGTACAGTGGAACATGCTTGTTTTTAAAGATACATGGGTGGCGTTATTATAAGAAAATTCTGCTACCGGTAAAGGGAAACCCAATAATCATTTACCCAAGTAGAGAAGCAATGAAGAAGTTGTTATAGAGTCTGGTTGACTCCTTCTGTTATCCCATTAGTCTGAGGATGGTAGCCCGATGACAAGGCACATTGAATACACAGGAGATTGCATACTTCTGTCCAGAACTTAGACACATATCGCATACCACAATCAGAAATGCTGGTGGAAGGCACTCCATGTAGACAAATACTTCGGTAAATAATACGAAAGCCATTTCTGTGCCGGTAGGTTGTTTAGCAAGTGGAAAGAAATGTGCCAATCTTGAAAATAAATCTATAGTGACCATAATTGTATTACAAGGTTGGCAATTCAACAATAAAATCAGTCACAATCATCTCCCATGGTCTAGAAGGGAGGAAATGTTGACAGAGTAGCCCATAGGTCTTTCATAGGAGTATTTATGTTAGAAACAAACACAATAAGAGCTTACATGATTTTTTTGTAGCCAAACTCCTTCTCGGCTACCAAAATTGTCTCTGAAGAGTCTGTAAGGATGCGCAAATGCCACAATGACCCACAGACAAATAATTTTTACACATCTGAAGAGCAATTTCTTGTGTTTCGTTGGAAGGTAAATACAAAGTCCTTTAAACATGCATTTTTCTCTTTAGTACAATTTCCATGGATTAGAGGTTTGAAAGCACTGCCATAGCAGAGAATCCAGGGTATCAGGTCGCACTTGTTCTAAGAAGGAATTGATATGACCTAGAAACACTTTATCCTGGAATCATTTCTGTAAGGGATTGTTAATAGTTGTACACAGATCTGGTCTCCTGCAAAGAGCGTCTGCTATGATGTTCTGCATTCCAGCAATATATGTGAGAGTGAACTGGTATTGGGCAATAAAATACACCCACCTTGTCTGTCGACTGTTGCAACATTCTAAGAATTGTAAAACCTGTAAATTTTACAAGTGATCTGTTCTAATGATGACCGGATAAGTGGCTCCCAACAGAAAATGTTGCCAATCCAGAAAGGCTTGTCGCATAGCCAAGAGTTCCTTCTCAAGAACTAAATTGTGTCTTTCACTTTGTGTTGAAGTTCCGGAGGGATAGGACAATGGGTGTTCTTCTCCATTGTGTTGACCAGTTTCAGAACTGCTCCCAATGCTGCGTCTGAAGCATCTGTTTCTATGGAAAATGGGTTTGCAGTATCGGGTTGACATAAAACAGTGGCTTTAGTGAAAATGTTCTCCAATCCCTGGAAGACCTCCGCTTATTAATTGGACCAGGCAAAAGGAACATCTCTCTGCAATAAATGCGTGATGCGTAGAACGATGTTGTAAAAGGTAGGTATACATTTCATGTAGAAATTTGCCAACCCTAATTTGTTTCACGGCTGAAGGTTGTGACCAGGTTGTGGCCAGTTAAGGATGCCAGAGACTTTTTGTGGATCCATCGAAATGGAGGTGCTGGTAATTACATAACCTAAATATTGGCTATTGGATGTTTGAACAGTTAAACTGGAATTTTTCGGGTTTCGGGTTTCACTAGAAGATGGACCTGTTGTAAGCAAGAAAGTGCTTGCTTGACATGATATGGATGTTCTTCTGGATACTTTGAGAATATGAGAATATCATCTAGGTATACAATTACAAATTGGAAAAGAATATCCGAAAAAACCTGATACATGAATCGCTGTAAAACCGCAGGTGCAATTATTAAACCAAATGGCATCACCAAATACTAGATCTAATTTGGAGAAAATCACAGCTCAGGTGAGGACCTCTAGGATGTGATTGATAAGTGGTAAGGGATACTTGTCCTTGATTGTAACTTGATTCAGGCCTCTTTAAACCAGACAAGGACATAATTCTGATGTGACTTTTTTGATAAAAAAATAAGGAAGCCGCTATAGGAGATTTGGACATTCTTATAAAACCATTTTTGAGGTTAACGTTTAAGAGTTCTTTCAAGGCTAACTTTTCTGGTGAAGACAATGTAAACATTCTACCAAAAGCTATGATTGCATTGGCAAGTTTATTGATAGCGCAATTTTCTGGGTGATGAGGTGGCAGGATTTTTTCTTGTGATGAAGAAAAAACATCCAAATATTCATGATATTCAGTAGTGACTTGTTGGAAATGGGAAACATATGCAGAAAGTGATTCTGTAATTAAAGAGGAGGTTTCAACTAGTACTTCCTTTTTACCATTGAGGCAATGAGTGACACAAAATTCAGACCCCAAGAATAGCGTTCCAGCTGACAAATGAATTTAAGTGTGGTGCCTTGAAGCCATGGAATCCCCAGAACCACTGGATAATGTGCCACTTTGATGAGAACGAAATACATACTCTCATAATTATGGTCAATTTTAATAGTCATAAAGGAGGTCTGTTTGATTATTAGCCCAAAGGAAAGAGGATGCCGTCAATTCCTTCTACCTTTTATGTTTCTTCCTTGCCTAAACAGTGTATACCATTCTTTACTGCCCAGTTGTCATCCATAAACATACCCATCGCTTGATTTGTAGGACAACTAAGGAAGCCCTGGAGAGAGATTGAGGTAAAGCTGAAATGCACGAGCTATTGTTTTCCTCCTGAATCCTTGCTCCACTTAGGAATGGGAGCTTGCATTTTCCGCATGTCTTGGAGGAACTAAGGGACAGTTCCTGACTATATGATTGGGCATTGCACAATATAGGTATAAGCCTTGTTCTACTTGCCAAGCCCTCTCTTCACAGGTTAGTGGTCCACTGATCTAGCCTAATTGCATGGCTCAGGGGTAGTAGCCTATGCAGTTCCTGTGTTGAGAGAAGAGCTTGGGTAAGTATTATGGAATTTTCTTTTCTCAGTCCATCGTTCTTGTAGTGGGAAGTCAATCTGGAGACATGCATCAAGAAGAGCATTAATGGGTCTGGACATCCTTGCTAACTCATCTTTAATGTCGTCATACAGGCTGCACCTGAAGAGTGTAAAGCAGGCTTCCTGTGACCACTCAGCTGCTTTACCCAGTTATTTGAATTTCGTTACATAGGTAATATCTTGAGTACCCTTATTATAATCCAAACAATTTTTCTTGTGCTTTATGCACCAAATCAGGACGATCAAAAATGGCTTTGAATGCATTAATGAAGGCCGAATAGTTATCCAGCAAGGGGTCTCCAGCCGAAACTAATGGAGTCACCCATGACAAGGCGTTTCCCGACAAATGGGAAATCACAAAGCCTACTTTGGCTCTTTCTTTCTGTGGCATAAAAAAGAGGTTTAAATGTGAAGGATTCGGTCGAAATTACCAAATCCAATTTACCTACCCCACCAAAGGACTTAAAATGCATACCACCAAATGTTTGAACAACAAAAGTTTGAACCTTTTGTGTTATGTATGTTTTGGTGGGGTAGGTTAAAAAAATAGAAAAAGGAAGGCTGCGAGGGCGGTGGGGGGTAGTATAGTGATCAGGGGTTTGCGGGGGACACCCCTGCAACTGTCCAACAAAAAAAAGAAAAAAGGCTGCAGGGCCTGCATGGGTGTCCCCCACAATACCCCGCTCACCATACTATACAGGATAGTGAGCAGGGGTTGCGGGGGACACTCCTGCAGCTGCCCGAAAAGAAAAAAAAAGTGAAAGGTAACAGGCGTCTCAGGGTCCAGCGAGATGGAAGGCAAGGTACGTAAGAGGGTGAGGGTGTGTTGGGGTGAGAGTAGTGGTTTTGGGTAGGGGTTTGGACACCTCGGGAATGTTCCAGGGAGAATTGACTAAAGATTATTTCGAGCAAATAATCTTTGGTAATTTCTCCCTCAAACATTTCCATTGCTGGAAAATCCCACAGATTCAATGTGAAGTGTATCAAACAGGAATCCAAAAAGTATTTTATTCTTTTTGGTGATCAATCGTATTTTTCAATGATGGTTCCCATTAGTGGAATTTCTTGTGAAAGTACATCTGTGGTCAAGACCATTTGGTGCAGGGCATCGTTTTCAGCCTTTAGGTTCTGTACTTCTACAGTCAATTATTGCATGCCTCTTAATACCTTTTGCATGAAATCCATATCGAGTATGGGTGTTTGGCTTCTCAAATTATCAGGTTTTCAGCTCACCTTAGGTTTTCTGCGAGGCTGGTCTGATGGTGATTGACTGCGCCTGCTGGTTCTCTGGGTGTGCGAGTCCTGAAGATAGGGACGATCTTCTCCGTTAGCCACTCTGCCAGTTATGAGCAATGGCCAGGCAAAGTAATCAACTGCCTGGAAAAAACCCTTCCCGAGAAGGGAAAGACATGTTTCTGATTTGCCATGGTTTCTTGTAGGGTAAGACTTAGAGTAACAGACTTGAATAGGTAACAGGCAGAACAAGGTAAAAAAATAAAGGTCCAAGGACAAGGCAGAAGCACGGACAACAAGACAAGGTGGCAGGTAGGATGACACCAATGGAAAAACAACAAGCAACTAAGATTCAGCAGAAGGAATCATAAAGGAGTGCTGAGCTAGAGTTTACCTAGCATTGAGCAAGGGGCAATCCAGTGAATGTGTAGCGCAAAACTGGTAGTGTTGGAAAGATGCTGGTTCCAACATCTAGACCGGGAAGAGTACTTCCTGTTTGGCACACACAGCGCCATCTGAGGGAGGAGCACTGAGTGCAGCAAATGGGCTGAGAGGAGCCAATCAGACCAGACGGGCCAGGGGCGGTACTTCATAACAGTCATATGATAAGCCATTATTGTATGAGCACTTGATACTTGGTCATGTGCATAGGCTTGACTATCGGCACCTCTTTGCTGCAAGAATGTTGATTGAGACTGCAAATTAAGGTTAACATTAGTCTCAGTCAAGCTGGTTAATACATGTGGCTGCCTTTAACTAGAAATGCTGGGCATGGGAGCAACCGTCACTGGGTTTAACACTGGTAAAGGTAAAGGTGGTAATTTAGGGCCAGGAAGGAGCCATTTATCAAGGGGACCATGCAAGTAAAAACAAAGAGTTGATGGCTGGAAGGTTTAAAATGAATCTTAACCTCTGGCAATGGTCTGGGCAACCTTCCAGACCACCGTTCTCCGCCTGCCATGCCATTACAGAAGGGGAAAGACCATATGAAAATCAGGCTTGACCCCACCCCAAAAGGGGCAGTCCAGCCCGAACTGCTAGGCCACATCCCTTCTGCACGAGACCACAAGCATCCCCAAACATGTTTTGCCCTTGTTGGGCTCATCAGTGAGGAGTAGCTTGGGTCTCTAGGCCCAGCAGGCACGGGACCCACGTCTGGGCATACCCATCCCACTCGGGGTGACAAAGCAAAAACAAAGAGTTGATGGCTGGAAGGTTTAGAATGAATCTTAACCACTGGCAATGATCTGGGCAACCCTCCAGACCACCGTTCTTTGCCTGCCAAGCCATTACAGAAGGGGAAAGACCATATGCAAATCAGGCTTGGCCCCACCCCAAAAGGGGCAGTCCAGCCCGAACTGCTAGGCCACATCCCTTATGCACGAGACCACAAGCATCCCCAAACATTTTTTGCCCTTGTTGGGGCTTATCAGTGAGGAGTAGCTTGGGTCTCTGGGCCCAGCAGGCACAGGACCTACGTCTGGGCATACCCGTCCCACTCGGGGTGACAAAGCAAAAACAAAGAGTTGATGGTTGGAAGGTTTAGAATGAATCTTAACCACTGGCAATGCTCCCGGCAACCCTCCAGACCACTGTTCTTTGCCTGCCAAGCCATTACAGAAGGGGAAAGACCATATGCAAATCAGGCTTGGCCCCACCCCAAAAGGGGCAGTCCAGCCCAAACTGCTAGGCCACATCCCTTTTGCACGAGACCACAAGCATCCCCAAACATGTTTCACCTTTGTTGGGGCTCCTCAGTGTGGAGTAGCTTGGGTCTCTAGGCCCAGCAGGCACAGGACCAACGTCTGGGCATACCCGTCCCACTCGGGGTGACAAAGCAAAAACAAAGAGTTGATGGTTGGAAGGTTTAGAATGAATCTTAACCACTGGCAATGCTCTGGGCAACCCTCCAGACCACTGTTCTTCGTCTGTCAAGCCATTACAGAGGGGGAAAGACCATATGAAAATCAGGCTTGGCCCCACCCCAAAAGGGGCAGTCCAGCCTCAACTACTAGCCATCACCTCTTTGTTTTTGTTTTGACCATGCAAGTAAACCTGTCTAACTGTGCAGTCTTCCTGATATCTAACCATTTCGTTTTTCTTAACTAGGGAAGATGTGGTAGTCTTCTGAGCACACACCTGGCTTGGGTCAGTTCTCCCTTCAGCAAATCCCACTTTACACTTATTAGGCCTGTTCGCTTTGTGCAATAGCACTTGGAGCGTTCACAATGCTGTATGGGATTACCAAATACATGATCTCAGGCTCAAATAACTGTACCGACTCAAAGAATATGGCAAAATACGACTTTATTTTCAATTCAATAAAGTACAGAAACGCAGCAAACAAACAGATTGTAGCTCACACACTCTCAGCGCATTTGAATTATACAAAAGGCTTTATAACTTGATGTACGTCAGCTATAATGTCATCCTATGTGGCAAACAGTAAAACTTATCAGGTGTAGGGATTGGTAAGGGAACATATATACTAATAGTTCATATAAGTGTTAGTATCATCATTGCCTGCCCCTTATCTGATAGGCATGCCTTAAACACCCTCTAACTACGTAAAATGCAGATACTAGCATAATACCAGCAGCAGATAGGCTTCTGCAACAATGTATGAGACATCATTAGTTGGGCCCTCATGATTGGTTGGCACTTTCTTCCAACCTTGGACATTTGGCTTGTTAGCAGCAAGTAAGCAAAGAAACCTAAGAGGAGGGGAACAACGTCAGACAACTGCCTTTCTTAGATAATTAGCCTATCATCTCTCATCAGTTACGCCCTAAGCCAAAGCTGCCTCTTTCTAGTTGAACTTGCTAGCTGTTCTCTTCCTCAGGACTTTAAAGGTAGTGAAGGTACATTGCTCTCTTCGTCTGGAGCTTTATGAATAGGCCTTGTTTTCTGGTCTTACACCACGTGTGAAGAGGCCATGATTTTGTCCATTCTGTCCTTCTATTTAATACTATTTGATTCAATTAGATTGGGTGCTATTACTCCTCTTGGCCACTGGAGACTTGGTTGCTGCGTCTTGCATGTGCTTCCTGCCTATTTGATTATTCACATGGCTTATCCTCTTCAGCTCCTTTTGTTCTTTGCAGTTGCTTCTTAATGTTGCATCCTTGATCCTGAGCCAAGCAAATACCCTTTGTTCTTGAATGAATCTGTATTCCAGCGCCTGTCAGCTCTGTAGCCTTTGTCTCTCTCCTCGAGATTTCTTGATTACTATCTGTATGATACCGATGTCCATTTTCTGAACATGGCTGCTATACCCGTCTTATATTTCCTACTTTAGCAAGCTTCTACTGTAGAGGAGGTCCCAGATATGGCCTGCACACCAGCCACCCATTTTGAAATACCAGGAACATACTCGCAGAGATATGTGAGGTACAAGGAGCAAATAAACCAACAGAGAGCAACACTGGGGCTCTGCCCAGTGCCCATCAGAAAAACAATACCTGCTGAAGTGTCAATAACCAGACAACCATGGGCAGCAAGGTACCCATTAAGGCAACCGTACCAGCAGCTGACACGAAATGTACTTATAAACTGTCTCTGAGGAGACCCAAAGGGGCTTGATTAAAGGCGAATGGTGACGACACAAGGAACCGGACAGATATACAGATGAACGAAATAACAAACAAAAGATGACACACAAAGCGGAAGTTCAAGGAAAAGGATGTAATGGACACAAAAGGAGAAACAATGCTGAACTGTAAAGAAACTTAACCATAAAGCAGGAAGGAAATATGCAACTGGCTAAACGCCTTTAAATAGGTTTGTAATGCAAGAAGCTAAGGAAACAGTTCTGCGTGCTATACTTAGTAGAAGAATAGAGTGGCAAGCGCCAACTATATATCTACCTCAAAGAAGCACATTATACAAGTGCGACTCCATTTTACAAAAAGACAGAACTAAGTCCAGAATGGTAGGGGTCGAACAGGCCAAGATTTGTATACCAGCACAAAGCCAGACGAAAGAGCGGAATCGAAACTTAGCAAGAAGCAGTTCATGCCTGGGAATTAGAGGTCACCCAAGAGAGGGAGGAGAGCGGCAACTTCGAAGAATCGAAACTTAAGAGCATAGCAGCCAGCCAGTGAAGGTCGAGATAAGGAGGCCCAGGCAGGTGGCAAGGCTAAAGGAAGAATCACATACACAAATAGAGGGAAAATTAAGCACATTCATGGTGTACTGACACGTGACCAACCAAGCGCAAAGAGGTACCAAAGTCTGATGTCATCCAAAACCAGAGGATGCCATAAGTTCTCCTGATAAGAAGCCACAGTTTCGAGGCCATTCTCTGCCAACTAATTGACACATAGCCCTAAAGTAATGATTGATGGAAGGGAGGCAGGGTGAATCTAGGAGCATACTGCATCTGGGTGATCATTCTGCATGCTGCTAATTAAAGTGGAGATTTATGTCTAGGGATGTAACCCACCCAATCACAATTAACCAAATGATCTAGGGTCCTATAGCTAGTTGAACCAATGAGACGTCATACTTTTAGTGACGTCTGACACGAGTGATGTAGGGGGACGGGCTTAGACGCCCACCCGATAAGAGTTATCCAATCCTCAGACTCTGTTACCATATACATATATAGTACCTATACTTAAGTTACCTTTTCCTAAACAATAGAATTGCATGTTAACTTTTGAGTGTTAAACGTCAGATTATGATGAGTTTTGAGTATTAAAGTTATGTCTTGTATGAAGTTCGAGGAAGTTGAAGCGAGACGGGCGATCGCATCACTGATGATTTCCTATTGTTTCCCCATTTTTTGTACTTGTCATTAAACAGACTTCCCTTTGCCACCTTATTGATTGGTGTTGGAGTAAGAGAATCCTGCACCCCATCCACCTGAAGGTGCAGCTATTTCCTCTTAAAGTACTCGAAGGTGAGCTCTGATCCCATGGGCCCGTCAGAGGTCGCTCCGCCCTCCTGTACACTACGTTGTCTTATCTGCCTTGCGTTTCTGCGTATATACATCTACTACACCTCTTTTTACTTATCGTCTAAATGTTTATGGTTTTCTTCATAATCGCATATAGGTTTACTTCTACTTCAGTTACATCTCCATTCTTTAGCCATTCATACATCAGGTTCAGTACACCCACATGTCTTCTCTCTTTTGTGGCGTCACTTCTCTTCTATGTCCAGTGGTGTTTGCAGACTCATGTTTACTACCTCAGTTTGAGGGTTCAATGGATGTGGTTGTCTGAGTGCATAATGTCTTTCATACCTTCAATGTGGTATTGCGATGATACCAGGTGACATGCACAGTGTTCTCTTGCTGCTCTTCCAGTATGACAGAGGTGAGGGACGTGGGCTTTATAGATGACGTGTAGGTCTGCCTCTCTACAGCTTTAAACATGGGGTGCCTAATCCGTTTCCTTCTATATGCCCAAATAATTTCGGAAACCTTGAGCACTTCTGCCTTAGACATGCTTTGTACCACCAATACTAGCTCATCACCAGGCAATGTGTTCTGGACAGCCAACTGATGTTGGTCCTGGCAGGGAGTGATAATAGGCAAAGCATGCTCAGAAATAATTATGTGAGGTGCAATTTCGTTTTTATTAGTTACCATAATATTTCGGAATTCCGAATTCTGATCGGCATAACAGGCAAGAATAACGGCAACTATTTGTGCCAAAATTCATTTGAGTTGACGCTGTTCTTCAGCCATTCCAGAACCTAAAGTAAGCAGCAAATCAAACTTCGCAGACAATGCGTTTATTGCTGCGGACGGGACAATTTCCTTCTTTACTTCCAAAAAGGGAAGTTTATCCGACAGCTTAGATCTGGAATCATGGATACATTTGATCCCATAACATTGTCAAAAACCACAGGTACATCCAGCTGGATCGCTCCGCCACCAATCAAATTCTTCAGGAGACCCAAACACACGTTGAGCAAAGAATTGTCATTGTCTATCATCGGTGACCCAAAACATTATTTTCCCACATTCTCTTCAGGGCTCCCAGAAAAGAGTGGCAGGTCAATCGATTTATTTCCTTCAGAGGGATTGGATTTAATAGCTGCATAAAACCCTGTTATTTTAGATTGTCTTTCAACCACAGGATTTTGTCCGCCTTTTTTCGGACACTGAGGGCCACTAATACTGTCACTAGACATAATAGGACTACGGTTTCTCTTTCCTACTTGTCGTGTGCAGCTTCGTAGTGCATATTTGTGCTGTTTGGCAGTTTTCATTCTTTTTTCTCCAACTGCACGCAGTGTAACTCAATATACAATATAGCTGTTGCTTACCCATGTTGATGAATCCGTAGTAAACCTGTTCTGTGTTTAGTGGCAAAGGGGGGGGGGTGGCACCGGACGAAGGCCCTAATGGTGAACTCTCTGAAGTCGTAGTAAGCCTGCCCACAGATGAACACACAGAAGACTTCCGTGCATTTCATGGCACAGCGCCCTCTAGCAAGGTTTTTGTAGTTGGATATTTAAAGCAACAGCAGCCACAATCCAAGTCAGTGCAAAAGCGAGGCTGCGAGAGTAAAGAAAACACAGCTTTTCCCAACGAGTATTTCCAACACACAGAACACTTCTGGGCACACATTGTGTGTATTGTGAATGTAAACATTAGCAAGATAATAGCGTGCAGGTTGTGTTTCTTTTCTGCAGACAAGCTGCTTGTATTTATGAGAAATATTGTGAGTGACCTACCTAGCCCCCTACCACACAGCATTCAAAAACCACGATCTCTGGGTATGCTGGCATAGGAATTCAGATGCCCCTGGTGCTTGCTGTCCCATAACAGGTGCCCCAGCCTCTTTAGACACCTACTCAAAGGACCAGCCTCTTTTCACAAATTGCTATTGTGACTCTCTTCTCATGTCTCTGTCTCCTGATCGTTCTTGCGGCGGCCTGCCATTTGCTTTCCATGCTGACAGAAAGGAAAGGGGTGCACTCTGTGCCTCCCTGTGCACTTTGCAGTTCAGCAAATCGGGTGCAAAGTTCCCCGGTGCTCCATGGCAAAGCAGGAAAATAGATGCACCTGTGCCACCAGTGCACCCTGGGTAACTAAGATCCTCCAATTCCCAGCCTCCATCCAGTATCATAGTCAGGCTGCTACAGCCCCAGACCAAAGGTTGTTTCAGAGAATTACCTTAAATTGATGGCAGCAAGTTGTATATTCTATTACTTATTAAACATCCCACAATATGTGTGTCTATGATTGATTTGGCATCAGGTTCACCATGAATATGGGATGCACTGGAGATGATAGAGGCAGCTGTCCCCCTTTCGAGTCTTGAGGCGAGAATCTGTATGCAGTAATCCATTGCTGGCTATCCCAGGTCCACTGAGACTGCACATTGCTGCTGTATTGTTATGATCCATGACACTCCATCATCCTGGAAATTTCACCACATTTGTACAGGGGTAAACACACAAACTGCATGGATACTCACTACTTCACTGCCCCTTGACCCGCTAGGCCCAAATACCACTTATAACTTTGGTGAAAGGTCCTCTAGGGAAAGGTCTGCAAAGGTCTGGGGGATAGTGTATTATTGTTATGGTTTAGATGGGAATCTAAGAGGCATATTCCTACTGAGAGAATCTGTCCCCCATAGGTTCATCTACCAAGCAAATACAACAAATGTCTAAAGCTGTGGTTTCCTTCTTACTGAGGAGGATTATAATTGAAACCACAAATCATTACTAGGGTAAAACTAAGCTGTTCTTGTATGGGCTAAACCCAGGTCCTGTACATTGATGAAACTCTTGGAGAATGTTGCTTCTGACAGGATTTACCAATCAAAATGCAATGGTGCTATGCTTGGCCACTAGAATCCAGTTTTTCATTATTTCTATTATTTACCTTACTGACACCACCATCTTGAAACTCAACAAGTCAGAAAAATCGTGAGGCACATATTACTCAAAATCGAGTTCAAACAAACTTGTGAACATCTACTCTTGGGAAGTTCTCTATCCTTCCTGGGCATGTTTTATGACACATGTATTATAGTATGACTGGTGCACCACCCCAGAAAAACTGCTAAACTGTCCCTGCCCCCAGTGTGTTGTTCCCAGAGGGCGCCAGATGGCTGGATCCAGAAAAGAGAGTGCCATGGGAAATTCACCACCTCACAGGGTAAGTGAAAAATAATGACAAAGAAATGGTATTACAGTAGCAGCCAGAGGGCCTCCCACTTATCCTATATGTCTCATACTAGAGTCAAGCTTACATTGGTTTTATTCCCTGTTGCTCCCTTGGCTGAGGTTTCCCTAGACAGTAGGTAGGGACAGTGGCCATCTTATTCATCCACTCATTTGCTTCACCATTAATAACAAAACATCTAGCTACATTAGCCACTTTTCAATAAATCTTTGCACTTTAACATATAGAGCACAGACCAGAAATCATATTGCATAAAAGCTGCAGTTTCATCATGCATTGTTTTAATTAAACAGTCGGGTTCCCCCAGTCTGCAAAGCGTGTAAGTCATCTGCTAGGAGGCAGCCAATGCAGATGCTGGCCCCAAACTCTGCCAGGGGAATTTAGAAAGGCAAACCCCACAGCTGGCCTGATCCACAGGAAGAGGCCAGCTTACTTTCAAACTCGATACTGGCCTGACATGTGATGCCTCGTCTAGCCATGGCATGCACCACAGCAGTTCAAGTTACAGATGTGACGTATGATTACCTTACCTACACGGTTACAACATGCCACAGCCACTTCACCTTGGAGACCTGCTGGGGGTATAGGTGTGGCATAACACAAAATATTTGCCATCATCACTGCATATGCCGAGGGTGGGACACTATGACCTTCACAATGAAAGGAGAACTCTCCATGGGCTCTCCCCAGCTTCTCTGAACTGCATGTCATGAGGGTGCCCATCTAAGCCATTCCTGGTTTTGATATCTGAACCCAATGCTGTTTTGGTCAGTTAAGTACAGTAGAGGCTATTGCTTGGCCTTCCTGAACAGCAGGGGCCAGCTCTAAGGAACAACTGACCCATCTACAAATGTTCTTCACTTGGCAACCTTCGCAGTTTGAGCCTCCAAAGTTCTTCTCTGAATATTTGCTACTGCCAACAAGATCTGCATGTGTCACAGCGCCACACAGCCCTCATCCCAGGCCTCGGTTTGATCCACAGAAGCCCTCTTGTACATTATGGTTCACATTGCTGCCAATGGCCAGGTAGCCATATGATGGTCAAGCACAATCAATTTTCCGGGCTAGTCTACATATGAATGTGTACACCCTTATTAGATTATGGTTTACAGAGCCACTATTCTCCTGTCTTTACTAACCAACACCTTTTATGGGTGCATTGGGTACCATATCCAAGCATTTAGTTCATCGAAAATGTGCATCTCTGCATATCAAAAGTGTCCCAATGGGCAGTGCCATTGGATGCTTGGGTCACTTTACCAGATAAAACTGAAGATTTCGAGCACCACCTATACTGAGGGACATTTTTGAGGGAAGCAGCCACTTAATGGTTTTGTAAGTCTTTCGTACATGTACCAAGGTTAGACAACGGAATTGTATATCAGGATTGCTAGGGACCTCCACTACAGTTCTGTTGGGATGAACTCCTCCCCCCCAGAGAGAAAATATAAACTAAGGAAACAGATGAAACACAAGTCTGAACCTACACCAAAGGCCAGCAGTCCAGACCGAAAGAAGATCACAATGTCATTCCCACCACATCCCTTCACTGAGAGATACACAATAAACAGCAAAACACACACATATGCACTTAAAGTTTAGATGTGTAGAAAGATGCCAAACACACTTAGCCCCTAAATGCACACTTAGAATTAACATAGCACACACACTTACATACATGTAGAGAAGAGTAGACGGCAAGGGACAGGGAGCAATTTAGGTAACAGAGTGAGCATTCATTAGATCCAGCTAGCAGTGACAGATTCAGACAACCTGCATGATGGACTAGCGTTTCCGTTCATTCCCTTCAAAATGAAATAGGTATCAGCCAGCTAGATATGCACATCACTATACACATATATAGGTAGGCTTTAAGCCATGTAAGTGATGGCAATGACAAAATAACATATAGACAGATGTTAGGCTTAACCACGCATGCACACTCAAGTAAGCAATACAAAAGCAAGTAGGGACAACCATTCATTAGAAATCCAAAAAGGTAGTGAATATGAGTCATGATGTATACATATACATATATAGCTATTTATACACACTTAAAATGTACTAGAAGCAGACCCTTTGAAGGGAAGATGTACAATGCCATGCAGGGATTGGTTACGAATAGGAATGGTTCAACAAGGTCTCACATATCCAACAAATGGAACATATTACTAATAAAGTTCCTGCTCATGTTCTCAGAAATTAACAAACACAAGGTCACAGCTCTGGTCAGGGAGAGGTCAGTATGCAGGATTAAGAGATATCGAAAGATCCAAGCTCATAACAGAGGATGCAATAACTGCTGTAAATCGAATGATGACGCCTCCATGAATTATAGAAATGTATTGACACCCAGCTCGCTTTCAGGCTACCCTCAGCCTATTCTTCTCTCTCGTTCATTCTTGACTGTCTATCCATGATTCAGGATTGGTGCACCTCCAACGATCTCTGCCTTAATGCCAGTAAGACAGATATCCTTCTCATTGGGGCTCCTGCTCCTGATTTCCCTCTCTCACTCTGGCCAACCTCTTTGGGCCCTCTTCCGTTGCCTTCCTGTGAGGCAAAAAACCTTGGTGTCATCTTCGACTCCACTCTCTCCTTCTCTCCTCACGGACCTTGCCAAGAATTCACACTACCAGCTGCACCTCCTCAGAGGTATTCTTCCTTTTCTCACTTGCTCCCAGACACTCACTGTCTCCAGAGCCCTGGTTCTCTCTAGGCTGGACTACTCTTTTTCAACGTAACTTCCTCTTCTCTCCGCCCTCTGCAAATAATCCAGAACAGGACTGCAAGATTTGTCCTTGGGCTGAAGCCCAGAGACCGTATCTCTCCAGCCCTGAAATTTCTCCACTAGCTCCCGGTGTCTGCTAGGATCAAGTTGAAGACCCTCTGCATTGCCCACAAGGCTTTCTGGGGCTGAGGCTGTCACGCCACTTACCTGGAGACCGGGGTCCTCCGCACCTGCTCGCTCTCCTCCCTCTTGGCGGATCCACCCGCGCTTTCGCTTGCGGGGATCCGCCATGGGGAGAGCTTCTAGGGTTCTCGTCGGGAGTCCTCTGCGCATGCGCGGGAGACCACGGTCTCGGTTCTGCGCATGCGCAGTAGATTGGGCCCTCTCCACGGCGAGAGCTTGCGTTTCGAGCCTCGCTTTGGATGTGCCAGCGCCCAATAACGAGACGGCTTGCGTTTCAAGCCTCTCGGGTGCCGACCATCCTATAAAACGAGCCTCGATCAGGGGCCAGTCGCGTCTCAACGCGGTTATGCCCTGATCGTGTTCTTCGCTCGTTTTGTTGCTCGCCTGTTCCGGCCCTGCATTTTCGCCCGCTCCTGCCTGTATCCTTCCATGGGTTCTTGCCCCTACTGTGGCTCTGGTCCTTCCCTCCTTCGTGTGTTGGAGGTCCTTTTGGGTCCCGGGGTCCCCATCCTTGGGGTTCAGTTTCTTCTCCCCTGGGTTCCCATGTTCTGTCCTTGCCCAGTCCTGTTCCTGGGTTGGTTTCCCAGTCCTGTTCCTGGGCTGGTTTCCCAGTCCTGTTCCTGGGTTGGTTTCCCAGTCCTGTTCCTGGGTTGGTCTCCCAGTCCGGTTCCTGGGGTTGGTTTCACTGTCCAGTTCCTGGGCCTGGTTCCCACACTCTGCCTGAGCTGTTACCTGTTTCCTTTGGGATTTTGAGTCTACCAGCTGCTTCCCAGTCGGACCTTCCACCAGCCTGCCGTCCTTGTTTCTCCAGTGGTTTGCGGGTGCCTGGCTCTACCACCAACTTCAGACTCTACAGTCTAAGGACATTCGACATCTGCCTCTCCTGTCAGTGCTTGCACTGTCCTGACGCCACGCAAATCAGGAGAGTGCGTCCTGTGGCGTTGGGAGTCGGTCCATCTTCCACCCTGTTTCAACCTTGGGTGGCGGAGAGGCCGGTTCCCCGCGTCATTTACTCATCGGAAGACAGTCGTCAGTCTGGCTGCCACGTCAAGACCTTCTTCCAAGTCTTCAGGTACGCTTCACTCACGTGATACCCATCTTAACAGAGGCCCACACTACATCCAACTCTCTCTTCCTAAATACCTTCGCTCTCAAGCCCTTTAATCAGCTACTTCAAACTCTCTGGTGGTCAGACGCTTCTCCAGGCAGAGAGTGGGGGGTAGATCTCTCGCCTCTCCAGGTGCCTCCCTCTGGAATGGCTTCCTTGCACCTCTCAAACTTGAGCCGGGCCACCTGAAGTTCCAGAAGCAGCTCAAGACCTTCCTTTTTTCTTCTGCTTTCCCTATCTCCCTTGCTGAACTACCTATCTGCTGCACCGACTGGTTACTTGGCTACGCTCATGGTCTCACTGGGTACCTGGCTCCTCCATGATCAGTCCCCATTTCACTGCCTGCTGGCCTGCCATGCACTTAGGGGCTGAAACTGCAATACTACTGTCCCCTGCGTCCCTGCACTTACCCAAAGCCGCGCTGCCCTGGGTGCACTTACTCAGAGCTATGCTGCCCTGATTGTATTTCCCCTTTCCCTCTACCTGCCACCTTCCCCTTTCCCCTTCCGCACACTTGCACGATCTGAATGACACAAGGCCTAATGAGATTGTTTGTCTTGTTTTCCCTCTATCTTCCCTCCCTTGTCTTGTCGCACTTAAGAACACTTGTGTACAGGCGCATTGTAAATGACATATCATGTCATAACAGGAGCATACATTTATACATAGTCAGAAAACACATTATTTAGATGGGTTCTTGGCCTCAGAACATGAGGCCGTGGAGCACACCACATGAGCCCATGCACACAAACCATGGGAAAGGAAGGATAGGAGATACAAGTTTCCAATAAGAAGTTGCAATATTATACTGCTGGTTGAGCAGTTCGACTGGTGAGAATGATAGGATGGTGCCAACGTTTAGCTCTCATAGGAACAGGAAGCGAAGACTACTGTTGTTACCACACTGTTTGCACTTCACAATTCTATTGGTCAACAGTGACCAAAGAGGCCCACCCCAGGAAGGCCAAATGAGCTCTACCAATCAAATGTCAAAGAGTATATGAAACATGTTAACACATTCACTTTCCAATCACCATTTTGAGAAACTAAAGAGTATCACCAGGAAGTTATGAGGTAATCATGAGGGTTAGGATAGGCCAATAGGGCCAGGCATTGTATAGATTCCCCTATAGATCAATCGTGTCTGACCAATCAGCCAACACTATGTTCAAAGTATTCTGAAACAATGTTTTGCAATGTCACTTCAGTCTTTACTATATAACACCACCATTTTTTAATGTTCTTTAAAGTATTTTCTGTATTGTTTCTGACTGCGGTTGCATGTAATACATGTTAGTTCTTTTTGCCCCTGTGTACTTTTATTGACTTATTGTATTACTTAAATATATTGATTTTTGGGTCTTACCCTACATTTCCCTTTGTCTGCACCCTGCATGGCAAAGTTCACCATCTTTAAGGTAATTTCACCCATGCTCATGCTCTCTCTTTGTGACATAGCGGGCACAACGGGCTGTTTAGGCGTTTGCCATGTTGGGATCCCACCGCAGTGGCAAGTGTAGGTCCTCATATTCATTATGTATATGCACTATCTTGCCCTCCCAGCCAATGCCCTATTTGCCTCATTGTTACAGGATGGGTCAGGTGTGTAACCAATATCACTGTAGACCCCTGGTGCCTTTTGTGGGACTCCCCGCCCAGTGGTCAGATAGGGGTGGGATACACTGAGGACAGTCTGCCCCAGCCAGCAGTTGTGCCAGAAGCAGGGGATCCTGTCCCCTGTCGCCATACATACAAACCATGTGAGGTGTTCTGTTTCCAGAAGAGGGTCTCTCAGCAGTCAATTACAATCAGCCAAATGAACATGCTAAAACTGCTGCCAGGATGCTTTTGCACTCCCCAACGGAGGAAAGCCATGTGTCCTCCAGGCTTTCCTAGCCAATCAAGTTCCAGTTGTGCTGCACTGCATTCGAGAGAATGAACCCTGCGGGTGCCAGGTGTACCAGTGTCATGGTCCAACAAGGGAATGTGCCATTCTGGCTGACCAATCTGCTCACTGTGTTGAATTCTCTCAGCAGACTGCATGTACCCCACCTATTTTCCCCTCAACAGTTCACCTTGTACTATCTCTTCAAAGTTCCTTTCAACTTCAACTTATGGTACTTGGTGGCAATCAGTGATGCACACACATGTATTCTTAAATGGAGTTTATCACCTGTTTTGCAGTGCATTCCCGATTTGCAAGAAGAGTTGGTCTCAGCAAACCAGGGCTGTTACCAGCTTCATATTGGCCATGAGGTTCACCTCAATCAGAAGGAGTTGGTTCCCCTGAGGTAGCCAGGGAGTCAGTCTGTTGTATGCCATATATATATATATATATATCATGACTGCCACCGGATGAGGATTCAATGATGGGTCTTCCTTTGTTATGTACCACTTCTGAGGAAAATGATGTCACTTCTTTTACTCTGATTAGAAATATGCTTTAACGTAGTGTGTCAACACAGCTAGGCCCACAATCAGAAGTCATAACTCAGGCAGTAGTAGTAGTATTAGTAGTAGTAGTGGTAGTAGTACTAGTAGTAGTAGTCACAGTAGAAGTAGTGGTACTGGTGTTAGCGGTAGTAGTGGTTGTAGTGTCAGTGGTAGTAGCAGTAGTAGTAATGGTAGGGGTACTAGTGGCGGTAGTAGTAGTTGTAGTGGTAGTGGTAGTAGCAGTAGTAGTAGTAGTGGTACTAGTGGTGGTAGTTGTAGTGGTAATGGTAGGAGCAGTAGTAGTAGTGGTACTAGTGGTGGAAGTAGTAGTAGTAGAAGTAGAATAAGTCAAATGTATTTATTAAGTGCAAAATTCTTACCAGTGAACCAGTAGCAAGGCACTGTGAAAGACATTACATAAATAATGCAACATACAAACAGAATGCAATAACACAGTATAAATGCATAAACAAAATTAAGATAGATAAAAACAAAGCACTGCCTCTAAAACTTTCCCACTAGGTTTTAAGGAACAACAAAAGATAATAAAAGCTGTTTATGCCTATACTTAAATACCTGCAGTGTAGCACAATTTCTGACAGAGATTGGTAAATTATACCCTAAACCACAATCTAAGGTGAGCAGCGTCCTACCCCCGTATAGAGCAGTGTTGTGTTTGCCCACTACCAACAGATCCTTCTTACTGGACCTAAGGGTGCGGGTTGGAACATATTGCTGCACCATGATGGTGAGATATATGGGAGCTAATCAATTTACAATTTTCCAAATCTTGAAAGAGCCCGAATTTGGATCTGATTCTCCATGGGCAACGATTGCAATGACCTACAAGCATGAGAAATATAGTCACATTGTTTCAAACTGAAAATCACATGAATTGCACGGTTTTGCACAGCTTAAAGTTTAGAAAGTAATGTCTTAGATATGTATTAGGAGCACTAGAAATGCGGGACACTGTGCTGAATTCAGTGGTTATGGTATACCCTGCTGCGTGTGATGGGGTTTGCGTGGGACAGTGCCCTACTTTCCTTGGCTGGGTTATGGCATTTGGGGTTTGAAGACCTCCACACTTGATCCTTGTATTGTAATTAGAATGAGAGCATGTTCTCTCCAATAAAGAATAAGAAGTTGTTCGTTGTGTGGGTGCAACATGTGCTTATTTGTGTAGCCGACACGTGTTTCGACCATCAAGGGTCATTTTCAAGGTGATGGTTAATAGGTACTGGCTGGACAATGGGTCGTTAGCTGTGGGTCACTGTCCTTGGCGGTCCGGAGGACAGACCGAGGCTGTGGCCTGATTATTCATGAGTGGGATTCAGTCAGTCTGCCGGGCGGCTGCACTGGATACAAATTTCATTAGACTTACCATGGAAATCTTACATAATTTGGGTGTCGTCGGCATTCGGCTGACACACAAGACTCCTCTATCATTTGTACCTACGGGCGCATATGTACACAAATAAGAAGAGGAACATGGCTGGGTCCTGTGGGTCACCACAGGACATCTGGCAGCTGACAGAGAAAGAACTCCACACTTGTACCGTCTCCTTAAAGAGCTCAGCCAAGCTAAAGTTTAACCCATAAAATGAATGGATGATTCTAAGCGTTGAAATAACATACCATGCTCCAGAGTGTCAAATGATGCTGAAACGTCCAAAAGCCTGAGTGCAGCTGGATTACCTCTATCCCTTAATTCTAAATGTTGTTCACGCATAAATATCACTGTAGTGTCCATGCTATGGAAAGGGAGGAAATCTGATTGTGAGCCATCAAAAATATCCCTTATTCCAAGTACTTAAATAATTGGCAAGTTGCATCTCGTTCCATGATTTTACTCAAGAACAGTAGGTTAGAAATCGTCCTGAAATTTGCTGAACTATTTCGATCTAAATCTGCCTTTTTCAGTAAGGCAGGAACTTTGAGCTTCTTTCAGAAATACAGGGAAAGAATTTCTCTGAAAAAAGGGCTTGATAATGTTAACCGGATCATCTGACACTAGTGCAATGTGATCCTCAATGAATCTTGCAGGCAAAGGGTCTAAAGACATTGGTCTTTCTTAATTATGTCTGTGCTTGTCAGAAGGTTAAAGCACTTAAAGTGTAAAGGGATTTCTGGAGGAACAATATACATTCAAGGATCAGGCTTAATTACCTCATGCAAATTAGTAATAGTCTACAGAGAGAATACTGATAGATCATCACAGAAGTTTAGATTCTCTCTAAAATGCCCGTTGCTGGTTGCAAGCTTGTTTATTCGAGCATGAATGCGTGGAGTGCCAGCACCTTTCCAGTTGCCCAAGTTTTAAAGTAAACTAATGATTATCAAGATGAACATTGGACTTCTGTTGTTGCTGAATTATAGGCGCCAGAAAATTGAGGCACCATAGAACGATGCAAAAAAAACAAAAAAAGAATTTATTTTTAAAAAAAAAGAAAATTTCATTTCTTTGGCTGAGATTCAATCTTTCAAATTTTCTGTACAAAAATAACCATTAGTATACAGTCATTATTATTCATCATTTCGAGATAAAACTTCATTTTACATATAATAAAAAATGTTTTTACAAAAATATTTTTTCCCCTTTTCCACAGAATAAAAATTAGCACTCTTTAGATTTCTTGACATTTCTAGAGTTGCAGTCAAATCATACCCAGGATAATAGGAATATAGAGCCTGGAGTTCATCAAAATGTATCTGATGCAATTTGCGAGTACACCATTTTATTTTAGGCTCCATTGTTAACGCTTTCTTCCTATCTTGCAGCAAAATAAAATGAAGAAATGGCTGACCAAAACAATGGAGAGACAGAAACATTTTCCAAGATAATATTACAATCTAATACTAAGTCAGGGAAATTCCTAGCTAAATGCGAAGGACCAGACGAGCACTGTCTAACACCAAGAACATGTTATAAAACGTTAAAATCTTGAGTTGCAAAACCATCCTTTTAATCTAAATGAAGATTAAAGCCACCCAGAAGAATATTCTACATTGACAAAGACAGAGATTTTGAAAGTGCTTCAAGAACAGTTGATCATATTTCGGTGGTCAGTATACAACTGTAATCAGTACTGAATAATCCACTCCAGCATTATTTTTATAGTCAAATGTTCAAAAGATGAAAATACTAGTGTGTGAACTACTGTATGCTGAAATAAGTTAGAGAGAAAAAATAGCAACCCCCTCTGCCCCCTCACCCACTGCACTTATTAGTGCAATTCTTGCAAAGGCCAAAAAGCCTTTAGGGAAGCTTTTGTTCAAAATTATAGGGCATTCCTATACTAACCGTGCCAGTCAGTCCTGATCTCGAGTGGAGACCACACACTCTTGCACTTCAGTGTACCCATTCCCAAACTGTGCCCAAAGCTGTATGGGTCGAATCCAAATCAGGTGGGATTGACTCTGACCAAGAATGTGAGATGTTCACCAAGGGCTTGCTCTTTTAGTCACCTATAGTACATCACCGACAAACAGACTTGGCGTGGCCAGCTGCTTTAGGTCACATTGATGCCACATGGGGTTTTCTGGGTATTTGCACACCGTGCAAGCGAGAGGCAAGGGAGCAGCAGCAACAAAACCTCCACACGACTGGGGATCCTGCAATAGGTCAATTAGGGTCTGTCCTCAGGGGCAACAGAGATAACTGACCCTGGCAACACCCCCAGCCATGCCCTGGGTTATTTACAGAGAGAATGATGTTCAAGTGAGTCTCAGATGTTAACTATTTGCATGATTCAACAAAACATGTGCAGAGTGATCTACCAACAAGAGCCACAGACAACCTTCAGATGTTAAACTCACTGAAGAGTCTGGAGAAAGACAGAGAGAACCTCATGGTGGATGGGCCTAGTTTCCCATCTCGATTTCTGCTTGCGGGTTGGGCAAGCGCATTGAGAAAAAAAGGATTTCCGGGGTTTTGGCCAGGAACCTCCCAGCCCAGCAAGCTGCAGCACCGACATTGTAGTAGCTTCCCACATCACAAGAGGCATGCCTCTCCACTTCCAATCCCCCAAGACACATTAAGTACCTGATCATAGGGTATCAGGTAATAATATCGCCATATATATGGTCCCCGTAAATAATATCGCTGGGAAATGTTGTGGCGATATTATTAAGGTGACCATATATATGGGGACAGGGGCAAAACATTTTTTTTTTTAAAAAAATACAAAATAAAAAAAATAATAAAATGTGTGGGTTGCGGGGGTGTCCCCCGCATGTTCCATGCAATAATGTCGCTGCAAAAAACGGCAATTTTTCTGCGATATTTTTGCATGGCGAGATTTTTGTGGTTACATTATTACATGGAACCGATCATAGTCTCCCCTCATGGGGGGGGAAGCTTCAGGTGGCAGGAGAGTGGGTTAGGGTTTTCAAGCTGTGGCCCAACAACACGGGGAAAAGCAAGAGGCACCTGGACAGGATGGAGTGTCTCCCGAAACAACGACAAACGTACCTAAATGTGGGTGGGCAGTGGACTCATAAAGAACACACACTTGTACCATAGCTTTGTGCTTGTGCAATGTGCCGGGTCACCTTGGGTGAGACCTTTGTGAGCAGGTGGAGATATCTTGTCTCTCAGCGGCTCCCACTGGGGACATCCCTTCTGACAGGGGGCCCATCAACCCTTACTAGATGGTCAGAGATGGGTGGCCTTGCATCTCGAAACCAACTCTGAGAGACCTCTGAAGGCGCTCTACAGGCATCCTGCAGGTTAACCCAATTGTGTCGGTGATGCCCATCAACCCATTCCCACAGAGGAGGGAAGCCTTCTGGGTCTGGAGCTCCCCGGCGCTGCGTCTTTCCCCCAATCTCCACAGGACACAGACTGCTCCATTTCCAGGACCATCATATGACTGGTACCCCAGACTGTGCATGTGCACACTGTCTTTGAGAGAAGTTGATATAATCAATGACATAAAAGTAAATTGAATATTCAGCTATTGTCACTATTTCCCTTGATCTTTCTGGACATTTTCTTTTCCTAAAACTGAAAGGCCATTTTGTTTCTTCCCTTTCTATCCTTCATGTTGGCCATACATTGGAACAAGTGAAACGATGCAGTGAAGGCTAGGGTAGTCTGCAGACCTGCGTATGGACTGCCTTCTGCAGTGTTCAATTCTCCAAGTCATTCATTTACTAACCATTACATGTCATGCCAAGTTAGCTTAGATAATGAGAGCTGGAGCCAGACTTGAGCAGAACGCCCAGCTGTCTGGACTCTTTCTCCAAGAGGGAGCAACCGGTAAGGTTAGGCAGCCAAGCAGTGAGAGTGTCTGATTAAACTTCCCGTGGGTCAGAGTGACCTTACACATTCCTGTAAGTGTTATCCTTTTCATATTCGAACTTCTGTGGGTTCCCAAGCAGAGACTTAACTTGAATGTCTCTCGGGTGATAACCGCGAAAACATGGAAGCGTGTGGAAGGCAGGTGTGGGGAGCAGGAGCGGTGCTGAGGAGGGTTAGAATAGGGCTTGGGGTCAGAGGGGCTGAGGAGAAGTGGGAGAAGGCCTGGGGTGAAAGAGGCTGAGGCTTCTACTGAACCGCCTCTCTTTCCAGGCCTGACATGTAGATTTATTTCCCTGGTGTTAAAGTGAAATGCGACGGCTGACTCACAGCTCGCCTCAGCCACACTGCTAATGGAAGCTAAAGCCCTGAATGCGGCTGGAAACTTAAAAGACTGGGTTTTAAAAAAAAAACATGTTAAAAAGCAATAACGTGTTGAACATGAAAGGCACAGCCTTATGTAATCCATCATGTCTTCTACAAAAGGGCAGCTTAAAGTTAGGAAAAGTTCAAAAAACCCATGAACCAATTACATTTGTGATTACAATCCGTACCTCTGAGCTTAAAGGGCCCGCCATTTCAGAGCCAGTGCTTGATGTATTTGTGTAGCTTATCAAACACAGAGCTACTTTAACAAAAAAAAAACATTTAAGATTAAACCACCTGGTGCAAAAAGGGGGGGTTAAGGACATTGGGATGCAAGGTGGGAGGGAGGCAGGTGCTACTGATGTATTTAAAAGCATCAGCGTCATGTCACCAAAATAGTGGAGTCGTGCAACTGTCGTCACAAAACCTTGGACCGCAATGACATGCCACTGCGTGTGTTTATTTAAACTATATCAAAAACGTAATACATCAACACAAAGCAGTTGGATTACATACAAATCTGTTGTAAACACTGATTGCCATGAGAAAATCTAAGGTTGCATTCACTCAATTTGCACTGCGAAGTGCAAAAGGAAGGCGCACAGGATATTTTTTCATAATGCAAATGACTAGACTCGCACAGAGGTGACCTGTTTAGGCCTTGATTAAATTGTGACAGGTCACCGGTTTGAAATGTACACACAGTAGGAAAATTACCTCCAATGGGGGGGCATGTTCATTTGAACTGTGAATTGCACTTAAGTGCAAAAAGTAGCAGCTATGTAATTTTCAACTTTTCCATCATGTAGTGGAAAGGTAAAGAGTAAAACAAAGGCAGGATTGCCTTTGCACTATTCTTTTCCACTAAGTTTATGGAAAAATGGAAATGCCTCCCGCAAGTAAAGATTCCGGGAGCCATTTATAATAGATTCCTATGGAATCCGGCTGCTTTTAGCAGGTTGTCATTTCAGGGAGATTCCAGTGAAATGCATAGCATTGCTGGGAGCATGGCATTGCCTGCTGGCAGTAATGCAGCCATATTTGTCTGGCAGAGCAGGAACATCAGGAGTACACGTAAAGTGTATCCTGTTCTCCAAATCCTATAGGTCAAGGCGACTCGATACAAGAATAGCATCACAATTGTGTACAGACAAGAGTCGTTGATAGTGAATTTGTCATCATACTCCCTCTCTCCTGATGAAGAAAGAGCGTTGAATAAAGGCCTGGGATTTGTTTTAACTAAACATCACAACGACTTTCTCTTTCGCACTGATCTTTTCAATTCATTCGCAAAATGTATCTCTGTGTGTTATTTAAGAACAGTGAGACGTTGTCAGGGCTCAGAAATCCGTCCACCTTTTCCCCCCTTGTCATACCCGTTTACCGGAACTAGTGTTATTTGAGCAGAAAGTTTTGCCGGACATTTTCTCTTATGATCTCTGCCACTATCTACGCATTGTAACTTAAGCAGACATGAGCTCAATCGGTTGAACAATCTCAGGCGTAATTCCCACATCATCATTCGCCAGGCTGACAAAGGTGGACGTTCGTCATTCTTGATCGGAGTGATTGCATTAAAGGATGTGATCGCCTCCTTTCTGATACTGTGAGCTATGGCATATTACCCATGGATCCTGCTCCTGAGTATTGGGTATCTTAAAGTCTGAAGTGGAGAGGGAATTGTCCAATGAGTGTATAGTAAGCAGGAAGCAGAATTCTTGGTAAAGAAAGGTGCACCTACACCCATATTTTACATTCTGCCTAAAAAACATAAAAGCCTTACCAGCCCTCCAGGTCGACCCATGGTCTCAGGGGTGTCCTCCATTCTTGAGACCCTAGCTAATTCTGCTGACGTGTATCTGAGACCATTCATCGACAAATTGGGTTCCTTTGTAACAAACATTAGAAGTGTCATTAACAAGATTGAAGTGTTCAACTTTGATCCTACCAACCAGATAATAATATGTTTAGACATAGAATCCCTATGTACCCGGATACCCCAACAAGCTTAGTTGGGGGTGATTGAAGAGGTGCTTCTTGGTAGAACCGACGACCATCCAGTTTGCAACAGTTGTGTCATGTGGTGTGTCGCGATCGCCTTCAGCAGGAACTGCTTTACATATAAACATCAGTTTTTTCAGCAGATTGAAGGTACCACAATGGGTGTGCCCATTGCTCCCAAACTTGCAAATCTATATGTAAACATGTTTGAAATCACTACCATTTTTACTGACATCAATCCTTATAAGAACAACATCAATATGTGGCTATGTAATATTGATGACAATTTGATTTTATGGTCAGGTTCAGTCGATATGGCTCATTAGTTTGTGGAATGGCTTAACAGCCAGAATAGATAGATCAAATTCAGTTCTTGTATGAGTTCTGTAGAAGTGAACTTTCTTGATATCAACATCTATCAGGCTACGGGCTCGTTATTGATTCACCCCTACCACAATCCTACTGATAAAAATGCCTTACTCAGGTACAAGAGACACTATGCTAAGTATGTCAAAGCCACCCTCCCATTTGGACAATTTCTTAATTTAAGAAGGAACAGTAGTACTCAGCAATCTTATAAATGTGAAGCTAAACACCCATGTGACGAAACTGCTGAACAGAGGGTATCAGAGCAGATTGGTGAAACAATCTATCAAACGAGCCTTTAAAATTAATTGTGAAGCCTTGCTAGATGAACACGCGCACCTCCTCTAGATTGGTGTCAGTGAATACCTACACAAATTTGTCTTATAAAATCAAGGTGTAAATCAACAGAAATTGGAAAAGATTTTTTAACGAAACTGAATCCTTACCACTTATTGCATACAAAAAAAATTACCAACATTAGAAATGTGGTTATTCATAATGACATACAATTTGGCCTTGAGAAAACACAGGCCATCACAGAGATGTGGGGTTTGTATCCCATTATTGGTCCCCATCGGTGCCGTTCATGCTCAGTGTGTGATTTAACCATGAGTACAAATTCTGTTGATTTGGGTTTGCCAAATGTGTGGCAACTGTAACCCAGCTAAAATCCATGTGATTTGTCATACGTAGGCAAAACCAATCGCAAATGTAAGACACAAACTATTGAACATAAAAGTTGTCTTAGAACCTGCATTGAAACTGCACCTAAGGTAAAACATTTCCTTACCATGGAAATTCCTGTACTGATTTGAGATGTGTCATATTAATGAAGATCAAAGGCCCTAATTCGGACACGATTAGTCACAAATTATTGCATCATGAAACAAATTCATTTTACTTACCAAATGCCATCTGTTGGGCTTAACGACAATGTTGAATGGCATCATACCGACAGTGCATGCATGTACTCTGGTTTGTGCCCATAATGATAAGTGTTGCACCATTAATTGCTCTTTCTATAGGTACAATCCTTTGCATTTTTGGTAGGAAGGCTGTGATAAGTATAACGTTTTATGTGGTCTTTGCGAGGTACCGCAAATCCTACAATGCTGATGTGCATTGGCTATCAATGTGGTTTTCCATTTGGAAGCAGTGTGTTAACACATGTGTGTACTAGCACTCTTGATGAGTGTTTGCTTTGTTAATTCATGGTCTGGTCTGATTTCTGGATCGTTACACTGTGCCTCCCGCACCTTGCTTCTCTATGTTGCCCATATGCAGTATTCTTTCAGCCTTACTGGGACATTCTAGTCAAGCACCAGCAAGTGTTTATCTGTTTTTTATTACTTTGATTGCTCGCCCTTGAGGGACTGTCTTATTTTACATGTGGTCTTCTGGTATGAATTTTGATTTTTAGTGCATTGCTAACTAATTATTTGATGGCCTATGTCTTGTGTATGCCGTGTCGATACACTCCATTACATTTCCTCGGTGTCACGTGATGTATTTTGAGATGCGATGCATTATTGCGCAATGTGAGCACTCCATGTCACACTCCGAGACGTTTTTAACAAACACTCTCGGCAACGCGTGTTTCTCGTTCACTCAGTATCTGATGGTGTTTTGGATACAGGAATTATACGACACAGTGAGTTTTTTGATCTGGTGATGTTATGGTAGCTCCACTGATGTAT
The DNA here is from genome assembly GCF_040938575.1 of Ambystoma mexicanum. NCBI lineage: Eukaryota > Metazoa > Chordata > Amphibia > Caudata > Ambystomatidae > Ambystoma > Ambystoma mexicanum. The sequence goes on along the minus strand of NC_090939.1, from coordinate 238,113,658 downwards.
CCGTGGCTTTCTCTGTAGCGTAGCAGATTCATTTTCCATTGTATGTTATTTTTGTCTCCATAACGGACCCGTGGAACATGTTGGATTGATCGATGGCAGACGTCTAGCTGCACTGCTCACATCATACTAAATTGGAATTTCTGTAATCATAGGTGATGTTTTATGCATCCTTAAACCTATCAACATGGTGTACTGCATTGTATCTTTTTGGTGATGGGTCTGTGGGTCTGTGCGCCTATTGAATCACAATCCAGGAAGCCCGTTAAAACAATTGGTGTTATCCCGTGATTCCGCCACGAAGGAGAGTGTAATTCTAGGCGGTGTTGTTGACAAGTACAACGGTTCAGCAAAGAGCTTTCGTGGATTCCTAGATTCTTGTTTGGTCCACTTTACATTTAAGCCTTATTATTTTTCTACGCCCAGGGCTAAAGTGGGCTTTATTATTTCGCATCTTTCCGGGAATGCCCTGATCTGGGCCACCCCATTGGTTAACTCTGGTAATGCTCTCCTGGATGACTTTATAGAGGCCCTCAAGACCATGTTCGAATGCCCGGAACAAGTTTATAGTGCCCAGGAACGTTTACTTGACTTTCATCAGGGTACCCAGGATTTGCTCTCATATGTCACACGCTTCAAACAGCTGGCTAAGGAAGCGGATTGGTCCTCTGAAGCTTGTTTTACTTTATTTTGAAGAGGGTTAGATGAAGAGATCAAGGACGAACTAACCAGAGTGGCACGCCCGGGTTCCTTTCAAGCCCTAATGGATCTCGCTCTACAGATTGACTTTCGCATTCAGGAGAGAAAGGCAGAAAAAAAGAAAACCAAGTTACCACTCCGGAAAAACTCCATTGGAAATCCTTCGAGCTCAGAAGGCATTTCTACTCCAAGCAATGAGCCTGAACCTATGCAATTAGGGGCCTTCCGTGGACCCATTAGCCCCCAAAAGAGAATGCGAAGGATTCATACTGGATTATGTATGTATTGTGCATCCGACAAACATTTAGTAAGAGAATGTCCGAATTTGCCCCCCCACTGCGCTCGGGAAATGCCAGCTCCCGATCCTAAACGGATCGCAGGTTCGGGAGAGAGATGTCTGCTCCACCTCTATTCCATCCTTGAACTCTCCTGGACAAAATTCCTTGGTAATCTTACAGGTCTTCTTGACAACATCCAAGAAAGAAATATAGCCCATCCTGGCACTGGTCGACTGTGGAGCTATGGGGGTATTCATAGATCATGAATGGGTCCTAAAACACCATATTCCTTACGAATCCCAGACTATCATGCAACCTGTAGAAGCAATTGATGGATGACCCCTTTCTTCTGGACCTATAACCCTGCAGACCAAGGAGATCGAGCTTGCTATAAATCAACATTGAGAAAGGATAAGATTTGACATCATCAAGTCAGCCCATTACCCCATGGTTTTGGGAATACCCTGGCTTCAAAGACACAACCCCTATATCAATTGGGCAGCGGGATCCTTGTTCCTGGGTTCTGAGTTTTGTATGTCCCACTGCTTACAACCAGACCTTGATCCTACACCATCGAAAGGACTTCCTACAACTCATCAGAACACAATCTCAGTCTCAAACATCATCCAGGTTCCGGAGGCTTACCAGGAATATTCCGATGTTTTCTCCTCTGCCACAGTTCAGGCCTTACCTCCCCACAGACCTGAAGATTGTGCTATTGAAACCTTCTGCGGTGATTCCTTTTGGAAGGATGTTCATCCTATCAGAACCTGAAAAGAAAGCCCTTCGTGAATACCTGGATACAAATCTTGCAAATGGCACCATACGACCATCTAAATCTCCATCAGGGGCCTCCCTGTTCTTCGTTCCTAAGAAAGACACCAAAGAACTCAGACCGTGTCTGGATTATCGAGGTCTAAATCAATGTACTCTCAAGGACCGCTATCCGTTGCCCTCTCAGACATCCTGGAGGCAGTAAGAGGTACAGTTGTGTTCACCAAGCTGGATCTCAGGGGCGCCTATCATTTTATTCGTATCAGGGCAGGTGACAAGTGGAAAACAGCCTTTAGAACACCCTTTGGGCATTTTGAATACTTAGTCATGCCCTTTGGACTTGCTAATGCCCCAGCGGTGTTCCAACGTTTCATGGATCGAGTGTTCTCGGACATGCTGTTCCTTTTTGTGATTGTCTATCTGGACGATATTCTAATATTTTCGAAGGACCCTCTCAAGCACTAAGAACATGTCAAAGCAGTATTACAACGCTTACGCGAAAATAAACTCCTGGCGAAGCCCGAGAAATGCATCTTCCATACTTCTACTGTTCACTACCTAGGGTTTGTCCTTACTCCCGATGGTATCGATATGGATCAATCCAAGGTTAAGGCTATTTTATCCTGGCCTAGCCCCGCCTCGGTGAAACAGATACAATCCTTCCTGGGCTTGCCTAATTTCTATAGGAAATGTATACCTTCCTTTACCGAGATTGTCCAACCAATAATTGCCTTATAATTGCCTTATAATTATAATAATTGTCGGAGTCCTTTGCGTCCTTGAGACCCTGCGTGAAAGAGACGAGTTGTGGAGCTGTGAAGGGGCTAACATTCGGATGGAGGCTGGAGGCGGGCTCTGAGGATTCATAATCCCCTGTCAGCGTGGAGCGCGCAGAGTCTGTCGGAGTCCTTTGCGTCCTTGGGACCCTGCGGGAAAGAGACGAGTTGTGGAGCTGTGAAGGGGTTAACATTCGGATGGAGGCTGGAGGCGGGCTCTGAGGATTCATAATCCCCTGTCAGCGCAGAGCGCGCGGAGTCCGTCGGAGTCCTTTGCGTCCTTCGCGTTCGGCGTGTCGCGGCGTGTGTGTTGTGGAGGCGTGGAGGAGGATCAGAGCACACTGCCTCCGCGGATATACCCGGGCACTTTTGGATTCCTGTGTTATCCAGTCAGCCAGCCAGCGTGGGACGCCTACCGGCAGCAAGGTACTCTATTTTCTTTGCCGGGCAGCTCGGCAACTCTTAAGGCAACACTCAAGGAACGCTAGAGGGTGGGGGGGGGTCGGACTCTGGCAGCTCCTCAAGCTGCCGGGCGTTCCCCGCCCTCTAGCCTCTGGCTCAGCGTGGGTCAGCCTGGCACAGCTTGGCCCTTTGCTGGAACCTGTTGTTGGACTGTTGTTGTTGTACAGTAGTTTATTTTTATTTTATTTTTTTCTCTTATGGACATTGGTTGTTTTATATCCAAACCCTGGATTTTGACCTACTTGTGGACATGAACTTCTGCAATATTTTGATTAACCTGCAATAATTTTAAAATATCCGCATATCCATCATTTTTTTACTTCTTTTAAACATGCTAATATTTTTAACACAGTGCTAGCAGGCAAAATAGCCACTCAGTTAGGTTGAACAAAGGAGGGGGCTGTGAGGGGGCTGCGAGATATTTCTCTCCCCCTTTCCTCCCCCTAAAGGTTTCTTTTCTTCTGGCGAGCCATCCACTGTGCCTTGGGCCACCACACTGATGGTGCAGGGTATTTAATTAACAGCCTTATATTGCGAGTATTCTGCCACGTTTTGTGATTTTTGACCTCCAATTGGTCCTAGCTATCCTGGTCAAGATGGCCAAGTTGGTGTCTGGGCCTTCGAGTATAACCCCCACAACCCGCAAGGAAGAGGGAAGAGAAAAGCGGGGGAAACGGGTGGGGGGGTCGCTGGGAAATGGGCGAAGAAACCCAAGAACGCCCTAACCACAAAAATTGCCAAACCCACAAAATCTGTGAAATCACCTCCCAATTCTGGTCCTAAAGTAGCCAAACCAGCCCCCCATTCATCACAAAGATCCCTGGACTCTTACATGGATGTTATGGCCAACAAAATAGTAAACTGCATGAATGCAGCCGAGGCAGCCTCTAGAGAGGTTATTCCTCGGATAGAGGGATCGGGTATTGAGTGTGTGGGGGAAAAAGACAAAGGTCTTGGCCTCCCGTTGGCTGTTGGTGTTGAATTTGGGGTTAAAAATGGAGGGGGGATGACCCAGGTGTCACTGCCCCCCCAGCATCCCAGGGAGGGGGCGCACGGGACAAACACTTCAGCCTACGAGGCCAGGGAGGCTATACCATTGGATAGCTCCACGGCCATTGAGGGGGACAAAGAATGGCTGGAGGCTTTAATGGACGAAAAACTGAGACCCCTGCAGCTGTTGCTGACCTCCCTGAGAGGGCTAAAAGAGGGGGTTCTAAACACCCTGGCAATTATGGATGATTCAATTAGGGCAGTCTCCCTTAAACTGTGTGATCTGGTCAGCATTGTTGAGGAAAGGGGAGTAGCTGACAGGCACTGTCAGTGCCCCTCAGTTGTACCCCAACTGGTGGCGATTCCTCTAGTGCTAAGGCCACTGACACAAAAGACAGACAAGTTGATGTTGTTGTTTTAGTGGAACAGGAGGTGGTCCCAGTAGAACAAGAGGGGGCGAGTGGGTTTGGAAGGGACACGATGGCAAGTAATCAGACAGAAAGTACACCTGCACAGGGGTTTGGGAGTGGACAGGGGAATGGTATAACCCTGAATTTACCACCGGAAGCGGTCTGCTTTGTGGGGATTATTACCGGAATACCTGGGCTCCCTATGGGGAGTTTTGAATCAACACTTTCCCTGATCAATAAGGCATCCCACTGGATAAATTTGAACTTGATGGGGCCCAAGATAGACCCCAAAATTATCCGTATGGCAAGGCGAGTGGGTTGGGTAGGGAATAGGCCCAAGCACCTGAATAGGGTTTGTGTGGTGGTAACCGTTTCTGACTCACAGATAACTGAATACCTTTTGAACACCAATTTAGCCCGGGGCCTTAAGCCCAATGGTAATAAATTGGTCAGTAAACTTTTACCCCTGGACTATTTCTATGTCCAGAATCTGGGGCAGGTGGCGCGTAACCAGTCAATGGCCAATAGGACTGGTAGGGGTCATGTAGAGAGGAATACTGCCCCAGGTCGGCCGGGCGCAACCAATTTACCATTGGCCGGCTGGAGTACCATCCCCAAGAATAAGAGACAGCGCAATGCCACGGAGAGAAACGACGTGGCCTCCCTGCCACTAGACAATCCCTATGAGATCCTAACGTCCTGTGAGGATGTAGATTGACAAGAGGCTATGGTCGAGGACAGTGCAGCCTTGCAAACGCCATTTGTACCCGGTGGAGACTCCCCGAATAAGAGCTCAGAGTTCCGTCTGCTCTCGTGGAACATTGCAGGGTCAATTAGGAAGATGAACCTGGGGCCAGTCATAGAGCTTTTGCAATCAAACTCAGTGATCCTACTCCAAGAAACTTGGGCCATAGAACCCCCACACCTTGATGGTTTCATTTCTTTTGGCATCCCGGCAAAGAAAAATCTGAGAGGGAGACACTATGGTGGTTTGTGTATTCTGATTAAGGCTTCCATCGAGTGTAGGTTTGAGGTGATTCAGACAGGGCTGGACTTTGTGCAGGCGGTGCTGTTATCAGCTGAAAAGGGGGTTGAAGTATGTATTATCAACTTTTATAATAGCCCCCATATCTCTGATCTGATAGATTAATCAAGGTTAAGAGGTTCATAGAGGACCTACTGCACAAGGGCATGAATAAACCAATCTCCTATGCTTGGGGGGGGGACTTTAACCTCAAAATGGGTGGGGGAGCAGTCAGGGATATTTTGGACCCTCAGGAGGACATGGTGGAGAATATCCCGCCCAGGTGTATGAGGGATGAGAGAACGTGCCAAAAAGGCCTACAGTTTGGCCTATGGTTGTTGGAATGGGGCTTTCGCATAGTTAATGGCCGCTTAGCACCAGATATTCCAGGTGAGGTGACCTTCAATAATCATCAAGGCAGCTCAACAATAGACTATTTTTGCATTTCGGTGAACCTATGGGAATATACTGTAAGTTTTGAGGTGATGGCAGATCTTAATAGTGACCATTTTCCCATCTGTCTGTCACTTAAGGGCTTGTTGGGGGAAGGGGTTTCAAAGGATATAGCCCCTAGCCCATTGCTGGGAGTACCTACTGGCTCGAGAAGAATTAAATGGGGGACAATCCTAGAAGAAGAGCTACACTTTAAAACAATTAGTGAGAACGAGCCCCTTGTGATGGACATTTTGGGTGACCACTTACCTGCAAGGAGTGTAGTTGAGAAATTTGTAGAATTGTCAGATGCTTTCACAACCAAATTCACTATAGCCGCAAGGGCTACGTGGAAGGTATTGAAGAGAGGGTGGTTTGATGAGGCCTGCAAAAGGGCGAAGAAAACTTTGCTGCTGACACTCAAGGATGCTTCGAGCAGCAGATCTGTGATTGCCCTAGCTAGGAAGGCGTACAACCACGAGCTAAAGAGAAGGAAACTGGAGATCGAAAGGTCAGCTTGGGAAGGCTTTCTGAGTGCTGCTTTGAGAGGGGACCAGAAGGCCTTTTGGGCCTATGTAAAAAGTGGGCAGGAGAGCTGATGGTCCATTGTGGGCAGTGGCACCCACGGGGAAGATGGAGTCTGGTTAACTCATTTTGGGAGCCTGTTTGGGTCAACAAGTATACAGGCCCATATAGACTTTGTCGGGCCATGCCTGAAATTTGAGGTGGAGGAGATAGGAAAGGCCATTAAGCTTCAAGCTCATAATGGAGCCCCGGGCCCTGATATGATTCCCTCTGATCTATTTCAACATCCGGTAGATTTGTGGGCCCCACTCTTAACGGTGGTGTTTAACGCTTGCCTACAATCTGGGAAGTATCCTCCCTCTTGGAAAAAGGCTATAATCTTCTCTATCTTCAGAAAGGGGGACATGTCCAGCCCTGGCGCATATAGGCCAATATCTTTGTTGGACTCCTCCTTTAAAATTTTTGGAAGAATTTTGTTGGCCCGATTAGAAACCTGGATTGGTGAACAGTCTATCCTCTCTGAAATTCAATTTGGGTTTCGCCCAGGAGTGGGCACGATGGAACAGAGCCTAAACCTATATCTTCTAGTGGCTAACTCAGTCTTTAGCCGGGGTGAGGCAGTTTATCTGGCCTTCATGGACCTGAGCACAGATTTTGACAAAGTGGACAGAGCCAAACTCTGGGCTGTGCTCGGGTCCCTAGGTTGCCCTGGGGATATCCTGCGGGTGTTGGTCGACTTACACACAGATAATCAGGCATGTGTGCGTAGTGGTCCAGGGGGGCATTGTACGGCCTGCTTTCAGGTGGGGTGTGGTGTAAAACAGGGCTGTGTGTTGGCCCCCGTTTGCTTCTGTCTTTACATCAATGGCCTTTCCCAGGACCTTATCAACATTCTCGCAGATTTCTTGGTTCTGGGGGGCAGAGGCTTCCCGGTACTGGCTTACGCGGATGATACAGTCCTTCTTGCGAGAACGCCTAGGGCTCTACAGGCCCTGATTAATGCTTACGCAACTTTCATGAATAATCTGGGCCTAAAAATACATACTAAGAAATCAGCAGTAATGGCCTGTGTAGGTAGAAAACGCTCAGCCCCCATGAAACCAATGCTCTGTGTTGGGGAAATTATACCCAGAGTTAAGGTTTTTGACTATTTGGGAATTAGTTTCTCAGAAGCACTAAATGGTGGGGCCCATGTGGCCAAACAATCCGCGAAGATGAGCCAACAACTAGGAGGCATTTATAGATTTATGTCCAAGTGCAAGGGACAACCACTAGATGTGATCACTAAGATTTATGGAGTACAAACCATAGCTACCACTATGTACGGTGCACCCATTTGGGGCCTCCAGAATGCAGTTGAGATTCAAAGGAAGGAGACCAAATTTTTCAAAAACTTACTGGGGCTCCCATCCAGTGCCTCTGGAATAGCAACGCATAGAGAACTGGGTGTGGAGTTCTGGGAGGATCAGTGGGCAATGGCTCCACTTTTATTCTGGGTCCGGTTATGGGCCAATGAACATGCCTCTCTTTGCCACTTCATCATTCATGCTGTGTTGGATAGAGTTGGATGGAAAAAAATTCCCTGGCTTGCATATGTTTTGAAAACTTTGGGGGAAGTTAACCTAAGCTCCCTCTTTCCGCCCGCTACATTAATTACCAAGAGGGAGGGGGCGCAATATAAAATAGCATTGGGTGGGATTACAGTAAGGAAAAGAATCCTCGATGAGTATGGCCACAGATCTGGACAATTTCACACTAGTATCAGTAGACTCACAGGAATACAACCCTACCTGACCTGGAGTCCGCACAAAAAAGACAGGTGGCTGATTACGAGGGCACGGTTTGACTCCCTTCGACTACAAGGGAACACTTACAAATGGAAAGGCTTTCCCGACTCGACGGGTTGCCCGATCTGTGGCCACCACCTTGAGGATCTATCCCACCTATTGTTTTTTTGTGCAGGTTATGCCGGCTTTCGTAGAGCGACCCTGATTCCCGCCCTTAAGAAGACAGCGATACGTTCGCACATGACAGCTCTCGTGTTTCTTTTGAGTGCCGACACGCCCTACACAGCGTGGGCACTGCTCATGTTTTTGAAGAGAGCGATGTTCTTCAGAAAGGGCATATTAAAACTGCAAGGTGATGCTAACTCGTACTATGAATTTATAACACTTTTTATCAATTGGTATTTAACGTTTATTCTGTGCTTTTAACTGATGTTGTTAGTGCTGTTATGGGGCCATTACCTATGAAACTACACGACTAATGATTTTATTGCAGGTTACCCATTTTGAATGTTCATGGTTTTTAATTATCTTGAAGTTTTGATGAAACTGTAATTTTATATGTGCATAACAGTGTTTTTGTCGTTTAATTGATTTTTTATTAATCCGAATAAACTTGTTTGACTTGAAAAAAGATGTTCCTTTCCATTGGACCATGGCCCAAGAGAAAGCTTTCCAACAGTTAAAGTGAATTTACACAAGCTCCATTTCTTGCTCAGCCTGATGTTAATCCACCATTCATAGTGGAGACAGACACCTCCAATTACGCAATTGGAGCCGTCCTAAAACAGCAATTCAAGGATGGCTTGGAACATCCCATCGCCTACCTTTCTCGGACATTAACTCCTAGTGAAACCCATTACTCCGTCCTAGAAAAAGAGCTGCTAGCCATCCGTCAAGCCTTCACAGAATGGCGTCATTTACTTCTAGGAACCAAATTTCCGGTCCATGTCCGCACGGATCATCGAAACCTACAAGTGTTGCAAGCCCTGGAATGTAGGAATAGTCGCCAAGCTCGGTGGGCCTTCCTTTTTGCCCAATATCAGTTTCAGATTCACCATGTTGTAAGCGATATTCAATCAACACTACAGCTAAGTCAATGCCTAGTCTGGGATGCTGAGGAAAACCCTTATTGATGTATTTTTAGGTCCAGTTTAGTACTCTGGATGACAACCCTTGTATAATACCCTCTTCCTAGAATCCCCCTGACCTCATGAGCCAAGAAGTAGGTTTGTTTTGCAAATTAAAAGGTTTATTTGAAAAATTAAACAATATATATGCGTCACACTTTTATAACAAATTGATAATGGATATTACACTTGTGAATATGATGTGGATCCACAATGGGTAATGTTACAGTGGTACACTTGATTACTTAGGAGTAGTATAGAGGATGAGGTAGCTGAAATGCTTTATGGTTTCAAGGAAATGCAAGGTGGAATAAATGCAGTACAGAAAATAAACTGATATGGTTTCGCAAGAGATAATATGTTCACTTTTCCCCTGGTGGTAATTCACCCCCCCTATATGCAATGCAAGGAGATGGAAGTAACACACACAGTCTTCAGGAATACAATCAAATACAATACGGAACTCAGTCCCCCCCCAGCAAGCTTAGAGGAAACAGGTAGAAGTTTGAAACACAGGCCCAAAATGCTTTTAAATGTGATGGCAATGGATGGGAAAATGTGCTAACTGATTTTAATTCCCTCTAGAGATTCAGGGTGAGTGAGAGATGCTTGTTGGTATTAGTTCAGGTTCACTTTAGCAATGCTCTATGAGTTATTGCAAGGTTGCAAACGGATTTTAACAAAGGAAAGAATGGAGCTGCTATTTTGACAAGTGGAAGAAATTGAGCCAAAATCGCAAATCGCGGTAAATTTCGCGAGTGTGTAAATCGCGATTGTGGTAAAAGTATAAGGAGTAGGAAGTCAGTTCTAGGCTTGTTGGAAAGCTTATATTCTAAGCTTTCAGACGGTTCCAGAGATAAAAGATTTAATAAAGGTAGTTTTTCGGATTTAAAGTAAAATTCAAAATGACAGGTGACAGCTTGCAGCTGCAGAATTGACAGGTGACAGTTGTGCAGCTTTAAAAATGACAGATGACACGATTTCTAGGAGGCAGTTCTACTTAGGTTAAAATAGCTTGAATTCGATTATTTTTACTAAGAGATTGGTTCTGCACAGTTCTGCTAGGTACTCACAATATAAATTTGAACTCGGCCTCGTCACGGATCTGGTCAACACGTCCGGCGGCGGTTCTGTCTGCTTGGCGGGTCAATCAGGCACCGGTTCTGCTCACAGCGATCCGGATCTCTGGTTCTGCTCACAGCGGTCTGGGTCAGCTCTACTCTGCTGGTCTAGCCTCTTTGTATACAGCGGCCTCTGGTTCTGGATACTGCTCTGCTTTCCGGTCCGGATCAAGTGGATTCTGGATGTAACACTGCTTTCTGGGTACTGGCAAAAGTTCTTGGCACAGAATTCAAACAGCTCGCCCGGCTGTGGAATAGTTTGCAGATGATTTTAAGGATGCTGAGGCCTGCTGAGAAGAGTTCTCAGTTTGTGGGTTTAGGCCCTTGCTTTAAGTTCTGAAGTAAAGTTCTGGTCTTTGGAGTTTGATGGATGTGAAGTCTGGAGTCTCCCGGCAGAGCGTCCCGCAGAAAATGGAATTGAATCCCTCTACCTGTCCCAGCAGTCTCTTTTTATGTGTTTTAAAAAGTGGGTGTGTGCGTGGCATAACTGAGCCTGCCCCTCTCTACTTGTCATTGGCCCAATTCTCCCCTCTCCCATGATTGGGGGAAGGAAATGGATTGCCATCATGATGAGGTCTGTTTATGGGTCAGAGGATCCCCCCCTGGTCAATTTGCCCACAAATCTATATTTGATTGAAATACATATTTCCCAGATACAAAATTTGTTGAAATTACATGTACACATTATATATTACTAAAGATAGTCCCTGTCCCGACTCTGGCGTTTCTAGGAGCTTGCATTCAAAAATGGCAACTTATTTTCGATTTTAGTGGGTTTTGCAACATTGGTTTTTCATCAAAAATTATACAAAGGTACATTTCCCTTCCACATATATCCCAGTAACTTTCCATGTCCCTAGCTTAAATACATTGTCTACAATATTCATAATTAGCGGGGTTTTGCCCCAGAACATGGTACAAATTGGAGTTTGGACTCAAATCGTGAGGGCATTTTTCAAACTAAGAACCTCAAAGTTGTACATTCCTGTCATTTGGTTACAATAAGTTATCACTGTTTCTATAAAATATATATTTGTTGCAATTCAACTCCCCAAAGTGTTTGGGTCCGCCTCCAGAAGTCTGGGTGGGTCAGTGATCACATGTCTCTCCTTGCTGGCAGAGGGCTGTTGACAGGAAACACTCAAAATTAACATACCCCATTCAACAGAAAGGGCTATTGTCTCTCTTCTCCAGGCTGAAGGGGAAACCCCCTCCCTCTCACTCAGAAGGGCCATGTGATATCCTGCCTCCTGTGGTGAGTCTCTGGGGTGTTAAGAGTTCTCAGCCTCTTGGCCTCTGGGAACAGCAGGTGGCTAAGATTTTCAATTAACCAACAAGCTTTGAAGTCCCTGCCCCTCTTGCAACTCCTAAATACAGTTTCCCTGTCAGAGTTTAGACCGCTAGCGCCGCCTTGGGGAATTTGTCGGTACTGCATCCATTTTTGGGATCTGTCTTGAATTACTGCATTTCCATAGAGTGGTCTTTTGCTTGATAGAATAGGACCCTTGCTTAACATTGTTGTGATGGCATCCTTACAGTAGAGTGGTGATGTGGAATCCCCCACAAGAAGGTTGTATCTTTGGAGTGGTCTTGTGCCAACTGCGCAGTTCTCCTGGACTCTGGGATGGAATGATGGGCGGCAGCAGCTCATCCCCACATCTACCCAGTCTATTGATTCAGCATGGGTCAAAACCCTTCACAAAACCCCCCCCGCCCGACTACGCTTTGATTCAAGTCGAGGGGAAGTCGGGTGCAAAGGAGGTTTTGAGCCCTTGCGCTGGTATGTCCCCATTATCTTCTTCCAATTCTGTAGATGGCACAGTTCAGCATCTTTTCCTCCACCCAGTTGGATCGATCGGTTCTCCTCGCCTGTCCTGATGGGAATATTGGGCGGTACCCCGGGCCCCTTGGTCTCTGCTCCCGGTCCCCGGTCGTCCTCCGTGGTCAGTCACTATGTTTTCTTTCTCTTAGGAAGACAAAGGAAAGCGGCAATACATATTCATAGACATTTGTCCCCCACTATTGATATAGTGGGGCGACATATACATTTTATACTTTAATAGACATAGCATTCCAATTTTTAAAAACAAGATATAATTCAGAGACAGTGGCTTACCAGCGTCATAATATTTTAGAGACTATATATGGGATATTTTAGGGTTGGAACTGAATTACTCTGGAGCGGCCCCCTCTGGTATTGCAGAGGACTCCTCCAGTTGCTGCAGAGCGTGCCTGGGATGGCAACACTTCAGCTGATTAATATGGACCCACTTATCTTCCCCTTCCGCCAAATTACCTTTGGGGATGTGGATTTTGTAGGCAACAGGGGAGATCTTGTCTATAATTTCAAAGGGTCCCTTCCATGTAGGCAAAAATGTTCGCTGTTTGGCCTGGTTCCTTTGGAAATTGTATAGATAGACCCGGTCTCCTACATCATATTCCTTCCTGATTGGTTTTCAAATCATAGTGCGTTTTCATACTCTCAGCTGATCATTCTAGATTCCACTGAGCATAGGCAAAAGCATGTTGGAGGTGTTTCCTTAAATTCTCCACATACTCATGAGTTGTGGAGGCATTTATCAGTGTCTGCTCTTGGGTCCTGTAGAGCAAATGCTGGGGAAGCACCATCTTGCGTCCAGTCATCAACTCAAATGGTGACATTTTGGTTGCAGATGAAGGGGTAGATCTGATGGCCATTAGGACCAGAGGTAATCGGATATCCCAACTTGGCCCAGAATCTGCCACAAACTTTTTTAAGATGTTCACAATGGTTCGGTTATATCTCTCCACTGCTCCAGAAGAAGCTGGCCTGTAAGCAATATGTAGCTTCCTTTTGACCCCCAGTATCTCCCACATCTTTGTCATTACTTCACTGGTGAAGTGGCTACCCCTGTCTGACTCAATCCTTTGAGGTAGACCAAAACGGGAAAAGATGTGATTAATCATCAGGGCAGCTGCTGTTTCTGCCTTGCAGTTTGGGGCCGGGAGACATTCCACCCACTTGGTAAACAAGCATGTAACGGTCAACATGTACTTGTTTCCTCTAGACGAGCGAATTACAGGGCCTAGAAAGTCGATTTGCAAATCTGACCATGGCAGTGTCATCCCCATCTTTTGGAGAGGTGCACGGTGCATGAGGGATGATGGCTGAAATTGTGCACACACAAGACACCCCTTCAAGTATTGGTCGAGGTCCTGCCCCATGTGTGGCCAGTATGCAACCTCTCTTAAGATTTCCAGTGTTGTGTGAAACCCCCGATGACTGGCGGTGGCCGCATCATAGGCGTGACTTAACATCAGGCTTCGGAATGAGGTAGGAACCACCCACTGATCATGGCCAGCTTGCGATTTCCTTACCAACAAACCGTCTTGGATTCGGAGAACATCTTTGGACATTTCATCAACACTCTTAGGTCCTCTTTCCCAATGTAATCGGTATCCGTCAGGGGGAAGTTCTCAGGGTCCTCAAGGTGTTGGTAAAACTTACCAATAATTGGATCCCCCTTCTGAGCTGTAATTAAATCAGCATCAGGGGTCTCCTTACTCCATTGTGCAGTTGAAACATCATTGTGAGCATTTGTCTGGGACCTAGTGATAGCAGTGACCTGGATTTCCCCCAACAGGGACTCTATTTCGATCAGATCCCCTTGGATGGCCCCGGTTTTGGCCAGCTGATCAGCTAAATCATTTCCAGTTTTGTCTGGTCCCTCTACTTTGGAATGACCCTTGATCTTTTTCCAGTAGATGGTCATCCCATTCGATGTGACCAGATCATCAATGTTTTGAATTAACTTCCCATGTTTCAGGGGTTTGTTATTAGCACATAACATGCCTTTGGTTTTCCAGTTAACCAGGTGCTCCACGAACCCGTTCCGTACATAATCCGAATCTGTGATTATGACCAGTTTGTGGAGCTGATGTTGGACAGCAGTGAGGATGGCCTGATGCACAGCCATCAATTCTGCCACCTGACTACTTCGGGGACCAATTGTGTATCCAGCGGAGGGTTCTGGAAACTCCTTCACCCATGCATTCCCTACGCCGGCCACCAGTTCTTTCTCCCCGTTGTTGTCAACATGGTAAGAGCATCCATCCACATAGACAGTGGGCATTCCCTCACACTTGTCTTCTTCAAAGACTTTGTGTGGGGAATTAAGGTATGCCTCCATGTTGTCCTTGATTTTTAGACTTTCGTCCTCGAGGCAGTTTTCTCTGGCACATTCATGCAATTCAGCCAGACCTTGCGCGAGGGGACTCTTCTTGTTTTGGCCAAATCAGACCTCCACAGGAAAGCCTTGCATTGACAGAATCCAGGAAGTAATTCGGGAATTACTCACATTTCCGGCCTGGATTCTGTCACTCTGGAGATATTGCAGAGGCTGGTGTGGAGTCTCCACTATGATGTGTTCCCCCTGGATAAACGGGCGGTAATTCTTCAATGCCCACACCGTTGCCGGGAGTGTCTTCTCACAATCGTTGAATTTTTCCTCCACAGAGGATAAAGTTTTGCTTGCATAGGAGATTACTTTATTGACCTTGCTTTTGGTATAATACTGCTGTCAAGCACGTATTAGAGAAACCTGTCTCCAGGAAGAACTCCTTGTTTCTGACAGGGTAAGCTAGGCAAGGCGCTTGTGAGAGGCTTCTCTTGAGTTGTCTTACTGCCTCAGATTGTTCTGGACCCCATTCCCACTTGACCCCCCCTTCAGGAGATGAATCAGGGGTCTAGTGATCTCTGCAATGAACTTTCTGCTGTAATTAGTCAGTCCAAGGAGGCTCCTTAGTTCCCGCAGAGTTGTGGGATCCTTCAGTTTCTGAAGTGCTTCCACTTTCTTTTCTTGGGGACAGAGACCCTGAGGAGTAATCTCATGCCCCAAGAAATTAACACGGGTTCTACACCACTGTGCTTTCTGGAAGGAAAGTTTTGCTCCGGCGGCCCTCAACTGTGTCAGAACATGACAGATTTCCGCTATGTGTTCTTCCACAGATGAAATTTTGATGAGGAAATCATCTACATAAGCCAGGTTACCCCTCGCACCCAGGTCGGGCATGGCCTTATGTAGGAAAATGTTGAATTCATTGCCGGAGTTGAGGTATCCGAAGGGAGTCCAGGTCCATGTGTACTGCTGGCCCCCTGAAGGTAAAAGCCAGTTTGTATTGGTCCTCCCTACTGACAGGCACGGTCCAGAATCCATTGGTCAGGTCTATTGCTGTGAATACATGTGACCCCTGGATCTGGGCCAGCCCTTGGTCAATGTAGGGCAGAGGTCATCGGGAAGTATGGACCCGTTTGTTCAGCTCCCTAAGGTCGGCACAGAGTCTTCACTGGGACTCAAGGTTCTTAATTATTTCAGTAAGGGACTCCATGGATGCAAGAGGCAAACGATATTGCTTCACAAACACTGGAGTCATTCCAGGGTCCGTGGGAATTGTTGTGGTCTGGATGTCGGTGCGACCACAGTCATATGAGTCTACTGCAAAGAGATCTTGGAAATCCAAGAAAACTTGTTTCAACTTTTGCTTCTGTTCCAGAGTCATGCAGGCATCAGCTTGGTTGACCCTCTCTTCCACCATCTGCCTGAAGCCTGGAAAGACTTCTGGTTTGGCTATCTCAGTGGCCTCCTCCAGCTGGGTGGAGAAGTCCCTGGTCAGAGTGCTGATTTGGACTGGAGGCTTCAGGTGGGAAAGGCAGCCCTCATGGACCTGGAAAATCACCTCATCCCTCCTGAAGTCACAAGTCACATCTTCCTTACCATAAGGGCAAGAAGTGTCCACCAGGAAGTTCCCCCCATGCCAGGTGAAAATCCTGTCTGGTGTTGTATTGTCCTCACTGTCACTGTCAACACAGTCCTTGGGGATTTGTCATAACAGTTCATTTCCTAAATCAATGGAGAAATGTCAGTCATCAACCGCCATTCCAATGATGGGGCCTGCGGCTAGAGTAATACTCTGTAAGTCGCTGTTATCCACCTCTATTGGAATGGTGTCATGTTCTATGTTGACTAATGGTGTTGGGTTTACCCCTAACCCTTGCTGCTGGAGAGAAGCATTTAGATGAATATAAGCATCAGGGTTTTTCAATTTTTGTCCTCTTTTAACTTTCACTTCCAGGGAGAATTGTCGGGTCCTTTCTGGGATGGTGACTTCCTCTTTGATCTGAATTTCAACTGCATAAGGTAGCAATTGAGCTGACCTAAATGCTTTTTTTGGATCATCAAAGCCCATGGGATTATCCGCTAATCGGGACCAAGCTTTGAAGTTTATTAGATCCAAACTAATGGCGAAGCGATTGAGAATGTCACTGCCTAAGTAAAAGGCGGCAGTGACGTCTCGCACGACCCAACAATTATGGACTATGCTCTTGTTGTCAATGGAGATTTTGAGCATACACCTGCTTGGCAGGAGATGTTTGGAATTAGGTGCTTCCAGGTCCATTTCCCATTTGTCTATCAGTTTGAATGTGGGCATGGCTGGATCTTTTGGGAGTTGGCGGAACATGGCTTCGCTGATGAAGCTCTTACCGTTGTTCACACACACTCGAGTGAGCACAGAGTCCTTCCCATCATTTAACTGAACAGGGATGAACAACTGCTCTCCAATTTGCTGAATATCAGCCAGGCTCTGAGCTGACTTCACATCTTTCTGGACTATAGGCGTGGGAGTTTCTGATTGTGGATTAGTAAAGAATTTCAGGGTGTTTCCTTCCAGTGTGGAATTCCACCTTAAACTGGAAGGAAGGTTGATTTTCAGAAATAGAGAGGACCCCCCATCACCAGTCTGTTGTCCTACTGCTATTTCTGTCACGTCTGGAATTTGGTTGTTCTGGAAGTGAAATTCTACTTGGTCAGATTTTTGTTCAACCATGTGGCAGGTGCCATTTAAACTAACATGGTTGACACTCTGTTTTAATTTTATTGGTCGGCTTGTGTGGGTCCAGAGGACCTTGTTTACACAATCTATTAGGGGTGACAACCTTCTCAGGAGGTCGTTCCCTAGTAAACAAGGGGTGCCCTCTGGAGTCACTACTATGACCGGGTGTTTCTCCTTGTGTCACCCAATTTTGATGTCCAAATCTGCAGTCCCCTCGACAGGAATTTCCTTCCCGTCAAAGTTCTGCAGTTGTCCAGGAAGAGAGGTGAGACGAATACGGTAATTCTCCCCCCTTCCTGCATTTAGTTCATCAAAGGCCCTTTTGGACAGAAGGGTAACTTGGGATCCAGTGTCCACCAGTGCTGAAATTGTACCCTGCCCCTGTACTTGTACCGGGGCATAATACCTTCCCTCCTTCTCCTCAAGGGGGCACAGATAATGCACATTTTTGGACAACTGGTGGGCTAACTTTCTGGTTTTGGACATTGCTAGCGAAGAGATTTGGGCAGAATTCTGTGGAGAGCCTGGGGAATCTGAAAGAAAAAGTTGGCAACTGGAAATGGTTTCAGGTTCTGGGCCGCCCCCCCTTTTTGGAGGCAGTCATCAGGATGGGTTTGACCCAGGGGATTTTGGTATTGTCGGTCCTGGGATGAGATGATGGGCGGCGGTAGCTCAGTCTCCACATCTCCCCAGTCTGAATTGGCATCCCTTGGGACCCATTTTTCCTTGGGAGGAGTTCCCCCATCTCTGAAGGAGAAGATCCTTTTCCCAGGATCTTCCTAGGATCCCTCTCCCTCAAATTGGAAGACCTGTACCTCCTCCACAAAGTGGGTCTGTTTGGGTCCTTTGTTTCTCCCACCCCCCCTCTGCTCCTTGGGAGGCAGGCTTTCAGGGGCAGGAGATTTTGTTTCCGGTTCCTGGTTTTCCTGGGGCTGTTTACAAGTTGGGAAGGAAGATTCCTCCAAGGCTTTACACCCCCCTTCCCCTTGTGCGTCCTCCCTGGGAACCGGTGGGTTGTCGGGGTGCTGCCCCCGTCATTGTTCTGGAGCACCAGGTCCAGAGTTTGGGGCATTCTGCGGTGGCATGCTCATCTGAGGGTTCTGTTGAGCCCTCAGTATGTGACCCAGCTCCCGTGCCATATTTTGGACCTGGCGCTCTAACTGGGAAACCCGCTCAGGCTGATACAGGCTCTATTTTCTCCCCTGGGCTGATCCCGGGAAGGGTAGCTATCCCTTCTCTGCTAATACCCTGGGTTGGGAAGATCTGGGTACCCCTCCACCCTTGGCCTCCCCTCTCCCGGATTAGGTTGTCTGGGCTCAGGGAATTGGGGAAAGAAGGATGGATGGTTTTGGGGTTGGAAATGGGGTGGATACCTGGGATAAAAGTTCTGCCCAGGATTTGGTGAATTTCTGCCCTCCTGGGGGACTTTAGGAGGGAAGTTCCCCGGTTCAGGTGCTTGGCTGGATCCCCCCCCTTGGGCTGGAGGAGTCCACACATAACCCAGGATTGGTCGGTTTCCCTTGTAGCGGGGACTTACATAGTCAGGGGAGCGGGGGACCCCATTTGTGGGACTACCTCCTCGACTCCCTGTCTGTGACTGGCCCGAGGGCCTTCTGGGCTGTGAATTATTTGGTGCAGGCAGGTTTTTAGGGCCCCCCATCTCAAAATCTAAAACGGGGGCAACCTTTACCTCTGCCACCTTAGCAGCAGCAGGGGTGCTGTTGGTTTTGGGGTTTTTCTGCGCATTACTTTTATTTTCTATGGGCTTCTGCACCTCATAGATCCGGGTAGTCTGTTCAATGACCCAGCCTAAAGATCTTTTCTCATGAAAATCTCTCACGAGCTGGGTCATTATGTATTTGGGTAAGGCATGGAAAAACGTATTGATAAATTCTCTGCTATCCGTGCACACCCTTCTGGTGGTCTACGCAAAAGCACGCTTTAATTCTTGCACAATCTCTTGTGGGGCCTGATCCTCCTCACATTACAAATTGTAGGCTGCCTTGCGAGCCTCTTGAGGATTTCTGTGCACAGAATTTTTTTTCAAGATGGCCGCCCTGCATGTGGACCACCTTGAATGGTTTTGATCCTCGAGCCCTGCAAAGAAACTGGAGTATTCTGGTGAGAAGGTCCATTTGACGTACTGGATGCAGCTACTGCTGTCCTTCAAATGGAAAGTCTCCATCATTTGCTTATAGAGCTCCAAGTGTTCCCAAACAGAATACTTGGCGTTCTTATGATAAGGCGTGATGACACTCCTTATTGCCTTTATTTGTTTCAATGGGTCCTTAAGCAAGGCCCTTTTTGCCTTATTGGCCTTTTTGGTTCGGGTAACCCCGGTCCATTCATCCTCTGACTCCGAAGCACTGCTCCCACAGGTGCCCGTCTTATCTTCCAGGTTTTCCGCGAGCCTGGGAATGGCTGGCTGAATGTGGGAACCTGGTCTCCTGTGTCCTGTAACACTCAGAGGAGTCTTCAGATCCCTCCTTGCTGCCAGGATTTGATGGGTACCCCCCCACTGACCTAACTGGGCAGAGGTTTTCAGGATGCCCTTAATGGGCCTACTCTCCTGGGGTTCCCCACTAAATTGCACGGTGCTTGGGTGCCCATACCCGGATGCCCGCCCATCCATTCCTGGGAGGTACTGGCCTATGAGCCCCATACTTGTAGCTGGATAGCAATCTGCCATCCCCGTGGCCCTGCGCTCATGTGCGCGAGGGGAATGGGGGTGGCAGAGTCCAGGGACTGAGAGAGATGAAGGCCTCTGGTACTAGGGCTCCTGAGGTTATGCTCAAGAGTTTCTCTTTCGCAGCGAACCTCATCTCTATCCACCCCTGTTCCCTGTTGCAATGCAAGAGCCTGCACTTTCAGTTCCTCAGTTAAGGCCTTACTAGACTCTATCAGTCTCTCCTGCATCGCTACCTGTTGCTGGAGCCTATCATTGTGCTGACAGAGAACCTCATTCTCTCTCTGTGCCTCCTGATTGGTCCTGGAGTACTGGGCCAGTCTCTGCTGCAGGAGAGTTACCTCCTGAGACCCATCCCTACTGGCCTGCTCCTTTCTTGCCAGAGCCTCCTCCACCCTCCTGGTGTGCTCTAACAAGTTCTGGTGTTCTTTTTGGAGGTCACGCAGTCCCTGGAGGGCCAGGTGATTTTCTTCCATTTTCCTTTTTAAGTGGCAGACTTCCTGGCCTAAGGTATCCCTTTCCTGACTAAGAGCCTGCATCTGTGCCGCCAGGTCGTCCCTTTGCCTTTGGAAGGCACAAGCTTTCTGGCACGCCTGGTCAAACTCTGCCTGGGTATCCAGGTCTTTCAAAATCAGTTTATTGCTTTCCTCTTTTTCCCTATCTAGGTGGCTTTGCAGGGTGACTACCTGCTCAGCACATGCCCTATTGAAATCTAATTGTTGCTCCAGCTTTTTCTGGCTCTGCAGTAGGGAGTCCAAACCTTCTTGGTACTCCCTCTGTAAGGCCAGAAATCTGGTATCCTGGTCAGCCTTTTCCTGTTGCAACACATTCATATCCTCCTTTATTTTAGTGATGTACTGTCTGCTGTCATTTTCTGACTCCTGGCTCCTGAGCAGCCTCTGCTCAGAAGAGTCCAGATCAGATTGGGCCTTCTCTAACGCCATCTGTTGCCTATTTGCCAGATCTTGGCCTTCAGCACATTTGTCCTGCATGGCTCCCATATATAAGTACAAATATGCCGCTATCCTGTCAATCTTATTATGTTCATCTTTGGCTTTAGGGGCCATATATAGTTCACTCAGGGCCACATGTAGGGGACCCTGATCTCTCTATATATCTGACCCTGGTTCAGTGACCTGTTGCGCGATTGCCTGCAACCAGACCGTTTGGTCCTGATGAGTCCACTCACCTCTCACAAATAGCTTATGTAAGAAGTGCTCTCTGGCTATTTTGATGTCTACCAGTGTCATCATTCTGGAATTTGAGTTCCTTCCTGACTTACAGAAGTTTGTATTTTATTTTTGCAAGACAGACCGTTTCCTTAGAGCGTTCCTTTGAGGAGTGCTTTACAGTGTAACGCAGCATGGTGATCCGACCGGATGTATGTCTCCTGTCAGCACACTGTATTAATCTGCACAAGTGATAGATCTAACCCAGAATCCCGGACGAGCCCCCACTTTTGTAAGCGATATTCAATCAACACTACAGCTAAGTCAATGCCTAGTCTGGGATGCTGAGGAAAACCCTTATTGATGTATTTTTAGGTCCAGTTCAGTACTCTGGAAGACAACCCTTCTATAACACCCACCTCTTAGAATCCCCCTGACCCCACTGAGCCAAGAAGTAGGTTTGTTTTGCAAATTAAAAGGTTTATTTGAAAAATTAAACAATATTTATGTGTCACACTTTTATAACAAATTGATAATGGATATTACACTTGTGAATATGATGTGGATCCACAATGGGTAATGTTACAGTGGTACACTTGATTACTTAGGAGTAGTATAGAGGATGAGGTAGCTGAAATGCTTTATGGTTTCAAGGAAATGCAAGGTGAAATAAATGCAGTACAGAAAATAAACTGATATGGTTTCACAAGAGATAATATGTTCACTTTTCCCCTGGTGGCAATTCACCCCCCCCTATATGCAATGCAAGGAGATGGAAGTAACGCACACTGTCTTCAGGAATACAATCAAATACAATACGGAACTCAGTTCCCCCCCAGCAAGCTTAGAGGAAACAGGTAGAAGTTTGAAACGCAGACCCAAAATGCTTTTAAATGTGATGGCAATGGATGGGAAAATGTGCTAACTGATTTTAATTCCCTCTAGAGATTAAGGGTGAGTGAGAGATGCTTGTTGGTATTAGTTTAGGTTCACTTTAGCAATGCTCTATGAGTTATTACCAGGTTGCAAACAGATTTTAACAAAGGAAAGAATGGAGCTGCTATTTTGACAAGTGGAGAAATTGAGCCAAAATCGCAAATCGTGGTAAATTTTGCGATTGCGGTAAAAGTATAAGGAGTAGGAAGTTGGTTCTAGGCTTGTTGGATTCTAAATTTCGTTCCTAGGACAAACGGTTCCAGAGATAAAAGATTTAATAAAGGTAGTTTTTTGGATTTAAAGTAAAATTCAAAATGACAGGTGACAGCTTGCAGCTGCAGAATTGACAGGTGGCAGTTGTGCAGCTTTAAAAATGACAGATGACATGATTTCTAGGAGGCAGTTCTACTTAGGTTAAAATAGCTTGAATTAGATTATTTTAACTAAGAGATTGGTTCTGCACAGTTCTGCTAGGTACTCACAATATAAATTTGAACTCTGCCTCGTCACGGATCTGGTCAACACGTCTGGTGGCGGTTCTGTCTGCTCGGCGGGTCAATCAGGCACCGGTTCTGCTCACAGCGATCCGGATCTCTGGATCTGCTCACAGCGGTCTGGGTCAGCTCTGCTCTGCTGGTCTAGCCTCTCTGGATACAGCGGCCTCTGGTTCTGGATACTGCTCTGCTTTCCGGTCCGGATCAAGTGGATTCTGGATGTAACACTGCTTTCTGGGTACTGGCAAAAGTTCTTGGCACAGAATTCAAACAGCTCGCCCGGCTGTGGAATAGTTTGCAGATGATTTTAAGGATGCTGCGGCCTGCTGAGAAGAGTTCTCAGTTTGCGGGTTTAGGCCCTTGCTTTAAGTTCTGAAGTAAATTTCTGGTCTTTGGAGATTGATGGATGTGAAGTCTGGAGTCTCCCGGCAGAGCGTCCCGCAGAAAATGGAATTGAATCCCTCTACCTGTCCCAGCAGTCTCTTTTTATGTGTTTTAAAAAGTGGGTGTGGGCGTGGCATAACTGAGCCTGCCCCTCTCTACTTGTCATTGGCCCAATTCTCCCCTCTCCCATGATTGGGGGAAGGAAATGGATTGTCATCAAGATGAGGTCTGTTTATGGGTCAGAGGATCCTCCCCTGGTCAATTTGCCCACAAATCTATTTTTGATTCAAATACATATTTCCCAGATACACAATTTGTTGAAATTACATGTACACATTATATATTACTAAAGATAGTCCCTGTCCCGACTCTGGCGTTTCTAGGAACTTGCATTCAAAAATGGCAACTTATTTTCGATTTTAGTGGGTTTTGCAACATTGGTTTTTCATCAAAAATTATACAAAGGTACATTTCCCTTCCACATATATCCCAGCAACTTTCCATGTCTCTAGCTTAAATACATTGTCTACAATATTCATAATTAGCGGGGTTTTGCCCCAGAACATGGTACAAATTGGAGTTTGGACTCAAATTGTGAGGGCATTTTTCAAACTAAGACTCTCAAAGTTGTACATTCCTGTCATTTGGTTACAATAGGTTATCACTGTTTCTATAAAATATATATTTGTTGCATTTCAACTCCCCAAAGTGTTTGGGTCCGCCTCCAGAAGTCTGGGTGGGTCAGTGATCACATGTCTCTCCTTGCTGGCAGAGGGCTGTTGACAGGAAACACTCAAAATTAACATACCCCATTCAACAGAAAGGGCTATTGTCTCTCTCCTCCAGACTGAAGGGGAAACCCCCTCCCTCTCACTCAGAAGGTCCATGTGATATCCTGCCTCCTGTGGTGAGTCTCGGGGGTGTTAAGAGTTCTCAGCCTCTTGGCCTCTGGGAACAGCAGGTGGCTAAGAATTTCAATTAACCAACAAGCTTTGAAGTCCCTGCCCCTCTTGCAACTCCTAAATACAGTTTCCCTGTCAGAGTTTAGACCGCTAGCGCCGCCTTGGGGAATTTGTCAGTACTGCATCCATTTTTGGGATCTGTCTTGAATTACTGCATTTCCATAGAGTGGTCTTTTGCTTGATAGAATAGGACCCTTGCTTAACATTGTTTTGATGGCCGTCCTTACAGTAGAGTGGTGATGTGGACCCCCCCCCACAAGAAGGTTGTATCTTTGGAGTGGTCTTGTGCCAACTGCGCAGTTCTCCTGGACTCTGGGATGGAATGATGGGCGGCGGCAGCTCATCCCCACATCTACCCAGTCTATTGATTCAGCATGGGTCAACCCCTTCACAACGTCCCTGGAACCCAAAATGTAATAGCTGATGCACTTTCTCGTCGTCCAGACTATGAACCTCCAGAAGATTGGATGTATCCCAAGATGTTTCCTCATACCATATTCGTAGCTCAAGCAAACAACATCCTGGAAGAGATTCGTATGCAAACTCAGACTTCGGAACTTTTGAAAGGAATCTCAGAAAGGAATCAATGGGACTTGAGAATCAAGGACGGATACTTGTTCAAAGATACCAATCTGGTCATTCCTACACAAAAATTACAACAAATAATAATAAATCTCTGCCATGATACTCTTCATTCCGGTCATCGTGGTATTTCCAACACCCTCCGTCTAATACAAAGACAATTTTGGTGGCTCAAGATGAAGACCGATGTACAGCTGTATATTCCATCTTGCTCCGTCTGTGATCAGAACAAACATGATAACCAGAAACCAGCAGGTCTCTTATTACAGCCTACACCACCAACCAGACCGTGGGAAATCATTGCTACAGACTTCATTGTGGAATTGCCGCCTTCTAGAGGTTATACCACTATCATGGTCACCATTGATCTATTCACTCATATGGCTCACTTTACTCCTCTGTATAAATTACCATCCTCCCCAGAACTTGCTGGTATTTTCCTGGAACACATCTTCCGACTGCATGGACTTCCTTCCAAGATCATATCGGACAGAGGACCCCAGTATATCTCTCAGTTCTGGAAACACCTCTGCAGGATACTAGGGATTCATCGAGCTCTCTCCTCGAGATATCATCCCCAAACCAATGGTGTCACAGAACAAGTAAATAAAACCCTTGAGCAATATCTTCGTTGTTTCTCTACCAAAGTCCAGGATGATTGGTCACTTTTAATACCAGTAGCCGAATTTGCTTACAATAATTCAGACCATTCGGCTGTTAAGAACAGCCCTTTTTTCTGCAGCCAAGGATTTCACCCTTTGGTCTTACCTTCTGCTCTTCCACACCCTACACCTGTTCCTACTGTTGATTCCTGGATTGAAACACTCATAAATGTTCAGAGAGAATCCAAGGAACATCTCGAAAGAGCCCGAATCCAAACCAAACACTATGCAGATTCAAGGAGAAGACCAGGGCCTTCATACTCCATAGGGGATAAAGTATGGCTATCCTCGAAACTTCTACTCCGACATCACAGACCGAATAAGTTGGCTCCCCAGTATTATGGACCCTTCTCTATAAAAGAGATCATCAATCCTGTGGCCTTTCGACTCCAACTCCCGGACTCCTGGAAAAAGATACATCCAGTTTTTCACAAATCCCTGTTGAAGCCTTTCATCCAAACTACCGAGACTGCGCTTAGACCTAGTCCTGTGCTTGTCAATGACCAGCTGGAATATGAAGTTTCTCGTATTTGTGATTCCCGATATAGACGAGGCAAACTTCAATACCTGGTGGAATGGAAAGGTTATCCACCCAACGAACGTACCTGGGAACCAGTCTCAAATTTGAACTCCCCCAGATTGCTCAGAAGGTTCCACCGAATACATCATCCAGGTAAACCCAGTGGAACGAGTTTTAGAAGGGGGCATGCTGTCATGATCCGTCGATCATGCCCTTTCTGGTCTTCCTGGTCCCTGCCACATCGGGGATTACTCGCTGTAGTACACCCAACATGGCCGTATACACAGAACATGGTCTATCGACCTTTACGTCCTATGCAGCACGTTCTATAAATTAGCCACTCCCCTGCGGTTCCACGCGTCTCAACGCTACCGATAGCTGTGGCCTGACGTGCTCTGTAGTTCGTTCTCCTGAACTGTCTTGCTTCCTGGTTCCCGGACCTTCCTCCTTCTCCTTTCCTTCTATCTTCCTTGATCCTGTTTCTTCTGCGTTCCGCACAGACCACCTCCGTGTGCTGCCTCAATTTCCAAGCTTCCTGGAGTTCCATTGATCCTGGACGAAGAAGCTGAACGAATCCTGGAATCCGAAGACAGCCGAGCGGGCTTGTACAAGACCCAAACTGCTCGGAAGAAAACCCTGACAAAGGACTCTGCAAACAGAGAAAACAGGTGAGAAAAGGGGAAACCTGTGACACTTGTCGAATAGAAATCACCAGCCTTGTTGAAGAATTTGTTATGGTGACATTATACCCTATAGGAGTTTTTGTGTTGTGATCAAGAGGATTTTAACTGTTGGTGTATCCCCCGATGAATGTCCAGGATGGAATTTTGTTGGACAGAAACTTGTCAGGTCCATGCCCAATTTGATTTGAGGCATTCCAGTTTGCACATTAATTAGTGTAGGTAATACTTCCAATAACGTACATTAGAGGTTAAAGGAAGGTACTCTCATATATAAATACAATAATCTATGCAAAACTACTGTTTCTCTTCTAGGACAGTTTGTACACTTCTTCCTCCCTGTTTTTTATGAATTGAGTGTATCATATGTTTTACTCATTTTTGTTTCACGTTTATGTTCAATGTCAATTGTTCTCATATGTATGAATGAATACGTTTTATTTACTTTTTGTGTATAGGGTACTTGTTGACAATTTGCTTTTTATCTCATGTTATCTATGTATCCCTGCTTGTAGGCATTGTCCAAACACCTTCTTCATAGGGGCGTTACCATGTTTTCTTAATATTGCTGTTCTCCAACCATGCATGCTAAATTTGAGAAAGTCGAATGGATCACCACTTTTACCACCATTTGCACCAATCCGCGGGACCTGGAACATGACCCTCACTTATTTTTACATAATTTGCTTCTGTGCTTAGGGTTGATAAAGACCTGCCTTATTCAAGGGTATCTCCATACGCACAAAAGCCACATCTTTGTCTGTATTCCCATAATCATTAAATGGTGCTGACTCTAACCCTTTCCACTATTTAATCAATTTACAGCAATTAATCTTGTTGTTATAAATACAATTTCATTACAAAAATCATGTATTAAAAAGGATATTACACACAATGTAACACCAAATCGAACCCACTACATAAAACAACACAAATCGTACAATTTGAAAACCAAATTTCTAATCAAATTGATAATAAAAACCACACCCTGAGCACAGTGTAAATCTACAATGGTCCAAAATGTGTGGTTATCATCCCAACATGTTTCTCCCCCCAAAACACAAATTCTGGGACATTCTTCAGGGGCTAAACAGCCGAAAATTCAGAACGAATTGATTTGTCAGTAGATTGATCTACACCACGTAGTATCCACACCATGCAGTTTATTCACATTGTAACAATATAGAGAAAAAAAAGAGAAAAAGAAGGGGAGATTTGAAAACATCATATTAGTTGATAACAAACATTAGACACAGACAGCACCACACTAGGGAGCCATCTAAAAAGTGTGAATCTTGCCCCCCAACATCCAGGTTTGATTTAAAAAAACGCCTGCTCGTTATGCATGGTATGCTCCTCGATGCAAAAATGCTGTCAGGCGTCTCTTTAATAGGACTGGTATCAATCCAATTCGGTCAGCGAAATGTATACTCAAGTCAAACACTGCAACAACAAGATAGATAAACCCTCTATCAAAAACAAACAAGGAACCAGAGAACACTAGATTTTAGACAAATTAATCCAACAGACTAACCGAGTTAAGACACTACATACCTGGTCAACATGGTAGGCGACAAAACATACAGCCACTTCACCCACATTCCAAGAGTTATCTTGTATCCTACAAAAAACAGGGCATCACATTTCAAAATTTCTTTAGAGAATAGTTTCCACACATTTTGAACCCCTTTAAATTTCCCTCGGTGGAGAAAGAAAGCATGCACATTTTGTGCTAGAAAACATCCAAATGCAACCAATAGAAATGTGTCAAAACACCCACATTGGTAAAACCAAAGCATGCCAGTCTAGTCATGGATTGAATTTAGGTGGACTTTTGACAATAGCCACTATACTGAATTTAGGTGCATGTTTAAGTATAGCCACTGTATTTAATTTAGGTGGACTTTTGAGAATGCCACTGTACTGAATTTAAGGGCATATTTGAGTCTTTCCATTGTATTGAATTTAGGTGGACTTTTCAGAAAAGTACACTCAAGTTTGACATTGTATTGGATCTTGTTGCACTCCTTAGTTTGGCATTGAGTTGAACTCTGCTGCACTCTGAAGTTTATTATTGTGTTAACCCTGCTGCACTCTGAAATCTACTTTTGCATTGAATCATGCTGCACTCCTTATTTTGTCATTGTGTTGATCCCCGCTGCTCTCTTAAATTTGCCATTGAATTGATTCATGCTGTGCTCCTTAATTTGCTATTGTGCGGAATCCTGCTGCCCCTCCGAGGTTTGCCATTGTGTTCATTCCTGTTGTGCACTGAGGCTAAAATACTCTGCATGCCCGCCATCCAAAACTGAAGAAACAAGACACACATCTCTGTCACAAAAAACAAAAGCACTGCAAACTGCAATCACTCTACTGACTCTCCAAAACACTGAAGACAATAATACAATCACACATCAAACACCACAAAGCAGCAATCAACCATAAACAAACCATCACACAGTGACTGACGCGTCTTCTTTGTGGTAGATGGGATTACCAATAATTATCACAGACCAAATAATCAGACAGACCAAAGGAAGATGGTAAAATACTGCTTTAATCTCAATGAAATAACACTGGGAGAAATAGAGCTATCAAAATAGATGCTCGATATTCCCACCAAAGTTTGCTTGCACAGATTTTATATACTTTTATATATGTCATTCATGACGTCATCCTACGTGGCTTTTTATAGAAACCTAACACTGGGAGAGATTGGATTAAAAGAACATATCTACTTATAGAATAATATAAGTGTTAATATCTCATTAGCTGCCCCTTGTCTGTAGGACACGCCCTGAGCTACATCTATACATGTCACATACTGATTATAGAAGAGAATATGGCAGCAGGCTAATAACTGCAACATTGTATATGAAAGTGCACGGCTGGCCTTTTGATTGTTTGGCAACCCTATCCAACCATGGACTTTCGGCTCGTTTTAGCAGCACATGAACCAAGTGAAACCTAGGTGTTCAAGCTGCATCAACTTGTTCTGTGTTTTCCCAATTAGTCCATCGTATTTCATCGACCTGATCCTTAGCCAAGGCCTATCATTTGTAGGTGACCTGGTAGTCAGCTGACTGTTCTCGGAAATTCAAGGGAGTGTGAGCACACCACTGTCTTAACTCGATGCACTAATGCATAGCCTTTGTTTTTAGTTCTTCATCATGGGCCGCATTCCGAGGCTGGCGGAAAGGGATTATCGGCACCGGTAAGGACACTGGTGCTGGTAATCCCTTTGTGCCCTATTCCGAGGTCCCTTTGCGGGTCCCGCTAAGGCCGCCTGGTCTGACCAGGCGGCCTTAGCGGGAGCTGCAAAGGGTCCAGGGAGCAAATAACGGTACCCCAAATTGCAGTACCATTATTTGCACCTTCCCCATTCCCATTGAGCCCTATGGGGGCTCAATTGGGAATGGGGAATGGTATTTTCAATGGGGATTTACCGGTCCTGCAAAGGTCCGACTAGACCGGTAAGTCCCCATTGAATGAGGGCAGACTCGGTACCGTTATTGGAGGCAGCCATGGCGCTATTAGCGCCATGGCTGCCTCCAATCTCGGAATGAGGCCCTATGTGTCAGAAGACCATGATATTGCCCATTTCTGCCTCTCAATTTCTGCTATTTGATTTAATTAACCAGGGTTCCATTACCCTCTCTGGCCTTTAAAGACTTGCTCATTCCACCTCACAGAGGCTTTTGCCTTTGTGGCTGTTCAATACTTGGCATCAGCAAATGTCGTTGTCCTCCTAATCTTAGCAGAGATATGTATCATGCACCTAGTCTATTCATTTGCCCCTCTCTGTGTGGCTTGCGCCAATCTCTCGAAATAGCCTCCTTGACTTCAGGCTAAAATATTGCCTTATTCTGCACATGACAACAGCTCCTTCATCAATTCTTCAATTTGTGATCCTAGGTTTGTTTTCGAGGTGGCTGGGTTTATTCTTTAACACAAACAGTCGTCCATTTCATCCAATGGCCATCCTAAACAATATATGTACCGCTTATTTTTATTATGCTTCTATATGATTCTTCTACCTTGCTTTATAGCGGATTTACAGTTATTGGCCAGCACGTTACTGCATCTTCTTATTTCCACTACAACTTCATCTTTTGGTTCATGTTTCTCTTAGTGCTTCTGTTACATCATCAGTCTTAAGTATTTTCATATTGTTTCGACTTAGGCTTATATGTCTTCTTTATGACATCATATTGCTGTCATCAGACTTTTGTTCAGCATTCATCCATGATTCTCAGCTCCGCTTCCTGGCATTTCGGCAATTGTCATCCTTCGTGGTAACTTCGCTCCATTGTCTCAATGTGAGGATATCTTCTGAATGGCTATCTGAGTGCATATCATCTTTCGTACAATCAACGCATTATGGAAATATCACATAAACTTGTGCATGAATTCCCAATGGTAGCCCTTCATCTGCTAATCCAAAAGGATGGTGGTGAAGGAGCAGGGATTAGAGAAGAGGCCTCCACCTTCTCCTCTATACTCTCTCTCTACCTGCAGCATCCCCCAGGGCTCTATCCTATAACCATGGCTCTTCAATATCTGTATTGCCCCTCTTACTCACCTCTTTATCTCCTCATTTCCTGTGTAACACTGATGACACCCATCTTTCCTTCAAATGTCCCTCTAATACATCCTCTTCCTCTTCCCTCACCCTGATTGTCTGACCACTGTCCAGGTATGGTGTTGGCTAACAGCCTCTGTCTTAATGCCAGTAAAACGGAGATCCTTTTTATTGGGATACCTGCACCCTGTTTCCCTCCTACCCTCTGGCCGGCCTCCTTGGGCACTCTTCCTTCACCTTCCCTTGAGACCAAAAACTGCAGGGTCAACTTGAACTCCTCCGTCTCCTTCACCCCTCACATCTTGGACTTTGCCAAGAAGGCCCACATCCAGCTTCACCCCCTCAGAGGCATTCTTCCTTTCCTCACCTTCCTCCAGAAACTCAATGTTTCCAGAGCTCTGGTCCTCTCTAGGCTGGACTACTGCAACACTTTCTTCCTCAGTCTCCCCCTTCCCTCCCTATGCCCCTTCAGCTAATCCGGAATAGGGCTGCAAGATTTATTCTTGGCCTCAAGGCCAGGGACCATATCTCTCCAGCCCTAAAATCTCTTCACTGGCTCCCGGAGGCCGCAAGGAACAAATTCAAAGCCCTATGCATCACTCACAAGGCTGTCTGGGGCCTGGAACTAGGCTATCTTCAACATTCTCTCCCTAAATACCTGCCTGACAGATCCCTCTGCTCCTCTTACTCCAACTCTCTGCTTATCAAACACTTCTCAAAGCAGGGAGCTGGGGGCTGGTCTCTGGTATTTCTCTTTGGAAGAGTCTCTGCTCCCCTCAGACTTGAGCTGGACCTCCTTAAATTATTCAAACTTCTTAAAATTCTGCTTTTCGCTTCTTCTTTCTCTCTTTCCCTCACCTGCTAATCACCCCACTGCCACTAAGACAGGCGGCCAGGACCTTCATGAACCTCAGTGGTACATGGCCCCTGCCCAGTCAACAGCCTCCACCACAGCACTGTCCTTGTGGGCCCCCCTCCTGGGCAGCTGTGCTTCCCAGCCGTGGGAATCCCCCACCTAGCACTTAACCAGCGGTCCCCCCCCAGCATCGTCAGCACTTCCCTCCCGGTCCCTCACCAGCACTTGCCCATTCCTTGCTCCATCCGCACTTCCCCATGGCACTTCTCTTCACAGCACTACGAGGCCTAGTAAGACCACGATTGTATACTTTCTGTCTTCATTATGTTTTTTCCTCCCCTGTTCCTTTCCCCATTTTGCCTTGTGGCACCTTGAAGCACTATTTTGTTGTACAGGCGCCTACCAAATGCACAATAAATAAATAAAATATGACAGCACATTTCTCATGTAGATGCACTGCTATGCATACTTAGGGTGGGATGAAGAAGATACCAAAATGTACATGTTTTATATTCTAAAAGAGAAATGGGAACAATCACTGCAGGGCACGAACAACCACCAGAAGAAACCATATTGGCAGACAAACTACAGGGGACGTGATAGCGGGTACGAGCTGGTAAGAGGGCAAACTTTTCAGAGGAAGCAATTTGGGGCAGTGGAGCTGGCAATGCAGCATGCCTCCCACAGTGCAGGGTGGGGTGGGACATGGCCAGGCCAAGGGCCTCCTGCAATATTCTGGAAATTCAACAAGGGGCATGCAGCTGCGGAAAGGACTGCACATTTAGGAACCAATGTTGTAGGTGCAGTGGGGAGCACAGCAGTACCAAGTGCATCGGGCCCGTCACACTAACTACCAGACAGGCAGAGAGTAAACACCCATTAAGGACTAGGCGCAATGGTAAGGTCATGTATAAGGGTGCAAAGGATGGAGAAATGGCTTCAGGCCTTCCCAGAGAGAGAGAGAGTGAATCTGAAGAAAACTTTTTTCGACAGGTTCTACCATCCCATTGAAGGGCCAAGGGTCACAGATCATACCACAGCATTTAGAAATCACCAAGAGGCAACCCGGAATTGGTGCAAAAAGAGATAGAATTGGGCAGAATGGCAGGGCCATTCAAGAAAATATAATTCTGTGAGTGTATCTGTTCCCCCTTGGGCCTACTGCCCAAGAGGGAAAAAGGGGTATTTGGGCTGATCCACCAATGATCATACCCGCTGGGCAGTTCAGTGAACAATGGCATCTCCCCTCTGGAAGCAGCAGTGACATACACTGACTTTCAGGGGGCGGTAGAAATGATCAGAGGGGGCAGAAGAGGGGCATGGCTGGCAAGGGCAGACATTAAATCAGTCTTCCAGCTCCTCTCAGTGTACGGGACATTGCACCCATGGCTATGCTTTCAGTTTGAGGACAGGTACTACTATGACAAGTGCCTGCCCATGGGGTGCACCATCGCTTGTTCATATTTCGAGAAATTGAGCTTGTTAATTCAACGGGGACTCAGTAGACTAATACCAGAGGCACAGGTAGTGCATTATTTGGACAATTCTTTATTTGTGTGCCCTCCGCACTCTGGGTTATGCAAGGAAACCCTGAAGAGTTTCATAAATTTAACAGGGGCGTGGGGCATTCTGCTAGTGCAGTAAAAAACAGTCAGCCCAGTGCAAGCAATTCAGTTCTTGGGAATAGAGATTGACTCAACGGAGGGGGTATGCTGCATCCCACAGGACAAGATAGCAGACCTAGTCGGCATCATGGGGCACACGAGAGCCCAAAATAAAGCCAGGCATATCAGCAGTGAGATAAATGATGTCGTTGAGGCCCTGTCATTGACGCCTTGACCCCTTCGCAGTGTGGAACCTTTAGGCAGCTAAGGCAGAAGACGGCTACGCCAGAGGAAGCATTGGGTGACACTGGAAGACAGAATGAGCACAGCTCGAAGAAGAACGCTTCAAAGAGAGATTACACCAACATAAAGGGTAGAGGCCAGAGAAAAGGCCCGGCCAGGTCATAAGGGACCTCACCTAAATGCTTCAGCTAAGAAAATGACTAAGCAATGCTTTAAGTACCTATAAAATGTTATAAATATAATTGAAAAGAAGTGCGAGTTGGAAATTACAAAAAGTGATACCACAACATATTTGGAGTGGGCTTTGGTGCAGTGGAAATGAAAGGGCTGGGCAACGACTCACCTAGCGGCAGTGGCATACACAATGAAGGTGGTGGGGGGGAAACAAATAGCTCACTAATAAGATATGCACTCAAGAGGTGGGCCGAGACAGAAGGGAACAATGCCTGATACAAGGAGACCCCTGAATTGTGGGAAAATGGTAGACCAATTGGCGGCACTCGAAAACGACATGTGCCAACAGGTACGAGACCTCATTGTCCAGAGCAGCATTTGCCCTGGCATATTTAGAATAAGGGAGCTATCAGCAAAAAACACGGCAGCAGGGGATGGTCTAGCCCTGGGCGACATCAGCATGGGCGCAAAAGACATGACGATATGCCTGAAAAAGTCCAAAACAGACAAGCTAGGGAACAGAAGGTTCATAACACTACACTGTACACAAGAAAAAACACTGCCCTATATGTATTACACACGGTCTGGTAAGATGTGCGAGGGGGGTCTAGGTGAAGACATAGGGATAAGTAAGCGCAGATATTCAACATGTGTCCCCCAGCTTTTTCCCACCTCCCTCTGTGTCCCCCTTAGATAGGCTGGCTGGAGCGCAGGCGATTGTGCTCACAGTATTTAGATGAAGACGGCGAGCTGGAGATGTCAGGTAAGCATCCAACTCCAGTTGCTTCACTGGGAGTAGTGGTCCAGGCCAGCTGCAATGCACTGGATGCTGAAGGTATGGAGACAAGTCTTTGTACAACGCTGCTTTGTCTTTCTGGAGGCTTTAGCAGCTTGCAGTGTGGAGTGCAGCTTTTTTTCATGCTGTACGTTCTTGTCGTGTGGCGCGGTGTGCTTTAACAAGTCTCTTTCTCTTCTTTTCCACAGGTGCGAGTCTAGCGGAAAGCTGTTTGCTCGGGTTGGCCGCTGCGCAAAGAATAAGTGAAGCGGCTGATTGCTTGTTCAGGTAAGTTTGTTCTAAATGGGAAACTCGGGTGGGAATTGACAGTTAACTTCAGTCTCTTACTATAGAGATCTCATTTTCAGGAGCTGCGATAGCTGCGGACCACGATCGGCTACAGTTCCAAGTGAGTATCAAGGCTGAAGTGGAACTCTTACGATGAAGTCTTCGGGTAAGCACGGATGCAGGTGAGTCCGGGTGTGCAACGGTAAGCTACAGATTCTGTGCACGTGGAAACAGGAATGGTAAGCATTACACTGCTGTTGTAGGTAGCAGAAGAAACGCTAAGCACATGGTTTGGCCCGGGTGTGGTTTTATAGCTTTGGGCCGCACCCTGTTAACACGAGACTACCATGGATGTCAGATCTTCGGATCTGCCAGGGGTCATCTTGAGTTTCCTAACAGGTTCTCTCTTGGCGGCCACATTGGTGTGGGTCACGGCAGCTCCTAATTAACACCTGCGCAACCAGCCACCCTGCAAGTCCAGCTTCTCCCTACACTGTCATAGGAGGGTGTGCCTTGTGTCCTAGTGCATATTCTTTGTGTCCTTACTGGGATCGTGACATTTCCAGTGGGATGAGTCAAAGAGATTGGAGTGAGGACTAACAATAGGAATCTCTTCAAATTCTAGAAGATTAGTCTTTAGCATTAATATTAGGATTAACTTTTTAGAAGATTAACATTTAGGATGAGTATTTGAATTTAACTTTAGAATATTAGTGTTCATCCTCTTGTTAATAGTGGAAAAACAGGCTGGAAGTAATCAACATGATCAGCATCTGCATAGTTGTATATATGTGTGACAAACATGCTAATCAGTCTTAGTAAAGGCAAGCTTTTTGCATTAAAAAGCAGCAAGGAGAAGATAAATCCCTGCGCTGCCCTTAGAGAGGCTGGTAGAAATCTGGATGTAAAGGGAGAAAGAGATACAGCCTATACCTGGTCCTGCAAAAACAAAGACATCCATTGAAGAGTGATGCCCCTAAATCCCCTATGCATATCATTATTAAAGTGAAGGGGGTTGAGAAATCTGCATCCCCAGCCTCTGTGCCATCAGGTAGTAAATTACCTGTGAGTAATTTGGGATGTATATTTGATAGGTATTACAAATGTATTACAAACAAAGTAACTTCATTGACTGATGTTCGAAAACTAGGAAAACCTTACTGTAAGGTTCAATATTTTCACCCAATATTGACTATTCAAGGGGGAGTTTGTGAAATTAGGTGGGATTGGCTGAAAACTACCAGGATGGACATTTTGACAACATTCAAACACACCTATGACATTTCAATGTTCCAGGAAACTTAAGCAGTTGAAAATATTGCTCTACTAAGTTATGCCTCCTATGCCATTTATGCAAAAAGGGATGCCAAGAAGAGGGCACCTAGTGGGTTTTATTATCCTTGTATCAGCCAATCTCTATTTAAATATAGAATCACATGATTTGTTTCAGACAGTGTTGAGCGGTTGGTTTTAACAAAGGGCATCAATACAAAAATAACCTTGAATTTTCAATAGCAAGAACTGGAGAGGCAGCAAAGAGAACGGTCTACAGAAATTAAGAGAATGTATGTATCTCCTAAAAGAGATGAGGGCTTTGAGCAATGGTAGTAAAGGTTTTGTTGTTATGTGGGATTCCCTAGTTCTGATATTCCATATAATTTAGACAAAGATTGTTAGATTGTTATTAATGTTCCCACTATCTCAGATGAGTGCAAATGTTCAGACAGGTTTAATTTTATGGGTGCTCTAGCAGAGTTTGGTTTCAGGACAGAATATCTCTACATATTCCAGAAAATATATGTTTCATGTCGGCTGGTACCATAGTTTTATTAAGTTGTTTTAATGCATTTGGAACAGAGGAGATGTGTTAGATCTTTTGAAGTTGGACCTCAGGAAGAAAGTTGGCATGATCTCTAAATTATCAATTTAAGTATTAATATAAGGAAACAGATTACCTTTCAAGGATCCGGATGACAAATTGTGCTTACAAGCAACCATTGGAGGGTTAGATCATCACTTGCTGCTCAAACTGATCTGCGAAATGCATTGCTTACAGCAGGGGCTGAAACAATTAGTTAATGTTTAGCTGCAGACATTTCTGATAGCCAATGGTTAAACGTATTTGAAGATCTAAAGATTGTATTGTAAGAACCACTAATCAAACCCACATCCACCTCACTGGAACTATGGAGGGAATGTAAGATGAGTGATGGCAAGCTTCCTTGAAGCAGCTAAAGGAAAAGATTCTGCAACATTTTGGAAAATGTTCAGATATAACAAAAGTGAGAATTATGTGGACATGCTTTTTGAAGATGTTGGGTAGACTTTCTTTCAAAACATTATTTGCAGAGGTAGAAGGGGGTTCATCTCTGGAGATGACATTGTGGAGATAGAGATAATGAGCCAGATAGCAGATACCTGGCCTTCAAGGTTTTAGCCGTTTGAAAGCATATTACCAATTGAATGGAAGAATGGAAGAAGGTTGAAAAGGCAGTTCAGAGTCAACATATGTTGATGAGCCTGGATTGTGACATGCTTCCAATCGATATCTTTAAATAAGAGCCTGGTTAATGGGTTCCATTATTGACAGTGATCATTAACAAAGTTTTGTAAAGGGTCTGGTTGCCATTATT
This sequence comes from Ambystoma mexicanum, assembly GCF_040938575.1. Taxonomy (NCBI): domain Eukaryota; kingdom Metazoa; phylum Chordata; class Amphibia; order Caudata; family Ambystomatidae; genus Ambystoma; species Ambystoma mexicanum. The sequence continues at coordinate 238,076,156 of NC_090939.1, read as the reverse complement.
TTGGTAAATGGGTGTGATTGTTCGAATTTAAAAAAACAAAGAGACAGGCATTACCAGAATCACATTGTCCTATTACTCTTACAAATGGGACAAATACATTGTTTGGTAAAATCTTGCATTTAAGGTTAATGGAATGGATGAATGCCAATCTCACCCAAAGAGATTTCAAAATACGGTTTAGCCAACACCTCGGGTCACACATCATGGACCAAACTTACAAATAATTCTGATGAAATATGTGCATGGTAAAGGTACATCAATGTAGGACATTGATGTCCTACATTGATGTACCTGCTGTTCAAAAATGTCCCAATGTAGGAACTCACAGCAGCATTTGACCATGTTGACCAACTTATTTGGTCAACCCTTCCATAGCTAGGTATTGGATTAAATGCAAGAATGAGATATGGGATTTCAGGGAATTGACAGAGTTGTTTTGTGCTGAATATGTGGTGCACTGGCCCCTTTCAACCTCTGTACAAATGCCCTTTCTTTCTGAAGGGACAGATGATGTACCACATATAGGAAAATGGATGATCCTATATGTGGACGAGGCAGTATTATTGGCAGAGGTCACTATCCCTACTGAAACTAGTGGATGCATGCACTGATCATATGCCAGAAAGAGAGCTAATTAATATTTTAGAACATTAAATGCTATGACAGTAGCTAACTGTATAGTACCATGTCAGTCTATGTACATGAATGGGCAAAAAGCAGAGCACTCTTTGCATTATGATTATCTGGGGATTTGTTATACTGATAGGCTGACCTAGGTGGGATGATCATGTATAAACAAGACACCAAAATGAAGCAGGCAATGAGTGGTACTTTAGGTTTGTTTGGAACATCAACAATTTACGTATAAGCATCTGGTATCAATTTATAGAGCAAAAGGCGTATGTACGGGGGCATCTGGTGCTTTCTTCTGGGGTTATTTGAATTAGATGCAACATTCCTTTGTACATGAAGTGTGGCAAGTCAGAAGAAGGACGCATACTCTTGGAGGACGTGATTTGCAATATTTTTTTTAAAGTAAAGGTAGAAGGCCTAACCTTACCCATGACTATGGGTGATCTCTACCTGTTACTAACTAAGGTGCTCGTTTGTCAGTCGTGAATGTCCAAAGAATTAAGTTTGCTGTTCAAAAATGTCCCAACTGGCCCTATCACTAAGGGAAAACAAACTTAGGCCAGGAAAAGGAATCCATTTTCCTGAGGGTACCTTTAGTACCATTCTTTAATTGACAATCCTCAAATAGTTTCTTTTTACTTACTGTAGTAATTTTCTTAGATCCCCAACTGTGATGTTGAACTTTCTCTCTTAACCTTGAATCTCTTTTGGCTCTCTCTTTGCAGGTTTATTATTTTGATGATAGACCTGAGGCTTTCCTTTGGAGGGTGCATTACTTTGATGGGTTCTCATTCTTATGTTATAACAGTTCCACTTTCTCTGGTTCACTTGGGTTTGTAGCTGGCTTCTGTTTTTAGGCTCAAGGCCATATCGTTATTTCTCTTTAATATTGAACTGCTCTTGTACAGGATAGCAAGTCATTTACCCCTTTCCCCCGAGTATTTTCTCCCACTGATTCTCTATCTCTTTTCCAAGCTTCTCATTCATCTTTTCTCTTGATTTGTATTCTTTGTATCTATCTGGTTTCCAAGTTAACACTGTTTCATAGAGTTTACTGTGACAAGTTAACTCTGCGATATAATGATTGTCTCTGGATTCGCAACCTTTGCAGCTATTTGGTTTCAAAATTAACTCTGTTTCATATCCTTTACTGTGACGAGTTAACTGTGCGGTATAATGATTGACACTTGATTCACAACCTTCATATCTATTTGGTTTCAAATGTACCTCACTTTCTCCCGCTAACCTTCAATTTGAAAAGAGAATGCTTTGAAAGGCTTTCTCTTCCAAGGACTCCCTCATCATGCACAGCTGACGCAGTCTTTCCTCTGACTTCTGTCTGTTTGCTCTCTTCCATTTTCCCATGTAGTCCGGGTGCTTGACTGCACACCTGATTTCTGTGAGAACTTCTGTTGCCAGTGGTATCGGCGATGTTCTGCAGACCAACTGTCCAGAACAGAGTAGTCCCTGCGGTCTAGCCTCCACCTCCGTTTGGACACCTGATGTGTGGCTTTCTTGGGTTTGGGTTTGCTGCAACTCTTGCATCCTTTGTTGCCACTGAAGTGAGTTTGAAACACGCAGGCTTCCACGTTTTCGTCCTTGTTAGGTGTTACGCAGCTTCAGGCCTCCCTCAGCTTGCATCTGTGATCGTCTCAATCTTCTCCTGCTTCTCTCTCTGTTTTCTCTGGATCTAAATTCTTTAACATACTCGTCCCAGTAGAGTGGACATCCTGATTTATAGGGACATTGGGCCTCATTAGGAGTTTGCCGGTAGGGTGATAATGGTGCTGGAAACCTTACCGGCCCCGTTGTCACCATACCGCCAAACTGCGAGTTTTTCTTGCTGGTGACTGACAGCCCGCCAGGTCTGACCTGTTGGGCTGAGGGGCACCCATGAGCATAAATCGCAGATGCACCGACACCGTTATTAAAGGTGCCGGTGCATATATGCCCCCCATCCCCATTCAGCCCTATGCAGCATTACTGGCACCCGGGAATGGGCAATTACCGGGCCGCAACACTCGTAATTGCCCATTCGCGGGTGGCGGTCACAGAGGCGAGTTTGGCGGTAGCCGTGCCTGTCATGCAGGCACGGCTACCACCAAACTCATAATGAGGCACATTATCTTTTCTCACAGGATAATGATATCCACTAGTATTTTTTCATCGCAGTCTTGGTAGTTCATGTCTTGTTGTGTTTTAACACATCCCATGTAGGATGCGTTTTTGAGATTAGCTTTTACCTGTGGAAAACATGAGTTAAGTTAATTCACAGAGTCCCATGGACTGTCACCCTAAAGATTGATGGACACTAGGTCTTTGATAGAGAAAATTACTTATATGGTATAGTATGGTATGGTATTGTTTTTTTATAAAGCGACTATACACTGGCAAGTGTTTCAAATCGGTCAAGGAGGTTGGGAAACAAGGGGTAAAACAACAGTCTGCACAGACAGAGTAAGTGCACATAATACAGTTAATAGTTGAGACAAAGCAAATAGGCCTGATGGCGAATCTGCAGTTTTTTTATCAAGTGCAATTAAGGGGCAGGGACATGGGAGAAACAGACAGACTATCTTCAGGCATGGTGCATTCGGATCGTACAAGTGCACAGATGGTCGAGGGAGGGGGGTGTCCAAGTGCACCCAGTCGGTGGAGACTGGGGTAAGTGCAGAGAGAGACACTCTCATGGGTTGTTTCTCAAGTGCTGTGAGGGTGGGGTGCAGGGCGCTGAGGCAACTGCAGAAAGGACTGGCGGGGGTCCCCAGGACCTGTAAGAATCGAAAAATACACCAGGTGGACAGTCAGCAAGCTGTAAGGAAGAGGGGGGAGAGAGGGAAAGAGAAGAGAGCTAGGATAGCAAGGTAGAGGGAGAGAGAAGGAAGAGGAGAAGATGAAGGTCTTGAGGAGTTTCCTGAACTTAAGAAGATCAGGCTCAAGGCGGAGGGCAGCAGGAAGACTATTCCAGAGGGAGGCACCTGCTGAGGATAAGGGTCTCCCACCATCTCTGCTTGGAGAACCGGCTCACTTGCAGAAGTTTGGGCTCTGGAGATTTGCTCATTATTTCACCCATAGGGGTGGACAGATTCTGTGCAATGTGAATGGGAAACAAAACTCATTTCACTTCTAAGAAATATAGACTAACCATTGTCCTACGGAGAAAGCACTACATTTCACCAGTTAGATTCTCGGCATTGTCCCAATTATAGGAACATGCATCTACTGGTTGAAATGTTGGTCTTAAATTAAAAAATCGTTTTAAAAAAAACGGTTTCAAAATATTTTGTATTAGAAAGACTGCTCTGTGACCGCTCAAAGCGAAGCGGTCTTTCTAAATCGAACTGTCAGCCCCTACGATGCACACGAGTGCTGGCAGGGCCTGACAGGCACGCCGGAACCCGGAAGCACAGTCGGGGAGAACGGGTTAGTTTTTGTGTGTTACGTGTTCTGTATGTGTATGTGTTACGTGTTCGTGTTTGTGTGTGTGTTGTGCATTTTGTTATTGGTGAGTCATGGGTGGGGAGAGAGGCGGTGGAGGCTGAGGGATAGGGGTCCTGGGGTTACATCTTAAATCCCCCGATTTGGAAGAAATCCCACAAGAGATGAGTGAGGACTGTTATTTTTTCAGTTTTTATAAATGACATAGAGCCGAAATATTGGGTTCAGAGGAATTTCCAGGTACCAGGAATAAAGGATGACCTATTACCTGAAGGATGAATAGCTCTTTGGATTTATGGAGGGATACGGAATATATCCCTTCTAGGAACAGTGGACTCTGGGAATTTCCTCTGGAACAAAACAGCCTTTCCATTGTAGCAAAAAACGATTCTGGGGATTTACACTTGGACAAAGTGCCTGTCAACAGAGCCAGGATGGGTTTGGGGATTAGCTCATAGAAAAAGAGCCTGCTACTTGTAAAAAGAATCAGCTCAGGGGCACAGCACGTGGATGGAGAAGATTTCATTCAAATGTGAAGCTTTGCCATTAAGTTAAAAGAATGAGTTCTGATGATTAGCAGAAAGGTGGTGAACCAGTCACCTATAGGAAGGATTGGTTCTGCGAAATGGCCCCAGGACAATCAGATAGATATTTGTGGGAAGGATGGGTTTTGGGGATTCACCAGAGACAGAGAAATCCGTCACCCACAGGAGGGCTGGGTTCTTGGAATTTAGACTGCAATACAGAATCTGTGAGGAACACACTAAGTTTGGATTACAGCTTAATGCTTCAAGATGAGCACCCACAACACCCTACAGAACCAACAGTAGCTAGAGACAGTCCAAGCTGCTTCCCAAGGTAAGCCTAGCTTACACATTGGTTGCATATGCCAACCTCACAACATTTCTCTGCCAGACGTTCCAGAAAATGAATGACCCACAATTACAATGCAATTCCGAAAAAAGAAATGTATGGATCAAGAATGGATTAATTGAATTACACAGGCAATATATTCTGTCACCTGTAGGAAGGATGTATTATGGGATTTATGTGCACAGGGAGATTTAAGATGTCACTCAGATGAACAACCTGTTATGTGTCTTCAACCTAAGACAGACACTGTGTCACTTGTAGGAAGGACAGGTGCTGGGGAGACACCCAGAGATATGAAAGAGTTCAACTGTTACAAAGTGGGTTCTATGGTTTACACGGATGGGAAACTGTTGACCCTAGAAAGGATTGGTTCATACAGGGGGTGGATAATCTGTCATCAGCAGAAAAAATGGCTCTTGGCATATATATGAAAGCATGGGGAGTTAATCGCTCACATCAGACATTTTATTTAGGGTAGAGGACATAGGTGCAAAGACTGGTAAAGCCAACTCAGCCCGTCACCAATGTGATGTCTTTGAATTAAGTATCATTACAATTGCTCAGAAGAACACCTATTATTAAGGGACCCAGAAGCTATAGGAAACTGACAGAAAGTGCTACATCAAAACATGATTTATCTAGTGGCAGAGAACATGTAAAACAGTGTCGACCTCTGGAATTAGCTAATAGGTACAAAGCCTCCCATCTCATATGCTGAAGTCTAGATTACTATCATAGGGATACAAGGGCTACCCCTCCAAGACAGGATGGGCTGAAGTGGTTAGCCCAGGGATAGAAAGGCTTTCACAAACAACACTTTCTGTCTCTACAACTTAATGGATTCCGACCTGTTCCCATTAACATGGGGTGTAGGATATTTGCACAGGGATCAAATTCCAAATCCGCACCACCCTTGATTAAGACTGTGTCCATTTGTGGGAATTGCACGGTCATTCTTAACACCCCGACAAGTAAAAGGTTGCTGAGAGGGATAGACCAGACAATTGCTTCTTGGTCTCTTTCCGGCAGCCTCACACTAAGGTAATTGAATTTACCAAATCATTCCCTCTTCAGCCGCTCTCAAAAAGTGTGACATCTCTGAGTGATTTTGGATAAACACAGAACCTGACCTATTACTGGTAATTCTCCTCTAGAAATGATGTGTTCTCTATTCTTGCACACTCAGCACTTGTCCTCGCTCCGGAAAGATCTCATCCAAAGGTGAGGCACACACTCTTTTTCCTCATCTATCCCCTCACATCAATTCATGCCCCATGTGGGACGTGTGCACCCAGCCTCTCCACTCTCTCTGATGTTCGCCTTGATGTTCACTCTGCCCTCCCCATGACCACCCTTCCATGATCCATCAGCATAACTCTCCATGCACTGCCTCGTTCGAATCTAGCAGAGCGTTTAGGGTGTAGTACCAGTAGCTAGCACTTCATTATACTAACAGTCGTGTTAATGAGTCCAGCTCTCACTGGGGCTATGAGCAGTTCAAGAGCCATGGGGCAGTGAGAAACGCATGTAAAGTGAACATAAAGAAAATCGTATTGCACTGAAGAATTTCGTCTCATGAGAAGCCCCAAACCATTTGTTTTGGTGACATAGTTTGCCTAACACTAAGCGAATGAGGGGGACACTTGGCGCAGGCAGTGCATGGTATGGTACAGAATTAGGGACATATTTGTTTTAAATTAAAGAAGAGCTGATGTTGGCTAGGCCGGGGCCACACATGGCTTGTCTCTGTTCTGCCTCATTCTAGTGTCGGACACTGCCTCTCTCTCACTGGTTTAGTTGCCTGGAATTATGGTGGTGGGATCAGCAGCACACACCTGTGAGCCAGCAGACAGTTCTGTATGAGCCTGCCCAGCTCAGAAACATGTGTATCAATTGTACCCTGTTTAGGTTGGCACCACTGCAGTCCTCTGTGAATCATTCTGCTTGTTCAGTTTGTAAAGTGACTGCCAGCTGCAGCAGTCAGGGCCCAAGAAATAAAAGTAGCTAAGAGCCAAATAAAGGCAGGATCATGTTCATAGGTAAGTGAATTTGGCAATCCCATCATCATGTCAGTGCTATTGCAAGGCTGGCACAGGACTCTAATTACGATTCAAATGTTTGAGTCAGCGGCATGGCACAAAACGTGAGCCCTGCTGGAGGGGCCACCAAGCACTTCTAAAATGTGGATACTTCACCACAGACTACCAGGCCAGCCTCAGACATCACACATATGTGACACACATAATCATGCTGCTGCAGCTCATGCTCTGTGCTACACTAGGTGAAAAATTCAAGTACATTTTTCAATTTAACCTTTCATCCTGTACCTATCTTAGAAATAAGGGAGGGCAGTGGGTGGCTCTTAGTGCCCAACCATACCGGCTGCCACTGTGAACAGCTAATAACATTGTTATGCCAATGGCAGAGACGACTTTTGGTGCTATTGGGGGGTTTCGGAATTTACCAAATTTAAGGTCCGTAGCCGCATGTGAATATTTTTAGTGGAGGGACATTACCACTTAAATTATTTTACAGCACTGTTTTTGAGACGAATATGGTAAAAATCCATACAAGAGTTGTATACCTACATGCCGTAAAACTATATAGTTTTGCAGGCAGAGCAGGAGTGGGAGGGGGAAACGCATTTCCACTCCTGTCCCCCACTACAAAAGATGTAAAATATTCCCAGGAGCGATATAACTGATGTATGCCTTCTACACCACTTTGTTTACATTTATTTTACCACACCACAGCTTTTAAATTGATCCCAGTGAGTAAATGACCTTCATTCCAGAAAGAAATGACATACAAAAGGAGTGGGGGGGTGACTAAAGGCTGTATCCAATGTTTTGAGAGTTCAGGACTCCCTTAACCCTCCTGGTGATTGACCTATGACAAATAGCACCAATGAGTGTTCCTAATTGGAGTCATTTTTGGGAAGATAAGAGTAACCACAGATCTTTACATTTGACAAATAAGTCTGTCATATAACGGTTGTGTGCTTTATGCTTTAATCAATACATTTGCGATGCACACTGGTCTTGGTACACATATCATGTTTCACAACACTCCTCCTAACCTTCATCTATTTATAACAATGCAAAATGTATGGCAGTGTACACACATTTTCTTTGAATTAAATCAAGAATTTGTGATTAGTGAGGATTGTTTTTAACCTTGTGATGAATCTTGGAACATTAATTGATGTTCTTCAAATGACATTATGATGAAGTGATATCTAGTCCGAGGCATCAGTGCATTCTGATGCTGTTAGATTTATGTTCTGCTTTTGAGAGGTTCTCCTGATCGATCACCCTTCACAAGCATAGTACACCACAATGGATGTGTAACTCTTGGTAACATATGTGTATACATGTTCATTGAAAAAACCCTTGAAATTCAGCAGATGTGGGAAGTGATGATCACCTTGTAAGACCGTGATCTTAATATGTACACACTCTTCTTCTTCCAATTTAATTTCTTTCACAAAAATATTTTCACTGCCCGAATATTGCAAAGAAAATGGCAATTTCCAACACTTTTAAGATGTAGTCCATCTTTTCTAAAAATGTTCACTCCATAATGTCATATATTATCATTTTCAAAAGATGACATTCCAAAATCTATACCACTTTGTTCACAGTCAGCCTTGCTTTTTCCATTTGTGGACAAAAAAGCTTGGCTTTTTTCCACACTTTTTCTTTGTGTAATTGGTGAAAAAATAAACATTGTGGAAAAAGTTGAATCATACTTTTGAAAGTATCTTTCATGGCGAACTGCAAAGATACACCAGTTACATACCCTAAAATATTGCCTCCACAATGTACTATAATCATTTCAGGATGTTTCAAATGCACCATATCTTCACACATCATTAAAAATAGACTTAATCTAAGGGCACAAACTTCATAGCATACCACTTTCAAATGTTCAAAGCCAAGATCATGTGAGATACCAAGCTGCTCTGCACATACCTGCTGTCAATTAACCCACACATATCCTATATGTCAGAGTCTTCTTTTTGTGCTCCATGCTGTCATCAATTCAAACAAGAAATTAAGTACTTGTTACCTTGTCCTCATTTGCAGCTCATCTTTGCTTCTACGAAAAGAAGGTCTGATTAGTTGAATCACCCGACATTCGCGGACATCCATGATGTCCACTGTCTCTACAGTCCTCTTTCCCTGTAGCAAATTGTAAAAGAGCCTGATTGGCTACATTCAGTCACATTCTTTACATCCAAAAACCATACATCTAACCATACTGCCTTTGTTCAACAGTTCAAATGTATCTTTCAATGTTGGTGTGTTTTGTTTTCGGCAGTGCATGCTGTGGATGTCAGACATGGGTGAAATGCCTAGGGCATGAGGTTCAAACATAACCTCAGCCCCACCACCCCACACCCAATGTCACCTTTGATATCCTGAGTGTTACAAGTGCACAGTGGTGGCGCTAATTATGGTTGCATTGCTTACCATAACTGTCGAATTTCTTTAGTTTTTCAATTTTACCTTGCAATCATAATGTCATTTTAACAAAGGTGTTTTCAATGAATTTCATAGGTTTTTATTAGTTTTTTTTTATTAATGGTCCAGTTGCACTAATAAAAATCTGTAAAACTCAATGAAAAACATTTTTATAGGGAAAACAAGTTCTTCGGAATGGAGTGAGTGGGTCTTGGATTAGAGTTTTGGAGTTTGGATCGGAGGTGACCAGAGTGTTGTTGGTTCATATTTTGGTCGCATTGCCAAGTGTATTTTCCCTTGCACTTCTTTCCGTACCTTTATCTTGGTTTCTGTTGAGGAAGGAGATGTGTTGTGTCTTGTGTTCCCTGCCTTAGTCCTGCAAGAATGATTACCTGAGAGAATGCCTAATGGAAGGCTATGCTTGTGGAAAGTTGTGGTGTGAGTGCCCCTGTAAGCTCCATTAATGGTCAGTTGGAGTGAAGCACCCTGTGAGAGAGGAGGCTGGTGGATGTCTCCTGTGTACCTTCCTACTTACTTACCCTCAGACTTACCTGATGTATATATCTTGTCACTGGAACTTAGTAAAGAAGTTCACTTCCCTTACATGAGTATCAGACTGTTCATTTCACCCCGAAACACATCATCAGAAAATGTTAAAAATATTAAAGTTCATCTTCATGTATACAAATTAATTGTGTGTTTGAGGCCTGCTTATTGCCCCATGTATGTGCACCATAAGCTGAGACCAAACCCTTAGGAAAGTACTTTAAGAACATGTTACAAGGTTAATGTCTAGATATATAGCACATTTTAAATTTTAATATTCTCACCGCCAGTGAACAAAACCACCTGGCCTAGATATGTCAGTGAACAGAAACAAGTAGCCCAATGGTCACCAATACCATTTGTGATGTTATATTTGATGTCCTGGGTGTTCGTCTTAGCAGTGCACAGTGGTGGGGTGAGTTATGGTTGCTTAGCTTACCATAACTGGCACAGTTGTAAGGTTTTTCGGTTTTACTTGTAACTATAACGTCCCTTTAACAAAGTTTTTTCAGTGAATTTCATAGGTTTTTATTAGTGCAACTTAACCATAACATCCATTTAACAACGTTTTTTCAGTGAATTTCATGGGTTTTTACCAGTGCATGCTAATTTCCTACAACTCACTAATATCATAGCAACATTTGTGTACAATTTACACAGGTTCACCTTACAAGTCTGCCATTTCCCACCTTCTAGTGTCATTTTTAACACTTCTATATACTTTTTGCATCTTTTCCACTGTTTTTGCATTAGTCGACGTCCGCAAACGTCTGACGTCATGGCAGACTTTCCATACAGTATCAAGGGACCTTGCGCGTGCACAGCATGATGACGTGTTCGCGAACGGGTCCGCACTTCACGATCAGGTCCGTGCTTCTTGCACAGTTCGGAGAGGCATTTTCTACTGATCTAGGAACTTGCAAGTTCAAAATGTACCCTTGCTCACCTCCTACACCTATTCTTACTCATTATCCATTCAATTCTAGTACAGAGCACATACTTGGAAGAATATTAGCAAAACTGATATGTATCTTAGAAATGGCATCAGCTATTGTGATCCCTCCCCCCCAAGAGCCACCACCAACAGCTGGAGGACCTACACAACAAAAAAAGCGCAGTTCTTCCAAAGGCAATGAAGAGGACCAAGAAGATGAAGAAAAGGAAGTGCCTACCTCTAGCACCCAGAGAGAATCATGGGTGAGACGTTTCTTTCCCAGTGTTGGGAATGTACCAAAGGCTAAAGCTACCAAAGTGAAATGCACTGAGTCGTATACTACCTGGACAGTACTCATATGGGATCACCTCCATGCGCCGCCAAACCAAATCCAAAGGTTGATCCTTTCTCATAATGTAGTAGGCTGTCTTCCTCCATCTCATCTTCCTCATTCAATATGGTAACCACACAGCCTACTTCTGTGGGACCCAAAATCCCACCAGCTACCTTGCAAGCAATAAAAGAGGCTGTTGATCCATATCTTTCCAAGACAAAAGTCCTCTGTATAAACTGCAACAAACCACTCTGCAGGGGGAATCAATTTGAAGTGCTCTTAAAGCTGTAATCAAGAAGCATGAGAAACACTGCCCACTACCTTAGACGTAACACATGCACAACATCTTCCCCTGTCAACCTGCCCCTCCATATTAGTGCTTGGTGCCTCTTCCCTCATTTCCCTTCCCACCTTACTTGCTAACCTCTGCTGCAAAAAACAAAATATCAAAAAACAGCAAAAGGTTCCTTTAGAAAACCATCTTTCACAATTTAAAAATAGAACTAAAAAAATATATATCTTATAGACTCCATCTACTTTATATTTCTCAGTAAAGAACATAGACTCAATAAGATTTTCAAAAATGTCCATTAGCATTTTGTATTATGTTAATGGAAATAATGTGGCATTCATCCCTGTTCCAGCCACTGGAACGGGGGATTACAGCCCAGCAGCCCACGTTATTGGCCCAAGTGAAGTGAGAGCAGATAACAAGGGCTCTGGACTGTTATCACACGTTCCAGCCCCTGCAATGGGGGATGGAGGCCATTATGGCAGCGGGTTGCCAAAGCGATAAACCAGGGTGCTAAAAAAAAGGGATTTTCCTTCCTACAGTGGGACACGTGTGGTGTCCCACTGTAGGAAGGAAAATCCCTTTCCAAGATGGCCACCATGAAAAGGGAAGGCGAGGCTCCAAATAGAGCCCCTCTTCCCTTTCCATGGCGGCCTGCAGAAGGTAAAGAGAGAACCCTCTGACCATATTAAACGTCCATACACCAACTGCCACTTACAAATCTTTTCCATCTACATTTCCCTTGCTTAGCCAAAACAATTGTACACAATGCTTCTATAAATGCAGATATGCATTGTGCAATGAGAAAAGTGCATAAATAGAAGGCACAGTACAGATGTGCAAGTGCTCATGAGAACCCAGGAGGGAAATGCCAAGGTATGCCATGGTGGGACGCCACTGTGTAACTACTGGAGCAGAGGAGTCCCAAGGGTGGGATGCACCTTAAACATAACATCCCTTTAACAAAGTTTCTTCTGTCAATTTAATAGACTGTTTCATGGTGTTACATCTCTGTATTTAAGTTATTAATAGTTCCTTTTTTTGCATATATGAAAGAACAATAAATCTCCTTTAAGAAACATGTTTTGCAACACATACCTATGTCTGTTGTTATCATCAGTGCATGCTGGGAATGGAACACATCATTCAATTGCCTATGGCATAGGGCTCCACCATGACCCCAGCTGAACCAAATCCCCCCAATAATTAATTGCACCTACCCTGCATCCTAGTTCAGTGCCCACTATACCATAATAATGTAACCAATGGCCATTGCTCATGGCTTGCAGCCGTGGCCAGTCTCCAAATCCATGGTGCATAGGTTTCGGCAATGTCACATTCCCCAACAAGCAAATCTGCATACACATTTGAGCTTGCCGAGGGCCAGGCCAACTACTCAGAGACCAAATGTATATCACTAGTTTTTCTAATTACATTTTTATGCTTTGGAAAAATAAAACACAAGTCATATTTTCAAAGACAGGCCTGCAGGTCCTTGCTAATGCCCGTCTCGCAGGTTTGTTGTAAACTAGTCCACCAGTTCAAGCTGCAACCGCAAGCAGAATATTTTTTCCCATTCAAACCTATCGCTTCTGCCATGCCACATGCCCCAATAAGCACATTACAGTACACATTTCTCCTTACTAAAAGGCAGGCCCATTGACCAGACACCAAAGTTATATCAATGTGTTGCATACTGATTATACTTTAAAACAATAAAAACACAGGACATAAAACCATGCTTTCCAGTTGCTGCTGACCCTCCTCGTACATATTTGATGAAATCCCATCCAGCCCTTCAACCTGTACCCACAATCACAAAATACATAGCCTATTCCTGGTGGACATGGCCACTTTAACCCCATTGGTCGTCGCTCGTGGTCATGGCCAGTATGCCATGGCCAGTAGCCAGATTGTCTGGGTCATGACCTTATGCCATGACCCGGACAATCTGGCCACTTCCCATGGCCACAGGCTATACCTCAGTCACCAAAGTTGTATCACTATTTTTTGCACCTACATTATGACACTTGTCAAAAAATAAAACACAGACACATTTGCAAAACCGTGCTTTGAGATCCTTACCAATACCCCTTATATGAGTTTACTGGAAATCTGCCCATGTTTTATTTTTTATATATATGTACATACAATAGTCATATAACTTAGACCCCACTTGACAAACTCCCTTCAGATGTTGCACAAACATTCAAGGTTGTGTCTATAATCTTTCTGTTGAGACCCCAATCTTGACAAAATCCCATCAAACTTTTCAAAAACATTTATATCTAGATCTAAAATCTTTTTGCAAAATTTTGTGCAGATTCATCAAATGGCACCATTTATAAGATTTTACAATATTTTGGGAGCCCCCTCTACTTGTGTTCCCTCTTGACAAAACAGCACCACAGTTTACAAAACCATTTGATATCAGATCTAGAATGAAATTCCAAAATATCATGCAGTTTCATTGAGTGGCACCAAAGTTATAAGCCATCCAAAAACTGCTTTTCACCAACCCTGGAATGCACCAGTAAGCATAGATGCCCCCGAACATCTAGATGTTCACGGACATCAAAGGACTCTGCTGGACTATTTGCAGACATCAGCGAAGAAAAACACCTGTTTTTGGGCTTTTTAAGGCCATATCCCATCCCATTCTCATCACCTCTCACCTCCCCAGAGATTGTTTGACAAGAGCAATGTTGTGTTTTTTAATATGTTTTTACTGTGCTGTCCGTGTACCGCAGCGGCTGTCCACGAATCCAACATGATGGGCATTTCCAGAAATCTGACGCACCTCATGTTTTTTATTGACCAATCAACGGGTGCGTCTGATGTCCGTGGACATCACCTCACCCTCTGGATCAATCAGAGACCCGTCCACGGACCAAACAGGGAAGTGAGTCCACAGACCGAACCCAGATATCACACATTTCATTTATTAACCTACTTTTTGGTCATTTAAAATAAAAATACTGGACGGATTAACATCAAATTTACAAAAGCAAGCTTTCGGGACCAAGCCGTCACTTCTGCCACAAATTTGATGAACATCCATCCAGCGGTTTGTGCTGTATGTTAGGTAAGAATTAGTGCAGTCCAATTGGTGTGGGACTACACAAGAATTATCTCTTGGTATTAGGTAACCCACCTTTTAATATAGGCCCGTACTACACAAGTTGAGAGTGTGACTGAGAAGCCAGGCTTATTTTAAGAGAGGTAATGTGAGCTGTAGAGCTGCACAACGAATTCAGTAAATACAGGTATCCAAGTAAACACTTACACACTTAGATTTATATATGTATTTATACTTATATTTTATCACCTTTGCAGTATTGAGTTATTAAGGAGGGAAATGTTTGGGGGACATCAGAACAGCCTGATGTTCTATAAAAACAGTTAGATTCTCCCAAAGGGATGTAGGCAGTCTTTTTTTTCCAGCATTACAAGTGTTCAAAAATTAAAACCTGTAAGGGAACAAGCACTGCAAAAGCCAATAGGTTCGGAAGGAAGCATTTAAAGATTCAGGACAGCCAATGTCACTGGGCAAAGTCAAAGTTCTGATGATCTTCTTCTTTGAAAAATGTTCTTAAATAGTCAGTGTTCAAAAAGAAATCACCACAACTCAAGTTGAGTTACCTTTAGAAAGCACAAGCTGAGAGGCGAGTACAAGGGAGTTGAGGTCAACCCAGATTAGGTTTAAATAGCACTTCCAAGCACCCCAAATGACAAAAGATAATGTTCCCCAAGCCCCACAGTATCTTTGAATTGAAGATGTTGTTCCAGCTGGATGCCTTCTGGTTGCAGTGCAGCAGACCCTTGTTCCTGGTCCTTGGTCGTGGTGATGAAAGGGAGGATTTCTGGTGGACTCCTGTGGCAGCACTCAAGAGAGGGACCCAGCAGCAATGGATTTCCTTCACTTCTGTGGCTCTTTATGATTTTGCCATTTTTTTTCTCAGTGCTAAAGAAGAACAAACAGCTCCAGTTAGAAGTTCCTTGATCTCTCGGTCCTGGACGCCTGTAAAGGGGCTATAGATGAGGATTACCTGTTCCTGTAGATTCTTCCAGATGTCCAAAAGGCCGGATTTGCACTTTGGAAGACAATGCTATCATCGATGGTCGAGGTACCCCAGGTATTGGGATTCTGCAGCCTTGAAAAGATGTTGCAAGTCAGGTGTTGCACCAAAATAGAGTTTGTTTTGAGTGTAGTTGGTCCCACCAGTCCAAGGGAGCAAGTCATCCCGTATGTGCCTTCCCTGTCGATTTGAAAATGGGGTCTGCACAGCTGGAGGGCTTCACCCGGCACTTTGCGGTGCCAGGAGTGTGCTGCTGGTGTCTTCTCTCATCTTCTGCTTCGCAAGTTCCCATTCATTGACAGCCCTAGGCTGTCAATCACACAGCAGGGTGGCTGTCCTTCTGGACAGCCAACTGGCCAATAGAAACTCGTTTCACTCAGCCACACCTAGAGACAAAGGACAGCAACGTATCGGACCCTCCCTCACTTCCTGCCTTTACAGACACACTGGAGCCTGGTCGGGCTTCAGTGCTGAATCCCGCCAAAGGCAAAACACATAAAGGACTCAAACCTGATTCAAACAACCACATAAATGCCCAGAAGATAGTAACTGACAAGAAATAGCAAAAAAAGAAGAAAGGAGCCAAGAAGAAAATGTTACATGAGGAATGGGTTAAAGCAATTACTATGTAACCCCCCACCACTCCACATAGGGTGGTGTGTGCTGGACCCATAAAGTAAAGGTAAGTAAGACATGGGGCATCTTACTATTCTTGGGAACAGTAGTTCACCGCAAATAAAGGTAGTTAAACATTAAGAGTCCAAGGGACATCTCAGGGGGACAGCACAAAAGGTGATGGGTGTCACAATGCAAAAAGCAGCTGCCTATGGAGTTTACCAAACTCCATCCAACAGTAAGAAAAAGCCCTGAGTCCAGCAAAAGAGCTGGGGGTCTCTAGGGTTAAAGGGAATTGGCACAGAAATGAACATTCTCTCTAACACTCGTCCCCCCCAGACTAAGGCACACAAGGATTGAATCCACTCCTGGATACAGCTCTTGTTCCAGTCGTTCATACTTTCCAGAGAGACTGTCAGCATTTTGTTAATTGTATCCTGACCTATGCTCAACAGTAAAATTAAGCCCTTGGAGGCTGATAAACAATCTATGGGCCTCATTACAAGGTTGGAGGTAGCCATGGCGCTATTAGCACCATGGCTGCCTCCAAAACCCTTCCGACTCGGCCTGGTGAATGGAGCAATAACCGGTCCATTCCGAAGTCGGAGGGACCAGTAATTCCCCATTCACCAGGGCCATTCCCCATTCCCATTTGAGCCCCCATAGGGCTCAATGGGAAGAGTGAAGGTGGCAATAACGGTACCGCAAATTGCAGTACCGTTATTGACCCCGGTATCCCTTTACGGGTCCCATCCTTAATACTTGGAAAAACCAGGCGTTAAGGAAAGACCTGCAAAGGGAACTCGTAGTAGGGCGGTAAGGGATTACCGGCAACGGTGCCCTTACCGGTGCCGGTAATTCCTCACCGCCCACCTCGTAATGAGGCCCAATGTAATTTAGGATTTTCTCCCTTCATTTGCATTAACCATCTCAAGGGTTGATGGTCTTTTTGAATAAGGAAAGTGGAACCATACAATTATGGCTTAAACTTCTTCAAAGACCACACAATGTCAAAACACTCACGCTCTATAGTTGGCCACCTTGTTTCACAGTCTTTCCGTTTTTTTACTGATGAAGCAAATAGGATGTTCTCTGCCTTTCTCATCCAGTTGACTTAAGACTGCACCAATCCCTGTGTTAGAAACATCTGTTTATACAATAAAGGATTGGCCGTAATCAGGAGCTCTTGGAATTGGAGCTTTGCAGAGGGCTTGTTTCAGCCCTGTGAATGCCTTGGCACACTCCTCATTCCATCTGACCTTCTTAGGAAACTTTGGAGCGGAGATGACATTCAGGGGAGAAGCAATGCTCCCATAATTCTCAATGACATTTCGGTAGTACCCAGTGAGACCTAGACAGGCTCTCACTTGGGTTTGAGTAGTGGGGGTGGCCCAGTCCTGTAAAGCTTGTACTTTACTAGGCCAGGGCCTAATCTCACCGCCTCCTACCTCATGTCCATGGTAGACCACTTTATTCTGACCAATTTGACATTTACTTGCCTATATGGTCAGATGGGCCTATTCAAGAGCCTGCAATACATATCCCAGGTGATGAAGATGGTCTTCACAAGTGGGGCTGAACACTGCAATGTCATCCAAGTATGCCATGCAGAAGTCCTCTAAACCATTCCGAACCTAGTTCCCCATTCTTTAAAATGTAGTAGGTACATTCTTTAGTCCAAAAGGCATAACCCTAAACTAGTATAAGCCTCCTGGGATGGAAAAATCAGTTTTCTTCTTGGCATGATCAGTCAGTGCTATTTGCCAATAGCCTGAGAGCAAGTCAAATGTACTGAGGAACATGGCAGCTCCATGTTTATGGAACTTGGCAGCTCCGGCTCACTCTCCTCCTCCTTCTGATCAAAGGTTAGTTCTGGTACCAGTTCTGGTCTAGATACATAGGCTTTCAGACGGCTAGTGTGAAAGACCTGATGGGCCTCTTTGGGGTTACCCACGTCCACTAAATAATTCACCTCTCCAAGTGTGCCTACAACCTTGAAGGGTCCTATCCATTCGTCCTGTAAGTCCCTCTGCCTTGTAGGAAGCATAACCAATACTAACTGGTCTGGAGTAAACTCCACCATGTTGGCCTTCTGATCATGCCAATGTTTGACCAGAGTCTGACCAGCTTTCAGGTTTTCTGTTGCTTCAGTCATTAGAAGTCCATCCTCCTCCTGAGGCCTCGCACATACTCAGTGACACAGACTGGCTTTTAGGGATGGAGGACTCTCCAAACCCTCTTTAATCAGGGCCAATGGGCCTCTGACGGGATGACCATAGAGGAGCTCAATGGGGATCAAACCCACTCCAGCATGAGGCACATGACTATAAGCAAATCGAAGGCATGGGAGTAGAAGGCCCCACTTTTTACTCAGGGGTTCTTCTAAGGCACCTAGCATGCTCCTCATTGTTCTATTAAACCTCTCTACCAACCCATTTGTTTAAAGGTGGTAGGCAGTTGAGAACTTGTAAGTACTCCACAGTGCTTCCACATGGTCTGCATGTAGTGGGACATAAAATTAGATACCCTGTCAGAGATAACTTCCTTAGGAAACCCAACCCTGGTAAAAAAAAAAAATACCAAGGAAGGCCACTGCTTGGGCTTTAACAGTCCTCATAGGTATGGCCTCAGGGTACCTGGTAGCATGGTCTACTCCAACCAATATATATTGATTGCCTGAAAATGTTAGCGGGTCTAGGGGAACAACAATGTCAATCCACACCTTCTCAAAAGGAACTCCCACCACTGGCAGGGGTACTAAAGGTGCTACATTCTTGGATCAACTTTTGCCAGGTACGCATCTTGGGCCAGTAAAATTACAGAGAAAGCCACTCTTTTGTCTTCTTGGAACTCAAGTGACTAGCCAGAGGAATCTTATGTTCTAGTTGTAGTAGCTTGGATCTCACCTCCTGGGGTGTTACCAGTTGCCTGATGTCCCCCGGGATAGATTCTGTAGGCTCACTGTAGAGGAGTCCATCCTCCCAGTAGAGTATGTGTGTTCCTGGCTCTTGCCCTTCCGGCTGGGAAGATGTCTGCTGTCTCAGGCCTTCTAGGGAGGACCACCCTCTGTCCTTTGCTGTAATCTGCCCTAGAGGGCCCACTTTCTGCAAGCAAAGTCTGCAGCTCAGGATGGTCTCTAGGATCCACATCTTCCAAGCAGGGAAGGATCTCCTCCAGTTCTGTTTCACCAGTATCTGTTTTTTCAACAGTATGTTCATCCACCCACTCAGTCTGAACTGGGAATGGAGTCACTGGTCCTCTCGGGGAAGTCCTTGTTTTAAGAGCAGGTTTGGGTTTGAGATTCTTTTTTTTATTTTCCAGAGACTCTGGATTTCTCCTTGGTCTCTTTCTTCTTTCGTGAAGTGGAAGGTTGGCCTGTCTGATGGTTTGGGATACTGGATTTCTCCATGAACTCAAACCAGGAGTCTCTTAAGGTTGCCTCTCTGGCCAATCTTGTCAGCTCCTCTTTCTTTTTGCTGGGAGGCCTGGGGGTACTGGAGACTACTCCAAAAGTTTTCAAGTCATTAGATAACAGAACTCTCCCAGGTACATCAGATTGCACACTAACAGGAATGTGTACAGTCATTTTATTGCACTGGATTAGTGCTGGCAAAATAGGGACCATTTGGATAGGGCCTTGAGCAAGTTTAGTGGAGCCTGTGGGTGCCTTAGCTTCCTCCTCAGGTTTGAAAAAGCTTTCATCAACCACTATAATGCTGGCCCCAGTGTCTCTTGATGACAGGAGTCTCCTGGTCATCTACACGTACACTGTCCTTATAATATTCTTTTGTCTTGTCAGGTATTGTGTTATACACATCTATATTCTGTTGTTCTCACAGATCCAAGGACACTAAAGAAACACTAGTTTAACTCCCATGGGTTTCTCAGCTAGAATTTGAACGTGAGCACCTGTCATGGGAACTTCCTCCTCAGAAGTGAAGGCTAAGGAGACAGTGTGTTCCCCTGAAGGCTTACCCTTACATCTGGGATCCCCTTTCACATGATCACTAGACCCACAAACCACACATTTACCAAATATTTTCTGGATTGGGGGTACTGGTAACCTCCCTCTGGTTTGGCCCCAGAGGTTTCACTAGCCCTATAGGTTTTCCCATTACAAGTACCCTCATTGTTTTTTGTGGCCCTCTTTATGTGGTGGAGGATTAGAATTTTCTTGACCATCTTTCTTGTACTTTTCCCCTCATCCTTTTTCTGAGTTGCTCCAGAATATTGGCCCTTTGGTTACCCATAAATCAGCAGCTTGAGGTAGTCTCTTGGGATCAAGTCCATTAGAGTCAGCCAGGTACTGTCTCTGCTCAGGAGAGCAGGCATCAAACATATTCTCTGGTAAAAATGAATTCCTCATTCCTTCAAAGGAGTTTACTTTGTAACTCTTAACCCAACTATTTACATTTTTTGGGCATTCACAAACCAAGGTAGCCCAAGGGGTACCATCTTCCCAAATATGGAAATAAGAGTCTGTTTGACTAGTCCATAATCTTTTCTGTCATCAAGACTCAATTCCATAATAGCATCACAACCATTCTGGGGGAGCCTAGACATGATGCATGCAACTAAATAATTCCCACAAATATTGTGCAAACCATATGTAAATTCAAGTGTATTCAACCAATCCAACACATCAAGTTTAGGATCATACATACTCTCAACAGCCTTTTTTGGTAAGTGAGGTCTCTTGGGACTAGAAAGCTGAGAAGACCCTTTGAAGGAATCAGAATCAAGAGACATCTTTTCCATATCATACTCATGCTGGATTTTCCTCTCTCTGAGCCTTCTCTCCTTGTCGTTGTCATCAGACTGTACTGCAAATTTCTTGCATTCTAGTTCCAGTCTAATTCTTTCAACTGAGAGATATTCTGAGCTTATATTGTGGCACACAGGGGTTGCGATAGGAGTCTGTTGAATTACACGAGCAGGCTGAAGAGGGGAGTTTCTCACTCCTTGAGGATCCTCCTCACCTTCTGACCCATTTGGCAGATTATAGCTAAGCACTAAAATATCAGTTTCATCAATTTCTTCCATATCAATGTTGGGAGTAGGGATTATGGGCCTACTCCAAGAATGTTGGTAATTTTACAATTTAAACTCAGTTCCCTTGTCCTACATACATCTTTCAACTGTTCCATTGTAAGTGCAGTAAGGGACTGTTCATTGGAATTATCAATTTCTGGCATTCATTTTGTTACAGGTTTGCTTACTTTTCTTTTTGTGGAGCAAGCCTTGTGGATGGTTTATTTGGACACAAGTACAAACAATAGTCACTGTATTCAATCCCACCGCCTGTGACCAGTGTTAGACAAGAATTAGCACAGTCCAACTGGTGTGGGATTGCAGAAGACTTATTTCTTGGTATTAAGTAACTGACCTTTTAATATAGGCCTGTTCTACACAAGTTGGTAGTGTGACTGAGCAGCCAAGCTTATCGTGAGAGGGGTAATGTGAGCTATAGAGCTGTACAATGATAAAGAAAGATATTTAAAGCATTCTTTAAAAAGCAGTAACTAGCAGTAACATTCTACCTATCTACCTGTGGTGTTCCCCAAGGGTCTAACCTCTCGCCCTGGCTTTTCAACCAATAACTGGCAACTCTCACCCACTGCATTGCCACTTTCTGCTCAAATTTCCAGTGCTGCGCTGATGACACTCAACTAATTTTCAGGCTGCCATCGGCCACCTCCTCTTCCTCTCTCATCTATGATTGCCTAACTGCCATTCAAGATTGGTGTGCCGCCAATGATCTTTGTCTGAATGCCAGCAAGATGGAGATCCTTCTCATCGGCACTCCTCCACCATCCTTTCCCTTCACTCTCCGGCCGGCCTTCCTTAGCCCTCCTCCTACCCCCACCTGCGAGGCTAAGAACCTAAAGGTCATCTTTGACTCCACACTTTCCTTCTCCGCCCACATCTCTGCTGTCTCTAAAAAGTCAAACTTCCTACTGCACCTCCTCAGAGGTACTCTTCCTTTCCTCTCCTTCCCCCAGAAGCTCATGGTCTCCCAAGCGCTGGTTCTCTCTAGGTTTGACTACTGTAACAGCCTCTTTTTAAATCTACCTGCTTCTACTCTCTGCCCTCTGCAACTAATCCAGAACAGGACTGCGAGAATTGTCCTTTGCATCAAGCCCTGGGATCGTATCTCCAGCTCTGAAATCTCTCCATTGGCTCCCAGTGGATGCAAGGATTAAATTCAAAACCCTCTGCATTGTCCACAAGGCTTTCTGGGGCCTGGGTCCATAATACCTTCAGCTATCCCTCCGCAAATACCTCCCCTCTCGTGCTCTTCGCTCCTTTACCTCTAACTCCCTCAGGGTCAGTTGTTTTTCAAAGAAACAAGCTGGGGGTAGATCTCTGTCCTTGGCTGGGTCCTCCCTCTGGAACAGCCTCCCTGCCACTCTAAAACTTGAGGAGAACCATGTCCGGTTCCGGAAGCACCAGAAGACCTTCCTCTTTGCTTCTGCATTCGCTCCCTCTGTCCCCCGCTGATCTGTTCTCTCTTGGCACTGTGCACCTGGCCACCCTCTGTCCTCCAGGCCCAGATACCTGCTCACCCTGTCACCTGCCCTCACTGCCTCTGGGCCACCCCTTGCATTGGGGTCTGTATCTGTACCCATACAGTCCCGCCTTTTCTTCTTCCTGCACTTATCAGACCTACCCTGTCTGCTGCCTTAAACCCAGCACTTGCAATTGCTGCTGCACTACCACTGTTTGATGCCTTTATTATGTATTATTTATCTTTTTCTCCTTTGCTCTGCACTTTCCACTTCTCCACCCTTCCATGCACTTTTCCCCTCCCCCTCTCCCATGCACTTGCACGTTCTCAAATTCACTGGGCCTAGTAAGAGCGTTGTTTTGTTCTCCCCTGTTCCCCTCCCTTGCCTTGTCGCGCTCTGAAACATTTGTGTGAAATAAAATGTCATATCATATCAAGAGGTTGTTCCAGCTGGATGACTTCTGGTTGCACTGCAGTAGACCCTTGTTCCTGGTGCTTGGTCGTGGTGACAAAAGAGAAGAAGTCTGGTGGGCTCCTGTAGCAGCACTCAAGAGAGAGACTCGGCAGCAATGGATGTCCTTTGATTCACTGGCTCTTTGTGGTTTTGCTGACTTTTTCTCAGCACCAAAGAAGAACAAACAGCTCCAGTTAGAGGTTCCTTGATCCCTCGGTCCTGGTCTCTGGCAAGGGGACTCTGGATGCAGATTTCCTGCTTCTTTAGGGTCCTATGGATGCCTACGAAGTTTTAGCCAGATTTGCACGTCGGAAGACAATGCACTCACAGATGATTGAGGTACCCCGGGTATTGGGATTCTGCAGTATTGGAAAGTCACAGCAAGTCAGGGATTGTACCAACATAGAGTGTGTCTTGATTCTAGTTGGTCCTCCCAGCCTAAGGGAGGAAATCATCCCCTAGTGGTCTTTGTAGTAACTAGGTACCTGAAGCAACACCCGGACCAGCAGGTAAATTACAAGTAGGTTTATTGTAGCATAGTTGCCAGGAACCACATTGGAATGTCCCCTCAAGCCAGCATATCTCTCAACAGTAAAACATAGAACCCAGCTTCAGAGCAAAACATCCCAACACTCCACTCACTCTGTATCACCACATTCCATGTAACAGTGATGTCACCACCTCACCTAAAATACACATTACAACAGTCTTCTCTGTCCATTCAAAAACAGGGTCAGCAGAGCTTCAGGGCTTCACTGGGCACTTTGCGGTCCAGGAGGGTGCTGCTGGCATCTTCTCTTATCTTCTGCCTTGGATGTTGTCCTCCAGTGGTTAACTCTGTCTCTATTCCCAAAAACCTCACTTTTTATGCAACTTTTCATTAATTCACAGCCCTAAACTGTCAGTTTCTCAGCAGAGTGGCTGTCCTTCAGGACAGCCAGCCAGCCAATAGAAACTGGTTTCACTCAGGCACACCTAGAGACAAAGGACAGGGACGTTTTGGGACCCTACGTCACTTCCTGCCTTTACAGACACATGGAGCCTGTTCAGGATTCAGGGCTGAAGCCCGCCAAAGGCAAAATACACAAAGGACTCAAACCTGATTCACACAACAGAGTTAATGCCCAGAAGAAACTATCTGACAAGAAATGGTGAAAAAAGAAGATTGGGGCAATTTTGTAAAAATGGTCACCCTTGGGAGCTGTACAGCAGCTGAGGTATCAGCCTGCAGATACATGTCAGCAGGTAGTAAAACAAAAAAAAAAAGAAACCACTGCCACCAGCCATTCAAGTGAGTTAGTGTAACAAAATGTTACATGAGGAATGGGTTAAATGAGTTACTATGTAACCCCCCAGCGCTCCCCATAGGGTGGTGTGTGCTGGAGCGATAAAGTAAAGGTAAGTAAGACAGGGGTCATCTTACTATTCTTGGGAACAGTAGTTCACCCACGAAAAAAATCTAGTTAAACATTAAGAGAAGTCCTAGGGACTACTCAGTGGCACTGCACAAAAGGTGCTGTGTCTCACCATGCAAAAAGCAGATGCCTATGGAGTTTACCAGACTCCATAAAACAGTCAGGAAAACACATGAGTGAGTGAGAAAAAGGTTCCCCTCACTCTGGACTAAAAATGTAAAAGCCCTGAATCCAGCAAAAGAGATGGCGGTTTCTAAGGTTGAAGTAAATTGGCACAGAAATGAAAAATGTTTCCTAACACTGCAGGCATGAGCACATACTTTTCTCATTGCGTCAATGGGGGAACAAACACATTTTGGGACCACCCCCTATGACTTTGCCCTCCTAATGAAACCTCACCAAACTTCTTACAATCAATCTGATGGAGCCATAAACTTTTTTCCAATGTTTCATGAGGTTTCGTCTGGGGGGGCGAAGCTATAAGCTGCCCAAAATGTCTATGGGTTGAGAAACTTAACCATAACTACCAGGTCCTGTAGTATATTCAGTGAAACAACTTTGTTAAACCGACACTATGGTTACAAGTAAAACCGAAATCCCCCAGTAATTCACCAGTTATGGTAAATTAAGCAACCATAACTCTTGCCACCTCCGTCCACTGCTAAGACTAACACCCAGGACATCAAAGATGAAATCACAAATGTCATTGATGACATCATACCTGGTCCAATTCCATCCAGCAGATTTTGCTGCACGCTGTGCAGAAATGTAGACTTTTTCTCTACAGGGAAATGAATGGGAGTAGGCAGAAAACAGTGTTTATTTTTTTTTGCTTTCTTGATATCTTTTTAATTGTTTAACTAATGTTTCCTAAAATATCCAGTCTAGGGATGGGTGGTGGGGGGGGGGGTGATAAGGCACAAGTCATTAGCAATTCAATTTTCGAGTTTCCTATGGAACTTGATGCTCAACTTAACTATAGTGCGGCGACCACTGCACTTATTTAAATATACATATATATCTCCAATTTCTCAGTGCTGTTGCACCATGTTATGAGTTGCACTCCCAAAAATAAAGATGAAGTCACTCACCACCAGAGTCAAAAAGATTAAAATTCCAAATATTTATTCGAACAAAAGTAAAATGTCTACGTTTTCCCAGATTGTGTTTGCTAGAGAAGCCAACATCTTGACGCGTTTCACCATGATCCCGCGACTTGTTCACAATATCCACCCACATGTGAATAACATTAGCATATAACCATGTAGTGATGGAAAGGGAAAAGGATCTTCATATATAAGAAACGTGTCAGTCATTTTGCATTGGGAGATGAGGCGTCCAGCAGAACTCCCCCGTCGTTTGCCATATGTCAGACTGACACAGCGTGTTATTGTCTCCGATTGTCTGCACACTATGTCAGTAATGTACCTGACTACAACCACTTGTCCCGTTTCCATTATAGTAGCATAGTTACAGCACCTTTAGTTTCTTTAGATCCGGTGTCCTATACTATTCTAGAGGCATTGTCGTAGTGCTCTGCATTTTAATTGACAGACTGCCCAAGATTGCTGGACACAATTAGTAAAGTGCCTAGTGCTTAATACACTAACAACAGTTCTAGCAACAACACAACAACAATAAATAAAATATCTAGTGCTTAGCTCAATGTTAGCAGTTTTAGCAGCAATGCAAACAATACAGAGTAAAATGTCTAGAGAAAAGAGAACAACGCTAGCAGCAAGAAGTAAAGTGTCTTGTGCTTGACACAGTAGTGACAGTCCTAGCAGCAGTACAAACAGCAATAAATAAGGTGCCTAGTGCTTGACACAGTAGTGACAGTCCTAGCAGCAGTACAAACAGCAATAAATAAGGTGCCTAGTGCTTGACACAGTAGTGACAGTCCTAGCAGCTGTACAAACAGCAATAAATAAGGTGCCTAGTGCTTGTCACAGTAGTGACAGTCCTAGCAGCTGTACAAACAGCAATAAATAAGGTGCCTAGTGCTTGACACAGTAGTGACAGTCCTAGCAGCAGTACAAACAGCAATAAATAAGGTGCCTAGTGCTTGACACAGTAGTGACAGTCCTAGCAGCTGTACAAACAGCAATAAATAAGGTGCCTAGTGCTTGACACAGTAGTGACAGTCCTAGCAGCTGTACAAACAGCAATAAATAAGGTGCCTAGTGCTTGACACATTAGTGACAGTCCGACTAGCATGTACAAACAGCAATAAATAAGGTGCCTAGTGCTTGACACAGTAGTGACAGTCCTGGCAGCAGTACAAAGAGCAATAAATAAGGTGCCCAGTGCTTGACACAGTACTGACAGTCCTCACAACGATGAAGGTAGGAATAAGTAAAATGTCTAGTACAGTAGGTTAAGTGTCTAGCGCAGCAGAAGCAGCCTGGTAATGATTCCATAACTAAACTAAAGAGCCTGGTGAAATTCTAACAAATGTTACTATCTCAGCTTGGATGCCAAATTGGTAACTTGTGCCCCCTGTTGGGTAGTTGTAAGAGAATTCCAGCATCTCAGCTATAACAGTACATGTGTGTCTTTCAAGCTTGTGTGGGACTGGCAATTATGGCAATATATAAAATGCCTAGTGTAATTCTAATAGGGCAACTATCATATCTTCCAATGTACACGTATAAAGTACTCAGTGCTCAACAATCAATAGTCAGTCCTTACATTGTAACACAGACTGCATATCTGACAATGAGTATTGCATTTCTAAAATTAGCAATCCCACATTGTGGATGTCATGTATTGTATACGTGCTTAAATGGTGTGTATCATATCCAAAAGATACAATCTAGACCGCTGCATGTCATACAGCTAGCTATGCAATTGGATGTTACTCACGGACATATGCTCATAAAGAGCATAGTCTGGATCTGGGAAATATATGTGCTGTCTACTAGTATAATCCACAGCTGAAAAAAATGGCATAACATTAAAATCTTGTATTGACTGACAGTTCTATAGTACATGGGCCGCGGTAGCAGCCGTGTAGTTATGGTTAAGTTGCTAAAGCCATAGGAAGACCATGTTTTGTGTGGCTAAAACTTTGCCAAAACAGTATATGGGTCCCGCTGAATTCGTTTGGAAAGTTGGGTGAGGTTTTGTGGAGGGGGGGCAAAGTTATAGGGGGTCCCAAAACTTGTTTTTTACCATAGACTTAATGGGAAAAAACTCTGTGCACGCCTACAGTCCAAACGGCTGGACAGACTTTAACCAAATTTGTGGCAGGAGCGGTGGCATGGTTCCAAAAGCGTGCTTTTGTGTGTTTGGTGGAAATCCGACCAGAACTTTTCCTGAAAAGAACTGAAATGTATGTCTCAAAAAATGTGTGATATCTGGCTCCGCTCCACGGACTCATTTCCCTGTTTGCTCCGTGGACAAAAGTCTCATTGGCTTGCAGTACGCCATGATGTCGGCGAACACTGGACACGGCATTGGTTGACTGGAGGGAAGCGTGCTGGGCATCAACCTTTTTGGGAAACGCTGCCATGGTGTATTGGAGGACAGTGCAGAGCCGAGAAAGGGCCTGTCAAACATACCTTACGCCATGTGGTGGTGGGAAGAAGGGATGGAAAGGGTGGGGGAGTGAGAATTTTTTAAAGTGGACTGCAATGTTTTGATGTGTGTGTTTGTGTGTGTGTGTGTGTGTGTGTGTGTGTGTGTGTGTGTGTGTGTGTGTGTGTGTGTGTGTGTTCGAAATGTTCAGCATACTTCCCAACATGCTATAGATGTGAAATTTGGCATGTGGGTAGATTCTATGGTGTAGACACCGTAAAAAGTATGTAATTTACATTTTGCTAATTTCTTTTTTTAAAGCAGACTGCAACGCTGTGATGTGTGTGTCTGTGTGTCTGTTTGAAATGATCAGCATACTTTCCAACATGCTACAGACGTGAAATTTGGCATCTGGGTAGATTCTATGGTGTACACAATGTAAAAAGTATGTAATTTACATTTTTCTAATTTCTTTTTTTAAAGCGGACTGCAATGCTTTGATATGTTTCTGTGTCTGTTCGAAATGTTGAGCATATTGTCCAACATGCTACAAATCTGAAATGTCCATGGTGTAGACAATGTAACAAGTATAATATATACCTTTTTCGAAATTTATTTATTTTTTAAGCGTTCCGCAATGCTTACCACTGCCATATGGCTCTTTGCGCCGTAATTCTGCCATAGTTCTATGTTCATTGTTTCTAAAGTTCAGCAGTTCATGAAAACATTAGCAATTCATTGTTCCTAAACTTTCCACACCATCAGCATTAGCTGACATTAGTGGCACTTACTTTTGAAGTCATGCGGGTTACACAACACAGTGCTTTTGTAGAAATGTGGGTGACAGGAAGCGGTGCATGTTACTTCAATACTGTACGCGATGATTGAAGTGGTAGTTAATTATATGTATACACGTCCACCACCTTTTTTGCTTGATTTAATAATCCTCAAAAAGTGTGCTAACCTTTAACCTTTTCCCACTTGGATATTATTTACTCCCATTTTCACACAGATTTACCCTGCTTGGTTAGAGTACTCATGTAAACAAATGTACAGCCATTGTTCAATTTCCGATTTTAGAGGATTTAAAATGCCTCAATACCTGATAATTCTGTGCAGGTTTTTTCAAAGAAATGAAATTGGAGGGTATCAACACAGCCAGAAATTGAGAAATGTTGCTACTTTTTTAAGGAAGAAGTGGGAGTCTAGTTTGGGAATTTCACCCAAGTACATTTGGGTAGGTAATACCTTTGAAAGTGCTGCAATCTCGGCGGAATGTCACAAGACAGTCACATCTTTCAATCGTGTGTGTGTGTGTGTGTGTGTGTATGTGTGTGTAACTGTTTGTGTGTGTGTGTTTGTGTGAGTGTGTGTGTATTTGCAGGCACATAGACACCAGCTTTGCATCCACAGACTCACATCACACCACTCCTCGCAAAATCTCCACACACTGGACAACATTCGAGACACTCTTGACAGAGGGCCTGGTAGAAAACCTGGCTGCCCTCAAAGCTGCATTGTATACAGATGACATCTTCCCAGCATCCATCCTCATGATCCTCCCTGCAGAAACTCTCCTTCCCTACCTGGGGTTCATCAACAGCTCCCTAACTCAAGGCATCTTCCCATCAAACCTAAAAACAGGATAGATCCTCCCTCTACTTAACAAACCCACTCTGGCTCCTGACAACCTAGGTAACTATCGCCCCATCACCCATCTTCCCTTCCTAGGTAAGATCATCGAGAAAGCGGTAGCCGCATAACTGCAGCAACACATCGACACCAACAAACTTCTCCAAACCTACCAATCCGGGTTCGGACCCAGATGTAGCATACAGACAGCAACCATGCACCTTACATGGCACAAAATCATGGCACAAAACCAAAAACAGCTGTAACCAACACTGACAATACCATGCACCTCACACGGTCCTCAACACACCGACTGTCACCAACAGTCATCATGACTGTAACCAACAATCAACCACCACCACCCATACCACATGACAAGTAGGCACACCAGAAACACGACAGATGGAGGCATAACAACTAGAACCTACGCAAATCCATGAACTGAGTCTGACATCTGGTGGACAAATGAGCAGGGAATGCAACAGAAATACACATCACCACGCACATAACTGAACAGAACCCACATCATGCAGATACTCAGGGAGAACACACCCCCTTGCAGACAACTCCCAAAAGGACACACAACCAGAAAAAAACTGCAGATGCAGGCTGAACCGAACAAATGAAACATCGTGTCAAAGGATCTGTGTGGCAGTGTCCTCCATAGTATCCAGTGTCCTCCAAAGTTTACAAAAACAAAGGATACAGCCACCCGCACCCACATGTCCTTGCCCCCACAAATGAAGGATCATGTAAATGCAGGATCATGTCCACAAAATGTCCCCAAAAACCCTGCAGCCCAAGTCCACATATCCTTCAGAAAAGGGCAAAACACATTACAACATACCATACATAAGACCGCACACCCCGCTCCCTCCAGTCTCATATGAAACCCAACGTGGCATGTGTAAAACCTACCCACACAAGGTGAAAACTACCCCACCTAAATTAGAGCATCCAGGGACCACAACATAAACACCCACAACAGCAATGGCTAAGAGGCCCCAGACACACATTAACCTGTGACCATCCCCACATAAGCACATGCCTTTAACTCATGGGCCAGAACACAAATCACTAACAGCCAGAAATATTGTACTCCCCCAACACAACTGTAACCCATTAGTCTTCAGATAAAGTGAGGCCTCTCAGCTGCAAGTAGAAACCCCAAAGATCAGGATTCAATTCTCTCAGGTTGTCAATAAATCTGCAGAACCTTCTGCAAAACTTCTCACTCGATATTTCACCTCCTGAACAAATAGGACAGTCCTGCAGTTCCACGTGCCCCCGCCTACACAGGACACACAGCCCCTCTTTCCTCACATCCCGAGCCATAAACAGGGATCGCATGTTCTGGGACAGCAGACCGCTGACGTGTCCTCATCACCCGCTCACCCTTGCCATCATCACCGTTCACCCCTGCGGCCGAAAATACAACTACAGACTGCTGCCTGCTCCCATGATCAAACAACACAGGAGATGAATCGTCTGTTGCCATCACACTGAATAACACACTCACGCTGCATTACACACAATGGGCCTCATTATAAGTTTGCCGGTCTGGGAACTACGGTACTGGTAAGTATGCCGGTAATGTTGTTCCCAGACCGGCAAACTACGAGTTCTGCTCAAGCGTGCGATTGCGGCCTCCAGGTCTGACCTGGTGGCCGTAACTACACCCGCGAGCAGACCATGTCGGCTGCACCGACACCATTATGAATGGTGCCGGTGCATCCGAACTCCCCATTCCCATTGTGCCCTATGGGGCTCAGTGATCAATGGGAATGTGGAAGAATTTTCCAGCGCTCAGGAATGAGCAAATACCGGGGGGCGGCAAGGCCGTAATGACCCATTAATTGCCCATTTCTGGGCACCGGAATAAAAAGAATACCGGCGGCAGCCATGCCTGTATTACAGGCACGGCTACCGCCAGCCTCGTATTGAGGCCAAATGTGTCTACATTGCTCAATCAGGCACTAGTGGTGACATCACCATTGTACCTCCAACCACAGATGAGCGAACAGCTCTGTCCCTGCCAATGGTTCCAACAGACTCCAACTCATGTGCACCGCACGGCATGCTTGCCAGCTCAGCACCACTCCACCATCGTCCAGAAGAGCACACATCCCTTACAGGACGCTGGCACTGGGCCACAAACTCCTGCAGACACTGAGTCTGTCCTCCTGCCAGGCCTACAGACACTGCATCTGCTCTGGACCTCTGCCTGCAAGCTCCTGCTGACAGGACCTCTCCTGCGCCGTCCAGACCGAAGGGCTCCCCGGATGGATGTGTCCATCACCAGAGGGCTGTGTCTCATCCTCCTGCTGGCCCCTCCTCATCAGCATTCATGAATACCCCTGCAGCAGCATTGAGACCACCTCGTTGCCAGTGAAGTAATGGGGTTCTTCTTGTCACGCACTACGGTGGAGGCAGGAGGTAAGTTGATGGGTGTGTTTATTCCAAGTCTCTAAGTAAATTCTCACAAACTAGGGATAAACACAGGTACATCCATCAAGCCAGCCAACAGACTAAGGGGGTCATTATGATTTGGGCGGTAAGGGATTACCGGCACCGGTAAGCAGAACGGTGCCGGTAATCCCTTTCCGCCCAATTCCGAGGTCCCTTAGCGGGAACCGTAAAGAACATGTGGTCAGACCACACGTCCTTTACGGGTCCCGCTAAGGGACCAGGGCGCTAATAACGGGCCTGCTATTTGCGAGCCCGTTATTAGCACCCTCCCCATTCCCATTGAGCCCTATGGGCGCTCAAATGGGAATGGGGAATGGTTTGTTCAATGGGGACTTACCGGTCCCTCCAGGGTCGGAATGCACCGGTAAGTCCCCATTGAACTAGACGGGTGCCGGACCCAGTATTGGAGGCAACCATGGCGCAAATAGCGCGATAGCTACCACCAATCTCGGAATGAAGCCCTAACTGTCCCTCCTGGAACCCACAGAACACAGTCACCCACCAACACTCCAAGTGACATCACCGCATTCCACACTCACACCCAAATGCTAACTACAAAATATTGTTACACTCAGTTTGGCCGAAGGCATATGGTAACATGAGGGGGATTCACAGCTGGTCCCAGGTCTGTTTGGCAGTTCCCCAAAACATGGTTGTTTTGATTTCAAAATTGTGCAGCAAGAAAAAGTAAACACTTTCCTACAAAATGTACATTCTCTGGGAAATATGCTCAGAGCCGAAGTCTTCACTATGATCTGCAAAATGAAGAAAAGAGTCCCTTCTTTCAATTCAGTTTTGCGTGTGTCTTGAGGGCACCGGTGTTGAGAATAACAGCTATAAGAAAATGACATTGGTGTGCCCTTCAGATTAATGTATTCACTGTCAAATGCGAAAGGCAGAATGGTACGTGTTCCCCTTTGCTTTGTGATTGCTAAACTTTTTTGCATCTTTTAAAATCGAAAAGATACGTTATTTCTTGCAGGACCAAAATCACTCTAAATTGAGGGTCCTCATTATTTTATGTGGCCCGCCCCATAAAATCTCCACAGCTGCGTCAGTGTGTGATCAAATACCACTAATACATGTCTCTGCCCGTATGTATGACTATATGGATGTCTCGAGCCTCAGTGACACTCCTCCATTAAGCGAATAATCTGACTATAGGATGAAATCGGACCCCCCCTCACCGCCCCCACCCATCCCTTTCGATGTAAAACCTCATTAAGAAACATTTGAGTCCTCGCTAATGTATGGATTGAGTGCCTGACCGGTGTCACCCAAGAGCAGCTCTCTAAGCACTCTGTACTCCGCTAATTGATCTCTTAATTGGCTCAGTCAACACAGCAGCCTCCATCATACAACACACACTAATTGCCAGCAGCCCGCTTCTGAAATGTTAAGTACTTTGCAGGCGGGGCACTCTGGGTAATGCGCTGGCAGAGTCGCATCGCCCCGCACTGGAGGCTGCGCAGGGTACAAGTGGCGCGCTCGGCACAGTGCTGGGATAATGCAGCAGTGGGGCTCCCTCTTTTCGGGGACTGTGTACTTTTGCTCACTTGGCTGCATTAAACCTAGATATTGTACACGCAAGGAACATATTTAGCATTGTTTTATTTGTATTATATTCCTGCTGTGCCTACAGATCCAAGCTGATGCGCACTGATGATGCCCAGTTAGGCCGAAACATGTCTGGGGATGCCTGCGATCTGGAGCAGAAGGGATGCGACCTAGCAGTCTGGGCTAGCTTGCCACTTTTGGGGTGGGACCAAGCCTGGTGTGCACATAGTCTTTCCCCTTCTGTAATGGCTTGGTAGGCTGAAAAACGTTGGCCTGGAGGGTTGTTCAGAGTTGTGCCAGTGGTTATGATTGATTCAAAACCTTCCATCCATCACCTTTTGGTTTTGGCTTAAAAGATACCACCTGCTTTTCAAAATACATTTGAGGGCCCACTGACATGTCGGTGGAAAACACATGGATTCTTACAGAGTCCGCCTAAAATTGCACCCTGGTAACAGCAGGTGGATTTCATAGCAAGCCGCTAACCATTGCTAATGGTGGGAGGCGTTTCCACGTTTCCACACACATAGTGGAAAAGGGAAACGTAAAGGAGATTTTGCCTGTTTTCATCTTTCCTTTTCCACTGTGTGCTGGAAAAGTGGACATTTACATGGAGGTAAGCGTTGTTGCATGTAAGTGCTAATGGAGAAGCTGCCCTCTGTGCAGCTACTTTCAACAACATGAGCCCAGTATTAAATCCAGAAGTATGAACTTCTTAATAAAAATGGTGCACATCACCACCTACCGACTTTATCAGTCTCATCTGAATGCCAGGGAGGTGAAGTGGCAATTCTGACATCACAATGGGCCTCATTTTCCATCTGGCAGAATGGAACAATCACGCCTAAGAAGCACATGTAACACGTGTATGCATGGCTTTTACATTCCAATAGATTTTCCTTGATTTGTAACCTGGGGTGGGGGCAAGGAGTGACTCCTTCTGCTGCCACCGCCATCAGCTCCCCCCATACAAATCCACCTGCATAACCAGCAGCCTCTGATTTTGATGCTGCCGGCAGTGCGTGGACTCCTATGGAATCTACCTGGGAGTCCTTTGCAAGTGCTGCATGTCATGTGTACATACAAAGCAGCATTTACACTGTTTGCACGATGAAGTTAAAAGAATGGGTGTAAAGGCGATTTCACCTGTGTTACACCTTTTAATTGCACTTTGCAGCGCAAAGGGTGACAATTGTGTGAAGGGAGCTTGTTGCACCCCACTTCAAATCTAACAGGTCACCTTCCAGCTATTTTCCCTTTTAATAAAAAATGACCTCCAACATGTTTTAAGCTTTGCACAGTGTCCTGTGGCATAACATCAACACTCAAGGCCCTCATCTGCAAGGGTCATCTTCTTCACAGCCCGCCCTGAGGCACCCCTCCCCAAACTTTCTCATCCCACTATCGATTCTCACCTGAAGACAACAGGTCCCACCTTTCATTTCCCCATTACCTGGAAATGTTAAATATTCCCTGTTACCTCTAGTGGTATGTCCATAGTAGATGTTATGTTGAAATGAGGTTCCGCGCCCCCTGTAACTAACTTGTGTATGCCTGTAAACCCTACTCCTGTACAGCGCATGTGCACTCAGTCAATACCCAAAATACTGTGGGCCTCATCTCGAGTTGGACGGTAGCCCTTAAATGTGGCGGTGGTCTGCCCAATCTCGAGAATGGCAGCATTTACCCCCAGCTCTATGCTGGGGGTAAAGGCACCAGAAAAATGCCAATGGCGATGGGGAATTAAGTTTACCGCCCAACACGTGATCCAGCTGTAATACCACCGGATGGGTGGGCGGTAACGTAAAAACAGTTGGCAGGTATTCCCTTAGGGATACCGCCCAACTCGTGATGAGTCCTACGTTTTGACTGATTGATGAACTGATTGAGCAGGCCAACACATATTAGTCATAATATAGAAGTGATATTTCATTTATAAAGCGGTTAATTGGAATGCAGGGGGATAATGTCATAACTAAAGAGGCCAAATGGCTCAATAACAGTTATTACTTCATGGCATTCTCAATATGACCAAATCAAAGAAATACAAATAACAAACAAACATGTTTATGTTTTGTTTTACGTTAATGTGATATATAGCATACTGTATGCTGAAACGTAATATACTTGGGTTTTTCAAGCATCATGGACCATTGGCTCATGCATGTCTCATTAACTTTGTGCGATAAAGAGAACCCATGCTCTGGCCTCATTACAAGTATGGTGGTGCAGGTAAAAACAGCAGCAATCCAGCGGTAATTCGATTACTGCCTCATTAGCGCACTGCTGTAGTACAAGTATTGTGGTAAGGTGGATGATTTTCCTCCAGAACAAAGCTGGAGGGAAATCCACCACCTTTCTGCCAACAAAAGGTTGAATTACCGCAGGCGGAGCTACCAACCACAGTAATTCCACCAAAATCCTCATGGAGTCCTATGGAAAATGGGGATTAACGTCACCCTACCACCACTTGTAATGCCACAGTAAATCCGCGGCACCAAGTGGCAGCAACAGCAATCAAGGTTGGTTGTAATTCGGCAGATTTGCCATTGAATTACCACCAAACTCGTAATGAGTCCCGTCTGTTTGACCAAACATTGGGCCTCATTCTGAGTTTGGCAGTAATTTTTTTTAAAAAATCTTTCTTTATTGGTTTTTTCCAACAAAACAAACAAACCATGAGACCGAACGTCGGTCGTACTGTGAAAACTGCACCCTTCCCACCCACTCCTCCCCTCCTCCCCTTCGCCCATCATGTTGAAAAGAGTCATTGTGCTAGAGGTTATCAACTAGGTGGCGCCGTTGTTGGGGCACCGGCGTTGTGTGTCGGGCTGGTATTTGAGTCCTGCGGTGGTTCCGATTGTTGAGAGTCAGCAGCGTCAGTCGTTGAAAGTAGGTATGTGATGTACGGCCCCCATATGTCCGGAGGGCGTGCGTGTAATGGCATAGTCTTGATAAAGTCCGTTTCCACACCTTGACAAAAAGTTACGTCTTTTAGCCAGTGTTGTACGTTTGGAGGGGGTCCTCTACCTCACGTGTAGGCGATTCTCCTTCGTGCCAGGACCAGCAGTAGATCTGTCAGCCCTCTAACTGAGCTCGGTAGCTATTGAGTCAGGCCTAGTAGTGCTGTTTTTGGCTTGGGGACAAGCTCTGTTTCGATTATTGCTGATATTTTTTCGAGTACTGCTCTCCAGAAGGTGGCTATTGGAGGACAGGACCACGGCAAGTGAAGGAAGTCAGCAGCCGTGGGTGTCCCACATCGGTTGCACTCTGCTGAGATGGAGTCCCTTTGGGAGTGCAGTTTCGCCGGTGTGTGGTATGTTTGGTGGAGAAAGTTAAAGTGGATCAGTTTGAATCTCGCATTGATCGCTACTCTATGGGTGAGTTTTAGGATATAGGTCCATTCTTCACCTGAAATCGCGCTGTCTAGTGTCTTTTCCCATCTCTTTTTGGCTTTTGCTCCA
Source organism: Ambystoma mexicanum (assembly GCF_040938575.1). NCBI lineage: Eukaryota > Metazoa > Chordata > Amphibia > Caudata > Ambystomatidae > Ambystoma > Ambystoma mexicanum. Next base: position 238,038,928 of record NC_090939.1, on the reverse strand, counting down.
GGTGGGATTGCTTCATCGAAGAGGCCTTTGTAGATGTTAGTTACCAGGTGCCCTTCTCCCTGGGCTTGGATTGTGTAGTGGAGTAGTGGCCAGATTGGTGGTTGCTGAGGGAAACTCGGGATTATTGCCTGAAGCGAGTGTCGTAGTCTGTAATATATGAACGTGTCGAGGGCGTTGTCACCTCCTCTTTCTCGGGCTTGTTGTGCCGTCATGAAAGTCCCTGCCGGAAAGAGGTCGTCCATGGAGTGTACCTGTAGCTTTTATGTCCAGAGCAGGAAGACTTTTTCGGTTGTAATGGGAATACCAGGAATGTGCTTTACTGGCAGGAGAGGAGAGTATCAGGCCGAGATATCGTTTACCTTAGCGATTTTCTTCCAGATTTAATTTGTGGTGGCGACAGGATTCATTCCGGACTGAGTGACTGGGAACTGCCCAAAGATTATGGCTCGAACGCGGTGCGGTGTCGCCAATGCTCTCTCTCTCTGAACATGTGGTCGTATGAACTGCGTTGCGTACCATTGGCTGAGGTATTGGGCCTGGGCCACCCAATAGTAACATTCTAGGTCCGGAAGGGCCAATCCTCCATGCCGTACCGGTAGGGTTAGTGTGGAGTAGGCGACTCTTGCTACCTTGCCGGCCCAGACGAGATCTAGGACCATACTCTTTATGCGTTGAATAAGTTTCTGTGTGAGGAGTAGAGGGATGTTTGAGAAGAGGTACAACAGTTTTGGAAAAATGATCATCTTTACAATTGATACCCTGCCCCAGAGGTTGAGTGGTAGGGACTTCCATCTCTCGATCTTGGCTTGGAGGATGTCTATAGTGGTTTCGTAGTTATCATGAATGATCTCCTCTCTGAAACGGGACATGTAGATGCAGAGGTACCTCACGTGTGTATGTTGCCACTGGAAGCCAAAGTCGTCAGTAAATTCAGTGGTGGCCACGGTGAGCGGGAAGATGACTGATTTGCTGTTATTGATTTTCAGCCCAGAGAAGCGGCCGAACTGTATTACCGCTCTCATTGCTGGGTTTAGGTTTTCATCTGCGTTCTGTAGAAACAGGGCTATGTCATCTGCGTAAAGCGACATGACCATTTTGTGTGGGCCGAAAGAGAGGCCTCTGTGAAGGTGTCACATACGCTTGTCGGAAGCTAGGGGGTCCATTACTAAATCGAACAAAAGTGCTGAGAGTGGGCATCCTTGTCTTGTTCCTCTTCTCAGGTGGATATCAGCAGAATAGTGGCCGCCTAGCGTGATGTTGGAGATTGGTTTTTTGTAGAGTAGGGAAATCATTTGCAAGAAACGCCTGCTCAGCGTCTAATAGTAGTGCTACGGCCTGACAGTCTGGTTCTAAGGCCTCAATTGCTCCGAACATCCTCCTTATCCCGTATGAAGTGTTCCTCCCAGGGATGAAGCCCGCCTGGTCAGCCAGCACCATGGCGGGCATGAGGGGCATCAGCCTCTCTGTAACGCTCACCTGATTCCCACGGAGGCGCAGGTCTGGCTTCGAATGCTTCTTCAATGGTGAAGCGCAGGACTCTGAAGATGGACAGGAAGGGCCCCTCTACTCTGGCTTCTCTGGCTCGCAGGAATATTCCCCTGTGCGTGAAAAAGGAGTATTACCTACTGACTGAGTTATGCTCAAGCCTCCCACTCTCTTCCAACCCTCCACGATACCCTTCCACGATTCCCCGTGAAGTCTCACCTTAGGGTCAGGAAGGATGAGCTCTCCATCCTGCTTCTGATGCAGGGGCGCGTTGAAACCCAGTTACTTCACTGGATTGAGGATTGATGGGAGTTCAGGTAGGCTTGACTATTCAGGTAAGGCACTGTAAAAGTTCTGCTGCAAGTTCAAAAGTCCAAGCTTAAAAATAATGTTCATTGTCGTGTTGCAGCAAGCGCTAATGCTTATGTCTTTTTCCCCTTAGGGGCCGGGGTTCGGAATGCCGGAGATATGGCGCCGACCCGAAGTGAAATGTGCAGTTCCAGTAAATGACAGGTAAGTTCTGGATGAGCGCTCGGGTAATGTCTTTTCATTCGCTCATTCAATGTCTTTGTCTTTTTTCCCCATAGGGGCCGGGGTCCGGAAAATGCCTGGAAGCGGCAAGACCCGAAATTAAATGGGAATGACCCAAAAGGTAAGTCTTAGAAGGAAACTGAGCTTTTCCTATTCCTTTCCTTCTCTCACCTTGTTCTTGTCTTTTTCTCTCTAGGCTCTGGGAAGTGGCTGTGGATCCGGATGATCGCTGCTGAAGATGGAGGCGTCCAGGATAGGTGAGAGAAATCCAGCGCTGCAGCGATCGTAGCGAAATGCTTTTAAAAAAGATGTCTTCCTTTTCAGGATCGTCGGTGTGATGTCTCCGTGGTGCTGATTTAGCAGGTAAGGTCTTTTGTCTCCCTTTGCAGGTGACCCAGGATACTGACAGAAGTGGCTGAGGTCCAGATGCAGGAGCTGACACGGTGAGCGTCCAGCTGCGAGGAGCAGAACAACGCGAAGCGTGAGTTGCTGATCGGGTGTGGTTTAAATAGCTTTGGAAGGAGTTCCAAGTGTGTATCCTTCCACCGATCAGGGATGTATCCTTCCCCGACCACACCCGGGTGGAAAGTAGTCCCACAGGTAAAGTAGTTCCATTCAGGCCTCAAGAGGGCCTGGATGTAGCAGCATGGTCTGCATCAGGTAAGTGCACATTAAAACACTTGAACACATGTCTAGCTTTATGAGCCTGGCGCCTAAGGCGCCAGGACAGGGGTCCAACATGAGCCTGGCGCCTAAGGCACCAGGACTGCGTCCAAAGGGCCCCAGTTTGGGCCAACTGGCACTCCCCTGGGGGAAATGATGCCTGCCTCTGGGGTTGCTGGATCGGACCTGGCTCCTTGGAGGTAGGCATCATGACAGTACCCCCCCTCAAGGCCCCTCCCAAGGTTCTTTCCTCCGGGGGTTTTGGCTTGTTCGGAAATCTCCGGTGAAACCTTTGTACTAATCGAGGTGCGTGGACATGGTTACTAGGCTCCCACGATCTTTCCTGAGGTCCATATCCCTTCCAGTCAACAAGATAGAAGAGTTTCAACTTTACCACCTTGGAGTCTAAAATGTCTTTAACTTCGAATTCTAATTCCCCTTCAATTTGAACTGGATCTGGAGGCTTGGACAATCAGGTTCCTGGTTGTACTGGCTTCAAAGGTGATGCATGAAAAACTGGATGAATACGCATGTTAGACGGTAGATCCAGTTTAAAGGCCACTGGGTTGATTATAGCCTTGATGGGATAAGGTCCTATGAATCTGGGATTGAAGGTTTGCAGGCCCTTGAGGGGTAAATGTTTAGTTGCTAGCCATACCTGGTCTCCTACTTGGTAAGGAGGAGTTTTACTTCGGTGCAAATCAGCGTTTTGTTTATACTTTTTCTTGGCTTGCTGTAAATGACTTGCAGCTTCTTTGAAGGCTCGGGTTATTGTGGAATGCAGATGATTTACTGCGGGCATTTCCAGGGTCAGAGGTGGATCTAGGTCAGAGGTCCGAGGATGGTGACCATACAAAGTATAAAAAGGGGTTTGTCTGGTTCCAGAATGCACTGAGTTGTTGTATGCATATTCTGCGATCCAAAGAATGTCTTTCCAATTCAACTCAGATTGGTGTAACATGCACCGAAGATATTGCTCGAGAGGTTGATTGGTTCTCTCGGTTTGTCCGTCGGTCTGGGGGTGGTGGCTGGTGGATAACCGCACATCTATTTGTGCTAATCGGCAACACTTCTTCCAAAAATGGGAGATAAATTGACTTCCACGATCCGAGACTAATACGGAAGGGAAACCATGTATGCGAACTATATTCTCCAGGAATTCCTTGGCCAAGGTGGAAGCTGAAGGCAAACCTTTTAAAGGGATGAAGTGGGCCATTTTGGAGAATAGGTCCACAATTACAAGGATTGTGTTGTAACCAGCACAATGAGGCAGGTTGGTTATAAAGTCCATTGACAGGGTGTGCCATGGTGCCGGTGGACTATCCAAGGGTTGAAGTAGGCCGGCTGGCCTTTTCTTTTGAGCTTTGTTTTGGGCGCAAATTCCGCAAGACAGAACAAAAGACTTTATGTCTTTTCTCCAAGAAGGCCACCAGAAGTGGCGTTTGATTTTTTCCTCCGTTTTAGCGATACCAGGGTGTCCTTCCATTAAAGATTCATGATGATGGGCAATAACAAGTTCTTGCAATTCTTTACTTGGCAGAAACAACCTCTCCTGGAAGTAGGGTAAGTCACCTTAACGGTGTAATGAGGACCCTTTTGACTCCATTCCAGTGAGGTTGAAGAGTCTAGAAGTTGTTTTACTTGCGTTTGGATGTCCTCAATAGTTTGCAATGAAGTTAAGCCTAAGATTCTTTGCTCAGGTATGATGGGCACAGGTTCTAAGCTCGAATTAGGTTCTTCCATGCCAATCCGGGATAAGGCGTCCGCTTTTCCATTCTTGCAGCCAGGGCGATAGGTAATTACAAAATCAAATTCCGCAAAGAATAGAGCCCATCGGAGTTGTCGTGAAGATTGAGCTTTGGCCGTCTTTAAATACTGTAAGTTTCTGTGGTCCGTAATTACGGTGATGGTGTGTCTTGCCCCGAGAAGGTAGTGACGCCAAGCCTTGAAAGCAGATTTGATGGCCAGTAACTCCTTATCGGTAATTGCGTAGTTGATTTCAGGAGGAGAAAATTTTCTGGACCAAAAGGCCACTGGGTGTAGTTGGTTAGTTTTTGGGTCTCTTTGCGACAGGACAGCTCCCATGGCCAAACTGGATGCGTCGGTTTCCACAATGTACGGGAGATCTGGGTGCGGGTGCTTCAATACAGGTGCAGAGGTGAATTTGGTTTTCAGGTCCTGAAAGGCCTGTTCGGCCTCAAGAGTCCATTCGAAACGTTTGTTTTTCTTTAGGAGAGCTGTGATGGGTTGGACTGTTCGGGAAAATTCCGGGATAATTCTTCGATAGAAATTGGCAAAGCCGAACATGCTCTGAACTCCCTTCACCGAGCTAGGAGATGGCCATTTGAGGATGGCGTCCACCTTTCGCGAGTCCATTCGGACTCCTTGAGGTGTCAGGATGAATCCGAGAAACTCAACTTCTGTGGTATGAAAAACACATTTTTCGAGTTTTGCAAATAGTCTGTGCAGGCGCAATTTCTCAAGAACTGCCCTAACATGTTTTCTGTGCTCAGATTCTGAAGAAGAGTACACCAGGATGTCGTCAATGTAAACAATGAAACAGACATCGATAAATTCCCGAAGAACATCATTCATAAAGTACTGAAAGGCGGCAGGTGCATTGCACAAACCGAAGGGCATCACTTGATATTCGAAGAGCCCAAACTTGGTGCGGAATGCAGTCTCCCATTCGTCGCCTTCTTTTATACGCACCAGGTGATAAGCTCCACGGAGATCTAACTTGGTGTACACACAAGCGTCTTTCACCTGGTCGATAAGCTCAGGGATCAAGGGCAGAGGATAACGATTCTTAATCGTTATTTGATTTAGGGTGCGATGGTCGCCCTCTTTTTTCGGCACGAAGAACATAGCTGAAGATACAGGAGACTTGGACGGGCGAATAAAACCATTGGCTAGGTACTGATCTAAATACTGACGCAAATGCAGGTTCTCAGGTTCCGTAAGAGCATAAATCCTACTACAAGGTATTTGAGCATTGGGTACCAGATCGATTTGGCAATCATAAGACCAATGGGGAGGTAACGTGTTAGCCTGTTCTTTCTGAAAAACGTCTTGGAATTCTTGGTATTCTGACGGTAACTGTACAGGGGTGGAAGTTGCTGAGGCTAGACCCATAGCTGGATTTCTTGGATAACAAGTTGGTTCACAATCAGGAAAACTTATCATCTTTGCTCGCCAGTCAATTCTGGGATTATGTGTTTCTAACCAAGGAATTCCAAGAATTACTTGAAATTGTGGGGCCTTGATCACATCAAACACGATTGCTTCCCGATGTCCATCCTGACCCACCAGTGTCACTTCAACAGTGGAATGCGTTACAGGCCCTGAGGCTATTTCGGTTCCATCTACTGTAGTAATGACATCTTGGGTTACTTTCGGGCGGAGAGGAAGCTTAATCCTGGAAGCCAATTCACGGTCTATGTAATTTCCAATAGCTCCACTGTCGATGTATGCTTTTATAGCATGCAACTGCTGAGGCTGTTTTGGGTCCACGAGTACCATTGGCATGACAAAATGCGAGGTCAAAGAGTTAGTTTTCAAGCTCGCCAAGCGGACCCCTACGCTTGTCGGGCAAGGTCGTTTCCCGAATCAGGTGTCAATAATTCGTTATCAGTAGCTCCAACCACCTTCTTAGGTGGTTTAACTGGACAATTTCGAAGAAAGTCACCGGAAGTCCCGCAATACAGACAAAGTTGCATTTGCTGCCTTCTCTCTCATTCTTTCTGCGTTAATGGTCCTTTAACACCACCGATTTGCATAGGTTCGGATACCTCGGTACTCTTGGAGTTAGCGTGGGTTTTGATCGGTATTTGGGTTTCGTACTTGAACCGATCTGCTTTTCTATTTTGAAGTCTGTAATCAAGTTGAACCACCAAGTCTATGTAGTCTGCGCAGACCTGGGGTGGGTTTACTATCTGAGCTAGAACATCCTTAAGCTCTCCGCGCAGGCCTCGATGAAACAATGTGATCCTTTTGTTTTCTGGCCATCCAGTTTCCACAACCAGTCTGTTCAAGGTGGCAATATAGGGCAGAAGATCCTGATTACCTTGTCGTAAGGATAGCAGTTCGTTATCAAGGGCCTGTCCTTGAGAGTGTCGAGCGAACAATCTTTCCATGCTGGCCTGGAAGCCCTGAAAATTCGGGAGAATGGGATCATCCTGATTTACCAATGGAATAGACCAATCGGCAGCACTGCCACTGAGGTAAGATAGTATAAAGGCTACCTTGGTCTGGTCATTTGGGAAGGCTCCGGGTCTGCATAGAAAGTGTAAACGACATTGGTTCATAAAGACGGCATATTTCTTGGGATCCCCCGCAAAACGTTCAGGCGGGGCCAAAGGCATGTGTCCAGGTAGATTGATTTGTACCGGGTTATTCAAACCCATTGTATGTGGAAATGTCTCCGGAATTAGGTAAAGGAGTGTGCCCTGCCTGGGCCTGCAATAACCTTTTGGCTAGGTCATCTGTTCTTTCCTTGGATAGGATCAGTTCTCTTTTGAGAGCGTTAGTCTCCTGGCGGGCTGAGTGCACCTCTGCCCGTAATTCCCCCAAAAGCTGGGCCAGCTGGTCAGTCTCGGAAGTCTCCATAGCGCCCGGGTGGGAAATTGTGGGTAGGCTTCGCGTTCTGTAACGCTCACCTGATTCCCACGGAGGCGCAGGTCTGGCTTCGAGTGCTGATGCTTCTTCAATGGTGAAGCGCAGGACTCTGAAGATGGACAGGAAGGGCCCCTCTACTCTGGCTTCTCTGGCTCGCAGGAATATTCCCCTGTGTGTGAAAAGGGAGTATTACCTACTGACTGAGTTATGCTCAAGCCTCCCACTCTCTTCCAACCCTCCACGATACCCTTCCACGATTCCCCGTGAAGTCTCACCTTAGGGTCAGGAAGGATGAGCTCTCCATCCTGCTTCTGATGCAGGGGCGCGTTGAAACCCAGTTACTTCACTGGATTGAGGATTGATGGGAGTTCAGGTAGGCTTGACTATTCAGGTAAGGCACTGTAAAAGTTCTGCTGCAAGTTCAAAAGTCCAAGCTTAAAAATAATGTTCATTGTCGTGTTGCAGCAAGCGCTAATGCTTATGTCTTTTTCCCCTTAGGGGCCGGGGTTCGGAATGCCGGAGATATGGCGCCGACCCGAAGTGAAACGTGCAGTTCCAGTAAATGACAGGTAAGTTCTGGATGAGCGCTCGGGTAATGTCTTTGCATTCGCTCATTCAATGTCTTTGTCTTTTTTCCCCATAGGGGCGGGGGTCCGGAAAATGCCTGGAAGCGGCAAGACCCGAAATGAAATGGGAATGACCCAACAGGTAAGTCTTAGAAGGAAACTGAGCTTTTCCTATTCCTTTCCTTCTCTCACCTTGTTCTTGTCTTTTTCTCTCTAGGCTCTGGGAAGTGGCTGTGGATCCGGATGATCGCTGCTGAAGATGGAGGCGTCCAGGATAGGTGAGAGAAATGCAGCGCTGCAGCGATCGTAGCGAAATGCTTTTAAAAATGATGTCTTCCTTTTCAGGATCGTCGGTGTGATGTCTCCGTGGTGCTGATTTAGCAGGTAAGGTCTTTTGTCTCCCTTTGCAGGTGACCCAGGATACTGACAGGCGTGGCTGAGGTCCAGATGCAGGAGCTGACACGGTGAGCGTCCAGCTGCGAGGAGCAGAACAACGCGAAGCGTGAGTTGCTGATCGGGTGTGGTTTAAATAGCTTTGGGAGGAGTTCCAAGTGTGTATCCTTCCACCGATCAGGGATGTATCCTTCCCCGACCACACCCGGGTGGAAAGTAGTCCCACAGGTAAAGTAGTTCCATTCAGGCCTCAAGAGGGCCTGGATGTAGCAGCATGGTCTGCATCAGGTAAGTGCACATTAAAACACTTGAACACATGTCTAGCTTTATGAGCCTGGCACCTAAGGCGCCAGGACTGCATCCAAAGGGCCCCAGTTTGGGCCCGCTCGCACTCCCCTGGGGGAAATGATGCCTCTGGGGTTGCTGGGTCGGACCTGGCTCCTTGGAGGTAGGCATCATGACAATCAGCCTCCTGGTTAGGACTTTTGCAAAGATTTTGTTGTCCAAATTTATTAGCGAGATTGGCCTGTATGAGTCGCAATCCATAGGGTCTTTGCCCAGCTTGTGCAAGAGGATTATGTTGGCCCTGTAAAATGTTGGTGGTAGCTGGTCATTGGTCAGGGCCTCGTCATAGACCTGGAGGAGTAGCGGGGCAAGGAGGTCTGCAAAGTGTTTATAGAATTCGCCGAACAGGCCATCTGGACCTGGTGCTTTAGAGTTGGGTAATTCTTTGATGACTTTGAGGATCTCCTCAATGGTAATGGGGGCGTTTAATGGTTCTCTGAGCTCTGGGACGACCCAGTAAAGTTCTATTTCATCTAGGTATCGTGTCAGCTCTGTTTGGTCGGCGGAGTAGTTGGAGTCGTACAGTTCCTGGTAGAATCTGTGAAAATGTTCAACAATGTCGATCGTCGAGTGGACGGTGTTGCCTGTTGGGTCCCTTACTGACTCAATCGCTGTGGGTTTTCTGTCGGCAGCTATGAGCCTCGCGAGGAGAGCTCCGGGTTGCTGCCCTTCACCGTACTGCCGAATTTTACGGTGTCTGCCCCGAAATTTAATTTACCTTTCAGCTGCGTCTCAGAACACTTCTAATTCTTTCTTGATTGCTGCTAGTGATTGTGGAGTTTTGTTTATCTGGAGAGCGCCTTCAAGGTCTTTGAGTTTTGCTTCGCTGGTGTTCAACTCCCTTTGCAAAAGTTTTAATATTCCGCATTCCTTCGTCATGCAGACCCCTCTGGTGAAACATTTTAGAGTCTCCCAAAGAGTCCCGGCTGAGGGCACTGTACCTGTGTTGGAGTCGAGGAAATGTTCTAGTTCATTTCGGAGTTCTTCCGCAAAGACTGTGTCTTGCAGCGCTCGTGGCTTGAATCTCCAATGATGTCGAGGTTTGGTTGTTTGTGCGGTGTTGCAGGTTAGAGACACCATGGAGTCGTCTGACAGGGTTCTTGGTAGGATATGGCAGTCGTTCCATTGTAGGCGGCTGTGGCAGGACACAAGGATATAATCTATTCTCGAACTGGTTCTGTGTACCCAGGAGTGGAAGGTGAAGTCGCTGGTGTTTGGGTTCTCGTGTCTCCAGATGTCAATGAGGTCGTAGGCTTTGCAAATTTCAGTAATTTGTAGGGACGCCTTGGATGGGGTCACTGTTTGGTTATGCGATTTATCTTTGGCTGGGTTCAGGGTTGTGTTGAGGTCGCCACCCCATATGATCGTGGACCGACTGACCGTGCTCAGTTGGGTCATTACCCAGTCGAAGTTATTGGGACAGTCGCTGTTCGGGCCATATGAATTCACTAAGGTGATTTCTTCTCCGTCAATCGTTCCTTGTACCAGGGGCGACCTGCCTTCTGTGTCCTTTTTTTGAGCGATTAGTTTGAAATTGATTGCCTTATTGATTATTATGGCCACTCCTCTGGCATAGGACGAGAAAGAGGCAAAGTATCGGTGACATCCCCAGTCTTTGGCCCAGGGGTGTTCGAACGTTGGGCGTAGGTGTGTTTCTTGGATAAACGCTATGTCGATTTTGTGCCGGCGTAGGTATTGAGTCATTTTCCTCACTTTCGCTGGTTGATTCCCACCTTTAATGTTCCATGTGGCTACGGTGAAGGCGCCGTGTTTTCAATTCTTTGCACGTGCGGATCGTGGCATTTAGCTACTAACGGGCGAGGGTGGTGGGCCCTGTTGGGCCGGTTTTGTTTGTGGTGTGGACTTCTCTTGAGTGGAGCATGTGGGGTGTCCTGGGTGCTATACAATTTGTTAACCCCCAAATTGTGTGATTCACCCTCCTATTTCTCGCGAGCAACCCCCAACTGGCTCATCGTGGATCCCCCTTCTTTTAACTTGTAATTTGAAAACTTGAACATTGCTGTGCTAGGGGCACTTGGATCTTCCCAAGTCGCGCGGCCTTAAGGTCGTTTAACCGTCTATTTTGCGTTCCGGCAGCGCTGATTGTTGCTGTGTGTCGTGTTCTTTTGCTTCAGTCCATTTATGGAGGGTTCCTCTGGGCCCTTTCTCTTTGAGCTCGTGCCTGGTCATTCTCTGGTGGTCGACAGCCCGCCCGGTCTAGGTACATATTTGCCTCTTCAGGTGTTTGGAAACACTGGGTTTTCCCCTGGTGTTGTATTCTCAATCGGGCTGGGAACAGCATCGAGTATGGTATCTGGTTCGTGCGCAGTCTCTGTTTAATGTTTGTGAAAGACCTCCTTTGTGCCTGGGCGGCTGGGGAGAAGTCCGGATGAAAGTGGACGGTATCGCCATTGTGCTGTAGCTCGCCTTTCTCTCTGGCCATTCGAAGTATCGAATCTCTGTCCTTATAATTGAGTAATTTTGCAATTATTGGGCGAGAAGGGGCTCCGGGAGCGGGTCTTAGCGTCGGTATTCTGTGGGCTCTTTCGACGACGAACAGGGGCGAGAGAGTTTCCGGACCGAAGAGCGATTTGCACATTTCTTCAACGTGGTCTTCCATTTTGCCTTCTAGTTGTTTCTCTCTTACTCCCACTATCCAGATGTTGTTCCTTCTGGAGTGCCCTTCGAGGTCTTCATTTTTGGCATTGATTATTTTCATTTGGGCCTCGAGAGACAGCACCTTGGTATTCAAAGACGATACCCCATCGTCCAAAGTAGATATCCGTTGCTCTGCCTCATCCATCCATTCATTGTGGGTGTCCAGCCGGTGTTGGACTTGATCAGCCTTGGACGAAAGGCCGTCCAGCTTACTATCTAGGTTACTGATACCAGATTTCAGTCCCAGGAGCAGTGCTCTGATGTCGAGGGACTGGGTATCGTCGTTCTCTTGGTGTAGTATGTGTGGCGGGGACTCCAATTTGTTGCTATGTCTTGGGGTTTTTGTCGAGGTTCCAGCGTCAAAGTTCAGTTTGCGCTGTTGTTTGTCGGTTTTCCCCATTGCGGGTACGGATGGACAGCGCCTTTGGTTGCCTGGTCGTAGAGTTCGTGTGGCGGCCGAGGCGGGGGTTTCCTGTGCCCTTATACAGTGTTTTGCAAGATGTTTTGCTCGACCACAGGGACGGCCTGTGCTGGACAGTCAGCCCGCCATATGCGTCCTGGTTGGTGTCGGGGACGGTGGATTATCGGGTCTCAGGATAGTTGGTTCAGTTTGGAGTTCTATGGTCCCTGCAGTGCGTCACTGTGCTGCCAGAGTGGGGCCTCTTGCTAGATAGCGGCGAGTGGGTCGTTGGGCACAGCCGCGCCGCCTCCCCCTCAGCTGTGCCGTACCTGGTGAGGCCTCACCCGCGTTCCGCTCCTTCGATTTGGCCGGCGCTTCGTCAGGATGCAACTGTGTAGCTCATCGGCGGGGGGCTATGGAGCCGCAAGTTTCTGCCGGTATGCTGCTTCTCAGCTGCCGGGGCGGTGCTGGATCTGTAGAGCCAGCGTCTTGGGTAGCGGGCTACTCCTTTCTCCTGCTTTTCAGCGCTGCCTCGCCTGGGCCACGCTGCGGCCGACGAAGCTCTCTCTCGCCACCTTTAGGGCGCCCCTGCCATCTGGGGACGTCGCGAAGCAGGATCTAGACTGTCAGGGTCTCTGGATTCGGCTTCTGCACGGCTGGTTTTCTTCCCTGTACACTGGCTGAAGCGATGATAGTTGTTTTAGGGGGTTATACTGCCGGAATAAACAGGATTAATAAGGATTTTAAAAGGCAGCGAGGGAGCTCACAAGGGAGCGGCCATCTGGGTCGGGTCTCTAGCACCCTCTGTCCCCGAGTTTGACAGTAATTTGACAGTAAATCCAACACATCAAAGCCCATCTTGGGAACAATTGGCGGGAAAAGGGAGCAATGAGCTAAGCATTGTTCTCAGCAGCAGGTGATGGGATCTGCAAAATGTGTGCCCAGTCTACTCTAGTGGTAATGTGGTATTGGGCAATTCTGAGTCACTGAGGCTGGGCATGGAGAGTTCTGGCACCATTTTGTGATAGCATTGGGATATTATGGGGGCAAAGTTGTTAGCAGGTGGCAGCGCTGGTGACAATGGGAGTGAGGCATTGGACAGGTCAGGGGCAGTGTGAAGTGCGTGTCACTTTTCTGAGGGACACGTTGATTGCATGAGGCAGTTATGGAGCAATAAGACATGGAATGTGACAGTTCTGGGACAATGCTAAAGAGAGATTGATACATTTTAGTGGCAATTGAAAGGGGTTTATGGATATTCTGGGGTAATGCCAATTATCATGGGGCTATTCTGGAACAATGTGATGTTTATAGCAGTTCTGGGGTAACATGAAAGTGACCTATGTCAATTATTGGCACACTATAAAGTGGTATGGGGCTATTGTATGTTCACTGGCTAATGGTATGACAACGAGCAACCCAGATTATAATTGGTTTATCCTGGGCAACACTGGCATGACATTTGTGCTGGTCATTTTCTGGCATTACATTTGTGCTGGTCATTTTCTGGGGGCAGTGTAAACACATTTATAGCAATCGACTTATCTAGAATAAACCTGTGTTGGGCCTATTGTACATAGTATGACATAACAGTTTTCTGGGTGCAACGTAGAAACGAAACTGCTCAACTGCTCAACTGCTCAACTGCAAAACTGTCATTGTGCTATTGGAAGTCATATGACAATGGTGATAGTATTATTATTACTAGCCGGGGCAAGACTGGCATGGCACTGTTGAAAATGGCATTAAGTTATGTGATTAACTCACGAGGTTTGCAACTGGCATTGCAATGTGTAATTTAGAATGGCAATATCTTAACCAATGCGCTGGCACGTTGACCTGATCTCTGGCATTGTACCCGGTTGTGTTTGAGCAGCTCCTTTTTCATGATGTGGACACCCTGAGCATTACATTATTAGCAGCACCCTGGACTATTTGAGTAATACTTGGGTAGGATTTGTGCAGAAACATAGTGCATGGCGTGTGGCCTGTGCATCATATCTCAAGGCACACATATTTAAAACTATGACATTATGGCCCTCATTACGACCCTGGCGGAAAGTGACTGACCGGACCGCCACAGCGTAAATAGCGTTTCCGCCATTGCACGAAGGAGCAAAGTGCGGCCCATTCCGACCCATCGGGCACGAGCACCACGGCATGGCGGAAGTGCAAAGTCCGCGATGGCGGAAATGAACCCAAAACGGCCCACACCGCCGCCGTACGGCGCCCTAGGTGCAATACCGCCACCCATCACAGCGGAAACCGCAGTGTGCGCCTACCGGAAAGTACGGTGACCGGAAATATACGGAAACGGAAGTTAAAACATGGGCCCGGAACGGGAAATATCCCGCCGTACACCTATAAAACCACTAAAACCACACAACCACTAAAATCACTACCCTGAGACACACCCCAACCCGTCATCCACCCTAGCGAAACCAAGAAAAATGGGGAAAGTAGCGAAGAAAGCGTGCGACCGCAAGCGGCAGGTCCACTTCTCCCGTGAGGAACTCACCGTGCTAACAGAGACCCTCCAGGAGAATGCTGCCGTCGTCTTCTGCACGCAAATGACCAGGACGGCACTTGCAAACAAGAAGGCCATATGGGCTCTGGTGGCACAGCGGGTAAGTGCGGTGGGGACCGCACCCCGCACCCCACAGCAATGCCGTAAGCGATGGGACGACCTGCGGATACGCGTCCGCAGCATACTCTCTGCCAACCGCAACATTGCCACAGCCACCGGGGGAGGTCCTGAATCACCCATCAAGTTGACCCCCTGGGAAGAAATCTGTGCCTCCACCATCGGAATGGAGAGCATAGAGGGAGTCGGAGGGATGGAGAAAGGAGTGCAGACATCCGAAGATTCAGGTAGGTGGCCCAAATAAAACAATGCCAAATCCACAAAGTCCATCCATGTGAAGTACCATGCGTCCACATAGTGCAACAGAAACACATGTCTAGGAGAACGGCCACACACATCGGCCTGATAGCGCACGTTAAAACCCACAATAAATACATAAATAATTAAAAACCCCTAAAACACGCACTACACGTGCAGCAGGCACACCCTAACTGCAGGCTGCCAAACAACTGCACCCTCACTCCACACACAAATGAAAGCACCTCCAAGGCCCCGACCCAAATCACCCTCAGGTACCACCCCAATGCATGTGATACAATGCCATTCCAATTCCCACAGACCCATCAATAACCCTCGCCCTCCTTTACTCCACCACAGGGTCCGATCCAAACGACGAGCTTCAGGACACCCCTACCAGCACACCTGCAAAGAGGGCCAAGACCAACGGCCAAAGACCCTCCACCTCAGCTGCACGCATCAAGACACGGCAGCAGCACAAATCAGGTGGCAGCACAGAGGAGGGAACATCAACAGGCACCCCAGCAGCCAGCATGCCCACAACACCACCACCACAGGTCCCCCCAACGGATGCCACAGAAGGCACTGCCTCCGGTGGCAGCAGCACCATAGGTGACACCCCATTGATGGCAGCATGCTCCGACACAGAAGACGGGGATGTCGAAGTCAGATCCATCCATGACCTGTCCCAATCCCCCTGTCTGTCCCATCCCGTACAACATGAGGATACCACGCAGGGGCACCCACAAGACGACGACTGGCCATCCCCCACAAGCCCTGTGGCAGGGCAACATGAGGACAACAGCCCCTCTGTGACACCCCCGCAAATGGCCATGGCCCAGCAGAGGCAACAGTCCCTGGACCAGTTAATCGTGCAACAGCAGCAACTGGCCACGCTCCTCAAGGACCATGCCGATGAATGTGGGGGCACTAAGGCAGACATAGAAACATCAACTGAGACACTTAGGGCAGAAATGGAGAGAGGTACAGAGACACTAAGGGCACAAATGGAGAGAAGCACCGAGAGCCTGAGGGGGGAACTGCATGCAACGTCCAGGACGTATGTGCCGAACTTGCCGCAGTGCGCCGTGTGCTCACTGAGCTCTCGCAAACCCTTAGGGACATGCATGGACGTGAGCAGGCAGAGACATCATCCGTTGCAAGTTCCGTCCAGGGCAGCCCCCAACGTAGATCTGGGAGGAACCTGCGCTCCACAGGCAGGGGTGCCCCTGATACCCGCAGAGGGGGCTTGCAATAGCGACTGCCCACTGACAATGAGCATCTTTGGACACTGGTGTTCGGGGGGGAGGTGGGTGGGTGGAGGGGGTGTGTTGGGCTCACTTGGGTGGCGGGTCGATAGGGTGTACAACATGATATCACATATGCCATAAAAAGTGCACGATCAACCAATGAGATGTGTGGACATTGATCTTTGTGTACTAGGCCATCATAGGCGTACAGTCCATATTGTGCATGTCCCAGACACACACAGTGCCACGAGTCCCGTGTCCATGTATCAGCCACCAGGCGTGAGTGCTAGAAGCATACATCAATGAGATGTTGACGAATGTCACGTGCCTCCGGTGCCTCGCAGACTCCTTGAGGTGCTGCCACATCCCCACCCTCATCATGACCATCATCAGGTGCTTGCAGTTCTGCGTCAGGGGGCATGGGCACATTTCTACGTACGCACATGTTGTGGAGCATGACACATGCCATCACCATCTTTGCAACCTTCTCATGGCGGTACAGGAGTGCCCCGCCAGACCTGCTGAGGCAGCGGAAACGACCCTTCAGTAGGCCGAATGCCTGTTCAATGACTACACGGGTACGTGAGTGGGCATGGTTGTAGTCCTCCTCATGCTGGTCCCGTGGGTTCCGGACTGGTGTGAGGAGCCATCTCTTCAGTGGATATCCAGCATCATCTGTATGTGGACGAGAAACGTATGATGTGGAATGCCATTGCTACGTACGCACACCCCCCCCCCTTCCTGCCAGGTCATTGCCGAATCACATACCCCACATTATCATGCATGTAATGAGACTCACCGAGTAGCCAGGATCTGTTCCCTGCGTGTCGCTCCATGTAGCGTGGTATTGTAGAGTTCCTCAAGACCATAGAATCATGGGTTGATCCAGGGAATCGGGCACAACAATGTGTAATGATCCTGTTGGAGTCACACACCATTTGTACATTCAGAGAATGAAATTGTTTTCGGTTGCGGTACTGGGCCTCCATGGCATGTGGGACGACCAATTCCACATGGGTGCAGTCGATGGCACCAATGCAACCCGGTATGCCGGCAAGTGCATGGAATCCCACTTTTGTGTTGGTAATTTCCTGCTCCGAGCGTGGTAGGGAGATGTAGTCGTCTGCGTGCTGCAGGAGGGCATCGAGCACTTGCAATAGTGTCCGTGAGAACAGTGGCTGAGAAATGCCATGCAACTGTCCGACTGTGTGCTGGTAGGTGCCTGTGGCCAGGAAGTGGAGTACAGACACCACCTTCAGTAGGGGTGGGATGGCGGTTGGGCTATCTATCATGCTGACAAGGTCAGCCTGTGTCATGTCCACAATGGCGGCTATGGTGTCCCGGTCCAGACGGTAGAGGGTGTGGATCTGCTCATCAGTGAGGTTGAACGGATGTGCTCGGAGGCGTGGGATTGCGGGCTGCCTGCGTGGTGGTAGTGGCTGTGCTGGCGGCCCTTGCTGGCCCTGCCTTGGCCTCCTCCTCCTCCTGCGTCTCCTCCGTGCGGCCGGTTGTAGTTGGTGTTCGTCTTCTTCTTGGAGTTGGAGTACTTGCAGTGCTATCAGGTCCCCCAGGGCCAACATCGCGAGTCCTGCCGGTAGCATTTCGGTGTGGTTGTGGGAGGAGACTGGCTGTGCAATTTATGTGTTTTCAGGCTGAATGGCCTCCACCTGTGGTGATTCATTCCACCTGTGCAAACTGCTCTCCCCTTTGGCCGAGCACGTCCCGCGCACAACGCTGCAATTCGTGGAATGGCATCTTGCTATTGCAATCATGTATTTGTACCCGATGGCCGTGTAACATTGGTTGATATGTTCGTTCTGCTGTGGTCCCATTGTTTCACATACTATCTGTTCAGTCGCGAACAGAGTTGTGAAGGGTCAGTGGAACGTAGTACTCGAGTAACGGTGGGCCCTCATTCATCACTGTACCGAGTTGCAACGACGGGCGGGGCGTCCCATTCGTGGGTGAAGGCAGTTGCCATTTTCACACACAGCCGCACTCGATGGATTAATTAGTGTTTTCAAACGGCCACAGATGCCTCTTCGACGTGATGTTGCAAATGAGGAATTCGAAGGGCGGCGCTTTCGGTTTTCAGCTAGCGGCGAGGAGATGCCCACAGGTCTGACTGCAAATATAACGTTCTATTGTTCAATGTCCTTGGGACAGGGGCCATGGCGAGTATGCAATGATTGATATGAATAGTATGGGATGCGCAATAGCGTAGTGGACGATAAGGCAGGACGTTCCCAAATACATGTTACTTCACTACACTGGAATTACGGGCTGGGGCACTGTGGATTTTGCAGGCTGCATAACGCACAGACTCAATGGATATTTCTAATGTTATGTGAGTAAATATTCAGGCGTTTTAATCCCGGGATGAGGGAATGATGAATGGATGCATGGGCAGGTGATTTGATACAGAGTTTGCCATGTACAGGGCTTCTTGGGATCTATCCGTCTCCCCTACGCTATGTGATGCAGGGCTGCCATAGTGGGACCATCGTCTATCTGGCCTTGTTGAGCCCTCCCTGTCTCGACGCGCCCTCAGACACTTGTGTCCATGCACGTTACCAATCCCATCAGATGGATTCTGTTTTCACAGGCGCATGCACAGGTACACTCGTTTGTGATGGTGTTTACACCTCGATATAGATAGTTATGAGTCGCAAGTGGTTTTTGGGTGGTGATGGACCTTTGGAGTGGGCTAGCATGCATGTGGCTGTGGATTTAGTGTGATCATTGCAGTGAGTTGTTGGAATGTAGTACTGATGGCCATTCTGTTCTTTTTCTTTTCTTTTGGTTGACAGGTATCTCCTCCCCTTTTGCCACTGCCATCTGTATGCCACTCCTGCAGATGGGTTTTACTCCCGACACCTGCTGCTTCGTGTTAATCAGTGGAGCAGCATTACGATCTTATGGGACGGTCGCCAATGGGCCACATGCCCTTACGCAGTACTGGTGGCTCGGAGCAACATTTCGGCCTTTCAGCTGGACTAGTGCCTCCCCATTGGGACGGCCCTGCGGTTCTGTGCGCTTCCATGTTGCCTTTTCGTACGTGAATGTGGCTCTGTGTACCATGAGGGAACAGGGCGTCACACAGGAAGTAGCTGGTCATTTCTTGCGGATGCAGCCCACAATGGTGAAATGTGTTTTGGAGTTCATGGCCTGATGGCTGTATGGGCTTGGTGATTTTGATGTGCATTAAATTTCTATTCTGATTTGGCCCGTGTAGCGTTCTTCTTTGCAAGTGATGTGGCATATGCCTATTTGGGGGGCGATGTATTGTGAGGAGATATGCACTGGGTTCCAGCTTCGGAGTTTAGTTGCGTGGTACTGTACTGGGCGCGTTTGCCTACGAAGCCCGTGAGGTCAGGGATGGGGGCTGCCAATATGACAGTTTGAATGTTGTCATGCTCAGGGGCGGGGGATTGGGTTTTGTGTAACAGATGCCGGTCAGCCAGGTGGACTGGTGGAATGATGTGATTTTCGGAATATTGCTGGTCACAGGTGCCTGTGTTTGCGTGCGTTTCTTGGTGGGGGACTGTGGTCATGTCCATTGGGATGGCTTCTGTATTCGTGCCATCTGTGCCCTGCAGCTCCCATTGGCCCCTGTTGTGTTTCTATTGTTCGTTGGCATGCATGGGTGACTTGTACATTTCACTGGTTGCATTGTGGCTTCGTTGCACCTACGGGGAGTTGTACTTTGTGGGCAGGGAGCGGTGTACGGGCACTCAGTGGGGCCGTTTACGGTTGATTCGCGATGCCGTACTTCTCACCATGGCGGAATGGTGCATTCCGCCATGCTTGATGGCGTTAGGTACATGTCCGCTAGGGTCGGAATTGGCGTACCGTTGCGCCATGGTGGTGTTTACGGTTTGGCATGGCGCGCGCGCGTGCTTGGTGCAGTTAGCGTTGGCGTTCACTACGGTGTCGCTAATGGCATCGTACTTTGCGGTGACGGGTCATAGTCGCACCGAGCGCTATTCGATGGCGGTATTGCATTTCCGCCATCGTTTTCCGAATTCCGCCAGGGTCGTATGTGTTTTTCCAGAATATTTGAAAGTTGAGTAATTACATTTCCTTCCAATGTTTGTTGTTTGAATGTCACATCATTAGTAATTGCCAAATGTGCTATTCTTTTAAGGGCTCCTTGCTACAGGCACTGTTTCAGGGAGCTATGTGAATAATGTGGAGAAAAAAAATCAAACCCCAAAATACTGATTTCTTTTTGTACCTCGTTTACCACCTATATATGCGGGAGGAGACTCCTGCAGCCCCAATACACCCCAAACGTATATATTTACTTAAGCCCCCATATATATATGTGGTAAAATGAGGGTCTCGCTAATTTCCACATATTGGGCTTCGATTATTGGGGCATTTTCTATTTTGGTATGTTCCCCCGTTTTCAGTGACGTGGCACACATGAGTCTATTGGGCATCCAAAGTTCATTCTGGGATCAAGAATCTCTAATGGGAGCACACATTTTTATTTATTTATTTATTTATTTATTTATTTATTTATGTATCAAGTACATTGTGTTTCAAAGCGCAATGAACGATGGAGGCATGTTCTGCTCTGTTGACATGCTCCTGTGTACTGTGGCAACCTGGACTCTGAAGCTCCCGTTCACAAGCGTCCAATTTACTCTGAAAACTGTGCTGTAATATGTCGGAATGCTTTGAAGCAGTGTGTCTGTGCAGCGCTACTCAATTGCCCCTGGTTGTGTTCTGGCTCCTTGGGGCCACTAGGCGATACTCTCCTATCCTACCTCACCATTCACCAGCTATTTTCTGAATGTGTTAATTAGTTGTAGGTGAATGGCTCTGTAGCCAAATGCCACAAGTGACCAGTTCTGTGAATGCCCAATGATGTCACCCACATTGGCCAGAAGCTGCACCATATACTGCTGAAACTGGTACTCAGCAGAAAATGGCTCCAGCGGGCTCATTTTATTAATGAGTGTGCTTTCAAACATCCCCCATTACATTCACTTTGCCTTGTCTATAATGAGATTCAGAGGCTGATCAACATGTTCCAGAAGCGGATTGCAAAAAAAGATGTGGTTTTCTAATGCAAACTGCTAACCGTAATAATGTAATGCTCTTGTGTGAATATGCAGCGCACTCCAACCTCAACAAGGCTCTTTGCTGAAAGACTGCCTGATAAGGCCACTGAACCGTGTCCTCTAAACACACTGACTGCCATTCTAATCACCAGTACCAAGCCTCTGCGGCGATAACCGGCCACTGAATGTTGGCCCTCAGCAGTGTAGCCATTCCAGCATATTACCACATGCTTCAGTGTATTAGGGCAACTTTTGTTTCTTAAAGAAGGGAGTGCTGGGTAATTACTGACAACTAGCTTTATCCGAGTATCATATGCCGATCAAGCGTTCTCTCTCCCCATTTCTCTTTTTATGTCTCTCTCTGGCTTTATCTCTGTCTCTTTCTCTCTATCTCTCTCACACTCGCTTTCTCTTTCTCTCTCGCTCTGTCTCTGTTTCTGTTTCTCTTTCTTTGAGGGTAAGAGCTGCATAGTCATGTGCGAGTTTGCTGGAGCCATCCGAGCCGTTGCTGACAGCTGCTTGACAAGAGAAATAAAAAGATATTTTGGGATGAGGTGCTGTTTTTTCCAAAGTTGAAATATGACATCACTTCATTGCACTTCTATTTTCTCTCCCTCTCTGCGCTCCCTTACTACCCATCTATGCCCCTCTCTCTCTGTCGCACTCCATGTTTCTGTCTCTTTCTATGCGGGTGAGAGGCGCGTTGGCAGGTTCGTGTTTGCTAGAGCCTCTCCAGCTGTTGCTGACAAATTAAAAAAACACAGATATCTTGTAGGGTGGGAGAGTTGTGTTAGTTTTGTAAGTGGCTCTTATAAAAACAAAAATATATTATTTAATTGTCCTAACTTTGTAAGCTGGTTCTTTTTTTTTCAACGTTCATTTCTGATGAGTGCAGCCATAATAAGAATGTTGCACTTCTCGTACTGAGCAAAATGCACGGTCAGAACCTACAGTAACCCTATTTTACGATAGAGGGTTATCATTCCAATGCTGTCAATCTGTTAGTTTCCCATTGTAGTCTTTCAAAATACTCTTGTGAGAAAGGAGAAGGGCTTTGCATACAATCTGTGTACATTTTGGCAACATAGGGGTGACCACTGATGTTCATATTTGAAAAATATATCTATGATAAAAGGATTGAATGCTTGAATATGTAAGTGCATAATGTAACCTGGGTTGGTGCTCATTTCCTTTTTCATAACACTCACTCTTACATTGAACCATACATAGTGATTTGTACATCCTCCATGTTAGGATGTGAGCTTGAAATGTCTGCAATATCCCTCACTCCTCTCGGGTTTAAGGTCTGTCCAGAGATCATGTTTCCTTTCCCTGCGTCGAACGTTAGTTATGTCTCAGGGTAAGGATTGCTGTGCACATGCTCAGTCACCACATTGCTTTGATGGTCTGGAAATCCTGCACTCCACGGGCCCGATTCATGGAATTATTTGCGTGGAAAAAAGGGTACTTGTGTGCCAAGCTGAGCGCAAATCCGCGTTCGTCGATTCATAGAATCGAATGCGTGGTACTTTTCCTGGACTTGTGTGGAGTTCGTGCAGACTCGGCATGTCTCTGCGAGCCGTCGAGGACCTTGCGTGAGACTCCATCCAGAGCATGTGTGTGGTTTGCACAGAGGCCTTCAAGGGGGTGGAACACCAGAAATGGGGAAGAACTTGCTAAAAGTGGGTGTTGCGAGGGACGGCCTGCAGTCAGTGTCTCGCACGCCCCCAATTGCGTGGCATGAGACGTATTGACAGGCTCGCACAGTGTCCTTCTCAGGGTACATCCATTGTGGGATTTAAGCGCATATTCCATGAATCAGGCATAACACAAATAATAAAACTGAAAGGCAAAACCTGCTTTATTAGCAATCCAAAAGAAAGTAGGGACAGCATACAAGCATTCAATCTTGCGACTCTTGGAGCTCTTCGCACAAAACATTGTATTTTAAACCAAAAACTCATCATAATATTAAAATACAAAATCTATGGGGTCAGTTGATTGGTTAGGGGATAAACTACATATGTATTTCAATAATTGTTAACCTAATTGGGTAACACTTATCTACTGGCTCCTCCAGGGACCACATCTATGACAAAAAGACTTCACCTTTACAGCTAATAATTGGTTAGTTTAATACGTACTGGGAGGCCTGACATTGGGGGTTTAATTGGTTGTGAACCGGGACAGCCGACCCAGCCCTTTAAGATGAGGTAGCAATACCTTGAGATGAATGGGGATGCAGAAGTTACTAAAACATCAATAATCAAAACGACTCAGGAAGTTGGCAAATTTGACTGTTTTAATATCAATTATCTAAAACAGGGAGTACAACAGACATCAACGGAGATCTCATAGCATGGTCTCTCAATATATTTTATAAAAAACATGAGTTATATAGTAAAAACTTGTCATTGATGATGTTAACCTACGTATTCACTAACGTCATCCTACGTGGCAAACTACAAAACCTAGTGGGAAATGTGATAGGCTGAGAGGGAACATTAGGTATACCTTCCATACTAGTCTAAGAATGTGATAGGCTCCTTAACATCAGGTGGGACTACTAAACCCATCCTTCAAACAAGTCACTGTGAACGTCACTAAATACACAACACTCCATTGGTTAAACAAACTATAGGGCTCTTAATCACGCGGCCCCCTACAATTGGTTGGCACTCTTACATCTGTCAGTACTTTTCCACCCATGTTAGCAGCACGCAGGCTGGACTTCCCGGTGCTGGTGAGCTGGTCATAACCATAGCTTCCCACCAATTAGCAAATAATCTATCATCACCTCAGTGGTCTGCATGTCAATTAAGCCTTTGATCTTGGCCTTGGAAATGTTCCTTGCTCTTGAACATACAGGGGAGCAGAGGCACGCTCTGCCTCTCTGCGTAGGTGTGGTTCGTCATGTTTGTCCAGTTCCATCCCTTCCCGTGACTGAAGAAACTCTGACGTCTTCCTTGTTTTCGTCCATGCCTTCTAAACAAGAGTTTCATTCTTCCACACGATTGTAACTAATATCTGCTTATCCCAGTCCGACAAGTCCTTGGCTTCTTGGGGCTGATCCAGCCTCGCTTTTTGAGATTCACTCTTTAATTTTGTTGGTTTCTAATTGCGACACACTGGAAAAGGCCTTCCTTCGCTGAACCAGCTCTGCTATAATACGTTGTGGAAACATCCATTCTTTACTTTATTCCTATATATGTATACGTTGGCGCATGCCGCAATCTATTCACTGCATAGCTAGCCTCAAGAATACTTTGTCTGTTTGCATTTCTTTGCATCTGTACACGTGTAAAATGACTTGATATCTTCATCGTTTCTGTAGCATAAGTTTCTTAATCTTGAGTCCGGGATGTCACTTATCTTGATACTGTCTTGATGCCTTATAGACTACATTCACTTCTCTTGTCTCTGCATCTCTTCCATTGCACATCAGTTTGGCTTCGTCTGACGTCATCAATCTGCTCTTTCATTCATAGGTCCTGCTTCTTCTGGGATTTCATTCAAGTGGCCATCATACTGTCTCATATGTAGTTTAACAATGGTTGGAGTTAAGGTGTCAGGACTCCCACTCTCCTGTGCACCTGCTTGTTGCTGTTTACTAGATCTACCTGCAGCCTTAATCCTGGTTTGTCTAGGGACCAACTCCAAGGTTCCTGTTTGGTTAGATGCTTTGTGGGGATGACAAATCCATGGATCGGTTTGGCACTGTTAGCCAAACCAGCGCCAAACCGATCCATGGATTTGTCATCCCCACAAAACTGTCTCATATGTAGGTATGGCTTTCTCAATGGGAACCACGCCTCCAGGAGTCTCCTTGGTATCAATATTTTCACTGGTACTGCACGTGCCTCATACTCTGGCTCCCAACATATAGGCAATATGAGCGAGATACTTGCGGTGCAGGTACTTGCCTCCTTCTCTACACTGCCCCCTCTAGGCGATTAATCAACCACTCTCCCATCATTCTTCCCATCAAGACATCCTTTTCTGATGAAATACTTCTTTGGGACCTATATCTTGATTACTCCATTCAGGCATCCAGCTGATTTCACATGCTCATCCTTGTTCCAAGTCATGAGCATGCACTGACCACTTGGACTACAGCAGATTCATTTTCCCACATACTTCTTATGGTTCATTGGATATAGGAATTTCGTTCCTTCAGGTACATGGATGCTGGCTTTCATGACATTTCTGATTTCTTCATCTGTTAGCTCTTTGGTCTTCCATTCTGATTCAACATCAATCATGATCTTCATTCCTATGGCTTTCTGTGCAGTCTTCTTGCATTGTGAGATTATTATCCTAACCACACAGAATCCAAGCAATAACATCACTATCAAGGCTCCAAGAAACTTGAACATATCTGCCATCCATTGTGGAAACAAAGAAAAGAGCGCTCCAAACCAGTTATCATCAGCAATGTCTTCCACTTCATCTACCATTTGGACATGCAGCTTCATCAGCATCTCTATGGCCTCTGTCAAGGTGCCATTCTCGTCATCATCAGAAGGTCTTAATGTGCAACATGATTCTCCAATTGTTGCACAAACACCTCCATCCATAGCTGTGATCATGTCTAGGACGCATCTGTTCTGAAGAGTCATTATTCGCATGGCTCTCAGCTCCTCCCTGGTAGCATTGAATCCCTTTATGGTAGTGTTGATTTTCTGCAACGACTCCCATCTGGTATATTGCAGCAATTTAGTATTTGCTCCAACCTGGATACTCGGCATAAAGATCAACATGAATATCAATGAAGTCTGGCTGAACAGTCTGTGTTCATATGGAATGGCATCAAAAAGCTTCTATTGACTTAGCTGAGAAATAGTTCTCTCTCTTGATCCTACTTATCAGTTGCACAGATCTCTTCTTCCTTAGGTGAGCATTTGCTTTTGGAAAGCTGTCAAGGTTTAAGTCACTTTTAGGAATCACCAATGCTGGAACATGAACATTTACTATGGAACAACGTCCTCCCCAGTCTTTAGGCAGCTTCATATAAGCTCTGGATCCACATGCCCAGTAGTGACCCATGATGGCTGCTGTTCCAATGCTCATACCTGGTACATAAAAGATTCAACCACAGTTCTGGTTTTCTCTGACTTTTCTTGTGCCATTGTTTCTGAAGCACAATTTTGCATTTTCCAAAGGCACTTTCTACAAAGGTCCTCCTTTATCATCGACCCATGTCAGCAGTTTGGCAAGTCTCAGCCATAGAGGCTTGCATCTGTTCTGCACTATGTCAATGGTTGGCTGATAGAAACCAATGACCACCCAGGCTCTGCGGATGACCACTCCTTCTTCCCATCCATCTGGTGAAAGCACTGATACCCAATTCTGCATCTGTCCTCTGTTCTTCCATCTACAAATTTTGTCTGCAGATTTTCCTGGACTTTCCAGTCTTCTGTTTACTTCCCATCTGATTCCAGCTCCTTTCACTGCAGGCTTTTCGTATCTGATCACATGATTCTTGGTATGAGCTCTTAGCCTTGTCTTTGTATCTTGGACATAATCATCTTCTTCTGGAGCTGTCCATTCAGTTGCCCATTTGAGATAGTCTGTTTGGCCCATGAACTGACCTCTTGTACGGCAGAGTGCCACCTGTGATAGACAATGTGCTGTCTGGACGTCCATTTCAATAGCTATGAAGATTTTAGACTTCCCCATGCTCTAAGGCAGGAGTGCACATACAAAGCATTCCTCCTTTGAGGTCCTCCTTCCCACCACTTTCATATGCTGATACCATATGTTATTCCCCAAGTGTGCTGTACTATCCAGGTAATCATTTAACTTATTCTTTTCTTATGAGCTTCTATAATCATTTCATGCAATATGTCAGCATAATTCCTTCTTACTGGACCAATCATTGGAACATTTGTCAGTGGACTTGGTGCCTTTACATGTGCTACTTGTGTAGGTTTACTCCTAGAAGACCTTTTCCTTTGCCTTTCCTTACGAGCCTGTTCCTTGTGTTCAAGGACTTTCATTATAACATCTTTTTTCTAAGAAAAGATTTCTAGTGACATTAGTCATAGAATCTGGTACCCCTAAACAAACTACTGGAGTAGGGACCATTATGTAAGGTCTCAGCTGCCTTGTAGTTGGCACATCTGTTCCCTCCTTCTGCATAGGAAGATACACAGGAATATTTGCCTTATTTGGATCCAAATAGTAAGCAGTACGCACTGTAAGCGAGATAAGGATCACAATAAACAAGATGCATATATAAATGATGTACAGGAAGGCCCAATTCATGCAGCAGTAGCTTCTTGCACATTTTGGAGGTCTTTCGTTATTGGCCATAACATTATTACTATTGATGCTGCCCATTCTTAATCTTTTTGAAGGAAGGAAAAAAATCAACTTTTATTCTGGCAACATCATGCAATACTCTGGCAATATCTTAATCTTCTCTACAAGCTCTTCAAGCTAGCTGATTGTAGTACGATTAACAGGGTTCCTGATGTATAGAAAAGAGTCATCCTTTCACCAAACAAAATGTGGATGCCTCTCCAGTGAGAAGTAGAAGAATACAGATAGTAGGCTCTGGATCTCTTCCTCCAAAAGTCTCATTCAGAACGTTCTCAATGTTAGCTCAGAATATAGATTAACTTGCTCGATTATATCACGTAGCAACTCGTTAAGTGCCTCTTTATTCATCTGATCTCTCAAGAAGGTGGGAGCATCAGTCTGTCTTCCAACAAGATGTTTACATTCCTCAATCAGGTAGTGGAAAACCAATCCTACTAGTCTATGAGCATTTTCTTCAGATAGGGGCATTTGTGTTTTCTCCACTGCACTCAGGAAGCTGGAGAACTTGCTCTATTATGACTGTGAGTAATATCCTCATGATTGGACCGTTCTTAGGATCTTGCAGGAAATTACGAACGTCAAAATTTCTCCCCACCAATGAAGGGCATGAACGAAGAATGTAGAGAAAGCAAGGATGATCCGATGAACCTTGTCATTGGGCACCACCATGGGTGCCTCCAAAGAGAAACTCAGTGAGAAAGGAATCATGGAATTGTTCCCTCTTCCAGTTGTTGAAAAGGAAATCCAGTTCTGGCATTCTTTTCTTCTCGCTCAAGACATAAGCATGTCTCAGTCCAATGTTTAGCAAGCTCCTGTGGCTCAAGAACAAATTGTTACGCTCACCTGGTCTCCACAGGGGCGCCGAACGGAGCTGGACAATCTGGTGATGAGTGGTGTCTTGTGCTCCCCTCTGACTTCATCACGAAAGCAGGCTTGCCTAGAATGTTAAATCACATGTTACCCAACCATATGGACGAGGGCATCTCCCACCTCCCGTGGCATCCTCTTGCACCCCCCACTGCTATATCTCACCTTTGTGTTATGAATAGCAGGCTCTCCATCCTGCGAATGTTTGCAGGGGTGCATAGCAGTTCAAGGATCTAGTTACTTCACTGATCCTACCAAGTTCCAGACAACTGTGACTCAATGGTAAGTCTTATTCCAATGGCATGGATTGCTTAAGAGTTCAAGTTGTTAAAGTTCACTCCCGTGCCCCCTTCCTTAGAGGTTTCCTCTTCATGCTTAAGATGGAGCGAGGTCCTGTGATAGCTGGCTTCCAGGTAAGATTTGCGCCAGCGCTATGCAAAAGTCTTTCCACACGGTATAGTTCTCTGCACAACTAACCTGCTGCTCTTTATATTCTGCAGGGGAGGAACCTCCTGGACAGAGGTTGAGTGATGAAGTATTGTGTGTCCGTGCGGATTGCTGCCTTCAGGTGAGAGCGGCGTTGTGCAAGTTATAAGTCTAATGAGGCCTTCCCCACTGCACCACTAACCTGATGTCTTTCTTTGTTTTCTACAGATGCAGCAGCTCCGGAGTGGTGATCGGATGATGGAGCGGCGATCAAATGATGATGCTCCGTTGGATCACTGGTAAGTATTAGTGTTGCGCTGAACTACGATGAAGATTGCGTGGGCTGCGCGGCTAATCTGGTGTCCTTTCCCTTTCAGCTCAGAAAAAGCGGCGACTCCTAAAAACAGCCACGAAGGAGAGTCGGGTAAGTATCTTGTTCTGTTCTCTATTCTCACTCTTTCCTTGCAAGTAGCTCGAGACAACTGGACGGGCGTGGTTGATGGCTGACCTGGAGCTGCAGACCCGGTGAGCATTACGCTGCAGGAGTGCAGAATAACGCGAAGCGTGTTCTGTACCAACGGTGTGGCTTATATAGTCTTCTGAAAGTAGTCCCCATGTAAAGTAGTCCCAGCAACCACACCCAAGCAAATAGTCTCAAGGCAAATAATCCCTTCAATCTGCTTCAGATTGGTTTACACGTGCTTCATTGAGTTTGAAACGTGCCATGTTGGTGATGGCAGTATGAGCCTGGCACCAACGGCGCCAGGACCGAGTCCAAGAAACCCCTGCGAGATCCTTTGGGGTCTTTAAGCCTTGGGCCGTTTGGTCTGTACCTGATGTTTGGGGGTATGGACCGTGACACAAATAGCCTTCTTTCACTCCTTTTTTAGCAACTTAAAAAGAGTGTCCTGAAACAAGTGACAGTCCAATGTACTCTGTATCTATTTATTTGACAATTTCTGCATCCTTCTTCCTCGTCATGGATCTCATCTGCACATGCTGAGGTTCTTCCCCGATGCTTGCTTCCGATGGGGGTGGAGGTGAAGGGGGTTCTCCAGCGTAGATCTTTACGTCTCCAAGAAATATCCAGACACGTCTTCCTAATACTTTCACTGCAGACGGCATTACGTCCTCCACCACAAATGGGCCGTTAAAGCATGGCGGCACATGCCATCTATGCATAAAGTTCCTGATCAGGATCTGATCACTGGGAAAAAGTTTGGGAAGACATAATTCTTCATATCCGGTTGTTGGATTGTCTCCATCTGTGTTCTGAGCTCCACACCCTTCCGTTTGAGCTGATCTGAAATGACAGAGATACTTGTAATCATGCATGTTAAGTTATCACGTAATTCCTTTCCTGACAATTCTGTCGTCTGGGCATCACTACTAGTTCTAGATGGAGGGGTGTCCTCATCTGCCTCCCTGTCACTATTTCATGAGGCGTAAGATGGTGGCCAGAGCCTGTTTGATTTCTCAACGCATACAATGCCAGTGGTAGGCAATTCAACCATTATTGTTTTCAGGGTAAGCTTCGGTTTGCCTATTCTATCTTTAAGCAGGCTGTTGAGTCTCTCACAGAACCCGTTCGCTTGCAGGTGATAAGCCAATGAGAACTTGTGCTTTATACTGAGCAACAAGCTTTTCTGTTAAAAGACTTCATTAACAGAATGAGGGGCATTATCTGATCTTAATACTTCACATATTCCCCATCTAGGTAATACTTCTCATACTAAAAATGTCAATGTGCAGGTGGAATCTGGATGTGTAGATGGACCAGCTTCAATCCTCCTTGAAAAGAGACATACAACTACAGTTACATATCTTTATCGATTACAGACTTGCAGCATGTCGACATAGTCTATATGTAAATGCTGAAAGGGACCATTAGGTCCCGGGATAACTCCTCTAACTGTACGCAGAATGTGCCCAGCAGTAAACATTTGACATACGATGCAGTTCACTACATATAATACAATGTGTTCTAATACATTCAGAATGAACAATTCCTCTGCAATTGTTGTAGCAAGGCTCTCTCTAGTGACATGTGCAGGGTAGTGTAGCTGTTCCAACGGCACCCTTAATAAGGCTCCAGGCATCACCTGTTTACCAGTGCTCTCCTGTCACCATAATGCTTCTGGTGGGGTTAAAGATCACCCCCTCTGTGTCGACATGTCTTTCTCATCCTGCGGCGCTTCCCCTTGAATTTCCAATTACTGATTTTTAGACAAATTGTTATAACAATCAGGCACACTCATTATTACCACTATGCTTTCATTTACATCAGGCGTATCAAACTTCATGATATTGTCTGAACATGCAACACGTTTTGTTTCCTCGTCTGCAGCTTGATTTCCACGTGAGATAAAGTCTGACCTTTTAGTGTGAGCTGCACATTTAACGACTGTGATGGCTACTGGTAGTTGTAGTGCTTTTAATAAGTCTGTCCAATAAGGCGGCATGTTGCATTGGATTTCCGGTTGCTCGGAGGTAGCCCCACCTTTTCCAACATGCTAGCCCTGTGTGCACCGTCAATGTCACATAGGCGGAGTCAATGTACACGGTTGCGTCCTGGTCTGCATGATTCTCGAGTGTGACAATCAGCACCACTAATTCTGCAGACTGTGCCGAAAAATGATACGGTAGTCATGCACTTATCAATACTTCAAACTCCCCATTGGCCTTGTGCTTCACCACAGCGGCAGCTCTATATCTTTGTACATCATTTTGATTGATTCTTAGTTCCAGCAATTGTGTGCATGCTCATCTTCTGCTAGTGGTTCTGCTATAAACATGGTAGGGTTCACTAATCTACATCTGACTATTTTAATAATTGGATTCAATATGACTACCTCGTAGGCAGAAGCCCTTTGAGAAGTCAACGGCCCTCATTACGACCCTGGCGGATTTTTTCCGCCATCGACGGACTTTTCCGCCATGGCGTAAAGTCCGTTTACGCCATGGCGGATGGCGGACTTACCGCCCCATTCCGAGGTTGGCGGGGCGGTAAGTCCCCATTGACCCATTTACCCTTCCCCATTCCCATTTCGGCCCCATAGGGCTCAATGGGAGTGGGGAAGGCGTTGATTACGCCACCGTACATTACGGTGGCGTAATTAACACCAAGGTCCCATAGCGCCATGGATTTTTACGCCCGCAAAAAGCGGGCGTAAAAGTGACCATGGCGCTTTGGGAACTCGTAGTTGGCGGTAAGGGGTCGGCGCAGCTAACGCTGGCGTAATCCCCTTACCGCCAGGGTCCTAATGAGGGCCAACGTACCTTTTGGTTTTTCCAAAATGGCAAACAAAGCATGTTCAACAAATAACGTCATAGAACATCTAATTACTATGCTAGCAGCCTTCTCAATGGCGAACACGGCGGCTTCCAAAGATTGTTTGCAGGGAAAGTGACCCCTCATTACTGCGTCCAGAAACCCACTGCAATATGCTAGAGGTTTGTACCCGAATGTGGTTCTATGTGCGAGTCCTGCCGTCTTGACTGTGCCATTTGTATGTGAAAATAAGAATTCCATAGCATAATTGGGAATACATAAAACTGGAGCTGTGCAAATTGCCTTTTTCAACTCATCAAAACCTTCTTCCATTTCCTCAGTCCATACATTTTTTTCCTGAGTTGCCTGTGCTTTTTTCAGAGCCATCAACAAGGGCCTTATCTATGAACTGTAATCAAAGACCCATGCTCTCACATAATTGCATAGTCCCAAAAATCCTTGCATGTGCTTTATCATAAGTGACTTTGCTGTTTTTAAAATAGCCTCAACTTTCTCAGGAGTAACTATCTTTCCTTCATGCAAAATTTGCTGACCAATGTATATTACTTCCTCCTGACAAAACTGCAATTTCTCCCTATCTATTGTATATCCTTTCTGTGCAAGAATAATTATTAGCTGAACTGAGTCACATCTGTCACATCTGCACTCTTCCTCTGAGATGCTACAGACCAATATGTCATCTACGTATTGCAACACAACACTTTGTAAAGTGAAATTACTTAAGTCCATATGTAAGACTCTATTAAAAATGGATGGAGATTCACAGTACCCGTGAGGCAATCTAGTGCTTTTTAACTTAGTCTGACAAAACGTATATGACGTCAGATCTTGTGAATCTTTATGCAATGGGATTGAGAAAATGTATTTTTCAAGTCAATCACCATGAAATATCGTGCCTCAACAGGTATTCTACATAACATTGTTGCAGGATTAAGAACTAGAGGCAACTCAGCCTCTAAAATCTGGTTAACTGGGCGTAAATCCTGAATTAAATGCCACATCCCCCACTTAGATTTTTTGATAGGGTACATTGACGTAATACATGGTGACTTTGACGTCACTAAAATACCTTGTTCCATCATGGCGGATATCGTTTTAAAAATACCTTTGTCAGCCTCTCGAGACATGGGATACTGCCGTGCTCAAGATAAAATTACTCCTGGTTTAAATTTAATCCTATCTTCTTCAGCTCCTTTCAATAGGCCTACGTCATAGGGGCCTGTTATCCTCAATGAAGCGGGCACCTTTGCCATATCTTCATTGAAAAATGTGGGATATTTCAATGCTAGCATAATTTTTTGAGGAACCTTGCGTTTAATTGCTCTCACTCAATAAGTAATACTGATTTCAAATACTGCTTTGTCATATGACGGATGGTCTCGAAATATATCCTCGTCAGTGATGTCAGCCAATCTATAACCTTCCCCAATAGCAATCACTATGGACCATTGTCTTCCTTCATAATCAGTTCCATCAAGCAAAGCCATTTCTCCCCGCACTATGGCTGCTTGTAACTCTAAGGGAAAGACTTGTCCTCCCTCTTCATCCATAGGTATCCTTGGCCTGAATAAAAACTCATCAGGTATTCTCACAGTTTTACCCACTAAACCTCGTAGCCATGTTAACAAAATGCAAACCCCATAGTGAAAAATGTCAGGTTCTAATAGTGCTCCTCGTATGACCATTTGTGCCGTGAATGCCATAATAAATGTATTCACTTTTAAATAATGCATTCCTGGTGTTGAACATACTATGCCTTCATCAGTGAACAAAATTGTCATGTTCAATTTTGTCATTAGATCTCGACCTAATATATTAACAGGCGTCTGTCTCGAACATTATAATAATACAGACATGTCACATTCTCCTATAGAGACTGCCAATTTTTCAGTAAAAGGAAGTCTACTTGTAGTTCCTGTGAAACCTTGCACATTCATGGCATCCCCAGATAATGTAAATTTCCCCTCTCGTATACATGAAGGTGTTGCCACTGTGTCTACTAAAAAAGAAAAAGATTTGCCTCCTATATTGATTTCAACCCTCAGTTCCTCTTGAGGATTGGGTGTCACTGAGAGTATTGAACACATCAAGTCTCCCAGTGAGCTGTCCTATTGTGGGCACATGCTTATTCCCATACCTGTGAAAGGATTTCCCCCTTTGACAGTGACACCCCGTATCCTAGGAGTCATAAACTGTCCTGTGCTTGTGCCCTGCAGTATCTGCATGGATGAATGCTGTGACTGCCATTGCAGCAGATTCATTGCTGTCTGATGTGTTTGTAAACCCTGCTGCATTCTCGGTGCTTGTGTTTGCTGCACTGTCTGATTTTGGGTGAACCCCTTTCCACTTTGTTGTGGGGGGTATGTAGTCCCCCCGCTTGAGAATTGCCTATTGTGCATGTATCCTTGTCTTCTACACATGCGTGCATGGTGCCCTGACATACCACATGCGCAACATACAGGAGGTCTCCTAATTTGCCCTTCCTGCATGCCTTGATTATCGTTTTGCGTGTTTTGAAAACCACCCTGTTTGTTCTGGAAATGTCCCTGATTATTCGGGAAGCCTCTACCTCGGAAGCCTCCTCTTGGTATAAATCCGTTTCTGCCCTGATCAAAATGCCTTTGGTTATTCACCTGTGGCATGCCTGCTGTTTGCTGTGAACTCAACCCTTCACCGCTAGTCAACATCGCCCCTACTATGGCATATTTTGACAATTTTTTCTGCACTCATTTTGCTTCTTCACCTTCCCTAGCATCATCTTTCTTTCGATTCTTCTCTTGCAACAGTCTACAATAATGTGCAATGGTCAGCTGAATTTCTGACCATGGCTTCGCTTCCATGCCCACCAATTTCTTTGAGGTGCTTCTGTACTGGCTCTGGCAGCCTTTGGCATAATTAAGCAATAGAACCCGAGCGGCGGGGGCATTACCGACTCAGGTAATGCCCCGGGCCCATAGGTAAGTACCTGAGCGAAGCGAGGGCCTTAACGAAGGCCCCGGGGCATTACCAGAGTCGGTAATGCCCCCGCCGCGTGGGTTCTTTTGCTATTAGTATCCCGGCCCGCAAAATTTGCGTGACCGGGGTACTAAAAGCAATTTTTTTCTGTCCCGAAACGCTGCAGCATTTCAATGCTGCGGTGTTTTGGGACAGAAAAAAAAACAACCAAGAAAATGGCCACCGCCATGGAAAGGGAAAACGGAGGCCGTCTTCCCTTTCCATGGCGGCCATCGGGAGCGGAGGCGCTGGGAACACAAGTGTTCCCAGCGCATCCGCTCCCGAAAACCGATAAAAAAAAGGTAAGTTGGGTTGGGAGGGCGGGAGTGGGACGGGGAAAAAAAAAAAGTACCTGCCTCCCCGGCGGGGGACGAGGGAAGACCCTAGCCGTGTGGAGGTGCAGGGCTTCGCTCGGGTCCTTACCTATGGGCCCCAGGGCATTACCAGAGTCGGTAATGCCCCCGCCGCGAGGGTTCTATTGCTATTAGTATCCCGGCCCGCAAAATTTGCGTGACCGGGGTACTAAAAGCAATTTTTATCTGTCCCGAAACGCTGCAGCATTTCAACGCTGCAGTGTTTTGGGACAGAAAAATAAAACGACCAAGAAAATGGCCGCCACCATGGACAGGGAAAACGGAGTCCCTTTCCATGGCGGCCATCGGGAGCGGACGCGCTGGGAACACAAGTGTTCCCAGCGCGTCCGCTCCCGAAAACGGATAAAAAAAAGGTAAGTGGGGTTGGGATGGCGGGAGTGGGATGGGGAAAACAAAAAAAGAAGTACCTGCGTCCCCGGCGGGGGACGAGGGAAGACCCCAGCCGTGTGGAGGCGCAGA
This sequence comes from Ambystoma mexicanum, assembly GCF_040938575.1. Classification (NCBI taxonomy): domain Eukaryota; kingdom Metazoa; phylum Chordata; class Amphibia; order Caudata; family Ambystomatidae; genus Ambystoma; species Ambystoma mexicanum. The sequence goes on along the minus strand of NC_090939.1, from coordinate 238,003,331 downwards.
GTGGGGAAGGCCCCGCTCTGAGTCTCCACATGGCTGGAGGCTTACCTCGTCCCCCGCCGGGGACGCAGGATCAAGAAGGTAAGTTGGGGGGGCGGGTGAGAGGAAGGGGAGAGAAGTGAAGGAAAAAATAAAGAAAATTAAAAAAGACTTACCCGAGTCCCCGGTGGGGGGCGAAGGCAGCCTCTCAGCCGCTGGGACAAAGGCCGTGGAATCCCGACGGAAGGATTCCCGGCCGGGGGACCTGGCGAGAGCCAATCAGAATCCTTGTTGCACTCTGATTGTCTCTCGCCGGGGTACTAATATATGATAAAATACAGGTATGGAAATTCTGAATGTAAATAAGAGGATCATCCCCTTCCTGCATCCTTTTCGTCAATATAGCTTCCATATCTGACGTGTCCGGATACAGCAGTCTGAGCTCTTTCCAGACTGCCACCCTACAGTTATTAAATGGTGCTCGTTCATGGGTCGTGTACTGCATAGTGAGACTCGAATATCCTGCTCTCGACCTAACATCATCTGCTCTCTCCCCAAGGATGGCGGCTTGAAGACCTTTATTGTCTCCTATATCTAAGGTGTTTCCTCCTGTCATTTTTTCTAACTCATGTGTCCATTTCCCAGTGCCAGAAGTTAAACTCGGGAGTTTACACCTTAAATTATACTTATCCATTTGTGGCCGTGGTATATATTGTGGGCTGGCTCCTCCTTTTTCTAACACAGGAAACTGCGATATCCCACACTCATCCCCATCTGTCCATAGCAGGCACAATGGTTCTGCAACGCCTTCTTACTGGTAGCGACCTTAACCTGCTCACGTAAAGTGACGAGCCCCCCCTCTCACTATGGGACTACCCTCTAGGTTGATCTAGTCGCGCCAGGGATTCTGACGCCCTCGGTTTTGGGAATATCTAGATCTGACCATCTCACTTCTTTATCCATCGGAGAACATCCCTGGGGATCACATGTGTTACCTCCCTCGTCCCCACAGAAGGTTTCTCTGTCTGCGTCCGGCATATCCTGTCCCCAACTTGTGTGGCTTCCCTCCTCTTCGTCTCTATTCAGATTAGTCTGTCTAAACACAACTCTTTAGGCTCAAAGCTACACAAGCCTCCCTCTCTGTCGTACAACTGCGTACTCTAGAGTCGATCATTTTTACCCTTTCCTTTAGAATCCTGCTTAGTTCTCATATCATGATAGACTTTATCGATTGCATCCTCAATGCTTCTACAGTCAAACTCATCCTGTGAATTTGCTCTAGGTGGACCTGGCGTTGGTTCATGTGCTGGGAAGAATTCTTCTATGTCCTCCCACTACTCTATAAGAATCAATTAATTATTATTCTACACGCTCAATGTCACATGCTTTCTGCCTTCTCCTTCATTCTATTTCATCATCAAGCTCTCTTTGTTTCCTTGCTTCTTCTCTCACCCTTTCTTCTTTTCTTTTTGTATCTCTTCTCTCATTTGCCCTTTGTATTTCTTCGTCTCTACGTCTTTGTATCCTTTTATCCCTTAATGTTTATTCTTCGTGTTCCTCTCTCTTTCTAACCTTTCTTGTTCTTCAATTGCCCTCTGTCTGTTGTCATATTTTCTTTGCTCCTCTGCCCTTTCCTGCTTTTTCAGTTGTTCATCTTGATACAACTGTTCCCTTCTTTGCCTATCCTTCCTTCTTCCCCATCTTCTTTCAATCGTTCATCTCTGTCCCTATCTTTTTTGTCTTGTTCGTCTCGATCTTCTCTTTGCCTTACTTCCTCAATGCTCTTACTATTAAATTTGAGCAAAATCTGGCCACCCATCCTTTCGTTCTGTATGAGCACTACCTCATCGGCCTTATCTTTTTCACCCTCCCATCTCTTTATTTCTCCTCCTATATCTAAGGATGTACTTGGCCGGTCACTTCTCTCCTTGTCCTTTCTCTCTTTGTCCCTCAGGACTTTAGAGATCACATCTCTTTGAAGAATTTTCTCTGCACCCTCGTTGCTGCTATGCGCAGGCGACTCATATGCCGGATTGCTGTACCCTGCCGCTGACTTAAGTTCTATTTATGGGTAAGCTCCATCATCTTTTATACTATCGCCTTTTACTTCAGGTGCGGCGGGGGGAGCATAAGGCTCCTCACCCCCCTCTTTGCATATGTTAAGTATCCAGTCTTCAGCAGGTGGCTCTTCTCTTTCCTCTTTCCAGAGATCTAAGCTTGCTAGCCTTTTATCTAACTTTTTTCCAGTGTATGCTGCATGCAAATATGTCATCATGTGTTGTAAAACTGCCTTTGATAGTGATCCCCCTTGTGGCCATGGCATGAACATCTTGTTTGCCATGCGTGTCTTTAACCCATTCTGCATTACATTGTTTAAGCTTAGGTTTATGTTTTGGCAACTGCTTGCATAGATGTGTAAGTGGAGTAATATCCTCCACTTTGACACTTCATACTTGACTGTCAATAATCACCTTTACACTTTGCTCTTTTTCAAAAATATGTTTTTTTCAAAAAAATAATACAATATGAGCATGCACCAATCGTCGCAGCTCCAAACCCTTTATATCACGTTTTACTCCAATCTACTTATTCACTAAACACCATCAATAATTTCAACAAATAAATAATGAACTCTTAAATGTGATTTGCTTTTCACGTTTCTTAATTCATCTAATATTTCTAGACCATATATATATCTATAAAATACATAAAACAAACAAACAAACTGACATAATTGACCGGCCACATGTATCTCAGTCTTAGATCCTCAAGACTTATCCCTGCCCCTAAAAAACGATTCATTGGGATTTAAATTGTTCTCTTTAGACAATTCTTTAAACGAGTCCTTAGCCTACGTTATCTGCTATTGGGACTCTAGATACGACTCCTTCTGTTACTTGCCATGACGCGGCACACTGGGCTTACTCTACTGCTACATTCCTCGTCTCACAGTTTCTCAATTGCTTGGCTCCTCCAAGTCAATTACTTAATAACTCAACGCTCATCGTCGTCTTTACCCCAACCTCCCCCCGTTCCTTGTTTCCCCTTATCACTTTCTTCACTCACTGCCCATTCACAATTTTGCCACCTCACTCAGTTTTACTTATCATTTGCTTTTTTGACTTCCGGCTCTCGGATCACCTCCTTCTTATCAGCCACTTCAGTCTTCCGTCTGTACAGCTTCCTGTAGAAGTTGGGAGGGGATTTCGTACAAACCGAGGGACCCGTCTCACCTACGCTTGCAAGCCTTAGTTTAAAAACTATTTCCCCTATCTACAGGGAGCTTCACTTCCTTTCAGCCAGATTGCAGAGGACATTCATTATTGCCAGGAACCCCAAAGCTTACTTAGGTCAATGGCTCTTGAACCATCATCTCTGCTACCACGTGAACCGGGACAGCCGACCCAACCCTTTAAAACGAGGTAGCAATACCTTGAGATGAATGGGGATGCAGAAGTTACTCAAACATCAATAGTCAAAATGACTCAGGAAGTTGGCAAATTTAACTGTTTTAATATCAATCATCTAAAACAGGGAGTACAACGGACATCAACGGACATCTCATAGCATGGTCTCTCAATATATTCCATTAAAAACATGAGTTATATAGTAAAAACTTGTCATTGATGACGTTAACCTACATAGTCACTAACGTCATCCTACGTGGCAAACTACAAAAACCTAGTGGCAAATGTGATAGGCTTAGAGGGAACATTAGGTATACATTCCATACTAATCTAAGAAAGTGATAGGCTCCTTAGCATCAGGTGGGACTACCAATACCCATACTTCAAACAAGTCACTATGAATGTCACTAAATACACAACGTTCCATTGGTTAAATAAACTATAGTGCTCTTAATTACACGGCCCCCTACAATTGGTGGGCACTCTTACATCCATCAGTACTTTTCCACCCACATTAGCAGCATGCAGGCTGGACTTCCAGGTGCTGGTGAGCTGGTCATAACCATAGCTTCCCATCAATTAGCATATAATCTATCATCACCTCAGTGTTCTGCACGTCAATTAAGCCTTTGAACTTGGCCTTTGAAATGTTCCTTGCTCTGGAGCATACAGGGGAGTAGAAGCATGCTCTGCCTCTCTGCATAGGTGTGGTTCATCATTTTGTCCAGTTCCATCCCTCCACATGACTACAGACCACACATTTGAGCTCTGGTGCATTTAAATTACTATTATTAAATGAAACTCTGACATCTTCCTTGCTTTCATCCATGCCTTCTAAACAAGAGTTTAATTCCTTCACACGATTGTAACTAATGTCTGCTCATCCCAGTCCGATAAGACCTTGACTTCTTGGGGCTGTTCCAACCTCGCCTTTCTGAGATTCACTTCTGTAATTTAGTTGTTTTCCTACTGCGACACACTGGAAAAGGCCTTCCGTCTCTGGATAAATTCTGCTATAATACGTTGTGGAAACATCCATTCTTTACTTTATTCCTATATATGTATACGTTGCGTATGCCACAATATATTCACTACATAGCTAGTCTCAAGAATACTTTGTCTGCTTGCATTTCTTTGCATCTGTAGATGTGTAAAATTACTTGATATCTTCATCGTTTCAGTAGCATAAGTTTCTTCATCTCGAGCCCGAGATATCACTTATCTTTGATACTTGACTCTGCATCTCTTCCATTGTACATCAGTTTGGCTTTGTGTGATGTCACCAATCTGCTATTTCATTCATTGGTCCTGCTTCTTCTCGGATTTCATTGAAGTGGCCATAATACTGTCTCGTATGTAGGTATGGCTTCTCAATGGGAACCTTGCCTCCAGGATTCTCCTTTGTATCAGTATTTTCTCTGATACTGCACGTGTCTCAAACTCTGGCTCCCAACATATAAGCAATATGGGCGAGATGCTTGAGGTGGGGGTAATTTGTTCCTTCTATACACCTACATTATGACACTTTTCAAAAAACAAAGCACAGACACATTTGCAAAGCCATGCTTCCAGATCCTTGCCAATGCTCCTTGCATGAGTTTGCTACAAATACATCCATGCTTTATTTTTTTAAAAGTGTCAAAATGTACGTATATAAAATAGTCAGATGACTTAGCCCCCACTTGACAAAAACAATTCCGACTTTGCACAAACATTCAAGGCTAGGTCTATAATCTTTCTGAAAACATTTGTGCACTTCCATCAAACGGCAATCTAAAAATGTTGCAAAACCAATGTTCTAATTCTGCCCCCTATTGACAAAACAGCACCAAACTTTGCAGAACCATTTAGAGTCAGGTCTAGAGTGATATTGCAATATTTCATTCAGTGGAGCCAAAGTTATAAGCCATCCAAGAACTGATTTTCACCAACCCTGTAATTCAGAAATAGGCATGGTTGCCCCCGAACATCTGAGATGTTCGCCGACATCACAGGACGGTCCTCTAACATCTGGACTGTTCGTGGACTTCGTATATGAAAAACCTCCTATTTTTTGGCTTTTTATGGCCTTCTCCCATCCCATCCTCATCACCCCTAATCTCCCCAGAGATTGTTTTATTAGTTTGACAAGTGCAATGTTGGGTTTTTTAATATGTTTTTACTGCGATGTCCGTGGACAACGGTGGCTGTCCGCGAATCCAACATGACGACCATTTCAAAATATCTGCTGCAGCTCATGTTTTTCACCATCCAATCAGCAGGTGTGTCCGATGTCCGCAGACATCACGCTGGGCCTTGATTGGTCCAGAGGGCTGTCTGCAGACCGAATCAGGAAATTGCTCCACTGTCCGGATGCAGATATCACACATTGTTTTTTACCTACTTTTTGACTGTTTGTAAAGAAACTACCGGATGGAATTATGCCAACTTTACAAAAGCATGCTTTTTGGAGCAAGCCACCGCTCCCGGCGCAAATTTGGTGAAAATCCATCTAGCTGTTTGGGCTGTAGAAGTGAGCAAATTATTTTTTCCATTGTGTCTATGATGAAAAACACACATTTTGAGACCCCCTATAACTTTGCTGCCCCTTTAAGGAAACCTCAGCAATCTTCACAGAATCAATCCGAGGGGGCCCTATATTTATTTTTGCAAAATTTGGTGAGGATTTGTCCAGGGAGGTCAAAGTTATTAGCCACATAAAAAGTGCTCTTCTTGTGGGTTGAGCAACTTAACCATAACTACAGGGCCGCTACTGCAGGCCCTGTAATGCATTTGTGTACATATGTGCATTTCTGTGTATGCATATACTAAAGTATTCATGTATCTGTGTGTATGCATGTATGCACATATGTATTTTTCGGTGTGGATGCATGTATTTGTGCGTTTGTCTGCCTTTATGTGTATTAAGGTGTGTGTGTTTTCTCATTTTGAACATAAGTGTGTATGTATTTCTGCATCTGTGTATGTGTGTATGCATGTGTATGTATGTATGTGTGTATGCATATGTTTCAATGTGTATTTATCTATTTGTGGGCGTGTATGCATAAATATGTATGTATTTCTGTACATATGCATGTTTGTGTGTATATGTATACATATGTAGTCATGTTTGTTTGTGTATGCATGTATGTAGGTATGCACATAGTACGATGTGATGAGGCCTCACTTGGATGCAGAGAAGCCCTGCCAAAAGCGTGCCAGCTTTCCTCTAATTGAAAAAGTTATGCTGCTTGTAGTTTGTTGAGTTGCTGTCATACAGCAATAAATATAAACTAATGGAAATTTCCCGTGAAGAGAGACAAAGGGAATTCAGCACAGTAAGTAAAGAGTGATGACTTTGCTACACTCCATGAATAAAGATATGTTTGCTTTCTATACTAAGGGCTTATATAGATAATGGTGATATCTGCATATTGGAATGAGGGAGCTATTCCAAGGCACCACTTTGCATACAGTAAATGTTTGACGTTATGGTAATCCTAACTGCCTTTTGCTAATACAGCTCAATTCAGAAGACAGACGAGCGGACTATCCGACTCATCCAGGATATGCTTGCGGGTGATTGTGACCACTCCCTCAAATTTCCTGCAAACATCAACACATTTATTCTTCCCAGAATCTATACACTTGCATAGATATGTCACTCTGTTAATGTGGGTTAAATGTTTGCCTGCTTCAGTCAGACTTGGTCCCAAAGAGGTGGAAGCTTTTCTCACCATATGTTATACGTGGTGAGACACCTACTGTATCAACATAATTATAGCTAATTCTCCCATGGTGCTTTGCAGTAGAGCAGTTGACAGGATTTTCAGAAATGAAAAAGCAGCACTTTTCCCCAAAAATTCTATTGCTAATAAAATTTGGCTGGCTGGATGGATTTGGATGAAATTCTAAATGCAAAAGGTTTATGAAGGGTTAAAGATAAAAAGTGCAGCTTTTGAACATCGGTAGCACAAAAACAGCTGGGTAGATTTGGACCAAATATGAAACAATTTAGGCACAACAGGTTGGCTTACATTTCTAGACTGGTTTGGGGTAAACCAATGTAGAAGTTTTGAAAATATTTGACAGACGTGGGAATGCCCCCCTGTTCCTTAAAGCCTTCATGTATGTCTGCTTTAGTGCTTTTATTTTGCTCGATGCAAGCGATTTCCACGATAATGCCAGGAGAAGCCGCAAATTAACGAACTCACAACGCTATTTGGAGGAGGATAATGGATGCCATCAAACTTTGGAATGAACACCCCCACAATGTTACAAACTCTAATAATGTTCTTGACTTCCAAAAGAGACTCTAAACACTTCTGTTTATGTAGTCACTCCTATGGGAACACTAATTGGTTTGAACCACAGCGAGTGGGAAAGAAGACACTATGTGAAATTGGGGATTTGATGGTGGCTTGGGGAGTCAATTATGGGAAGAATATTTTTGGTTCATCAGGAGAAGACCACAGGAATCTCACGAGTTTATACCGGCAACGCTGCAAGAGGCGCTCAGAAAAAGATTTGCATCACACAAAGCAATGAGTTATAGTGGGTAATGGGAGAGGGTTAGGGAGGGAAACATAGCAATCCCAGTCTCAGCTTATGTGAAAACCCTGTGAGTTTACCTAGACGCCTCCCCGACCATGTCTCGCTAAGTGACCACCATTTCCTCATCAGCAGCCTATGCCACTAAGGTCTTAAATGCTGCCATACCCTTCCTCTCCAAAAACAGTTGCTTAACTGTAGCCCAAGCTATCAATCATTGGTTCGAGGATTGATTACTGCAATGTCCTCTTTGCAGGTACCTCCTCCAGAAACATCCATAAATTCTGAGTTATTCAAAACAACTCCCTGCGCGGGGCCCTGAATATCCCTAAAAGATAACATATCACAAAAGCGTGAAGAGAAGCCCACTGGCTGCCCATCCAAGATTGCATCACCTTAAAAACTGTGTCCTTCACTCATAAGTGCTTATCCAACAAAGACCCCCCTTACCTCTCTAAGAAAGTAGCCAAAGCTCATTCCACAAGACCCACATACTCTGACCGCCTACACCTACCCAAAGTAAAATGAACCGAAGCAGGCAGCTCCAGCTTCCCCTACTTAGCAGCCAAGCAGTGGAAAGCCCCAAGCCCCCTCACTCAATGCAGAACAATCTTACTGGGTATTCCGTAAAGCGTTGAAAACACACATCTTTCCTAAAATCTGTAACACCTCCTGTACTTTCTCTTGTAACTCAAAAGTACTATATGTCAATGTGCTGATCCTGTTACCCAAACTTTTGCATAACACACCAATTGCTAATAACATGTACGTGTAACAGCACCTCAATGCCTCTGGACTGTTTATATGCAATATAAATGAAATATATCAATAAATAAAGTAAGGGGAACTGGAAAAAATAAGGGGGACACACGTTGTGTGCCTGTGAGGACTTGGAAGACTTGTTAATTCTGAGCAATTGTTCCCGTTATTGCGGGAATCGGCAAACTGTTACTCTACTGCAGGAATGTCTGTTATTGGAAATGATTACTGTGAAATGATCACAGGAATAAGGAGTTAGAAAAAAGGCCATGCTCACTGGCCAGGGCCAAAGACCCTGGCTCGGCTGTGGCCACCTAGTGGTTTCAAAAGAAACATATTGGAGGATCATGTAAACTGGACACGGCCGAAGGCCATGGCTAGTGACCCGATGGTGTTTTAAAATATACAGTGGGCACTGCAGAAAGGCCCTGCTCACTGGCCAGGGCATGAGGCCTTGGGTAGTGGGCCCGAAAGACATGTATAGTGACCACAGCCAAAGGCTATGCCCACTTAGTGGGTCTAAAAGACACATATTGTGCAAACATGTACAGTGGGCACGGCCGGACGCCATGGCTCATGGCCCCTTAAAAACAAAACAATGCTGAAACAAGACCCAAGAAATCTACTGAAAGAAATGTAGTTAAGGTGCAGTTAAATTGTTCAGATTACGTTCACCGGATGTGGGAAGTCATGGCCAGCTTAACTTGGTGTGTACCCATTGCAAAGCCGATCAGCACATACATATTATGAGAGAAGGGGTTCACAATTACAAACAAAATGCCATTAAAGGGGCATAGCTTCACGGGGGACATCAACATGAATGCGCCAAGTTGAGACTTCCCACATCCTCTGAATTTCAAGGGTTTTATTGGGTTAAATCTGTGCAACTTAACTGCGCCTAAACTACTTTTCTTTCATTGATTATATAAATATATAAACTTTAGTTACGGGACAGGTAAGTTGATCAGATTTACTCCAACAAAGTCCTTGAAATTCACCAGATGTGGAAAGTGACGATCAGCTTAACTCAGCGTCCGCCGTTGATGATCCCCTAGGATCTAATGATGTGTTCTTTATATAGCGCTTATGCCTAAGCGCTTTACATAGAACATATTTACATATCATATCACCCAACCGAGGTGGTACTCATGTTTCGACCTCCGAAGGACAAAAGACTGAGTTGGTCTTACCGGGATTCAAACCTGTCACCTGCAGATCACACACAAATTGCACCAGCAAGCTCTCAACCCACTGAGCTATCTGGCCTGCTTCTAATGGTGTTTGTCATTGTGAATGCCATCTGTTATGTATGTGCTCATGGTCTTTGCAACAGGGGGGCTGCCGAGTTAAGATGATCATCACTTCCCACATCTGCTGAACTTCAAGGATTTTGTTGCGTTAAATCTGATCACCTAAACCGTCCCTTATCTAAAGTTTTACTCAATGAATTTCAATGGTTTTGTTATACCATAGTTTATTCAAGAGCCACTAGGCATGGCCTTTGGCTTTGGCCACTGTACATGCTGCACCAATAGGTTTCTTTATGGCCCACTAGCCATGGCCTTCGGATGTGTCCACTGTTCCTATTGCACCAATTGGTTCCATTGGGGCTCACTAGCCATGGTCCTGGACCAGGGCCAGTGTCCACGGTCTTTGGCCATGACCTACATGTTGTTCCAATAGGTTTCTCTATGGCCCAATAACCATGGCCTGCAGCAGACATACTGTGTATACATCAGGTGGCTAAATCACACTTGGTTAAGGTAATTTTATTATATCAGGAGCTGAAAATAATTTATTTCTGTAGTTAGACCATTAGCTTTCAGAAGGCTGCTCAGAAACCACATAGCCAAACTCAAAGTCTCGGGAGGATAGCTCAGGGGCTGCGTGCTCTTCTTGAAAGCAAGATGACACGGAGTAACACAGGTTCGATCCCCGGGTCTGCGCCTCTGGGTATTAAGCGCATTATAAATAACCTATCATATCATATGAAAGAGATCCCAGGGGGATGTCTTTTGGGTCGGAAGGGTCAGGTAGCGGGTGGCATGCCATTGGTACTAGCATGGCTCTAGGTGGTCTATGGTTGGGTAAATAACCAAATCACCTATGTCCTACTTCACATCCCATCTCTCTCCCACAATCACTTCCCCTGGCAATAGTTCCATCTTATTGGCAGCCCTTACAGCACTACCTAGCACCTAACACTAAAACTAAATACAATGCTACCTCATTTGGAAAACAGAAGTAGATCCTATTTTCAGTTTTGCATTCAGCATCACTGGACTCTGATTCCCTTAATATTGCTCTATAATGTTTCCTCACAGCAATTGCTCTTTTTGACACATTTCACCATAAATAAATGTGTGGTAGACGCTGTGTAGCACCCGCCCACATCCCCCCACCTTAATAAATACCTAACCCTAACCCCCCATCTACATATGCAGAAAAATTTGTTAAAAAAGAAGAAATGGGCCTTGAACAAATGGGCCAGCGCAGAAATGGGCTTGAGCGCCTTAATATTGGGGGCATCCTAGATTGAAAAGTGTGATTTAGGCATGATGATGGTAATGCTCTCTGATTCCCTGCTGCCGGCATGGCAATCCATGTGAGATCACATGAGAACCATGCGTGTCAGCTCTGTGTACCACCTGTGTTAAACAAACAGACCAATGCTTCTCTAGCAGAACCCTGCCATGAGACCATGTAGTCATTTGAAACAATCTGTATCGAGATAAGGTGGTCAGGTGACACGTTTTGCTACAGGGCCATCCCTCTCTATGGATGGGCAATTTGTTGATTCTAAACGCAGCGTGAACTGGCAGTAGAATGAAGGTTATTAATGTAAGCATAGGTGAAAATAAAACATGTCTTTTGTTGAGTGGCGACAACAGGATAAAGGCAACTCTCCAGAAATCCACCTGCCAGAATCATAGCATGCAAACATATGTGGATGGAAGTTGATCTTTAAAAACTGAGAAGTCACCTCATCGTTTGGTGTTGTTGAAGTTGGTTGGCAAGTAAGGTTCTGACAGGGAGTCAGAAACTGAACAACACCATGGTGTCGGCCTGAAAATAAACTCTCATGCGAACCAAAATCCAGGTACTTGAAATCCAACGTCGGCATGCAGTCCAGGAAAGAGGTTTTACAACTCGCCTAAAATAGAGAGTTCTGATCATGCAGTTCTTAGCTCCGGGGTAATCACAGCACTTTAAACTCTATTCCTGCTCTTTTGATCTTCCTGGTAACATGCAACACTATACATAACCACCCAAATAGACATGAAGCTCACTTTAATTATCCGAAGGCATGAAAGGATAGTCTTACACGCCTTCAAGAAACCCCAATTATGCACTTATTCTAAATCAATGGCAACTTCGCAACATCATTATCCATATTAGTATTCCTATTTCCAGTAGTATTATTAATCAATATTATATTTAAATGCAGTTCCTAACCTGTGATTGCTTTATTTATTTATGTGTGTGTTTGTAATAAGTGCATCCATGTCACCTTCTGGCCGCTGTCTGAATGCTGGGACAGGTTGTGGGAAGATACTGTTAATATTGACTCAATCTCCTGCTGCACGTGAAGCCATCGTGGATGCTATCAGCAGAATTGTTTGCTTTGTATGTTGACTATAACTCTAGCCGGGGGTCTGCAACCTTTGGCTCTCCAGCTGTTTTGGACTAGAACTACCATCATCCCTGGTCAGCATAGACCCCATTTCTAATACAGGACTCTAGAAATGGGGTCTACTGATTAAATTATTGAATACAAACAACTAGAAAAAGGGTCTTTTCATAGTTTACCAACGATTCCAGAAATAGCTCATCTTGAGTGAATCACGTAACACACCATTGTCTTGGCTCCCTTTGAATATCTGCCAAAAAAGGGAGTTTTGATTTGCAGAATAAATGCCAGTGTTAAATGAAATAAAGACTCAATCATCTCCTTCCTCAGTAACTACATACATCAGGGCTCTTCTGTCCAAGTCGCCACAAAAGGATAACCTTTGGGGTCTACTAGATAGTCAACAGTAGGTTACTTGTTGCTCAGCCTCTATGTATACCTCTCTGGCCCAAGTAAGCAGCAAATGTAAGTGGATAACAGTGAGAACAATCTTGAGCTGGAGCATGGATCTACATAACCGGTAAATAACCGGCCGGTAAGATAGCTCAGCGGGTTGAGCGCTTGCTGCTGCGATCTAAGTGTGATCTGCAGGTCGCAGGTTTTCAATCCCGGCAAGGCCAACTAAGCCTTTCATCCTTCCGAGGTCGATAAATGAGTACCAATATCAGTTGGGTGATATTGTGTGTAAATATGTGCTCTGTAAAGCGCTTTGGATTAAGGTGTTGTATAAATAACACATTATTATCATTATAACATATGCAGCAATGGCGGGAGTAGTAACGAAATCCACCAGGGTGTTGTGAGTGAGTAAGGGCAGAGTCCCTTTAAGGAGGAGAGGACACATGACAGTGAGAGGGAGCGGAAAAGGGGAAGAAGGGGAGGAGCCAGGGAGGAGGAGGAAAGAATAAAGAGAAGTAATGAAGGAGCTTGCTCTGGTGAGGTTATCAAGGGGGCCTGTCATACGACCTGGAAAGGGGCCAACAACTGGTGATGAAGGGAAACAAGCACCAGCAGTGTCACGGAGGTAGCACCCTGCAAAGAGGAACCCAGCAACAGGAGAGAGAGAAGAGCCCAGCAGGGGGACTAAGGGCTCCAGCCCAGGGTGACACGCTGTGCAGGTGGCATGGGGAGAAACGGAGCCAAGGAGGACGACGGGGAATGGCTGATGAGCCCAGCCCAGCAGTGTGGAAGAGGTGGGACTGACGTGCCCAGCAGCGAAGCGCAATTGGCGGGACCGTGTATCCAGCAGTAGCAAGGTGGGACTGACGTGGCCAACAGCAAGGTGGTGGGCCGAGAGCACCCGGCAAGGATCCAGTGCCGTCGTTGAAGTACAACGGCGAGATCGACAGAAAGTGCCCAGCAGTACAGTGGTGGAAGAGGTGCCGCAAAGGAAGTCCTCCATGTCGAAAGTGGACCAAAGGAGATGAGCCCAGCAGCGATGCTGCATAGAGCAAACGAGGCCAGCAGCACCGCGTAGGAGAGTGGAAACTGCAGGTACGACAAGGGGGCTGCCAGGGATAGCTAGCGGGCACTGCCACCCGACAGTAAAGGAGTCCCAAAGAAGCTGCGTGTAACACCGGCAAGAGAACTGCGCCCTCCCCCACCAGTGAGAACAAACCGAGATCAAACCAATGTACCTGCGCCACAGCACGGAGGGAGAGGGCCCTGAAATCACAGTGATCACGATACAGCAGATGCAGCCAAATTCACATAGCCCTGAGTGCCCACCGGCATATACATTGCCATCAGCACAGATACATTGGATGCTACCCAGGATTACCCGGTACCGCGGCTAACGCCTGGGACGCTGATTGCCAACGTGCCGCAAGTGTACCCACAATAAAACTAACCGGTAGCAAGGTGCCAACGGCCCATGTGCACACTCATCAAGCAAGCACACAAGGCACAGCCAGACTCTACACCTGCCGCAGCCTTCCCATCTTACCACGCACATCACGGGCATGGAAGGACTGCCTACCTGCGTCTGAGTGCCACACGCACCAACACGACATGCAACTCTGGACGATACACGAACCAGTACAACCAGAGATAACCACCTCACCAACCCATCAAAATGGTCAACCAGGTACAGGTGGCTGCCGATGCAGGAGCACCTGCCCCAGCAGACCCAGGTCACCCATCTTTCGCCAGCTTGATGAGACGGCCCGACCCATTTTCCTTACACCCCCACCACGACCAAGGACAAAGATGGGAGGAGTGGGTCAAGGAGTTCAAGGAATTCCTAGGTGCAATTGGAAGACAAGACTCACCCAACAGAATGAACATTTTCACCAACCTGGCAGGAAAGGAAATAAAGAGCATAATAAAAACTATTCCAGCACATGAAAGGACCACGTACCAATGCCTTCTCGCCACAGTCAATGACTAGCTGATAATAAGCCCCAACAAGGACTATGAGGGCTATGCATTCGGTCAATGCGTGCAGCTCCCACATGAATCCATTGGAGAGTTTGTCAATCGCCTCCAGAAGAACATAATGTGTTGCGACTTCGCCAATTTCAATGATGAGGAGGCAATACGGCTGAGGATCATTGAAGGGTGCACCTCGTCAACAGTCAGGAAACACCTTCTCAGAAAGCCTCTGCCCTTACAAGAAATACTCAACCTGGCAAAAAGTACGAGAGTACAGACGCACAAGCAGTCGCCATCAAAAATAAAAACAAGTGTGACTCCATTGCAGCCCTCGCGATAAGACAGCCGGGATACTCTAGGCCGTTAGGACCCTGCAGAAGACAGGAACTCAGAAGCCCACGGCACCAAACCCTGGCCAACACCCAATGCCACAGGTGTGGTTTTGAGGTCCCACACAGACAACCATGCCCGGCCATAGGAAAAAGATGCCGGTGCTGTGACCAAGCAGACCACTTCCAGGCAATGTGCAGAGTGGGACTGCCTACAAACCCTACATGCCGACCTGCACCACCACTGAGCCTGACCAGACAACCTGTACAATCAAGAGGGCCCCACGACTGGCCAATCCACCGGAAGATCCAGGTACCAAAGCCCCAAGTAAGATACCCGATACCACCAATAGCACAGCCGGACATCAGGGAGACCATCGAGGACATGGACACCAACGCACACAGACCGTGCAGGTATGAACACCCACTATACCCAGAATTAGGTCGCCCAAGGAGATACGGACCGAGGCAGGAATACAGCACCCATCCCCCACCCGTCCCACGAGACGATCATGAGTCATGCAAACACCCACGGCCCTACGAGATGTCATTCTGGGGGGGGGGACGTGGAGGCCACAGTAAACGTCAGCAACGGGGAACGTTACCAAACAGGAGAGGAAACATACACCCTGGACAAATCCTAAATCCACGTATTACAGTGGGAAACAGCGCAGCCGGTACAGCCAAAAGGGCAGTCATGCTGTGACCCAACCCAGGGAAACCACAGAGTAACCACCGCCATCCACATAATACCGAGTCCTGCCATAGGGCACAGCCGTCTCAGCCATCGGACGGCACTACAGCGCACCCTCATCAAAATCCATTATAGATCATTCGAAGTCACCCAGATGAAGGACCAAACGCCTGAGCAAGATATGGGAGAGATAAGGAAAGCCAAAGAAAGGACATACCATGCAGATCCCCTCCTTGCAACAAGGGACAAAGAACCATTGATGACCACGATGAAGGATCACAGCGAGATGACGCCAAAAACCTCCCTCCTCCACGAATTATACCTAGAGGAACATGAACCAACGAAAGAGGGAACAATCGTGATGGAAGGAGCAGAGAGCGGAGAGACATACGAAGCACCGCAACAAGGAAATGTGGGCGAGACCCGCGAGCTGCTGAACAGGCCTCATCGAACCATAAAGAGACCCCAACGGCTGATCGAGCAGATGTAGCCTGGGAAGTCTCATGTTAAGTGGAGGGGAGGTGTTGCGAGTGAATAAGAGCAGAGTCCCTTTAAGGAGGAGAGGACACAGGACAGTGAGAGGGAGTGGAAAAGGGGAGGAAGGGGAGGAGCCAGGGAGGAGGAAGGGCATTGAGGAGGAAGAAAGAATAAAGAGAAGTAATGAAGGAGCTGGCTCTGGCATGGTTATTAAGGGTACCTGTCATACGACCTGTAAATGGGCCAACAAAGGGATGAAGGAAAGCTGGCTTAGCACAAAATGGTGCCAAGACAGTGGTGCCACAGTGTATACTGGTTTTCTCATTAAATGTTGAACGGGCATGAATGTCACGTCCTAAGCAATTGGGGGTTAAGGAGGCTATTATTAATTGCCTACAAATCTCCTGACCTCAGTCTGAAGGTGAAAACCCCAAACTAGTCCAAAAGCCCATTCAATTTCTATCTTATTTTTACGAGTCCAACCTTCAACTCAGAAGTGAATGGAATTAAATTTCATCTAAATATGCTGATAACTCTCTTTGCTCAGAACGCACTGTGCTACTCCTCAGATGACTTCCAATGTTGAAACTCTGATATATATCTAAGAAAAAGAAAACAAAAGCTATAACAGATCCAGAAACTTGCAGTCAGATTATGAGCCTCATTACGGGTTTGCCAATATCCCGCCTTATCGTCTCCGCTGCCTGATATCCTGGTATTACTGGGATATTATGGGTGGTAGTGTGATGGTAAGATCCCATTTCCAAGGAGTCCTACAAGACTCAATGTGTTGGGATTGCCGTAATCACCACACTGGTGGTACAGGTGCCAATGATTCTGGCATTTTTCTGCCACTAGGGGCCTGTATTACCGGCAGGTCAGACCTGCCGCTTAATCAGTGCCCTATACTGGCAGACTTGTGCTTTATCGGTCCAGAAAAAATGCTGGTGCCGGAAATACCAGCAATTCTTCCAGACTTTTTCTGGACCGGCAAAGTTGTAATGAGCTCTTATGTCTAGTTTAAAGAAAACCAATTACATCAAGTCCAAGTCAATGCCACTGGGTTCTATGTGATAATGCTGGAGTTTGCCTGCAATGGGAACAATGCTGACGACATACCCTATTTTAAATGTCTTGTTATTTTACAGTTGGTTATAGCCCTGAACCATCCCTCCCGTCCTCATTGCTATCCCTAAAAAGGAAAGGTTGCTGTCTGCATTTTTGCTGCCGGCAGTCTAACGCTGGCATTGTATACTAATATGTTTGTGTGCTATGCCATTAAACAGTAAGTGTTTATAAAAACTCTAAATGTTAGTGCTAGATGCTATAAACTCTTAACTCATCAACGAAAATCATAAGTAATGGGTCTGCTCTATTCATGATTTGATCAAAAAGAACATTTTTGAGATACACGAGGGGCCAGATTACAGAAACCTTTCACCATTTCAAGTGCCGTAGGGCAAAGTTTGCCGTAGGGCACAAACCTACACTTTCAATGTTTGTTTGCTGCATGGCCACGTTTGGCCTAGTGTGAAGACGGAAAGGGATTATTGTCAAGACGCCGGTGGAGGTGTCTGTACTTCTGCTCTCTATATGGTAGAGGAGAGGCACAGAGGACCCCAGTCAAGATTCTCTATGCGGTAGCTATGGTCGAGCATTCAAGGCCTAGCTTCTCAGGAGGTGATGCGGGATGATTCTTAAGTACAGTGTGGTCCCCAAGCACCCACAAAGGAATGTCCACACACTGTATCGGTTACAACACAGTCTTTGTATAATTAATATTCAAAGGTATATACAATATCAGGATAACTCACTTTGTACTCCGAAAATCAACAATGGTAAATATATACAGTTCTAAAGTGGTACCACTAATGTTATCAGATCTCATTAAAGTGCATAGGGTCAGAATGACACACAGATCAAAATAAAGAGGAAACCAGCAGTAGAGAGAGAAAGGAAAGCAAGATGGTTGAGCAATTGGCAGAATACTGGCCCGTACCACTAGACACAGTTCTGTGTGGAGATCCCCCCACCTGGGCAACCTGTAGAGAAAGATACAAGCCCAGTCCATATATTGTTCACACTAGACTTTCCAATAGTTCTGCAACCCCAAAGTACCTTGGTGTTGTAGCGTTCTTCGTCAGGGAATCGACGGCCCTTCTTGAGTGCCCTCCCTTTAAGGCAGGAGTCACGGGTCATCGAACGTCCGACGGAGAACAGGTTGAGCTACGACGCTGAAGTGGCCGCGTCGTTCCTAGCGGTGCTCGTTGATGGGGAAGCGTAAACGTCCTGCAAGGAAGAGGTGTGCGGGGCACCTTGGTGTCGATAGTTCTGGGCCGCAAAGAGTTTGAAGAACTGTGACCCAGCAAGGGCGTTGAGTTGTCGGCGTCTTTGTGGTCTTTGGGTGGCAGGAAACCCACTGCTTGGATTCTCCTCGGCGCGTTGACGGTCAGGCCTTCTCCGGCAGGATACAGCAGCGACGATGCGGGCGAGAGCGTCCTTGGATCAAATAAGTTCTTAGGAAAATGGGAGCACGGCGGCTCCGGTCGGCGATGGCGGTCGTTGACAGTGGCGGACAACAGTCCGGGTGCTTCTCCTTGTGATTCCGCAGCAGTCCCCGTATCAGGTCGGCAGCCTGTCGAAGGTCTGTCTACCAGGAAGCTTAGGCAAAGATCAGCTGCGCACGATGGTCCCTAGTTGCTCGGGAAGAGGGTGCCTTACCAGGTCCTCTCTGGGTCAGTCCTTGGAGACACAGCAGCTTTCAGATTGAGATGGAGAGCAACAGCAATTCTTCTCTTCCAGCAGGCCTTCACGGTGAAGCATCAGTTTCACTCCAGTTACTCTTCGTAGTTTGGACTTCAGCTCTGAACACTTCTGAACACGATTCCTTGCAGTGAGAGGTCCCCAGATATACTGTTGATCTCCCATTCATTCCGCTGGGTCACACTGAAGCATCCAATCACTACGAAGGGCATTCATGCAGGCAGGCAACCAATCAGGCACACAGTTCATTCAGGCCATTCACTTCTCTCCAGACACTCACAACAAGTTATGTGTATTGGGACAAGTACCGAGACATTCAACACTTCATACTGCATTCATACTGGATTCGGGCAGGGCTGTCTCAGTCATTGTGTCAACCACCAGATAGATACTAAACACCCACAGCATAGAATTTGTATTCGTCACACACTCCATTCATCCAGGTCCCACCCACAGGCGTACCCACAGCATACAGTCATTGAGAAGGCTCCAGCCATTCTGGTCGGCACTTCCCCACACTACCATATATGGAACTTCCACCCAACAGCCAGTCAGGGGGAAGGGACAGAGTCAGGGCTTCCCGGGACTTCAGGAATATCAAGGTAACAGGCGATGGAAGGCATGAGGCCATGCGGCCATTTTGTCTGCATCAGGAATCTACTGTTTCCAATCACAGGGCCTGGGCATCCCAAAATGGAGGACGTGCAGGGCACCAGTCATTTCAGCACGTAGCTGCCACCAGCCGTACCCTGCTCTGTGGGCCACCCACAGGTGCCAAAAACATACACTAGGGGCACAGGGTTGCACCCCTACCCAGGGGTGCCATAAGAGTATCCATTGGGTCTGTTCACCAAACCAAGAGAGAGAGCTGCACCGCCAGGAGTCCCACACGAACTCCTGCACGGAAAACACGATAGAACACACAATAAAAAGCAGCAACGGACAAGGATACGGAGGCCCTGTGCCTCTGATGCATTTCCACATCACTAGGCCAAACATTACCCCTAGCAAAAATGCCCTGAACGTATATGATTTTTACACTAGGGGATTTTCACTGTAGAGCTAATCAAGTTCAAAGTTACACTTGCACCTGTGCAATGTTTCTCTATTCTGGCCCCTGGTTGTCAACTTGTAGCCACCTATTGTTCAACCTCTATGGGTACCTCTAATAGCGGTAGTAGAATGCCAGTTAAAAATGATATCATCTGCTTCACCTTTTTTTTTTACATTGGGGTACCTCTGGTATTCCTCCTACCCTGCTCTAGCCAAACCACATTATCCCCTTACACTTGTTCCCATATAGGGGGGAGGTGAGGAAATGCTGCCACCAATGTTTTTATTTCTGGCATGATAGCAATGGCATCGCACCCTAATACAACTACCTCACAATCAGGAAGGACCTAGAACGAGCCTTGCCCAAATCAGCCTTCACTTAATACACAAAAACAGGACTAATCATGCACGTGCCTGGCGCTATCAGCCAGTGGCGTGTTCAGGGAGTGGCTTGTGGTGGCATGTGCTACCCCTGAAATCTGATTGGCCACCCCAGGTGCCACCCCATTATCCTAAACTAGGATCATTATGTGTGTGTGTGCCCGTACCTCATGCCACCCCTCCATAAGTCGCTGCCCTACTTGGGCCACCCGAGTCAAAGGAGTCAGGACACGCCACTGCCATCTGCCAGACGGTGCAACTAACTCACCACTGTGAGACATCATCATCAACAAAGCTTTATTCGGCATACAAAGCCATAAAAACATAAAATACAGTACATTGCTGAATTATAAAAGTAATTTGATAGTTTACAATAAAAAAGTAAAACCGAGGCAAAACATTTAACAAGGTTCACAAATGGAATAAAAGTTGCAGTAATTTTGAGCCAATTAGGCATCAAACATCAAAGTCAAGGAGAGCAATGGTCCAGCCTTCAATGTTACAACAGCATGGCTAAAGCAAAGCATTTTTCCTTAGCAGCCATGACTTATGGCAAATACTACTTGAGGAAATAAACATTGAGTTAAGAAATACATTGCAGTGCTAGTTAAGATAATACCAGCACTTCTTAAAATTGGCCTCAAGTATACACGCCTCAGCCTCAAGGTCATATCACAGATCAATGAAAAATGTAAAACAGGTTCTTTAGTCTCCCTGCACAACGGCCAATTGTCTGAAGCTGATCGCGGCCAAGAGTGGCTAAAAGAGGCGACCAGAAAGATACCCAGTCTAAGGTGCATGTACAGCGATCTTTCAAAAGACAGAATAATACAATCTAAGTAGTGCTTAAAACCAATCTCAAAATGGTAGGGAAGGTAATGCATATCCAATTTACAATTGGTGGCATCCGCCTAAAAGATGCTCCCAAGCTCGCGATTTAGCTGTCATTCTTAATTTACTTATGGCTGGGCCGCTACTTAAAATAGGGTTTTCCCACAACTCGATAACGTCCAGAGCACTGAGCATTTTCTTTAAATGCAAAAACCAATTCAGGCTTTTCCCTCCATTTAAAGAGAATATATGCCCTAATCCATATAGCCTTGGCATCAATCGAAGTAGAGCCCAGTTCCAGATGGGTGAGAGTGGAAGGAGCACTCATAGGGAGGAGCAACAGTTATTTTAGGAATGTGTTTTCTTTTGATGATCAATGGCCTGCAGTTAGCAAATCCCCAAAGCTCTGAGCCTTACAAAACAGCCGGTAAAACTTGCTTATCGTACAGATCCAGAGCTGGGAATACAGCACCACTTACATGACACACAAAGAGGGACCGAATAGCACCAGTGTACTTGTCTAGATTGAACTCTGCTTTTGTAACTTGAGCCCCCCCAACCTGGACACACTTGGAATCGCACACCAAGGTAATCAAAGTGATCAACTTGTTCAATCAAACTGCCATCAACTTTCAGCCAAATTGATTTATGTTTTTGTTGGCAGGCATTAAAAACCTTTGATTTGGTCTTGCCAATATTTACATTTATTTGAAGGTCCTTAGATGTGGTTACAAAAATAGAGATTTCGCTAAGCCTTTGGGAATGGTTGACATCAATACAGCATCGTTTGCATAAAAAAGAGCTGGATATATCGCAAACAGGCATTCGTATAGTATAGCTCAATTATTATTGAAATCAGGCTTAGAGGATCATTGCGGGTTAACAAAATCTGCCATAAGGTTGCTCTAGAAATTGAATCAAAGGCATTTTTAAGTATAAAAACACCACATATAAATTCATCTTCCGCAAAACTGTATATTATAAAATGAGCAAATAAAATATTAAACATTGATCCAATGTGCCTCTGTTCTTTCTGAATCCGGCCTGCAAGTCAATTATAATATCATTGCTATCCACCCATTCCTGAAGATAACAGAATATGACAGAGGCGTTGCTAGGTGCGGCTGAGGGGACTATAGCCCCGGGTCTTTTGGTTGTAGCCACAGATAGAAGCTGAGGGGCTACAACCAAAAGGTTAGCTAGCCCTGATTCCAGACAATCCTGACATTAGTGTAGCCCCTGATCTTTTCCAGACCTAGCAACACCCCTGGAATATGATCTTCCCAAAAAGCTTGCCGACCCCATCCAAAAGAGAAATCAGGCAGCAATTTGCAGGGTTGTCCCCAGCCCCTTTTATAAATAGGGACAATCAGTGCATTACGCCAAGAATGCAGAATGATTCCTGGCACTAAGACGGCATTAAAGATCTTATAGAGAACTGGGGCACAAACAGCCTCCTCATCTTTAAAAAGATTAAATGTTACCAAATCAGGGTCAGCAGCCTTAATGCTTTTAAAGGAGCGCATGGTAATTTTCACTTCTTTCATTGAGCAGAGAGGAGAGTAAGGAGAATAATCACAGTACGCATTTTCAAAATGTAACTTCCAAGCATCGCTACTAATGCAGCATTGGATGAGATGTTCATTTTTTCAGATCAGTGTCATGAACCAATTTTCAAAAAAGAGAATTATCCCCAGGTGTGAGGGAATTATGTAGGTTTCTCCATTTGCAATTGATTGTTTCTTCTTACACAAGGCCACACTTGTATACCTGGCTCTTAATACATGTAGCTTAACACTACCCACACCCTGTTCTGACCTTAGGCAATTTTCAACTTCCCTTTTTGCTGATCAACACTCTCCATCATACCAATCAGAATAAATTGATGCTTTCTTCCTTATTGTTTTTACAGGGGCAGATACATATGGAAAAATGTTGGTCTTCATGTGCTCAAATTCTGTAATCAATGCATTATCTATAATGTCCGCCTCAATGATTTTTTTCAGGTTTGGGATAATTGAGTTCTATATACAAGATTGGGTCATATTATCATTGATAGCCACGCATGTTGCTGATTTACAGGCTTGACCTTCGACTGCTAATACTTGGCTGCGAAAGATGTCACAAGATTTAGGATAGCTAACCCAGATTCTGAGACACAAACTGAGAGCGGAATGTGGTCACTCTCCTCTCTCTGATGCATCCTGAAATTAGTGATCCTGCTCCAATCATTTACCCTAATAAAGATGTAGTCGATAAGAGAACTCCCATTCACCCCACTAAACGTCAGCTGTGCCCGCTGATCCCCCACAAATCTACCGTCACAAGCCCTCAAACATAGATTGTACAAAATACAAGCGGATTCTATGGCCAAGTGGTGCAGCCTGGTAGGAGAAGCTGCCGCCAAAGGCGGAACATCCCATGCAAGATCCTTCTCGCCCCAAAGGCCCAACAACTCTTTCAACGGTTCCAGCTGAATCTTAAAGTCTCCAACTACAATCATATGTTTTCTTTTCACAGACAAAGGGACAGACTTTGATACAATTTGGGTTTGAATACCTTCAATGGTATCCAGACCATGCTTTGCACAGGGCCTATTATCAATATTACAGAGGCACAATATTTCATATTTACCAGTCCAGATAAACAGCATAAGGAGGTCTGGACAGTCAGTCGAAATTGCCTTTACCTCCCAATTAAGGGTAACATCAAGCCAAACTAACAGGCCACAGAGGGCATCCCCTTACGACCATTAGTTATCGGAATATAGAAGGAGTGGTAGCCCTGGAAAAATACTGGGTCGACTGCCCAGGTCTCTTGTAAGGCTATAATTTGAAACTTGGGCAAAAAAGAACACCAATCTGGGACAGACAACAGTTGGCTAACACCAGCAGTATTTCAGGATACAAGTTTATAGCCAACAGCATTAGCAATTCTACTATTCTCTTCCTGTGTTAGTCAATCCACTGCCTGGAGGTAGTTGCTACTACCAATCTGTCCTCGCCCTTGACTCTAAGACCTGCAATCATTGAGGCACGAGAGGTTGAAGGGTGTAAAAGGTGAGTTTTTTCATAAACATTCCTAGGTATGGTCGAGCACACAGAATGAAAATAATCCCAAAATCTAATTGTAATTTCAGATTTTCCCCTTGGGTAACCCCTATAATCAATGACCAAAAGACCTTCCACTAATTCGGCTGATTTAAAGATAATCTGGATATAATCAGAATCAGAACCTAAGGTTGAACCTCGCTTGCATCTCACAATGTCTTCTCTAATAATTGAGATGCAACCTTTAGTGTGCCAAATCCAATATATACATTTATTTATCAAGGATTCGGGAGATTCGTACGACCCTCTTGATACCCTGGGGACATTTACCATAACACTGAACACAGTTGCCCTTGATTCAAATCAAGATGCTGTCTATTGAGTGGCCCTTGCCCATGGCGTCTCGCTTGTCCCAGGGGAACAAGATTTGAGCCAGACAGCCTTACAGGCTGAAAACTCGTGGAATGAAAATCCTGGATGAAATTAGAGTTTGTAACAGAAGTTGCTGGAGTCTGAGGACCGCTGGTACACATGGGGGAACCATATATGTTCAGAAATTGACTGTTTGAAGAAAAGGGTTGTGATGCCTTAACAGATTGCTTGTCACTGACAATAGATATATCCTTAGACCTCAGAGGGTTTACGGTCACGGGAACAGTACGATCTGTAACAGCGGATGTCATCATTTTCATCTTTTCCTTGATATCCCTGATATCATCAGCTAACTCAGAAAAAAAGCATTCAACTTTCTGGGCGGTCAACACCTTGAGTTCAATGAACATTTCATCTAATTTCTCTAAGATTTTAGACTTTTCCAAATGTTCGAACTGTTCCATATTGGTACCCCTGTCAAAAAGGAGCTTTTCCTTTTGGTTGTCAGACGAGAGTGGACGTTTTTGCCTAGGGGTTGCTTCCCCATAGACTTCCTCTTTTTATTGCGAGTGGCCTCCTTCCAGGTGGGAGTCACTGAGGTGCTATTAGCTGATGACAAGATAAGAGGACCCTCTTATAAGCATTCAAAAAAGCTGGATATAGGAATGGAGCTCATGTGGTTGATACTAATTGGGGCGTCGGGTGGAATAAGCTCTACACTATCACCACCAGGTGGTAAACCAGAAGATAAAAGCTCAGCCCCCACATCATGGGCAAAGGCTATCTCTGGCACGTTTGTCTGACATAATGTTGTTGAATAGGTTTCAATAATGTTTTCACCACTAAACCCCAGTGGGTTAGCTGGCAGAGGAAAATTCCTCCCTGCCACTTGCGCAGGGAGAATAGCGATCTCAAAGGGAGCTAGACGATCTTCTTTGGTGACATGGATGGGTCGACCTTATTTGGCTTTTATTATTATTATTATAATTGGTTATTTATAACGTGCTTAATACCCAGATCTTTTTAAGCGTGCAAATGGGGATCGAACCTGTTTTGCTCTGCGTCATCTTGCTTCCAAGATGAGCACATTGCCCCTGAGCTATCCTCCCGAGACATTAATTTGTATTGGTTCCAAATCGTGGGCAGAGATGCAGTCGACTACATTTGATCAAACAGCACAATTTGAGGTAGTGGTCAAAGCAGTTATAGAGAAATTAGACACCTGTTACGCCCCCATTGGGGACCATTACATTCTCACAACACAAGCCGTCGATGTCAATCAATAAATCCTTGATCTCCATTTATGAAAGAGTTTACCTCCTTTATTGGTGTGAACATTCTAGAGATCTTGCTTTGGCTCCCACCCAGAGGAACACCACCCTCTGCTTTCCTCTTGCTCATACTGTGCTTCGCGGAACCCTCTGCACAATGGCCCCAAAAGCCCCCTCAGCTGTTATCGAGCAGATTGGTGAACAGCCCTTAATAGTCCATTAAATTGTTATCAGGCTCAAGCATAGGCTGCAGGACGGTAACTCCCAGTGGGCGCCAACTCCCGCACCCTTTCTAGTGATAGATGAAGTAGAGGGGGCGTGGCCCCACAGACTGCCCGCAAAACTTCCTGGGCTCCTCTGACAGGTGCAACAATTCTCACAGTAACTCTTGCGCCCTTTCCCCGCGGGCTTTACCCTGCGGTTGGAGGCCAGGATAGATGATTTTTGTGGGGGTGTGACCTCCACAGATTGCCCGCAAAGCGTCCTGGGATCCTCTGACAGATGCAACAATTCTCGCTGCAACTCGCGCGTCCTTTCACCTGCAAGCTTCACCCTGCAGGGGGAGACTGGGATAAATGAAGTAGAGGGGGCGTGGCCTCCACGGGCTGCCTACAAACCTTCCTGGGCTGCTCTGACAGGTGCAACAACTCTCGAGGCAACTCCCACACCCTTTCCCATCGCGAGACAATGGAATAACCAAGGCACAAAACTGTCAACTAATCTGTCACGTTGCTGACAATTCGAAGAGGCTGACAGCTGCAGCTACAGAAAGATGTTTAACAAAGCCCCAAATGCACCTGAGCTTTCCATTTTAACACCATACTCACACACACACGAGCGCTCGCACGCACACAACAGACGGACGCATGCTTTTCTAACATGAAAACAAACACAATAAAGAAGACGTTTAGAGAGATGTGACAAAGGAACACCATATGTATAGTCATCAACATTTAACACAAACTATTCCATTGAAAACATTTTGTGTATTTCCACATGCATCATGACCCAGAACCCACATACTGACGAACAGACCGCATTTCACAGTACTGCACTCATTTTAAAACATGGCAGCCGAAACGCTGGCTGCGCCCACCCTGTACATCGTTCTGCTGCTCTCGAACTAGGCCAATGCTTTATACAATAAAATAAAATAAATTATGAAGTGGAACCAACATGGACTGCCTCGACTCCCAGCCACAATGGGACAAGAAAGTGCTCATCAAAAACAAGCTAATACACCATTAGGTCAATAAAAACATGCACCTCGACCTTTGTACGAACACTGATAGTGACAAGGCCAGATAGGGGCCCAGATTTGAGATGAGCAGAACTGGACCTGAATCATGTCAAATATGTATATATGTGTATACCTTCAAGTACTTCCAGTAAGTTTGTAGTCTATTTGAGTGGCCGCTTGTGTTTTGTAATGTTGCATGCTACCAGGAAGAAAGATAAAGCAAAAATAGGTCGTGAAGAGCAGAGATTATCGAGGACTTAAATACAATCTGTATCATCAGAAGGCCTGAAGTAGTAAACAGCCCTTGGATTTCAAAGACACGCCTTTGCATCATGTGACATTTTATTTTCAAGGTTCCCTGCATTTTTTGCTAGGTTACTGGCTGTCAGCCCCAGCCTTCCTTGTCTATTTCAAAGGACCGAAGAGGACTCGTTTTTTGATTGACAAAGCTATTAAAGGACGGTGTCTGTCCTATAATGTATTTGCACTTGCATTTTTTTGTTCAGAATAAAAACTGCTTTGGCGTAAGGCACTGCTGAAAGGGCATATTGACTGCTAGAGCACGCCCATTTCTGGGTGCTTTCCTAAACCTTTAGAAAGTCATAATAGGGACGTTTATACATTTAGCAAGATGGCAGCGGGGAAGGAGCTAGAAACAGTGAATGGGGACAGCACAAGACAGAAGATGGTGGACGTGAAGGTGGTTCTGGAATGCCCTGAATTTTAGGATGTAGAGTTCCCCTGATTGTTCTGGAGGTAGGAAAGGCTGGACAAGGGATGGCTTTTGGAGAAGAGCTTCGGCACCTAGAGTGTGAGTAGTTCAGTACGTGGCTATAGACTGAGCCAGGGAGTGGGGGTGGGAAGCTGTCCCAAGGAAGGATTAAAGCAGAAGAGGAAGGAGTCTGAATGTGGACCTATCTGCATGGATAGCCACCAAGCAAGAACACAGTGTGCAGAGGTGGGCAAGGATCATCTGCAGTTTGTAATTATTAAGGTAGCAAAGTTTTGGACCTTGTTGAGAGGAGCAAAGTCATAAAGGGTGCACCCCATGAGGAGGCTTGAGATGGGCTCTGTGGACCGAACATCAGGGACACTGTCCAGCAGGGGCACAGTCCAGGCATAGGGCCCTGCAGCAGCAGGCCCTCTGCCTGCCACGCATCACCACCAACGCACTGCAGTGACAAACTCATAGCAGGCAGGAGTCAGGTTGCATCTACTGACGAGCCGGAACTGGCTCATCCCTTTTATTATTTAAGTCACATGGTCACCACCATGTGACCTTAGCACGAGGCATGGGAGGTACCATGCTCCCAGGAGGGGTGTCACACCACAAAGAGGGGTCTAATTTTACAGATGTCCAGGAAGTAAAGCCTGCCAGCCAGAGGCAGTGATGAGGTGCTGAGTGCAGATGTTACTCTTTGCTGTCAAAGGCACCCGCCACATAGACAGGCTTGTGGGATTAGGTTAGGCAGTAGTTGGGGGTGGGAGGGCGCAATAAAGGAGAGGAGATAAGGGAAGTCCCATTTGATGCATGGGGAAAGATCGTTTCAGTTTTTGCAAAGAAGAGCATGAAGCAACACATTGGCATCCAATGACTGTTGGTGATGAGAGTGGACAGCTCTGGCATAAAAGTATGCATGTGCGGGACCAACTTATAAGGTGACTCAGCAGACTTATTTCTCTTAATAATTATGTTTTTCTTTATAACAATGCTGTTATAAAGTACATATTTTATTTCAACTCATGCTTGCTTTGCTTTTCCTCTATATCCCACAGTCAGAGCATCTGGTGGAGCTGCGCCTTATTTGGTGCCAAAGTGTTGTTTGAAGGAAAGATTGGGGCCCTCATTCTATGGTGGGCAGATGCCTGTGAAAGAAACAGAAAAAAGTCTTCCTGCATCTTCCTCCATCCTGCACTTGGCTATTTTCCCCAGGTTCATGGTCTGGCATCAGTGCCTCCCCATGCTCCTGTAATGCTGAACTGGGTTACTTTGTCTTACAGTGTTGCCATCTAAGACCCACCTCTCCCCCACATATTCCTACTGTGCCTGGTGCTCAGTGCCACAGATCAGCAGACATCTACATGGGAGGGATGGAATTGTTCGCCAGCCACTTCCTTCATTGTATCAGTGTGGACAGCTTTTTATAAGTCTTTTCTTTTGCTTAACTGGCACTCTTTTAAAGTTGTGTGTGCTATGTTTATAATGTTCTTGTCTTTCCTCACAGTTAAAGTTATATGCCTTGGGTATAATGCTTTTTTCTTGGTGGCTACCTTGTTTGTTCCCTTCCAGGGTGAAACCAGATCGCTGTCCAGAGCTGAGTGGAGCCGGTGCCAAGAATTCAGTTTAACTTACAGGTGAGTGCCCTAAAAGGGAAGACGATGGGGCGCGCGGCAGAGGTCAGAGTTTGCGTATATGCAGCAGAGGCTCAAGGCTCAGGTGAGTTGCCGGTGGGCAACACCAGCACTCTTCTTTGGGCACCGGGACTCATTTTGGGCCTGCCTTCCTTTTCTTCTAGTCTAACTGTGCTGCCTGCGCTCGTGGCAGTGGAAGGTCACAAACTGATTTTTTTCTAGCCTGGCCTTCAGTGCCAACGTGCAGCCTGCAGGTCAGGTCACAGTTGTGTGTAGTAACTGTGTTTGTGCCAGGTGCGCTGCCCCTGTGTGACTGTCCATGCGTGCCATCCAGGCAGGGGGACGCAGACTCAGTGAGTCTGAGACCACACTGTGGCGCTGGCTGGTGCGCATGGGCACTACCTCCTCCGCTCAGTCCGGCTCCTGCAGCAGGAATCCTGCAGCCCAGCACGTATTATCAGAGAGGTACAGCGTGGTGCCCTTGTGGCTGGCGTGACCACCGTAAAGGGTATCATCCCGGTGCAGGGTGCTCAGGTCCTTCTAATTGTGCAGCAGGGCACTGTTGTCATTGTCGGGCTGTGAGAGGAGCCCCCGCCTCCGTGGAAGGCCAGGTTGAGGCAGGCAATGATACAAATGAATGATGGGACCTAGGAAAGACAGAATCCTGGCGGCCAGGCCAGAAGGACAGCCAGAAACCTCAGGGTGACGGATTTAGGGGCAGTTCCATCCCACCCATACCACCAAATGCCCAACCTGGCCACCAGCTTCTGCTCCAGGCTGGCTCTGGGTATGGCTCTCACCTCGACCCTCATGGCCTCGCTTCCTGGGGGCCTTCTGGGATCCAAGCAGCACCCGGTGGCGCTGCAGATGTTCGGCTCCCAGAGTCTGCAAGGAGTCCTAGACCGGGCTGAGTGCCTGCAGGGTGACAGCGAGGAAGGCAAGACCTACCTGGGCAAGGAGAGCTGCATGCTGGCCTTCAGCTCCGCAGAGGCCACCTAGGTAAGTAAAAGTGTGAACTTCCACTATGGCCTACTGGCTAGGCAAGAATGTCCTGCACTATGCATTTCTTTACAGACCCTGCAATCTTGATACATATGTGCCTCTTAATGTCGCATCTGGTGAGTTTCCCAGACGAAAGGGGGGTATCCCCAACTGTGTGTGTCCAGGTCAGACAGCCTGAGTTAAGATCTGCATCTCTCAGCATCGCTTCTGGTGGGTCTCGGACTCACTTAAACATCCATGCCAGACACTGCAGATTACAATATGCAAAGATCTCACGACTTCAGGGACAGTTTCAAACAGTGAGTATGAGTAAAGTTAGTGAGGGATTGGGTCCCCTGGACTCAGAGAGGACTCATACACTGTGCATGGCCATGTCAACAATGCATCCAACTTTGTGAAGGGGTTTTCTCGGCTCCAAACATAGTGTCTGTGTCATTGTCCGACTCTGTACCTCACAATGTGTCACTCACAGTCGAAGACCCCCCACAGAGGGTCTTCACCGCAGACACTGAAAATGACACACTCAACATGTTGCCTTCCTCCAGATCCAATTTGTGGATGCTCTATTCTGCCACTGAATAAAGGTAGTAACCCAGACCAGAGGGCTAGAAATTGGGAGCTCTAGCCAACATTTTATCAGCGGCATAGGTGAGGCCAGAAAGCACGCTCTTGCTGGCTGTCTAGCATCTAGGTCTGCAACTGAGACGGCAAGGGCCGCCCCCTCTGAGAGCCGCGCCCGGCAGCCATAGGAACTGCATTAGGGGGCCAAGTTGTTTTGGGCCCTGGCACTTATTTTTTAACAAATTAAGCACTGAGTGAGTACAACGATGACGTGGTAGATTCCATTGACACCATTGTTACTGGTTAGGTCTTGCTGTACCATGGAACAAGCTATGATATTGTGCCGGCAATCAATAGACAGCTTGGTGGTACATTCTGTGTGCAATTATCTGATTAGCGCATGGAAGCGGAGAGTGGCAAAAATCGAATCAATGTAAACTAAAATAGGGCCACCTTGTAATTAAATAGTTGATGGGGGGCCTGTGCGGTGATTCTTATCTGTTTTATCTGTGCTTAATATCTAGCAATGCCCGTTAACTCCTTTGTGATTTGCACTTTAGAGCGCTTGCACTTTGAATATGCTGCACTCACCCTATCCATAGGGTGTTATAACTAGTAGTTATTCTGCCTTTTGTTTTTAAATATTTGGGAGGTTTGATTCTGCAATTGATGCTTGGTTTTAATGTGATGTTCATGCCCAGAGGAACCCCCAATGTAGTATTTTCGAGCCCTTCACTTTTTATGTGATACAATGTATTTTTGTGATACGATGTATAATTGTTAATTGGATGTTTTAATATGCAGTGTAATTGTATACTATCATTTGTTCTAATTTTATGTGTATTATATATTGTGCATATATGTGCTTTCTATGGCAGCATTGCAGAAATGAAGCAGAAAGACAGACAGACCTGGTGGATTCCCGGTAAGTCTTTCTTGGTTCTGTGGTGTGGGTTACAGGCAGAGGTGCAACAGATGCAGATAAGTGAAGAGTGGGAGTCAGATCGCACTGTTCCAGCGAAGGCGGAAGAGGCAAGCAAAGAGCGGTAGTCCAAGCCCATTATTCTAGCGTGGTGCCGCGTTGGGTATCACAAACACTGAGCACATGCTGATGGTTGGGTGGGGTTTAAATAGCGTAGCTCATAAAATGGCGGCCGAGATTACAGGATCTCACGAGACTTGGTAAAACCTGACTACCTTCAATTCCTGAATGCATAGGGCTTTCCTTGCTCCTTTCCTGTGCCCGCTGAAGTGACTATTTTTGCACACAGCATGTTACAAAGAGCCCACATCAGTAAATACAAATATTAATTAAATAAGTTAAGTAGTAGCACTACATTCATACAAACTCAATTGTGTTGTTGGGTTCCAATGATTGCCCAATGGATATGTACCGGGTGACAAATGCCAAGTGATATGACTATTAGTCAATATTTGACAGGATCAGCACACCATCACAGAAACTCAGCCCTCTAGGTCATTTAATGGCCTGATAGCATCCTCTTTGCTAGTCTGGGGTAGCGTTGCCATTGAAGCAGCCAATTACAACCTCATCTTTCCCTCCAAACCAGAGAGAACAGTAGACAACACACGGAGAAGAGAGGCTGCAAAGTAAAAGGTGCAATAGAGTAATAGGGCGGGTTAAACACATCAACACCAGTATGTCCGGCTATACTCACCAGGCTTCAACACTTCCAAACAGCAGCCTTAGCCTGACACCTTTATTAGCGCAGCCAGGGGAGGGATCTGCTTTTGTGATCCATTCAACAGTTGGATTGTGGCAGACAGAGATGTAAGTGCATGAAGTATTTGCATATATACGAATGAAAAGCCTTGCAAATAGTAACACCACGTATATAGTAGTTACATGATAGTAGGAGCCTAAGCCATTGTGTCATGGGGAGGAGAAGGGACACTGACACAGTAGTAGCATGTACAATGCAGGATCCTATGCTACGAGGAATTAGGTTCTTTCTCATGTAGGGAGTCAGTACAACCAAACAGGTGATTATGTCACTCATGACATTGTGATGCCACAAAGCTCCGTTCTTCATGTAAAGGTATTGTCAGTTATGTTGTGTCCTTGCATGCTTTCGCGTAGATCATGTTACAGATTCCCAGAAGAAACCATCGTAGTCCCATGCCAGTGCATGCCCAGAGTCTAGGGGGAACTGAGAAGGGCAGTCGCTAGGGCTGCCCCATCAAGCATATAAGCCAACAGCTTTTAATGTTAGTATATGCCTGTGTAGATAGCGTCTGAGGACAGGCACAAAATCAAGGATGCTGCGAATCCCCTAACATGTACATTCTAAGCTTTCGCCTACTAAAGAGGCAGAGCCAAGTTGCTCTCCCTTGATAAAGTGGGTTCATTTAGACCCTACTGTGATAGTAATTTACTTTGTGAAAACAGCAGGAGACCCTGTGATGAGTGTCATACAGGACAGTCACGGGCAAGCTCTTGTGTGGGTCACAAAAGAGTCTTTTTTGCCTCCGACCTTTTTTTGTTACCTGAAAAGGAACAAGGGACAGTACAGGGGTAATAGAGCAAGATATAATATTGAGAAAATACATTACACAAAACATCATTGGCACACACTGATAGTTGGGTGCGTATGTAATGTAAGCAGTCTTGGTATGGCACGCTTCTTCCACTTTTGGTAGTCTCTCTGCACACAGCTTTGTTAGAAAAAAAGGGGGTTTTAGTTGGACAGTGAGAGAGGAAGATGCAAAACATGTGCTGTTCATTAGTGGAGGTCAGAAATATGTGATTCCTTGTGCCAATCTGCATTCCATGGGTGTGGGCAAGAGATCTGGGACTATGCTATCCATATGGAAGAGGCCAAGATTCTATAGACTTCAGGACTTTAGGTCTGGATTGCTACTAATGTGGGAACGTGTGATAGGGGTAAAGAGAAGAGGTTAGTCTTGGCTTTGTTAGTGTTGATGTGCTAATGGCTAGGCCAGTGGCAGCCATCTGTGGGGGATTTGTGAGTGTAGTGTAAACTGGGAAGCTATCTTCCGTGGCCTTACAAGGCAAAACAATCTGCAACCATTCAAGCCTACCACTGGCTGCTTGAAGAAAGATCCCATTTCACTAGCTCACATTGCCACTGTCAATCACTCTCTCTCTTTCTCTTTCTCTTTCGCTTTCCCTTTCTCTTTCGCTTTCTCTTTCCCTTTCCCTTTCTCTTTCTCTTTCTCTTTCTCTTTCTCTTTCTCTTTCGCTTTCCCTTTCCCTTTCTCTTTCTCTTTCTCTTTCTCTTTCCCTTTCTCTTTCTCTTTCTCTTTCTCTTTCTCTTTCTCTTTCTCTTTCTCTTTCTCTTTCTCTTTCTCTTTCTCTCTATCACTTGTTCTCTCTCTCTCTCTCTATCACTTGTTCTCTCTCTCTCTCTCTCTCTCTGTCTCTCTCTCTCTCAGGGGTGGACTTGGAACTAAAAGAGGCTCTGGAAATACTTACTTGCGA
This sequence comes from Ambystoma mexicanum, assembly GCF_040938575.1. Lineage (NCBI taxonomy): Eukaryota > Metazoa > Chordata > Amphibia > Caudata > Ambystomatidae > Ambystoma > Ambystoma mexicanum. The sequence goes on along the minus strand of NC_090939.1, from coordinate 237,968,816 downwards.
CCAAAAGAGGCCCTGGAAATGTTTTTCAAAGTGGCCCCACATGACACATTTTCAGCAAGCACAATGCTTTTCCTATGCGAACATTAGGAAATGCCACACAAAAGAGGCCCAGGGTGCAGAGGCCCACCGGGAAATTTCCAGAGTTCTCTATAGGCCATTCCACCAATTCTCTCTCTCTCTCTCTCTCTCTCTCTCTCTCTCTCTCTCTCTCTCTCTCTCTCAGGGGGTCCTTCACAATCACAATGAAACAAGGTACGGAAAAGAAAGATGTTGGTGTGCGGAGTCCTCAAAGTTCACCAACCTGGCATAACAGGGATGTGCGGGCAATAGCAAGATAAAGAGAAGCATGTTGGCTGTGAAAGAATGGCGATTGCGTAGGGTGGTTAAGTGCGATAGTCCAATAACAGTGTTGTTTCTAGTTTGCAGTCTCTCTGGCCCCACGTTAGGTAATGGTCTTAGTCCAGGTTCCGTACAAGGCTCTGTGCCACAACTAAATGATGAAATCATAGCAAAAGAAAGGAAACCAAATGGAAGCAAAAAAGTCAACAGAACCTTTTCTGAAAGTCGACATATGGAAACTTCGAAATCCTCTGCGTTGCCTCTGGTGTTCGTTGCCCATAACCTGCAGATATTTGGCTCATCCCCTTGGCTTGTTTCCTTCTAACCCTCAGATGAAACAATCATATACTTTATTACACGAATCCAAAACTACTCTGCTTGAGCTAAAGTACTTGACTTTGCTCAGCTTGACCACTTTTATAAGAAAAGTGATGCATGATTCTTAACTGTTTTGCTTTGCTCTGTGCATGGTCTTCAAATGTTGGCTGGGACCACAACAATATCACCCAAACCACCTCTTACAGCGCATGCATAGCACTTCAGTGCACTTTTTGACTTCACTGTGAGCATTCTCTAAAATAAAAAAAGAGAATTGATCCCTCTGGCCTACAGCACAATTACACTCCAAAGCTGGAGGAGTACTTGCAAGAGCTATTTGCTGTAAATATCACAGAACAACCTTCTGCCCACTTCTCTGAGCTGTTCCAGTTTTGGGCATACCAAAGTAACAGGACAGCAGAAACGTGAGCATGTGTATTGAGAGACAAAATAAAATGGCGTCAAAAGCCCCAAATCCACTGTTGTGTTTACAAACGTGGGCCTTACCAGACAGTGTCAAAATGTATCCCAGAAAAAAGTACAAACAGCACTTCACTTCTACTTTATTACCTTTTTTCGGAGAAAATAAATTCCTTAAAGGTTTCACATAACAATCAGATACCAGCATGTATGTAATTCATCACAATATAGATTGAACAAATAAAAAATAAATTGAGATGTACACTTACGCAATTAAATACATACTATAAATAACAAGAATAAAATTGACATAAATTCCAATAAAATAAAATGAAATGTTTTGAGATAACACATCTTCTATAGAGCCGTTACAATAGATTATTGTCTTCTAATTTGCTAGCTTTTCTCTCAAGGCCAAAGCTTGAGATATGTAAACGAGCCCCAGTAAAATCATGGGAATGCCCCTCACTAAATATAGATTAGCACTCGATAGTGCCTCATGCCACTCTGTCTTAGTACAACTTTAGTGTTCTCTGTCTTCCATACCGTATTTAGGGCAAAAGAATATAAAATGTGCAACAGTTCCTCAGGAAGTAAGACATATTGGAAAACAGTAGATATTAAGAGATGGGGTTGACATGTTTTTGAAGCAAACTATGCAAAGCATGTTAGCTTAAAAAACACCTAGAATAGGGTGTGTGCAAATTGTTGAGAAAGGATATTTTTCAAATATTTTCCTTTCCCGTTTTAGAAAAAGAACACCCAAATTTGGGGTTTTAGATAAATCAAAATCCTTTTTTTGATGTGAAAGAATAAAAACGTTTTTATATTCCCAAGTGTGACAACACTGAGCAGAGAATAAGAATAAAGATAAATATTCTTATAATAAAGAATATTTATCTTTATTCGTATTCTCTATAAAGATATAGATATCTGTCACACAGATTGTTAAGCCTGTGAAAGTTTGTGAAAAAATACTGTTGAATAGTCTGAGATAGGGCCAGTTTCTCTCCCTATCCCCTAACCCTAGATAAGCGGCTCGCCAGCGCATCCTAGGGATAGTAACATCACAAGGGTTTAGGAAGAATTGTTGGAGGGCAAGCCTAGTAGTAGGCTACATGAATGGTAGAAATGTATGAATAACTCTAGAAACTGTTAAGAACCTGTGACTTTGTGTGATAAACGTAATGGGGAAATTCACAGGAGTACCCCATTTTGAGTCCAATTAGTGTGTTTATGGCCCACAAACTTGTACCAGGGTCCTTTGATCCTATCACATAAAAATCCAAAAAGGAGTACACACCAGGCAAGAAGCAACACTGTTTATTACAGCTGGACGAGCACAAATCAAACAGAAGCATGGACTAGAACTGATTGATGAAAGCTGACATCTTAGCATGCAGCGAACATTAGTTTTATACTTCGAATACAATGGTTAAAGCATTATAAACAGTTGCAGCTCCAATGTTCGTATTTTTCAAGGGTCCCATGAAGCTCATTGGCTAATCTACATCATATCCTTAGTGCTAAGCATATTTTAGTGGAACGTGATTGAAGCAAACCATCACCTCCCCATGTGGTGCCACGTCACTTCCCACACCTCCCGGAGGGCAATTTGCGATTAGTAAAACAACATTTGTGCTGACCGCTGGGTCTTTTGTTATTCTGCCATTGGTCAGCACCATTGTGAAAGAAACACGAGACACCCTGCTTCTGGTGGGAAAGGAGACATTCACATGGCACCTGCAGGATAATGGCCTTTGCAGACCTTGTGTTGGATACTCTGAAGGCTGGCCACCTCCCAAGGACACCGCAACTTACCGTCTTATTGGCCCTCCAAGACATGCCACTCTGTGCAGTTTCCCCATTCCCATATCCACCAACCGAGAGGCATTCTTTGCTATGTGAACAGTTCTATGACTCAGGTCCACTTCCCCTCTAAACCGGAGTGCCTATAGGACTGCTTGCTGCCCTGTCATTACATTGACCCGTGCTGTCTCAGCTGCTCGGGTCTGCCTGTGACGTGGAGCCTAAACTTCGTCTCTTTCCTCACTAATCCATGTTGTGTTGATCATGCATTCAGGGAAGGTTTCCCAGATGAGGCCCAACCTGGGTGTGTGTACCTGGGAGCTTCCCTATCTCGTAGCAATATACATAAACTCCCTGGGCTGATGGCATACACAGTGCAACTCGACCCCCGTATTTCCCCACAAGGCCTTCATTCATGGCGTTATTAGAGATCATTTGTGTGCCGTGGATTTCTTTTTGTTGCCCCTAGCAGGTGCCGCATTCCCTCTTGCTTATTCCCATAAGTGATAGGTGCGCCCCCTATCTGGGGCTCAAATAGTACCTTTAATACATTCCCCTCGTCCATCGATCTTTCTATCGACATCTCCTTTCCCTCATTTCTATGCACCTTTACTTGCGCCCCCACACCCATGTGACCCTGTTCATGCCCCCCTCTTCTTTGTACCCTTCTAGATATTCTCCTAACACTAATATCTTTTTCCCATCTGGTGAGAGTCTGAGGGCAAGTACACCAGAAGGTTGCTGGTTCCCCAATGCCACAGAAAGTTCCTTTTGGATTTGGCTCACCAAATTCCTTTAGCGGGTCACTTGGGAGTGACTAAGACATCGGACCAGTTGTCTGCACACTTTTTATTTTTTTTAATTTTTTTATTGTTGAATTTTTTTAATCAAATAATTGATTGTTTTACAACATCTTCAGTTTTTGTTTCTTTTGTAGTCGTTTTGTCACTCTAATTGGCGTTTTGCGCTTCAAAGGATTTTTTGATGTTGATGGAGTACCAAAACAAGAAAAGAATGAGGGCAGTAAAAAAGAAAAGGCTTAGTTGTTTTAGTTTTTTTTCAAATCAAGTTTTTCCACTAGTTGGAGGATCTTGAATATCGCTAATTGCCATGAATCGGTCTCCACTGATCATCCTTTTACACCATGTCTCTTCGTCAGTTATTGAAGATTGTCGAAGAAGGAATTTCATGTAGGGGAGCCGTATCTCCGTCATCCTTGGGCAAGACAGTAATAAGTGGCGAATGGTATCCGTCTCTTTGTCACATAATCTACAGATGTTAGTCAGAGAATGATCTCTGATGTGACGTATTTCATTGGTGTCTAGAAGATTTAATCTTGCTCTCATTATAAGGTTACAGGCCAATCGGCTGGGAAATTTTTTGATGTAGTTCTGGAGTTCATTTAGTTTCTTACATGCCGGAGGTAAGTGAGAAGCAAGTTTGTAGTTGGATGCTGCGTCGAGAGTGCGGATCCAATCCATTTCTTTTACTTTTTTGGTTATCCTTGTCGGATTATTGATCAAGTCATCTTCTGTAAATTCAATAGTTTTTAACAGAGCATGATTTTCTTTTTTCCATTGGTTAAGCATTTTTCAGCTTGCAGTTTGAATTTCTTTGAGCACTAGACCGTGGAGAAAGGAATGGTTGGGAAGAATACATTTTCTGTAGAGCATCAGCAGGTTGCAGTCAGCCGTACCCTGAAGGGACATCAAACTGAGTTCTCGGCGTATCAATGCAACAGGGGTTGAATCTGATAGGCAAAAGACCGTCCTCCAAAAATAGGCCTCTAGTTTGGGCCAGAGAGTTTTGGGTAGGCACGGCATAGCCTCTGAACCATACGTCATGATAGGAACCACTTTTAGTTTATAGAAGTTTAGTAGTGGAATGGTAGAAAATTTGCCAAATTTTCTATCTATTGTTTTGCCTTTTGTTGCCAAGCTTTGGATTTTGGTAAACAAAGATTCTTGCATGGCCAAGTCTTTTGCTGAATTGTCCAAGATTACGCCCAAGTATTTGAAAATATTGACTTTTTCAATTTTGATTTTATCTACAGACCAGTTGAATTTTTCCTGCTTTTTGGTGAAACGTTCCGTCCCCATAATTTTGGTCTTGTCGATTTTAATTTCAAGATTGTTTTTGATACAAAATTGGTGTAAGTTAGCAAGCTGGCGCTGAAGGCCTATAGGCGTCAGATCTAACAGGATAAGATCATCCGCATACAGTAATCTGCTGATGTTTGTTTGCGCAAGTTTAGGCGGGAAGGATCTGATCAGGGCCTCTGAGTGTTGGTAGTCTCCCATATAGGCGAGGAAGAGGGCCGGGGCTAGCTGGCAGCCCTGTTTAACACCTCTTTTTGTCTCAATTTGAGCAAATAAGCTTCCTTGTTGGTTTATCCTCACTTTGATATTGGTATCAGTGTGAAGTGCCTTGATGGGATTTAAAATATCGCTTGGGCAGCCCCAAGCAGTCAGTTTCTGTAACGCTCACCTGATTCCCGCAGAGGCGCCGGTCTTGACTGGGTGAATGCCGTATCTTCAAAGGTGATGTGTGACACACGGTTGGCTCTTTGGGCTGGACCTCTGTGCACTGTATGTCTGACTCGAAGAGTAAGATGTCTGCAGATAGAAAATATGGGATTAATGAACTGGGGTTATTGGGTGCCTCTCTCCTCTTCCCTTTCTCTTCTCCTGTAGAACCCCAAAGGTTAACACCCTCACCTTAGGTAAGTGAACGTCAAGCTCTCCATCTGCCTCGGGGCAGGGTGCCGTAACCAGTTTCTTCACTGGATAAGGGTGCAGGCCTCTTGACCTCAGAGGACTGCTGTCCGTCGTTAACTGCACGAACGGTAAGTTCTGGGCACTTCAAATGTCTTAAAAGTCTTTTGTAATGATATCTCTTGTTTTGCAGGGTTCCGGCGATGGCGGATGGCGGGCTGATGAGAGTTGAGGATCGAACCCGCGTGAGGAATAGAAGCGCCTGGAAGCACGTAAGTAAGCGCTTGTAGCCTGCTTCACGATGCGCACTAACTGTCCCTTTTATCTTGCAGGTACAAGTTCGGAGCTTTGGAGAAGCTAAAGGGTGCTGGAATACCCACTGGATTCGGCGTGGGAAGGAGTAATGGCACGTGAGTAATAAAGTTGCCCAATGTCTTTAAACGCACCTTCTTTTGTCTTTCAGATGCGGGATGCAGCGCCGAAGGCCTCCGGAGCGTGCGAAGAGCTGGTAAGCTTTTGTCTTTCAGATGCCGGAATGCAGTGCGAAGACCTCCGGAGCATGCGAAGAGTAGGTAAGCCTTTGTCTTTCAGATGCCGGAATGCAGCGCGAGGCGTCGGTGACAGCCGATGGACCAGGTAAGAGATGCGCTGCCACTGAAGACCGTAGTGCTAACCTGTTCTTTCTTTGTCTTTACAGGTGCTGCTGAAGACTGTCTTTACAGGTGCTGCTGAAGACTGGATTCCAGGATGGTAAGCCTTTGTTCTCTTAGGCCCAGGATCAGAAGCAGAAGTCACGATGAGCGTTCTGCTGCAGAGAATGCAGAATAACGCAAAGAAAGATTCATCTATCGGGTGTGGTTTAAATAGCCTCCTGTAGTGCTTAGGTGTCTCCTTCCACAGCCACGCCTAGGTAAGAAAAGAGTTCCTGCTTTCCAGAAGAGTTCCAGTGTTCTGAACCTAGGGTGTGGCTCCTGCCCCACCCAACAGGAAAAGTAGTCCCAAACAGAAGAGGATCAGGGGTTCAACTGGCATGTAAGTAAGCAGCATGGTCTGCTGCAGGTAAGTCCACCCAAGCATTATGAGCCCGGCGCTTCCAGCGCTGGGACTGGGGATCTTTATGAGCCTGGTGCCACTGGCGCCAGGACAGGGTCCAAAAGGTCCCAATTGGGACTGGCTGGCACTCGGAACCGGGGTTATGGGTCTGCTTCCACGGGAGTCGGGCAAGTCCTGATCTTTTGGAAGCAGAGATCATGACAGTTTCTCCCAGAGTCTAGTACGTTCGACTCTATCAAAGGCCTTAGAGAAGTCTATAAAGGCCATGTGTAGTTTAGGGCAGCCTTCCTTCACTTTATTTTTTAAGATGGTTAGTAGAAAGATGTTAATCGTTGTTCCCAGTGTTTTTTTAAGCCGGCTTGGAAGTTGTTGTTGCATGGGGCTCGTGAGGCCCAAGTTTGGAATTTTTTCAGAAGCAGTTATCCGAAGACTTTTCCTATAGGATCCAATAGAGCAATTGGTCGATAGTTTATAGGATCCTGTTTGTCTCCTTTTTTGTAGATAGGGACCACTATTGCGGATAACCATGAGGGGGGAACAGATTGTAAAGCCACACATCGCGTGAATACTGATCTTAGGAATTTAGCCCATTCGTCCGGATGTGATTTTAGGTCAAAGTTTGTAATGCCGTCGGGGCCTGGTGCACGAGATTTTTTCAAATTTTTGAGGATATCACAAATGTCATCTAAGTCATCCAGTTTTGTCCAGTCGTCAGTCTGATTCAGATGTTTATGGCCAACCGTGGTTGTCTGCGGAAGAGTGGGATCAAAAGGATTAGGATTGGGCAGCTGGAAGAGCGATCTGAAATGAGCAGCCCAGGTGGCTTCACAGATACTGTTCATGATTTCGGGCCCGTTTGGTGAAGATGATTTGTTCATTAGTGCCCAGAAGTCCTTTGAGTTGTTAGAGACAATTGTTTTCAGTATCGCTTCCGCATCTTGTTGATGTAATTTCCATCTATACCCTTTCACCCAGACTTTATATTCTCTGGTAGCTTCTTTAGTAACTAGTTGTCTTTCATCCAAGGGAAGAGTTGCTGCAGTTCTTTTGGCTTTTCTGAAGGCGTGATGTTTCTGGATTAGAAGTTTGTCATATGAATGGCTGGGCGTTAGAGGGTTTTTGTTGGCTTTGCCTTTTAGCGATCTGTATGGAATCAGCAGAGGACCATAATCTACAAGATCGATGTTAGGTACACCAATTGGGTTTGTGTAATGGTTTGTGAGGTCTCTTATGCTGTAGGCTGTAAGGCGCAGTCTATTTCTCTGAGGGTTTTGTTCCAGTCCTACCTCCATCCTGTCATGATTGGCTTAGGATTATTTCCAGGTAGTCAACAAGATGTTATGGTCGCTGGATGATGTTTGGAGGATGTCAAAAGCGGTCGTTAAAGACAGGAAGGGCTCGGAGACAAAAGTGTAGTCGATGGTTGATGTTGATTTGTCATTTACCCAAGTTGGGAGTCGGTTATTGATTTTATATACCATATCGAGGTTGTAGAAGTTTCTTGAGTTCATCAGGTTGATCCAAAGTGCTCCTCGTTGTTCGCCCGGCAAGGTTTTCTTAGAAGTTTTCAGGTTGCAGAGAGCATTTAGATCCCCACAAATTATAATGTGGTAGGTGTTGTGGGTGGCCCGTACTTCGTCGATTGTGCTCTTGATTAGGTCCAACAGTTTTTTTTGCTCAATTGCCGCAGGATTCCAGTAAATGTTGAGTACTGCTATGGGAATCGTCTGTTGGAGTGCCCCCTCTGGTGAGAAGAGTGACCAGATTAGCAAGAGTGCAAGTAGAGAATAGTTTGAGACGATAGTATCCACTATTGTCAAGCCTCTATCCTTTCGGCAAGCAGTAAGCAAGCCCGAGGACGGTTGTCCCACTGGCCCTTTTGATGCCGGTGCCAGTCGAAGGTCAAAACCATCGAGCAAAGGTGTTTTGGTCAGCCAGGTCTCTTAGAGACACCACAGGTTGATGGAGCCCAAGTTAACCTCGTTGAGCGAAGTTAGGAGATTATAGCCCCTGGTGTTCCATGATTCAAGCTTAAGGTCTAGAGGGGTGTTCTTTCGTGTGGCCGCCGAGTCTAGTAGAGGAGTCATGTTTATGAGCTGCTATTTTGAACGGTGCGTTGCCAATGCTTTTGGGTGCCACTCCCAGAAGCTAGATGAGGTAGAATTTTTGGTGAGGGGCACTGGAGATGTGCCATTTTCTGGATGGATAGTTTTTGTAAGGTTCCTGTGCTGGTCTTGACGTTCTTTACGGAAGTCAATTTTTGCCTTAAAGTCGTCTTTATTTGAGTCATCTGTTGCAACCTTGGTTGGATTTAGAGTGGGCTGTAATAGAAGTTGGTTCTTACTTGAAAGAGTCATTTTTGGGCTATGATGAGAAATCGTGGGAACCGGTCGATAAGAGGGTCTTCTTTTACGCAAAGTGGTGTTTAGATCGCGTTGGGGTCTTGATTGATTGTCATTTTCGCTGTTATTTTGTGCCTTTTTTCGTGTGGGTTCAGCGGTTTTAAGGTTTTTATGTTCAGAGGGTTCTCTCTGTTGGGAGAGGTAGTACCCCAGACTTCGGAGGTCTCTCTCTCGGTCCAATTGTGTCTTTTTGACTCTTCTTGAGACAATGTGCAGATAGCACGTTGCTCTTCCATGCTAGTGGCTCAGTTCGACTATCCGCAAGTCGTCTGAGTTTATTTGAGTACGTTTCGGTATGAGATGTAACAAAACCAAGACTCCTCCTCTGTTTAGTATGTTTTTTCAGTCTTTATGGATATATGGTGTATGCTTGTTTTAGTTTTGTGATACCGGGGCACCTAAGAGTTACTTTGTCTTGGACTGATTTCTCGTTTACGGCTTCTCATTGATGATTTGGGAGGTTATCTAGGAGTAGTTGGTAAGTTTGTGGCATTTGGGCGTTCAGACGAATTACGTATGTGTCTTTCCATGGCTGGTTTTAGTTTATTTGGACCATCGTTTGAACTAAGGAGTATGTGCCGATTATTGATTTAAAAAAAAAAAATTTTTTTAATTTTAGTTCTGTTTTTGTCCTGGCTGATGTTGACAGTTCGATCTTCTTCCGGCGTTCCTCCAAGGTCAAAAATGGCAATAGGTTTTCTATGCCTTCTGGCTTGGTGTTTATCCCAGGGTCGTCGGTGTGTATGCCCAATAAGGGAGAACTATTAGAATCTTCGGCGAACTGATCTGAAGAGCCCGTAGGAGGAGTTGCGTCAGAGTGTTCTGTGAGGTTCATCAAATCAGTGTTTGACAGGAAGTCCTCGGTTGTTATTGGTGAGGACTTGGTGTTTTGATTTGCAGATGTGACATGAGGACTCGAAAGAACATGGTCTTGCTGAGATAATTGAGTTTGAGAGGTGTAATGTCTCTGAGATTCTGCAACAGGTTTCGGTGCCGAGTTGGTCGTTTTTTTTAGGGAGGTATCTTGCTAGGAACATCTGAAATCGGAGAGTTATTTGAGTTTTTAGTCTTTGTTGGGTCAAAGATTGAATAAGATTGCTCTGTCGGTTCTTGTGCTGGTTTATTTCTGTTTTCTTCATTGTCAATTACTAGGACGATGTTAGTAGCCGATCCATTTGTTGTTTGGTTTAACTGTTGGTGTGTTTTTTTGGAGACCGAAATGGATTTCCCAAGAGAAGTGGTTTTGTGTACATTTCCAGCGGTCAGGTCAATGAGTGACACAGGGTCGGTCGATGGAGTAGCTGATCCATTTAACAAAGTTTGTTTCTCTAGGTGGTTCAAAGTGGTTTCTATTGCATGAAGGCGTGCACTTATATCAGTCATATTTGTGCAAGATGTTTTTTTTATTTCTTTTTGGGCCATTATGTGTCCTTTGAGAAAAATGAGCTTAGTCTGGATCAAGGCCTGTAAGACACTGTGGTCTGTGAGTGTGTCATACAATGATTTGTAGAGCTTGGTGAAGGGCACCAGGGCAATTGTTAGAGATGACATGTATGCAAGCAGATCCGGCTTCTTTGATGGTGTTTCCTTAGCAGATGTTGAAGATTTGCGGTTTGGGCCATGCATAGGCGTGGCGGGAATATAGAAGCTTGATCTGTCATGGCGGGCATCGTGCTTGTGATGCGATTTCCTCTTGTCTCTGAAGTCCAAGGCCGCTGAATTCTGATGTGCATTTTGGTAAGGTTCTGTATGATTCTCTAGTGCACTTTGTTGTGGTCTCATCTTTTCCGCAGAAGGAGATGGAGTTGGTACTGTTGTGTCGTGCGATTCCGGAAAAAGAAATGAGAGCGGAGGGGAGGTTGGTACGGCTGCTTGCTTCCTACTTTGTGCGACGGCACGAGCTGTCTCAAATTCAGTTGTATGTTGCAGCTCATTTGTTGCTGTGGGTGAAGAAGTGCTCGGTAAAGAGGGTGAAGGAGTTGGAGTTTGAGGAAGGTGTGGAGTTTGGCCAAAAGCGAAATCATTGGGAATCACGATTGTGTTCGTTTGGGCCAATGCTAGTCCACTTTCTAGGTTAATTGCAAGGGGAATTGTCTTTTCTAGGGGAAATGAGCAGACTTTAGCAGGAATTGGTGTGTTCTTTGCTGTATCCTCAATTTTTCTGTGCTTATTTGATGGTTGAAGATCAAGAACTGCATTAAGCAGTTCAGCATCGCTAAGTTCTCTTAATACACCGGTGTAAATTGCCCCTTGTTGCTTTTTTTTAAAGAAATTTGCTAACGTCGATAAGGGGGAAAGTGTTAATCCTGAATTCTTGCCATTCAGTAATCTGCCTTTGTTCATAGGCAGTTTTAGTCTTGCTGCATTTCTTTGTGTGCTGCAGGTAGTTGACAGGTTTTGTTTGTCTGTTTTATTATTATAATATCTTTTTCTTTTATCTTGTGTTGTGTCCCGTAGTTGTCGAGGACGTTTCTTTGGGTTCGGTGCATTTTTATTTTTCCGTGGGTGGCGCTGCAGAGCATCGGGGAGGCATGGTTCAGGTTCCATAAAAGGGCCATCGAGCTCCTGCTCTGATGACGCTGTGAGGTGCGTGGCCAGTATGTGTTTCGAACTTGCTGCCTGCAGGGGCTGGCCTGTGTCCGTCTGCGCCACACACATAGCCCGACGTTTTGAGCCCTCACCCACTGCATGAACGAGGGCGAGGACGATGCAAGGGTCTGGGAGAGCAGCACGGCTCACAGGTTTCAGAGGGCTCAGGCTCGTCGCTGGGTCCTTGTCTGCTCATCCCTCTGCCGGGCCTCAACACATCTCTGCACGAGGCTGGGCGGGGGCTCCTTGGGGGATCTTCGCTCAGCTGTGGTCCTCTGCTCTCTCTCCACCACGATCATTCACGGGAGAACCAGGCACAGACCCACACTCGTCAGAAGTCATCTCCCCGACTGCAGACTCAGCCCACCCTCCGGGGAAAGCCGATAAGCGAGCGGGAGGAGACACGGCGGGTGGGAACGTGTTATTCACTCTGCCAATAGTTTTGGTGGTTGTTTGTTGCAGAACTTGGTCTGAGGCCTGTGATAAGATTGCCAGCGAGTCCGCTGAAAGCTGAATGTCATTTGATACAGGCCACAGGCTTTTCCTCGAAACGTGTGTAGGTAACTTAAAGACTTTCTTCCCCACTTTGTTTCCAAAGGTTTTACTGGGTTTAGCAGTGGTTGTCGACGTACTCAGTGGGTTTACAGTTTCCTCTTGAAGACATTTTTCTAAGTGTGGGCGAGAGCGCACGCTTCGTAGGCGCCCATTTTCTTCTTCCAGTGGAGTCAGGGGGGAGGCAGTCAGTCCATTCACTACAGCCATGACTACAGGACTGCCACTCTCCACCACTCCACGTCTGCTCTGCGGTCTGGTGAGGAGATGTAGGTTCTTCAGTAGCTCCTCCTTCAATAGGGAGTAAACTGGGTGAACAGAGTCAGCAGGGTAGGGTTCTCTGCAGGACTGCCACTCTCCGCCACTCTGTGTCTGCTCCGCGGTCTGGTGAGGAGATGTAGGTTCTTCAGTAGCTCCTCCTTCAATAGGGAGTAAACAGGGTGAACAGACTCAGCAGGGAAGGGTTCTCTGCTGGACTGCCAGTCTCCGCCACTCCGCACTTTTACTGGCCGGAGTTCTTTGTAAAAGTTAAGGAATTGGTCTGGTCCTTTCCAACTTATCAAGCTTCTGGCAAGCCAGGTGGTGCCACACAGGCCCCCTTAATTTGACTACCCATGGTTGGGCGGCCTTTCGAGAGAATAGCCATGGATATTGTGGGTCCTTTGGATCCTCAAACCAGCTTAAGGAACCAATATATCTTGGTGATGGTGGACCACGCCATAAGATACCCTGAGGCTGTCCCCCTGAGGAGCATCAAAGTGCCTGTGGTTGCCAAGGCTCTAATTGGGATATTCTCCCATGTTGGATTCCCCAATGAAGTCGTTTCTGACAGGGGATCAAACTTCATATCAGCATATATGTAGGCTAAGTGGGAAGAGTGCAGAGTCAGCTACCGGCTCTCTACCTCCTTTAATCCACAATCCAATAGGCTTGTTAAGCGGTTCAACAAGACCCTGAAAGGCATGATAGGTGGCTTGGAAGAGCACCTGAGGTGAAAATGGGATATGCTCCTGCCATGCCTTCTGTTCGCCAACATGGAGGTGCCACAGAACGGAGTAGGGTTTAGCCCCTTTGAGCTTCTGTTTTGACACCCTGTACAAGGTCCCCTCAGTCTAGTGAAGGAGGGATGGGAAAGCAAAGCAAACCCTCATCCCCATCATGAGATGTGGTGGACTATGTATTCGGCCTTGGGTCTAGAATGGCAAAGTACATGAAATAGTCAAAAAAGAATCTAAAGGCCAGTCAGAAGCTGATGAAGCACGGACCCGACCAAAAGGCCACAGTGACAGTCTATCCTCCAGGCCAGTGGGCATGGATTATGGAGCCTGTCAAACCAAGTGCCCTTCAGGACAAGTGGACTGGGCTTTACTTTGTCCTGGAAAAGGTCAGTGAGGTGAATTATCTCATTGACGTGAAAGGACCTAAACAGATGTGCAGGGTCTTTCATGTCAACCGGCTAGAACCCCATTATAGCCGGGATGACTTGATCATGGCGTTAGTGACTGATGGAGAGACTGAGGAGGAGACTGATCCCCTCCCAGACCTCCTGCAAACTGAAGCCACAGATGGGTCAGTTGAAGGTGTAAACCTTGCAACGGTCCTGTCAGAACATAAACTGACAAACTATTTCCGTTTACTGGGACAGTTTGACGGCCTGTTTTCGCTGACTCCCGGTCTCGCTATTGGTGCACCCATGATGTGGACACTGGAGACAGTAAGCTGGTGAAGAGTAGAATTCACTGGATGTCCGATAAGGTCAGGAACACCATCTAGGAGGAAGTTTCCAATATGTTGTCCCTAGCAGTGATAGAGCCATCCTACAGCCCCTGGGCTAGCCCAGTGCTACTGGTCCCTAAAAAGACCAGTAGTGGGAAGACTGTAGTTGCTTTTGTGTGGTCTACAGGGGGCTCATTTCTGTCACGAAGACAGATGCTCACCCCATTCCTCGGGCAGATGAGCTCAATGCTGCCAAGTACATGACTACTTTTGATCTCAGAGCGGGGTATTGGCAGGTCGGCTTGACAGATGGAGCGAAAGAGAGGTCGGCATTCTCCACCCCGGAAGGACATTATCAGTTCACTGTGATGCCCTTTGGATTGAAGAATGCCCCTGCCACTTTTCAGAGGATGGTTAACCAGGTTTACCAGGTTTTGTCTGGGCGGAAAACTTCAGTGTCACCTAATTAGACGACATTGCTGTGTTCAGCCACACCTGGGAGGATCATCTATCTCACTTGAAACAAGTGCTTCAGGCGCTGCAGAATGCAGGCCTGACTATCAAGGCCATGAAGTGCTAAATAGCGCAGGGTACCGCGACTTACCAAGGCCACCTGGTCGGTGGAGGTAAGAAACAACCTCTTGAAGCGAAGGTACAGGCTGTGAAGGAGTGGAACATCCCCACCACACAGACACAGGTGAGAGCCTTTCTAGGCATCACTGGGTACTACCGGTAGTTTCATCAGAGGGTATGGGACCATTGCAATGCCCATGAATGATGTAACATCCAAAAAGATGCCGAAGAAGGTAACTTGGACCCCCGCCTGTCAAACCTCCTTCAGGATTTAAAGGATGGATTGTGTAGGGCCCCAGTTCTGAAAGTGCTAGACTATGGCCAGGAATTCATTATCCAGACAGACACCTGGGATTTTGGGATTGGAGTAGTGCTAGCACAGCTGAACTCTGAAGAGGTAGAGCAACCTGTCGCCTATATTAGCAGGTGGTTGACAAAAAGGGAAAGGAACTGGGCTGTCATAGAAAAAAGTGGCGTATGCAGTCGTGTGGGCCATAAAGAAGTTGAAACCCTATATCTTTGGGTCTCACTTTATGATCCAGATGGACCACAGGCCTCTGCGATGGTTAATGGCCATGCAGGGGGAGAACCCTAAGCTTTGCGGTGGGCCATATCCCTACAGGGATTAGATATAGACATCCAGCACAAGCCAGGCTCCCAGAATGGAAATGCAGATGGCCTCAGTCGGTACTTTCACCTTGATGATGAACCAGACCCTCAGTAGGGTGGTGGTTCAAATGTTGAGGCTGTAGGGCATGTAAGGGATTTGACCATCTGCTCGGGAAGAGTGCACTCGCCTGGGATTTTTTTGTTTGTTTAAAAGAATGAATGATGGGAGATTAACCTCCGAAAATATGTGGGGCCATTCCTGCACATGTTTTCCATGCTCACCACACAGCAGAAAAATAGTCATGTACTCTAGGATGACACAGGTTACAAGCGCCGCCCTCCCCTGTCATGTGTAGCTGACACCTGACAGCCACGGGTACATCAAAAGCCTTTGGCCAATTTCAAGGCCCTTTGCATCTCTATCTATCTATCTATCTATCTATCTATCTATCTATCTATCTATCTATCTATCTATCTATCTATCTATCTATCTATCTATCTATCTATCTATCTATATTGTTTTTTGGATCGCGCCATTCACCCATAGGCCTCAAGGCGCTCACATAGACATAAAACAGACATATAACATAAAATAATAGGCATTCAGTGGAAAGATTCTGGTGTGATCAAAGCAAAACATGAGATTAGCTAGACTGCCCCACCATCAAACAGCATTGTATTTAGCTGTTTTTTTAATAAAGCAATGGACGCACAGCTCTTGAGATCGAGGGGAAGAGGATTCCAAGTGGCAGGTGCCCAGGTATTAAAGCTGGTACCACCAATCCTCTTGATAGTCACTCGTGGCTGATGCAACCGCTGATTGCCATTTGAGTGTAGGGCCCTTCTTATGGTGGCTCTTTTGATCCAATTGACAAGATAGCAGGGTGTATTGCCTGATAAGCATTTGAACACCAAAACTGTCCCCATTGTCAAACCTTGCTGATGATGGCAAATACTGAAGAATGCTAATTAGCAGGCCTCAGGGAAGTCCTGGGTGCAGGAAGTGACAATGGAGAGCAGACGCCAATATCTCTTTGTAATGCAATGTGTCAACTTGGTACTAACACCCCTCCTTGGTGTGAAAGGGCAGAGAATTTCCTGTCTGGATCCACTCATTTCAGAGCAGGGAAGTATGTGAATTGTAGGAGACGAAAGTCTGCCTGCAACCCCCTACATCAAAGGAGTCCCATGTTGTGATCAAGCAGCTCAGTTAATTAGGGGACACCTTGATCTACAGCAGACAGGGAGATGGGTGGGACTTAGACGTATATGTTGTCATCCTTCCCCTGTCTTTTGCCAAGTGCTCTGATTCTGACCTGAAACATCACTGATGATTGTTGGTGGAGACTCAGGATCGGTTCACTTAAATTAGGCTTGGCCTAAACCAATTCCTGGGCCCCATTTGGCTTTTAAAGAGGGCTGAGCTCCTCACTGATCAGATCATCTGAAGACTTCGCAAGGAGTTAGAAGGACTCATTTGGACCCGAGCTGAATGAACAGTCTACCTTACAGCTTCTGCCAGTGAAGGAAGGCCAGGAGTTCCAAGAGGGAAGCAAGATTGAAGGAAGGCCAGGAGTTCCAAGAGGGAAGAAAGATTACTCCCCTAAACATCTCCCAGGGAACAGAGGGAGATAAAGAACTTAGAGGACCCGTCCAGCAACTCCAGAACTGGTACCCAGCCAGCACACAGCGTGACCTGATAGGTTCTGACAGCAAGCTTCCTAGGTGGAAAGTGCCAAAGAGTTTTTGGACAAAGGACAAGGCCGTTGCCTGCTAACACCCGCCTGAGCGTTGGGCCGTTCACCTTGAAAGGACACAAGCCCTGCAAAGAAGCTAGGAGGAGTGGCACACAAGCATCATCCAGTGTCCATCTTTGTAAGGACAATTTCGAGACAGTCAAGTCCTCGAACCGCATCCGGCTGCACCGCTGATTGTTGTAGGCTTTCTACATGCTGGCTTCACTATTGTTTTCCAAATGTGCATCTTACACTTTCCTCAATCTGCCTCTTTCTTCTCTTCGCCCCCTCCAACTAATACAGAATAGGACTACAAGACTTATCCTTGGCCTCAAGCCGAGGGACCGCATATGTCCAGCACTAATATCTCTCCACTGGCTCCTGGTGGCTGCAAGGATCAAATTCAAGACCCTATGTGTGGAAGAATCTAGATTAATCTTATACGAAATATTTCTGAGGGTATGATTGATGTGTAATATTGTTATGTTACAGCTAATAGATAGTGTTATTGCATTGATTTGCTTGTATTCACAATGTATCTATATTTGTTAAAATCAATAAATAAAAATGTTAAAAAGAAACTAAAAAACATTCAAGACCCTCTGTATCATCCACAAGGTTTTATGTGGCCTGGGACCCCGCTAAATTGAACTCTCTCTCCCTAAATACCTCCTGGCTATAGCTCTTCGGTCCTCTAGCTCTGCAGATCTGATGTTTCTCCAAGCAGAGAGTGGGAGGTAGATCTCTATCTTCTGCAGGATGTTTGATTTGGAATGGCCACCCTGTCTCTCTCAGACTTGAGCCGGATCTCCTTAATTTCCGGAATCATCTCAAGACCCTGCTTTTCTCTACTGCCTTTCCCCTCGCACTCCGTTGCTAATGCCCCCTCTGTCAGCTTGAGACTGGCGGCCTGGTCCCTTATGAGTTTTACTGGGCACCGGGATTCCCTCGTCCAGTCTTCCTCAGCACCCACTCAGCCTAGCAACCAAGCACTGCCCTTCGAGACCCCTCCTTGACCAGCCTAAGAGTTAGCATCCCTCCCATGTCCGGTCCACCCCCTCCTCCGCATTTGAATGTGTTCCCCATTATCCCCTGGCACTTGCCCTCCTAGGCTCCCGTTAGCACTTACCTATTCCTCAGCCCTCCTTCTCCCAGCTCCCCCACCACTCCTCTACCCCGTTTTCCCCCTGCACTTCTTGCTGCTGCATCTGCACGGTATGAATGTCACAAGACCTAGCAGGACTGTATTTGTTTTTATCCCCTGTGTTCCCCATCCCTTTTTTGACCTATGGCGCCTGGAAACACTTGTGTATAGGCACCTTATACATATGCAATAAATAAATAAATAAATAAAATAAATAAATAGAAAAAGTAATTTCCAAACTCAAAAATGCTGCTTAAACTAGCATTCACTAGTTTTCTTTGAAATGTGTTTGCGTTTTTTTTTAGTCAAACTACCACACAAATAACCTGTAATTGTTGTGCCCCGTCCTTGGTGTTTTATTACAGGTTATATTTATAAAGATGGTATATGCTTGTGAAACTGATTAATCACAAATAAATGCTTCTGTTGTGAAATGAAACTGTTTGTTTTCATAGGTGCTAACTTTTCTTTTTCAGCACAGGGGCAGAAACACCCCTGTTTAATATAAATAGAAGCAAGCAACCAGCCCAACCCATGATCTGGCCAAACACATTTTATAGCACTTGTTTTTTTTATAAAGAAATGCAAAAAGTCATATGTTTAATAAGCAGTTTTTAATATATAACATCTCAGCAATGGTCTCTGAACCTGCCTAGCTACCCTGGTAACCTTGCATGTCGAGAGTGTCTATGGATCCCTTTATGTACTAAAAATCACTGCATTACCAACAGCTTTCTGGGTACACCACTGCGATGGAAGTGATGCCAAGTGGAATTGGTGTACAGTGTGGAGTTTTGAAAGAAGCAGCATGAAACAAATTGCCCCATTTTTGGACTATTATTTTGAACGTTTCCTTTGTCCAAATATCAACTCTGCCCCCTCGGAGCTCCACCCCTACTCCAAACTGACCCCTACTTCAAACTGTGCTCCCACCATGGCCATACATTTTTTCCATTTACAGCACTGGTCAGAAAAGCAGAAATCTGCAGGGTAGAACCTCCGGTTAGGCGACTGTTCTTGAGATATTAAATGTTGAAACCAAGCTATAAATCCTTTTATTTATTTTTAAAATTCTTTCTGTAAAATGTGCTCTAAAATGCACAGTTTCTACTTGGGAAGGGGTAGAGCGTGGTTTCATGCACAGGCAGACGTTGACCTGGTGGGTGGGGTGATGGATTTTTGCCCTCAAAGTGAAAATCAAGTAGGGGTTGAGAGGGCAGTAAAGGCGTGATCTGCACCACTCATGCTTTCCTCCAGCCCTCCCTCTATTTGTGACTAACGTGGAACAGCCGATAGATATGTTGCAACACGCAATCCCTCTTGGAGGCCGTAGGGAACTGGGAAGGCGCTGAATCACCCGAGGACCCGTGGGCACGAGACAGGTGTTCGGAGTGTGACTAAACTCGATGTAAACGCCAGATGGGGGGCCTGCTGACACCCTGCCTGTACAGCTCCCCCCGGACCCATCGAAATAAACAAGACTTCCAATCCGTCTCCGGGGAGATGCCCCGACTTCCGGCCCGTAATTGCCCGTCACTCCGCGGACACTCAGCTTTTAACGTGTCTGCCCAGTTGCTCACTTATTTTCCTGCATGAGTTAGAAGCTTTTAATGTCATTGTGAAACTTCATGACCCGGGAAATCATTCCAGGAATGTTCGCACGTTAGCCAGTAATAAAAGTGAGGTCTCCCAACCTTAGAGAAGTGCTATGGGTAAACCAGAGGGTGGACTCCATCTGTTTGTGATGAACATATATTTTTTTGGGCTGCTTTATTGCACACTGGCCTCGGCTTTTTCACGATCGTACGTGCAAGTGGGGCTGGTAAGGTAGCATAGCTATATTTATTATTTATTTTATTTTTTGAATTTGTAAAGCGCACTACAGCCCGAAGGCATCGAGGCGCTGAGTATCCCTGTGCTAAAGCATGCAGCGATCGCTGGTGATTTTTGCAGTCAATTAAAAATATGTTTTGAAAATGGATGCGAAGGAGAGTAGCAAACGAGCTGAAACTTGCCCAGGTGCCGTTGGGTGGCTTTGCTCGCATGGACGCTCTTTTCATAAAATGCTGCTTTTTAGTGCTCAATATTTAGGTGAAATGCGATAAAAGCCAATAGGATTTAGAGGAAGCTAGGTAGGGATTATATGAGATATATCAATAAGTCAAATGCCAGGTCTCTAAAATTACAGCCGACAGGTGCATTTCACCACAGGAAAATACCCAAGTGCCCATCAGAAAATTGAGTGCACGACAGAAGCACTGGGCAGGCAATAGAAAACTATGCACCCGATTCACAAAATGTTTAGCACTGTGCAACGTGGCATTGCGCTCAAATCATATTAGCTGCGCATGGCGTAAAGAACACTGACAAGTCCTTGGCATCCACACTGCGCAACAAAGTCCCGAGAGCGCAAAGCGGGAGAGAAAGGGGCGGAAGAGGAACGACGGCTCATTATCTCACACTAAAGGGGCAGTGGCATGGGTGTGGTCTGGGAGGCAAGTCATACCCACCGACCTGCAAACATACCCTAATTCACACACAACATGGGGCCATCGTGCTAAGCGGAAAGGGCCCAAAACTTTGCACCTTTCCAGCTCAGGGGCAAAGTAAAGAGGCAGCATGTAAGCACAGGCAAAGTTTCCCAGGATGGCGGGGAGCAGGGGAAAAGTAAAGATGCAGCAGGTAAGCACAGGCAACGTTTCCCAGGATGGCCGGAGCAGGGGAAAAGTAAAGAGGCAGCAATGTAAGCACAGGCAAAGTTTCCCAGGATGGCCGGAGCAGGGCAAAGAAAAGAGGCAGCATGTAAGCACAGCCAAAGTTTCCCACAATGGCAGGGAGCAGGGGCAAAGTAAAGAGGCATCATGTAAGCACAGGCAAAGTTTCCCACAATGGCGGGGAGCAGGGGCAAAGTAAAGAGGCAGCATGTAAGCACAGGCAAAGTTTCCCAGAATGGCGGGGAGCAGGGGCAAAGTAAAGAGGCAGCATGTAAGCACAGGCAAAGTTTCCCACAATGGCGGGGAGCAGGGGAAAAGTAAAGATGCAGCAGGTAAGCACAGGCAACGTTTCCCAGGATGGCCGGAGCAGGGCAAAGAAAAGAGGCAGCATGTAAGCACAGCCAAAGTTTCCCACGATGGCAGGGAGCAGGGGCAAAGTAAAGAGGCAGCATGTAAGCACAGGCAAAGTTTCCCACAATGGCGGGGAACAGGGGCAAAGTAAAGAGGCAGCGTGTAAGCACAGGCAAAGTTTCCCAGAATGGCGGGGAGCAGGGGCAAAGTAAAGAGGCAGCATGTAAGCACAGGCAAAGTTTCCCACAATGGCGGGGAGCAGGGGCAAAGTAAAGAGGCAGCATGTAAGCACAGGCAAAGTTTCCCACAATGGCGGGGAGCAGGGGCAAAGTAAAGAGGCAGCATGTAAGCACAGGCAAAGTTTCCCACAATGGCGGGGAGCAGGGGAAAAGTAAAGATGCCGCATGTAAGCACAGGCAAAGTTTCCCACAATGGCGGGGAGCAGGGGCAAAGTAAAGAGGCAGCATGTAAGCACAGGCAAAGTTTCCCAGAATGGCGGGGAGCAGGGGCAAAGTAAAGAGGCAGCATGCAAGCACAGGCAAAGTTTCCCAGAATGGCGGGGAGCAGGGGCAAAGTAAAGAGGCAGCATGTAAGCACAGGCAAAGTTTCCCACAATGGCGGGGAGCGGGGCAAAGTAAATATGCAGCATGTAAGCAAAGGCAAAGTTTCCCACAATGGCGAGGAGCAGGGGCAAAGTAAAGATGCAGCAGGTAAGCGCAGGCAAAGTTTCCCACAGTGGCAGGGAGCAGGGGCAAAGTAAAGATGCAGCATGTCAGCACAGGCAAAGTTTCCCACAGTGGCGGGGAGCAGGGGCAAAGTAAAGATGCAGCATGTAACCACAGGCAAAGTTTCCCACAATGACGGGGAGCAGGGGCAAAGTAAAGAGGCAGCATGTAAGCACAGGCAAAGGTCCCAGAATGGCAGGGAGCAGGGGCAAAGTAAAGAGGCAGCATGTTAGCACAGGCAAAGTTTCCCACATTGGCGGGGAGCGGGGCAAAGTAAAGATGCAGCATGTAAGCAAAGGCAAAGTTTCCCACATTGGCGGGGAGCAGGGGCAAAGTAAAGAGGCAGCATGTTAGCACAGGCAAAGTTTCCCACATTGGCGGGGAGCAGGGGCAAAGTAAAGAGGCAGCATATAACCACAAGCAAAGTTTCCCAAAATGGCGGGGAGCTTGGGCAAAGTAAAGATGCAGCATGTCAGCACAGGCAAAGTTTCCCACAATGGCGGGGAGCAGGGGCAAAGTAAAGATGCAGCATGTAAGCACAGGCAAAGTTTCCCACAATGGCGGGGAGCAGGGGCAAAATAAAGAGGCAGCATGTAAGCACAGGCAAAGTTTCCCACAATGGCGGGAAGCACAGGAAAAGTAAACATGCCGCATGTAAGCACAGGCAAAGTTTCCCAGAATGGCGGGGAGCAGGGGCAAAGTAAAGAGGCAGCATGTAAGCACAGGCAAAGTTTCCCAGAATGGCAGGGAGCAGGGGCAAAGTAAAGAGGCAGCATGTAAGCAGAGGCAAAGTTTCCCACAATGGCGGGGAGCAGGGCAAAGTAAAGATGCAGCATGTAAGCACAGGCAAAGTTTCCCACAATGACGGGGAGCAGGGGCAAAGTAAAGAGGCAGCATGTAAGCACAGGCAAAGGTCCCAGAATGGCAGGGAGCAGGGGCAAAGTAAGGAGGCAGCATGTTAGCACAGGCAAAGTTTCCCACAGTGGCGGGGAGCAGGGGCAAAGTAAAGAGACAGCATATAACCAGAAGCAAAGTTTCCCAAAATGGCGGGGAGCTTGGGCAAAGGAAATATGCAGCATGTCAGCACAGGCAAAGTTTCCCACAATGGCGGGGAGCAGGGGCAAAGTAAAGATGCAGCATGTAAGCACAGGCAAAGTTTCCCACAATGGCGGGGAGCAGGGGCAAACTAAAGATGCAGCATGTAAGCACAGGCAAAGTTTCCCACAATGGCGGGGAGCAGGGGCAAAGTAAAGATGCAGCATGTAAGCACAGGCAAAGTTTCCCACAATGGCGGGAGGGGGAGTGGGAAGGGGCAAAGTAAAGATGCAGCATGTAAGCACAGACAAAGTTTCCCACAATGGCGGTGAGCAGGGGCAAAGTAAAGATGCAGCATGTAAGCACAGGCAAAGTTTCCCATAATGGCGGGGAGCAGAGGCAAAGTAAAGATGCAGCATGTAAGCACAGGCAAAGTTTCCCACAATGCCGGATCCTATGCTGATTGAGTGGCACTACACACCGTGCCAGAAGGAGAAGAAGGAGGCAGCTCAGGGCCTTTCCATTAGGACATACCTCTTTGGGATGGCAGATATGGAGGTGTACCCTATATACAGATTCCAGCCACATGTCAAAATGGACATGGCGAGGGAGTGGGAACCGTAATTATCATGAAACACCATGCGCTCACATGCCATATCCTCCCACGTGAAAGTGCTAGCTGCTCTGCATTTCTTTGCTACGGGATGATTCCAGCGCACCACAGCCATCATCAGGGGCATTTTACAAACCACCCAATGCAAATGCTTACATCAGGTGCTGCAACGCATCATGGGACAGTTACACCCCCACATAGCAGTGTCCAATACCATACAGGCAAGGCTAAGAGTGGCACAGATCTTCTATGCCATTGCACAATTCCAAAGGGTTTTGGGAGCCATCGACTGCACCCATGTAGCATGGCAACCTCCCCAACAAATAGAACATCTGTTCTGGAACCAGAATAACTGGCATTCCATCAATGTCTAAGTCATCCATAAGGCCAAGTGGCAAATCATGCATGTCAATGCAAATTCATGTGTCTGCTTAGTGAGTAAGACTCATTCCATACATCCCTCTGATTTCCCAAAAGCACATGAAAATAATGTACTTTCCCCAGAAACGAAAATCATCAGTTGTTGCACATATTTTCCTTTGCAGTGGACCGTGCATACCCTCTGTCACAATTCCTACTGATGCCTATCCAGAATCCCTCAATGCCAGCAAAGAATTGGTACAACAATGCCCACATTGCAATAGGAGGCATTGTGGAACACACCCTTTGTGTGCTGAACAATACACAAGTTACAATGTTATCCCACCACCCTCATTGGCTATCACCTATACGACATGCTAATACCCCTATGGGCCCTAGACCGATTGGCCACACCATATCTAAACCCATTCCCCTAGACACGTGGCCCAATACATCGTCTCTATTGAATCCTGGTACAGGATTGGTTGCTTGAATATATTGACACATAATTAAATCGAGACAGTCATATGATGTGCACCCATCCAATCCAGACACGTTCAAAATAAAGTGGCGAGGGCCAACTCTGCTTTGATAAGACATTAGGCCTTCTCATTATACCATAAGCCACAGTGCACACAAGTTGCACTGCCGACCTTGTACTAAATTTTCTGGCATCAGCTCTGCTCCTCCTATCCCAAAATCACAGAATGTTCCAGACACGGCTTCCCCCTTAGCTCCTTCAAACCCCAGGTGCCCAGTAATGACTTGACTAGGGCACCACTCTTGAGTCTGAATTTCATGGATTTATTTGTTTTCGTTTATGCGTGTGCTTGTAGTTCAAATGGAATGACTGCTCTACTGCGAGGGCAGTAGTGCTCTAAATCTTTGCTTGCCCATCGTCATGAAACACTTTTATACCCTATTCTCATGAATTTGTCTTTCAAAATTGCAAATCCCTTCCTGCTTCCCATTACATTAACATACCGTTCCCACCACGTTCAGGCCCTGCAGCTGAATACAATCAGCATTTATCTGTGCACCGCGGGTGCCTCTGACCTCGGCTTCTGTCCTGGGCAATGGAAAAGGGATCTGTTTTTGGCACTGAACTAAATGGAGCTGCACATCAGGGCCTGCATTCTATTGTGTTCATGGTGTACTAGGCCTTAATCTTCAATATGGCGACACTTCTGACCATGTTAACACACTGACCTTGCTTCTACCACAGTACCTTTCTCACTCCATCTTTCATCTGTTTCAGCTCTTTCCGCGCACCTCACTAAAGAACATTAGTTGGATACAACAACTAAACACAGGACCTATAATAATGCCCTATCTATAATCTCTGCATCCGCATCATTAATACATGTATTGCTCATTCTGTGTTGCTATATATGTGACCCCGGATGGTCTTTAAGGCTGGAAACCTTCTTCATCTTGCCACTCTCAACTCTCGCTCTGCTGTCAAACACTTCTCTGACATCTGCCACCTCCTTGAAGTACTAGACCTTGATGTCTTTGGTTTCACAGAGACATGGTTGACGGCCAGCTCTGTCACAAGCTTTGACACTCTCCTCCCTGATGGCTACAAGATCCTCTCCGCACGCAGATCCTCCTGGTCTGGTTGAGGGGTAGCCCTGATCTTTCCTGAGTGGATTCCTGCCTCTTTCACACCCACTCAGACCTACACCTCTCTTGAATGCCTCGTCTGTAGGCTCTCTCTCTCTCTCCTAGCTATTCTCTTACCATGGCTATGATCTACCGGCCTCCTGGTCAAATCACCTCATTTTCTCTGAGTGGGCGGACCTCGCCTCCTCCCTCCTGGCCTCTACCACTCAACTTCTCCTCCTCGGTGAGCTCAATATCCATTTAGACTCTCCTTGTTCCTCCTCTTTACTCTTGCGTGACCGCTGCAACTCCCTCTCCCTGTCCGTCCTCCACTCTGGCCCAACCTACTCTGCAGGGCACACACTTGATGTCTTGATCTCCTCTGACCACCCCCTTTCTATCCTCTGACCACACCTCTCTCCTGGAGCGATAATTTCCTACTCTCCTCTCATCTTTCCCTCTCTTCCCCCCAAGCCTACCCAAAAATTGCCACCTACCTTCTCAGACATCCGGCCCATGAAGCGTGTGTCAGTTGAGGCTTTCGCCGCCACCTTCTCTCCCCCCGCCACCTCTGGCTGACTTACATCCTGACACTGCTGTGTCCCTGCTCTACTCTTCTATTTCTGATACTCTTGATGCTCTTGCCCCTGTCATGAGGATCCATTTGAAGTTCAAAGCCAAGTGCAATTCCTGCTTTGACTCAGTTTTAGCTACTCATAAACGCAAGTGTAGGGCGGCTTAGAGGAAATGAAGGACTTCTTGTTCATCCCCTGACAAACTGGCCTTTCGCCTGCTGCAAAGGCAATACTGACTCTCTGTCCTCACCAAGAAGAGAGTCCACATTCAAGCCTGTGTCTCTGCATCATCTAACAACTTAGCCAAATTATTTAATATCTGCAAGGAGCTGGCTAACCCTGTTGCAGTCTCTACCCCTCCTGTTGCCTCCCAGGAACTTTGCAGTGCCATTACCTATCACTTTATCTAAAAAAAACAGGAGATTCTGTCCACCGTTTCCTCCCCTTTCCCTCCTCTCCCCTCTACATCTGTGCATGCTGACCCTCCTTCTGCCACCCCCCACCTTCCTTCTCTTCCTTTCCTCTTTTCTCACCCGATGAAGTGCTAGACAAGTCCGATCTATGAAAGCCTCGCCAAAACAGGTTCCCCCCTGTTCCTCTAAAACCTTCAAGGATCATGTTGATACCCTTGCTCCTGCCCTTGCCGATTACTGGAACCATTCCTCTGCCTCTGGATCCTTTCTCTCCCCTCTGAAGCACTCCCTTGTGCATCCCCTTCTACGAAACCCATAGTGGACCCTTCTTGTCTGGCTAACTATCGCCCAATTTCCATTAGTCCTTTTCTTGGAAAACTCCAAGAAAAGCTGGCCATCTCTCAGCATAACCTTCATTCAGATTCTGTTGGCTGTCTACATGACCACCTGTCTGGCTTCAGAGCTGCCAGAAGCATGGAAACTCCTCTCCTGAACATCTGTGAAGATCTGCTCTCCAACCTTGACTCAAACATTCCCTCTGTCGTCATGCTACTTGATCTCTCTTTAGCTTTTGACACGGTCAACTATACTATCCTGCTCAACCATGTCCATGATAATTTGTGTATCATCGATCTGGCTCTGGCCTGGTTGACCGCTTTCCTCTCTGATAGACCATCCCAGGTCCAACATGGGTTCTTCCGATCATCTATTTCCCTCTCTACCTGTGGTGTTCCCCAGTGGTCTAACCTCTCACCCTGGGTTTTCAACCAATACCTGGCAACTTTCGCCCACTGCATTCCTTTTCTCTGCTCCAATTTCCAGTGTTCTGCCGACGACACTCAAGTCATCTTCAGGCTGCCCTCGGCCACCTCCTCTCCTTCTCTCATCTATGATTGCCTAACTGCCATTCAAGATTGGTGTGCCACCAATGATCATTGTCTCAATGCCATCAAGACAGAAATCCCCCTGATCGGTACACCTTCACCCTCCTTTCCCCTCACTCTCTGGCTGGCCTCCCTTGGTCCTCCTTCTACCCCCACCTGTGTGGCTAAGAACCTCTGGGTCATCTTTGACTCCACACTTTCCTTCTCTACCCACATCTCAGATGTCTCTAAAAAGTCACATTTCCTACTGCACCTCATCAGATATACTCTTCCTTTCCTCTCCTTCCTCCAGAAGCTCATTGTCTCCCAAACTCTGGTTCTCCCTAGGTTGGACTATTGTAACAGCCTCTTTCTAAATCTACATGCATCTACTCTACGCCCTCTGCAACTAATCCAGAACAGGACTGCAACACTTGTCCTTGGCCGCAAGTCCTGGGATCATATCTCTCCAGCACTGAAATCTCTCCATTGGCTCCCTGTGGAGGCAAGGAGTACATTCAAAACCCTATGCATTGTCCACAAGGCATTCTGGGGCCTGGGTCCAAAATACCTTCAGCATTTTCTCTGCAAATACCTGCCCTCTCGAGTTCTTCGCTCCTCTAGTTCTAACTCTCTCAGGGTCAGTTATTTCTCTAAGAAACAAGCTGGGGTAGATCTCTGTCTTTGGCTGGGCACTCCCTCTGGAACAGCTTCCCTGCCACTCTAAAACTTGAGGAGAACCATCTCTGGTTCCGGAAGCACCTCAAGACCTTCCTCTTTGCTTCTGACTTTGCCCCCCTTCTCCACTGCTGATATGTTCTCTCTAGGCACTGTTCACCGGGCCTACCGTCTGTCTTCAGGGCCCAGGTAGCTGTTCACTCTGCCACCCTCCTGCACTGCCTCCGGGCCACCACCTTGCACTGGGGTCAGTATCTGTACCCACACGCCCTCCCCCCCACTTTTTCTGCACTTATCAGACACACCCCGTCTGCTGCCTTAAACCCAGCACTTGCCACTTGCTGGCGGCACTACCACTGTTTGTTGCCTTTATTATTTATTTATTTATTATTATGCATCTGTTTTCACCCTTGATCCGCACTTTCCACTTCTCCCCCCTCCCATGCACTTTTCCCCTTCCGTCTCCCATGCACTTGTGCGTTCTCAATGTCACTTTGCCTAGTAAGATTGTTATTTTGTTCTCCCCTGTTCCCCTCCCTCGCCTTGTCGCACTATGAAAAATGTGTGTATGAGCGCGATATATAAATAAATATATATAAATAATATGTATATATAAATAAAATATCATATCATATCTAATATGTGTCAAATCTAAGTAAAAACAATACATGTGTTTTTTTCTCAGACGGATCCTTTTTGCCTGGCTGGGACACTTTACGTGCATCACAACATTCCCCATTTTAGTACTCTATTAACTAACCCTGTTGCCTCCTTTCTTCTATCTTCATCATCTTTGGGTACCAACGCCCCACATGATGTAAACTCCCACCCCCTCTGGCATAATGTTCCTGGGCACGCGTCATAAAGCAACACCCTCCGTCTCCCACTAAATCAACCCGGCGCTCTACATAATTCTCTACATCTGGTGGGGGTGTGGTCAAGGTACCCGGGGGACCAAATCTCTGCTCTTTATTTTATCATCTTTGGTCTTGTAACCCTGTCCCATCTATCAGTCTGGGTGTACTTGTGTTTTATGAGAGGTGGAGCTCTACCCTCTGTAATTGACACTGTTATAATTTCACTCTTCAGCAGCATCTTCGTATAGCATCTCAGGATCATCTGACATGAACAAAAAGGTATGAGCAGAAAAACAGCGATGGGAACCAGAAACTTTATGGCTTTTTCTAACCACCAGGAGCCAGGAAAAACATTGAATTGAACGAGTTGTCAGCATTTACTCCTGCTTCCTTTTCCATGGCAATCTTCAAATTGTGAAGGGCCCCTATCGCATGGGTTAAAGACCCATTGTGCACATCATTTGGATTATACATGCAGCAAAACAGACCAATTGTCTTGTACACGCCCCCCAGCCCCCCATAGCCATGAGCAAATCTAGAACGTATCTGTTCTGGAGGGACATGTGTTATGTTATGTTAGGACATTTATAAAGTGCAGCATTCACCAATGAGCGCATCAAGGTACTAGGCAGAGAGAGTCCTAGGTCAGCAAAGAGAAAAAGACAATGGAGCAACACAAAGTTTAATCAGAGGGGAAAAGTAGGGTCTTGAGTTGGCGACAGACGGAAAGATGGTCCTGATCCTGATGCAAAGAAAGAGGGAGCAGGTTCCATAACTGTGCAGCACAGACCGAGAAAGAACATCTTCCTAAACGAACACGCCGAATACGGGGGGCAGAAATAAAGTAAGAAGAGGCGGAGTGGAGGGAGCGAGAAGGGACATAACGAGTGAATTTTGCCTGTAGATAGACAGCTCCCTTCTTATAAAAAGTGCGATGGACAATGCACAGAGATTTAAGATTTACCCTGCCAGATATAGGTAACCAATGCAAAGCCTTAAGATCGGCTGAGGCCGAGGAGAATCGTGATGGCCCCTGGAGCCAAATGTGCCACGGAGTTCTGAAGTACCTGAAGACGGTTAAGCAAATATTTAAGTTGAGCGAGATATGAGAGTTACAGTAGTCAAGAGAGCCAGAGATAAGGGAGGAAACAACCATAGGGTGGAGAGAGACAGGGAGGAAGGGGAGAACCTTATGAAGAATGCAAATTTTGAAGTGTACAGTCTGGCATACTGTACTAACCTGGGGAAGGAGTGAGAGATAAGCGGAAAGAATAACCCCCAGGTTTTTGACAACACAGGAGGGGGTGGGTAGTGGACCTGACTCCAGAGGCCAGAAGGCAGCAGACCAGAAAGAGTCATCAGGCTGGGGGCCAACTAGGAGTACCTCTGTTTTGTTCCTATTGAGACAAAGCCAATTACAAACTATCCAGGAGTGAATTACCGATAAGCAGGACTGACAACGGAGAGCAGTGTCAGATGAGGCCAGATCGAGCCACATCAGGATATGGGTTTCGTCCGCAGAGGAATAACAGAAAAAAAGAAAGACTGAATCAGTGAAATGAGCGGGTGAACATACATGTTAAAGAGTAAAGGAGAAAGTGCTGAGCCTTGAGGGACTCCACAGAGGAGAAGGAGGGCAGAAGAGGTGAAAGGGGAAAGGAGCTGTGATTGAGAGAAATACCTAGTTGAGAGAGCATTTGGATTAGTATAACATGGTCAACCGTATTGAACACCGCAGACAGGTCCAGGAGGAGTAGGGCACCCACCCCCCTCTGGTCAGCTATCATAAGCCTGATTGCACGTAATTCAGTCTTTATTGAATTAAGACCCTGCTCCATCAGGTTGCCAGCTGAGGCATCTCCCACCTGGTGATCTGCAGCTACTTGGGGTTTGTGGCAGTCTGGATACTTGGCACCTGGAGGGACATAAAAACATTTAGGTTTAGTAAATAATGAATACTGGTCCGGAATTGCCTTCAATTTATCCGATGAGTCTTTAGACAGATAATTCAATCTTTTCTGATGACAAAGCCTTAGTGAGCGGTGTACACGGTTGGTAGAAGGGGGCTTAGTTGGTTCTGAGGGTGGCACATTTATAATAGTAAGATGGGTGTCAGGAACTATCAAAACTGCGCAGTGCAAGGTCACCAGTGTACATTCACGCTTCCATGGTGGCGGGAGGTGTAGGTATGAGTATTGTCCACACACCCAAAACACATGTATTACTCCTGCTGTGCCTTCCGTCAGGTCAGTGATGAAGAGTGTCTTATTACAACAAACGTTTGTTCCTACAGGTATAGTACCATTTCCTCTGAAACAAAAGGAATACTCCTCTGGCCTTTGTATTTTGGCTGGGGTCTCACTCAACTCGATACATGTCAATTTTGTCATGTAATCTCCCCATATCCTGCCACAGTTCTCATTGACATGTGCCACTACATGTTCTGAGAACCCCAGTAGGCCCACAGCTGAACAGCTCACTACTCCTGCCACCCATCTATCATTGGAAAACATTGACCTTAACACTAATAACTTAAATCTAATGTGCAAGGAAGTTATAATGACAACTAAAGGGTTGTTGACAGTTCTTGCCAACAGAAAGTTTCCAATGTCTCAAGTTGTCAAAAAATAAAACAAGTATTCCCACAGTGTAATATTCCAATGACCATGGGTTTGCTCCTTTCCCTTGGATTTGCCAAGCTTTTCTCAAAAGTTGTACAATGGCATTTCCCAGCTTTCCTGTGAACACTTCCTCTTTGTTCACACAGGGTTTATGTGTGGTTAACTCTTCTACCAAACATATCCCAGGAAAATTATGACAGATAGTCTCTATTAGTCTCTTCCCTTAATTCCTTGGGTCCCAGATCCCATGGTTTCTAGCATGAGCTTCACATTATTCGGAGACTTTCATATGGGTGCGAGACACAGACTCACAATGGTATGTTATACCAGTTTGCTGTACTCTCCTGTCAAGCATATATTCCTGTCGTGTTTGTTACTTTTGCTTTCAGGGTCCCAGACCATCTTATTCTCTGTCTCTCATATGGGTGTGGTCCCAGACTCACAGAGTGGTATCCAAATAGCTTGGTTTCCTCTCCTGCCAAGCATATATTCCTTTCTAGACTGTCTCTGTTTCTCTTGGGGTACCAGCCCATCCTATCCCCTCGCTCCCATATTGGTATGGGTGCCAGACTCACTGCAATGTTTCTTGCCTGCTTGGTTAACTCCCCTGACAAGCATGCACTTGTTTCTTTCTCTCTCTATTACTGTCAGGGTCCCAGACCCTCTTATCTTGTGTCCTGTAGTCATTCTCTGATTCCTCCTAGACCACTTGCATCCCTCGGTCTGCTTGCATACCTGTTTGTGTGGTTTGCGTCGTCTGAGTGATGGTGCTCCACTGTGAGGCTCCGGTAGCGATCGGGTGCTCTCTCACTTCTGCAGCGGCTCCCCCATTTATTTCTTCCCCAAGCTGTGGTTTTATTCTGCAACCCTGTTTGGGTATCTCTTCTCATCGGTATAGGCTCGGCCAGTTAATGCTTCCTTCTGTACTTGTGGTTTGGGTCTCCAGCAGCTCCCCGAAGTTTTAAATACCCAGAGGGATTCTTGGCCAGTGGTCAGCCTAGTCCCTTCGTCCTGGACTACTGGGGTGCTCCCATTTGCCTACATGCATGGCATCTCGTGGAGTCCCCTGATATTGGGACGTTGTCTCCCTGGCTTCCTCCTCGGAGGAGGATGGCTCTCTCCATGATTCTTTGCCTCTGGTATTTTGTAACGCCTTTGACCAATCAAGTGCCTTGAGAGACTAGACCGTTTATTATGATTCTCTGGTGTGATCTTCATACTCCTAGTCATCTTCTTTGTTGCAGTACATGTATTGGACTATGTGTAAAGCAATGTATGTTCTCTGATGCCTTAGTCAGGTCTAACATATTAGGTTGGCTGATCTCTCAATAAAATATATTGGCACTCATTGGAAAGAGGGAAGCAGAGTCTGGTAAGGAGAAAGAAGGCAGGTATACTAAAGCAGGGTTACCAGTCAAATGGTCGAAAACATTTGGTCGACAGACAATTTGGTCGACACCATTTGGTCGAATGCCAAATGGTCGAATTTTTTTTTTTTTTTTTTACCCATTTTTCGGTTTTTTTGGGGGGGGGGTCCCCCCCAACCCCCTTTTTTTTATTTTTTATTTTTTTCCCCACACGAAAATCCACAAAACACATATATATATATATAAAAAAAAAAAAATTCGACCATTTGGCATTCGACCAAATGGTGTCGACCAAATTGCAGTCGACCAGTTTGTTGTCGACCAGTTGACTGGACACCCTAAAGCAGAGCTATACCACATTGTCTGGGAATGGTCATCCATAATCTCAAAAGGGGCTTTCTATCCCATTAGATTGTCCACCTATGTATCATCCCAGGGTGACTATTGTACTGTGGGGCACCAGCCTTGCCCCATGGGAAAGGTTTCACCCAGGGAGAAGGGACGAAATCCACAGATTTGTCACAATACATAGCAGCTCTCCTTTGACCTCGCCCTCCCCACTTCACACATGTGATTATACCACATGTTATCTGACTCTGGGTGGTGCACATCAGCGATGGTGTCCAGAATTACCCCTTTATACTGATTATATTGTACCTCAGCCTCATTTTCCCTCCAGTTCATGTAATTCCCAAAGATACATCTGTGTCTGTGTTTGTGTCATTTTCATTTCCATCTCCAAACCTCCTCTTTATGTTTCCCCACCATATAAAATAATCACAAAGAAACAATATCAAAACTGAAAAGAGAAAACAACATATACAACATAACGTATACATTACATGTAGCTTCTAGTGTTGAACATGTAGAGGGATAGAATATCCAGAAAAATATACAGACATTTCTGTACTTTTCATCATGGTACAAGGATTTATCGACTGTAGCATCATAAAAAAAGAGTTGCAAAATTGGCTTTAATATCACTCAGTGATTTGGTCATTCTCGCGAGAAGGTGGAGTGGTGTGGGGTGCATTCTGAACATCGGATAAGAGGACCCAGTACCGCAACTCCTTCACACAAACTGCGAGTAAGTTCAGCTGGTCTGTCTGCGGTGCTTCAACTGTGCCTTCTCTTCTAGGAGCAATCTGGCGAGACAAAACTTTAATATGTTTTGTTAGCTCCATCAAATACCCCTGAAACTCCACCCCAAACCTCCTGCTGCCCGGCGAGCATCTGATGATGTGCGTGTAGGTGTGAAAGGTGTGTACATTCTTCTCACCATCACTATCTCATGCAGGGACAAGTGGTGATCTTTACTGGGCTGTGTTCACAGGCTAAACAAATCCAAAGGAAGACCGTTCAGCGAGTTCCCCCCTGACATAGTGCACATGGTATCTCTGAGAATTTATTCCTCAACAGTTTGTTCAGTTTTTCAGCAATCCCGCTGGCCTGAGGATGATATATGGTGCACAGTTTGTGCCATATCCCCAATAGGGACACAAACTATTTAAACAATTTGTTAAAAAAGTGAGTTCCATTATCAGATTTCAGGACCTTACATACCCCCAGCGAGGAAATAGCTTGATATCAGGAATTTAGCTTCTGCTTTTGCAACAGTTTGTGTACAAGGACCAGCCTCAATCCAATGGGAAAACAGATATAATACATCAATAAGGTAACAGAAATGACTGCACCTGTTAAGCATGTCCACATATTTCTTCATAGTTTCACAAATAAACAATATGTTGACAAAAAACATTTTAATCCAAAGATATATACAATAATACAACAAGCCCAACACGTTTCGGGAAAATATCTATCCCTTCATCAGGAGCATAATGTTCAATTAGACGAGTTCAAAAATCATTCTTCAGAGTCCAAGACAGTCAACAAGATAAATAGAAAGTTTATGTCAGTTTGTTTTAAGGTACAATGTGTGCTGAACTTTCATTGATAGGATTAGTAATGCCTTTGGAATTCACCTGTATCTTGGGCTGTTCCAAAATCCAATGTTCATTTGTTGCCAGCAGCCCATTTAAATTCAGTCTACTCTTGCAGTATTAGCGAGTCTGTGTAATATTTAAAGAAAGTGAAAGAACAGTTATTTCACTGAGCCCAAATGAGAGTCAAAAACTACAAATAGACAGCAGAGGGCAATAAATACCTCTTCTGCGGTAATCGCCGGAAGGTCAATTGTTGTGTGCAATATGAAGATTATCTCCTAAATCTGCCAGTGTCTAGCCCCGGGTTTGGATGTTATCTATGGGAGTACAGAGAGGATGTCTTGGTTTCAAGCCAAAAGCCATCACTAATTGGTAAACTGTAACTCAAACAGTGGGTTCTTACCCCATTCTGAAGTGGTGGATAGCACGTTGCCAAGTTTAATGGTGTTGCAATGCAGGTCCAGTGTCCTGTGATTATGACAGAGGATATTGGGCTTCATTACAAGTTTGCCAGTCGCGAATAAGGGTGCTGGTAAACTCAACGGCACCCTTGTATGTGGACTGGCAAACTAGGGGTTTGTCTGCCAGAGCTGCTGTACCCGACAGGTCTGACCCTGCCGGGCAGAGCAGTCATGGCAGGCAAAGCCACCACGGAAGCACTGGCACCGTTAGCAACTGTACCAGTGCTTCTGTGTCCCCACTTCCATAGAGTCCTATTGGACTCTATGGGAATGGGATTAACAAAATTACCGATGCCTGACTTCCCAGATGCTGGACTTGGAATAGCCTGGTGGTACCGGGAAGTCAGGGGCCGGTCATTCTTTACGGGTCAGATGCCAACCCGCCAGTATCACCGGCAAGATTACCGCCAGACCCGTAATGAGGCCCATTGTTTTATGGAACGCTAACCAGGTGTTTTGTCTGATAAAATGTATTAAAAACAGCGAATTTACATGAATGGTAGGATTGTCTATTCAGTCTGCTCTCTCCTCTCGGTTATGGCAGGGTGCGCAGCCTCTAGTAACTATGCAAGAACATAGCTAGATGCAGCACATGTTTTATTTGTCTACTGTGTGCCTGGAAGTCCCTGGGTGGTGTAATGGTCCGTAAAAGGACCCCATTGTGATGTGAACTTTGGAGAATTACATTAATGTTATAGGGCTACTAGCAAAAACAAGTATTCGTCTGTGTGGGTGTTGACATTAATGCATATATGGCCAGTTATCTCTCTTTCATGCTGTTTGGGTGAATTATGGGAATTGTACTGTAACATTACACAGAATCTACACAATACATAAGAAGTGATTCTGAGGGCATTAATCCAATACATACTAATTGATGTTGTTGCTGTGATTTACATAAACCTCAGTGACGTACCCACAGTTCCAATGTAGATAGGTCTCTTCAACATTTGCCTTAAGGTGCCTATGTTTAAGGTTGATCCAGAATAACAATAAGCAACATCATTAATATTTCAAGTAAAGATAATCATTTTCAATATTTGCATTAGAGAGCCTAACTTTTAGGGTGATGCAAAAATACAGCGAGCAACTACATATGAGGTTCAAGGCAATGTGATTGACCTGCCAGTGGATTGAAGGATTTCAATGGTCTTCAATTATACTGGTTTACAGTCTATTTTAAGTTTAGTGCTTACTCTTTATTCATAAAGTATGTACGGCTTGGACTAGATTGAACATTGTATTAACAGACAACATGTTGTGATCAATTATAACTCAGTGGAGCATCATCCATAATCTGTGTACTGATTACACTGTAACTTAGGCGTCGGCAGAAAATTGGACTAGAGTGTCCATGATGGGTACAATTAGAATAGTTTGGTTACAGCAATGCTTTTAGTGAATATTCTTCATTTAGACCGGTGGGGACCATTGCATCTAATTTATGAATCCAGAACATTTCTCTTTTCGCTAATGCAGATTTTATATCACTGCCTCTTGATGGAGTTTTGATGGTTTCCAATACTAGGTCTCTCATTTGTGCCCCTGAGTATCGCACTTCCGTGTAATGTCTGGCGACTGGGGAGGTCTGATTGTATGTCCAAATGTTGAATTTGTGCTCTGTTATCCTCTACTTGGTTTTGAGAGTAGTTTGGCCTACATAAAATGGGCAAATTAGGCCATAGATGAGACATTTAGAATCACATGTTTCAAATTGTTTGATGTTGATTCTCTGTCCTGTATTTGGGTGTCATGGAAATGTCCCAAATTAGGGTTTGGCCAGAAATGTTGGTTTGACCTGGACTGTTCTTTCTGCTTTAACCAGATTGTCCTTCAAGTTTCTCCTTCTGGTGCAAGCAATCATCAGAGGTTTTGGAAATAATTTACATAGTAAAATATTGTTTATTATTGAACATATAAAGAAATGTGTACTTTAATGAGCATTAAGATTAACTTTAGCAACAGAATTTACTTTATTATACACCTTCATATCTATTGACTGGCATTTACCAGTATAAGGGTGTGCAGGGGACGGCAGTGTCCCTCAATTCTCTCTTTCAATTACCTTAACAACTTTTAGTGCCAAAGTTGTCTCTTTCTCCCGTGCACCCTTAACCAATTTAAATCATTCTTTATATCTTCTAAACAACATTACTACATATCAACTAAGGAGTGTGTCTGCCCCTCTCCATTGCATTACCAATCCTGCCCACATAATCAAAGTTTAGTTCCTTAAAGGTCCAGTTAAGGTCCTGTGTGAATCATGAAAACAAATGATTTGTTGCCTATCTACACACCTACCAGCGGTTCCTCTTCTGGGTTCGCTGTGATTGACAGGACTGGGAATGTCAGGGCTCACTGTGGGCTGTCCTAATCTAGATTTGCCTTCCACCCTGGGAATGCAAAGGGGTTACCGCCCATCACACTTGCTCGTGTCTATTGTGTCACTGTGCCATGCGGCAAAGCATTCTTGTCCCACAGTTGTGGTACTGACTGTCGTGTCTGTTGCTGTGCATACACGGGTGTGCTATTGGGCACCGGGTGTTGCATCTGTTGTGGAACTGCCGCCTGCTATTGATACTGAGGCTGTTGTCGCTGCTGGGGCACCTATATGGGTCCCATGCCATACGGTGCATTTGGAGGTATCATCCCATACTGCTGTTGATATGTAAAGGGGGCTGCTGGTCCACACGGTATGCGCAGGAATCATGCCTTCTAGTGCCTGATGCTGATGAGAATCGTAGCAGTGCTTTTCAGTTCAATATAGTGACTGACAGCATGGTTTCAACTTTGTTATTGAAACTTAGTTCTGCCTCTCCCATTGATCCGATTCCCTTCTGTATTATTCAATCCATTACGGATAAGTCCATTACTCTTTTTACTGCTGCTCTACAACACTCTTTATCAACAGGGTTGATTCCAGGGTCCCTGAAATATGCAGTCATCTCTCCATTGCTGATGATAGCACATCTTGACCCTGCTGTGGCGGAGAACTATCAACCTATTTCTCTGCTCCCTGCCCTCATGAAGTGATGGAGGCTACTGTGGCTCCTCAGTTCTCTGATTTTTTGGAATCGAACCGGCTTCTGCACCCCTTTCAATCGGGCTTCTAGCCGTGCATGGGCAATGAGTGATTCATGGTCGCAATTATGGATGACATCGCCTTGCTTCAAGACCGCAGATAGGTGGGAGCTTTGATTCTCCTTAACTTCTCAGCGACTTTTGATTTCATTGACCATGGATTCTGCTTCAGAGTTTGGAGAGGGTTGGAGTGTCAGGTGTTCTGCTTTGTTGGTTTGCCTCTTTTCTGGTGGACCGCCTCCAGACAGTCTCTCTTCCCACTTTTAAATCCCTTCCTCCAGCAGTGAATTGTAGGGTACCTCAGGGCTATGCCCTGTCTCTCCTTCTGTTTAATTTATACATGTGGCCATTGGCAAACTTGACTGCAGATCATGGTGTACATTTCTACTCTTATGCCAATGATACGCAGACCCTCTTCTGCTTAAAATGCTCCAGATTCAGACCCTCCTTCTAGGTTGAAGGAATGTCTTTCTTCGGTTGGAAGGTGGATGGCCATGAATTGGCTCAAACTCAATGGGGACAAAGTGGAGGTTCCCCAGGTCGGGTCTCCTACTATGGGGACTGTGTGGACCACTAACTATTGGATGACCTCCCTGGGCCCCTATCCTGAGCCAGTTCAAGCAGTGGAAAGTTAAACTCACGGCCAGTGGCTCTAGAGAAGACCACATTTCTTCAGTATGTCAAGTTGAAAGCCCTAAAAAAAGTCTTACCATTTCTTCCTCCTGAGTCCAAGGCTAAGGTGGTTACCTCGTCCATTATGGGTTCCATTGATTACTGCAACAGCATCTGCCTTGGTCAACCTGAGGTTCTGATACAATGCCTACAGATTCTCCTGAACTCAGCTGCCTGGCTGGCTCTGGGAGCCCCTAGACTTTCGCACACTAAAGACCTGCTCTGCCAGCTGCACTGGCTCCCTATCAGGTGCTGGATCAAGTTTAAGATTTTGTGCCTCGTGCACCGTGCCATTCACAATTCTAGCGCTGAGTTTTTAAGTTCTAAGTTGACTCTTTACACGCCTTTACACTCTTTACACGCCTGTCAGAGCTCTTTGCTCTTCCTCTCAATCCTTGTTATGTATTCCAAGATTCCGTCGGGCTCAGGCAGAGGGAATATCTTTTTTGGTGCTGGCCCCCATGTTTTGGAACTCTTTGCTGATGCACCTCTGCAACACGTCTGAATATCTCCTGTTTCAGAAGAACCTGAAGACATATCTGTTCTTATCCTGCTTCCCATCAGTTCTCACAAATCTCTCATTAGCGCCTAGGTGCCTCTTATGCTTAGTTCATGCTCTATAAATCTCTATATATTACATTACATTACATGCCCACATACTTGCCTACTCGTACACTCTCACACAAAATTACTCAGTCTCCCACATGACCAACATGGTCCTGGTCCAACAAATTTCAGCCCCATCCCTCCAAATAATTTTCCTCTAGCTCCTCACCCTCCTTAGAATCCCCCTCTTACTCGTGGCTAACCTCACTGATAAGCTCCTTGGTTTCCTCAGTTATCTTGGTAACCTTGGTAGTCTTTTACTTTACTTTGCTTTACTTTATTATATTTATATTGCACACCTAAGAACCCGAAGGCATGAGGGTGCAGACAAAACAAACAACATAAATACATGCAGGCGCATGTGACAAAATAAATTCAGCACAGGTTGAAACAAACAATTACCTGTGGATGGTAACAACTAATCTCACAAAATGCGGATATTAGAACATTCAAAGTAACCAAGCTAGAAATAATAAAAGAGAGCACAAAAAACTCCCTGGAAGAGTCTAAGTTTAAAGGATCAGATTGCAGTTCGAAGCACCTTTGGGCAGATAATTACAACGTCTGAGAAAGACCCCCACAACCCATCAAAACACAATAACTATTGTGTTGCAAGCACCAATCACTCTTGTCCATCCTACGAATGATCATTAAGTCAGAAAGTCTGACCACACCTGGGCCTGTTCTCTGATGCAACCAGGCAAGAACCTTATTGCGCAGGGTTTCTTTAGTCTCTTTTCCTTTGGTTTTCCGAATATTAGTTATGATGAGATTTCTCTGGTCCATTACAAAGTCATATGTAATCATGTCCTTTATTATTGGCATTTGTGACTTTTTTAATTGTAGATTCTGTGAGGGTATCCTCTTAAATTTGGCATTCATAGTTATAGGCTGTTAGATCTCTTTATGGCCATAATTCGAGTCAGGTATCAATGAAGATGGAAGAGTTTCCTGTAGTTAATCTACATTGGGAATGTTTGCCTTTTCCTTGCTAGCCATGATTGGCCCAGTGGACACCAAA
Organism: Ambystoma mexicanum; assembly: GCF_040938575.1. Taxonomy (NCBI): domain Eukaryota; kingdom Metazoa; phylum Chordata; class Amphibia; order Caudata; family Ambystomatidae; genus Ambystoma; species Ambystoma mexicanum. The sequence goes on along the minus strand of NC_090939.1, from coordinate 237,928,281 downwards.
GGCTCCTTACTACAGGAGTAGGCCTGTGCGTCTGAGAAGCAGTGTTCACTTTAGGCGGCCGTAAATCTGATACCCAATCATTTAGGGCAACTGCCAGAAGGCCAAGGTCAAATGGATCCTTACACCTTAAGCCTTACAGAGAGTGGAACATCTGGGAGCAATACTGGCACTATACAGTCTGCGGTACCAGATTTGTGTGACCTATTCAGTGGTGCCTGTACTATAGGACCAGTCTTCAATGAAGGACTATCCAGTTCCTGAGTTAAGCTTAGTCCTTTATGACAGGAGGCAGGGTCTTCAGTTAGAATCATTTTTGTAACAGGAAGTTTACTTTGCAATCTCAGTCTCCTGCGCTCACTGAGGGCCAGGACCTCCGAAACACGGTCTCTATTAGTCACTGGAGAGAGAGCCATAGAGTCCGCTAAACCCCCCATGCCCGGCCTTATGGTTGGATTAGCACCAGACCTAATATGTGCAGCCATACTAGCACTCATATTAGTAGTCAGCTAAAAACGTAATTAGCGTAATCAATGGGCTTAACAAAAAAACAAAGCAGGACCAAAGGGTATACCTCCCACAGGGAGGACTGTCACACCAGTGACTACAAGTATGCAGGACTCTAGAGGGACTCTTACCGCACCAGGAAACGCCACACCATGCGGCCCCCAGCAGGACCTGGCAGACACTCCACCAGGGCATTCCCTGCTCCTCCTGATGATCCAAAGGCTGCTGGGATGCCTAGGATGCCTGAGGTGGAGAGGGAGAGCTCCACAGAAGCCCACCTCTAAGCATACTTCTGCGCTGGAGTCGCTGATAACGTAGAGTCACAGAGACGCGGAGAACCCAGACTCTGCTGCCGAGCCTCCGAGTGCAGACATGAAAGGTTAGAAGAAGAGACCTAACCTAGCATCAAGTCACGCGGACAGCCTAGAGCTACCGCCGCTTCTGACACATTTCCTAAAGAAGTTTCTGATGCTACCTTCCACCCCTTCTATCTACTGTGGTGCCATTCTCGTTTCTACTGGGGCAATTCTCGGTTCGGCCCGTAATCACTGCTCCTTTTATGCTCAACTTTGCTAATTTCTTCTGTACTAACTTCGCTTCAGCCTTCTGCGCATTGCCCACCACTACCTGCTCCTTCTCCTGCCATTGCCTGCAATAATGTACTATAATTGCCTGAATCTCTGCCCATCCCTTATCCTTGATCCCCACTACCTTGTCCAAATCTTTCTGCACCTTTTTTGGAAGTCCTTTCTTTAAAGTATGATACAATATTGCTATAGTCTTATCCAATGGTTCCGCTGTCTCAGCCCTCCACATCTCATGAGTCTGGAGTACGCATTGTGCCGGGTGTTCGTTTTCTTTCGCAGTGTGCTCCATAATTGAATGTATGTCCGGTGTGTCAGGATTTGCTGCTCTTAGGGTAGCCCACACTTTAGCCCGACAATCGTTAAGATCTGCCCCATCATTATTTCTATCTCCCATTCGTTCGTGTGTGTAACCCGTTTTTTTCCAAATATTATCCTCTCGGTCTCCTAGTAATGCAGCGAACAAGCTTTTCTTGTCTCATACAACTAGTGTAATGCCTGCGGTCTATTTTTCAAGTGCATATATATACACTTGCCTGCTCCTGCTGCAGGCGATGGCAGTGCATTCATCAAATTGTTTCTATCCATGTGTGGCCAGGGCACATAGTGTGTCTTGCAGGGACCTTTATGTAACAATGGAAATTGTGTTCCCACCTGCTTGCCCGGTAACCTTCTCCCCCCTCGCTTTCCTATTCACCTCCACTATGCAACCTGGTCGTGCTCTCAGTCTTGGTCCCCACAACTCTCTACTCTTGGTGTCAGCCTGGACAGCATATCTTTCCCCTGTTCCTCACCTGTACACCCTCCCTCCTCCTCTGCTACTCCTGAATCGAAATCTGACCTGATTGACTAGTAGTCTAAACTGTCAGTCCATGGTAGTCCCTCTCGATATCTATCATCTTTGCAGCCATCAACCTCTGTTTCAACATGTACATCCCTAATAGCAGTGCTATTCATTGTAAATAAAATATCACCCGCTCTTCCATTCATCAGTGCCTTATGGTGCTCCTCGCCCTCCTTCCCATTCTAGCTTTACTCGTGCGAGCTCTATCTGCGTCCTTCACAACACTGTTTCTAAGTCTCTCTGTGCCTGTTCTCAGTCTCCCTCACTAATGGGTCATGCATGGCATTTGCTGCTGGGGGCTGTGGGACATTTTCATATGTTGCAGAGGGTCTCTGTTGTGGTGCAGCATGGGTCACATACTCAGGATTCCTGGGTTAACACCCCTGTAGGGTTGAGGGGCTGCAGGGGTTGTAGGTGTATCACAGAATGCAGGGGCTACAATAGGTGCGGGTGTAACACAAGGTGCTAGTATTACAATGTCTCCCCTTTTTGGGTCCTCTGGGACATCTTCCAAATCCTCAACAATTCTCCAGAGTTCAAGAATACCCTTCATATTCATATTCTTCAACTTTCTGCCCTTCTATTTCACAGCTAGAAATGTGTGCATGTGAATCAGAACATCTTTATTATGTGTTCCATCTACGGACTAAGGCTTGTACATCCCTCCTCTCGTATCAGTGACCCACTGCCTATGGTACTTCATCATTTTCTCATCCTTTTGCATCAGCAAGCACTGCAGCAATAATGGAAAGTAGTGTAGACAGCCTCACTTTTACGATATCTGCAACACTTACCTATTGCCCTGCAGGAGCATCCGGCCTTCGGGTGTCGGGTGCATGGTTTTCCGGTGTAGGATGCATAGTCCAGACCACTCCCTCTCCACTGTTCTTCAGAATGGCCATAATAGCCTTGCAAACGGTGTGGTTTGGAGTGGTTTGGTAAGGTTGCTCAGAGGTGGCTGTAGGGGCTGTGATGTGGTCGGGGCAAGAACCTATGGGCATACAATGGGGAGTTTTAGTGACTGTTCCAACCTCTTCCCCACCTCCCCTCTCCTGTACGCAGAGTCTGCTTGCTGGCACGGAGACTGGCTCACCTCTTGTGTTAAAGCTGTGCACCCAAGTGTGCAAGGGAGGCACTAGGCACAGTTCTGTCACTGGCAAGTTGTGGTGCAGTTCAGCTATGACACACGTGTAATGCTTCTCTTGCTTTGATCTGTAAGTGTCTATGGTTGCACGGAGCGGAGCAAGTTAGCGCGTTGCAATGTCTTAATGGTTGTGTTGCTCGGTGCATGGATTGTGCAAATAATGTTCTTTGTCTTTTGCTGTTTGTCCTGCAGGTGCTGTCTCCTAACCGTTGAAGCTGAGGAGGAACTCCAGTGGGAAGCTTCCGGAGCACAGAGCAGAGGAACTGCAGAGGGACGTGAGGCCGCGGTGTCAGATAAGCAGGTTTCCACTGGCCGCTCAGTGAGGGTGTGGACCCAAAATTGAAAACACTCTCCTTACTGTATGTTTCTATTGAAGGAGCGAAGCAGCAGCTGTGGTCCAGCAAGTACAGGAGTCTGGTAAGTATGCTGAGATTCCAGGAAGTCCGGTGAGTAACTTCAGCACAGGAATCATGCGGAGCGGTAAGCTTTGCACTGCTGCTGAAGACAGCAGGAACAACGCTAAGCCCAAGGTGTGGCCCAGGGCGTGGTTTTGTAGACCTGGCTGCACACTATGAGACCAGACCACCAGAGACACTGAGGAATGTGCTGCCTGGGGGCCATCTTGAGTTCCTGACTGAGTCCCATCTTGGTGGGGCTTATCCTTGACAGGCTGCCATTTGACATTTGGTGTCTGCGCCAGACAGCAACCATGACAGTCCATTCCTTGCCTGAGTTTGTGTGCTTCTTCCCACTATAGTATGAGGGTGTATATGGTGCACTCCTCGGGGTAATGATAGCACTCCCCTCCAAAGCCCCACCAGGGAAGGCTATACCTGGCCCTGGTTGACCCAGGTAATTACGGTGGTAATGGGCCATTAAATGCAGTGTGTGCACATTAGCAGCCGGTTCCCAGGTTCTGTCTAATACACTGTACCCCTTCCAGTGAATGAGATAATAAAGTTTCTTTCTCACATTTTTGGAGTCTAGGATGTTTTCATTTTTAAACCCCCCCCAAAAAAAAAAAAAAACAATGACTTTTTTTTTCGATAAAAAAACGCTGATGAAAAGTCCTGCGACGAAAAATCCTGCAGCAAAAGAACGGTATACCGCTGCATTTGTACTTTACCTTGACAACATTCAAACAAACTTGGCCTTTGTACTTTGCCTTGTCTGCATTCAAACATTCATCTTATTGGATGTTGAATTTGTACTTTGCCTTGACTGCATTTAAACAACATTGTGTATTTTCTGCATCATCTTGTACCATTTAAACACTTGTTGGCATGCTTGTCAGATCGCCCTGGGTACCCCAGCTGCTTTGGCCAGACTCACCGGTCCTTTCCAGTATCTCCGATGCTGCTTGCGCCTCTGCGGTGTGATTCCTTCACCTGCTTTCCAGTTCAGATTGTGGGGACCTTCTTCCAGCGTTCTGCACGGCTCTGTGATTACATGCCAGATTTCCTTCTCAGCCCAGGCTGGAGAACACTGTTGCCTCGAGCGGTACAAGCTGAAGGAGCTCCTGTGCAGCTTCCAGCATTTCCATGGCCCTTCCTGCTCGCACACGCCACTTCTTCTCCTGTCCCAGCAGTTTTCTATGTTTCACCAGCTACGTCGGTGTGCCTCGCATTCCTGAGCCTCATCATGGGGGTTAATGTCTCCTACTGCACTGCTCGACTTGACAGTGCGGTTGCCATCTTTAAATGTCCTGTGCATTGAAGGCTTGTTGTACTTCGAGCACCTGTTATTTTGCACAAACTTCCCAACCTCCTCCTTGTCTCAGTTCCTGAATGATTATGGGAGTTGGAGTCCAAGGACGTCATTGGACTTTTAACTCCTAACTGTATTTTTCTCAGGGATTTCACATAAATGCACATTAGAAACACAAGGTGATCTGTGTGGATTATGGGTGTTTTGGGCCAAAGGTGGGGCACTGTCCAGAACAGTGTAAAGAAAAGTTTTCTTGACTTCCTCTACAGGGGGGAACCATTAGCTGACAATAGGCCTTTAAGATCTTGGGTGTTGGATGGTCTTCCTCATGGGAAAGGGGGAGGATACTGTGCCTCATCCAATGAAGTCATGACATCTCCCTGGTAGTTGTTTCCTGCCATGTGATTCTCCGTCGTAAAGCCAGCCCCAGGGTCAGGATCAGGTAGCGACTGTCTTCCCCTGGCCACAATGGAGGAGGGTGCCAGTGGGGAATCTGTGATCACTCCATTGGATTCATCACAATACACTCAGACCAATCTGCCACTATGCATGACATGCCACCACCATGTAACAAAGCCATATCTGTGATGTTCACTTCACCTGTAGGCAGTGGCTGAAGCATGTACCATAACACATAATTATTGCTGATGTAATGGACAGATTCAACAAACACACACTCATTTCATGTATGAACCCTCACTTCTAGGTCAACAACTGACACCTATCTTACTTGGCCCATGAGTGCATGTCTCATAATGCAAACACTCATAACTTTCCTTCCATGGTAAACATGGCCCATAGCAGGATACATTACCCAGGCAAACAAGGTCCACTCTGTAACCATACGAAAGGTGTGACCTGACAACTGTACATCTCACCATTCAACACCTGAAAGAAGTGATCACAGGCTGTCATGCATAGAAAGCAGCTGCCATGATACACATCTGCCACACATGCAGCGGACCACTATATATAAAATCTGAAATGCGATGATAGGCTGCTCCCTGAAAAAACATGCATTCATGTAACTCACCAGATGGCGGCACATAGGTATCAGCCCCTCCCACGCGGACTACCTGCTCAGTGGTAATCATGCCACTGACAATCACTTACAGTGTCGTCTTGTCCTCTATCTGGGCGGGGCCTCCATCGGTGGCTTGAGCACACCTCTAATTCCTCTCCAACATTTCCTTGGTTCGGTGACTCAGATCCATCATGTGCGTCTGCACCTTTTAGGAAGTTCAGTTTTACTCTCCACATGCATTAATCTGATCTGTCACCTGTTGCCAAAGGTCAGCAAATGTTGTCACTGAAGGTGTGTTGCCAGCCCAACTATAAATGTTGAGATGATGTTCCTACACAAAGACTGGAAGACTGTTAGTGTGACAAGCTCCCCATCAGAGAACTTGTTCTTTCTAAGTGGGCTCTTAGCCCTCTGAAGCTGTCAGCTCCAGTTTATGAAATAAACTGCGCTCTCTGTACGGATCAAATAGAAAAATGGTCCTCTGACTGCACCGCACACACGCCCACTGTGAGTTTTGTCTGTGTATGTGCCTCAGTTCTGCATTTGAAGAGTTCACAGAATGTGTACACATGACACACTGAGGGCACACATATAACAAGAATAGGTTATGCACCTAGGGCCCTACCTCACTGTTGCTGCCTCTCTTCGTGCATGCACCTACCACAATCTTTCTGCCTTTCCACACAATCCTGTCCACCAATCCTCTCAGGCCAACATCTACAGCAGTCTGGCCATCTGTCTAGGGTGGCACACTTCTGGAACTACCTCAGGGTGACACTTTCAACACTACAGGCAGTCATTCTCTGTTCGACTAGTCGCTGATCCATGTACCAGTACTATCTACTCTCTCAAGTCACCTCGTCTGGCTCATCTCGACATCAGTCTATCCATCTGTTAGTTGCTGCTACTCTGTGCATAAGTGCTCAAGGCCCACCTTCACTCCTACTCGCCTCCCATCCATAATGACTGCACCATCATTTGAGCCAGTAAAGGTGGTGAGGCTAAGGGAACATATCTGCATCCGAAGCCTGAGGAGCAGGTTGGGTGCAAGGCACATCAGAGAACCCGGGAGCACATTGTGGCTGCCATCAGTGTTGGGGGGCCGGTAGTCTGTGGTGTCGACAATGTAAGGAAGCACTGGGAGTTTATGAAGATCTGGAGTCACTGGGAGGATATGAGGATTGGATTCAGAAAAAGGCAAAGGCAGCCATTGAAGTAGGACTCGGTCTCAAGGCCCATTCCCATGGCTGTCACCAGTTGACACTGTTGCAGGCCCACACCCTTAAAAAGGTGAACCCAGAACTCCCTATCCAGGTACCTCACCTGGTGGTTCGGATCAAAGCCGCTGCTAGGTACCCAATGGGTAGCATGGCTAACATTGTGCCAATTGAGTGGATGAGACGGCATGAATGCCTCTGGGGGATTAGTTAGCCTTCCACTCACGGGTCTGGTTGGTTGCAGTATATAGGATGTAGCCTCATTGAGCCACCAAAACAACCTTATGGTACATATCGACCTTTTGCCAGAGCAGACTGCATACGTACATCTAGCCAAATGACGAATGCGAACTCCTCCTGCTGTGAAAGGCATATATATATATATATATATATATATATATATATGTGGACTGTGCAATCATCTGAATGGGTGTATGCTACACCAGAGAGAGCCACATGAGGCATTGTGATGCTTTCACATGGGAACTTATCTGCAGAGATAACTACCCTCTTTATGTGAATGAAGGCTACATGGGAGGAATGCAGCTCATGGGATGAAGAGTAGGGATGTGACGGGAGTGCTGCACAAATATCATGGATAATGACAACAAGCTTGCACATCTACTGGTAGAAATGCTAAGGTCTGTGAGAGATTGCATTGGCCCTCAATGTGCCTGATGAATTTGTATCAATGTCAAAAAGTATAGCATGTTTGTTGGGTGTCAGGGAATGTGAGGGTGTTGTGTGAATAGGTGATGCAGGGACGATGATTCAGAACAGGGCAGGTGGCTGAAGACAAACAAACATGTACTAAATACGGTCCTCCCAGACATGACTGTATGTTGATTCCAAGAAGGACATGCAGGGGGTCAGTGAACTTGCTGGCCATGTGGTCATGTGGTGTTCCCATTACACTGTCTCTGGTGTCATGCTTGTTGGACCTGCTTCTGTGTTCACACTGATATACACTGGTCAAATACACACATGTCTGCATGAACACATTTCACAGTTGTCTTCAGAAGACTCAAGGCATGTACTTAAATAGATAGTAATGTATGAAATCTTCTTTTACAATGTCACAATCAGCTGAAGAAGGAACCTCATTGGAGGAGGAGTAAAAGCCAGGGTCAAGACGTCCATAAAAGGCTCGAGACCTGTGCCAGTTTCCATCACCTCGAGCTCCACATAGGGTCACATGGCTGGGGTTGATGACACATCAGAGATAATTTCTGCTGAGTCTGATGCCAAAAGAAATATTATTCTGGTGGACATCTTAAGCGCAGAAAGACAGGGGAATGTGCCACAGGAGGACCCTCCCATCCCCTGCACACTTTACAGTGCTTGAAAAGCAGCCAATTCTTATAAATAAAAATTCACAATGATGTAAAGAGAGATAACACTAGATACTCAAAGAAGTAATATAACAAAATATAGTTCTTTAATAACATAAATGTCTTCTAAAGAATGGACAGTCTGAAGGGAGCTGACGCGTTTCAGGGTGAAGACCCCTTCTTCAAGAGCAATTCGGACTGGAAAAAACATCCTTATAATTTCATGTGTATCACATATTGATCAAGTAAATATATTCATTTTAGGCCACATGACCCCTGACAGTTGTAATGCTATCCCACATGAGGTTCATACTCCATGAGCGTACACCAACAGTGACAAAACCCCATGGATAACTGAGAGCCGACCGGATATGCCATAGAGGTAAAGCAAAGAAACATTTTTAATTAACTGGTGACTATAGCAATCGCAAAATGGTCACCCTTGTGTAGCATGCTGACTCCATGCATGTAGTGTGTAGGAAATAATATTAAAAAAACATAACAAAAGTGTCTACCTGGCCGATAATGAATCCAATTCAAAGGGTAAAATAAAGACGAATATACCCAGGAATAAAGCCCTATAAGCGATCCAGACAAGAAAGTAAAAAAAGTGTTTTCGGAGAATCTAATGTGAAAACTATCTCAACAACAAGAAAGACCCAGGGCAGAGGGCTACTGATCTGGTTAACTCCACAGTGGTCCACATGGAAAAAAGTTATAAAAGTTCAGTGAGGTTCCCAAGCCCACCCGAAACCCGCAATAGTGGGCAGGACTCTTCAAGTGTGTAAAGCTCTGGAAGAGGCATAGCCACAACCCATTAGTTTCCATGTGCCTCAAAGTTTCATAACAGAACATTACATATACTCTCTCCCAGACTAGGTAAAACATAAACTTAAAGCCTTTGGGTTTACCCAATAAATTGGAATTCCTCAAGTTCCTCAAACGGCGCAGAGCTGCGACTCATAATTCATACTAGGCAGGAATCTCAAACGGTTCCATCAACAAGGAAAAGCATAAACATGCGTATTTATTAACGTGGAATATCTCTGGAAAAACATAGAATGGTTGGGAGTTGAGGAACCTAACTCCTATTTATCAAAATTGGTCGTCGCCACATTCAGTAGTAGCTCAAATGAGTTTTAAGTACACTCACCTTACATCTACTGCGGGTAAAAGCCCATATGGAATCAAAAAAGAACTGCATGCACAGTTCCTCTAGAGCCCGAGTAGAACAGCAGTGCATTGCTGCCAACAGAGGTAAACCACAAACTGTTACAGAGATAGAAAGCAGACTAACTGCATGCCGAGAAAAACGATCAGCCATCTTGGAGAGGGAATACCTCAAGGATAGAAGTAAAGATAAAAAATGGACTAATCTACTGCGTAAGTCAAAGAATCCAGTTACTTCCAATTATATTTTGTCTATCGTGATTCTGACCAATTGTATTTAATTTGCTTTGGTGTCCTTTGAGGCCATTCAGTTGGTTTAGGGCCTCTACTATGACACTTTAGATGTTCGGGTACACCTATGCCTATTTTTGCATTACAGGGTTGGTGAAAACGAGTTTTTGGATAACTTTGTCGCCACTCAATGAAACTGCATGACATTTTGGAATTCTATTCTAGACCTGATTATGAATGGTTTTGTCAAGAGGGAACAAAATTAGAGGGTGGGTCCCAAAATATTGTAAAGGTTTATAAATGTGGTGCCATTTGACAAATCTGCACAAAAGGTAGCAAAGCGATTTTGAATCTAGGTATAAATGATTCTGCAAACTTTGGTGGGATTATGTCAAGAGGTGGCAAAATTAGAGGTGGGGTCCCAAAATAATGTAAAGGCTCGTAAATTTGGTGCCATTTGACGAATCTACACAAAGGTTTTCAAAAAGAGTTTATATCTAGATATAAATACTTTTGTAAAGTTTGGTGGGATTTTGTCAAGAGAGTGCTAAATTAGAGAGGGGTCTCAACATTTTTAAATGGCTTATAACTTTGTTGCCGTTTGACGAATGTGGACAAAGGTTTTCAGAAAGATTATAAACCCAACCTTGAATGTTTGTGTGAAGTCTCAATGGATTATGTCAAGCGGGGGCTAAGTTATATGACTATTGTATGTAGATACATTTTGACACTTTTGAAGGAATAAAACATGGGTGGATTTATAGCAAACTAGTGTAAGGAGTATTGGCGAGGACCTTAAAGCATGGTTTTGCAAATGTGCCTGTGTTTTATTTTTTGACAAGTATCATGATGTAGGTACAAGAAATAGTGATGTACTTTTGCTGACTGAGGTATAGCCTGTGGCCATGGGAAGTGGCCAGATTGTCCGGGTCATGGCATAAGGTCAATTTGGCTACTGGCCATGACCACGAGGGACGACAAATGGGGTTATAGTGGCCATGTCCACCTGGGACCGACTATATAGTAAAGTTATTGGAAAGTGGGATAGGTTTGAGGGAAAGAAAAATGTGCTCATTGTAATATGGTCACTGGGTTCTCTCTTCGCCTTCTGCAGGCTAACATTGAAAGGGAAGAGGGGCTCTGTGTGGAGCCCCACCTTCTGTTTCCATGGTAGCCATCTTTGAAAAGGATTTTCCTTCCTACATCAGGACTCCGCAGGCGTCCTGGTGTTGGAAGAAAAATCATTTTTTTAGCACCCCAGTTTCCTGCTTTGGGAATCCAGGATGCTAATGGCCTTCATGCCCCATTGCAGGGGCTGGAACAGGGGATAACGGTCCGGAGCCCTCATTATCCGCCCTCGCTTCACTTGGACCAATAACCTGGGCTGCTGGGCCGTTATCCGAACACCACAATATTCCCATTAGCATAACACAAAATGCTAATGGAAATGTTGGAAAATCTTATTGAGTCTATGCACTTTAGTGAGAAATGTAAAGTAGATGGAGTCTATAAGATTTCTTTTTTAGTTCTATTTTTTAACTGCAAAAGGTGTTTCCTAAAGGAACCTTTCTTTTGTTGTTTTTTAATATATTTGTTTGCAGGAAAGGTTAGAACGTAAGGTAGGGAGGGAAATGAGGAAAGAAGCACCAAGCACTAATAAGGAAGGGCAGGTGGACAGGGGAAGATGTTGCGGGTGTGTTACTTCTATGGTAGGGGGCTGTGTTTTTCATGCTCCTTGATTACAGCTCCAAAAGCACTTCTTAAGTGCTTCCCCCTCCAGAGTGGTGTGTTGCAGAATATACAGAGGACTGTTGGTCTTCGAAAAATATGGATCAACACCCTCTTTTATTGCTTGCAAGGTAGCTGGGGGGATTTTGTGCCCCACAGAAGTAGGCTGTGTGGTTACAGTTTTGGTTGAGGAAGATGAGGTGGAGGAAGACAGCCTACCACTTGCTGAGAAAAGAACAAACCTTCTGAAAGCATTGCAGTGGTTGGATTTGGTCTTGCAGTGCATGGAGGTGGTCCCATGGGACGACTGTCCAGGTAGTTTGCAACAGAGTACAAAGTTGCATTCAGTGCATTTCACTTTGGTAGTTTTAGTTGTTGGTACATTACCAACAGTAGTAAAGAACTGCCACACCCATGATTCTCTCTGGGTGCTAGAGGTAGGCACCTCCTCTACCTCATCTTCTTGGTCCTCTTCATTGTCTTTGGAAGTACTGTGCTTTTTTTGTTGTGTAGATCCTCCAGCTGGTGGTGGTGGGGGTGACTCTTGGGGAGGAGGGATGGCAATAGCTGATGCCATTTGTAAGATAAATAGCAGTTTTGCTAATATTCTTCAAGTATGTGCTTTGTAATAGATTCTTAATGGATAATGAGTAAGTATAGTTGTAGAAGCTGTGGAAGGGTACATTTTGAGCTTGAAAGTTCGTAGATCAGTAGAAAATGCAGTTCTGAACTGTCTCTCGAAGCGTGGACCCAATCACGAAGTGCGGACGCCGTTGCGGACACGTCATCGTGATGCACACAATTGCATGGTCACGTGGCACTGTCCGGAAGGTCTGTGATGACGTCAGATGTGAAATACATTTTGATGAAAAGTCCCTACAATATGACTATAATCTTGTAATTTTGGATAGTAAAATATTGTGCAACTGACCAATATACCCACTTTGGGTTTTATTTTGTTTACTTTAACATTATATATGGTCTGTGTTGGTCTATTCATTAACTGATTCTGTGTGACATGAAAAGCATCACTGTGTTTGCTTTATTGCTTCTTGTTACTACATTACAAGATGTCTGACACAGATGTCATCTGTATATAGGGAGATGCTTGCAGCATATAGACACAATGAAAGGACTATTATTATGTATTTAAGTTCATTATTGTTTCTGTTTCCCCTGTGTGTGAACAAGCGAAATGTGAAGTGCAAAACACATTAGAGGAATTTTTTCCTTTGGTGTCCTGCGTGCATGTTGTTTTGCTTTTTATTTTTAAATTTTAATACACTTGTCAGTCATTTGACCTCAAGTTTAACTTGGGCCGATCTGACATTCTTACATGGACTTGGAGTGCAGTGCTGTCACTTCGACGGCTCCTTCTTCCTGTGCATTTATTTTCACATGCAGCTTTCCATGTTGAACTTGCACCGGGATTCTAATAGTTTTTGCGCGTTCTGTCTCAATGACGTGTTGTGAGCAGATCCGACACCTCTGGTGGCGGATTTCTCGTTCATCAGAGATTGTTACTGGCACCCGTTGGAGCACAGGATTGGAAACACCCTGCCTTTGTGACTGGCTGATGTGTGCCAGAGGACGCACGGATTCCGGTTTTTGGGTAGGTTTCTAATTTGCACTTTGTTGGCATTGTGCCTTTTGCCTTCTCCTCACCAGCTTTTCATACAGCCACCTTTTATTTATATAAGGAATGTCAGTCGACCCAGTTTGTCAGAAGTTCCCCTTCCTGTTTACAAAAAAGCAACACATGCAGCTTGCAGGACACCAGGGAGGCAGCCTGTCTATTGCAGGTGAAAAACCTGTTTAGTGAACAACAAATCATTTCATCAGTTGCAATAAGTAGTAGTGCCAAAAAAAGTGATGAAAACATCAGTAAAGAAATTACTTTACTTTAAGAGATTGAAAAATTACACAGAAAAGAAATTTCTGAATGGTGGGAAGAACACTCTTTACAAAACTATTTGGACATAGGACGTGTACCCAGAGGGTTACGCATAATGACCACACAGTCATTTGAAGATCAGGATCCTGAGATGCTAGAAGAATGGGCTGGAGCCAGTAAAGAATGTTCAGCCTGTTTTCTGTCTATTTTGGTAAAATATGCCAAACAGGATCAGGTGACTGTGCTCCAGCTATTGGAAAAAGCGTAAAATTAATAAAAAAATGTTCCAGCTACAGAAGAAGGAAATAAACCTTGCTCAAAAATTGATGAAACCTTAGTCAGCTACAAAGATGACATTAAACAACGCGAACACAGAAAAATGATCAGAAACAAAATAGATTATGAATCTGGCTGAGTTTTCATGTTTGCTAAAGGATTTGACTTTCTACCTAAGGCCTCTAAACATCAATCACCATCTACACAGTCCACAGAAGGAGGGGCTGTTTCATCTGAATCAGACTTCTCATTTCAGAAAATGATGAGCCTGTGGTAAAGCTAAATTTTTTAGAAGAGATGCGACTGCTGTGTCAGGATGGCAACAATCAAAACCAAGGCAGGGGTCGTGGAAAAAGCAGAGGCAGAGGAAGAGGATACAAAGCACTGGCAGGAAGAAAACCTGCTGAGGCCGACGTGGGAAACGACTCAAAAACAGACCTACAGTGCAGACAAACACGCTGTGGGGCCAAGAACTGAAAGAAAGTCCAATGAAGCTTTGTCAGATCCTAAATCTCTCTTCACATATTCTTACGAACCCTCAGAAGGCTCTCCTATCCTTAGGTGTGAGCTTCTGCCCTACCACCACGTTTGACTATGTACAGTCACGTCTTGACTTTGACAAGTTCTTAAGCAAAATAAAGTTTCAAAAGTTTTTTGCAATGAATCCGGTCGCTATTAAAACATTTACATCACGTACGGGTCACATTGATTTGCTTTTTTCACGCATTTCATCTCTGTCTGATTGGCCTGTTTAGATGATCATTCTTTTGACCCGCTTAATATTGATTTTACTGACTTTGATATTGATTCTAACTGGGACGTCCGTACAAAACTGAAAAACAAATCTAAATTCAACCCATCGCTGCCAGCTGGTGGTTGTATTGAGGCTTTCTAAGATTTGTGTGTGACTGATCTAAGAAAATTGCATAGAATATCAACATCTAGCTTTAAACATAACCTAACTGTACCACAACGTCAAGCAATTTTGGAATTACAAAATGTATCCAACGTGGTCATCAAATCTGCGGATTAGGGCTCCGATATTGTGTAACAGGATCATTGTAATTATGCTGCTGAAGCTAACAAACAACTTCATGATCATGCATGTTATCTGTCACTATTGACTAATCCCTTTTCTGAAATACAGCAAGAACTCACATCTCTATGTAAAAAATGGTTGGAGAAGGGTATGCTTGATGAAGATGTGTTTAAATTTCTTGTCCCTATCTGCTATACCATACCCAATATCTATTTCTTGCCAAAAGTGCACAAATATTTCACTCATCCACCTGGAAGACCTATTGTCACTTTACGTGGTTCTTTGGCAGCCAGATTGGCTACTGGTTCCCCCTATGGTGCCCATATTTCACTGGTACTTTGGTGTCTCCACTTGCTTCCTGTGGTACAGCGAGTTAAGTTTAAGTCACATTGTATCGTACACCAGGCAATTCATGGCTTAGGAGCGGAGTTCCTTCAATCTAAATTGTCCCGATATATTCCGGAACGTAACCTTCGCTCCTCCACAACCAACCTACTTAAGGTCCCCAGGTTCAACCGGGAAAGACTTGGTGGCAGAGCCTTTTCTATTACTGCGGCCAAGCTTTGGAACACTCTTCCATTACCACTTAAATCCTCTGCTAATCATCTGGCTTTCAGGAAAGCTCTGAAGACCACTCTGTTCTAGCTTTCTGCCCTTATTGTGTTCCCTGAGCTTGCAGCTTCCACA
This sequence comes from Ambystoma mexicanum, assembly GCF_040938575.1. Classification (NCBI taxonomy): domain Eukaryota; kingdom Metazoa; phylum Chordata; class Amphibia; order Caudata; family Ambystomatidae; genus Ambystoma; species Ambystoma mexicanum. The sequence goes on along the minus strand of NC_090939.1, from coordinate 237,912,901 downwards.
ACAGTGCCATGATGCCTCTGGGCGACCGTGCGCTTTACAAGTTTATATAACATAACATAACATAACATTTGTTAGAACATTTGGCGCAATTTGTTGATAAAAGCTTTTTGCAACATATCAATAACATACCGTGGGAAGAGGGACTTATTTTGGCCACACTTGATGTTGTTTCATTATATACCTCTATTAATCACAATGTTGGAAGGAATGCTTGCAAGTATTTTTTTAACACACGATCATTGAACTTATTGGGACACAGCAAAAACGGTAGGAGGCGCTCCTCTCCAGAAAGAACATGGCATGATAACCTGTTCTAAAATGAGAGTTTGCAGCACACGCTTTTTGCTCACTGTACCTTTCACAGATGGGAAATAGCCATTTGCATATCAGTCTTTGTCCCACCCACATGGGCAGTCCAGCACCGAAAAGCTATCGCAATTCCTCTCTGAACAAGAGTACCAAAAGCAACCCCATACACGTGTTTAAGCCTTGTTGGGCCTCATCAGTGAGGTGAAGCTGTGCTTCTCTTGGCACAGTGAGCAGAGAGTCCACGTCTGGTTGCCCCCAGGTAACTCAGGGTGACCAACCCCAAGTTCCTTGCAAATACTTCAAAAAAGGTAGCAGGTGCTCCTCTCCAGAAAGAACATGGCATGATAACATGTTCTGAGATGAGAGTTTGCAGCACACGCTTTTTGCTCACTGTACCTTTCACAGATGGGAAATATCAATTTGCATATCAGTCTTTGACCCGCCCACATGGGCAGTCCAGCACCGAAATGATATGGCAATTCCTCTCTGAACAAGAGTACCAACAGCAACCCCAAACAAGTGTTTCAGCCTTGTTGGGCCTCATCAGTGAGGTGAGGCTGTGCCTCTCTGGGCACAGTGAGCATGGAGTCCACGTCCGGTTGCCCCCAGGTAACTCAGGGTGACCAACCCCAAGATCCTTGCAAATACTTAAAAAAAGGTTGCAGGCGCTGCTCTCCAGAAAGAACATGGAATCTCATCTGTGAAAGGTACAGTGAGAAAAAAGCGTGTGCTGCAAACTCTCATCTGAGAACAGGTTATCATGCCATGTTCTTTCTGGAGAGGAGCACTTCTTTGAAATGTTTGCAAGGAACTTGGGGTTGGTCACCCTTAGTTACCTGGGGGCATCCAGACGTGGACTCCCTGCTCACTGTGCTCAGAGAGACAAAGCTTCACCTCACTGATGAGGCCCAAAAAGGCTGAAACACGTGTATGGGGTTGCTTTTGGTACTCTTGTTCAGAGAGGAATTGCCATAGCATTTCGGTGCTGGACTGCCCATGTGGGCGGGACAGAGACTGATATGCAAATGGCTATTTCCCATCTGTGAAAGATACAGTGAGCAAAAAGCGTGTGCTGCAAACTCTCATCTTAGAACAGGTTATCATGCCATGTTCTTTCTGGAGAGGAGGGCCTGCTACCTTCTTTGAAATGTTTGCAAGGAACTTGGGGTTGGTCACCCTGAGTTACCTGGGGGCATCCAGACGTGGACTCCCTGCTCACTGTGCTCAGAGAGACAAAGCTTCACCTCACTGATGAGACCCAACAAGGCTGAAACACGTGTATGGGGTTGCTTTTGGTACTCTTGTTCAGAGAGGAATTGCGATAGCATTTCGGTGCTGGACTGCCCATGTGGGCGGGACAGAGACTGATATGCAAATGGCTATTTCCCATCTGTGAAAGATACAGTGAGCAAAAAGTGTGTGCTGCAAACTCTCATCTTAGAACAGGTTATCATGCCATGTTCTTTCTGGAGAGGAGGGCCTGCTACCTTCTTTGAAATGTTTGCAAGGAACTTGGGGTTGGTCACCCTGAGTTACCTGGGGGCAACCAGACGTGGACTCCCTGCTTACTGTGCTCAGAGAGACAAAGCTTCAACTCACTGATGAGGCCCAACAAGGCTGAAACACGTGTATGGGGTTGCTTTTGGTACTCTTGTTCAGAGAGGAATTGCCATAGCATTTCGGTGCTGGACTGCCCATGTGGGCGGGACAAAGACTGATATGCAAATGGATATTTCCCATCTGTGAAAGGTACAGTGAGCAAAAAGCGTGTACTACAATCTCTCATCTTAGAACAGGTTATCATGCCATGTTCTTTCTGGAGAGGAGCGCCTGCTACCTTCTTTGAAACTTATTGGGACACAGTACTATGATTTTGGAAATGCTATTTTTTTATTTGACTAACAATGTATTTCTGTTTGAAGGAGTATTATTTCATCAGGTTAGGGGTACTGCTATGGGCAGTATCTTTGCTCCATCATATGCCAACCTCACCATGGGATGGTGGGAAACTACTTTTTTGTCTGATCTTTTATCTGTTAATTTTTCAGCACAGATGGTTTCTTGGTGGCAGTAAATTGATGATGTTTTTATTACTTGGAAGGGCACTGAGAGCGACTGGTTAGCATTTGTCAAGAGCATTAATATGAATCGGTCAATCTTAGATTCACAGAAAGTCACAGCTATGATGTAATTATTTATCTAGATGTTATAGTTACTCTGGACACATTGGGCATTCATACTTCCTTGCATAGAAAACCTACTAATACTGGACTTCCTTTGCATGCTAGTAGTAGTCATCCATCAAGTTGCAAGAGAAGTGTTCCATATGGTGAGTTTGTTTGTTATCGCCGTAACTGTACTGATCTTATGCAGTTTGATCATTGCTGTGCTTTGGCTTCCTCCGATTTCTTTTTGGCACAAGGATATGTGAAAAATGTGATTGATGATGCTTATATCAAGGCAAGCACTCTCAACAGAGATGTGCTTTTACATCTGTTAAACAAACTGCCAGTGATGATCAACGCCTTATTATTTACTACGTTTGACAACTCATCATTGAGTGTCAGAAAAATCATCCTGAAACGTTGGCATGTCCTTACCATGGATAAAGACCTATCCTTTCTACTGTTACCCCATCCAGTGGTGCCCTATAAAAGAGCACTGTCTTTAAAAAACAAATTGGTATCAAGCTTCTTATCCCCTTTGGTTAAGAATTCCACAGTAACTAATTGGCTTCCTAGCTTTCATTCAGGGCTCAACAAATGTTCTAAATGCAAAGTCTGTGTCCATGCGGTTTTGCAAAAATCCTTCTTTCATCCCATCACTGCTGTGGTGTGTGACATCAAACATCTTATAACCCATGATACACCCTTTGTTGTTTATTTTTTTTCTCGTCCATGTCAAAAGTTGTATGTGGGGAGTACCACCTGCAAAATGAAGCTAAGAATACTTCAACATCTCAGGGCCATAAAAAATTTGGATCCATCGTATCCAATGGCAAAACATTTTAAAGAACAACATGTGAATGATTTCGGATTATGAACTTTATTCGCAGTATCACATGTACCTAAACTTCCTAGAGAGGGTGTTTTCAATGAATTTCACAGGTTTGTATTAGTGCACCATAACCATAACGTCCCTTTAACACAGGTTTTTCACTGAATTTCATAGGTTTTATTAGTGCAACTCAAACATAATGTCCCTTTAGCAAAGTTATTTCTGTGAATATCATAGGTTTTTATGAGTGAAAATGTTTCATGATGTTAAATCGTTGTATGTAAGTTATTAATAATTCCTCCTTTAATATATATGAAAGAACTGTAAACCTCCTTTAACAACAGCAGCGCATACTGGGGATGCAAGTCATGGTTGAATTTCCTAGGGCATAAGGCTCGACCATGACCCCAGTCCCACCAAGCCAGCCCCGTTATCTAATGCACTTATCCTGCAGTGTCCACTATACCATATTAATGTGACCAATGGCCAGTGCTCATGGTTTGCAGCCACGGCCAGTCCCCACAATCCATGGGGCTTGGGCTTCAGTCATGCTGCATTCCCCAATAGACCCACTGCCCAGGCAGCAAAGTTATATCACTATTTTTGTGTTATTTACTTTTTGACACTTTAAAAAAAGTAAAACACAGGACAGAATTGCAAAAGCATGATTTCAGGTCTTTGCTGATGCTCCTTGCACACGTTTGCTGCAAACCCGCGCAGCACTTCGGGCTGCAGCCGCAAGCAGAATGTAATTTCCCATTTAAACCTAGTACTTCGGCCATGCCGCATGCCCCGATAAGTAAATTGGAGTAGGTATTTGTCCTTGTCGAGTGCCAGGCCCACTGTCCATGCACCTAAGTTATATGACAATTGTATGTACTTATATTTTGACACTTTGGAAAAATAAAACATAAGACAGATTTGCAAAAGCATGCTTTCAGGTCCTGGCTGATGATCCTCGCGCAGGTTTGTAGTAATCCAGTCCCGCACTTCAGGCTGTAGGCGCAGGCAGAATATTTTTCCCATTCAAACCTAGGGCTTTGGCCATGCCACACACCCCAATAAGCAAATTAGAGTACACATTTGTTCTTGCTAGGGGCAGGCCCATTGCCCAGGGCATGTATGTGATTTCTTCGAAAATATTTCACCCAATGGAGATTTCACTGATTCCATTTCACTGAAAAACGAAATCTACTTTTTACTTTTTCCACTTTTCTTTTTTTATAAGGTGGTGGGAGACCCCCCATAGCTCCCCTCACCCTTCCCTACCCTAACTTATACCCTTACCCCACAACCCACCTATTATACATTACACATATACCATTTCCCCTACCATTTTCGGTTAAATAAATTCCGTGAAATATTATGAGGTGAAATGGTATTTGAAGATATCTACGGTAACAGTAACCAAAGTTATATCACAATTCTTCGTACTTACATTTTGACACTTTAGACACTTTAGAAAAAATAAAACACAGGCCAGATTTACAAAACCATGCTTTGAGTTCCTTGCTGATGCTTCTCGCAAATGTTTGCTGCAATCCTGTCCAGCACGTCGGGCTGTAGCCAACAGCAGAATTTATTTTCACATTCAAACTTATCTAGATTTCGAAAAACTTTACCACATAGACGGTCCATGGAGGCCATGCCCACTTTAACCCCTTTGCCAGTCCCTCGTCGTCATGGCCAGTAGCCAGGTTGTCCGGCCCATGGTCATGGTCCATTCGGACTTTGCACAAAAATTCAACGTGGGGTCGTTATAAGCCATCTAAAAATGTTGAGATCCCCCTCTAATTTTGCCCCCTCTTGACAAAATCCCACCACACTTTGCTAAAACATTCAGATCTAGGTCTTATATCTTTTTTCCAAATTTGTGTGCAGATACTTCAAATGGCACCAAATTTGTAAGCCTTTCAAATATTTTGGGACACCCCCTCTAATTATGCCCCCGCTTGGCGAAATAGCAGCAGACATTGCAGAACCATTCAGGGTCATGTCTAAAATGATATTGCAGAATTGTATGCAGTTTCATTTAGTGGCACCAAAGTTATAAGGCATCCAAAAACTGCTTTTTACTGACCCTGTAATGCATGGAGGCCCACGAACATCTGAGATGTTCGCAGACAGCGTAGAAGCAAAAACACCCGATTTGTGGATTTTTATGGCCATATCCCATCTCATTCTCATCACCCTTAACCTCCCCAGAGATAGTTTCAGTAGTTTGTCAAGTGCAATGTCGTGTTTTTTAATATGTTTTTACCGCAATGTCCATGGACAACGGGAGCTATTCGTGAATCCAACATGGCTTCCGTTTCAAAAGTTGTGACACACCTCACGTGTTTTATTGATCAATCATCGAGGACGTGATGTCTGCGAACATCACACCACTCTGTGATTGGTCCAGAGGCCTCTGCAGACCCCAAATCAGGAAATTAGTCTGCGGACTGGACCCAGATATCACTAATTCAATTACCTACTTTCTTGCCATTTTTTTAAAACCACTGGATGGATTTGCACCAAATCTACTTTTGGGACCAAGCCGTTGCTCCTCGCTTAAATTTGGTAAAAATCCATCCAGGGGTTTTGGGCTAAAGGCGCGAGGAAAGTTTTTTTCCATTGCGTCTATGAGGATTTCCACAAATTTTGGGACCCCCTATAACTTTGCCCGCTCTGGACGAAACCGCAAAATCATTCTGAGGGGGCCATATACTTTTTGATTGCAAAGCTTTGTGAGGATTCGTCCAAAGGGACAAAGTTATAAGCTGCCTAAAAAGTGCTCTTTCTATGAGTTGAGCAACTCAACCATAACTACAGAAGTGCTACAGCAGGTCCTGTAATATAACAGCACAGGAATGAGGGACGCACCTACTCAGCCACTGATGTTCTCCTCCTACCGGTTTATGTGCTCTTTACATCGTCACAAACTACAGATACAGGAAATAAATTGAGGGCCAGAACTGGTCTTCTTGCTTATGAAGATGATATTAAGCAGAAAAAAAGAACATAACTTCCTGTACGACAAGCTCAACTATCAAACGGGCCGAGTGTAAAATTATGCAAAAAGGTTTGATTCTTTGAGGCAACAGGTGAATAGCTATGGTATATCAAGCACCACACCAGTAGATGGTTCTTTGGCCTCAGAGTCTGATGTTTCTTCCAATGAACCTGAGGTGCCACCTATACGGCTACATTTTTTAGAAGAAATGCAGCTCCTTTGCAAGGATGGGAATGCTCAGAAGGGCACAAGGGACGATGGCAGAGGAAGAGGCAGAGGCTGGAATGAAGCTACCAAGAAGTGGAAAACTCAGAGAGAGGAATGGAGCAGGAGGATCAGGAAACATCAGAACACGGAGGCTGACATGCTCTGGAAATCAGGGCAAGAAATTACCAGTTCTTCATCTATGCAAGTGGTTCATTTGTCTGAACACATTTTAACTCTGGAAGAAACTGACCTTTTACAGCTGGTTTTGAATTTTGTCCATCTACTAATTTTGACTATACGCAAACTAGATTGGGCTTTGATCAGTTTGTCAGAAAATTTAAATGGACAACGTTTTTCTTGACTAATCCCAGAAAAGAAGCCCCAAGATAGACTCGTCAAGGTAAAACTGATTTATCTATTGCAGATTTGCCTACTTTGGTTAATATGGCTGAGGCTTGGCCCCACCCTTTTGGGGTGGGGCCAAGCCTGATTTGCATATGGTCTTTTCCCTTCTGTAATGGCTTGGCAGGCGAAGAACGGTGGTCTGGAGGGTTGCCCAGAGCAACGCCAGTGGTTAAGATTCATTCTAAACCTTCCAGCCATCACCTCTTTGTTTTTGCTGTGTCACCCCGAGTGGGACGGGTATGCCCAGACGTGGGTCCCGTGCCTGCTGGGCCTAGAGACCCAAGCTACTCCTCACTGATGAGCCCCAACAAGGGCGAAACATGTTTGGGGATGCTTGTGGTCTCGTGCAGAGGGAATGTGACCTAGCAGTTCGGGCTGGACTGCCCCTTTTGGGGTGGGGCCAAGCCTGATTTGCATATGGTCTTTTCCCTTCTGTAATGGCTTGGCAGGCGAAGAACGGTGGTCTGGAGGGTTGCCCAGAGCAACGCCAGTGGTTAAGATTCATTCTAAACCTTCCAGCCATCACCTCTTTGTTTTTGCTGTGTCACCCCGAGTGGGACGGGTATGCCCAGACGTGGGTCCCGTGCCTGCTGGGCCTAGAGACCCAAGCTACTCCTCACTGATGAGCCCCAACAAGGGCGAAACATGTTTGGGGATGCTTGTGGTCTCGTGCAGAGGGAATGTGACCTAGCAGTTCGGGCTGGACTGCCCCTTTTGGGGTGGGGCCAAGCCTGATTTGCATATGGTCTTTTCCCTTCTGTAATGGCTTGGCAGGCGAAGAACGGTGGTCTGGAGGGTTGCCCAGAGCAACGCCAGTGGTTAAGATTCATTCTAAACCTTCCAGCCATCACCTCTTTGTTTTAATATGGCTGAGTTGGCAGAAATTCCAGTTGACGTGTCTAATCTCGAACTATCTGAATTTTATATACATACAGATAGGTCTAAGACTAGAAAATCTAGATTCATTCCGCCTATGCTAATTGGCTGTTTAGAAGCATTCCATGATTTGGTCATATCAGATCAGAAAGAAATGAGACATATTAGATCTAATTCGTCTCATAATTTGACCATCAGACAGGGGCGCACTTTTCTCCATTTACAAAATCTTCCTGATATAGTTATTACACCCTCAGACAAGGCGTGTAACATTGTACTTATGGACTGTGTCGACTATATCTGTGAAGCTAAAAGATAACTCTGTGACCGCAGTTGCTATAACAAATTGGAATGCAATCCGTTCCCTAATATCATCAAGGACCTTTCGATTTTGTTGCAGAAGTGGTCGGATATTGGAATTCTGGACCCTTATATGGCTAAATTCCTCTTGCCCTTTGCCACAGTCACCCCACTATTTATTTCCTCCCCAAAATACATAAGTATCTCCATAAACCACCAGGGAGACCTATTGTTACACTTTCCCGTTCGCTATTGGAGAACATGGCTGGGTTTATTGATGAGACCTTGAATCCTTTGGTTTCTACCTTACCTTCTTTTATATAGGATACTAAGGAGTTTTTATCCCATATTAATGGTAAACCATGGGAAGACAGCATGTTGTTGGTGACTCTTGATATTGTGTCATTGTACACTTGTATTGACCTTCACATCGGGTTGACAGCAGGCATGTCCTTTCTTGATACAAGGTCCCTCAAATATCTCTGCCACACTGAGATGATAGTTGAAATGATGAAGTTTTTGTCTCAGGCTTGTTAAATGTACAAGGTGTATGATTAAGCGACTTGCTTGTCTTCCTTTAAGCATCCTATAATAGGGACTAATTTTTCCATCCGCTGCAATATCAACTGTAATACAGTTTTTTGTTGTTTATGAACTCAGCTGCTCCTGTTCCAAGTGAGATGTCGGGAGCACGACATGCAAGTTGAAGCTCAGGATATTACAACAAATCCGAGCGATTAAGTACACCAATTATTTGTATCCTATCACCAAACATTTTCATGAGTATCATAATGAACGGCTTGATGGGTTTTCGTTCTTTGGAATTGCACACATTAAAACACATCCTGGTGGTGGTAACAGGACATTGCGACTTAGACAGCTGAAGTCTAAAATGATTGTAGATTTTCAAACTAAGTTTCCATCAGGCCACAACATTGATTAAGAGCTTTACACTTTTGTTGGTACATAACTCCTTGATTTTGTTTGATTCAATTGGTGGCCACGTGCCTCTCCATCTCATTTGCTTTTGATTTTGAAAGTACGAAATCTAACAGTGATTATTCATTAGAATTTCTAGTCTGTTTTTCTTCCTTTTCACTTTTTGTAACCAATAACTTCATTTTACCTTTTATTATGGTTGTCTCTCATGTTTATATGTATTTACTTAATTGTTTATTGGGCAGTGAATGTTTTACTCTGCAATTATTGCTCTAATCACATGGTTACTGTGTCAGTTCTACATAGTCTGTATCATCATGTACTTTCCTCTGTATGTTGTAGTTAGTAATGTAACATTGTTTACAAGTCAGGCTTACGTGGCATTATGTTCTTCACTCTAGAACAATTGGGATTTTTCATTATATCCACAGGGTCTTCCCAGGCGCATTGCAGAATTTGGTGAATTGTACACTCATTGAGTCTCACTTGTATATGATTGGTGTTTGATCATTATGCACTTTATTCATTCCTCCCTTGCTTTTCTCATTTTGAGATAGGTGGATTGGATTGGTATTTTTTAGGTTGGCACCTTGCACCTCATTCATCTGCCTAGATTATTGGTTTCTTATTGTGCATCTCTGAGTCAGTGCTTGATGTAAAAGCTCACGCCATTCCATTTCCTCTGGTTTTAAATGGGCAGTTTTTCTTGAAGAGTGATCCTTGTATTTTGTTATTAGTTATGAACCAGGTCTATAGTTGTGCATCAATTTTAAATAGTCCTATGGTGGTTTTAGATTGATCACTTTTGGGTTTTAAAGTGGCTTGGGTGTTTATTTATAATCGCACTTGTTTTTTTATTAACATGAAAATGAATATTTAGGCCTTTAGATTTATATATTTGGTATTGTATGAGTCTACTTATTTGCACTGTTCACTTTATGGAAAGTTCACTGAGTGTTTTTCAATGTCGCAAATTGAATGGTAATGTTGAAAGATGGCTGCCACATTTTGCACATTGTTTGCAATTTCTGCACACAGATGAAACACCATAGAGTTGACACATGTGTATATAAACATTTAGGACATCTTTTATGTTCATGTGTGAACAAGCACCCTGTGGGGTGCACAAAACATTGCTGTCTCTTCTTCCCAATAAACATATATTTTTTTCAGACCATATTTGTGTCTGTTCTGGTGCAAAATTTCGGCCAAGTGTGCTGTGCAGCCTGGCATCTCTTTGATGTCATGTTCTGGGTTTTATATATATAAATATATCAATGAAAAAACGTTGTTAAAGGTACGTTGTGGTTAAGTTGCACTAATAAAAACCTATAAAATTAATTGAAAAAAACTTTGCTAAAGGGACGTTATGGTTATAAGTAAAATAAAAAAAAAACAGAAATGTGCCAGTTATGGTAAGCTAAGCAACCGTAACTCATGCCACCACATGCACTGCTAAACCAAACACCCAGTATATGAAAGATGACATCACAAATGTATTTGCTGACATCAGTGATAACATCACATATCTGCGCCACTTGTTTGTGTTCATTGACATGTCTAGGCAAGTTTTTATTTGTAATGACAATGAGAATTTTAAAAATTGAAAAGGTGCTAAATATATAAACATTAACCTCCATGTGTCTCCTGAAAGTACTTTCAATAGAATTTGATTTGACCTCATAGTGCACATAAATGGGGCAATAAGCAGGCCTCAAACACAGAATTCCTTTGTGCACATGATAATCAACCCTAATGTTATTGTTATTTTTTGGTGCTGTTGTTTCTTTCTTCCTTACTTTAGTTTCCCTGTATGTGGCTCTAATATGCATGCATTCTGGGTTTGTATATGTATTGTTAGTACTAACACAAGTATGTAGTAAGTATTGAAGTATTAGCTATTTATTCCATGTTTAACATTACTCAAAACTCTGATAAGGTAGCATTCATTATTTTACTATCCAAAATTACCACATTAAAAATATTATACTTTTTTGGTATATGCTGCAGCCATTGCCTATGTGTATGTATGATTAGTTTCCTGTATTAACAACAACACTCGAATATAATGTTTTGTTTAGGTGAGAATTTTCTTTAATACATTAAGTAGTTTATGACAGATCTCACCCTGACATCTTGTTACCAACATTATAAAGACTACCCCTTGCTGGGATTGTTCATGAAAATTATTTCAATATGTGATGTTATCGGTGATGTCATCAATGACATTTGTGATGTTATCTTTCATGTACTGGGTGTTTGTTTTAGCAGTGCACAGTGGTGGCACGAGTTATGGTTGCTTAACTTGTCATAACTGGTGAATTTCCTGGGTTTTTATTTTTTACTTGTAACCATAACATCCCTTAAACAAAGTTTTTTCACTGAATTTCATAGGGTTTTATTAGTACAACTTGATCATAACGTCCCTTTAACACTGTTTGTTTTGTGAATTTCATAGGTTTTGATGAGTGAAAATGATTCATGATGTTACATCACTGTATATACGTTAGTTGTAATTCCTCTTTTAACATATATGAAAGAACTGTAAACCCCCCTTTAACAAAAGACATTTTTTGCAACGCATACTGATATGTGTGGTTATCAGCAGCGCATGCTGGGGATGCAAGTCATGGTTCAATTGCTTTGGGCATGAGGCTCAACGATGACCCCAGTCCTACCAAACCACCCGCCCGTTATCCACTGCCCCTAACCTGCATCCTAGTTCAGTGCCCACTATAATCTCATAATGTAGAAATGACCAGTGCTTATGGCTTGCATGTTAGGTCTCCACAATCCACAGGGCAATGGCTTCAGCCATGCCATGCTCCCAATAGGCAAATCAGAGTAGACAGTTGTCCTAGACGAGGGCTAGGCCCACTGTCCACGCAGCAAAGTTATATAGCTATTTTTTATACTTACTTTTTAACACTTTCAAAAAAGTAAAACACAGGACAGATTTGCAAAAGCATGGTTTCAGGTCCTTACTGTTGCTCCTCATGCATGTTTGCTGCAATCCCGTACAGCACGCTGGCGTGTATTCAATCAGCGAAGGCATTCGTCCTTGCTGAGAGCCTGGCCCACTGTCCATGCACCAAAGTTATATCACTATTGTTTGTACTTACAATTGGACACTTAAGAAAAATAAAACACAAGACAGATTTACAAAAGCTTGCTTTCAGGTCCTTGCTGATGCTCCTCGCAAGGTTTGTTGAAATCCAATACAGCACTTCAGGCTGTAGCCTCAATCAGAATATGTGTTGCCATTCAAACCCAGGGCTTCAGCCATGCCTCATGCCCAAATAAGCAAATCGGAGTACACATTTGTCCTTGCCAATGCACAACTTTCCTGCAAACCCATCTTTTAGCAACATGAACCGATTGCATTTCACTGTGAACGGATGAATGGATGTTTGTTTGTTTGGACCGCTTTTCTTGAGATATATTACACAGCCATGATAGTGGCTGTGTAGTTATGGTTAAGTTGCTGTTTCCATAGGAAGAGCACTTTTTGGGCAGCTTATAACTTCGCTCCCCCTGGACGAATCCTCACCAAACTTTGCAAAAAAAAGTATATGGCCCACTCTGAACGTTTGGTGAGGTTTGGTCCAGGGGGGGCAAAGTTATAGCGGGGATCCCAAAACTTCTGTTTTTCCCATAGACATAATGGGAAAAAACTTTGCTCACGCCCACAGCCCAAACCGCTGGACGGATTTTCACCAAATTTGCGGCAGGAGCAGCGGCTTGGTCCCAAAATCGTGCTTTTGTTAATTTGGTGTAAATCAGTCCAGTAGTTTTTTTTTTAAATGACCAAAACGTAAGGCAAAGAAATTAGTGATATCTATGTACGCTCCACGGACACACTTCCCTGTTCGCTCCGCGGACAGGACACAGATTGGCCAAACAGCTTGCGTCATGTCCGTGGACATGTGACGTGCTCTCCGATTGGCTGGGGTGAAGCGTGAAGTGCGTCAGATTTTTGGAGACACAGTCATCTTGGATTCTCGTCCGGTGTCCACGGATATCGCGGTAAAACATATAAAAAAACACAACATTGCACTCGTCAAACTTATCAAATAATGTTTGGGGAGGTGAGGGGTGATGAGGATGGGATGGAATATGGCTGCAAGAAGCAAAAAAATGTGTTAACTAAAAAAAATACGAACACGAAGAAAGCACGTAGTGGTGTAGACCACGCTCACGCATTAAAGCGCACGCACACAAATACTTCACCCGCTCTTGATATATACCGGGCCAGTCAAAACACGCAGACACTTACTTTTTGAAACTCGCACGCGCTCCTCATCCGAACACGGACACGCGTTGAAAAAAACATGCAGAAATGATGACCGCGCACAGGAGTTAACAGAAAACACATAGCAGTGAAGACCGTGCACATGCGCTGTAGAAAACACGTAGCTGCAAAGACTGCACACATGCGGTGTAGATAACACGTAGCTGCAAAGACCACGCACATGCATTGTAGAAAACATGTAGTTGCGAAGACTGCACATACGCAATGTAGATAACACGTAGCTGTGAAGACCACGCACACGCGCTGTAGATAACACGTAGCTGAGAAGACCACGCACACGCTTTGCAGGAAGCACTTAGCAGTGTATCTTTTTCAAACTTGCACACGCGCTCTTAACAGATGAATCCGAGCTCACACGTGCCTTATCCGAACACGCACACGTGTTGAAGAAAAACACGCAGAAATGAGATGAATCCGAGCTCATACGCGCCTCATCCGAACACGCACACGCGTTGTAGAAAACACGTACGGACACGTGTTGAAGAAAACACGCAGAAATGATGACCACGCACAGGAGTTAATGGGAAACACGTAGCAGTGAAGACCACGCACAGGCGCTGTAGAAAACACATAGCTGCAAAGACTGCACACACGCGCTGTAGATAACACGTAGCTGCAAAGACCATGCACACTCGATGTAGAAAACACATAGCTGCGAAGACTGCACACACGCGATGTAGATAACATCTAGCTGGGAAGACCATGCATGCGCGCTGTAGATAACACGTAGCTGAGAAGAACATGCACATGCGTTGAAGGAAGCACATAGCAGTGTATCTTTTTCAAACTTGCACGCGCGCTCTTAACAGATGAATCCGAGCTCACACGTGCCTTATCCAAACACGCACACACGCTGTAGAAAACACATAGCTGCGAAGAGCATGCACACGTGTTGTAAAAAACAGGTAGCTGCGAAGACCATGCACATGCGTTGTATAAAACACATTGCTGCGAAGACCGCACACACGCGCTGTAGATAACATGTAGCTGCGAAGACCACGCATACGCATTGTAGAAAACACGTAGCTGCGAAGACCGCACACACGCACTGTAGATAACACATAGCTGTGAAGACCACGCACACGCGCTGTAGATAACACATAGCTGAGAAGACTGCGCACACGCATTGAATGAAGCACGTATTGGTGTATCTTTTGCAAACTCGTACACGCGCTCTTAACAGATAAATCCGAGCTCACACGCGCCTCATCCGAACACGCGTTGAAGAAAAACACGCAGAAATGATGACTGCGCACAGGCATTAACAGAAAACATGTAGAAGTGAAAGCTGCGCACACGCGCTCTGGAAAACACGTAGCTGCAAAGACTGCGCACATGCGCTGTAGACAACACGTAGCTGTGAGGACCGCGCACACGTGCTGTAGATAACACGTAGCTGCGAAGACCATGCACACAAAGATGTGATGTCATCTTTGATGTCCTGGGTGTTAGTCTTAGTAGTGCACAGTGGTGCAGGCAGTTTTGGTTGCTTAGCCTACCATAACTGGCGAATTTCAGGGGGTTTTCGGTTTTACTTTGAACGATAATGTTGCGTTTATAAAGTTTTTTTTAGTGAATTCCACAGGTTTCTAGTAGTTCAACTTAACCATAACGTCCCTCTAACAAAGTTTTTTTCAGTGAATTTTACGGGTTTTTAGTAGGGCAACTTACCCATAAGGTCCGTTTCACAAATTCCTCTTTACTCATCTGGACATGCTTTTAGTATAACAACTTACCATAGCGTGGCTTTTGCACATTTTTTTGGCAAAGATGATCGGTTTATAGTAGTGGCACGTAACCATATTGTAATGCAAATGCTGACTTATTTGTACTCCTTGTGGAGAATACCACTTGACAATATGCTTGTGCACAGCACAGTAACGTGTCCCAGAATGTGTAAACAGTTAACAGTAAGATGTTTGCCTTGGGGACAATGTGGAAACAGATTTTAACTTGATGTACGAACGTCCAACTGCAACATTTGCCTTGCACAACGCCCGCACGTATTGGTAGAGACCCATTAACAATGTAGTAAACAGTGCATACTTTTCGCAAAAGTTTTAGGTATGTGAAAATAACATCAGCTAAGGACATCCCTCCTCCCCAAGATACAGCAGCACTACTGTAACGAAGTAGCTTCATAAACATTGCCCCAGGCTTATAAATTGCAAATACACAATATTATAGCACTGGCCGCCCACTCCCCAATATCAATGTTCGATGCGTTTTGATAATTTGCATTCGGAAAAGGCCTTATTTGCTGGCATACCAAAAAAAAAAACACCCGTTAGCAAAGGTAATGTTATGGTGAAAAATAACATTTGCAAAGGAAATGCAGTAAAAAAAAAAAAATTGCATTCACTCCATGTACTTTACATTTCTCAGCAAAGGATATAGACCCTATAACTTTTATCAGTAATAGTACACATACGCAAATAAGTAATGTATAGTACGAAAAAATAGGATTTCTGGTTATAATCCAGACCGCCATAGGCGGGCCGGATCACAAAAAAAAAATCCTTTCTCAAGATTGCCATCATCGAAAGTAAAGGCGGGTGTTGTATACAAGGGACGTCTTCATTTTCCATAGCAGCAAGCTAAAAGCAAAAGTACGTGGCGAGACGCAGAACCTGTACGTAAATATACAACAATAACAAGGAAAAATCCTTTTTCAAAATGGCCACCATAGAAAGGGAAAGCGGTTGTTATATACATCGCCCCTCTTCGCTTTCCATGACAACCTCCAAAAACCAACAGTACGTGCCGTGTGGCAGAACCTGTAAATAAACATACAGTGACGTATAATGTGATACCTTACATATCGAAATAATAATCGACATTTCTGTGAAAGTTAACGCTTTGGTTGCACAGGTATTTGCAGTACGGCGACATGACCATTGCTTTACAACATCATAAATGAAGTTACGTCACTCCTAATTGATTGTTCAGCGTAGGGACAGAGGGGTCCAGGCCTGTCATCCCACAACATTATAATGGACTGGCAGCCGGTGACAAGCAGTTGCAGCTGGTGGGGAAAGAAGCTGTCACTTGGTAATTGGAAACCATGGCACGCACAGTACTGCAATAAGTAGCTAGGCAGAAAATGTAAAAAAATCTGTGTCAATAAGCAACCTTTAGAAAAACATTTCAAAACAGACACAAACATTAGGGAAAGGAGTACACAAATGGTAGTGGACAAACACGACATTTTAAGAAATGATTGCAGTTGACCATAGGTACATGTAGTGCAAGCGTAGAAAGGCCGAGAAACAGCAGTCGCCGTAAGGGTTTAAGGAAACGTCAACTACACAGTGAGAGTGTAATTAACAGCAGTCGTTGTAAGTGTGTAAGGAAATGTCAACTACACAGTGAGTGGGTAAGTAAGTTATGGAGGCAACACGAATGGGCAGGTAAAAAAATGACATGTCTTAGTGTTATACAAGATCAAAAAATCGAGCAAACTGATAGACAAAAGTATGTGGGCAAGCATAACATTTGAAAGAAGACGAAATAATGGTCAACAAGTCAGACTCTACTCATAGCCTCAAAATACCAACAATGTGCATTCTCTGTGATTGAGAGAAAAATATAAATGCGGAAAAAAAAATTCCTTCAGTTACATAGTCGCAAGTAGTGTTGCATAATAAAAAATTAAAATGCGGGTCGGTGTACATTTGGCAAAATTAAACTTATATGATCTTGACAGGCTCCATTACTGGTCCCAAAGTCAGACAGCAATGTGTTTGCAGCAAAGAGTCTTTGCGAAGTGATATTTCATGTTTCTTACAAGCGATTTTAAAACGTAACCTTATCAAATGATATGTTTTTCCAAGCTCTCATTCATTGCATAGCATTTGAAGTTTCCCTTTCGCTCAAGGTCAAAAAACAATAGCCTCTTATGGATTGACTTAGATGCGTGGGCCTACTGAGCTCGCAACCAAAAAAGCAAATGAAGTGACCTTCACGCAGACGGCAAATAAAATCTCACTTTGCAACAACATATGACAATCCAATCATGGGAAGCGCTACTCCCATACGCCTCCAGGACCACTGTTTCCAACAAACACACCAGGTGGCGGGCTGAGAATTCAAAATGTAGGACGCCAGGCCGACTTCAGTATTACTCTGAAAACATTGTAACACAGACACAGGCATTGTGCGCCGTACATTGAGCAACAACTTTCACTTTAACGTATGCATCTGGTAGCGAGAACACACCACTTTTTGAGTTTGCGCTGCCACTTTCCATCCCAAACTAATGAAAGCTCACCTTCGGAAATAGTAATTCATAAGTATAACAAGTCCATAGGTGTCTTGTTTTGTATGTGTTACCGGCGATGTCCCTCTACACCAAAATATGAATGTAAGATGGCGGGGGCACCAAAGCAATGTGACGCCCTTTACGCTGTTCCCCAGCCAATCAGTGAAAACGCCACATGTCTGCGGACAAGATGCTACAGATTAGCCAATCGATTTCTTGTCCGCGGAGCAAACAGGGAAGTGGGACCGCGGACGGACATAGATATCACTAAATTTTTGTGACCTACTTTTTGATCGTTTTAAAGGAAAGTACTGGAGGTAATTTCACCAAATTTACAAAAGCACGCTTTCAGGACCAAGCCGCTGCCCCTGCTGCAAATTTGGGGAAAATATGTCCAGCGGTTTGACCTGTAGGCATGCACAAAGTTTTTCCCCCATTCAGTCTATGGAAAAAAAGACGTTTAGGTACCCCCCCTATAAATCTACCCACCCCTGCATCAAACATCACCAAAGTTTGAAAAAAAAAATCAGAGTACCCCATATACTTTTTTTGCAAATTTTGGTGTAGATTCGTCCGGGGGAGCGGAGTCATAAACTGCCCAAAAAGTGCTCTTTCTATGGAAACAGCAACTTAACCATAACTAAATATATATATGCACAAAACAGTCTCCCACACCAGTTCAGGCAATAGCCTCACAAGCCACGCAGGGAAACAGAAAAACCCTGAGCACTCGGAGACCATCCTTGAAAGAGTTAAATTACTTTATTAAATTCATTGCATCACAACATGGTAAAAAAGGATATGGCTAACAGCCAATCTCAGAGAACCAGGGGACATCACACTCACCCATCGGGGTTAAAAAACGCCATGCGTTCCGCTCATTACTCAAACTTCTTCAGGCTAGGGTTCATCAACATGTTTGCTCGCTTCGTAACTGATTTAAACAGATCGACAAGCTCCGGCTCTTTGTCACAAGGTCATGTGAACACAGAATAGTAAAGCCCTCCATGTAGGTGGCCATATTGGAATGTCAACCAGGTGCTGAAAAGCTGATACATGGCATGCTACCGTGAGCATTATTAAATATATATGAAAATATGTGTCGAGACAGTGAATGTAAAGTCAATAGGATTACAATGGTGGAAGCATATTAAGCAAGTGCATGATTTTATCATTCAGTGCCGGTGAAGCCTGATAAAATATCAGCACTAGAGCAGAATTATCCCATGTCAGGTGAGTGCAAGTGAGCGCCAGCATCAGCCTTATTTGAAAAGTCAAGTGACTAGCTATACACCATTTAAGAAAGCACTGTAAAACATGCATCCTCAATGTCAATGTCAATACTTAATGTTCTGGCCAGACAAAATCATTGGCCAGATAAACAAAGGGGGGGGAGTCGATCCACCCTTACCTCAGCAGTATAAACCCAAAGGATGTTAAAAGTGACCAGGATATGTAAACAATGACTCTCAGTACTGCCAGAAGATATAATAATCAGAAATGTGTCTACTCCTCTACACATTACTCAAACATGTTAAATATAACTGTGATTTGGCAATACAAGAGTATGCAATAATTTCATATTCACATATATTGCAAAGGTACAGTTTTGGTCATTAGGGGCATTGAAAAGTAGATTATGCCACAGTGAAAAAGTATGCTAGCATTAAAGTGCAAGTGCTAGATCAAGAAAACAAACTCTAATCTATATATACTCATATAGAGTACACATGCAGGAAAGAAGTACCTTCAAGAGTCAACTACTTCACTGCGCAACATCTGTTCGCAGTTGGCAAATTGGCAATTGGGTTTGTTTGCTCTTGTTTGTATGCCTCTTCATTGGAATATGGCTCTATGTTGGTTGTGTGAAACCACTCACCTGCAGAGAGGTTTGCAAAGGTATCTATTTTGATATTGTGTATGTTGTGAAGTACTTTATGTAGTTTAGTAATTAATTTTGTTAGTGGTTTCATTCTGTTTAAAATTAATATAAATAATTTTCTTTTGAGAAGCATTGCACTGTTGATGAGAGCTTCCAATATCAGTTTTCTGCAGTAGGTTTGAAGGGGTGAGCATGATTTTTCCCCTGTTTTTATAAGGTTCTGAAGGATTCTATGGTGGAACCTTTTTTGTAAAATTATTTTTTTGGATTGCCTACCTCTGGCTATGTCAATGTTGGTAGACGTAGTGGTAGCAGTACTGGTAGTTGCATTCTTCTGAATAGATTTAGTTTTAGTTTTACATTGTGGAAGAGAAGTCACACTTTTTTTCCTTCTACCTGGTTCCGTTTTGCTCAGTGACTGTATTAGCTGTTTTGTTTGAACGTTTTGTGCAAAGTCTGCTCGTGGTTGATGGCCATTTTGCATGGTTTGAGTTTTGTTTGCTGTATTTCTGCGTTGTTTTCTACAGAGTTGGTGTTTGGTAGGCATTGTCTTGTGTCTGTTGGAGAAAAAAGGAAAGTCTGGGTTTGGAAGTTGTGCAATGCATTTGTGTGTACCGTTCATGAGTGTTTCAATATGAAGGTAGGTATACGTAGAGGAGTGTGACTGTGCAAAGGGCTATTACTTTTGGTTGGGAAGCTTGCAGTGGTATGTGTGTGTGTTGCTGTGGGAAAGGTTTGCTTTAGTGTGTATGACAGTGCAATGTGGTTGAAGCAATAGGGACATTGTAATGTTTTTATAAAACTAGTGGGTTGTAATATACAAGTGTTCTGATGAGAATAGAAACTGTGGACCTGGCAAGGCGCAATGAGTAAGGGGGAAGTGAGCTCTCTGAGGTTGGGTAAAATTGTCTAGGCTACAATAGAACACCACTGCACTGTCTGAGTAACAGGCAGAACACTATAACTGTACTGTACTTACTTTGTTGGATGTGAAGAGTTGGTTTATTCTGGGATTTATCTTCCAGCAGTGACGTCACTGGCTCTCAGGAGGTGGTTCTTTACTGCAATTGGAATAGAAGGAAGTTAGTGGGTATGTGTGTTAATGGTACAGTAATAGCAGTAGGAGAATACATTGTTTTAGATTTTAGGAGGATTTGTTGGTAGGAAGAGTTAGTGTGTGTGTGTGTGCCTGCAATTGTACAGTACTGCATATGAGTGGGTACTTGGGAGTGTTAGCATTGTTGGTATGCAGGCAGTGCTGCCGTGATAACTGTGGTGTATGGGGCTGCATTTCTGAAGGGTGTAAGATGTTTTTGCACTATTTGCTTTGGAAATGGATTAGTGGAAGTCATAGTGTAGTAAGAAATAGGACAGAAAGATGTACAGATTGGGAAGGAGAATGTTACTGTGTGTGGCATTTTGTTAAGTTTGTGACACATGGATGTTTGCTATATGAGTACAGAAGTTGTTTTCTGTTGTTTTATTTATGTATCCAAATTTATAGATAGTACTTTTTCCATTGTAGGCATGCATTGCTTTGCTTTCCTCCCAATGGTGGATTTGGTGATTTGTGAAATGCATATAATTGCCATGCTTGGCTAACATACATGCCGTTTCCCTTTTTTGTGCGCATTGTGGGCATTTTACATAGGTTCTGGCATTTGAATGTGCTGTGCAAATGTTTCCAATGTGGGTTTTTATAGATAAATCACAGGCAATGGTGCTTGAATTGAAATGTGTGGTTTGTAGGTGGTATGCTAGTGAGCAGTACAAGAAAACTGTGAAAGGAAACAGCAGTATAAGTAACTGTCAGTTGATTTGAGGAGATAGTACCAATGGCAGTATGATTATTGAGTACGTTATGCAGCGCACGTGGCAGGCACTGTGTCTATATGCATGCAATCTATGTACTTGCAATGGTATAGTAACATACACATACATGCCAACCATCCCGATTTAGGCGGGAGACTCCCGATTTTTAGATAAAAAAGATTGCAATTAATTGTTTTACTCCCTTGTGAAATAAGTAAAACCCCAATGCATTCCTATGGGGAAATTATTTTCTCCCGCTTTCTGGAGTCGAATGTCCCTCCTAGGTAGTTGAGAATGTTGGTACGTATATATATATATTTTTTATTCTGTTTGTACATTACAAAACATATGGATACCTGTAGTTTGTGTTGATGGATGTAGATGTGGATGAATCTGGAAGTAGTAAACGTGGAGAGTTTCACAGTACCTTTGGATGCAGCTGCTTGGGAATAATACGAGACCTGTGTTGTGTTCTGAGTGTTGAACAGTAGATCTGCAGTGTTGTAGTGAGTTGACAGGGTTAGATGTAGAGATCTTGGATGTGATTGGTGAATGGTTGTGTGACTGTTTACTAGTAGCCAACGAGAGATTGCTGCAAAGTGTGAGGTGGAAAAGGAAGAAGGGCAGCCCCTGTGTTACGGGATCCGTGAACACTGTGGTAGTTCAGAATCACACACGCCACATCCAGGCCTTCTCCGCATGCCTGGCATGGAAATGGGACTGTGGGGATTATCCAATCAGGTGTTCAGGGTGTGCTTAACAGGAAGGGAGGGTAATACTTTTTATCATTGCTGTGTTGGTTGTGTAGTAAAGATGGCTGGAGTTATTGCATGGATAGTGGGAGATTCATTTGTATGTGATCTGGAGAGCTATGCAAAGGCAAGAGGGTTTTCTGCAGATCTTGGTTTTCCAGGCCTGGAGGCTTTATGGTGCAGTGTGCCTGGCCATGATTTGAAGGCACTGCTTGCTGTTTGCAGAAACATGGCTACTTTTGGTAGCCCTGATGTTTTGGTGGTGCACTGTGGAGGAGTGCATTTGGGCTACATCAGTGCCCCAAGTTTGGTTCCTGTATTGAAGATGTTCGTGGAAGACCTAATACTGCTTTTCCCTAATGCAGAGGTGTTTTTTTTCTGAAATAATGCCAAGAGTACAATGGAATAATCCAAATGTCTTAAATCCCCAGCAAAATGTCAGAAGGTGCCTTGTTAATAGAGGTATGGGTGTAGTTTTGCGACCTGCTGAGATGTATGTTTTCTCAAATGAGAACATTGACTCCCTTAGTGTGCACTACTTTACTGGAGATTGTGTTTCGTTGTCCTTTCTTGGAAATGCTTGTTTTGTTGGGAATCTAAGGGATGTTTTGCAGAGGTTGATGTAAGGCAGTAAGGAGGAAAAGAAGAGAAACCCGCCCTGACAAAAAATAGAAAACAAAAGGTGTTTCTCCAGTAGCACCTAAAAAGATTTTTTTTTTTTTAAAAAAAGGCTCTTTTCAGAGCTACCACAATATGAAAAATCTCCTACCGTGGGTTTAATTTCTCTCTCCACCCCTTTGAATTGGCTGATTTATCTGTGAATCCTGTGGTAGGTCCTGGATCGCACGTGCAACATCCAGGACTTTTGAGGATGGTAGGCATGCAAATGGGACTGTGGAGGGCAGGGGATTGGTCAATATGGTTTTGTGGGTAGGGTGTGCAAGGAGAGACTGTGGCAGAAGGTCTGTGTGCTGAGAGGAGTGCAGATTGCTATGCCTATGGCCGTGTCTTTCAGGAGGCAGTGTGTGTGGAGTTTGGGGTACTCGTGGATACATTGGTTGCAGATGTATGCAGAGCAGTGTGGAGTGGGTGCACATCTTGGATTCCCTCATGTGGATGTGCAGTGGTATTGAGTGTGTGGCATGAAGTGGCTGGATTTGCTTCCCCTTTGTGCCACTTTGGTGATGCAGCATCATCCAGCCATTATTATTGTACATTGTGGAGGGAACAGTTTAGGCCATGTTAATGGAATCTCTCTGCAGTTTGCTGAAGGAAGCACTTGGGAAAGTCATGGACATGGTCCCAAACTCTCAAGTAATTTTTTCACGCATTGCTCAGAGACAGATGTGGCTGCGCTGTTCATCATTTGGTCCACAAATGGAGAAAGCCTGGCAAAATGTGAACAAGGCTGTTTGGGTATTTCTGCGAGATGTTGGTATGTCGTCCTTCGACAATGAAAACATAAAGGGGTCGATTCATGGAAATAATGTGCGCCGAAAATTCCTGCGCTGAGGTGCCAAAACGTGCGAATCGCAGTAAAAGTGCGAAAATCGCAGTGCAAGTGCGAAAATCGCAGGGAAACCAGCGCTCAGCGATTCATGGAAGTCCGTGCTCGAGAAAAACATTGGTTGTGCGCTAAAAATGTGCGCCGCGCACGCCGGCGCACAGGTCATCCAACAGCGTGCGCCACGGCCACTGCGAAATCGCACATAGCGTGGCGCACATCACAGAAGTAGGCAGAACACGGGGCGTAACACTCGGAATGGGGAACAACGCATGAAAATAGGGGCGTCACGGGGGAAGTACAGGAGGCAAGTGCGCGGAACGCCCACACGCTCGCCTACAACCCGTATTCATGGAATCGAATAGGGCAAACCAGCGCACGGTCAAAGACGCGCACAGGGCCAAACAAGTACGCCACAAGAAAGCAGGCGGTAGAGCCCCTGCGACTGAAAAAAATGTGCGCCAAAATGTGTGCTAACAAAAAGCACCCATATACAGCCATGATGAATGGGCCATACAGTGGCCCTCTAGGACAAATGAGGTGCAAAGGGGTACCGACAAACACGGACACCCGCTGCGTGAAAAATAGCATGTGCGTGTGTTCCTGGGTGCGCAGGATTTTCCACACGCGATTGTCCTGGGTACGTGTACTTCGGGGTGCGCGGGAAGTTCCACACGCGATTGTCCTGGGTACGTGTACTTCGGGGTGCGTGGGAAGTTCCACACGCGATTGTCCTGGGTACGTGTACTTCGGGGTGCGCGGGAAGTTCCACACGCGATTAGCCTGGGTACGTGTACTACGGGGTGCGCGGGAAGTTCCACACGCGATTAGCCTGGGTACGTGTACTACAGGGTGCGCGGGAAGTTCCACACGCGATTGGCCTGGGTACGTGTATTCCGAGGTGCGTGGGAAGATTCACACGCAATTTCAGCAAGGTACGTGTATTTCAGTGGTGCCGGGGAATGCTACACGTGATTTGGCCATGTGGGTCCTCCCAGGTGTGCCCTCTACACCCTCCACGGCCCCTGCAGGCAGCCAACACCACAGGGGACTACCCTGCACCCCTGCTCATGTCCCACAGGCAACCCATCCACCATGGTCATTCCCACCAGCCAACCCACATGTCACCTTGCACCACTGATCACCAACACATGTCTCCCATCACCCCCACCCCCCAGCAGTGCAGGGGCACCCTCCACCAGGCCCCCACTCATGTCTCCCACCACCCCCACCCCCCAGCCACCAGGGGCAGCCTCCACCAGGCCCCCACTCATGTCTCCCATCACCCCCACCCCCCAGCAGTGCAGGGGCAGCCTCCACCAGGCCCCCACTCATGTCTCCCTGCACCCCCACCCCCAGCCACCACGGACAACCTCCACCAGGCCCCCACCCATGTCTATCACCACCCCCACCCCCCAGCAGTGCAGGGGCAGCCTCCACCAGGCCCCACTCATGTCTCCCATTACCCCCACCCCCCAGCAGTGCAGGGGCAGCCTCCACCAGGCCCCCACTCATGTCTCCCACCACCCCCACGCCCAGCAGTGCAGGGGCAGCCTCCACCAGGCCCCCACTCATGTCTCCCTGCACCACCACCCCCAGCCACCAGGGGCAGCCTCCACCAGGCCCCCACCTATGTCTACCACCACCCCCACCCCCCAGCAGTGCTGTTTGGGTATTTCTGCGAGATGTTGGTATGTCGTCCTTCGACAATGAAAACATAAAGGGGTCGATTCATGGAAAATATGTGCGCCGAAAATTCCTGCGCTGAGGTGCCAAAACGTGCGAATCGCAGTAAAAGTGCGAAAATCGCAGTGCAAGTGCGAAAATCGCAGCGAAACCAGCGCTCAGCGATTCATGGAAGTCCGTGCTCGAGAAAAACATTGGATGTGCGCTAAAAATGTGCGCCGCGCACGCCGGCGCACAGGTCATCCAACAGCGTGCGCCACGGCCACTGCGAAATCGCACATAGCGTGGCGCACATCACAGAAGTAGGCAGAACACGGGGCGTAACACTCGGAATGGGGAACAACGCATGAAAATAGGGGCGTCACGGGGGAAGTACAGGAGGCAAGTGCGCGGAACGCCCACACGCTCGCCTACAACCCGTATTCATGGAATCGAATAGGGCAAACCAGCGCACGGTCAAAGACGCGCACAGGGCCAAACAAGTACGCCACAAGAAAGCAGGCGGTAGAGCCCCTGCGACTGAAAAAAATGTGCGCCAAAATGTGCGCTAACAAAAAGCACCCATATACAGCCATGATGAATGGGCCATACAGTGGCCCTCTAGGACAAATGAGGTGCAAAGGGGTACCGACAAACACGGACACCCGCTGCGTGAAAAATAGCATGTGCGTGTGTTCCTGGGTGCGCAGGATTTTCCACACGCGATTGTCCTGGGTACGTGTACTTCGGGGTGCGCGGGAAGTTCCACACGCGATTGTCCTGGGTACGTGTACTTCGGGGTGCGTGGGAAGTTCCACACGCGATTAGCCTGGGTACGTGTACTACGGGGTGCGCGGGAAGTTCCACACGCGATTGTCCTGGGTACGTGTACTTCGGGGTGCGCGGGAAGTTCCACACGGGATTAGCCTGGGTACGTGTACTACGGGGTGCGCGGGAAGTTCCACACGCGATTAGCCTGGGTACGTGTACTACGGGGTGCGCGGGAAGTTCCACACGCGATTGGCCTGGGTACGTGTACTTCGGGGTGCGCGGGAAGTTCCACACGCGATTGGCCTGGGTACGTGTATTCCGAGGTGCGTGGGAAGATTCACACGCAATTTCAGCAAGGTACGTGTATTTCAGTGGTGCCGGGGAATGCTACACGTGATTTGGCCATGTGGGTCCTCCCAGGTGTGCCCTCTACACCCTCCACGGCCCCTGCAGGCAGCCAACACCACAGGGGACTACCCTGCACCCCTGCTCATGTCCCACAGGCAACCCATCCACCATGGTCATTCCCACCAGCCAACCCACATGTCACCTTGCACCACTGATCACCAACACATGTCTCCCATCACCCCCACCCCCCAGCAGTGCAGGGGCACCCTCCACCAGGCCCCCACTCATGTCTCCCACCACCCCCACCCCCCAGCCTCCAGGGGCAGCCTCCACCAGGCCCCCACTCATGTCTCCCATCACCCCCACCCCCCAGCAGTGCAGGGGCAGCCCCCACCAGGCCCCCACTCATGTCTCCCTGCACCCCCACCCCCAGCCACCACGGACAACCTCCACCAGGCCCCCACCCATGTCTATCACCACCCCCACCCCCCAGCAGTGCAGGGGCAGCCTCCACCAGGCCCCACTCATGTCTCCCATTACCCCCACCCCCCAGCAGTGCAGGGGCAGCCTCCACCAGGCCCCCACTCATGTCTCCCACCACCCCCACGCCCAGCAGTGCAGGGGCAGCCTCCACCAGGCCCCCACTCATGTCTCCCTGCACCACCACCCCCAGCCACCAGGGGCAGCCTCCACCAGGCCCCCACCTATGTCTACCACCACCCCCACCCCCCAGCAGTGCAGGGGCAGCATCCACCAGGCCCCCACTCATGTCTCCCACCACCCCCACCCCCCAGCAGTGCAGGGGCAGCCTGCACCAGGCCCCCACTCAAGTCTCCCTGCACCCCCACCCCCCAGCCACCAGGGGCAGCCTCCACCAGGCCCCCACCCATGTCTACCACCACCCCCACCCCCCAGACACCAGGGGCAGCCTCCACCAGGCCACCACCCATGTCTACCACCACCCCCACCCCCCAGCAGTGCAGGGGCAGCCTCCACCAGGCCCCCACTCATGTCTCCCACCACCCCCACGCCCAGCAGTGCAGGGGCAGCCTCCACCAGGCCCCCACTCATGTCTCCCTGCACCACCACCCCCAGCCACCAGGGGCAGCCTCCACCAGGCCCCCACCTATGTCTACCACCACCCCCACCCCCCAGCAGTGCAGGGGCAGCATCCACCAGGCCCCCACTCATGTCTCCCACCACCCCCACCCCCCAGCAGTGCAGGGGCAGCCTGCACCAGGCCCCCACTCAAGTCTCCCTGCACCCCCACCCCCCAGCCACCAGGGGCAGCCTCCACCAGGCCCCCACCCATGTCTACCACCACCCCCACCCCCCAGACACCAGGGGCAGCCTCCACCAGGCCCCCACCCATGTCTACCACCACCCCCACCCCCCAGCAGTGCAGGGGCAGCCTCCACCAGGCCCCCACTCATGTCTCCCACCAACCCCACCCCCAGCCACCAGGGGCAGCCTCCACCAGGCCCCCACTCATGTCTCCCACCACCCCCACTCCCAGCAGTGCAGGGGCACCCTCCACCAGGCCCCCACTCATGTCCCCCTGCACCCCCACCCCCAGCCACCAGGGTCAGCCTCCACCAGGCCCCCACCCATGCCTACCACCACCCCCACCACCCAGCAGTGCAGGGGCAGCCTCCACCAGGCCCCCACTCATGTCTCCTATCACCCCACCCCCCAGCAGTGCAGGAGCAGCCTCCACCAGGCCCCCACTCATGTCTCCCATCACCCCCACCCCCCAGCAGTGCAGGGGCAGCCTCCACCAGGCCCCCACTCATGTCTCCCTGCACCCCCACCCCCAGCCACCAGGGGCAGCCTCCACCAGGCCCCCACCCATGTCTACCACCACCCCCACCCCCCAGCCACCAGGGGCAGCCTCCACCAGGCCCCCACCCATGTCTACCACCACCCCCACCCCCCAGCAGTGCAGGGGCAGCCTCCACCAGGCCCCCACTCATGTCTACCACCACCCCCACTCCCCAGCAGTGCAGGGGCAGCCTCCACCAGGCCCCCACTCAGGTCTCCCTGCACCCCCACCCCCAGCCACCAGGGGCAGCCTCCACCAGGCCCCCACCCATGTCTACCACCACCCCCACCCTCCAGCCACCAGGGGCAGCCTCCACCAGGCCCCCACTCATGTCTCCCACCACCCACACCCCCCAGCCACCAGGGGCAGCCTCCACCAGGCCCCCACTCATGTCTCCCACCACCCCCACCCCCCAGCAGTGCAGGGGCAGCCTCCACCAGGCCCCCACTCATGTCTCCCATCACCCCCACCCCCCACCAGTGCAGGGGCAGCCTCCACCAGGCCCCCACTCATGTCTCCCATCACTCCCACCCCCCAGCAGTGCAGGGGCAGCCTCCACCAGGCCCCCACTCATGTCTTCCACCACCCCCACCCCCCAGCAGTGCAGGGGCAGCCTCCACCAGGCCCCCACTCATGTCTCCCTGCACCCCCACCCCCCAGCCGCCAGGGGCAGCCTCCACCAGGCCCCCACCCATGTCTACCACCACCCCCACCCCCCAGAAGTGCAGGGGCAGCCTCCACCAGGCCCCCACTCATGTCTCCCACCACCCCCACCCCCCAGCCACCAGGGGCAGCCTCCACCAGGCCCCCACCCATGTCTACCACCACCCCCACCCCCCAGAAGTGCAGGGGCAGCCTCCACCAGGCCCCCACTTATTTCTCCCTGCACCCCACCCCCCAGCCACCAGGGGCAGCCTCCACCAGGCCCCCACTCATGTCTCCCTGCACCCCACCCCCCAGCCACCAGGGGCAGCCTCCACCAGGCCCCCACCCATGTCTACCATCACCCCCACCCCCCAGCAGTGCAGGGGCAGCCTCCACCAGGCCCCCACTCACGTCCCCCTGCACTCCCACCCCCCAGCCACCAGGGGCAGCCTCCACCAGGCCCCCACCCATGTCTACCACCACCCCCACCCCCCAGCCACCAGGGTAAGCCTCCACCAGGCCCCCACCCATGTCTACCACCACCCCCACCCCCCAGCAGTGCAGGGGCAGCCTCCACCAGGCCCCCACTCATGTCTCCCACCACCCCCACGCCCCAGCCACCAGGGGCAGCCTCCACCAGGCCCCCACTCATGTCTCCCACCACCCCCACCCCCCAGCAGTGCAGTGGCACCCTCCACCAGGCCCCCACTCGTGTCCCCCAGCACCGCACCCCCCAGCCACCAGGGGCAGCCTCCACCAGGCTCCCACCCATGTCTACCACCATCCCCACCCCCCAGCAGTGCAGGGGCAGCCTCCACTAGGCCCCCACTCATGTCTCCCATCACCCCCACCCCCAGCAGTGCAGGGGCAGCCTCCACCAGGCCCCCACTCATGTCTCCCATCACCCCCACCCCCCAGCAGTGCAGGGGCAGCCTCTACCAGGCCCCCACTCATGTCTCCCTGCACCCCCACCCCCCAGCCACCAGGGGCAGCCTCCACCAGGCCCCCACCCATGTCTACCACCACCCCCCAGCAGTGCAGGGGCAGCCTCCACCAGGCCCCCACTCATGTCTCCCACCACCCCCACCCCCCAGCAGTGCAGGGGCAGCCTCCACCAGGCCCCCACTCATTTCTCCCTGCACCCCCACCCCCCAGCCACCAGGGGCAGCCTCCACCAGGCCCCCACTCATGTCTCCCTGCACCCCACCCCCCAGCCACCAGGGGCAGCCTCCACCAGGCCCCCAACCATGTCTACCACCACCCCCACCCCCCAGCAGTGCAGGGGCAGCCTCCACCAGGCCCCCACTCATGTCCCCCTGCACCCCCACCCCCAGCCACCAGGGGCAGCATCCACCAGGCCCCACTCATGTCTACCACCACC
The DNA here is from genome assembly GCF_040938575.1 of Ambystoma mexicanum. Taxonomy (NCBI): domain Eukaryota; kingdom Metazoa; phylum Chordata; class Amphibia; order Caudata; family Ambystomatidae; genus Ambystoma; species Ambystoma mexicanum. The sequence continues at coordinate 237,882,718 of NC_090939.1, read as the reverse complement.
CCCACCCCCCAGCCACCAGGGGCAGCCTCCACCAGGCCCCCACCCATGTCTACCACCACCCCCACCCCCCAGCAGTGCAGGGGCAGCCTCCACCAGGCCCCCACTCATGTCTCCCACCACCCCCACGCCCCAGCCACCAGGGGCAGCCTCCACCAGGCCCCCACTCATGTCTCCCACCACCCCCACCCCCCAGCAGTGCAGGGGCACCCTCCACCAGGCCCCCACTCGTGTCCCCCAGCACCCCCACCCCCCAGCCACCAGGGGCAGCCTCCACCAGGCCCCCACCCATGTCTACCACCACCCCCACCCCCCAGCAGTGCAGGGGTAGCCTCCACCAGGCCCCCACTCAAGTCTCCCATCACCCCCACCCCCAGCAGTGCAGGGGCAGCCTCCACCAGGCCCCCACTCATGTCTCCCATCACCCCCACACCCCAGCAGTGCAGGGGCAGCCTCTACCAGGCCCCCACTCATGTCTCCCTGCACCCCCACCCCCCAGCCACCAGGGGCAGCCTCCACCAGGCCCCCACCCATGTCTACCACCACCCCCACCCCCCAGCCACCAGGGGCAGCCTCTACCAGGCCCCCACCCATGTCTACCACCACCCCACCCCCCAGCAGTGCAGGGGCAGCCTCCACCAGGCCCCCACTCATGTCTCCCACCACCCCCACCCCCAGCAGTGCAGGGGCAGCCTCCACCAGGCCCCCACTCATGTCTCCCTGCACCCCCACCCCCCAGCCACCAGGGGCAGCCTCCACCAGGCCCCCACCCATGTCTACCACCACCCCCACCCCCCAGCCACCAGGGGCAGCCTCCACCAGGCCCCCACTCATGTCTCCCACCACCCCCACCCCCCAGCCACCAGGGGCAGCCTCCACCAGGCCCCCACTCATGTCTCCCATCACCCCCACCCCCCAGCAGTGCAGGGGCAGCCTCCACCAGGCCCCCACTCATGTCTCCCACCACCCCCACCCCCCAGCAGTGCAGGGGCAGCCTCCACCAGGCCTCCACTCATGTCTCCCACAACCCCCACCCCCCAGCAGTGCAGGGGCAGCCTCCACCAGGCCCCCACTCATGTCTCCCTGCACCCCCACCCCCCAGCCACGACGGGCAGCCTCCACCAGGCCCCCACCCATGTCTACCACCACCCCCACCACCCAGGAGTGCAGGGGCAGCCTCCACCAGGCCCCCACTCATGTCTCCCACCACCCCCACCCCCCAGCAGTGCAGGGGCAGCCTCCACCAGGCCCCCACTCATGTCTACCACCACCCCCACCACCCAGCAGTGCAGGGGCAGCCTCCACCAGGCCCCCACTCATGTCTCCCACCACCCCCACCCCCCAGCCACCAGGGGCAGCCTCCACCAGGCCCCCACCCATGTCTACCACTATCCCGACCCCCCAGCAGTGCAGGGGCAGCCTCCACCAGGCCCCCACTCATGTCTCCCACCACCCCCACCCCCCAGCCACCAGGGGCAGCCTCCACCAGGCCCCCACCCATGTCTACCACCACCCCCACCCCCCAGCCACCAGGGGCAGCCTCCACCAGGCCCCCACTCATGTCTCTGACCACCCCCACCCCCCAGCAGTGCAGGGGCAGCATCCACCGGGCCCCCACTCATGTCTCCCACCACCCCCACCCCCCAGCAGTGCAGGGGCAGCCTCCACCAGGCCCCCACTCATGTCTCCCACCACCCCCACCCCCCAGCCACCAGGGGCAGCCTCCGCCAGGCCCCCACTCATGTCTCCCACCACCCCCACCCCCCAGCAGTGCAGGGGCAGCCTCCACCAGGCCCCCACTCATGTCTCCCATCACCCCCACCCCCCAGCAGTGCATGAGCAGCCTCCACCAGGCCCCCACTCATGTCTTGCATCACCCCCACCCCCCAGCAGTGCAGGGGCAGCCTCCACCAGGCCCCCACTTATGTCTCCCACCACCCCACCCCCCAGCAGTGCAGGGGAAGCCTCCACCAGGCCCCCACTCATGTCTCCCTGCACCCCCACCCCCCAGCCACCACGGGCAGCCTCCACCAGGCCCCCACCCATGTCTACCACCACCCCCACCCCCCGGCAGTGCAGGGGCAGCCTCCACCAGGCCCCCACTCATGTCTCCCACCACCCCCACCCCCCAGCAGTGCAGGGGCAGCCGCCACCAGGCCCCCAGTCATGTCTCCCTGCACCCCCACCCCCCAGCCACCAGGGGCAGCCTCCACCAGGCCCCCACCCATGTCTACCACCACCCCCACCCCTCAGCCACCAGGGGCAGCCTCCACCAGGCTCCCACTCATGTCTCCCACCACCCCCACCCCCCAGCAGTGCAGGGGCAGCCTCCACCAGGCCCCCACTCATGTCTCCCACCACCCCCACCCCCCAGCCACCAGGGGCAGCCTCAACCAGGCCCCCACTCATGTCTCCCACCAAACCCACCCCCCAGCAGTGCAGGGGCAGCCTCCACCAGGCCCCCACTCATGTCCCCTATCACCCCCAGCCACCAGGGGCAGCCTCCACCAGGCCCCCACTCATGTCCCCTATCACCCCCACCCCCCAGCAGTGCAGGGGCAGCCTCCACCAGGCCCCCACTCATGTCTCCCACCACCCCCACCCCCCAGCCACCAGGGGCAGCCTCTACCAGGCCCCCACTCTTGTCCCCTATCACCCCCACCCCCCAGCAGTGCAGGGGCAGCCTCCACCAGGCCCCCACTCAGGTCCCCTATCACCCGCACGCCCCAGCCTCCAGGGGCAGGCTCCACCAGGCACTCATGTCCCCTATCACCCCCACCCCCCAGCAGTGCAGTGGCAGCCTCCACCAGGCCCCCACTCATGTCTCCCACCACCACCACCCCGCAGCCACCAGGGGCAGCCTCCACCAGGCCCCCACTCATGTCCCCTATCACCCCCACCCCCCAGCAGTGCAGGGGCAGCCTCCACCAGGCCCCCACTCATGTCCCCTATCACCCCCACCCCCCAGCAGTGAAGCAGGAGGGGTGTGTGTCACAAAAACCAAAGCATCTGAACCAAATTCATGACAAGCCTGCATGTGCCCAGCCACAATGCAGCGTATGCCCACGGGAGCCACACAAGGCAACACACTGTCCCAAAACAAAAATTAAAAAAAATAAAAATAAAAATAAAATAAAATCAATAATGACCATTAATGGGCCCAGGGGGGTGGGGGAGGCCACCCAGGAGGTCCGAGGAAAGGGTGCACACCAAAACCCACCTGTGTGGATCTTGCGAAAAAAAAACACCTCCATGGGCTCATGGCCTACACGGCTACCCTATTGTGGGAGTATCACTGCTGTCACTCTCCTCACCCTCTGCAGCTGCATCAGGAGGTGGTAGCACTATGGGAGGCAGTCCACGCAAAGCCCTAGTCTGTTCCTCCATGGCTGCAAGCATGCAGGTGTGGTAGGTCTCGTTCTGGAGGATAAGTGTGCGGAGGTCCCCATGCAACAACTCACGGGATGCCCGGACCTCCGCCCTAGTTGCCTGCATCTCAGCTGAGAGCATACGTGTGAGACGCTCCAGCTGCTGTTCTGTCTTTCTGTTTGTTGAAGCCTCAAGCTCAACAAGATTCGTCCTGAGATGAAGGAGTTCCACCCTCAGGGCTTCCCTGTGGCCCTGGGACTCTATGGAAATGGCTTCCTGCAGAGTCGCCAGTGCTGCCCGCCTGTCCCTGTCGGACGCCAACATGTCCTCCCTGTGTGACTGGCAGATGGATTCGGTTGCCTGCTGTAGTCGCTCCATCAGCCTTTCGGGGGGGACAATGGAAGTGGCCACCCTATCCATGGCCTGAGCCATCATCTCTGATGATGCTGCCTGTTGGGTTGCCATACCATATATGGATTGCTCCCATGCGGTATTGCCAGGTGGCTGACGGCCACCATGTCGGCGGGCACCACACCTGTCTGGGGCAAGGCGAACTGCGCCTTGCTGTGCCGGCACTGCCTGAGGCTGCAGGACTGCATTCCCCCTCTGATCTGCTGGCCCAGGAACAGGATCAGATGTCGCAGAGTGTGACCCTGCATCCGTAACCACCAAAGACGTACCTGCCAACACTGACATCCCCATTGAGGGTTCTAACCCTGGTGCAGGTGGGTCGGACAGAACAGAATCCCTCCCAGGAACACTCACCTGCGACGGCACATAGGTCTCATCATCCGAATCGACACTTGAATACAGCTCGGGGGAGGTGCAGCCAGAGACACCCCTTGAGAGCACGACCTGCAGCAGTTGTGGGTTCTCACCCACCACCACACCACGTCCCTCACTGGTGGTCGGTCGGCCCTCAGACCCCTCCTGGGTCTGCACCATCTCCACAACCCCAGCAGTATCAAGTGCGTCATCCCCTGCAAAGACATAAAAGAAAACAAATGGAAACAGGCATTAGCACTATGGCACACAATTAGGGCTGAGAGGCTACAGAAACAGTACTTGATTGACACATGTCCCACATGACTAAAACCCTCCCATGCATGCACCGTCACTGCGTGTGAAGGGGAGGCAGATGGCACACATTGATGACACCAAGATGGAAGATGAACACATTTGCTGCATGCTGCCTAGCAGTGGCATCACCATTGGCCAGTGATTGGCAGGTCAAATACACATGCCATCACACAGATTGCATGTACCCTAGCCATGAAGTGAAGAGGGAGAGGAGGTCACCAATTGTTCATTCAGTCCAGTTTGCTAATGTTATTGATTTTTTCATTGAAATGGTTCAAATGTTTAACCTGCAGCTGCCAGTCCAAAATGGTCCTATAGCACAGGGACATGTCTAAACAAATCATGTCCAGGAAACTAAGCCAGTCCACTGTACCATAGCCATGTCACACATGTGACAATAGGACTGAGAAATCCCGAGTAAAAGTGGTGGTATGCAAACAATCTGCCTGAATAAACAGAGGTAAATAAGCAACAATGTTGTGGCAAGATGACACTCCAAGGGCAACTGGCGTGGTGTTGGGCTGGATGTCTAATGTTGGCAGAAGGGATGCTGCTATACCCAAATGCTGGTGCGCAGAATGTATAGGAAGAGGCACATGGGTGACCCAAACCACTCAGGCACACACACCCTCACCTGGCACCCAAACAGAAGCCCTCCCACACACACCATGCACATGGATGACACACACATGCATGTGCACTCACCGGACAATGCCTTGTAATCTGCCAGTTCTCCCACGCCTTGGATCTGTTCCTCCGTGACGTAGGTCCCAGCAACCTGCTCATGTGGAGTGAGTTCTATGTCGTCTGCTGGAGACCCACCTCCAGTCACTAGAGTTGCGGCATGACTTGAGGCCAGCTTCTTCTTTGCCCTGCGCTTCAGGTCATTCCAGCGCTTGTAGCATTCAGTAGCTGTGCGCCTCACGATTCCAAGGGCACTTATGATGTCCGCAATGGTCTGCCAGTGTGCCTGACGTTGTGCAGGTGTGGTCTTGGATCCTGCAACAATCACCATTTCGCGGTCATGTGCGGACACATACTCTACAAGTGCATTCAGTTCGGCCTCATTGATGCTGGGCTTCCTTGACGGGCCGGACTGTGTAGCCGTGTCTGGGGCATCAGCCTCTACTGGACGAGCACTCTTCCTCTTCCGCTTGGAAGGTGGTGGGGATCCTGAGTGTCCTACGCCGCTCTGGACACTAGGGGCAGGAGCCCCGGTGGACTCTGTACTAGGAGTATGGGATTGCACACTCAGCATGGGAGTTGGTGCAGGCATTAGCTCAAGTGTGATGGTGTCAGGGGGAATGTCAGCATGATGGACTTGGACCGACACTGTTCTGGCTGGGTGTGTGAGAGGTGGGGTGGATGGAGCCGCAGCTGCCCCTGCAGCCTCCCCAGCCTGCCTACGCGGGGCAGCAGATGACCTAGCTGCCCCTGATCCACGTGGCATGATGGCACCAACGTTCACCGGCGCACGTGGCCTAGACCTGCTGACCTGGAAGTCAGCCATGGAGTCACCCTGTGCCAGGTCTGGTTCCACAGTGGGCTGGTCCAACAAGGGCTGAGCATGGATGGTGTCAGCCACGTTAACCTCAACCGGGGGGGGGCATGGGTGTCCCTGACTGCTCCTCCACACATGTGGGGCTAGGGGCACCCTGCAAGTCACGGCCACGTCCCCTACCAGATCCACCACGGACACCACTTGGGGCTCGGCCACCTTTGCCACCTTTACGGCGTGTTCGCCTCCCAGCCATGGCACTGATGTTATTGTGCGTATGGGAGTCGATGTGCACTATTGTCCTGTGCAATTGGGGGTCAAAGGGGTTGGGTACCAGATGGTAATCGTACCCTAGTGCTCTAGCAAGGCTGTATGTCACCCCTGGGGAAAGATGACGGGTCACGCAACGCACAGGCACCCCAAAAAAGGGAAGTAAGGTGCACGCAACCCCTCCTACACCACGTGCGTGGAAAAATAAACCTGCACTACGCTGTGGCACCCAGAAACACAAGAATGAACGTATGCGTGTCACACGCAGCCTAGAATGACCTCTGAAGGGGTACGCGACACACGGGGCAAGCACAGATGTTAAATACATGCGCGACTCACCATCTGCCAGGAACAAAAGCGTGAAAAATATGCGCGTGTGCGCGTTGGCAACACCCCCGCCAAAAGAAGAATTGTACGCTGTCTGAGGAGACAGGACAACAGTAGAAGGGAACGCTGTTTGAGGAAACAGGCCCAGGAAAAAGAGGAAAAGAGAAAAAGCTGTCAGAGGTAACAGGGAGTACGAACTGGAAACGCCGTGAAGTTAATCGCGTGTGAACCGACAAGAAGTACAGATTTCACCCACTCGCTCTCCACGAAAAGCACGTACAAGGAAATGGTGTTCTACACGTACCTTTTATACACATGTCACAGACGCGCATACGCGATGAGGCCATTTCCACCAATTACGCGCTTTGACACTCGGACGTGTATCTCTTTTTTTTAACACGCACCATTCTCTGCGGCCATGCGCGTGACGTCACAGCTGCGCATGGTGGCCTTTGGGCCAATGAAATCGCATATGCGAGCACACGTGGTAAAACTGCACGTCTGAGTGTCATCGCGTGTAATTGGAGGGAAGTGAGCGTACACGCGATTGGCCTGGGTACGTGTATTTCTGGGGTACGCAGGAAGTTTCACACGCGATTGGTGGAAATCCACGTGTGCTCTGTCATCACGTGTAATGAGGGAAACACCCGTACGCATCACATCACAGACGCGCTTATGCGCTAAGGGCCTTTGGCCCAATGAAATCGCATATGCGTGCTGACGTGCATACGTGCTAAGGGCCTTTCCTCGATTTACAGGCAGAAGTGCAGGATTTTCAAGTGCAAAATCACTCCGTATCAAGCTGGCCACGCGTAAGCACACGGAAGACCACGCTCCTGCACACAAGGCCGAATTACTGCCCCCCAGAGCCCCAAGCACACTCCCACCTGCCATCTGCTGCAGCCTGACTGCCTGCTGCCCACGTGCCCTGCCATTTGCTGCCTGAACATCACCCAGGGGTGCTGTTGCTGTGACCACCCCTGCTGGAACCGAAGACTCCCGACTGGGATTCCATCGCTCCACAGCCCAGCCCCAGGACCCAGTTGCCCACCCACTCCTGCCTCTGGGGTTGTCATGTCGGGCACTGCAACATCTGGCACCACTGACAACCCCCGGCCAGAGAGGCAGAGGGGCACCAGCTTCAGTGCCAGGGAAGTTGGTGTCCTGGTGGAGCAAGTCCTGGGGCAGTATGATGCCCTCTACGGAAGTGTGCGCGCCGACAAGGAAGGACGGACTCGGATCTGGACGGACATCGTGACTGCCATCAACGCGGAGGGGGTGGAAGTCCGTGACTTCCAACATGTCAAGAAGCGCTGGGAGGACTTCAGGTCCAGGACCCTGAACAAGGCCCGGCGCCTCTTGAAGGCAGCGGATGCTAAGGGGCGCCGGGGCCACTTGTCGGAAGATCAGATGAGGGTCCTGAAACGCATATCCCCAGCGCTCCACGTCCAGGTCCTTGAGAGGCAGACCCGTCTGGAGTCGAGCGGTAAGTGTACATGCATCATGATTGTAAGCTGTGCGTGTGGTGATGTGCCAGTAGTGTGCCGGTTGCACATATGTTTGTATGGGGCCGAGTATGGGTGGGGGTGTACAGGGCCGTGCGGCTAACACATGCGAGGGCTTTCATGTGTGAGACATGGATGGTGCTTGTGTATGTAGGCTTGCATGCCAAATGCAGTTGCGTGGGCACACATGTTTGGATGAATGTGTTTGTAAGTGGGCATGGTTGTGATGTCACGCATGTATGTTGTTTTCAGCAGCATTTATCAGCACTGTGTACATGTGCATGTGTGTGTTTTTGACAAGGGTGCAACAGTGATGCAACATGGATGCATGTGACAGCGGGATGTGGAAGCCTGATTGGCAGATGTGACATGGATGCCCATCGGAACACTGCGACAGTTGGTTGAGGTGTACACATGCATGCAAGTGTGGTGGTGTGCGTGCATGTGTAGTGCACTCCCTGTGTTGCATGTGATGTCTGGCTCACCTTTGCCTGCTCATGCTGTTGTATGTGTATGGATGGTGCTGGCAGTTGCGATGTGGCTGTGGTATGGCTCATGTGTGCAAGATGAAATGACATGTGTGTAGCCGATTGTGATGCCATGTCTGAGGTTTGCCAATGCCACTCATGTGCAACTGTCATGTGTGTATGTGTCCATTGTACAGTGCCCTGATGCCTGTGTTTCATTTCTCCCTGTCTGCAGCGTCAACTGATGAAGAGGGCGGAGAAGGTGCTGTGGAGCACAGCGACGGGGATCGCACCGCCAGCCGGAGATGCAAGGCCAGGCTCCCCTTCCAGGTTGTGATCTCGTCGGGGAGTGAGGAGTCCGGTGCTGCGTCCCAGGCCTCAGCTGCCGGGGGGAGGTCCAAGAGGCGGAGGTCGGAGTTGGACTCCTCAGCAGCAGAAGGGGCAGCTGGGACCCCACAGGGCCCAACGGGGGAAGATGGCACGTAGTCATCCAGGTTGGTGGGGGGTTTGGTTGAGGAGGAGGCCGTGCAAGCAACAGAGACGGGGTCTGGAGGTGGGGATTCCACTGGTGCTAGTGGTGCAGTGCAGGACCAGGGACAGGAGGCAGCACAGGTCGCCGCAGAGGTGCCTGTGTGCAATCCTGTCCCTGATCCTGTCACTGCATCATCTTGCACCAGCAGGGATGCCTACGTCCAGACCCGTTTTCAGGCAGGGGATGAGCTCACGACAACTGGCCTTCCTCTGCCTGCGGACGTGGCTATCCGGGTCCGGGTTGAGCCTGTCCTGACTGGTGTGGCGTTGCGTCAACGGGCCATGCGAGGTGACCTGCAGTCTTTTCATGAGGAGACTGCACGTCATCTCGAATGGCTCGTTGACCGCGTCGGCCTACTGGGACAGGTCACCCAGGCAGGATTCCTCTGTTTGATGGGGCTTGCTACGACCCCCTCCTCAACTGAACACCCTATGCGCCAGTCGTCCTCCGTGCCATCTTCCCACCCATCAGTCACCTGGGTGCCCTGTGGAGCTGCCTCTGACGGTGCGGCCAGGCTGGTGGAGGAGGCATCCCTGCCACAGTCGGGAGTCGGACGTCCAGCAGGGGTGGCCATATCAACGACTGCACCCCAGCCAGCGGAGGATGTGCAGGCAGCAGGAGGCAGTGCACGGGCAGAGGCGCAGCAGCAGCAGCAACGTGGTGGGAGCCATGATGGCTCGGGGTCTTCGACATCGGAGGGGCAGGCATCGGCCGGAGGGCAGGAGGACCCAGGACGGGAAGTGTCTTCCGTGTGGCAGCGGTTGGGCCATATGCCATAGATGCGGAGCGGCAGCGGGCAGAAGAGGCACGGCTCACGATGGTCAGGGCGGAGAACTCCATGCGGTGGGCCCTGAGGCGTGCCGAGTGCCTCGAGGCAATCCGCAGGGAGTTTGGGGGGAACATGTGGATGGCCCTGCGGACCCTCGGGGCCATGGAGGAGGAGCGCCTCCGGGACATTGAGCAGGAGTTCGATGATGCCCTGGCCCGGAACATCCCGAAGTGAGCCGTCGGACTAGCCCGCTGCCCTTGTAAATAGTTCTGTAGTTAGTGTTAGGTTTCCTTTGGTTTAGCATTTTTTTGGACCTTTTGGACAATGGCCCACATTTTTGTATATAGTTTATTTTTTTAGGTAGTGTTATTAGATAGGTTTCATTTCTTCCGTTGGGATCATGGACCCTGGATTGTTTATCTGTATATATTGACTTTTGGATTTTCATTTTTTTAATGATTTCCCCTTGGAGCAATGGTTTTCGATTTTAATTTTCCATTGGATTAACTTTTGTGGACTGTGACTTTGGACACCTTTCGTTTGCATTATGATTTGTGGTTTTGCATTTTTTCACGTACCTGCTGGTTTATTTTTAAAAAATTTCAATTCTTGTTTATTTATTTTTGATTCAATTTATGTTGCATTTAATACATATTTTTTCTTCAAACTTCAATATGTAGTATCATCTCATTGGTTTCATGCATATCATGATATGGGTTTTGACATTCACTGACACCCATTGGGTGTATGTGAGGGACATGTGTTCATTTGCAAACTTGCAATTGTGGTTCTATCATGTTTTTGCCATTTCTAAGTGGGTGGATGCAATACTCGGGTGGGTGTTTGGCATTTGGAGGCTGACCATAAGGGCCAGAGATCTAGATTGTGGGGGCCTGGTGGAGGCTGCCCCTGGTGGCTGGGGGGTGGGTGTGATGGGAGACATGAGTGGGGGCCTGGTGGAGGCTGCCCCTGGTGGCTGGGGGTGTGTGGGTGATAGGGGACATGAGTGGGGGCCTGGTGGAGGCTGCCCCTGCACTGCTGGGGGGTGGGGGTGATAGGGGACATGAGTGGGGGCCTGGTGGAGGCTGCCCTTGCACTGCTGGGGGGTGGGGGTGCAGGGAGACATGAGTTGGACATGAGTGGGGGCCTGGTGGAGGCTGCCCCTGGTGGCTGGGGGGTGGGGGTGGTGGGACACATGAGTGGGGGCCTGGTGGAGGCTGCCCCTGCACTGCTGGGGGGTGGGGGTGATAGGGGACATGAGTGGGGGCCTGGTGGAGGCTGCCCCTGCAATGCTGGGGGGTGGGGGTGATAGGGGACATGAGTGGGGGCCTGGTGGAGGCTGCCCCTGGTGGCTGCGGGGTGGTGGTGGTGGGAGACATGAGTGGGGGCCTGGTGGAGGCTGCCACTGCACTGCTGGGGGGTGGGGGTGATAGGGGACATGAGTGCCTGGTGGAGCCTGCCCCTGGAGGCTGGGGCGTGCGGGTGATAGGGGACCTGAGTGGGGGCCTGGTGGAGGCTGCCCCTGCACTGCTGGGGGGTGGGGGTGATAGGGGACAAGAGTGGGGGCCTGGTGGAGGCTGCCCCTGGTGGCTGGGGGGTGGGGGTGGTGGGAGACATGAGTGGGGGCCTGGTGGAGGCTGCCCCTGCACTGCTGGGGGGTGGGGGTGATAGGGGACATGAGTGGGGGCCTGGTGGAGGCTGCCCCTGGTGGCTGGGGGTGATAGGGGACATGAGTGGGGGCCTGGTAGAGGCTGCCCCTGCACTGCTGGGGGGTGGGTTTGGTGGGAGACATGAGTGGGGGCCTGGTGGAGGCTGCCCCTGGTGGCTGGGGGGTGGGGGTGGTGGGAGACATGAGTGGGGGCCTGGTGGAGGCTGCCCCTGCACTGCTGGGGGGTGGGGGTGATAGGGGACATGAGTGGGGGCCTGGTGGAGGCTGCACCTGGTGGCTGGGGGGTGGGGGTGATAGGGGACATGAGTGGGGGCCTGGTGGAGGCTGCCCCTGCACTGCTGGGGGGTGGGGGTGATAGGGGACATGAGTGGGGGCCTGGTGGAGGCTGCCCCTGCTGGCTGGGGGGTGGGGGTGGTGGGAGACATGAGTGGGGGCCTGGTGGAGGCTGCCCCTGCACTGCTGGGGTGTGGGGGTGCAGGGAGACATGAGTTGGACATGAGTGGGGGCCTGGTGGAGGCTGCCCCTGGTGGCTGCGGGGTGGGGGTGGTGGGAGACATGAGTGGGGGCCTGGTGGAGGATGCCCCTGCACTGCTGGGGGGTGGGGGTGAGAGGGGACATGAGTGGGGGCCTGGTGGAGGCTGCCCCTGCACTGCTGGGGGTTGGGGGTGATAGGGGACATGAGTGGGGGCCTGGTGGAGGCTGCCAATGGTGGCTGGGGGATGGGGGTGTTGGGAGACATGAGTGGGGGCCTGGTGGAGGCTGCCCCTGCACTGCTGGGGGGTGGAGGTGATAGGGGACATGAGTGGGGGCCTGGTGGAGGCTGCCCCTGCGCTGCACGGGGGTGGGGGTGATAAGGGACATGAGTGGGGGCCTGGTGGAGGCTGCCCCTGGTGGCTGGGGGGTGGGGGTGATAGGGGACATGAGTGGGGGCCTGGTGGAGGCTGCCCCTGCACTGCTGGGGGGGTGGGGGTGCAGGGAGACATGAGTTGGACATGAGTGGGGGCCTGGTGGAGGCTGCCCCGGTGGCTGGGGGTGGGGGTGGTGGGAGACATGAGTGGGGGCCTGGTGGAGGCTGCCCCTGCACTGCTGTGGGGTGGGGGTGATAGGGGACATGAGTGGGGGCCTGGTGGAGGCTGCCCCTGGTGGCTGGGGGTGATAGGGGACATGGGTGGGGGCCTGGTGGAGGCTGCCCCTGCACTGCTGGGGGGTGGGGGTGGTGGGAGACAACAGTGGGGGCCTGGTGGAGGCTGCCCTTGGTGGCTGGGGGGTGGGGGTGGTGGGAGACATGATTGGGGGCCTGGTGGAGGCTGCCCCTGCACTGCTGGGGGGTGGGGGTGATAGGGGACATGAGTTGGGGCCTGGTGGAGGCTGCACCTGGTGGCTGGGGGGTGGGGGTGATAGGGGACATGAGTGGGGGCCTGGTGGAGGCTGCCCCTGCACTGCTGGGGGGTGGGGGTGATAGGGGACATGAGTGGGGGCCTGGTGGAGGCTGCCCCTGGTGGCTGGGGGGTGGGGGTGGTGGGAGACATGAGTGGGTGCCTGGTGGAGGCTGCCCCTGCACTGCTGGGTGGTGGGGGTGCAGGGAGACATGAGTTGGACATGAGTGGGGGCCTGGTGGAGGCTGCCCCTGGTGGCTGCGGGGTGGGGGTGGTGGGAGACATGAGTGGGGGCCTGGTGGAGGCTGCCCCTGCACTGCTGGGGGGTGGGGGTGATAGGGGACATGAGTGGGGGCCTGGTGGAGGCTGCCCCTGCACTGCTGGGGGTTGAGGGTGATAGGGGACATGAGTGGGGGCCTGGTGGAGGCTGCCCCTGGTGGCTGGGGGATGGGGGTGGTGGGAGACATGAGTGGGGGCCTGGCGGAGTCTGCCCCTGCACTGCTGGGGGGTGGGGGTGATAGGGGACATGAGTGGGGGCCTGGTGGAGGCTGCCCCTGCACTGCTGGGGGGTGGGGTGATAGGGGACATGAGTGGGGGCCTGGTGGAGGCTGCCCCTGGTGGCTGGGGGTGGGGGTGATAGAGGACATGAGTGGGGGCCTGGTGGAGGCTGCCCCTGCACTGCTGGGGGGGTGGGGGTGCAGGGAGACATGATCTGGACATGAGTGGGGGCCTGGTGGAGGCTGCCCCTGGTGGCTGGGGGGTGGGGGTGGTGGGAGACATGAGTGGGGCCTGGTGGAGGCTGCCCCTGCACTGCTGGGGGGTGGGGGTGATAGGGGACATGAGTGGGGGCCTGGTGGAGGCTGCCCCTGCACTGCTGGGGGGTGGGGGTGATAGGGGACATGAGTGGGGGCCTGGTGGAGGCTGCCCCTGGTGGCTGTGGGGTGGGGGTGGTGGGAGACATGAGTGGGGGCCTGGTGGAGGCTGCCCCTGCACTGCTGGGGGGTGGGGGTGATAGGGGACATGAGTGCCTGGTGGAGGCTGCCCCTGGAGGCTGGGGCGTGGGGGAGATAGGGGACATGAGTGGGGGCCTGGTGGAGGCTGCCACTGCACTGCTGGGGTGTGGGGTTGATAGGGGACATGAGTGGGGGCCTGGTGGAGGCTGCCCCTGGTGGCTGGGGGCTGGGGGTGGTGGGAGACATGAGTGGGGGCCTGGTGGAGGCTGCCCCTGCACTGCTGGGGGGTGGGTGTAATAGGGGACATGAGTGGGGGTCTGGTGGAGGCTGCCCCTGGTGGCTGGGGGTGATAAGGGACATGAGTGGGGGCCTGGTGGAGGCTGCCCCTGCACTGCTGGGGGGTGGGGGTGGTGGGAGACATGAGTGGGGTCCTGGTGGAGGCTGCCCCTGGTGGCTGGGGGCTGGGGGTGGTGGGAGACATGAGTTGGGGCCTGGTGGAGGCTGCCCCTGCACTGCTGGGGGGTGGGGGTGATAGGGGACATGAGTGGGGGCCTGGTGGAGGCTGCACCTGGTGGCTGGGGGGTGGGGGTGATAGGGGACATGAGTGGGGGCCTGGTGGAGGCTGCCGCTGCACTGCTGGGGGGTGGGGGTGATAGGGGACATGAGTGGGGGCCTGGTGGAGGCTGCCCCTGGTGGCTGGGGGGTGGGGGTGGTGGGAGACATGAGTGGGGGCCTGGTGGAGGCTGCCCCTGCACTGCTGGGGGTGGGGGTGATAGGGGACATGAGTGGGGGCCTGGTGGAGGCTGCCCCTGGTGGCTGGGTTTGGGGGTGATAGGGGACATGAGTGGGGGCCTGGTGGAGGCTGCCCCTGCATCGCTGGGGGGTGCGGGTGATAGGGGACATGATTGGGGGCCTGGTGGAGGCTGCCCCTGGTGGCTGGATGGTGGGGGTGGTGGGAGACATGAGTGGGGGCCTGGTGGAGGCTGCCCCTGCACTGCTGGGGGTGGGGTGATAGGGGACATGAGTGGGGCCTGGTGGAGGCTGCCCCTGCACTGCTGGGGTTGGGGGTGATAGGGGACATGAGTGGGGGCCTGGTGGAGGCTGCCCCTGGTGGCTGGGGGGTGGGGGTGGTGGGAGACATGAGTGGGGGCCTGGTGGAGGCTGCCCCTGCACTGCTGGGGGGTGGGGGTGATAGGGGACATGAGTGGGGGCCTGGTGGAGGCTGCCCCTGGTGGCTGGGGGATGGGGGTGATAGGGGACATGAGTGGGGGCCTGGTGGAGGCTGCCCCTGCATCGCTGGGGGGTGCGGGTGATAGGGGACATGATTGGGGGCCTGGTGGAGGCTGCCCCTGGTGGCTGGGGGATGGGGGTGATAGGGGACATGAGTGGGGGCCTGGTGGAGGCTGCCCCTGCATCGCTGGGGGGTGCGGGTGATAGGGGACATGAGTGGGGCCTGGTGGAGGCTGCCCCTGCACTGCTGGGGGTGGGGTGATAGGGGACATGAGTGGGGGTCTGGTGGAGGCTGCCCCTGGTGGCTGGGGGGTGGGGGTGGTGGGAGACATGAGTGGGGGCCTGGTGGAGGCTGCCCCTGCACTGCTGGGGGTGGGGTGATAGGGGACATGAGTGGGGCCTGGTGGAGGCTGCCCCTGCACTGCTGGGGTTGGGGGTGATAGGGGACATGAGTGGGGGCCTGGTGGAGGCTGCCCCTGGTGGCTGGGGGGTGGGGGTGGTGGGAGACATGAGTGGGGGCCTGGTGGAGGCTGCCCCTGCACTGCTGGGGGGTGGGGGTGATAGGGGACATGAGTGGGGGCCTGGTGGAGGCTGCCCCTGGTGGCTGGGGGGTGGGGGTGATAGGGGACATGAGTGGGGGCCTGGTGGAGGCTGTCCCTGCACTGCTGGGGGGTGCGGGTGATAGGGGACATGATTGGGGGCCTGGTGGAGGCTGCCCCTGGTGGCTGGGGGGTGGGGGTGGTGGGAGACATGAGTGGGGGCCTGGTGGAGGCTGCCCCTGCACTGCTGGGGGTGGGGGTGATAGGGGACATGAGTGGGGGTCTGGTGGGGGCTGCCCCTGGTGGCTGGGGGGTGGGGGTGATAGGGGACATGAGTGGGGGCCTGGTGGAGACTGCCCCTGCACCTTTGCGGGGTGGGGGTGCAGGGAGACAAGAGTTGGACATGAGTGGGGGCCTGGTGGAGGCTGCCCCTGGTAGCTGGGGAGTGGGGGTGGTGGGAGACCTGAGTGGGGGCCTGGTGGAGGCTGCCCCTGGTGGCTGGGGAGTGGGGGTGGTTGGAGACATGAGTGGGGGCCTGGTGGAGGCTGCCCCTGGTGGCTGGGGGGTGGGGGTGGTGGGAGACATGAGTGGGGGCCTGGTGGAGGCTGCCCCTGCACTGCTGGGGGGTGGGGGTGATAGGGGACATGAGTGGGGGCCTGGTGGAGGCTGCCCCTGGTGGCTGGGGGGTGGGGGTGGTGGGAGACATGAGTGGGGGCCTGGTGGAGGCTGCCCCTGCACTGCTGGGAGGTGGGGGTGATAGGGGACATGCGTGGGGGCCTGGTGGAGGCTGCCCCTGTTGGCTGGGGGTGGGGGTGATAGGGGACATGAGTGTGGGCCTGGTGGAGGCTGCCCCTGCACTGCTGGGGGGTGAGGGTGCAGGGAGACATGAGTTGGACATGAGTGGGGGCCTGGTGGAGGCTGCCCCTGGTGGCTGGGGGGTGGGGTTGGTGGGAGACATGAGTGGGGGCCTGGTGGAGGCTGCCCCTGCACTGCTGTTGGGGGTGGGTGTGATGGGAGACATGAGTGGGGGCCTGGTGGAGGCTGCCCCTGGTGGCTGGGGGGTGGGGGTGGTGGGAGACATGAGTGGGGGCCTGGTGGAGGCTGCCCCTGGTGGCTGGGGGGTGGGGGTTGTGGGAGACATGAGTGGGGGCCTGGTGGAGGCTGCCCCTGGTGGCTGGGGGGTGGGGGTGGTGGGAGACATGAGTGGGGGCCTGGTGGAGGCTGCCCCTGCACTGCTGGGGGTGGGGGTGATAGGGGACATGAGTGGGGGCCTGGTGGAGGCTGCCCCTGGTGGCTGGGGGGTGGGGGTGGTGGGAGACATGAGTGGGGGCCTGGTGGAGGCTGCCCCTGCACTGCTGGGGGGTGGGGGTGATAGGGGACATGAGTGGGGGCCTGGTGGAGGCTGCCCCTGCACTGCTGGGGGGTGGGGGTGCAGGGATACATGAGTTGGACATGAGTGGGGGCCTGGTGGAGGCTGCCCCTGGTGGCTGGGGGGTGGGGGTGGTGGGAGACATGAGTGGGGGCCTGGTGGAGGCTGCCCCTGCACTGCTGGGGGGTGAAAGGGGACATGAGTGGGGGCCTGGTGGAGGCTGCACCTGGTGGCTGGGGGGTGATAGGGGACATGAGTGGGGGCCTGGTGGAGGCTGTCGCTGCACTGCTGGGGGGTGGGGGTGATAGGGGACATGAGTGGGGGCCTGGTGGAGGCTGCCCCTGGTGGCTGGGGGGTGGGGGTAGTGGGAGACTTGAGTGGGGGCCTGGTGGAGGCTGCCCCTGCACTGCTGGGGGTGGGGGTGATAGGGGACATGAGTGGGGGCCTGGTGGAGGCTGCCCCTGGTGGCTGGGTTTGGGGGTGATAGGGGACATGAGTGGGGGCCTGGTGGAGGCTGCCCCTGCACTGCTGGTGGGTGGGGGTGTAGGGAGACATGAGTTGGACATGAGTGGGGGCCTGGTGGAGGCTGCCCCTGGTGGCTGCTGGGTGGGGTTGGTGGGAGACATGAGTGGGGGCCTGGTGGAGGCTGCCCCTGCACTGCTGGGGGGTGGGGGTGATAGGGGACATGAGTGGGGCCTGGTGGAGGCTGCCCCTGCACTGCTGGGGGTTGGGGGTGATAGGGGACATGAGTGGGGGCCTGGTGGAGGCTGCCCCTGGTGGCTGGGGGGTGGGGGTGGTGGGAGACATGAGTGGGGGCCTGGTGGAGGCTGCCCCTGCACTGCTGGGGGGGGTAATAGGGGACATGAGTGGGGGCCTGGTGGAGGCTGCCCCTGGTGGCTGGGGGGTGGGGGTGATAGGGGACATGAGTGGGGGCCTGGTGGAGGCTGCCCCTGCACTGCTGGGGGGTGGGTGTGATGGGAGACATGAGTGGGGGCCTGGTGGAGGCTGCCCCTGCACTGCTGGGGGGTGGGGGTGCAGGGAGACATGAGTTGGACATGAGTGGGGGCCTGGAGGATTGCTCCTGGTGGCTGGGGGGTGGGGGTGGTGGGAGACATGAGTAGGGGCCTGGCGGAGGCTGCCCCTGCACTGCTGGGGGGTGGGGGTGCAGGGAGACATGAGTTGGACATGAGTGGGGGCCTGGAGGAGGCTGCCCCTGGTGGCTGGGGGGTGGGGGTGGTGGGAGACATGAGTGGGGGCCTGGTGGAGGCTGCCCCTGCACTGCTGGGGGGTAGGGGTGATAGGGGACATGAGTGGGGGCCTGGTGGAGGCTGCCCCTGGTGGCTGGGGGGTGGGGGTGATAGGGGACATGAGTGGGGGCCTGGTGGAGGCTGCCCTTGCACTGCTGGGGGGTGGGTGCGATGGGAGACATGAGTGGGGGCCAGGTGGAGGCTGCCCCTGCACTGCTGGGGGGTGGGTGTGATGGGATACATGAGTGGGGGCCTGGTGGAGGCTGCCCCTGCACTGCTGGGGGGTGGGGGTGATGGGATACACGAGTGGGGGCCTGGTGGAGGCTGCCCCTGCACTGCTGGGGGGTGGGGTTGGTAGGGGACATGAGTGAGGGCCTGGTGGAGGCTGCACCTGGTGGCTGGGGGGTGGGGGTGATAGGGGACATGAGTGGGGGCCTGGTGGAGGCTGCCCCTGCACTGCTGGGGGGTGGGGGTGATAGGGGACATGAGTGGGGGCCTGGTGGAGGCTGCCCCAGCTGGCTGGGGGGTGGGGGTGGTGGGAGACATGAGTGGGGGCCTGGTGGAGGCTGCCCCTGCACTGCTGGGGTGTGGGGGTGCAGGGAGACATGAGTTGGACATGAGTGGGGGCCTGATGGAGGCTGCCCCTGCACTGCTGGGGTGTGGGGGTGCAGGGAGACATGAGTTGGACATGAGTGGGGGCCTGGTGGAGGCTGCCCCTGCACTGCTGGGGGGTGGGGGTGAGAGGGGACATGAGTGGGGGCCTGGTGGAGGCTGCCCCTGCACTGCTGGGGGTTGGGGGTGATAGGGGACATGAGTGGGGGCCTGGTGGAGGCTGCCACTGGTGGCTGGGGGATGGGGGTGGTGGGAGACATGGGTGGGGGCCTGGTGGAGGCTGCCCCTGCACTGCTGGGGGGTGGAGGTGATAGGGGACATGAGTGGGGGCCTGGTGGAGGGTGCCCCTGCGCTGCTCGGGGGTGGGGGTGATAAGGGACATGAGTGGGGGCCTGGTGGAGGCTGCCCCTGGTGGCTGGGGGGTGGGGGTGATAGGGGACATGAATGGGGGCCTGGTGGAGGCTGCCCCTGCACTGCTGGGGGGGTGGGGGTGCAGGGAGACATGAGTTGGACATGAGTGGGGGCCTGGTGGAGGCTGCCCCTGGTGGCTGGGGGTGGGGGTGGTGGGAGACATGAGTGGGGGCCTGGTGGAGGCTGCCCCTTCACTGCTGTGGGGTGGGGGTGATAGGGGACATGAGTGGGGGCCTGGTGGAGGCTGCCCCTGGTGGCTGGGGGTGATAGGGGACATGGGTGGGGGCCTGGTGGAGGCTGCCCCTGCACTGCTGGGGGGTGGGGGTGGTGGGAGACATCAGTGGGGGCCTGGTGGAGGCTGCCCCTGGTGGCTGGGGGGTGGGGGTGGTGGGAGACATGATTGGGGGCCTGGTGGAGGCTGCCACTGCACTGCTGGGGGGTGGGGGTGATAGGGGACATGAGTTGGGGCCTGGTGGAGGCTGCACCTGGTGGCTGGGGGGTGGGGGTGATAGGGGACATGAGTGGGGGCCTGGTGGAGGCTGCCCCTGCACTGCTGGGGGGTGGGGGTGATAGGGGACATGAGTGGGGGCCTGGTGGAGTCTGCCCCTGGTGGCTGGGGGGTGGGGGTGGTGGGAGACATGAGTGGGGGCCTGGTGGAGGCTGCCCCTGCACTGCTGGGGGGTGGGGGTGCAGGGAGACATGAGTTGGACATGAGTGGGGGCCTGGTGGAGGCTGCCCCTGGTGGCTGCGGGGTGGGGGTGGTGGGAGACATGAGTGGGGGCCTGGTGGAGGCTGCCCCTGCACTGCTGGGGGGTGGGGGTGATAGGGGACATGAGTGGGGGCCTGGTGGAGGCTGCCCCTGCACTGCTGGGGGTTGAGGGTGATAGGGGACATGAGTGGGGGCCTGGTGGAGGCTGCCCCTGGTGGCTGGGGGATGGGGGTGGTGGGAGACATGAGTGGGGGCCTGGCGGAGGCTGCCCCTGCACTGCTGGGGGGTGGGGGTGATAGGGGACATGAGTGGGGGCCTGGTGGAGGCTGCCCCTGCACTGCTGGGGGGTGGGGTGATAGGGGACATGAGTGGGGGCCTGGTGGAGGCTGCCCCTGGTGGCTGGGGGGTGGGGGTGATAGAGGACATGAGTGGGGGCCTGGTGGAGGCTGCCCCTGCACTGCTGGGGGTGTGGGGGTGCAGGGAGACATGAGTTGGACATGAGTGGGGGCCTGGTGGAGGCTGCCCCTGGTGGCTGGGGGGTGGGGGTGGTGGGAGACATGAGTGGGGCCTGGTGGAGGCTGCCCCTGCACTGCTGGGGGGTGGGGGTGATAGGGGACATGAGTGGGGGCCTGGTGGAGGCTGCCCCTGGTGGCTGCGGGGTGGGGGTGGTGGGAGACATGAGTGGGGGCCTGGTGGAGGCTGCCCCTGCACTGCTGGGGGGTGGGGGTGATAGGGGACATGAGTGCCTGGTGGAGGCTGCCCCTGGAGGCTGGGGCGTGGGGGAGATAGGGGACATGAGTGGGGGCCTGGTGGAGGCTGCCCCTGCACTGCTGGGGTGTGGGGTTGATAGGGGACATGAGTGGGGCCCTGGTGGAGGCTGCCCCTGGTGGCTGGGGGTGGTGGGAGACATGAGTGGGGGCCTGGTGGAGGCTGCCCCTGCACTGCTGGGGGGTGGGTGTGATAGGGGAAATGAGTGGCTGTCTGGTGGAGGCTGCCCCTGGTGGCTGGGGGTGATAGGGGACATGAGTGGGGGCCTGGTGGAGGCTGCCCCTGCACTGCTGGGGGGTGGGGGTGGTGGGAGACAAGAGTGGGGTCTTGGTGGAGGCTGCCCCTGGTGGCTGGGGGCTGGGGGTGGTGGGAGACATGAGTGGGGGCCTGGTGGAGGCTGCCCCTGCACTGCTGGGGGGTGGGGGTGATAGGGGACATGAGTGGGGGCCTGGTGGAGGCTGCACCTGGTGGCTGGGGGGTGGGGGTTATAGGGGACATGAGTGGGGGCCTGGTGGAGGCTGCCGCTGCACTGCTGGGGGGTGGGGGTGATAGGGGACATGAGTGGGGGCCTGGTGGAGGCTGCCCCTGGTGGCTGGGGGGTGGGGGTGGTGGGAGACATGAGTGGGGGCCTGGCGGAGGCTGCCCCTGCACTGCTGGGGGTGGGGGTGATAGGGGACATGAGTGGGGGCCTGGTGGAGGCTGCCCCTGGTGGCTGGGTTTGGGGGTGATAGGGGACATGAGTGGGGGCCTGGTGGAGGCTGCCCTTGCACTGACGGGGTGTGGGGGTGCAGGGAGACATGAGTTGGACATGATTGGGGGCCTGGTGGAGGCTGCCCCTGGTGTCTGCGGGGTGGGGATGGTGGGAGACATGAGTGGGGGCCTGGTGGAGGCTGCCCCTGCACTGCTGGGGGGTGGGGGTGATAGGGGACATGAGTGGGGCCTGGTGGAGGCTGCCCCTGCACTGCTGGGGTTGGGGGTGATAGGGGACATGAGTGGGGGCCTGGTGGAGGCTGCCCCTGGTGGCTGGGGGTGGGGTGGTGGGAGACATGAGTGGGGGCCTGGTGGAGGCTGCCCCTGCACTGCTGGGGGGTGGGGGTGATAGGGGACATGAGTGGGGGCCTGGTGGAGGCTGCCCCTGGTGGCTGGGGGATGGGGGTGATAGGGGACATGAGTGGGGGCCTGGTGGAGGCTGCCCCTGCATTGCTGGGGGATGCGGGTGATAGGGGACATGATTGGGGGCTTGGTGGAGGCTGCCCCTGGTGGCTGGGGGGTGGGGGTGGTGGGAGACATGAGTAGGGGCCTGGTGGAGGCTGCCCCTGCACTGCTGGGGGTGGGGTGATAGGGGACATGAGTGGGGGTCTGGTGGGGGCTGCCCCTGGTGGCTGGGGGGTGGGGGTGATAGGGGACTTGAGTGGGGGCCTGGTGGAGGCTGCCCCTGCACTGCTGCGGGGTGGGGGTGGTGGGAGACATGAGTGGGGGCCTGGTGGAGGCTGCCCCTGCACTGCTGGGGGTGGGGTGATAGGGGACATGAGTGGGGGTCTGGTGGGGGCTGCCCCTTGTGGCTGGGGGGTGGGGGTGGTGGGAGACATGAGTGGGGGCCTGGTGGAGGCTGCCCCTGCACTGCTGCGGGGTGGGGGTGATAGGGGACATGAGTGGGGGCCTGGTGGAGGCTGCCCCTGGTGGCTGGGGGGTGGGGGTGATAGGGGACATGAGTGGGGGCCTGGTGGAGGCTGTCCCTGCACTGCTGGGGGGTGCGGGTGATAGGGGACATGATTGGGGGCCTGGTGGAGGCTGCCCCTGGTGGCTGGGGGGTGGGGGTGGTGGGAGACATGAGTGGGGGCCTGGTGGAGGCTGCCCCTGCACTGCTGGGGGTGGGGGTGATAGGGAGACAAGAGTTGGACATGAGTGGGGGCCTGGTGGAGGCTGCCCCTGGTAGCTGGGGGGTGGGGGTGGTGGGAGACCTGAGTGGGGGCCTGGTGGAGGCTGCCCCTGGTGGCTGGGGAGTGGGGGTGGTTGGAGACATGAGTGGGGGCCTGGTGGAGGCTGCCCCTGGTGGCTGGGGGGTGGGGGTGGTGATAGACATGAGTGGGGGCCTGGTGGAGGCTGCCCCTGCACTGCTGGGGGGAGGGGTGATAGGGGACATGAGTGGGGGCCTCGTGGAGGCTGCCCCTGGTGGCTGGGGGGTGGGGGTGGTGGGAGACATGAGTGGGGGCCTGGTGGAGGCTGCCCCTGCACTGCTGGGAGGTGGGGGTGATAGGGGACATGCGTGGGGGCCTGGTGGAGGCTGCCCCTGTTGGCTGGGGGTGGGGGTGATAGGGGACATGAGTGTGGGCCTGGTGGAGGCTGCCCCTGCACTGCTGGGGGGTGAGGGTGCAGGGAGACATGAGTTGGACATGAGTGGGGGCCTGGTGGAGGCTGCCCCTGGTGGCTGGGGGGTGGGGTTGGTGGGAGACATGAGTGGGGGCCTGGTGGAGGCTGCCCCTGCACTGCTGTTGGGGGTGGGTGTGATGGGAGACATGAGTGGGGGCCTGGTGGAGGCTGCCCCTGGTGGCTCGGGGGTTGGGGTGGTGGGAGACATGAGTGGGGGCCTGGTGGAGGCTGCCCCTGGTGGCTGGGGGGTGGGGGTGGTGGGAGACATGAGTGGGGGCCTGGTGGAGGCTGCCCCTGCACTGCTGGGGGGTGGGGGTGATAGGGGACATGAGTGGGGGCCTGGTGGAGGCTGCCCCTGCACTGCTGGGGGGTGGGGGTGGTGGGAGACATCAGTGGGGGCCTGGTGGAGGCTGCCCCTGGTGGCTGGGGGGTGGGGGTGGTGGGAGACATGATTGGGGGCCTGGTGGAGGCTGCCACTGCACTGCTGGGGTGTGGGGGTGATAGGGGACATGAGTTGGGGCCTGGTGGAGGCTGCACCTGGTGGCTGGGGGGT
The DNA here is from genome assembly GCF_040938575.1 of Ambystoma mexicanum. Lineage (NCBI taxonomy): Eukaryota > Metazoa > Chordata > Amphibia > Caudata > Ambystomatidae > Ambystoma > Ambystoma mexicanum. The sequence goes on along the minus strand of NC_090939.1, from coordinate 237,859,098 downwards.
GGGGGTGATAGGGGACATGAGTGGGGGCCTGGTGGAGGCTGCCCCTGCACTGCTGGGGGGTGGGGGTGATAGGGGACATGAGTGGGGGCCTGGTGGAGGCTGCCCCTGGTGGCTGGGGGGTGGGGGTGGTGGTCGACATGAGTGGGGGCCTGGTGGAGGCTGCCCCTGCACTGCTGGGGGGTGGGGGTGCAGGGAGACATGAGTTGGACATGAGTGGGGGCCTGGTGGAGGCTGCCCCTGGTGGCTGCGGGGTGGGGGTGGTGGGAGACATGAGTGGGGCCTGGTGGAGGCTGCCCCTGCACTGCTGGGGGGTGGGGGTGATAGGAGACATGAGTTGGACATGAGTGGGGGCCTGGAGGAGGCTGCCCCTGGTGGCTGGGGGGTGGGGGTGGTGGGAGACATGAGTGGGGGCCTGGTGGAGGCTGCCCCTGCACTGCTGGGGGGTAGGGGTGATAGGGGACATGAGTGGGGGCCTGGTGGAGGCTGCCCCTGGTGGCTGGGGGGTGGGGGTGATAGGGGACATGAGTGGGGGCCTGGTGGAGGCTGCCCTTGCACTGCTGGGGGGTGGGTGCGATGGGAGACATGAGTGGGGGCCAGGTGGAGGCTGCCCCTGCACTGCTGGGGGGTGGGTGTGATGGGATACATGAGTGGGGGCCTGGTGGAGGCTGCCCCTGCACTGCTGGGGGGTGGGGGTGATGGGATACATGAGTGGGGGCCTGGTGGAGGCTGCCCCTGCACTGCTGGGGGGTGGGGTTGGTAGGGGACATGAGTGAGGGCCTGGTGGAGGCTGCACCTGGTGGCTGGGGGGTGGGGGTGATAGGGGACATGAGTGGGGGCCTGGTGGAGGCTGCCCCTGCACTGCTGGGGGGTGGGGGTGATAGGGGACATGAGTGGGGGCCTGGTGGAGGCTGCCCCTGTTGGCTGGGGGGTGGGGGTGGTGGGAGACATGAGTGGGGGCCTGGTGGAGGCTGCCCCTGCACTGCTGGGGTGTGGGGGTGCAGGGAGACATGAGTTGGACATGAGTGGGGGCCTGGTGGAGGCTGCCCCTGGTGGCTGCGGGTGGGGGTGGTGGGAGACATGAGTGGGGGCCTGGTGGAGGCTGCCCCTGCACTGCTGGGGGGTGGGGGCGAGAGGGGACATGAGTGGGGGCCTGGTGGAGGCTGCCCCTGCACTGCTGGGGGTTGGGGGTGATAGGGGACATGAGTGGGGGCCTGGTGGAGGCTGCCACTGGTGGCTGGGGGATGGGGGTGGTGGGAGACATGGGTGGGGGCCTGGTGGAGGCTGCCCCTGCACTGCTGGGGGGTGGAGGTGATAGGGGACATGAGTGGGGGCCTGGTGGAGGCTGCCCCTGCGCTGCTCGGGGGTGGGGGTGATAAGGGACATGAGTGGGGGCCTGGTGGAGGCTGCCCCTGGTGGCTGGGGGGTGGGGGTGATAGGGGACATGAATGGGGGCCTGGTGGAGGCTGCCCCTGCACTGCTGGGGGGGTGGGGGTGCAGGGAGACATGAGTTGGACATGAGTGGGGGCCTGGTGGAGGCTGCCCCTGGTGGCTGGGGGTGGGGGTGGTGGGAGACATGAGTGGGGGCCTGGTGGAGGCTGCCCCTGCACTGCTGTGGGGTGGGGGTGATAGGGGATCTGAGTCGGAAGCGGCCTCAGCGTGATCTCTACGTACGTACGCTGGAGAGGTGCGGCTTGACTTCCGGATCTGCGACGCTCGAGGTTTCGGACGCTCGAGCTTTTGCAGCTGTGACGGAGCTAGGAGGGAGAGGGGGCCGCGAGTTGTGAGCCGAGAGTGAGTTGCAGCGTCGCGGCTGTCACAGCGGGCTAGCCTGACACGATTGAACGGGCTTGAACGTGTGAGGTGCCCGGAGTGCTCTAGCTTGCTGGAGGCTCGCTGGAGGGCTGGCTTGCCGCGGATTTGCACTCAAAATCTCGGACGACTGAAACCGCGGCTTCTGGAGTTTTTGTGGCTCTGTTGGAGGCTTGCCGCGGATTGGCACTCACAATCTCGGACGACTGAAACCGCGGCATCTGGAGTTTTGTGGCTCTGTTGGAGGCCTGAATTAAGTAAGTGAGCTGTTGTGTTACGGGGGGTTATCCTGACACGTCCCACCCCTCAGCAACACTTGACAGCTGGAGCCGGGGCGCGAGCGTGTGCGGCGCCCGGAGAGCTCTGGGCTTGTTGGCAGCCTGCTGGAGGCGAGTAAAAGAGGTACCGCCATAGGAATCTGACTTCAGGGGGGCGGTAAAAACACTATTTAGGGTCCTATTTTAAATTTTTGGATCTTCAGCAGCACATCACAAGCTTTACTTACTTTATTCTTAAGATAAGAGCATTGGGGTCTGAATTTTGGAGAGAGCATTGAAAGTTAAGCGCACTTATTGTGACCCTGAAGCTATTATTGTGCTGCTGAACTTATAAAACGTCTAGAGTGGATTAATACCAGACAGGCCAGCTTTATATATTAATAACGACTTAAAATAAAATAGCCCTATGCCTCCACGTAAGAAGCTCCAAGCACCCTATAATCTGCGACAGCGGAAAATAGGGAATAGCCCAACGAAAGGTGAGAGAACGATGGATAATGAGAAGCTATCAAAGCTAGCACCGGTCACCAAAGGTGCAATAACAGACTTTTTCCCAGTGAACCTGCATCCTGAAAATACCTCTACCATTATGGATGAGGGGGAGGCGAATAAGACGGACCTGCAGGATCAAGAGAGCTTTGGAGATATTGATAACAACTCTCTATTGGAGCTATGTCTCTCTATGCAAAGATCGATGACACCTGCGGCGATCAAAGCATTACAACCGGCTCCGAGAGATCAAATTGAGGGAGCTACACAATCACAGAAAGCTGGCCTTGTGAGACTATCAACAACACCTAATTTAGAAATCCTCAATGACTCCGAGCCGGAACTCAGAGAGGAGGACGCAAGCTGTATTACATCACCCAGCCCCATAGACCTGGCTGAATTACAATCGTCGGTTGCATCTGTACAATTTGCACTCAAGATTCTGCTAAAACTATGTGGACGCATATTGGAAACCACATTAAGTTTACATACACAAAACCCTGCTGCAGAAATAACTATTGTCAGACCTACAGAGGAGAGCTCGGGCCCAATTCCAACAGTACCCGAGATAGTGGAAAACCCGGAAAGGTCTCCTAATACAGTTAGCACATTTGAAGTATTTCTTTCCCGTAAGCAGCGGAGACTGGCTAAAAGAGCTGCAATGAGAAAGAAGGCTGGTGAGGTGATACCCCCGGTATTGGAGATCGAGACACTAGGGAATAATAAGAAAAAACCTAGGAAACCAATTACAGGTGGGGGCAAACGTAAGAAGAAGCAAGCAGGCTATCTAACAAGCTGGGCACTGTCAGATGATGAAGGGGACCACGATATAGAAGGTGGCACTACTCCCGTACCTGTTAATATAGCTGACACTGAACAGCCAGAGGAAATTCATGTAATGGATGGTGAAGGTAACATACCAGCTGACAGCGATCAAAGCAATATGGAACCTGTGGTTAATCCTAAGAATAAGGAGGTTCCTCCTAAAGAGAACAGGATATGCCTCATTAAAAATTTGTACCAACAAAGTGAAAACTGCTGGCTTGCTAGAACTGAGCTAATGACTAGATTCCACGCTGTTCCACAACTACGAGTACTAAGATCAGACGACTTTGAATTTGTTGAGCCGCTGCAAGTGCCCAATGCCAATGTCTCCGCCATCCATTGCAAATTTATTTCTTCTGCTCAATTGATACGCAATTACAAAGAAAGTCTTCGAGATGTCGACATCGAAGTAGATACCGATCCTGACCAGGAGGATCCAAATTGGCCACGAAAAATCCCCTTAGTGGTAAAAGAATCCACCGAAAGTCTGCCTAAATTGAAAAGTGATCAGGTAGCGATAGCTGATGTCCAAAATGTGTTAACTTGGCTAGTATCAGCATTACCGAAGGTGGTGAATTCAAATTGAACTCCCTCACTTGTATCATGGAACTGCAGAGGTTTTAAGCATCTATTTGCCGCGGCAGGTTCTCTCCAGCTCTTAACTGAAAACACTTGTATATGTCTGAAAGAGACTTGGCTGAGGACATCTATTATCCTTAACGGTTATTCAATTTACCAATCTCTTGCGACGAAGGGAAGGAGAGGGAGACCTTATGGAGGGCTGATCATAGGCATTAGAAACACTGTTAAATCTAGACAGCTGGAGACATTATCCAGCGATAAAGTGATTGCAGTGGAAATGGAGAGCATAAGTGATGGAGGCAAAGAAAACATACTCATCATTAATCTATATAGCCCACCTTATGGAAATGGAACCGAACCTCTTCAAGAAGCTATTCATGAATTACTAGCAGCATGGTTGATCGATCCAATTAATAAATCGGTAATTATAGCTGGGGACTTTAATTGTCATATGCCAGGCGTAACTGTTCCTACGAATAATCCTCTGCTGAATCCAACAAATAATTTGAAGCATAAAATTAAAGATCCAATTGGTACCTCTTGGCAGTCATTTTTCAATGAATGGGAAATGGAGATGATAAACGGCAGAACTCCAAGTGACAATCCTGGAAACTACACCTGGCATAGTAGGAAAGCAAAAAGTGCCTTGGACTATATATTTGTGAGCCCTCAGATGGCCCTGAATGTAAGAGATTTAAAGATCACCACAAATGAATGGAGTGATCACTCTACTCTCGTGTTAATGTGTAATATAGGTGTGACATCTACACATACTAAACCCCTGGGGGACATGTCATCTAATCACTCAGGCACTCGAATACGCTGGTCGGATAAAAACATTAACGCAGCTGTAAACTCGGTACAAACTATGGACGATAACATACTGTCCCAGCTCCAAAGCATGTCTTTAAATGAGTTGGAGCAATGGGCCACCACTTTTTCCTCTGTACATGCGACATCTGCAGTAAACCAAATAGCGACAGATGATAAAATATCAGTAACATACGACAAAAGTATAAGAGATGCCAAACGCAAGTTGAGAGCTGAAATTCGGCAGGCTAAATGTACTAGCACAACCTTTGGAGACTACCATGGAGTATGCAGGACCCTAAAAAACAAATACAGAGGGTGGATTAAAGCCAAAAGAATTGAGCAAAAACTTAAGCAATGGCAGTCAATGGTTCAAATCATATGCTCCAAAAACTCGAGAAGCATATGGTCGTTACTGGGCCAAGCAAGGGGCAGTGGTTGTAGGGATCTGATCAACCCGATAAGTGCAAATGAATGGTCAGACTTCCTTACATGCCGAAATATCGCCAATGAAGAGGTGGGCAAGCCGGTAGAAAAGATGACACCAAGGTCCGTCCCATTTAACTTAACAAATGAACATTTAATTTGTAAAATTAAAAAGCTTAAGTCATCCAGGGCTCCTGGGCCCAATGGTCTTTCAAATGCTGTATTGAGGAGCCAGCCGGAATTCTGGGCTAAATTTGTAAGTATATTATTTGGTAAAGTACTAGCAGTCGGGAGGATTCCTAAATCATGGCAACATGCCTATTTAATTCCAATCTTTAAGAAAGGAGTCAAGAAGGATCCCTGTAATTACAGACTACTTTCAATGTTAGACTGCACTGGGAAACTCTTTGCAGCACTTCTTTTGGAGAAATTAGAAGAATGGGCGTCCAAAACTGAAATATTTAATACATTTCAAAGTGGTTTCCGGAGAGGATATTCAACAACCCATAATATTATTATCTTGGACACCCTGCGCACAAAAGCAATGAGGAAAGGAAATCCACCTTTATATGCTCTGTTTGTAGATTTTAAAGCAGCTTTTGACTCGGTTCGTCGTGAAAAACTGTGGGCAAAACTTGAACTATTAGGCTGCCCCGAGATCCTCCTGTACTATTTAAAATTACTGCATGAGGATAACACAGTGGCCTGTAGACTTAGTAATCAGGGGGACTTTACAGCGAAGATTCCACAAAACCGAGGTGTTAAGCAGGGTTGTGTGACGGCCCCATTCCTGTACAATTTGTTTACATACGATCTACCAGGTGCTATTTTAAGTGAACATAATTGTCCTCCTGTCGTCGGTACCATTCACTGTGCGGTACTAGCATATGCCGATGATCTGATTATTATGGATCACACATTTAGTGGCTTACGGAGGTCCGCACTGAAGCTTAGGGAATATGCTATAAATAACGATCTAATCATCAACCAGGAGAAAACTCAGGTGATGGCCTTTTCAAATAAGAAGATAGCACGACCCAGATTATTTCTGCATGACATAGAAATTAAATACACCCAACAATATAAATATCTAGGGGTCGAAATAGAGGCCAAGTTGGGTTACAATATCTGCATCCAAACAAGAAAACATCGGGCAGCACAAGTAACGTCATTGATCAGCCAATTTGCAAGGCAGAACTGTGGAATGTCACTATATGGTATCCGTCAAATCTACACCCAGGTACTAACCCCAATGGTGGTCTATGGACTGGAAGCGCTACTACAGATAGATTTAAGCTGGCTACAAGTGATTGAGGGGAAGTTCTGGAGAAGAATACTAGGTCTCCCTCAATCTATCCCAATGGCACTGCTAAGATTGGAAGTTGGGGTTTCCTCACTGGGGTCTATTGTCCTGAAAAGGAGAGCAGAATTGTATTTAAAGATGTCCAATCAACCAGAGTCTCGGCTATTAAAAGAATTCAGTATGGAAAGTATAAAGGAATCCACCAAATGCCATATGAAAAAGGAGACCGAAGCCCTTCTGAGGACAATATGTTGGACCATGAGTGGAGAGAAACTTACTGATCCTCAAAAAAAAGCATTATCTAAAAAAATCGACCTTTGGGACTGGCTAGAAAATTATGCACATCTTGAGAAGCTTCAAAAATACAAATTTATTCATTACATGCTCTATACATTTAAACAAATGCAGCCATATTTATCTCTCTGCCCCTCTAGTAGACTTAGACGATTTCTACTTTTACTGAGGGTTAATAATCTACCGCTGCTGACTAATAAAAGCAAATATAATGGTTTAATCTCTACAGAGAGATACTGCAGACTTTGTAAGAATAAAGGATGTAAAGAAACAGCTTATCATGTTCTCTCCAGATGTGCAAATATGATGGATACTTATTTAGTAAATTTCAGCAACTTTGTACATGACACGGAGTACATAAGGGATCCTGCCTTTTGGCAACGCCTCATGAACACTCAGAGTATGCAGTTGCAGATTGCCACCTTTAGAGTATGGTTAGAAATTGAAAGAACCTTGAAGATCTCTATATGAATTACCTAAACAGCAGGTTGATGATTACGGTAGTGGGTTCATGATCTCTGTCATATGTGTTTTAGTATTCTTAGTATGTGCAATCATTATTAAGTTTGAATGATCCGAAGAATTGTAAGTGTAATAAGTCCAAACTATGTTTGTGTTTAATGGTATTTTAAATATTCTCTTTTTTTGACATGAGTTGGACATGAGTGGGGGCCTGGTGGAGGCTGCCCCTGGTGGCTGCGGGGTGGGGGTGGTGGGAGACATGAGTGGGGGCCTGGTGGAGGCTGCCCCTGCACTGCTGGGGGGTGGGGGTGATAGGGGACATGAGTGGGGGCCTGGTGGAGGCTGCCCCTGCACTGCTGGGGGTTGAGGGTGATAGGGGACATGAGTGGGGGCCTGGTGGAGGCTGCCCCTGGTGGCTGGGGGATGGGGGTGGTGGGAGACATGAGTGGGGGCCTGGCGGAGGCTGCCCCTGCACTGCTGGGGGGTGGGGGTGATAGGGGACATGAGTGGGGGCCTGGTGGAGGCTGCCCCTGCACTGCTGGGGGGTGGGGTGATAGGGGACATGAGTGGGGGCCTGGTGGAGGCTGCCCCTGGTGGCTGGGGGATGGGGGTGATAGGGGACATGAGTGGGGGCCTGGTGGAGGCTGCCCCTGCATTGCTGGGGGATGCGGGTGATAGGGGACATGATTGGGGGCTTGGTGGAGGCTGCCCCTGGTGGCTGGGGGGTGGGGGTGGTGGGAGACATGAGTAGGGGCCTGGTGGAGGCTGCCCCTGCACTGCTGGGGGTGGGGTGATAGGGGACATGAGTGGGGGTCTGGTGGGGGCTGCCCCTGGTGGCTGGGGGGTGGGGGTGATAGGGGACTTGAGTGGGGGCCTGGTGGAGGCTGCCCCTGCACTGCTGCGGGGTGGGGGTGGTGGGAGACATGAGTGGGGGCCTGGTGGAGGCTGCCCCTGCACTGCTGGGGGTGGGGTGATAGGGGACATGAGTGGGGGTCTGGTGGGGGCTGCCCCTTGTGGCTGGGGGGTGGGGGTGGTGGGAGACATGAGTGGGGGCCTGGTGGAGGCTGCCCCTGCACTGCTGCGGGGTGGGGGTGATAGGGGACATGAGTGGGGGCCTGGTGGAGGCTGCCCCTGGTGGCTGGGGGGTGGGGGTGATAGGGGACATGAGTGGGGGCCTGGTGGAGGCTGTCCCTGCACTGCTGGGGGGTGCGGGTGATAGGGGACATGATTGGGGGCCTGGTGGAGGCTGCCCCTGGTGGCTGGGGGGTGGGGGTGGTGGGAGACATGAGTGGGGGCCTGGTGGAGGCTGCCCCTGCACTGCTGGGGGTGGGGGTGATAGGGGACATGAGTGGGGGTCTGGTGGGGGCTGCCCCTGGTGGCTGGGGGGTGGGGGTGATAGGGGACATGAGTGGGGGCCTGGTGGAGACTGCCCCTGCACTGCTGCGGGGTGGGGGTGCAGGGAGACAAGAGTTGGACATGAGTGGGGGCCTGGTGGAGGCTGCCCCTGGTAGCTGGGGGGTGGGGGTGGTGGGAGACCTGAGTGGGGGCCTGGTGGAGGCTGCCCCTGGTGGCTGGGGAGTGGGGGTGGTTGGAGACATGAGTGGGGGCCTGGTGGAGGCTGCCCCTGGTGGCTGGGGGGTGGGGGTGGTGATAGACATGAGTGGGGGCCTGGTGGAGGCTGCCCCTGCACTGCTGGGGGGAGGGGTGATAGGGGACATGAGTGGGGGCCTCGTGGAGGCTGCCCCTGGTGGCTGGGGGGTGGGGGTGGTGGGAGACATGAGTGGGGGCCTGGTGGAGGCTGCCCCTGCACTGCTGGGAGGTGGGGGTGATAGGGGACATGCGTGGGGGCCTGGTGGAGGCTGCCCCTGTTGGCTGGGGGTGGGGGTGATAGGGGACATGAGTGTGGGCCTGGTGGAGGCTGCCCCTGCACTGCTGGGGGGTGAGGGTGCAGGGAGACATGAGTTGGACATGAGTGGGGGCCTGGTGGAGGCTGCCCCTGGTGGCTGGGGGGTGGGGTTGGTGGGAGACATGAGTGGGGGCCTGGTGGAGGCTGCCCCTGCACTGCTGTTGGGGGTGGGTGTGATGGGAGACATGAGTGGGGGCCTGGTGGAGGCTGCCCCTGGTGGCTCGGGGGTTGGGGTGGTGGGAGACATGAGTGGGGGCCTGGTGGAGGCTGCCCCTGGTGGCTGGGGGGTGGGGGTGGTGGGAGACATGAGTGGGGGCCTGGTGGAGGCTGCCCCTGCACTGCTGGGGGGTGGGGGTGATAGGGGACATGAGTGGGGGCCTGGTGGAGGCTGCCTCTGCACTGCTGGGGGGTGGGGGTGGTGGGAGACATCAGTGGGGGCCTGGTGGAGGCTGCCCCTGGTGGCTGGGGGGTGGGGGTGGTGGGAGACATGATTGGGGGCCTGGTGGAGGCTGCCACTGCACTGCTGGGGTGTGGGGGTGATAGGGGACATGAGTTGGGGCCTGGTGGAGGCTGCACCTGGTGGCTGGGGGGTGGGGGTGATAGGGGACATGAGTGGGGGCCTGGTGGAGGCTGCCCCTGCACTGCTGGGGGGTGGGGGTGATAGGGGACATGAGTGGGGGCCTGGTGGAGGCTGCCCCTGGTGGCTGGGGGGTGGGGGTGGTGGGAGACATGAGTGGGGGCCTGGTGGAGGCTGCCCCTGCACTGCTGGGGGGTGGGGGTGCAGGGAGACATGAGTTGGACATGAGTGGGGGCCTGGTGGAGGCTGCCCCTGGTGGCTGCGGGGTGGGGGTGGTGGGAGACATGAGTGGGGCCTGGTGGAGGCTGCCCCTGCACTGCTGGGGGGTGGGGGTGATAGGAGACATGAGTTGGACATGAGTGGGGGCCTGGAGGAGGCTGCCCCTGGTGGCTGGGGGGTGGGGGTGGTGGGAGACATGAGTGGGGGCCTGGTGGAGGCTGCCCCTGCACTGCTGGGGGGTAGGGGTGATAGGGGACATGAGTGGGGGCCTGGTGGAGGCTGCCCCTGGTGGCTGGGGGGTGGGGGTGATAGGGGACATGAGTGGGGGCCTGGTGGAGGCTGCCCTTGCACTGCTGGGGGGTGGGTGCGATGGGAGACATGAGTGGGGGCCAGGTGGAGGCTGCCCCTGCACTGCTGGGGGGTGGGTGTGATGGGATACATGAGTGGGGGCCTGGTGGAGGCTGCCCCTGCACTGCTGGGGGGTGGGGGTGATGGGATACATGAGTGGGGGCCTGGTGGAGGCTGCCCCTGCACTGCTGGGGGGTGGGGTTGGTAGGGGACATGAGTGAGGGCCTGGTGGAGGCTGCACCTGGTGGCTGGGGGGTGGGGGTGATAGGGGACATGAGTGGGGGCCTGGTGGAGGCTGCCCCTGCACTGCTGGGGGGTGGGGGTGATAGGGGACATGAGTGGGGGCCTGGTGGAGGCTGCCCCTGTTGGCTGGGGGGTGGGGGTGGTGGGAGACATGAGTGGGGGCCTGGTGGAGGCTGCCCCTGCACTGCTGGGGTGTGGGGGTGCAGGGAGACATGAGTTGGACATGAGTGGGGGCCTGGTGGAGGCTGCCCCTGGTGGCTGCGGGGTGGGGGTGGTGGGAGACATGAGTGGGGGCCTGGTGGAGGCTGCCCCTGCACTGCTGCGGGGTGGGGGTGAGAGGGGACATGAGTGGGGGCCTGGTGGAGGCTGCCCCTGCACTGCTGGGGGTTGGGGGTGATAGGGGACATGAGTGGGGGCCTGGTGGAGGCTGCCACTGGTGGCTGGGGGATGGGGGTGGTGGGAGACATGGGTGGGGGCCTGGTGGAGGCTGCCCCTGCACTGCTGGGGGGTGGAGGTGATAGGGGACATGAGTGGGGGCCTGGTGGAGGCTGCCCCTGCGCTGCTCGGGGGTGGGGGTGATAAGGGACATGAGTGGGGGCCTGGTGGAGGCTGCCCCTGGTGGCTGGGGGGTGGGGGTGATAGGGGACATGAATGGGGGCCTGGTGGAGGCTGCCCCTGCACTGCTGGGGGGGTGGGGGTGCAGGGAGACATGAGTTGGACATGAGTGGGGGCCTGGTGGAGGCTGCCCCTGGTGGCTGGGGGTGGGGGTGGTGGGAGACATGAGTGGGGGCCTGGTGGAGGCTGCCCCTGCACTGCTGTGGGGTGGGGGTGATAGGGGATCTGAGTCGGAAGCGGCCTCAGCGTGATCTCTACGTACGTACGCTGGAGAGGTGCGGCTTGACTTCCGGATCTGCGACGCTCGAGGTTTCGGACGCTCGAGCTTTTGCAGCTGTGACGGAGCTAGGAGGGAGAGGGGGCCGCGAGTTGTGAGCCGAGAGTGAGTTGCAGCGTCGCGGCTGTCACAGCGGGCTAGCCTGACACGATTGAACGGGCTTGAACGTGTGAGGTGCCCGGAGTGCTCTAGCTTGCTGGAGGCTCGCTGGAGGGCTGGCTTGCCGCGGATTTGCACTCAAAATCTCGGACGACTGAAACCGCGGCTTCTGGAGTTTTTGTGGCTCTGTTGGAGGCTTGCCGCGGATTGGCACTCACAATCTCGGACGACTGAAACCGCGGCATCTGGAGTTTTGTGGCTCTGTTGGAGGCCTGAATTAAGTAAGTGAGCTGTTGTGTTACGGGGGGTTATCCTGACACGTCCCACCCCTCAGCAACACTTGACAGCTGGAGCCGGGGCGCGAGCGTGTGCGGCGCCCGGAGAGCTCTGGGCTTGTTGGCAGCCTGCTGGAGGCGAGTAAAAGAGGTACCGCCATAGGAATCTGACTTCACGGGGGCGGTAAAAACACTATTTAGGGTCCTATTTTAAATTTTTGGATCTTCAGCAGCACATCACAAGCTTTACTTACTTTATTCTTAAGATAAGAGCATTGGGGTCTGAATTTTGGAGAGAGCATTGAAAGTTAAGCGCACTTATTGTGACCCTGAAGCTATTATTGTGCTGCTGAACTTATAAAACGTCTAGAGTGGATTAATACCAGACAGGCCAGCTTTATATATTAATAACGACTTAAAATAAAATAGCCCTATGCCTCCACGTAAGAAGCTCCAAGCACCCTATAATCTGCGACAGCGGAAAATAGGGAATAGCCCAACGAAAGGTGAGAGAACGATGGATAATGAGAAGCTATCAAAGCTAGCACCGGTCACCAAAGGTGCAATAACAGACTTTTTCCCAGTGAACCTGCATCCTGAAAATAACTCTACCATTATGGATGAGGGGGAGGCGAATAAGACGGACCTGCAGGATCAAGAGAGCTTTGGAGATATTGATAACAACTCTCTATTGGAGCTATGTCTCTCTATGCAAAGATCGATGACACCTGCGGCGATCAAAGCATTACAACCGGCTCCGAGAGATCAAATTGAGGGAGCTACACAATCACAGAAAGCTGGCCTTGTGAGACTATCAACAACACCTAATTTAGAAATCCTCAATGACTCCGAGCCGGAACTCAGAGAGGAGGACGCAAGCTGTATTACATCACCCAGCCCCATAGACCTGGCTGAATTACAATCGTCGGTTGCATCTGTACAATTTGCACTCAAGATTCTGCTAAAACTATGTAGACGCATATTGGAAACCACATTAAGTTTACATACACAAAACCCTGCTGCAGAAATAACTATTGTCAGACCTACAGAGGAGAGCTCGGGCCCAATTCCAACAGTACCCGAGATAGTGGAAAACCCGGAAAGGTCTCCTAATACAGTTAGCACATTTGAAGTATTTCTTTCCCGTAAGCAGCGGAGACTGGCTAAAAGAGCTGCAATGAGAAAGAAGGCTGGTGAGGTGATACCCCCGGTATTGGAGATCGAGACACTAGGGAATAATAAGAAAAAACCTAGGAAACCAATTACAGGTGGGGGCAAACGTAAGAAGAAGCAAGCAGGCTATCTAACAAGCTGGGCACTGTCAGATGATGAAGGGGACCACGATATAGAAGGTGGCACTACTCCCGTACCTGTTAATATAGCTGACACTGAACAGCCAGAGGAAATTCATGTAATGGATGGTGAAGGTAACATACCAGCTGACAGCGATCAAAGCAATATGGAACCTGTGGTTAATCCTAAGAATAAGGAGGTTCCTCCTAAAGAGAACAGGATATGCCTCATTAAAAATTTGTACCAACAAAGTGAAAACTGCTGGCTTGCTAGAACTGAGCTAATGACTAGATTCCACGCTGTTCCACAACTACGAGTACTAAGATCAGACGACTTTGAATTTGTTGAGCCGCTGCAAGTGCCCAATGCCAATGTCTCCGCCATCCATTGCAAATTTATTTCTTCTGCTCAATTGATACGCAATTACAAAGAAAGTCTTCGAGATGTCGACATCGAAGTAGATACCGATCCTGACCAGGAGGATCCAAATTGGCCACGAAAAATCCCCTTAGTGGTAAAAGAATCCACCGAAAGTCTGCCTAAATTGAAAAGTGATCAGGTAGCGATAGCTGATGTCCAAAATGTGTTAACTTGGCTAGTATCAGCATTACCGAAGGTGGTGAATTCAAATTGAACTCCCTCACTTGTATCATGGAACTGCAGAGGTTTTAAGCATCTATTTGCCGCGGCAGGTTCTCTCCAGCTCTTAACTGAAAACACTTGTATATGTCTGCAAGAGACTTGGCTGAGGACATCTATTATCCTTAACGGTTATTCAATTTACCAATCTCTTGCGACGAAGGGAAGGAGAGGGAGACCTTATGGAGGGCTGATCATAGGCATTAGAAACACTGTTAAATCTAGACAGCTGGAGACATTATCCAGCGATAAAGTGATTGCAGTGGAAATGGAGAGCATAAGTGATGGAGGCAAAGAAAACATACTCATCATTAATCTATATAGCCCACCTTATGGAAATGGAACCGAACCTCTTCAAGAAGCTATTCATGAATTACTAGCAGCATGGGTGATCGATCCAATTAATAAATCGGTAATTATAGCTGGGGACTTTAATTGTCATATGCCAGGCGTAACTGTTCCTACGAATAATCCTCTGCTGAATCCAACAAATAATTTGAAGCATAAAATTAAAGATCCAATTGGTACCTCTTGGCAGTCATTTTTCAATGAATGGGAAATGGAGATGATAAACGGCAGAACTCCAAGTGACAATCCTGGAAACTACACCTGGCATAGTAGGAAAGCAAAAAGTGCCTTGGACTATATATTTGTGAGCCCTCAGATGGCCCTGAATGTAAGAGATTTAAAGATCACCACAAATGAATGGAGTGATCACTCTACTCTCGTGTTAATGTGTAATATAGGTGTGACAGCTACACATACTAAACCCCTGGGGGACATGTCATCTAATCACTCAGGCACTCGAATACGCTGGTCGGATAAAAACATTAACGCAGCTGTAAACTCGGTACAAACTATGGACGATAACATACTGTCCCAGCTCCAAAGCATGTCTTTAAATGAGTTGGAGCAATGGGCCACCACTTTTTCCTCTGTACATGCGACATCTGCAGTAAACCAAATAGCGACAGATGATAAAATATCAGCAACATACGACAAAAGTATAAGAGATGCCAAACGCAAGTTGAGAGCTGAAATTCGGCAGGCTAAATGTACTAGCACAACCTTTGGAGACTACCATGGAGTATGCAGGACCCTAAAAAACAAATACAGAGGGTGGATTAAAGCCAAAAGAATTGAGCAAAAACTTAAGCAATGGCAGTCAATGGTTCAAATCATATGCTCCAAAAACTCGAGAAGCATATGGTCGTTACTGGGCCAAGCAAGGGGCAGTGGTTGTAGGGATCTGATCAACCCGATAAGTGCAAATGAATGGTCAGACTTCCTTACATGCCGAAATATCGCCAATGAAGAGGTGGGCAAGCCGGTAGAAAAGATGACACCAAGGTCCGTCCCATTTAACTTAACAAATGAACATTTAATTTGTAAAATTAAAAAGCTTAAGTCATCCAGGGCTCCTGGGACCAATGGTCTTTCAAATGCTGTATTGAGGAGCCAGCCGGAATTCTGGGCTAAATTTGTAAGTATATTATTTGGTAAAGTACTAGCAGTCGGGAGGATTCCTAAATCATGGCAACATGCCTATTTAATTCCAATCTTTAAGAAAGGAGTCAAGAAGGATCCCTGTAATTACAGACTACTTTCAATGTTAGACTGCACTGGGAAACTCTTTGCAGCACTTCTTTTGGAGAAATTAGAAGAATGGGCGTCCAAAACTGAAATATTTAATACATTTCAAAGTGGTTTCCGGAGAGGATATTCAACAACCCATAATATTATTATCTTGGACACCCTGCGCACAAAAGCAATGAGGAAAGGAAATCCACCTTTATATGCTCTGTTTGTAGATTTTAAAGCAGCTTTTGACTCGGTTCGTCGTGAAAAACTGTGGGCAAAACTTGAACTATTAGGCTGCCCCGAGATCCTCCTGTACTATTTAAAATTACTGCATGAGGATAACACAGTGGCCTGTAGACTTAGTAATCAGGGGGACTTTACAGCGAAGATTCCACAAAACCGAGGTGTTAAGCAGGGTTGTGTGACGGCCCCATTCCTGTACAATTTGTTTACATACGATCTACCAGGTGCTATTTTAAGTGAACATAATTGTCCTCCTGTCGTCGGTACCATTCACTGTGCGGTACTAGCATATGCCGATGATCTGATTATTATGGATCACACATTTAGTGGCTTACGGAGGTCCGCACTGAAGCTCTGGGAATATGCTATAAATAACGATCTAATCATCAACCAGGAGAAAACTCAGGTGATGGCCTTTTCAAATAAGAAGATAGCACGACCCAGATTATTTCTGCATGACATAGAAATTAAATACACCCAACAATATAAATATCTAGGGGTCGAAATAGAGGCCAAGTTGGGTTACAATATCTGCATCCAAACAAGAAAACATCGGGCAGCACAAGTAACGTCATTGATCAGCCAATTTGCAAGGCAGAACTGTGGAATGTCACTATATGGTATCCGTCAAATCTACACCCAGGTACTAACCCCAATGGTGGTCTATGGACTGGAAGCGCTACTACAGATAGATTTAAGCTGGCTGCAAGTGATTGAGGGGAAGTTCTGGAGAAGAATACTAGGTCTCCCTCAATCTATCCCAATGGCACTGCTAAGATTGGAAGTTGGGGTTTCCTCACTGGGGTCTATTGTCCTGAAAAGGAGAGCAGAATTGTATTTAAAGATGTCCAATCAACCAGAGTCTCGGCTATTAAAAGAATTCAGTATGGAAAGTATAAAGGAATCCACCAAATGCCATATGAAAAAGGAGACCGAAGCCCTTCTGAGGACAATATGTTGGACCATGAGTGGAGAGAAACTTACTGATCCTCAAAAAAAAGCATTATCTAAAAAAATCGACCTTTGGGACTGGCTAGAAAATTATGCACATCTTGAGAAGCTTCAAAAATACAAATGTATTCATTACATGCTCTATACATTTAAACAAATGCAGCCATATTTATCTCTCTGCCCCTCTAGTAGACTTAGACGATTTCTACTTTTACTGAGGGTTAATAATCTACCGCTGCTGACTAATAAAAGCAAATATAATGGTTTAATCTCTACAGAGAGATACTGCAGACTTTGTAAGAATAAAGGATGTAAAGAAACAGCTTATCATGTTCTCTCCAGATGTGCAAATATGATGGATACTTATTTAGTAAATTTCAGCAACTTTGTACATGACACGGAGTACATAAGGGATCCTGCCTTTTGGCAACGCCTCATGAACACTCAGAGTATGCAGTTGCAGATTGCCACCTTTAGAGTATGGTTAGAAATTGAAAGAACCTTGAAGATCTCTATATGAATTACCTAAACAGCAGGTTGATGATTACGGTAGTGGGTTCATGATCTCTGTCATATGTGTTTTAGTATTCTTAGTATGTGCAATCATTATTAAGTTTGAATGATCCGAAGAATTGTAAGTGTAATAAGTCCAAACTATGTTTGTGTTTAATGGTATTTTAAATATTCTCTTTTTTTGACATGAGTTGGACATGAGTGGGGGCCTGGTGGAGGCTGCCCCTGGTGGCTGCGGGGTGGGGGTGGTGGGAGACATGAGTGGGGGCCTGGTGGAGGCTGCCCCTGCACTGCTGGGGGGTGGGGGTGATAGGGGACATGAGTGGGGGCCTGGTGGAGGCTGCCCCTGCACTGCTGGGGGTTGAGGGTGATAGGGGACATGAGTGGGGGCCTGGTGGAGGCTGCCCCTGGTGGCTGGGGGATGGGGGTGGTGGGAGACATGAGTGGGGGCCTGGCGGAGGCTGCCCCTGCACTGCTGGGGGGTGGGGGTGATAGGGGACATGAGTGGGGGCCTGGTGGAGGCTGCCCCTGCACTGCTGGGGGGTGGGGTGATAGGGGACATGAGTGGGGGCCTGGTGGAGGCTGCCCCTGGTGGCTGGGGGGTGGGGGTGATAGAGGACATGAGTGGGGGCCTGGTGGAGGCTGCCCCTGCACTGCTGGGGGGGTGGGGGTGCAGGGAGACATGAGTTGGACATGAGTGGGGGCCTGGTGGAGGCTGCCCCTGGTGGCTGGGGGGTGGGGGTGGTGGGAGACATGAGTGAGGCCTGGTGGAGGCTGCCCCTGCACTGCTGGGGGGTGGGGGTGATAGGGGACATGAGTGGGGGCCTGGTGGAGGCTGCCCCTGCACTGCTGGGGGGTGGGGGTGATAGGGGACATGAGTGGGGGCCTGGTGGAGGCTGCCCCTGGTGGCTGCGGGGTGGGGGTGGTGGGAGACATGAGTGGGGGCCTGGTGGAGGCTGCCCCTGCACTGCTGGGGGGTGGGGGTGATAGGGGACATGAGTGCCTGGTGGAGGCTGCCCCTGGAGGCTGGGGCGTGGGGGAGATAGGGGACATGAGTGGGGGCCTGGTGGAGGCTGCCCCTGCACTGCTGGGGTGTGGGGTTGATAGGGGACATGAGTGGGGGCCTGGTGGAGGCTGCCCCTGGTGGCTGGGGGTGGTGGGAGACATGAGTGGGGGCCTGGTGGAGGCTGCCCCTGCACTGCTGGGGGGTGGGTGTGATAGGGGACATGAGTGGGGGTCTGGTGGAGGCTGCCCCTGGTGGCTAGGGGTGATAGGGGACATGAGTGGGGGCCTGGTGGAGGCTGCCCCTGCACTGCTGGGGGGTGGGGGTGGTGGGAGACATGAGTGGGGTCTTGGTGGAGGCTGCCCCTGGTGGCTGGGGGCTGGGGGTGGTGGGAGACATGAGTGGGGGCCTGGTGGAGGCTGCCCCTGCACTGCTGGGGGGTGGGGGTGATAGGGGACATGAGTGGGGGCCTGGTGGAGGCTGCACCTGGTGGCTGGGGGTGGGGGTTATAGGGGACATGAGTGGGGGCCTGGTGGAGGCTGCCGCTGCACTGCTGGGGGGTGGGGGTGATAGGGGACATGAGTGGGGGCCTGGTGGAGGCTGCCCCTGGTGGCTGGGGGGTGGGGGTGGTGGGAGACATGAGTGGGGGCCTGGTGGAGGCTGCCCCTGCACTGCTGGGGGTGGGGGTGATAGGGGACATGAGTGGGGGCCTGGTGGAGGCTGCCCCTGGTGGCTGGGTTTGGGGGTGATAGGGGACATGAGTGGGGGCCTGGTGGAGGCTGCCCTTGCACTGACGGGGTGTGGGGGTGCAGGGAGACATGAGTTGGACATGAGTGGGGGCCTGGTGGAGGCTGCCCCTGGTGTCTGCGGGGTGGGGATGGTGGGAGACATGAGTGGGGGCCTGGTGGAGGCTGCCCCTGCACTGCTGGGGGGTGGGGGTGATAGGGGACATGAGTGGGGCCTGTTGGAGGCTGCCCCTGCACTGCTGGGGTTGGGGGTGATAGGGGACATGAGTGGGGGCCTGGTGGAGGCTGCCCCTGGTGGCTGGGGGTGGGGGTGGTGGGAGACATGAGTGGGGGCCTGGTGGAGGCTGCCCCTGCACTGCTGGGGGGTGGGGGTGATAGGGGACATGAGTGGGGGCCTGGTGGAGGCTGCCCCTGGTGGCTGGGGGATGGGGGTGATAGGGGACATGAGTGGGGGCCTGGTGGAGGCTGCCCCTGCATTGCTGGGGGTGCGGGTGATAGGGGACATGATTGGGGGCCTGGTGGAGGCTGCCCCTGGTGGCTGGGGGGTGGGGGTGGTGGGAGACATGAGTAGGGGCCTGGTGGAGGCTGCCCCTGCACTGCTGGGGGTGGGGTGATAGGGGACATGAGTGGGGGTCTGGTGGGGGCTGCCCCTGGTGGCTGGGGGGTGGGGGTGATAGGGGACTTGAGTGGGGGCCTGGTGGAGGCTGCCCCTGCACTGCTGCGGGTTGGGGGTGGTGGGAGACATGAGTGGGGGCCTGGTGGAGGCTGCCCCTGCACTGCTGGGGGTGGGGTGATAGGGGACATGAGTGGGGGTCTGGTGGGGGCTGCCCCTTGTGGCTGGGGGGTGGGGGTGGTGGGAGACATTAGTGGGGGCCTGGTGGAGGCTGCCCCTGCACTGCTGCGGGGTGGGGGTGATAGGGGTCATGAGTGGGGGCCTGGTGGAGGCTGCCCCTGGTGGCTGGGGGGTGGGGGTGATAGGGGACATGAGTGGGGGCCTGGTGGAGGCTGTCCCTGCACTGCTGGGGGGTGCGGGTGATAGGGGACATGATTGGGGGCCTGGTGGAGGCTGCCCCTGGTGGCTGGGGGGGTGGGGGTGGTGGGAGACATGAGTGGGGGCCTGGTGGAGGCTGCCCCTGCACTGCTGGGGGTGGGGGTGATAGGGGACATGAGTGGGGGTCTGGTGGGGGCTGCCCCTGGTGGCTGGGGGGTGGGGGTGATAGGGGACATGAGTGGGGGCCTGGTGGAGACTGCCCCTGCACTGCTGCGGGGTGGGGGTGCAGGGAGACAAGAGTTGGACATGAGTGGGGGCCTGGTGGAGGCTGCCCCTGGTAGCTGGGGGGTGGGGGTGGTGGGAGACCTGAGTGGGGGCCTGGTGGAGGCTGCCCCTGGTGGCTTGGGAGTGGGGGTGGTTGGAGACATGAGTGGGGGCCTGGTGGAGGCTGCCCCTGGTGGCTGGGGGGTGGGGGTGGTGATAGACATGAGTGGGGGCCTGGTGGAGGCTGCCCCTGCACTGCTGGGGGGAGGGGTGATAGGGGACATGAGTGGGGGCCTCGTGGAGGCTGCCCCTGGTGGCTGGGGGGTGGGGGTGGTGGGAGACATGAGTGGGGGCCTGGTGGAGGCTGCCCCTGCACTGCTGGGAGGTGGGGGTGATAGGGGACATGCGTGGGGGCCTGGTGGAGGCTGCCCCTGTTGGCTGGGGGTGGGGGTGATAGGGGACATGAGTGTGGGCCTGGTGGAGGCTGCCCCTGCACTGCTGGGGGGTGAGGGTGCAGGGAGACATGAGTTGGACATGAGTGGGGGCCTGGTGGAGGCTGCCCCTGGTGGCTGGGGGGTGGGGTTGGTGGGAGACATGAGTGGGGGCCTGGTGGAGGCTGCCCCTGCACTGCTGTTGGGGGTGGGTGTGATGGGAGACATGAGTGGGGGCCTGGTGGAGGCTGCCCCTGGTGGCTGGGGGGTGGGGGTGGTGGGAGACATGAGTGGGGGCCTGGTGGAGGCTGCCCCTGGTGGCTGGGGGGTGGGGGTGGTGGGAGACATGAGTGGGGGCCTGGTGGAGGCTGCCCCTGCACTGCTGGGGGGTGGGGGTGATAGGGGACATGAGTGGGGGCCTGGTGGAGGCTGCCCCTGCACTGCTGGGGGGTGGGGGTGGTGGGAGACATCAGTGGGGGCCTGGTGGAGGCTGCCCCTGGTGGCTGGGGGGTGGGGGTGGCGGGAGACATGATTGGGGGCCTGTTGGAAGCTGCCACTGCACTGCTGGGTGTGGGGGTGATAGGGGACATGAGTTGGGGCCTGGTGGAGGCTGCACCTGGTGGCTGGGGGGTGGGGGTGATAGGGGACATGAGTGGGGGCCTGGTGGAGGCTGCCCCTGCACTGCTGGGGGGTGGGGTGATAGGGGACATGAGTGGGGGCCTGGTGGAGGCTGCCCCTGGTGGCTGGGGGGTGGGGGTGGTGGGAGACATGAGTGGGGGCCTGGTGGAGGCTGCCCCTGCACTGCTGGGGGGTGGGGGTGCAGGGAGACATGAGTTGGACATGAGTGGGGGCCTGGTGGAGGCTGCCCCTGGTGGCTGCGGGGTGGGGGTGGTGGGAGACATGAGTGGGGCCTGGTGGAGGCTGCCCCTGCACTGCTGGGGGGTGGGGGTGATAGGGGACATGAGTGGGGGCCTGGTGGAGGCTGCCCCTGCACTGCTGGGGGTTGAGGGTGATAGGGGACATGAGTGGGGGCCTGGTGGAGGCTGCCCCTGGTGGCTGGGGGATGGGGGTGGTGGGAGACATGAGTGGGGGCCTGGCGGAGGCTGCCCCTGCACTGCTGGGGGGTGGGGGTGATAGGGGACATGAGTGGGGGCCTGGTGGAGGCTGCCCCTGCACTGCTGGGGGGTGGGGTGATAGGGGACATGAGTGGGGGCCTGGTGGAGGCTGCCCCTGGTGGCTGGGGGTGGGGGTGATAGAGGACATGAGTGGGGGCCTGGTGGATGCTGCCCCTGCACTGCTGGGGGGGTGGGGGTGCAGGGAGACATGAGTTGGACATGAGTGGGGGCCTGGTGGAGGCTGCCCCTGGTGGCTGGGGGGTGGGGGTGGTGGGAGACATGAGTGGGGCCTGGTGGAGGCTGCCCCTGCACTGCTGGGGGGTGGGGGTGATAGGGGACATGAGTGGGGGCCTGGTGGAGGCTGCCCCTGCACTGCTGGGGGGTGGTGGTGATAGGGGACATGAGTGGGGGCCTGGTGGAGGCTGCCCCTGGTGGCTGCGGGGTGGGGGTGGTGGGAGACATGAGTGGGGGCCTGGTGGAGGCTGCCCCTGCACTGCTGGGGGGTGGGGGTGATAGGGGACATGAGTGCCTGGTGGAGGCTGCCTCTGGAGGCTGGGGCGTGGGGGAGATAGGGGACATGAGTGGGGGCCTGGTGGAGGCTGCCCCTGCACTGCTGGGGTGTGGGGTTGATAGGGGACATGAGTGGGGGCCTGGTGGAGGCTGCCCCTGGTGGCTGGGGGCTGGGGGTGGTGGGAGACATGAGTGGGGGCCTGGTGGAGGCTGCCCCTGCACTGCTGGGGGGTGGGTGTGATAGGGGACATGAGTGGGGGTCTGGTGGAGGCTGCCCCTGGTGGCTGGGGGTGATAGGGGACATGAGTGGGGGCCTGGTGGAGGCTGCCCCTGCATTGCTGGGGGGTGGGGGTGGTGGGAGACATGAGTGGGGTCCTGGTGGAGGCTGCCCCTGGTGGCTGGGGGCTGGGGGTGGTGGGAGACATGAGTGGGGGCCTGGTGGAGGCTGCCCCTGCACTGCTGGGGGGTGGGTGTGATAGGGGACATGAGTGGGGGTCTGGTGGAGGCTGCCCCTGGTGGCTGGGGGTGATAGGGGACATGAGTGGGGGCCTGGTGGAGGCTGCCCCTGCATTGCTGGGGGGTGGGGGTGGTGGGAGACATGAGTGGGGTCCTGGTGGAGGCTGCCCCTGGTGGCTGGGGGCTGGGGGTGGTGGGAGACATGAGTGGGGGCCTGGTGGAGGCTGCCCCGGCACTGCTGGGGGGTGGGGGTGATAGGGGAAATGAGTGGGGGCCTGGTGGAGGCTGCACCTGGTGGCTGGGGGGTGGGGGTGATAGGGGACATGAGTGGGGGCCTGGTGGAGGCTGCCGCTGCACTGCTGGGGGGTGGGGGTGATAGGGGACATGAGTGGGGGCCTGGTGGAGGCTGCCCCTGGTGGCTGGGGGGTGGGGGTGGTGGGAGACATGAGTGGGGGCCTGGTGGAGGCTGCCCCTGCACTGCTGGGGGTGGGGGTGATAGGGGACATGAGTGGGGGCCTGGTGGAGGCTGCCCCTGGTGGCTGGGTTTGGGGGTGATAGGGGACATGAGTGGGGGCCTGGTGGAGGCTGCCCTTGCACTGACGGGGTGTGGGGGAGCAGGGAGACATGAGTTGGACATGAGTGGGGGCCTGGTGGAGGCTGCCCCTGGTGTCTGCGGGGTGGGGATGGTGGGAGACATGAGTGGGGGCCTGGTGGAGGCTGCCCCTGCACTGCTGGGGGGTGGGGGTGATAGGGGACATGAGTGGGGCCTGGTGGAGGCTGCCCCTGCACTGCTGGGGTTGGGGGTGATAGGGGACATGAGTGGGGGCCTGGTGGAGGCTGCCCCTGGTGGCTGGGGTGGGGGTGGTGGGAGACATGAGTGGGGGCCTGGTGGAGGCTGCCCCTGCACTGCTGGGGGGTGGGGGTGATAGGGGACATGAGTGGGGGCCTGGTGGAGGCTGCCCCTGGTGGCTGGGGGATGGGGGTGATAGGGGACATGAGTGGGGGCCTGGTGGAGGCTGCCCCTGCATTGCTGGGGGGTGCGGGTGATAGGGGACATGATTGGGGGCCTGGTGGAGGCTGCCCCTGGTGGCTGGGGGGTGGGGGTGGTGGGAGACATTAGTGGGGGCCTGGTGGAGGCTGCCCCTGCACTGCTGGGGGTGGTGTGATAGGGGACATGAGTGGGGGTCTGGTGGGGGCTGCCCCTGGTGGCTGGGGGATAGGGGTGGTGGGAGACATGAGTGGGGGCCTGGTGGAGGCAGCCCCTGCACTGCTGGGGGGTGGAGGTGATAGGGGACATGAGTGGGGGCCTGGTGGAGGCTGCCCCTGCGCTGCTGGGGGGTGGGGGTGAGAGGGGACATGAGTGGGGGCCTGGTGGAGGCTGCCCCTGCACTGCTGGGGGTTGGGGGTGATAGGGGACATGAGTGGGGGCCTGGTGGAGGCTGCCACTGGTGGCTGGGGGATGGGGGTGGTGGGAGACATGAGTGGGGGCCTGGTGGAGGCTGCCCCTGCACTGCTGGGGGGTGGAGGTGATAGGGGACATGAGTGGGGGCCTGGTGGAGGCTGCCCCTGCGCTGCTCGGGGGTGGGGGTGATAAGGGACATGAGTGGGGGCCTGGTGGAGGCTGCCCCTGGTGGCTGGGGGGTGGGGGTGATAGGGGACATGAGTGGGGGCCTGGTGGAGGCTGCCCCTGCACTGCTGGGGGGGTGGGGGTGCAGGGAGACATGAGTTGGACATGAGTGGGGGCCTGGTGGAGGCTGCCCCTGGTGGCTGGGGGTGGGGGTGGTGGGAGACATGAGTGGGGGCCTGGTGGAGGCTGCCCCTGCACTGCTGTGGGGTGGGGGTGATAGGGGACATGAGTGGGGGCCTGGTGGAGGCTGCCCCTGGTGGCTGGGGGTGATAGGGGACATGGGTGGGGGCCTGGTGGAGGCTGCCCCTGCACTGCTGGGGGGTGGGGGTGGTGGGAGACATCAGTGGGGGCCTGGTGGAGGCTGCCCCTGGTGGCTGGGGGGTGGGGGTGGTGGGCGACATGATTGGGGGCCTGGTGGAGGCTGCCACTGCACTGCTGGGGGGTGGGGGTGATAGGGGACATGAGTTGGGGCCTGGTGGAGGCTGCACCTGGTGGCTGGGGGGTGGGGGTGATAGGGGACATGAGTGGGGGCCTGGTGGAGGCTGCCCCTGCACTGCTGGGGGGTGGGGGTGATAGGGGACATGAGTGGGGGCCTGGTGGAGGCTGCCCCTGGTGGCTGGGGGGTGGGGGTGGTGGGAGACATGAGTGGGGGCCTGGTGGAGGCTGCCCCTGCACTGCTGGGGGGTGGGGTGCAGGGAGACATGAGTTGGACATGAGTGGGGGCCTGGTGGAGGCTGCCCCTGGTGGCTGCGGGGTGGGGGTGGTGGGAGACATGAGTGGGGGCCTGGTGGAGGCTGCCCCTGCACTGCTGGGGGGTGGGGGTGATAGGGGACATGAGTGGGGGCCTGGTGGAGGCTGCCCCTGCACTGCTGGGGGTTGAGGGTGATAGGGGACATGAGTGGGGGCCTGGTGGAGGCTGCCCCTGGTGGCTGGGGGATGGGGGTGGTGGGAGACATGAGTGGGGGCCTGGCGGAGGCTGCCCCTGCACTGCTGGGGGGTGGGGGTGATAGGGGACATGAGTGGGGGCCTGGTGGAGGCTGCCCCTGCACTGCTGGGGGGTGGGGTGATAGGGGACATGAGTGGGGGCCTGGTGGAGGCTGCCCCTGGTGGCTGGGGGGTGGGGGTGATAGAGGACATGAGTGGGGGCCTGGTGGAGGCTGCCCCTGCACTGCTGGGGGGGTGGGGGTGCAGGGAGACATGAGTTGGACATGAGTGGGGGCCTGGTGGAGGCTGCCCCTGGTGGCTGGGGGGTGGGGGTGGTGGGAGACATGAGTGGGGCCTGGTGGAGGCTGCCCCTGCACTGCTGGGGGGTGGGGGTGATAGGGGACATGAGTGGGGCCTGGTGGAGGCTGCCCCTGCACTGCTGGGGTTGGGGGTGATAGGGGACATGAGTGGGGGCCTGGTGGAGGCTGCCCCTGGTGGCTGGGGTGGGGGTGGTGGGAGACATGAGTGGGGGCCTGGTGGAGGCTGCCCCTGCACTGCTGGGGGGTGGGGGTGATAGGGGACATGAGTGGGGGCCTAGTGGAGGCTGCCCCTGGTGGCTGGGGGATGGGGGTGATAGGGGACATGAGTGGGGGCCTGGTGGAGGCTGCCCCTGCATTGCTGGGGGGTGCGGGTGATAGGGGACATGATTGGGGGCCTGGTGGAGGCTGCCCCTGGTGGCTGGGGGGTGGGGGTGGTGGGAGACATTAGTGGGGGCCTGGTGGAGGCTGCCCCTGCACTGCTGGGGGTGGGGTGATAGGGGACATGAGTGGGGGTCTGGTGGGGGCTGCCCCTGGTGGCTGGGGGATGGGGGTGGTGGGAGACATGAGTGGGGGCCTGGTGGAGGCAGCCCCTGCACTGCTGGGGGGTGGAGGTGATAGGGGACATGAGTGGGGGCCTGGTGGAGGCTGCCCCTGCGCTGCTGGGGGGTGGGGGTGAGAGGGGACATGAGTGGGGGCCTGGTGGAGGCTGCCCCTGCACTGCTGGGGGTTGGGGGTGATAGGGGACATGAGTGGGGGCCTGGTGGAGGCTGCCACTGGTGGCTGGGGGATGGGGGTGGTGGGAGACATGAGTGGGGGCCTGGTGGAGGCTGCCCCTGCACTGCTGGGGGGTGGAGGTGATAGGGGACATGAGTGGGGGCCTGGTGGAGGCTGCCCCTGCGCTGCTCGGGGGTGGGGGTGATAAGGGACATGAGTGGGGGCCTGGTGGAGGCTGCCCCTGGTGGCTGGGGGTGGGGGTGATAGGGGACATGAGTGGGGGCCTGGTGGAGGCTGCCCCTGCACTGCTGGGGGGGTGGGGGTGCAGGGAGACATGAGTTGGACATGAGTGGGGGCCTGGTGGAGGCTGCCCCTGGTGGCTGGGGGTGGGGGTGGTGGGAGACATGAGTGGGGGCCTGGTGGAGGCTGCCCCTGCACTGCTGTGGGGTGGGGGTGATAGGGGACATGAGTGGGGGCCTGGTGGAGGCTGCCCCTGGTGGCTGGGGGTGATAGGGGACATGGGTGGGGGCCTGGTGGAGGCTGCCCCTGCACTGCTGGGGGGTGGGGGTGGTGGGAGACATCAGTGGGGGCCTGGTGGAGGCTGCCCCTGGTGGCTGGGGGGTGGGGGTGGTGGGCGACATGATTGGGGGCCTGGTGGAGGCTGCCACTGCACTGCTGGGGGGTGGGGGTGATAGGGGACATGAGTTGGGGCCTGGTGGAGGCTGCACCTGGTGGCTGGGGGGTGGGGGTGATAGGGGACATGAGTGGGGGCCTGGTGGAGGCTGCCCCTGCACTGCTGGGGGGTGGGGGTGATAGGGGACATGAGTGGGGGCCTGGTGGAGGCTGCTCCTGGTGGCTGGGGGGTGGGGGTGGTGGGAGACATGAGTGGGGGCCTGGTGGAGGCTGCCCCTGCACTGCTGGGGGGTGGGGGTGCAGGGAGACATGAGTTGGACATGAGTGGGGGCCTGGTGGAGGCTGCCCCTGGTGGCTGCGGGGTGGGGGTGGTGGGAGACATGAGTGGGGGCCTGGTGGAGGCTGCCCCTGCACTGCTGGGGGGTGGGGGTGATAGGGGACATGAGTGGGGGCCTGGTGGAGGCTGCCCCTGCACTGCTGGGGGTTGAGGGTGATAGGGGACATGAGTGGGGGCCTGGTGGAGGCTGCCCCTGGTGGCTGGGGGATGGGGGTGGTGGGAGACATGAGTGGGGGCCTGGCGGAGGCTGCCCCTGCACTGCTGGGGGGTGGGGGTGATAGGGGACATGAGTGGGGGCCTGGTGGAGGCTGCCCCTGCACTGCTGGGGGGTGGGGTGATAGGGGACATGAGTGGGGGCCTGGTGGAGGCTGCCCCTGGTGGCTGGGGGGTGGGGGTGATAGAGGACATGAGTGGGGGCCTGGTGGAGGCTGCCCCTGCACTGCTGGGGGGGTGGGGGTGCAGGGAGACATGAGTTGGACATGAGTGGGGGCCTGGTGGAGGCTGCCCCTGGTGGCTGGGGGGTGGGGGTGGTGGGAGACATGAGTGGGGCCTGGTGGAGGCTGCCCCTGCACTGCTGGGGGGTGGGGGTGATAGGGGACATGAGTGGGGGCCTGGTGGAGGCTGCCCCTGCACTGCTGGGGGGTGGGGGTGATAGGGGACATGAGTGCCTGGTGGAAGCTGCCCCTGGAGGCTGGGGCGTGGGGGAGATAGGGGACATGAGTGGGGGCCTGGTGGAGGCTGCCCCTGCACTGCTGGGGTGTGGGGTTGATAGGGGACATGAGTGGGGGCCTGGTGGAGGCTGCCCCTGGTGGCTGGGGGCTGGGGGTGGTGGGAGACATGAGTGGGGGCCTGGTGGAGGCTGCCCCTGCACTGCTGGGGGGTGGGTGTGATAGGGGACATGAGTGGGGGTCTGGTGGAGGCTGCCCCTGGTGGCTGGGGGTGATAGGGGACATGAGTGGGGGCCTGGTGGAGGCTGCCCCTGCACTGCTGTGGGGTGGGGGTGGTGGGAGACATGAGTGGGGTCCTGGTGGAGGCTGCCCCTGGTGGCTGGGGGCTGGGGGTGGTGGGAGACATGAGTGGGGGCCTGGTGGAGGCTGCCCCTGCACTGCTGGGGGGTGGGGGTGATAGGGGACATGAGTGGGGGCCTGGTGGAGGCTGCACCTGGTGGCTGGGGGGTGGGGGTGATAGGGGACATGAGTGGGGGCCTGGTGGAGGCTGCCGCTGCACTGCTGGGGGATGGGGGTGATAGGGGACATGAGTGGGGGCCTGGTGGAGGCTGCCCCTGGTGGCTGGGGGGTGGGGGTGGTGGGAGACATGAGTGGGGGCCTGGTGGAGGCTGCCCCTGCACTGCTGGGGGTGGGGGTGATAGGGGACATGAGTGGGGGCCTGGTGGAGGCTGCCCCTGGTGGCTGGGTTTGGGGGTGATAGGGGACATGAGTGGGGGCCTGGTGGAGGCTGCCCTTGCACTGACGGGGTGTGGGGGTGCAGGGAGACATGAGTTGGACATGAGTGGGGGCCTGGTGGAGGCTGCCCCTGGTGTCTGCGGGGTGGGGATGGTGGGAGACATGAGTGGGGGCCTGGTGGAGGCTGCCCCTGCACTGCTGGGGGGTGGGGGTGATAGGGGACATGAGTGGGGCCTGGTGGAGGCTGCCCCTGCACTGCTGGGGTTGGGGGTGATAGGGGACATGAGTGGGGGCCTGGTGGAGGCTGCCCCTGGTGGCTGGGGGTGGGGGTGGTGGGAGACATGAGTGGGGGCCTGGTGGAGGCTGCCCCTGCACTGCTGGGGGGTGGGGGTGATAGGGGACATGAGTGGGGGCCTGGTGGAGGCTGCCCCTGGTGGCTGGGGGATGGGGGTGATAGGGGACATGAGTGGGGGCCTGGTGGAGGCTGCCCCTGCATTGCTGGGGGGTGCGGGTGATAGGGGACATGATTGGGGGCCTGGTGGAGGCTGCCCCTGGTGGCTGGGGTGTGGGGGTGGTGGGAGACATGAGTGGGGGCCTGGTGGAGGCTGCCCCTGCACTGCTGGGGGTGGGGTGATAGGGGACATGAGTGGGGGTCTGGTGGGGGCTGCCCCTGGTGGCTGGGGGGTGGGGGTGATAGGGGACTTGAGTGGGGGCCTGGTGGAGGCTGCCCCTGCACTGCTGCGGGGTGGGGGTGGTGGGAGACATGAGTGGGGGCCTGGTGGAGGCTGCCCCTGCACTGCTGGGGGTGGGGTGATAGGGGACATGAGTGGGGGTCTGGTGGGGGCTGCCCCTTGTGGCTGGGGGGTGGGGGTGGTGGGAGACATGAGTGGGGGCCTGGTGGAGGCTGCCCCTGCACTGCTGGGAGGTGGGGGTGATAGGGGACATGAGTGGGGGCCTGGTGGAGGCTGCCCCTGGTGGCTGGGGGGTGGGGGTGATAGGGGACATGAGTGGGGGCCTGGTGGAGGCTGTCCCTGCACTGCTGGGGGGTGCGGGTGATAGGGGACATGATTGGGGGCCTGGTGGAGGCTGCCCCTGGTGGCTGGGGGTGGTGGGAGACATGAGTGGGGGCCTGGTGGAGGCTGCCCCTGCACTGCTGGGGGTGGGGGTGATAGGGGACATGAGTGGGGGTCTGGTGGGGGCTGCCCCTGGTGGCTGGGGGGTGGGGGTGATAGGGGACATGAGTGGGGGCCTGGTGGAGACTGCTCCTGCACTGCTGCGGGGTGGGGGTGCAGGGAGACAAGAGTTGGACATGAGTGGGGGCCTGGTGGAGGCTGCCCCTGGTAGCTGGGGGGTGGGGGTGGTGGGAGACCTGAGTGGGGGCCTGGTGGAGGCTGCCCCTGGTGGCTGGGGAGTGGGGGTGGTTGGAGACATGAGTGGGGGCCTGGTGGAGGCTGCCCCTGGTGGCTGGGGGGTGGGGGTGGTGGGAGACATGAGTGGGGGCCTGGTGGAGGCTGCCCCTGCACTGCTGGGGGGTGGGGGTGATAGGGGACATGAGTGGGGGCCTCGTGGAGGCTGCCCCTGGTGGCTGGGGGGTGGGGGTGGTGGGAGACATGAGTGGGGGCCTGGTGGAGGCTGCCCCTGCACTGCTGGGAGGTGGGGGTGATAGGGGACATGCGTGGGGGCCTGGTGGAGGCTGCCCCTGTTGGCTGGGGGTGGGGGTGATAGGGGACATGAGTGTGGGCCTGGTGGAGGCTGCCCCTGCACTGCTGGGGGGTGAGGGTGCAGGGAGACATGAGTTGGACATGAGTGGGGGCCTGGTGGAGGCTGCCCCTGGTGGCTGGGGGGTGGGGTTGGTGGGAGACATGAGTGGGGGCCTGGTGGAGGCTGCCCCTGCACTGCTGTTGGGGGTGGGTGTGATGGGAGACATGAGTGGGGGCCTGGTGGAGGCTGCCCCTGGTGGCTGGGGGGTGGGGGTGGTGGGAGACATGAGTGGGGGCCTGGTGGAGGCTGCCCCTGGTGGCTGGGGGGTGGGGGTGGTGGGAGACATGAGTGGGGGCCTGGTGGAGGCTGCCCCTGGTGGCTGGGGGGTGGGGGTGGTGGGAGACATGAGTGGGGGCCTGGTGGAGGCTGCCACTGCAATGCTGGGGGGTGGGGGTGATAGGGGACATGAGTGGGGGCCTGGTGGAGGCTGCCCCTGCACTGCTGGGGGGTGGGGGTGGTGGGAGACATCAGTGGGGGCCTTGTGGAGGCTGCCCCTGGTGGCTGGGGGGTGGGGGTGGTGGGAGACATGATTGGGGGCCTGGTGGAGGCTGCCACTGCGCTGCTGGGGGGTGGGCGTGATAGGGGACATGAGTTGGGGCCTGGTGGAGGCTGCACCTGGTGGCTGGGGGGTGGGGGTGATAGGGGACATGAGTGGGGGCCTGGTGGAGGCTGCCCCTGCACTGCTGGGGGGTGGGGGTGATAGGGGACATGAGTGGGGGCCTGGTGGAGGCTGCCCCTGGTGGCTGGGGGGTGGGGGTGGTGGGAGACATGAGTGGGGGCCTGGTGGAGGCTGCCCCTGCACTGCTGGGAGTTGGGGGTGCAGGGAGACATGAGTTGGACATGAGTGGGGGCCTGGTGGAGGCTGCCCCTGGTGGCTGCGGGGTGGGGGTGGTGGGAGACATGAGTGGGGGCCTGGTGGAGGCTGCCCCTGCACTGCTGGGGGGTGGGGGTGATAGGGGACATGAGTGGGGGCCTGGTGGAGGCTGCCCCTGCACTGCTGGGGGTTGAGGGTGATAGGGGACATAAGTGGGGGCCTGGTGGAGGCTGCCCCTGGTGGCTGGGGGATGGGGGTGGTGGGAGACATGAGTGGGGGCCTGGCGGAGGCTGCCCCTGCACTGCTGGGGGGTGGGGGTGATAGGGGACATGAGTGGGGGCCTGGTGGAGGCTGCCCCTGCACTGCTGGGGGGTGGGGTGATAGGGGACATGAGTGGGGGCCTGGTGGAGGCTGCCCCTGGTGGCTGGGGGGGTGGGGGTGATAGAGGACATGAGTGGGGGCCTGGTGGAGGCTGCCCCTGCACTGCTGGGGGGGTGGGGGTGGAGGGAGACATGAGTTGGACATGAGTGGGGGCCTGGTGGAGGCTGCCCCTGGTGGCTGCGGGGTGGGGGTGGTGGGAGACATGAGTGGGGGCCTGGTGGAGGCTGCCCCTGCACTGCTGG
The DNA here is from genome assembly GCF_040938575.1 of Ambystoma mexicanum. NCBI lineage: Eukaryota > Metazoa > Chordata > Amphibia > Caudata > Ambystomatidae > Ambystoma > Ambystoma mexicanum. The sequence goes on along the minus strand of NC_090939.1, from coordinate 237,827,369 downwards.
GGGGTGGGGGTGATAGGGGACATGAGTGCCTGGTGGAGGCTGCCCCTGGAGGCTGGGGCATGGGGGAGATAGGGGACATGAGTGGGGGCCTGGTGGAGGCTGCCCCTGCACTGCTGCGGTGTGGGGTTGATAGGGGACATGAGTGGGGGCCTGGTGGAGGCTGCCCCTGGTGGCTGGGGGCTGGGGGTGGTGGGAGACATGAGTGGGGGCCTGGTGGAGGCTGCCCCTGCACTGCTGGGGGGTGGGTGTGATAGGGGACATGAGTGGGGGTCTGGTGGAGGCTGCCCCTGGTGGCTGGGGGTGATAGGGGACATGAGTGGGGGCCTGGTGGAGGCTGCCCCTGCACTGCTGGGGGGTGGGGGTGGTGGGAGACATGAGTGGGGTCCTGGTGGAGGCTGCCCCTGGTGGCTGGGGGCTGGGGGTGGTGGGAGACATGAGTGGGGGCCTGGTGGAGGCTGCCCCTGCACTGCTGGGGGGTGGGGGTGATAGGGGACATGAGTGGGGGCCTGGTGGAGGCTGCACCTGGTGGCTGGGGGTGGGGGTGATAGGGGACATGAGTGGGGGCCTGGTGGAGGCTGCCGCTGCACTGCTGGGGGGTGGGGGTGATAGGGGACATGAGTGGGGGCCTGGTGGAGGCTGCCCCTGGTGGCTGGGGGGTGGGGGTGGTGGGAGACATGAGTGGGGGCCTGGTGGAGGCTGCCCCTGCACTGCTGGGGGTGGGGGTGATAGGGGACATGAGTGGGGGCCTGGTGGAGGCTGCCCCTGGTGGCTGGGTTTGGGGGTGATAGGGGACATGAGTGGGGGCCTGGTGGAGGCTGCCCTTGCACTGACGGGGTGTGGGGGTGCAGGGAGACATGAGTTGGACATGAGTGGGGGCCTGGTGGAGGCTGCCCCTGGTGTCTGCGGGGTGGGGATGATGGGAGACATGAGTGGGGGCCTGGTGGAGGCTGCCCCTGCACTGCTGGGGGGTGGGGGTGATAGGGGACATGAGTGGGGCCTGGTGGAGGCTGCCCCTGCACTGCTGGGGTTGGGGGTGATAGGGGACATGATTGGGGGCCTGGTGGAGGCTGCCCCTGGTGGCTGGGGGGTGGGGGTGGTGGGAGACATGAGTGGGGGCCTGGTGGAGTCTGCCCCTGCACTGCTGGGGGTGGGGTGATAGGGGACATGAGTGGGGGTCTGGTGGGGGCTGCCCCTGGTGGCTGGGGGGTGGGGGTGATAGGGGACTTGAGTGGGGGCCTGGTGGAGGCTGCCCCTTGTGGCTGGGGGGTGGGGGTTGTGGGAGACATGAGTGGGGGCCTGGTGGAGGCTGCCCCTGCACTGCTGGGGGTGGGGTGATAGGGGACATGAGTCGGGGTCTGGTGGGGGCTGCCCCTTGTGGCTGGGGGGTGGGGGTTGTGGGAGACATGAGTGGGGGCCTGGTGGAGGCTGCCCCTGCACTGCTGGGGGGTGGGGGTGATAGGGGACATGAGTGGGGGCCTGGTGGAGGCTGCCCCTGGTGGCTGGGGGGTGGGGGTGATAGGGGACATGAGTGGGGGCCTGGTGGAGGCTGTCCCTGCACTGCTGGGGGGTGCGGGTGATAGGGGACATGATTGGGGGCCTGGTGGAGGCTGCCCCTGGTGGCTGGGGGGTGGGGGTGGTGGGAGACATGAGTGGGGGCCTGGTGGAGGCTGCCCCTGCACAGCTGGGGGTGGGGGTGATAGGGGACATGAGTGGGGGTCTGGTGGGGGCTGCCCCTGGTGGCTGGGGGGTGGGGGTGATAGGGGACATGAGTGGGGGCCTGATGGAGACTGCCCCTGCACTGCTGCGGGGTGGGGGTGCAGGGAGACAAGAGTTGGACATGAGTGGGGGCCTGGTGGAGGCTGCCCCTGGTAGCTGGGGGGTGGGGGTGGTGGGAGACCTGAGTGGGGGCCTGGTGGATTCTGCCCCTGGTGGCTGGGGAGTGGGGGTGGTTGGAGACATGAGTGGGGGCCTGGTGGAGGCTGCCCCTGGTGGCTGGGGGGTGGGGGTGGTGGGAGACATGAGTGGGGGCCTGTTGGAGGCTGCCCCTGCACTGCTGGGGGGTGGGGGTGATAGGGGACATGAGTGGGGGCCTCGTGGAGGCTGCCCCTGGTGGCTGGGGGGTGGGGGTGGTGGGAGACATGAGTGGGGGCCTGGTGGAGGCTGCCCCTGCACTGCTGGGGGTGGGTAATAGGGGACATGAGTGGGGGCCTGGTGGAGGCTGCCCCTGGTGGCTGGGGGGTGGGGGTGATAGGGGACATGAGTGGGGGCCTGGTGGAGGCTGCCCCTGCACTGCTGGGGGGTGGGTGTGATGGGAGACATGAGTGGGGGCCTGGTGGAGGCTGCCCCTGCACTGCTGGGGGGTGGGGGTGCAGGGAGACATGAGTTGGACATGAGTGGGGGCCTGGAGGAGGCTGCCCCTGGTGGCTGGGGGGTGGGGGTGGTGGGAGACATGAGTGGGGGCCTGGCGGAGGCTGCCCCTGCACTGCTGGGGGGTGGGGGTGCAGGGAGACATGAGTTGGACATGAGTGGGGGCCTGGAGGAGGCTGCCCCTGGTGGCCGGGGGGTGGGGGTGGTGGGAGACATGAGTGGGGGCCTGGTGGAGGCTGCCCCTGCACTGCTGGGGGGTAGGGGTGATAGGGGACATGAGTGGGGGCCTGGTGGAGGCTGCCCCTGGTGGCTGGGGGGTGGGGGTGATAGGGGACATGAGTGGGGGCCTGGTGGAGGCTGCCCTTGCACTGCTGGGGGGTGGGTGCGATGGGAGACATGAGTGGGGGCCAGGTGGAGGCTGCCCCTGCACTGCTGGGGGGTGGGTGTGATGGGATACATGAGTGGGGGCCTGGTGGAGGCTGCCCCTGCACTGCTGGGGGGTGGGGGTGATGGGATACATGAGTGGGGGCCTGGTGGAGGCTGCCCCTGCACTGCTGGGGGGAGGGGGTGATAGGGGACATGAGTGGGGGCCTGGTGGAGGCTGCCCCTGCACTGCTGGCGGGTGGGGGTGC